>NC_067400.1:148042274-149432274 GCF_016432865.1 Antechinus flavipes | reverse complement strand
GAAAGGGCTGTTAAAGGTATATGAAATGATAAAGTATCAGGAAAAGGAGGCAATATATGAATTGATGTTTAATTTTTGTAAATATGGTGCAGGTAAATGAAAAAATTGCTGTTATTTATGCTTCATTCTAGCAGGGGACCCTGACATCAGGGAGGTGATGCTATGACATGCAAGTGAATTGGAATTTAAGTGAGGGAGGGCTGTGCAAGGTCACCTGCCTCACTTTCCCCTCTGGCATCATCTGAGTCCAGTGGACAGATATAAACCAGCATAACTTGAAATGGCCATGGATGCAGTGGGGAGACCTTGGTCTTTTTGAAAATAAAGAAGAGATGACACAGATCAAAAATACTATCATTTGGCCTGAGCACAACAAAGCATTACTTCCATCGATAATACTGTGTCATCCTAAGTCTGATGCATCCAACAAACTCAACAAGCATTTATTAAATGTTTATATATACAGAATAGAAGTAACAAAGCAAAATGAATAGGAAGCTGATCTTAAAGTCAAAAAGACTGAAATCAAGTTCTTCCATTTGACACATATTGCTGGTGTGATCCTGACAAAGTCATTTAGCCTCCTAATTAATCTACACAATACTTTAAGACCATAAATTACAGTATAGGTACTAATTTGCATTAATAATTTGCTGCCCTACCTCACCAAAAGTCCCTAAACATATGCAAGGTGCTGAGGAGAATGCATACACAAGACATGGCCCCTATTTTTTTTTCACTTTAAATATTTCACTTTATTTACTTAATAGCTTGTTATATACAAGTTATATGCATGGGTAATTTTACAGCATGGACAATTGCCAAACCTTTTGTTCCAATTTTTCCCCTCTTTCCTCCCCCCCCCCAAGATGGCAGGATGGCCAGTAGATGTTAAATATATTAGAGTATAAATTAGATACACAATAAGTATACATGACCAAACCGTTATTTTGCTGTACAAAAAGAATCGGACTCTGAAATATTGTACAATTAGCCTGTGAAGGAAATCCAAAATGCAGGCAGGCAAAAATAGAGGGATTGGGAATTCTATGTAGTGGTTCTTAGTCATCTCCCAGAGTTCTTTCGCTGGGCGTGGCTGGTTCAGTTCATTACTGCTCCATTGGAACTGATTTGGTTCATCTCATTGCTGAGGATGACCAGGTCCATCAAAATTGATCATCATATAGTATTGTTGTTGAAGTATATAATGATCTCCTGGTCCTGCTCATTTCATCCAGCATCAGTTCGTGTAAGTCTCTCCAGGCCTTTCTGAAATCATCCCGTTGGTCATTTCTTACTGAACAATAATATTCCATTATATTCATATACCACAATTTATTCAGTCATTCTTGGGCTAAATTGGGATAAATTGATGCGCATCTACTCAGTTTCCAGTTTCTGGCCACTACAAAGAGGTTCTGCATAGCCCCTATTTCATACCCTCATCTCCTAGATTGTATAATGAGGAATATGTGTGTGTGTATGTGTGTGTAATTTATATATATATATATATGTGTGTGTGTGTGTGTCACACACACACACACACACACACATACACACACACATGAGAGACTACATTTGTAGTTTCCTTAATGAAACGCCATTGGGGTAAAATTAGGCTTTTTTCTGAAAATCTCAATAGTTAAATTTGTAAGCTTCAAAATAAGTTGGCACAAAATGATATAAAAATCCTTTGACCTAACTCACAATTTATACATTAAGTCAAACCAAAAATAAGTTATCAACTACTCTGTCAGCACAGAAAATCAATATTTTCCTATCATAGCATCATAGCATAGTGGTGCAAGTTCATAAATTTAGCTACTGGATTTTCTTTTCTCTTTAGTTTCTAAAGGAAGAAAATAGCTTTCCAATAGTTAATCTTAGCCACTTACTATACAGAGGAATGAAAAAATGAAAACACTGCTATTTGGACACATATGTTCACCTTGCAAAGAATAGAATTCATCATCATTGATGAGTTTTATCTGGCTAAAAATTTTCTAAGTGTCCATTTTTTTCCCTTAAAAATTTGACAACCAAGCAAGGTTGAAGGAGAAGATGGAAGAACAGGCTTGATAATACTTTATATCTGTAAACACTTTATAATTTACAAAGTATTTTGCAAACCAAACAGGCAGAAATTAGATACTTGAAATCCACAGGATTTTATATATTTTCTTAATCTGAGACAGGAACAAATTAGATTTATATAATACAAATACATAAATAGACACTGATATAAATGAAATCACTGGATTTATAGCTTGAAAGGACCCTCAAATTCTCCAAATCCAATCCTTTCAGTTTACAGATAAACAACCTGAGGTCCATAAAATAATTTTTGGCTTGCCAAAAGTCACAAAGAGTTTAAGTAGCAGAGCTAGAATTTGAAATCAGGTCACTACCTTCAAATCTAAAGCTCTTGCCACTACATAACTTTCTCCAATCAATCTCTTTTGATGGGTGATATACTAATATTTGGCCTACCTACCTGCATAATTGATGATATGTTAAAGAAAATTATGATAATGTTATATATTAGCTATTTTGACTCACAGTATTTGACCTACTACATTTGACCTATAGTATTATAGACTTATAATACTGTATTATACTAGTATAATGTACTACATTGTATTAATATAGTATATTAGTAAAATATCCTAATAGATAATCTACTATTACCTATTAGTAATACATAAGTTATTATTATTATTAATAGTAATAAAAGCTGCTATATTAAAATGCCTCTCAGGGAATTTTTCACACAATCATGTCTTTCTTAAACATCAAATATATGCCCAACAATGAAAAGAGTGACATGTGAGTATGTGGTGCTTTCCAATAAGAAACACACATTTACTTGAAGAGATTAATCCAATTAAATGGCATATTCATATAATGTCAAACTGTATACAACAAATTTCATTTTAAAAATGTGATCCCAGAGAAGTTGTCATGTTCATCTTCTTGGCAATATTGTATCAGACAAACAAAAATTCACATAAAATAAAATTATGCTTCAATAACCAGCAGAACTCTTATTATTCGGGAAATCATGTGATTTAAACTTAAGGCTAGAACTCCAAGTTATATGGTCTTAGTAATTTTAAAACTTTATAAAAACTACATAACTTTGTGTATCTCACCTTTCTACCTGTCATTTACCTCCTTCATAGGTGGCACACTGGTACAGAATTCTGGACTTGGAAGACCTAAGTTCAAATTTTGCCCCAAATATTTACTATTACCTTGGAAGAGTCATTTAACCTCTCTCAGCTTCAGTTTCTTCATCTGTAAAATGGGGATAATAAAAGCACCAACCTCATGAGGAAGTTGAGAAGATCAAAATAGATAATATATCTAAAGTACTTTACTTTAAAGTGCCATGTAAATGCTAGCTATTAAATATTGTTATTGTATATGAGAATTCATGTCTATAAGATTTTGAGCATGTCTGAAAATATGATACTAAAGGCTCAGTATATTACTTCATTGCGAATTTTAAAAGTAAATTTTGTGTCATTAGATATAAAATTTATGGTCATCTTAAAAATACAACCTGAAAAATATCTCTGTGTTCCAGGCTGAAAATAAAAAATAAAAAATCTGATGAAATTAGATTACAATAGACAAGGTGATAATTTAGGAATCATAGGACATGGATTTGAAACATGCTTCCCTATTTACTATCTGCTTGATTTTGGATGTCACCTAATTTCACTGAGCATTCATTTCCTCATCTATTAAATAAGAAGTTAAATCAAAGGAATGTCTAATTCTAAATCTCCCACCCTGTGATCATATGATCCTAAGTACCAATAAAAAATGAGAAAGATGGAATTTAGAGAAACAAGGAATACTTGTAGAAATGAATGCAGCAAAGTGAACAGAATCATGAAAACAGTCTACAGAATGATACACAAATAGAACTTTACATAAATGGAAGTGTTATAAAGATTAAGCTTAATCTCAAATAAGAAATGAGAAACTCCTTCCATTTTTTATACAGATAGGAGACTGGTTGCAAAATTTTCAGATACAATCTGAGGTGTTACTAAATAGCCTTTTCTCCTATCTCTGATGATTGAGTGAGTCTTTTATGATAAATGACAGCTATCAAGGACTGGTAGAAGAGAGGAATATATCCAGAAATTAACATATTATAAAAATAAAAGTTATTGATAAATTTTTTTAGGAAAAAAATATATACCTCAACTATTTCTTTCTCTTACAATCTAGACTTGTCATTTCACCAATGTAAGAAACTCCAAGTTTAACTCCCTCCACCAGTGCAGTTTATCAACTAACTCCTCTCTGATTTATGATTTGGAACTTGACCTGTTCATTGAGAGGTTAAATGACTTATACATAATCATTAGCTAGCATATATTAAAAGCAGGACTTGAACTCAGGTCTTTCTTATTTCTAAAGTCTGCTCTCTAGCTAGTTCTATATGCTTGTCAGAGTATTCTCATTCCATGTTAAAAGAATTTTTTTGTTTTGTTTTGCTACAAGAAAAAACAAATTTAGGAAGAAGGAAACTGCCAACAAAATGATCAAAATAAAGTTTTGTATTAAATAAGTAAATTTAAGCATCTTTAATACTCTCAATACTATTAAAGAAATTTAGGCAGCATATAATTCTGTTCTTTAGTTTTAATGCAACTATCATAATATGCTGTTGAAGAATAGTCCATTGGAATGAGGTTAAAAGACAATTTTCATTTATTTAGGTTAACTTCTGTTATCAACTACTTTTTACCAATTTCTGAACATAGATTAAGCATTTAATAATTTTGTGCTGATTGATTGATTTTTCTTCTAAACTATTGCATCTGATGTATCCACAGACATAGGTCCCTGTACACATGCTTCTGGGGCATATTCTAGATGTAAATATTCTTGTAAACAATTATCAGGCACTTTGAGCCTCATTTCTTTCAAAAAAATTTTATTGAGGGCCTACTATACATCATTTGCTTTTCCACACACATCAGTAAAAAATATACTACAGAGAGAAATACTTGAACTTGTAAAATTTTAAGATTATCTTTTTTAGTACTGGCAAAGAATTATAAATTGAGGAGATGCCCATCAGCTGGGGAATGACTAAACAAGTTTTGTTGTATAATTGCAATGGAATATTATTATGTTACAGAACTGATGAACAGAATCTTTTCAGAAAAAAACTGGTAAGATTTATGTGAACTGATGCAAAATAAAGGTAGAACCAGGAGAACACTGTATGCAGAAATAGAAAAAAGTCACAATGATCAACAGTGACTTAGTTACACTGATCAAGACAATGATTCAAAAAATCCCAAATCATTCATGATGAAAAATGCTGTTAAGAGAGAGACAGACAGACAGATAGGGAGAGGGAGAGACACAGAGAGACAGACAGACAGACAGACAGACACACACACACACACACACACACACAGAGCAGAGAGACAAAGAGACAGAGCTCACAGAGAGAAAAACTCTAGGTGGAGATTTAAGCATACTTTTAAAATTTTTTTGTAACATGGCTAATATGGAAATACAGTTTACATGATTTCAAATATATGCTCCATCACTTGTCTTCAATAAGTGGGGGAAGGAAAGAAGAAAATTTGGAACTTTAAATTTTTTTAATTAGTGTTAAAGAAAAATTTTATTTTAGCTAAATATAGATATAGACATAAACAAAGATTATTTTCTTTAGAAAAATTTGTAAAATTAAATTAACTATGCATGATATTCTCCAACTTTTCTACAAGACACTTGACCTAAATGACTTTAAAACATTCTTCCCACTTTACCAAATTCAGAGAAATAGGTTAAGATTTCACCATCTTTCACATACTCTAATTTTAGTACATGAAAATAATTCTAGGATCATAGATTTAAAGCTGGAAAAAATCTCAGAAGAATTCAATCAACTCCTTCAGGGTCATTAGATACAGTATTTATTTTTAAGAGGGCCTATAAATGTGGCACCTATGCAAAGGGAGGCAGAGCTATGTTCCCATATAGAAGGTAATAGGATTTTGCTGGTTCACTCATTGGCATTAGTCTTAAACAAGAAAAATTTTAAAATGAAAGTTCTTAAAACAGCACAATTTGAACTGGGTACTTTCCTATCCATAGTCAAGGCTAGTGTCAAGAAAGACTTTCCTAGAGACAGGAAAATGACAGGATTTGGAAGCTTATTGCTATAGAGGAAATTAATGTGTGGTTATTCTTATCTATCCTGATAATAGTGATCTGTCTTGATAGTCTTTGAGATAGTTGAGTCAGTTCTGAGATCCTAGCTATTCTGGAAGTCCCAAGAGGGACTTACTGAAAAAATAATTGTCCTGGTTCCTTTCAATGTCAACTTAGATCTGAATAGGAATATAGAGGAAGCCATAATAGATGTCTTTTTCCATTTCTAAAAGCATCACAGACTAACAGCAGTTACTGGTTTGTTATAAGCCTCTGTCCCAACTCAAATTCTCAGAAGAGTCTAAGGATCTCTGAAAAGCCATCATGTATCCATGTGAAAAGCCAACTGCAGGGAAATTTAATCATTTCAGCAAGGTGTCTGGCCCCTAATGAGGAATAAAAAGATTATTGAACAGTCTCCCACAAAGATGTTCAGTATGAGAAGTAGAAACACGTGTGGTATTTTGAAAGCAGGAGAGAGTCATATATGTACAGGGAAGGGCCACTAGACTGGTCTCCTTAAAGGAGAAAAGGTGTATTTATGTATATAGAAAGACAAGGTGGTTAAATTTTACTTAATACTATGACACTGAGTGAGAGTAAAATCCTATTACTTCCTTTATAGGAATAAAGCTCTGTCTCCCTTTTGCATAGACTGCACACTAATAGACAATCTCAGAAATAGATATTATATATACCTAGTGAGAATATTTTATGCTAAGTTCATCTTGGGCTAACTTTGGAGTGAAAGTACTAGATAAGAGGAAGGAAAAATGCAAAGGGGTTGTTAGTTAGAAGTTCTAAATGTTTTTTTCTTTTTTAATTATTATTATAGCTTTTTATTTACAAGATATATACATGGGTAATTTTTCAGCATTGACCCTTACAAAACCTTCTGTTCCAACTTTTCCCCTCCTTCCCACCACCCCCTCCCCTATATGGCAAGCCAATACATGTTAAATATATTAAAGTATATGTTAAACACAATATATGTATACATATCCATACAGTTCTTTTGCTGCACAAGGAAAATTGGACTTAGAAATAAAGTAAAAATAACCTGAGAAGGAAAACAAAAAGGCAAGCAGACAAAAACAGAAGGAGTGGAAATGCTATGTTGTGGTCCACACTCATTTCCCTTAGTTCTTTCACTGGGTGTAGCTGGATCTCTTCATTATTGAACAATTGGAACTGATTTGGTTCATCTCATTGTTAAAGGGCCATGTCCATCAGAATTGATCATCATATAGTATTGTTATTGAGGTATATAATGATCTCCTGGCCCTGCTCGTTTCACTCAGCATCAGTTCATGTAAGTCTCTCTAGGCCCTTCTAAAATCATCCTGCTGGTCATTTCTTACAGAATAATAATATTCCATAACATTCATATACAACAACTTATTCAGCCAATATCCAATTGATGGGCATCCATTTAATTTCCAGTTTCTAGCCACTACAAAAAGGGCTACCATTAACAATTTTGCACATACAGGTCCCTTTCCCTTCTTTAAGATCTCTTTGGGATATAAACCCAGTAGTAACAGTGCTGGATCAAAGGGTATGCACAGTTTGATAATTTTTTGAGCATAGTTTCAAATTGCTCTCCAGAATGGTTGGATGCATTCACAATTCCACCAATCATGTCTCAGTATCCCAGTTTTTCCACATTCCCCTCCAACATTCATCATTATCTTTTCCTGTCATCCAAGCCAATCTGAGAGGTGTGCAATAGTATCTCAGAGTTGTTTTAATTTGCATTTCTCTGATCAATAATGATTTTGAGCATCTTTTCATATGGCTAAAAATAGTTTTCCATTTCTTCATCTGAAAATTGTCTGTCCATATCCTTTGACCATTTATCAATTGGAGAATGGCTTGATTTCTTATAAATTAGAGTCAATTCTCTATATATTTTGGAAATGAGGCCTTTATCAGAATCTTTAACTGTAAAAATGTTTTCCCAGTTTATTGCTTCCCTTCTAATCTTGTCTGCATTAGTTTTGTTTATACAAAAACTTTTTAACAATCATTATAATATAATCAAAATTTTCTCTTTTGTGATCAATAATGATCTCTAGTTCGTCTTTGGTTACAAATTCCTTCCTCCTTCACAGGTCTGAGAGGTAAACTATCCTATGTTCTTCTAATTTATTTATAATCTCACTCTTTATGCCTAAATCATGAACTCATTTTAACCTTATCTTTGTGTGTGGTCTTAAGTATGGGTCAATGCCTAGTTTCTGCCATACTAATTTCCCATTTTCCTGGCAGTTTTTGTGAAACACTGAATTCTTGTCCCAAAAGCTGGGGTCTTTGGGTTTGTCAAACACTAGATTATTATAGTTATTGACTATTTTGTCCTGTGAACCTAACCTATTCCACTGATCAACTAGTCCCTTAGTCAATACCAAATGGTTTTGGTGACCTCTGCTTTATAATATAGTTTTAGATTAGGTACAACTAGGCCATCTTCATTGGAGTTTGTTTGTTTTTTTATTAGTTCCCTTGAAAGTCTTGACCTTTTGGTCTTCCAGGTGAATTTTGTTATTTTTTCTAGGTCATTAAAATAGTTTTTTGGGAGTCTGATTGGTATAGCACTAAATAAATAAATTAGTTTAGGTAGAATTTCTCTTGACCTATCTAAAAGCACTTAATATTTTTCCAATTGATTATATCTGATTTTATTTGTGTGGAAAGTGTTTTGTAGTTTTGCTCATATTGTTCCTGACTTTCCCTTGGCAGATAGATTCCCAAATATTTTATACTATCAGCAATTATTTTAAATGGAATTTCTCTTTGTATCTCTAGCTATTGGATTTTGTTAGTGATGTATAAGAATGATGATGATTTATGTGGAATTATTTTGTATCCTGCAACTTTGTTTTTTTTTTTTTTTAATAACTTTTTATTGATAGAACCCATGCCAGGGTAATTTTTTTTACAGCATTATCCCTTACATTCACTTCTGTTCCGATTTTTCCCCTCCCTCCCTCCACCTACTCCCCTAGATGGCAAGCAGTCCTTTACATGTTGAATAGGTTACAGTATATCCTAGATACAATATATGTGTGCAGAAATGAACAGTTTTCTTGTTGCACAGAGAGAATTGACTTCAGAAGGTAGAAATAACTCGGGAAGAAAAACAAAAATGCAAGCAGTTTATATTCATTTCCCAGTGTTCTTTCTTTGGGTGTAGCTGCTTCTGTCCATCTTTGATCTGAATTAACTCTCTTTATCGAAGAGATCCACTTCCATCAGAATATATCCTCAAACAGTATCATTGTTGAGGTATATAATGATCTCCTGGTTCTGCTTGTTTCACTTAGCATCAGTTCATGTAAGTCTCGCCAGTCCTCTCTGTATTCATCCTGCTGGTCATTCCTTGCCGAACAATAATATTCCATAACATTCATATACCACAATTTACTCAACCATTCTCCAATTGATGGGCATCCTTTCATTTTCCAGCTTCTTGCCACTACAAACAGGGCTGCCACAAACATTTTGGCACATACAGGTCCCTTTCCCTTCTTTAGTGTCTCTTTGGGGTATAAGCCCAGTAGAAACACTGCTGGATCAAAGGGTATGCACAGTTTGATAACTTTTTGAGCATAGTTCCAAATTGCTCTCCAGAATGGCTGGATGTTTTCACAATTCCACCAATAATGTATCAGTGTCCCTGTTTTCCCACATCCCCTCCAACATTCCACATTATCTTTCCCTGTCATTCTAGCCAATCTGACAGGTGTGTAGTGGTATCTCAGAGTTGTCTTAATTTGCATTTCTCTGATTAATAATGATTTGGAGCATATTTTCATATGCCTATAAATAGTTTCAATTTCTTCATCTGAAAATTATCTGTTCATATCCTTTGATGTATCCTGTAACTTTGCTAAAGTTGTGAATAATTTCTTTTTTTATTATAGCTTTTTATTGACAGAACATATGCATGAGTAATTTTTACATTGTCCCTTGCATTCACTTCTGTTCCAACTTTTCCCTTCCCTACCTCTACCCCCTCCCCTAGAAGGCAGGCAGTCTTATGAATGTTAAACATGTTAAAGTATATCTTAGATACAATATATGTGTGAAGATCTGTACATTTCTCTTGTTGCACAAGAAAAATTGGATTCAGAAGGCAAAAATAACCTGGGAAGAAAAATAAAAATACAAGTAGTCCACATTCATTTCCCAGTGTTCCATCTCTGGGTGTAGCTACTTCTGTCCATCATTGATCAATTGGAATGTAATTGGATCTTCTCTTTGTAGAAGATATCCACTTCCATCAGAATACATGCTCATACAGTATTTTTGTTGAAGTGTATAATGATCTCCTGGTTCTGCTCATTTCACTTAGCATCAGTTCATGTAAGTTTCTTCAAGCCTCTCTGTATTCATCCTGCTGGTCATTTCTTATAGAACAATAATATTCCATAACATTCATATATAACAATTTAACCAACCATTCTCCAATTTATGGGCATCCATTCAATTTCCAGTTTCTAGCTATTACAAAAAGGGTTTCCATAAACATTTTTAGCACATTCACGTCCCTTTCCCTTCTTTAATATCTCTTTGAGGTATAGCCCAGTAGTAACACTGCTGGATTAAAGGGTATGCACAGTTTGATAACTTTTTGAGCATAGTTCCAAATTGCTCTCCAGAATGGCTGGATCCATTTAGAATTAGTTGTGATTATTTAGTTTCCAATAATTTTTGGTCTATTTTCCCCTAGCTTTTTGTTGTTATTGCATTGTGACTGAAAAGAATACATTTACTATTTCTGTCTTTCTGCATTTAATTTTGAGATTTTTATGTCCTAATATATGGTCAGTTTTAGTATAGGTTCCATGAACTGCTGAGAAGAAAGTATATTCCTTTTTGTTTCCATTCAGTTTTCTCCTAAGATCTATCATACCTAACTTTTCTGATATTCTATTTACCTCTTTAACTTCTTTCTTATTTGTTTTGTAGTTTGATCTATCTAATTCTGAGAATGCAAGGTTAAGATCTCCCACTATTATTGTTTTGTTGTCTATTTCTTTTTGCAGCTCTCTTAACTTCTTTAGGAATGTAGATGCTATATCACTTGGTGCATATATGTTTAGTATTGATATTGCTTCATTACCTATGCTACCCTTTAGCAAGATATAGTTTCCTTCCTTATCTCTTTTACTTAGATCAATTTTTGCTTTTGCTTGATCTGAGATAAAGATGGCTACCCTTCCTTTATTTTTTTACTTCACCTGAAGCATAATAGATTTTGCTCCAGCCTTTTACCTTTACTCTGTATGTATCACCCTGCTTTAAATGTGTTTCCTATAAATAACATAATGTAGGATTCCAGCTTTTGATCCAGTCTGCTATCCACCTCTGTTATATGGGAGAGTTTATCCCATTCACATTTATAGTTAAAACTATTAATTCTGTATTTCTTCCCATCTTACTATCCCCAGATTATACTTTTCTCTTTCTTTTTTCCCTTAACCCCCTTCCCAGTATTAAACTTATGGGCACCACTTGACTCGCACAGCTCTCCCTCTTTAGAATCCCTCCCACCCTCTTTGAGTCCCTCCCCCTTTCTGATACCTTTCCCTTATTATTTCTGTATTCCCTTATATTTAGCCTACTCTTTTTCTTTTCCCTTTTCCTCTCCCACTTTTTAATGAGGTGAGAGAAGTTTTGCTGTAAACCAAATATGTCTAATATTTTATCTTTAAGCCAAATCTGATGAGAGTAAGATTCACACAATGTTCCTCCCCCTCCCTTAATTTCCTCAGATATGACAGGTTTCCATTACCTCTTCATGAGATGTAATTTCCCTCTTTTTACCTCCACTTTTCCATTTTTCTGATACAATCCCCTTTCCATTTCTAATTTCCCCCTTTTTTATATTATAGCAGTAAAATTAAATTTCATATATGTTCTTTATGTATGCCTGTAACAGAAATACAATTCTCAATAGTTCTTTTTTATCTTTTTATGCTTCTCTTGAGTCCTATATTTGGAGATCAAATTTTTTGTTTAGTTCTGGTTTTTTTTCATTATAAATAAATGAAATTCACCTCTTTCATTGAATGTCCATCTTCTTCCCTGGAAGAAGGTGCTCGGCTTAGCTGGGTAGTTTTTTCTTGGCTGCATTCCAAGTTCTTTTGCCTTTTGAAATATCAGATTCCAGGCCCTTTCATCTTTTAATGTGGTATCTGCTAGATCCTGAGTGATCATTATTGTGGCTCCTCAGTATTTGAATTTTTTTCCTAGCTGCCTGTAATATTTTTCCTTAATCTGATAGTTCTGAAATTTAGCCACAATATTCCTTGGAGTTTTTATTTAGGGGTCTCTTTCAGAAGATGTTTGATGAATTCTTTCAATGCCTATTTAACCTTCTGATTCTGTTATATCTGGGCAACTCTCTTTGATGATTTCCTGAAAAATAGTGTCTAGGCTCTTTTTTTCATCATGGTTTTCAGGGATCACAATAATCCTTAGATTATCTCTCCTAGATCTATTTTCCAGGTCTATTATTTTTCCAAGTAGATATTTAACTTTTTTTTTCTATTTTTTCATTTTTTTGGTTTTGTTTGACTGATTCTTGATGCCTCAACAAATTTGTTCATTTCCATTTGTTCAGTTCTGATTTTTAATGAGTTATTTTCTTCATTTACTTTTTTTACTTCTTTTCGTATATGTCCAATTGAATTTTTAAATGAGTTGTTTTGCTCTATGGAATTTTTTTCCATTTCACAATTTTTTGTAATGAGTTATTTTCTTTTTCCAATTCACAAATCCTGCTTTCCTGGGAGTTCTTTATCTTTTCCAATTCACAAATTCTGTTTCCCTGGGAGTTCTTTACCTTTTCTATTTCACATTTCTGGGAGTTTTTTTTTTTTCTTTTTCAAATCTTTCTTTTAATGAGTTATACTCCTTTTCTATATTCTCTTGCAGAGCTTCTCTTTCCTTTCCCTATTTTTCTTCTAGCTCTCTTTTAAGATTTAAAAAAATTTTCTTCTAAGGGAGCCTTGTATGATGGGGACCAGGTTACATCCTCCTTTGGGGGTTTTGTGTAGAGAGTGTCTGCTATTAATCTCCTCACGGTGGGAAATCTGTTCTCTTTCAGTATAGAAGCTATCTATAGTTAGAGGTCACTTTGTTTTTTTACTTATTTTTTTAAAAAAATCCTTGGGGTCTGCCTTCAGGGCAAGAAGGTTCCCAGCTTCCTCTACAGAACAGGGACAGACAGACAGTGGCTGTCCTTGGAACAGACTATGAAAGCTGCAAAAGAGCAACTCCCCTGGGAAGAGCAGTTGCTCTGGGATGAGTGGCCACCCTGTGGAGTGCAGCTCCACTGTGATTCTGTGACTGCGTTGTGATCACACTGAGTCACTTTCAATGCTGGGTGGGTGTGGGCAGGTCCTGTGAAACTCTGGTGTTTTGGGGTATACTCTACCCTTTGCATTTGTGTAACTTCTCTGCTGATCTACTGTTTTGCCACCAAAGCAGAGCAGCCAACCTGTGGTAGAATTTTCCCTGCAAATTCTCCACCCATGGAGACCACCCCTGCCCCCGGTCTGCTGAGTGTGTGCTAGCTTCCATGTTCTGCTCCCCTCCCCCACCCCCCGACTGCTCTGGCTCCTCCCCTCCGATCAAGACAGACCTTTTCTGGTGATCTTCCAGATTATCTTTGTTGTACTCCCAACAACATCCCAATTCGTGGATTCTACCAGTCAAGCACTGTTTCAGAGACTGAATTTGGTAGTCAGTAGTGAGGGCAGAAAAGGAGCTGAGAATGAAGCATGTGTCCTCTCTGCCATCTTGGCTCTACCTCCCAGTTAAAACACTTTTCACACCAAATTTAAACTATTGTTAGAGTCATCCAAATAATAGAAAAGTTAACTACACTTTCTCTCCCACTCCATTCCATGCTGCATGTAGAGATTAAAAAACAGATTTTTAAAATAGAGAATCATTACAAAAAGCTTTCTTTGGTGACAGATAATTTATTTTCTGAAGATATTAAGAGAAGGATTTGTGGAAATGAAAGAATTTTTATAGCCACTGCAAAATATCATATTTCTCAATAATATAAAGGTATTAATCTTAGGTTATTTCAAAACAAAACTATATTTGTGTCAGTTGCTGTGCACAAACTATCACCTTTTTAATTTCACATTTTGAGTTTATAATATTCTAGCTCTTGACAAAAATGTTGTAATTTCTTTGATCTGTTATTTGGCACAAATTACTCATTTTCTGAGTGAAATGGTGCAATAGAAAGGATTGGCCTTGGATTCAGGAGAATTTGGGTTGACTATCTCTCTCTAATACATAGTAGCAATGTCATTATGGACAAAGTCACCTAATTTCTTAGTACTTCATGCAAGATAACAGACAGCCAATGAGATTAAAGCTCCAATCTAGATCTTTAAAGATATGGAAAAAATAGTGTATATGGAAAGCTGTGAGAAAAATTTTAAAGGACTATTGTTTTCTATTTATCAAGCTTATACTAAGGATCTTATCAAACACTTTTTTTAAAGGGACACTCAGACTACATTATGTTTGGTACTTTCAAACAGCTCCTGACTATTAATAGCTTTCCATCTTGACCTGGAAACCTATAACCTTTTACATAGTAGTAAGACAAACACTTGATATGGTTCAAAGATTCACAGAATTTTAGAGTTGGAAAGGATTTAGCTCTACAGGGAAATTAAAATTTAATGTAGCATTACATGAATATTACCAAAGAAACATAACTATCCATAAAAAAGATTGACTTTTTATTTTCTCTATTAATTTTTTAAATTTGTTATTTGCTAGACTTCATGAGGTTGTTCACGAGAAAATGAAACACTAAACCAAAAATATTACAAAGAATATAATTCATTTAATGTGAAAAATATATAGTTTCTTATAAAGTATGTGAGAAAGAGGAATAAATTGGACACACCCTTTTACCCAGCCATCCTACTACTAGATATATGTCTCAAAAAAGCTTAAAAAGAAATGCAAAAGGCCAATTTATACAAAAACATTCATAGCCACACATTTTGTAATAGCAAATAACTTGATAAAAATTATAATATAATAATATTAGCAAATAATATATAACAAAGTGAATGTAATTAACTTGAGGACTAGCTGAGCACACTATCATATGTAAATGCAACAAAATTCTATTGCAGAGTGAGAAATAATGAGTGTAAAGAACTTAGCAAAATTTTTGATAATTTGTATGAAATAATAGTTATCAGATTGTTGGTGGAATTGTGAATACATCCAACCATTCTGAAGAGCAATTTGGAACTATGCTCAAAAAGTTATCAAACTGTGCATACCTTTTGATCCAGCAGTGTTACTACTGGGCTTATATCCCAAAGAGATCATAAAGAAGGGAAAGGGATCTGTATGTGCACAAATGTTTGTGGCAACCTTCTTTGTAGTGGCCAGAAACTGGATACTGAATAGATGCCCATCAATTGGAGAATGGCTGAATAAACTGTGGTATATGAATATTATGGAATATTAGTGTTCGGTAAGAAATGACCAACAGGATGATTTCAGAAAGGCCTGGAGAGACTTACATGAACTGATGCTGAGTGAAACGAGCAGGGCCAGGAGATCATTATATACCTCAATAACAATACTATATGATGATCAATTCTGATGGACCTGGCCATCCTCAGCAATGAGATGAATCAAATCAGTTCCAATGGAGCAGTAATGAACTGAACCAGCTATGCCCAGAGAAAGAACTCTGGGAGATGACCAAGAACCATTACATTGAATTCCCAATCCCTATATTTTTGCCTGACTGCCTTTTGGATTTCCTTCACAGGCTAATTGTACACTATTTCAAAGTCCGATTCTTTTTATATAGCAAAATAACGGTTTGGTCACGTATACTTATTGTGTATCTAATTTATATTTTAATATATTTAACATCTACTGGTCATCCTGCCATCTAGGGGAGGGGGTCGAGGGAAGGAGGGAAAAAATTGGAACAAAAGGTTTGGCAATTATCAATGCTGTAAAATTACCCATACATATAACTTGTAAATAAAAAGCTATTAAAAAAAAAAAAAAGAAAGAATAGTTATCAGAACCAGAACAACAAACTTAATGATTTTAATACTATAAATGAAAATGACACTGAAAGACCAAACATGTTCCATGTTCCATGATAGAGGAACATATATGAAATATAATTCTCCCTTTCTGGTTGAGCAGTAGGCAGTCACATGCACAGAGTGTCATTGCATCAGAAGTGGTCACTTTTATCAGTTTTTTGTGCGTAACTATTTTTCTTAGTAACAAAGAAATATCTGTTTTGGGAAGATGGGAGAATATGGAGGGGAATACTCAGAAATTATAAAGATAGGATTGAAACTATAATCTTAAAGACTTACATTGGGCACTAAAAAGCTAAATGATTTGCCCACATTTCTAGCCAGTGTAAGTCAAAGTTATCCTTTCCATCAGAAATTTTAGAAATACAGTCTCTAACAGTAAGAGTTTTACATAATAAATGACAGCAAACTCTTTCCATACAATTATGATCTTTCATTTGAAATCTGATCAAGATAAAACAAGTGTGCTTAAATATACTTCAATTTCAAAAGTAATGTAAAAGTATAGCCAGTCCAAAACATTAGAAGTAAAGAGTAACCGATGTTTGCAGCCTATCATTAGGCATTTAGTCATTAGGCAAAGTACCACATGCCACCAATGAATATATATCAATAAGAAGTTTCCAGCTTTGCTCATCAACTGGGGAATAGCTCAACAAGTTGTGGCATTTGAATATTATTGGACTATAGGAAATGATAAGCAAAGTAGGAAAACTTAAGTGAATTTACATCATATGATGCAACGTGAAGTGAGGAGAACCAGAAAAAAAACTATATACAGTAACAGCAATATTGTATAATGATCAACTGTGAATGACTTAGCTATTCTCAGCAATACAATGATCTAACACAATTCCAAAGGACTTAGGTTAATACATACTATCCATCTCCAGAAAAAAAGAAGTGATGAAATCTGAATAAAGGTTAAAACATACTTTTAAAACTTTTTCCCCTCATTTTTTGGTCTGTGTTTTCTTTCACAACATGGTTTTCATGAGTGTACATGTATAATCTATATCAAATTGTTTGCCTTCTTAAGAACGGGGTAGAAGCAGAAAGAGGGGAGAAAATTTGGAAATTTTGAACTCAAAATAAAAAAGTTAAGAATTATTGTTACATTTAATTGAAAAATACGTAAAAATGCTAAAAGTGTCTAGCATCAACCTTTTCATGTTGGAATTGTGTATAAGTGACAGTGAAGCAAAAAATAAAATGAAAAACTTGACTCAAGAGAGCTAGGAATGAAAGATTAATGTCCATAAAGGGGAGAAAGATCAGTGGAAGGTTAACAATACACAAGCTGCAAATGTCTATTGTAAATGTCACACACACAGTAAATTAAAATAAAATATGTAGACTATGCTTAAGCCCAATTTTTGCTTCCATAATGAATAAGACAAATAAATATTCTTCCTCATAAATGTTTCCAAAATGCTGGGTCACAGGATAGCAATTTGAGATAGATATATCCAAAAACTTTGCCTCAACACTCCTTCCCATAGGGGAAACAAGAGAGAAGTGAATATGACCTATAGTTATTAAAGTAGCCAAATGCAGACATTTGGAAATAGATTTGACTGCCAGTGTCATGTTTAAGGAATTTTTATCCTTCCTCCTAATAGCCAAGGGAAAGCTTTGGCCTGAGGCTAGTAACTGTTTTGAGTTTAACTTAATTCTTCTGAATAAAGTTAAACTTTGTTTTGCTTCTCTCTGGCCTAATAGTTATATCTCCAAAGTAAGCCCATCAAACTAGAATCTAAGTTTTCCTGCATAGCCTTTGAACAGACAATTGGCTTGGGGGGGAGGAGGGGAAAGTCCCCATGCTGCTTTGTAGCCAATAGGCTAATAAGATTTTAAATCAGTAGTTCCCTGATGTTTCCTGCCTCTAGCTTTCAGTGCTAATTAAAAAGTAAAGTATATTACAATTTGTAAGCTCCTCAATGTTGCCCTGGAACAAATTATAGACTAGCTTTTGAAAATCAAAATGAAATAATGTACATAGAAGCAAAGCAAAGCAGAAATTAGAACAAAAAAATCAATAGATGTTTAATGGTTCTCATTCCTTTGTAGCAGATACTTAGTTATTAATATTAATTCTAAGTTGAATAGTCACTTTGTTACATAACGTAGCCCACTGTGAGTTCTTATCCAATGAGTTTATAATCACTAAAGAGTTCAAAAGCAAGATGACTGAGAAGTTAATGAGGAATACGTAACTACCATAAAAGCTTTCATAAATGTTCCATTTCCTTTAACTAAAGCACTGCATTGATAACAGAGATTATAGGTATGTACAATCATACTACCATAAATTTGTAATAGAAATAATAGTTAAGCATTAAAAAGTCTGAACTTGTGATTTCATTTGTATCATTTTATCCATTCATATAGAAAACTCCTAGAGGAGAAAATTCCAATTACCAAATAAGGTCAGCATCTTTTCTGCAACTGAAAGTCTCTAAAAGTAGAAGTTAAATGACTTTCCAAGCTCACAAAGAAGTCTTGAATCCAATCTTCCTGCATCAGAGATCAGCTCTTTAACTGGGTATGCCCTGTTGTCTCAAGAAAAATGTAAATGGTCATTCTGATTGCTGGTTTCATTCTGATATTTAGAAAAGAAAAAATATAAATTACTTGCTTCTACTATAAAAATAGCTGAGAAGTATTAGCTATCCTGGATGATTTCTCTTATGTGAGCAAAGCTTTATGCCTATGATAGAACCAATAATTCTAAACAGATTTAAATTCATAGTGTTGAAGACATATCTCAACACCCAAGAAAAAACCATAGGTTGACCCACACTTAGAAGACATGACATGGATGAAGAATCAGTAAAGGAGACAGAGAAGAAGTAGTAGAGGAGGATAGCTAGAAGAGAGCTATGTTGTGAAAGTTCAGAGAAGAGAGAGTATCCAGGAGGAAAATGGTGATGAACAAGTTTGAAGCATGCATACTTGAGAAAAGGAGATTGTATCTGATAAATAAAAAATCACGATAACTTTGGAGAGAGGAGTTTAAATTAAAAGATACAATGGAAGCCAGATTACAAAGGATCAGAGAGTGAGAAGATAGAAAGCAGATGCATCAAGTGCAGAAAACTTTCTCAAGGAATTTATTTGGGGCAGGGGAGGGACATAGGGTGATGGTTAACAGGGATTGTAGGCTCAAATAAGGATTTTGTTTTGTTTTGTGGGCAGTAGGAGAGGAAGAAGTAAATGGAAAGAGATTAAAGATGAGACTGGAGATGACAATAGAAGCAATTTTGTTAGAGAGAATGGGAGTTGGATTATGAAGTATTTAGAATGTTAAACTTTATACTTTATTCAGTAAGAAAGAAAGAACTGAACATTTTATACCAAAGAAATTAATAAGATGAAGAAATTCTACATTTTTACCAGAATGTCCTACTGATACCACAGCTCATCACTTCCAAAGATGTACCCATTTCCCCCAAAAACTTTCTCCCTTCTCTCTAATTTTTGTAATCATTGCAGTTCTCAATTATTCATATCTGTAAGCTCAATGATCTTCCTTCTCCCTCATTTGACACAGAAAAATAGATCTGTCAATTATATTTCCATAACATTTACTGCATCCATCTCCTTTATACTTCCACAAAACTACCCAATTTTATGCCCACCTTTGTTTCCTAGACTACCATAACAATGTCCAAATTGGGCTTCCTCTAATCTTTCCATTCCAATGTATCCTTCATTTCACTCCCTCAAGAATTCTGAGGACACCTTTCCTCAGATGTCTTCCCAGTTTCTTTTTGGGCAACTTGCTATAATCTGAATCAAAGCTCTCTTTCTTTGTTTATCTCATCCTCTTCTCCATTATCCTTTGCATGTCACCTCTTTCCACTTTCACTTTTTACCCTATCTTTTCTCATCTCTGTGCCTTCACTCACCTCACCTCCCTGCCTTTTCCCATCTCTGTGTCATTGCTCATCTTATCCTCCAAACCTGGAAGGTATTCACCCTGCAACATCACCTAACCTCGCTATTGAAATTCTTAGTTTTGTTCAACCCAGGTGCAACCTCTTTCATGAAGGTTATCTGAACCCCTATGGCTTCTCTGCTGAAATCATGCTACTCTTTTACATTTATGTCACTCATTATTTCACATTTAATTTTGTGCATGTTTTTTTTTTCCCATTCATTTAAAAGTTCCTTTAAAATAGAATGTGTCACATCTATCTTTGTATTTTTGGGGCTTAGCACAGCTCTTCATACATAGTAGACCCAATGCATTTGTTTAATTGAATTGAATAAATTCATAAAAATACTCTAGAATCAGTGGGGTATGAATAATGGAGAAACCAGAAAGAAGATGAGAATTTATTCTGGACAAAAATCAATGAAGGCCTGAAGCAGGATACTAGCAATGAAAATAAAAAGGTGGAGATGTGCTTAAAGGATATTTGAGTAACATCTAAGAAAAGGACAAAAATATGATCACTGAGGTTTAAATCTGTGATTCCATGAACAATGATAAGGAAAAACTCATTAATGTTCAATCCACAACAAAAAAATATATCATTTGACTAACTGTATTAGGAACTCTAGAATTCATTCCAAGGTGGATTCTTCTTGTTGTTGGACTCAAAACTTGAAAATAATTAGATTAAAACTGGACCAAGGACTAGTGTAAAAACACAGCTGTCTAGAAGACTATGAAAATATGTCAATTTATAGGGATGGAATAAGCTACATTCCTTGAAAAAGAGCCCTAAAAAAGATGTTCAATAATGTAGCACCTGCTGATGAAGACTATGGCAAAACGAATGCAATAAACACAAATTGAACTTTAAAATCTCCATGCGTGGAGTGCATAAACAATTGTCACCCTTGATCAATTTTTCCATCGAGCAGGAGAACTCCCTGTACAGTTCTGCTGGCAGCTACCCACTATGAAGCTATATTCCTCCCTGACAGAATTTATACACACACTTGAAAATATGTAGTACTATGAAGATGGATTGAGCATGCCATTGGGATTGTGGGTAGTCAGTGAATAGAAAAGATGCATTGGAAAGGATAAAATATCTCTGTAAGAATTTTTTTAAAGCTTTGAAGCTAAACAGTGGTTCCTTTTATCAACCAAAAGCCTAAAGACAGCATTAAAGATTTTCTTGTATTATTCATTATTATTTTCAGGAAGAGGTAGGGTGTTACTAAATAGGGAAGTTTACGGGAAACATGTTCCTTCTAGTTTGACACCACTGAATCTACTAATGTATTTTTTTAGTTCATTTTTTTTTAAGTTTTAGCATTTTAAATGGAAAATTCTGGGCACTATAAGAGCAACCCTGACCTGTGAGTAGTCCAGGCCCAGACCTTTCCAATAGGCTATTTTTATAAGAGACAGATATTTTATTTCCAGAGATCAGAAAGTTGCACTCCTAAATAACCATTAAATATATTATTAGCATGAATTCCAAGGGGAACACATGAATTCTTAAGGCTAAGTAAGGAAAAAAAAAAAAAAACTCTAATGAATCTTTAGAAATCAGAATGGATTAAAGATTTAGAGAAGAAAAAGACCTCAAAATTCATTTATCTGAACTCTCACATTTTATAAATAAGGACTTGAAGTCCAAGGAAGTTAAGAGGTAGCTAAGTGGCACAATGGAGAAAGTGTTGGATCTAAAGTCAGGGAGACTCAAATTCAAATTTGGCCTTAGGCACTTATTGTATGACTCTGACCAATTCACTTAGCCTCTGTTAAAATTTCCTCAACTACAAAATGGGGATAATAATAACTGCTAGTTGTTGTGATTATCAAATAAATTAATATTTGTAAAAGCTGCTTAGAATTAGGTATATTAGTTGTGTGTGTGTGTGTGTGTTTGTATGTGTATATATATATATATATATATATATATATATATATATATATATATATATATATATGCATGCATAGGTCCTCTGACTCTAAAATCAAATGGTCTTATCAATGTATCATATTATATTATCTAAGATTAATGATTTTTTAGACATCACAATGAGCAGCTTTAAGAAGGATTGAAAAGATATCAAATTTTCAGTGAGAACAGCTGAGTCATTCAAACCTTCATTGAAATATACACTGGCCCTTAAATCTAAATTCTTTACTACAGCAATGATTAGGTATAAAACTTGATTTTTAATACTTCATAAGGGATAGAAATTCCATGCCATATCTTTGTGCTAAAGAACTTTGAAGATGTCCACAAAGGTTCAATTTACTCATATTTGGAGCTTCCCCCCAAAAAACTGTCTTTCATTTTCCATCTAGTTATATTTGTTCAAATTATCCAGAGTCCAAAATTTACTTCTCCAGAATCTGATGGTCATAGGATAGAACCTTAGAATTGTTCTAATTTTTATTTCTATAATTACTAGTGATTTAAAGCATTTTTCTATATGCTATTGATAGTTAGGATTTGTCATTTGAAAACAGTGTCAATCTCAAGCGTTCTTGATCAGTGCTTTTCTTTTTCCCTTCCCTCCTTCCTTCCTTACATCCTTCCTCCTTCTTCCCTCCCTCCCTCCCTTCCTTCCTTTTCCTTCCTTCCTTTCTTCCTTCCTTCATTTTTTTCCTTTCTTTTTTCCTTCCTCCCTTTTTTCTTTCTTTATTTTGCCTCTTCTCTTATAATCTCTTCCAAAGGGCCAGGAAAATAAGGGGAAGGGTAGAAGATGGGAAAGGAAGGGGAGGAAGTATTTCTCCCTTACTTCATTGTTGTATTTTGAGAGTTACCCATAGGTAAATGGCAGGGCAATATCAACAATATCAACCCCTGTTTCATTAGGAACAGATGCTCATCAAGTTTGGTTATTTGGGAATTAAAGTACTATATGAGAGACTCCATTGAACACAAATACCAACATGAGAAGGCATGGCTGATCTTTAGTTCCCAGTTACTAGAAGTTCATTGTAAGTCATCCGTTGCCTTAAAACAAAGGCCCATATCCAGCAATCACATGAGAATAAATAGAGAACTTTTTAAGTAAATCATGGACTTCTTTAATCTACCTATCCCTATACTTATATGACAATGTCCACACAGCCCCAAGTAATCTGGGTTTAAATCCTAATTCTGACAACTGACCAGGGTAACTTCATTTACTTAATCCTCTAAGCTTTGGGACAATGGAAGATGTGGAAAAGGATAGGTAAACTCAATGGCCTTATATTCCCTTCATCGTCTAAATCATCTAAACTCCAGCTTGTGTTGGTCTGACTTACAGCACCTGCCACAGGAATTTCTATATAGTATATCCTGTATGAAAAGGATTCCTAATCACATATTGGTCTTTTAACATATATTTCCCATCTTTTTGGAAGATTCCAAGAACAGCAGTGTCAACTTCGAAATCAAAAAATGAAACACATAAACTGACATTGGCCCATTGCTCAACATAGAATAAAGGCAAATAAAGAATACAAAGAATGTTACAAGGAGCAAGGAATTGCCTTGGGTTGGAGAGGAGGGAAAAAGGGAAAGAAACTGATTCAGAGAATTGTTTGAGAACTTAATAAGTAATTCAAATCTATGCGCAGAAGAGGGAAAATAGGGATACTAGTTAGAAAACTAGAACATCCCATAAAGAATTTCCATATTCTTTAATTCTTTAAAAT
The DNA here is from genome assembly GCF_016432865.1 of Antechinus flavipes. Classification (NCBI taxonomy): domain Eukaryota; kingdom Metazoa; phylum Chordata; class Mammalia; order Dasyuromorphia; family Dasyuridae; genus Antechinus; species Antechinus flavipes. The sequence goes on along the minus strand of NC_067400.1, from coordinate 149,408,325 downwards.
AGCAGAAAATTGTGGTCCTGTATGTGCAATTTATTTGTATTTTCAAAAACTCTAGATCCATCTCTAAAGTCCTGGGGTATTTTATATCCACACAGAGAGAAGAATCCCCTCTGGAAGTAACTAGACTTTTCCTGGTATTGTATTATCAAACTTTCAGCACTCATTCACAGAATCACAGAGTGAATAATAATAAAAAGTCAAAGTTTAACTTGTGTATGTGTAACATAAGATTCAGCAGAAGAAAGGGTATAAAAGAAAGGTTAAAAAATAGTCCAGTCATTGCCTAGAATCAGATATGTTCTCTCTTCCAGGATTTGGGTCAGGATGTGAGGCCTGGAAGGGCAAATTCTAATGAAATCTCTAGAGCTTTTACCCTTCTCAGTCTTTGAACTGCAGAAGATGGGAGCATATAACCTTTGCTCCCTAAGCCATCTTTATCTTTCCTGCTCTCCTTTTCTCAAAGGAGCAGCACTTTTTGAAGCAATTCCATTTTTATTACTCATTCTAAGTGTACAAGACCTTAACAAAAATACCCAGAGTCCCCACATTGCCAGAAGTGTTTTTTTAGTTACTCTTTATTGAGGTTCCAGGTTGTAGACATTTATAGAGGAAGATTTTATTAGCAGAGAGATGAGGCCTTCATCACATATGTGAAATTAATTAATGAATAAGTATTTATTAAGCACTTACCATGTGACAGTTACTGTACTAAACACTGGGAATATAAAAAGAGGCAAAAAACAGTCCCTGCCCTCAAGGAGTTTGTGATTTAATGGAACAGATGATGCTATAACAATACTTTATTCTAAACAAACTTTTTTCTACATAAAACAATTTTCCACCTTAATTTTTAAAAAGTAATATTCAAAAATACAAAAAAAGAAAACAGTTTAAAAATGGTAAAGAATTGGTCACAATTCATAGCAAAAATTGGAAACAAAATAGGTACCCATAAAAGAACAATGAAACATAACTAAAATAATGCTTTCCCTGGAGTAAAAAGAGCTGTGTTCAAATCTCACTTCTGCTATTTTCTACCAATATTATCATGGCCAAAACATTTAATCTCCTCATACCTCAGTTCCCTCATTTACAAAATATGTTTCACTAGATAGTTTCTGATGTCTCTCCCTGCTTGAGACTTATTATTTATCCCATAATAAAAATGGCAAATCTAAAGAATGCAGAAAAACCATAGGAAGACTATAATAATGTACTTAAAATATGCAAAAAGAAGCCCAATTAAAAATAATTAGTTTTCATCTCTGACATCAGATTCCCCTCTTCTTGATGTGCAGAATGTTATTGAGCCTATTAATCATAATCACTAAATTTGTTCATTTAACAAACTTTTTGTTTTCATTACAAGGGAAGATTCAATTTGGGAGAGGGAAGGAGGAGTGAATGAGGAAAAAGACTATGGAAGAATGACTACTGATATTGTGTAAAAATAAAAGTTATCAAAATAGAATTAATAATAAATAAAATAAAAGGAATCAAAAATATTTTTAAAATACTCATGAGAAAAAAAATATTCTTCTTTCTTTTAGGTTTGTTTTAAAGTTTCTTCCTTATTTCTTAGAGTCTTTAGCTTGGACTTCGTTTTATATGGTTTGTTTTTAAACTATTACATGGTGAATATATTAGGTATTATATATTATCCACATCTGCCTCAAAGAGGATCAAACTTTACTGGTAGGACACATTCACCAAACTAAGCCTTCTCAATATGATGAAAAATGGACATCCCTGCCTAGAATAAAACTCTCATCAAGACAAATGGCATATAATTGGATGTCTCTACTGACTGATATGCTTCAGAGATCTGTTGATAGAGAATAGTTAGTACCTAAACAAAACACACTCAGATAAATATTCAAGAATTGCCCAGGGGGCAGCTAGGTGGCAAAAGGATAGAGCACCAGCCCTGAAGTCAGGAGGATCTGAATTCAAATTCTGGCACAGATACTTAACACTTCCTGGCTGTGTGACCCTGGGCAAATCACTTAACCCTAATTGTCTCAGCAAAAAAAAAAAAAAAAAAAAAAAAATATATATATATATATACACACACACACACACACATATATGTATGTATGTATATATATATATATACACACACACACATATATATGTATATATATGTGTGTGTGTGTATATATATATATATATATACATCCAACAATTTTCTTTGGCTAATTAAAACCACATGACAAAATCTATTATTAGTAATGGCTAATGTCTTAATGTACAAACAAGAAGGCTATCACAGAGAATATGTTTGGCAAAAACAATAGGAAAAAGTGGCTGAAGTTAATTACCAAGGAGTGTTATATGGTCTTCATAAATTTTAAATCATATATATCCAAATTCAATAAGCAACATAATTCAATTCAAACAACATTAATTTTCTACTATGTTCAAGGTACCAGAAAAAGTATTAGGATATGAAGACAAAAAATTAGATAGCCATGACTATAAGACTGGACTTCTACTTAAGGAATTTATATTCTAGTCTTGAAGTTTTGTAACTTTTTTTCAAAAGATTATATATGTATATGTATGCATAGAGACACGTACATGTATATGTATATCAACATAGACACAGATGCATATATGTGCAAATATAAACAAAGATAAACTACACAAATACTTAAGGAGGAAACAGGTTTTTTCTTAGTAATAAAAATAAAAATAAGTTTGTAGTAATGTTATATAAATCCCTAGAAAAAAATGATGCAGCTCTTATTTTTTAGATTTGTCCTTTTTCTTTCTGCTTTCAATAGTGCCTAAGTAAATATGATAAAATAAGAATATGAATATGAAAATTTAGATTTATTTCTTAAATATATTGGAAATGATGGTAGAAGGAAAAATTTTTCACCTTCCAAAAGATGGGGTGATAATAGAATGGGATGAGTACTGAATTTGTAATCAGAGAATCTGGGTTCAGATAAGAACTTTTATCACTTAATATCTATAGTATCTCAAGAAAGTTATTTTTACCCAACTTGGGCTTTAGTTTTCCCTTCCACTACTATAGAGGATTAAACTAGATTGCTTGAAAGATTCCTACTAGCTGTAAATCCTATTGTTCACACTGGGACATTAATTTTCCCTTTAAATTAATTATGGGGTTATATAAAATTAAACAGTAATCTTACTGTTTTAAAAAGGAATTGTCAACTACAAGAAAAAGCAATACTCTTCATGAGGATCCTATTTCCCAAATGTAAAAATATGTCCTGAAAGTATTTAATTCAAATTTTCCCTGAAGAATTTAACTCTGTATTGGGCCTTGATCAACATAAAAAAGTTTGATCTTGATCAAAGAAGTAAGCAAAATTATTTTAGAAATAAAATACTTGTTATATCAGTAAGATATAACAGCTCACCACATTTTTAGCAACTGCTGGGATTGTTGTGTCTCAATAGATACTGACAACTTCTGAGTTTATTGTAATTTTAGCATTTATCAGGTTATAAATACAATAAAACCATACTAACTCAGAATATTTGTTCTCCATGACAGGAATTCTCTCTTTCTTCCTTTCTGCTTCTTAGAATCTCTGATTTCCTTCAAGGATCAGCTCAGGTACAGTGAGCCACTCCCCCTGTACATATTCCTCAAAATTGTATTATCTTCCACACCAATAATACTTATCTTTGATCTGTTCTATATGGATTTAGTCTGTACCTACTACAGACTACATTTTGTATATATTGTTTTCTTCATTAGTTATAAATTCCTGAAGGGGAAAAACTGTTTTGTCTTTGTCCTTGTCTCCCCAATGACTAGAACAGTGCCTGGCAAATAATTATTGTTAAATAAATTTTTTTATTGTTGTTTACTTGTGTTCAATTCTTTATGCCCTTATGAACTATCACACACTAATATTATCCATGGGGGTTTTCTTAGCAGATACTGGAATGGCTTACCAATGCCTTCTCCAGTGGATTAAGGCAAACAGAACTTTATTAACTTTCACAGGATCACACAGCTTACTAAGTATCTAAGGCTAGATTTGAATTCCTGACTCTAATCCCAGAACTTTATGCACTAAGCTACTTAATTGCCTCTGTCAAATAAATACTTGTTGCTTAAGTAAAGAACAACAAAAATTATATAATTTTATATAGTTCTAAAAATATAGTTGTATATGTTTGTGTATATTGAAAAAATCACTAGACTAGGATTCAGAAAACATTAGTGGTATCTTAGTGGTTCAACAATCACCAAATGAAGGTAAAGTAATGTATATGGTCTTAAGGGAGTTACTTAATCTTTTCAAGTCTCATTTGTTTCTTCTGTAAAACAGAGATAACTGGCTTCTTCTCTTTACCTTACAAGGATATTGTGAAAATCAAATGACACAATGTTGATGAAAGGGACTGAAAACTCTTAAGCTATATACAAAGAGAAGTAATTAAGATAATGTTACCAAATAGAAATAATATGTCTCCTGTAATGAATAAGCAGGTTTCATGAGATAAATGCTTCCAAACAAAGAATATTCAGAGATCTAAACCAAAGATGGGTTTCTTCTGAACTGGGAGAGAAACAAAAACCGCTCCTAGTTGAGCAAAAACCCGATCTAGCTTCAAATTATATTCATTATCAATAGGACTGGCCTCTAAAAGCGTAAGATTGCTCCAAGGGACAGCAAGGGTAGACATGAAGCTCTGTGTTGAATTAAATCTCTCCTTTCCTGCTCCACCCACTTATAAGAAGATATAAAATTTTCAACTATCTGATCTTTCCAGGAAGTCCTTTGTAAAGGTCAAAAATCAGACCGTTCTCCTGGGAAAGGAGAGTGAAGCAAAAGTTTAAAAGAGTATATTATTCTGTTAGTTTTTTGATGTAACACCAGAACAAAAAAACACGGAAGCAATTTCCAGTTTGACAAAATATCCCCAATTTGAGTACATCTGAATGTCTGTAACTATATAAGTGCCTAGCACAAATGTATTTGATCTCTCATTTCTTTGAAGGACAGATTCTATGGATAAATTAATTTTTAATCTGTCAGCAGCCTTACTTCTAATACTCTAGTCCTATTAAAGACAAAAGAAGTACTAAGAGATCTGGTCTCTGTTCTTAAGGAACTTATAAAATTTGGCTTTTCTCAGAAGCTGTCTTGAACTCCTGCCATTCTAACTATATAGTTAAGATGTCTATTATGTAACTTTATCTTTTTTTCTACTCTTGTCTTGTAATTATTTTATACTGATTTTTATAAGCATACACATATACACATATACATATGAAGAAAATCAGTCATGATTATATTTAGTAAATACCATTTTAATTTCAAACAGTATACTCACGGTCATAAAGTCATTTTTTTGTTTGTTTGTTTGTTTTTTTATCACTAACATTCTCCCAAAGATGTTACATGGCTATGAATCTATTACATCATGATCTCAGAAGAATCAAAATTTCAAGAGACATAAAGGTCAATGGAAGAATGGTCAATGGTGGGTGGAGGTAGGCTGTTGTTTATTACCAATTATTTGCATAAGAAAAGTGACACAAGGAACAATATCAATGACAGGTGTAGTGGAAAAAGAAGATAAGTCAATCATGATATATAATAAATAGGCAAATGATAGTTGGTATCAATAAAATATTAAAAGAATCAGGAGGAAGTATACAGTGAATTAACCTAATTCTACTGTGACTTTGTGAAATTCCTCATACCTTTCCAGGTCTTACTCTCTTCATTTGTAAAATTAGTTAAATGTAATAATCTCCATTATCCCTTCCATTTCTAAATATAAGCTCCTATGACATTTTTGGAAGATTTAAGATTCAAGAATCAAACAGAATAAGAAAACATGGTTGGATTATAATAATAATAGTGGGGATACTAACTACACTGATAACAATATGGATTCTATTAATGGTCTGAAAATTCAATTGTATATTGAATTTCCATTATAATTAAATATAATCTTTTTGAGGGCAGGAATAATTATTACATTTGTAGCTCCAGCATCCACCAAGTACATAGCAAATGTTTAATACATATTTATTGAATTGAACAATTTGCAACAATCTCCCACACAAATATAAGGGATAATTAAATGGAGCTACATCTTGATTCATGGTTTTCATGTATCAATTTTTTTTTCATACAACTTTATATAGAGCTATTTTGGTGGTTTTTTTTTTTTTTTTAAGTTTTCAGAACTTGTCAAAGGATAACTGCAATGTGGAAAGCTGCTATTGGTTTCTGCAGCTATTTAGTTTGTATCACCTATTGCTATTATTAAACAATAAATGGTTTTTATTTTAGCAACTGCTGTTATAACATCCAGTAAGAGGTGCATGAAATGATGATCTATGATGCCATTGGGCTGGACATAAAAGAAAAGTGGATGAAAATGATATTTCAAAATGTTTTTGTGTTTTAAGCTTGAAATATCCCTTCATTCAAACATTTGTTGAATATTAACTGTAATGCACTTCCCTTACTAAATGTTAAATCTTGAAGGAAATGCAAAAAGTAAATAAAATGCAGACCCTGTCACCAATAACTTTATAATCTACCAGTAGATGATAGGACATGTTCACAAACAATATGATTACTGCACAATATGAAATAATGTAAAATCAAAGAAAGAAAAGATTAAAATGGAACTCAAAGCAGGAGAGCAGAAGAAACACTCATTTTTCCAAAAAACTGTGTGTGTGTGTGTGTGTGTGTGTGTGTGTGTACATGCAAAGATTTCTACTTATCACTAAGTATAATAATAATAGCTGACATCTTACAGATCTATTGCAGAAATCTCTAAATTTAAGTGGCTTATAGTAAAAATTGCAAATGAGCACAAAGTCAAAAACCAGCTGAAAGTTTTTTTGGAAATCCATCTTCAAAATTTATCGCAATTAAAATTACAACAATTTTGCAGTGTACCATAAATGTATACTGTACTTAAAAATCAGTCTATTTTTTTTAAGCTTAGTATTATATATAGTTGAAGATAAATAGTCTAAATTTTCAGATGAAGAAATTGAAACTATTACCACTCACATGAAAGAGTGTTCCAAATCACTATTGATCAGAGAAATGCAAATTAAGACAACTCTGAGATATCACTACACTCCTGTCAGATTGGCTAAGATGACAGGAAAAAACAATGATGAATGTTGGAGGGGATGCGGGAAAACGGGGACATTGATGCATTGTTGGTGGAGTTGTGAACGAATCCAGCCATTCTGGAGAGCGATCTGGAATTATGCCCAAAAAGTTATCAAACTGTGCATACCCTTTGATCCAACAGTGTTTCTATTGGGCTTATACCCCAAAGAGATACTAAAAAAGGGAAGGGGACCTGTATGTGCCAAAATGTTTGTAGCAGCCTGTTTGTAGTGGCTAGAAACTGGAAAATGAATGGATGCCCATCAATTGGAGAATGGCTGGGTAAATTGTGGTATATGAATGTTATGGAATATTATTGCTCTGTAAGGAATGACCAGCAGGATGAATACAGAGAGGCTTGGAGAGACTACAAGGACTGATGCTAAGTGAGATGAGCAGAACCAGGAGATCATTATACACTTCGACAACGATATTGTATGAGGATGTATTCTGATGGAAGTGGATTTCTCTGACAAAGAGACTTAACTGAGTTTCATTGGAGAAATGATGGACAGAAACAGCTACACCCAAAGAAGGAATACTGGGAAATGAATGTGAACTATTTGCATTTTTGATTTTCTTCCCGAGTTATTTTTACCTTCTGAATCCAATTCTCCCTGTGCAACAAGAGAACTGTTTGGTTCTGCAAATATGTATTGTATCTAGGATATACTGCAACATGTTTAGCATGTATAGGACTGCTTGCCATCCTGGGGGGGGGGGGGAGGAGGGAGGGAGGGGAAAAACGAAACATAAGTGATTGCAAGGGATAATGTCGTGTAGAAATTATCCTGGCATGGATTCTGTCAATGCGAAGTTATTATTAAATAAAATAAAATTAAAAAAAAAAAAAAAAAAAAAAAAAAAGAAGATAAATAGTCTAAACTTAACCACAATGGGTAACTTAAACTGAAATATACGGGACAAATTATAAAAAGTTCCATTATTGTAAAGTACTTAAATGCAATTAACTACTGTTCACCAAAAACCAAGTATACATAGTAATAGGACATTAAAACCAAGAAGTTGGATTTTTTAAATCAAAATTTCATGGTAAATTAACTCATCCATAAAACCATACTAACAGAGCCACAAATGTATTCATTCAAAAGATCACAAAGTTTTAAGATTCAGAAGGAAACTCAGTGGCCAGACTAGTCCAACTGATATTTGAAAAGAAATTCCCTGAAGAGTGATCCAAGGAAGAAGCATCCTTCCTTGGACCCTAAATCAGCACAATCTACTTGATGAATTTAAAACTCCATTTCTTAGAAAGCTTTTCTTGGCATCAAGCCTAAATTTGCATTTTTCAAATGAAAGGCCAGGAATAAATAGTGAAAGTTGCACCAGAGCTGTGACTGCCTGGCTTGCCACAACCAGGTAAGCCCATAATGAAGAACATTTTTAATATCATTTTTTAAATCACATATTTCAATGCAAATCAATTATGCTTGCCAAAGCCTAAAGGTATTTATTTTGTGAGGTCATTTTTCTAAGACTAAAGATTAGAAGAAATAATATAGTGAATAGTAACACATAGGACATACAACTTTAAATGCTAGGAGACATGGTTTTTAAATCTTGCCTTGGGCGCACAAATGCTTTTCCAATTTTTAAGAATCTAATATTTTCTAAACTGGCAGACATGAAAACAAATAAAATACAGCCCTGGCTTCAAAAAGCTTACAGCCCTATTGTGGAGACAAAGTATACATGAATAAATATAATAAAAATAATATAATCTAGAAATACATGTTAAAAAAAATCAGACAAAGGAGATATCACTACTAGATGTAGTAAATTGAGAATAGGCTTCATGATAAAATTGTTATTTGAGTTGAGCCAGTAAGGTTAGGAAAGTTATATGTAAGAAGGGGACTTTTATAAAATGTACCAAAGGGGCTAAAACCACCATACCCCATTTTAGCCTTGATACTTTAACTACATAAGATCATATGCTTTACATCTAGTGCTAAAACTCAAAATTAGATGCAGAATGCACAAGAAATACATTTGGATATATTGAAGAAACTCTGCTATACCCATGCTGTTTTCTATAAATTTAAAAGCTAGTTAGATGTAGATTCACTTGAAAGGTTGGAGCAGAGATCAAATAAACCTAAGAAAGAACTTGTGAGAGAAAAAAGAAGGCTAGACTCCAACATTAACATATATCTCCTTCCTTACCCCCTACCTTTGACCAAAGGAACTTTAAAGTTTCAGAAGATTCTCATCTTCCCAATGATGTCATAATTGCATCCCTGAATTAAACAAATAGAATGTACATAGATTCATGGTTCCATAAAAGGAGCTTAGCAAAAAACCTTCAATATACCTAAGAGAAACTTCTTCCACAAGGAGAATCCCTTTGCTACATGTTTTCAAAAGCTTGAGTCTACTTTCTCTTCTTTGTATTCAAGTCATAGTGCTATAGACTTTTAGGAGAACATTTTGTTCCAATCTCTCATTGTACCAACTTAGTAAAGGTCCTGTTTTAAGAGGGACTTGAGACTGACTGAACATAATAATTCTCAACTAATAGTTTTATGGGGGAGCAAAAAGAGAGAAGTTAATGCAGATGGCATTAAAGAATAGACTTGCACTGTTGACATTTGAGAACAGATTTCTAGGATCCAAGACTTAGCTTTGAGAGGGGAGTTGTGATTTTTAATCACAGAGCTCAGAGCTCATGGGGGTATAAACAGCTTAAGTAAATGTACAGAAGAGGGAAATTACATAGAACACTTGGAACATTGAGTACTCTAGTGCAGACAGAGGATAAAGTAACTAAAAGAGTACCGTGTAAATGAAGACTGAAGTTATCTTCACTCTCATTTATGGAGATCCTTGATTGTCAGGTTGAGTAGTTTGAATTTTATATAAATGATTATTATCACTGTAGGGCATTGCTTAAAGGAGTGCTATGGTAAAAAAAATTAAAGATCTTGTCAGAAGGTGAGTTTTTGTATAGGAAATTTCCTGATCCACTTGATGTGCTGCTTATAGCTTATAAGTCAGTCTCTCTCTCTTTCTCTCTCTCTCTCTCTCTCTCTCTCTCCCCACCCCCTCTATGTATGTATGTATACATATATGCATGCATACATGGATGTATGCATAAGTCATCTCCATAGGTAACATGTGTACATACATGCATATATGTCTGTTATAGTATATGTGTACATATGAGTATGGAGTATGAACATACCCTCAAGAGGATTAACTTCAATGATTGAAGATATTCAGTTAATCAACATAGTCTTTAGGGATAAAACCCATTGCACTGGATTATAAAAGTAGTCTTATTATGGACTCAGAATCCTTTCTGTCTTTTCCTTTACACTCTTCTACCTGAGAGATATTGAGAGTTCAATCCTGAAAGATCCATGAATAGCCACCCACCAAAGAGTCATTTATGTTTGCCTGCATCACAATAGACATATGCTCATCCATGTGGCTCAAGAGGAGTTCCTGGATACTCGTGCCATTATTTTTCACAAGAAATTTTTTAAATGGGCTTTCCCAGATGGAGAAACAGCTGTAGTTGTGGCAATGGTGGAATGTTAAGAGTTTCTGCAGAAGCACAATGGTAAACTTATCAAACTGACTAAGGAATTATGCCTTACTGGACAATGCCTATTTTGCAAGAAATCACAAAATCAAGTCCTAAAATTTAGCCATCTAATAAAAAAAGGAACCTTTTAGGGACAGCAATAGTACCAGGAGTCACTTTATGAATAACTCGAAATTCAAGTGATTGTGGATCTGGTTTTCTACGCAGAAAAAAGAACATTTCCTAAGAAGCATACTTTTGGGGAGTGGAGGGAGAGGAGAGATTGCCTCTTGCCTCCATATCCTGTACAAGGTAAATGACTAAACTCTAGCTTTCTGGGTAGTTCTGAGAGTTGTCTCTTTACAAACATAAAATTTAAGAGATATGGAGTCTATATTTCTAGACAAAGAAGAGGATAGTTCCTGAACAATCTGCCTCTTAAAGAGAGGAGGATTGCCCATGAGGTTCTCAGTGTTGGTATTAAGGAATAGAAGCTACAAAATGGAAGTATAAAAAAGCCTAAATTTTGCTCGTTCCCTCTTTTCTCGCGTTATCTGAATAGTGCAAATATGATGGGAAGAGAGATGCTTATGTAGAAGTCCCAAAATGAATTAACATTCTGGGGGGCTCCAAGTCCCTACAGGGCTTCTGCAGAGTACAACAGGAACATGTTATATTATTGGGGGTGCTATCTATTATTCAAATTTTTTAAAAGGTAATTCATTCTAACAAAAAGAAAAAATAAAGAAAATAAAATACAAAATGGATGCTGGTATTCAATGTCCCCCACAATCTGTTTTAACCTTTATGTAATCCTATGGTTCTTAATATAGTCTACATTACAGGTAAATTGGATTAGTGCATGCTCCCTATTCTTATCCTATTCTAATATCACTATGCTTTTGCTGAAATATACAATTCCTTAGTCCTCTCTTCAAGGTACCTTCAACTCCATATGTTAAAATCTGCTCATATAAGCTCCAGAACGGATGACTTCTCTCACAAAAAGATTTTAACTTTCCACCACTGCAATCCACAACCAGAAAGAAATCTTTTCCTACTCAATTTTCTCAGGGCCACTTTGTTGAGAGCTCTCCCTTGCAAATATTTGTGCATGAGTATTTTCTCCAATTTAGACTATAAATTCTTTATACTGGGTTTTCCTCGCCCTGCCCCAACTCCTGCACAGCACAATTCCTTACACAGAATAGGCTTTTTAACTCAATATTTGTTAAATTGAAATAAATATGGAGTGTATCCCAAAAATCACAGTGAAGTTTCAGTTTTGACAGTTCAAAACTAAGACAAAGAGTTATCTACATGGCTCACTAGATAGACTGCTAGGCCTGGACCTGGGGAAGCCTAAGTTCAAATTTGGCCTTAGATACTTACTATCTGTATGATTCTGTGTAAATCATTCAACTTTTATTTGTTTTAATCTGCTAGAGAAGGAAATAGTAAATTACTCCAGTATCTTTGTCAAGAAAACCTCATCAGTCATATAGATTGAAGTACTGAACAACAAACATACAGGGATACTCTATATGTTGTCAAATTTACTGGATAGTTTGTTTTTAAGTTGGCAAACTGAACATTTTATACTGTCAGAAAAATATTTCTCATATTTCCCCCAATATATTAAATATAATGGTTACATATCCCTTCATATACATAATATATATATATAAATATAGAATATAGAAATGTAGAATATAGAATATAAATATATAGAATATAGAATAAAAACTGTGTAGTCAATAAACTTTGTCATTTTGATATGTATACATATATATGTATGTATATATGTATGTATATATATATACATACATATATATGTATACATATCAAAATGCCAAAATTGGAACTTGAAATTGAAATAAATATGGGGTGTATCTCAAAAGTCAGTGAAAGTTTCAGCTGTAACAGTTCAAAACTAAGACACAGAGTTATCTAGATTGTTCACTAGATAGAATTCTAGGCCTGAACTTGGGAAGGCCCAAGTTCAAATTTGGCCTTAAATATTTAGATAAAAAAGAAAAACCCAGAAGTTAACAAATGTGGCCACTTTATGTGAGGAAAAGTATAAAAAGTAATAGAAAAATACATTTATTAGAAATGCTATAGAAAGGTAAAATAAAAGAGAAAGAAGAAATATTTCAAAAGTTGATAGATTATAAATGTTCAAGAATGAGTTAATTTTACAGGTGACAATTTCATGATGCTTTAGAACAAAAAATGAGCTAGAATGAAGAAGGATTAGATACAGACAGAATTAACAAAATATTAGGATGGTAGAATAAGGAAAAGAAATTCCCAGTCCAATCAGTATAAGCTATCCACAATAACACATACCAACATAAACATTTGCTTTCATTTTTTTTGAAAAAATAAATAAATGAAAAGAAAAAAATCTATTTGGTGCTATGCAAATGCTAAACTATAGATTTCTGTCAGATAAACTAAAATGTCTATTCATTTAACTATTTAAATATCATTTTATTTTTCTGTTGATTTTTAATGGAAGGAAAAAAGCAAAAAAAAAGCAAATCATAACTGCTATCTATGTTTATAACTTTGGAATTTTTTAATCAAGAAAATATATTCTTTGTTGAAAAGTGTCTATGCATGTATTTTGAAAATATAAAAGCTAAAAAAAAGATTTCAAATAAAATCTAGTAAAATGATGACAAAGAAAATATATTATTCAAAAAATATCTAGAAGATTAGCTGGTGAATGACTTAGAAAAATAATATTGTTCATTAATTCAATGTTCAATGAACAATTACTAAATGCTTACCATTTACAAGCAAAACAGTGATTTTAGGGGATAGGAATATAATGGCAAAAGGTTGTTTGCAATAGTCATTGTTCCCTCCAGGATTCAGAGATTACACTTGCTTAAACAATTTAATAAAAACTAAATTCCTTAATCTCTAATTTTCAGAGGAGTTTTGAGAAATACAAATTACAATAGAATCCTCTTCTTGTCAATCCTCTTGTGTCAGAGGTCTTCTGACAAATATACTATTTTAATAAGTAACTGAACATCTTGATCAACATTTTATCAATTTCACCCTCAAGAGCTCTTGGGTAAAAGCCATCTACTTCTGATAATTTAGCTTCACCTAATTCATCAGTTAGTCCTAATAGTAAATATTACTATTTACTAATAGTAAATATCAGTACTGATTTTTACTGATCAGTACAATTTACTGATAGTAAAAAAAGAAAATGAGAGAGAAAACTGATATGGGGAATATTTTCAGTAAAGATAGAAGCTAAGAAAGTTATAGTTATGTTCCCACTTTGTCCTGAAGTATACCTTTTAGACTATCAAGTGTTTTTAAATTGTATTTTTAGCAGGCTTCTTCATTTAATATTGTTTTAAACCTTTAATCAATCGTCTTGATCTATATCTTTCTACTGGACCTAGATGGCTCCTGAAGAGAGAATAAGGTTGGTGGCTTTGCACAGCCTTCCTCCACTTAAATCCAATTCACTTGCAAGTAATCTCCTTCTTGATCCCATTGCCTTCTAGAATAAAGGATGAATAACAACAACAAACACCTTTAATCATAACCTTTGGAATCCCTTGAAGTTATTCCTTAAATTATTCTGAATCCTAATTTCTTCTTTTTACTTGACCTGTCACATTTTGCAGGTTTCCCTCTTTCTTAAAAGTGTAATCTTTCTATTTTTTCCCCCCAGAGGTATTTCTCTCCTTTCTCAAAGCCTCTATTCATTTGTCAATGAAACACAAAAAGGTTTTTTTGTTGTTGTTGTTGTTGTTCATATACCTGATTGTTTTGTTTCTTTTTTGTTGTTTGTTTTTTAATCTGTGGCAAACATTTTTTTCTCTTGGCTTCCAATAAGGTATTGCTGTTGTCAGGATATTTTTAAGTCTCTAAAAAGTCTAAGATATTTTAACTTTCATTTTTCTACCCTAATACTGCTATTTGATAATAGCTCCCTTTTCTAAAATTGAATAGCAGTGATGGATTATGGAGTGGTTTAGGGAATGAGAAAGACACCTCTCTTCAGCAATAAGAATGAACTGCTACAGTATTCACTATTTCATGGCTGTCTACTTAACATATGCATTCTTGTATTCATATCAGTTCCTGTCTTTGACTTTAGAACTAAAATCTTTCTTTTTTTCCTGAATTCTAAAATGGTTTAATCTAAATTCATTTGTCTTATCTATTTTAAAAATCTTTTACATCTCTTCCCAATTCAAGTGATCTAATGACAGCTTTCATTACTTTTATCTAGCCCCAGCTTATAACTTCCAAACATTTTTTAAGATTTCCCCTTTAGTGACATATTTGTCTATGTAACCTATTTTTGTAATTTTAGTCCTACTCTATCCATACATATTCATAATAGTACTCTTCCATCAAGTTTCTTGAGCGCCAAATGTTTCAAGGTCCTCCCTCGCTGCCAACCATTCCAATTAACCATTTAGTTCTCGAGAGTTATTGAAAATGAGAGCATTTCTCCATTCCAGCTTTGCTTTCCTAATAGTTTTCCTATTTATGTGTGTCTAAGTCACTATTGTTATTCCCATTATATTTTTAAAAAACAATGAAATTTCCTAGCAGTCTAAATAAGGCCTTTGTCACTCTGAAAGAGCATTGGAGTCAGAAATTCTAAAATTGAAATCCTATCTCCAACACTTGCTAGCTTTGGGACCATAAGCAAGTTATTCAACCTCAACTTATGATTCAATAAAATAGAAAAAGTTATACTTGCATTACCTGCCTCAAAGGGTGCTTATGAAAAAAGTGCCTTGTAAACTTTAAAGTACTACATAAATGTGAATTATTGTTGTTGTTTCTCTTTGGCTATCTCACCATTTTTAAGTGTTCTGACACTTTAAAAAAATTTTTCAAAGAAGAGTTCTTTCTCCTTACAACTTGAATTTAATACACTGATTGGATTATTGCTCTCAAAGAATCAAATACCTAAAAAAATTGAATGATCATCTTAGGGGTTTCCAATAGCCTACCAATTAATGTTCAAATTCCTATGCCTAATATTTGAAATTCTACACAATCTGTACAAATATGGTAGCCAAGGAGTTAATATTCGTATTCAATTCTGGGGTCAGAGAAGCCTGGTAAACAGCTGGCTCAGACTCCTAGAATGTTAAATACAGAGTACTTGCAACAATCTCACTAGTTATATTTTTAGAATTTTTTTCATTATAAGCATTATCATCTCAATGATATAAGGGCTACAAGAAAGAGTATGCCAGTACAATAGGATTTATCAAACAACAATGTGAGTCTCTAAGAAAACTACAGGAATGTTAAACCAGAAAAGACCAAGTCAGTATAACCAGGGAATGACCTGAATCACGATACACAAAAGCAACATTAAGGAAAGACCTTATCATCCAAGGCTACCATTTTATGCCAGTGATATTATGAAAGAAAGCAACAACAGAAATAAAAGTTACCAATGCTTAACATTTGAGGAGAATAAAATAAAAATCACAGGTATAATGGATATAATAAAAAAAAAGATTTCAAATAAAATCTAGTAAAATGATGACAAAGAAAATATATTATTCAAAAAATATCTAGAAGATTAGCTGGTGAATGACTTAGAAAAATAATATTGTTCATTAATTCAATGTTCAATGAACAATTACTAAATGCTTACCATTTACAAGCAAAACAGTGATTTTAGGGGATAGGAATATAATGGCAAAAGGTTGTTTGCAATAGTCATTGTTCCCTCCAGGATTCAGAGATTACACTTGCTTAAACAATTTAATAAAAACTAAATTCCTTAATCTCTAATTTTCAGAGGAGTTTTGAGAAATACAAATTACAATAGAATCCTCTTCTTGTCAATCCTCTTGTGTCAGAGGTCTTCTGACAAATATACTATTTTAATAAGTAACTGAACATCTTGATCAACATTTTATCAATTTCACCCTCAAGAGCTCTTGGGTAAAAGCCATCTACTTCTGATAATTTAGCTTCACCTAATTCATCAGTTAGTCCTAATAGTAAATATTACTATTTACTAATAGTAAATATCAGTACTGATTTTTACTGATCAGTACAATTTACTGATAGTAAAAAAAGAAAATGAGAGAGAAAACTGATATGGGGAATATTTTCAGTAAAGATAGAAGCTAAGAAAGTTATAGTTATGTTCCCACTTTGTCCTGAAGTATACCTTTTAGACTATCAAGTGTTTTTAAATTGTATTTTTAGCAGGCTTCTTCATTTAATATTGTTTTAAACCTTTAATCAATCGTCTTGATCTATATCTTTCTACTGGACCTAGATGGCTCCTGAAGAGAGAATAAGGTTGGTGGCTTTGCACAGCCTTCCTCCACTTAAATCCAATTCACTTGCAAGTAATCACCTTCTTGATCCCATTGCCTTCTAGAATAAAGGATGAATAACAACAACAAAAACCTTTAATCATAACCTTTGGAATCCCTTGAAGTTATTCCTTAAATTATTCTGAATCCTAATTTCTTCTTTTTACTTGACCTGTCACATTTTGCAGGTTTCCCTCTTTCTTAAAAGTGTAATCTTTCTATTTCCCCCCCCAGAGGTATTTCTCTCCTTTCTCAAAGCCTTTATTCATTTGTCAATGAAACATAAAAAGGTTTTTTTGTTGTTGTCGTTGTTCATATACCTGATTGTTTTGTTTCTTTTTTGTTGTTTGTTTTTTAATCTGTGGCAAACATTTTTTTCTCTTGGCTTCCAATAAGGTATTGCTGTTGTCAGGAAATTTTTAAGTCTCTAAAAAGTCTAAGCTATTTTAACTTTCATTTTTCTACCCTAATACTGCTATTTGATAATAGCTCCCTTTTCTAAAATTGAATAGCAGTGATGGATTATGGAGTGGTTTAGGGAATGAGAAAGACACCTCTCTTCAGCAATAAGAATGAACTGCTACAGTATTCACTATTTCATGGCTGTCTACTTAACATATGCATTCTTGTATTCATATCAGTTCCTGTCTTTGACTTTAGAACTAAAATCTTTCTTTTTTTCCTGAATTCTAAAATGGTTTAATCTAAATTCATTTGTCTTATCTATTTTAAAAATCTTTTACATCTCTTCCAATTCAAGTGATCTAATGACAGCTTTCATTACTTTTATCTAGCCCCAGCTTATAACTTCCAAACATTTTTTAAGATTTCCCCTTTAGTGACATATTTGTCTATGTAACCTATTTTTGTAATTTTAGTCCTACTCTATCCATACATATTCATAATAGTACTCTTCCATCAAGTTTCTTGAGCGCCAAATGTTTCAAGGTCCTCCCTCGCTGCCAACCATTCCAATTAACCATTTAGTTCTCGAGAGTTATTGAAAATGAGAGCATTTCTCCATTCCAGCTTTGCTTTCCTAATAGTTTTCCTATTTATGTGTGTCTAAGTCACTATTGTTATTCCCATTATATTTTTAAAAAACAATGAAATTTCCTAGCAGTCTAAATAAGGCCTTTGTCACTCTGAAAGAGCATTGGAGTCAGAAATTCTAAATTGAAATCCTATCTCCAACACTTGCTAGCTTTGGGACCATAAGCAAGTTATTCAACCTCAACTTATGATTCAATAAAATAGAAAAAGTTATACTTGCATTACCTGCCTCAAAGGGTGCTTATGAAAAAAGTGCCTTGTAAACTTTAAAGTACTACATAAATGTGAATTATTGTTGTTGTTTCTCTTTGGCTATCTCACCATTTTTAAGTGTTCTGACACTTTAAAAAAATTTTTCAAAGAAGAGTTCTTTCTCCTTACAACTTGAATTTAATACACTGATTGGATTATTGCTCTCAAAGAATCAAATACCTAAAAAAATTGAATGATCATCTTAGGGGTTTCCAATAGCCTACCAATTAATGTTCAAATTCCTATGCCTAATATTTGAAATTCTACACAATCTGTACAAATATGGTAGCCAAGGATGATTTAGGATGATTAATGTAGCATTAGTAAAACTATGGATAAAATAAAAATTGTCCAATAAAGCCTTTCTCAAAACATTGTGTATATGGAAAATATTGCAGCTCAGTAAATGACCCAATGGCCTGGCAGATAATGCTTCAATCTGTTCTGGAAGAGGTCTGCTCTCTTCCTGCTCTATTTGATTTAGGCTAGACATATCACAGGGGAGATCCTCAGGCTGTGAGGGAAGATGGCACACACACTGCACTTAAAAGCCTCAGAAAACTAATTTAAAAACAGACCAATGTCCTTCTCAATAAGTACAGAACTCAGGATTGTAATGAAGGAGGTAGATAGAAAGAAGAAATGAAAGGAGGTAGATAAAAACTCTGCTGGCTAGAAGAAAAGTATCCGATGTTCAGAGGTAAAGATACAAGAAGAGTAGCAAAGCTTTCATGGCTTAGAGGAAAAGAATCCCTCTATACTCTTCTCTGCTCAGACTATATCTAGAATACTAATTTCTGAGAATCATAGCTTAAGACATAGCTGAGCCAAAAAATGTCCCATGAAAAGGTACAAGAATTATGAGGGGCTAATATGAACTTAATCTGACGAGGGTAAGTCACTGCTTATAATAATTCAAATATCATCAAAACCTTCCTTTTTACATTTATACAGAATATATGTAAATGTATTTGTTAGCTTTATTGTAATATTTTAAAGATTACAGAATTTATCAAATCTGAAAGTTTTTATGAGCAATAAAAACTTGCTTATCAAAATAATGGGAATGTTTGGCTTGGAAAAGAAAAGATTCAGTGGAGGCAAGATATCTGGCTTCCCATATGTAACATCATAGGTTCACTAATCGAAAACTCGAATGGCCATCTAGTCCATCCCCTCATTTTGAGATTGAGTCAATCGAGGGTAGGGGGATTAAGTGACTAACTCAAGGTCAAAGAGCTTTTAATATTAGAGGTGGGCTTTGAACCCAGATTATCTATCTCTAGAGTCAATGAATTTCTTTCTACTTTAAAGAAGCAATGGATAGAAGTTGAAAAGAGACAAATTTAGTCTTGATGCAAAAAAAGTAGAATTAGAAAACTAATATGCATGCAACTTTACAATAATATAAATGGAAACAACAAAAATAGAAACTGAATGCTACATACTTGTAATGAGTAAGCTTCCTCTCTAAAGCAGAGTTATAAGAATGTGTTACTCTCCCTCCTTTTCAGAAAAGAAGACTCTATTGATAAGGAACATTGTATGTATTATTGTACTTGGTTGATATGTGGGTTACTTGGGCAGGGGATGTAATATTCTGGGAAATGTAGATGACACCTATAAACTGCAAATGAATAAATTAGTTAATGTTTAATAAATTTAATGTCTGTTGAACTGATATTCTAAACATATAAACAAATATTGATAGTTTTGAATGATATCAAGATATTGACTAGCTTAAAAATCTGTCCCTTTGTTTTTCCTTAATTCCTTTAATTACTGACCAGTTAGTAATATTGACTATATTCACAAAAAAAGATATGAATAAATTTTGAAAATTGCAAGGCACTATGTAAGTGTATATTTTAACATCAGAAATGAACATTATTTGAAGCAACAGTATGTGAAGCCAATTCTTCCACTAGCAACAGGAATATATAACTAAACAATTAAAGCCTTAGGCTAAATCTAAGGCAAAATGCATATAAATAAGATATATAGCTAAATAAATAAACTCAGTAAGATGACCAGTATAAAATGTCTTTTTGAAATGTTCATAAAATAAAGCGGATCAGAGCAGAAGATAGACATCTTCCTTACTCTACTTACCCTCTCTTCAATACTGTATTGTCAGGAGTCCTAAATGCTCAGCATTAGTGTGACCAATTCAAATCAATTGTTCCCATAGCATCAAAAGCACTCATATTAGAACATGGAGACAGAGTGATGGATTATAAACTTTCTCAAGGTTCTTTTCCACTCTGTGATTCTACCCAAACAACTCCTAAAATCCTAACCCAGACAACTTTTCTCCAGCAGTAATACTTTAAATTGAAAGACCTCTGCACATATATAAAAAGGGGTTTTTTCTTAATTTTTAATTTAATTCTCAATGTTTAGTATGCACTCTCTGAGTTTTTGTTGAATAATCAGTTTTCAGACCTGCTGGGTGGTTGTGAGAGGCAGTGTGACATAATGGATTGAAAACAGGTCATGGAGTCAATAGACCTTGGTTTAAGTCAATCTTATCTCTGATCCATGAGTTAGTCACTCAATGCCTAAATAATTCTCTAAGACTATAATTTACAGATGAGTTGTTGATTTGCATTAATGGAGGGAGTTTTCATGCCAGTTTAGAGGCAGCTCAATGGCCCAGTGAATAGAGCATTGAACCTAGAATCAAGAAGATCTAAGTTCAAATCTAGCTTCATCTCTCACTATGTATGTGAACCCTTCACATAACCTCTGTATGCGTTGTTTTTTTTTTTAATTAAGTGAGTATGACAATAGCACCTATCCCCAAGACTGTTGTGAAGAGTACATGAGATAAGATTTGTAAAACACTTAGCATTATGATGGGCACTTAATAGGTATGTAATAATGCTTCCCTTTTCTTTCCTCTATTTATTCTGAGAGAAGTTAAATTATAGTTGAGGGAGGAGTTACCATTATTATCTATGTGAAGAGAAATATACTGAAAACTAGTGAAGTAAATTTTTTAAAACACTCATTCCTATTGTAAGTTAAAAGTCACCACATATGCTCCACACAAAAGTTCTAGAAAATAAGTAATACAAATAGTATTATCCATAATTCCATTAAATATTTTAAATATTAAGTAGCTGAAATTCAGAGACATTCATGTCACAGAATAAATCTTAGAGAAGGACTCAAATCCAAGTCTCCTGGCTTCAGTTCCAGTGCTCTAACTAATTGCGTTTTCTTTTTAAAAAGAAAACATTTTAGAAGTGCTTCTACATGTTCAGAACAAAGATGATTTGAAAGAATCAAAGCACTGTTCCACCATTACCCCCTTTATGGTTGATGTTCTTTCCTTGATGCTAAAGAGAACATTTAATCAAATCCATCATGGACTTTCTTGTGCCCCCCCCCCCAAAATTTCAAATTCTTTGCAATACTTGTGGGCCAAAATTTTTCTTCATTCCAAAGCAAAAGAAGGCAACAAGAATCTACAGCACATAAAATTTTATTGCCAATAAAAACTTTTGACTTGTGAAATTTAGTAAGACAATCTTTAAATGGAAAAAGGTAAGGTTTTAATGATAGAATAATTATAAATACTGACTTCTACTTATCAAATTAAGCCCAAATCTATAAAAAGTTAACCACAAAACATATTGATGCATAAATTAATATTCAATATATTAAAATCATATATTAAATACTTCATGTACATATCAAATGAATTTATATATGCATAGATTTATAAATAGGCCCTAAGAAGTTTTCATGAAATTTTAACGATTTCTTATATGTATTGCCTGACACTTAAAGTGACATTTTAATTAATTACCTATTCATGAAACACTTGGGTACTTAAAAGATTCAGGATGATTAATGTAGCATTAGTAAAACTATGGATAAAATAAAAATTGTCCAATAAAGCCTTTCTCAAAACATTGTGTATATGGAAAATATTGCAGCTCAGTAAATGACCCAATGGCCTGGCAGATAATGCTTCAATCTGTTCTGGAAGAGGTCTGCTCTCTTCCTGCTCTATTTGATTTAGGCTAGACATATCACAGGGGAGATCCTCAGGCTGTGAGAGAAGATGGCACACACACTGCACTTAAAAGCCTCAGAAAACTAATTTAAAAACAGACCAATGTCCTTCTCAATAAGTACAGAACTCAGGATTGTAATGAAGGAGGTAGATAGAAAGAAGAAATGAAAGGAGGTAGATAAAAACTCTGCTGGCTAGAAGAAAAGTATCCGATGTTCAGAGGTAAAGATACAAGAAGAGTAGCAAAGCTTTCATGGCTTAGAGGAAAAGAATCCCTCTATACTCTTCTCTGCTCAGACTATATCTAGAATACTAATTTCTGAGAATCATAGCTTAAGACATAGCTGAGCCAAAAAATGTCCCATGAAAAGGTACAAGAATTATGAGGGGCTAATATGAACTTAATCTGACGAGGATAAGTCACTGCTTATAATAATTCAAATATCATCAAAACCTTCCTTTTTACATTTATACAGAATATATGTAAATGTATTTGTTAGCTTTATTGTAATATTTTAAAGATTACAGAATTTATCAAATCTGAAAGTTTTTATGAGCAATAAAAACTTGCTTATCAAAATAATGGAAATGTTTGGCTTGGAAAAGAAAAGATTCAGTGGAGGCAAGATATCTGGCTTCCCATATGTAACATCATAGGTTCACTAATCGAAAACTAGAATGGCCATCTAGTCCATCCCCTCATTTTGAGATTGAGTCAATCGAGGGTAGGGGGATTAAGTGACTAACTCAAGGTCAAAGAGCTTTTAATATTAGAGGTGGGCTTTGAACCCAGGTTATCTATCTCTAGAGTCAATGAATTTCTTTCTACTTTAAAGAAGCAATGGATAGAAGTTGAAAAGAGGCAAATTTAGTCTTGATGTAAAAAAAAAATTCTTAGCAATTACAACTATTTTTATCTCAATGTGGACTGGGCTTCCTCCAAAAGTAATGGATTTTCCCTCATTTGAGGTCTTCAGGCAAAAATGGAATGATTATTGGTTGGGAGTGTTTTCAGATATAGAGATTTAAATGACCCCCAAATCCTGCCCAAAACTGAGATTCTATAAGTCTGATTTTCCTTCAAATATAAATTAAGGAAACTGTTCTATACTGAGATGAATAGTCTTAATTCATCTTGCGGGGGTCTAGTGTTCTGATTATGTCACTTTCTTTGAGTGAGAGAAAAACAAGACTAAATGGAGAAAAAAAACTCATAGGACCATAAGTTTAAAGCTAGAAGAGGTCATTGATACCATCTGGTTCAACTTGTTCATTCCACACATAAAAAACAATGGCATGAAGAGTTGCCTAAATATAAAAGCATTAGGAAGGAGAATAGGGATTTGAACAAAATCTCTGATTGCTGATCCAGTCCTCTTTCTGCTGCTCTACCTTGTCTCTAATTTAATAGAAAGTGGAATATTAAGAAAGAAAGAGTCTTGTCAGGTAAAAGATGCAATGACTGGTCTGGAGAATCTAATTCATTGATATTAAGTACTTACTGAATCAAGAACCTCAGCCTTTTACAATCAATTCCAATTTACCTTCCCACCCTTATTTCCCCCTTCCCTTCAAAACACTAAACATTTCACTCAACTAAACAATTTATTGTTCTCAGATCTCATCCTGCATTTTGCTTCCTTTATATTTAATGCCTGAAATGGTTTCCCCTTGCATGAAGTTTAACTTTACTTTTTTCAAGTCCCAGACACTGCTTCCACCATGATTATTTTCCTGAGATTCTCCCTTCTTGACATTGATTGACCAATCAAGAAACACGTGAGCCTTCATTACTTATTTTGGAAAGTTACAGGGATAGTGAGCAGAGTCCTAGGGGAATAGATTGCCATACCCTTTCCTGGAGCAATGACAAAATTGATTTGATTATGGTTCAAAAACTGAAAGGGGAGCAGCTGGCAAAAACAAACAGGGCCCACATGCTTGTTGACAGATTCATTACAAAGGAGAGGTCAAACAGTAAGTTGGAAAGATTCAAGAAAGAAATATCTCAGGAAAGGCATATATAATAAAACTAAATTATATGTATTTCAAAAATTTATCCCTCACATTGAGTTATCTTATAAAAGTAAAAATATAGAAATATTTTAAAAGCTTAGGATTCATGGCTAGGTTTACAAAATTAATACAAAACTGATTGGGGAGTAGTAATGCTATTAAATGTATATACTCAGAGTTTCAGTTGAAAGCATAATAATGCTTTAGACATCATGAGTTCAATAATATTCCTGAAAAATTAGTTAAAACCAGTCACACTCAAAATCCTTTATGTAATGTGCTTCATTTAACACTGCATTAATAAGTTTTCACTTCAATTAGAACTCATATAGTTCTCTAAAAGTTATTTGCTGTATACAAAAATTGCCTGTTACAGCATCTAACAAAGTCTAAAAGAGGAAAAATTGATATATTAGCTCTCTCTCTTCTCCCCATATCCAATCAATCACCAAGTCCTGTAGTTTCTATCCTTATAATATCATTTGTCCATATTCCCTTCTCTCCTCTGACACTGTCACCATACTGAAGCAGGCTCTATCATTTCATGCTTAAACTATCACTTAATACTTCTACTCAGTTCTCCTGCTCAAGTCTCTCCATGACTCCAATCCACCCTCTACTAATGATCTTCCTAAAACATAGCCTGATAATATTATTCCCACTTCCATTCAATTCATTCCATAAACTTCAATAGCTCTCTATTAATTACAGTACTAATAATAAACCCCCATTTAACATTCAAAAGCCCTTCAAAAATCTGAATCTTTCCTATCTGTCCCATCTGTCCCATCTGTTTACATCTCACTCCAATTTCTCCCTTCCTCTCCAACATCTTTTAGCTAGTGACACTGACATTCCTATTCCTCTAGTAAGACACTATTTCTTTATTCTGGGAATATTCACCAACTATAACTCATGCCTGGAACTTTCCCTCCTTGCCATCTCTGTCTCCCCTTTTCTACTTTCCCTGACTTATTCCAAATCTCAGCAAAATAATACCTTTCAGCCAAATGAAGCCTTTACTAATCCCCTTAATCTTAGTCCATTCCCTAAAATTACTGCCATTTTATCCTGTACATATCTTGTTTTTACTTAGTTGCTTACATGTTGTCTTCCGCATCAGGCTATGAGGTCCTTGAAAGCAGGGGCTGTTATTTTGTTTGACTGGTCGGTTTTTGTCTTTCTTTGTACACCCAAAGAACGTTGCCTGGCACATGCTACAAACTTAACGAATGTGTGTTCTTGTTTGGTGTTCTTCTCAATTGTCTACTTATATTCAGACATGCTCCAATAAACTCTCCAGCCATTCAGTCACTAGCTGCCTTCCCAACTTAAACAAAAAATAACTACAACACACAATATAAAAAATAAATTTATTAGAAGTGCTAATCAAATTGTTACAGGAAGTCTGGGGGAAAGGATGTCACTGACTTGGGATGACATTTGCATTCAGTTTTAAAGAATGGGTAGGAACTTATCAAGTGACTAAAGAGAGAAAAGGGCATTCAAGAAAGGGGAATAGCATTAGTAAAGATACAGAGGTGGGAAAGTAGAAGGTATGTTTGAGAATAATGTAGATTTTGATGGAGATGAAATATAAAATAGGGTTGGAGAGATATGGATTATATAGAACTTCAAATATTAGGCAAGGAATTGAAATTTATTCAGTAGTCTGATGAAGTAATGAAGACTATTAAGGAGAGGAGTTACATCGCCAGATTCATACAAAAAACAATATTTCATGGAATTAGATACATTTGTATTATAGCAAAGTTATACTTAATCCTCTGGGGAAATCCTATCTGTTGCTTTATGGAAACTATTTAGCACTATGTTTAAACTAATTTTGTTATGTGTATTAGAGATATAAAGAAAGGCTCTGTACTAATATGTATTTTATGGATTCACAAAATATGCCTAAAAAGAAATCCTAAAGTTTTTTTAAGGGAACCCTCCCAAATATCATGGGGAAAAAAATCGCTCCACAACAGCAATTCTAGGATATCAGAAGAAACTCCAGTAAAGCACCATGGCTTCACTGAATATTTAGAAACATATTTTCCACAAGTTGAGTCATATTTCTTAGAGTGCCACCAAGCCATAAAATGTTTTTCCATTTTTATACATATTTAAGAACTCACAGGTAATATTTTTAAACTCTCCTATCAAATGAACCTTTCCTTGCAGCTGTACTGTTGAATATGAAATTACCGGTGTTGGCAGATTCAAAACTTCTGCTTAGAAGAATTTACCATGTGACACATAGCAACATAATCTCACTGGTTGGGAACTCGTCTGGGACAATTATTCATGTCAAATTTGCTTCAGTCAAGAGAGCTTCATTATGAATTATAAAAGTATGCTGACCTTATAGAATATTATTTAAGAAATCCTCCAAATTCAGCATTGAAACGGACTGTTCAGTTATGCAATATAAAAGTAATTCCATCATCAGACTGTTCATCATGTAATCTAGTGAATCTGTGATATCATTGATATGGATATTCTAGCAATGTAAATGGAAAATATATAATTCATATCAATGACCTCCATTAAGTTAAACAGAATATGTTGGGGTCCTTTCTAAACGTTGGCATCATGCCAGTATAGGAGATGAATTGTCCATTAGTTATCACCCTCACTTTTGCCATATAATTAATGTTTCTTCATTTTTATTATATAGTTCTTTGATGATATCTTTTATTATATAGTAGTTCTTTCATTATTGTGTATTGCAGGCTACTTATGCCCACCATGTACTTCCAAACTGCCTTTTCAGTGATATTCATGTTTTAATCTTCAATCATTGCATAATTCCATGACTTACAATCATATACCATCCCTTGTGTAGCATTACTATTAAAATGACTAGCCTTTGTTTCTAAAGGGAAATAGAGTAATTTCTTCAATGCAGTCCAACCTGCTTACATTCAGAAATTTGAGGGCAAACTCACTGTCCTTTTGTAGAACTGGTTAGTAAATATAAATGACTAAACAATGAATAATGATACCACTGAGAAGCATATTTTAAATAATTTGATAAACTGATTAACTATTTTACTAGTAGATAAAGCAGAGCTATAATGGTCTTATTATACCATGATTGGTTTGGTATAGAAGTAAAGTTGTTGTTTATATCATCAAATCTTATAATTCAATAGCTATTTGAGAACAAGATCCTCTCAGGTTGCAAGGTAAAGGCCATATTAGGTCATTTTCTTAAAGGATCAGAGAGAGTAACTACATTACTTTCCATTATCCCTTATAAGTCCTTAACTTCTTCCTCAAAAAGTGGAATGTGCTTGAAATCAGGGAATTGGCAAGATATAAGCAGGCCTTCACTTGACTATTTATGGCTATAGAATTAACCTGAACAAAACCACACTTAGGAAATCACTATAGATTCAAAAAAGAATTTAAAAAATAAAAGTCAAAAAGAATAGAAAATTTAAAAGAACCAATGAAGGAAAAAAGAAGGAAGGAAGGAAAGGAGGAAAGAAGGAAGGAAAGGAGGGAGGGAGGGAGAAAGAAAGGAAGGGAAGGAGAAAGGAGGGAGGAAATGAAGGGGAAAAGGAGAGAAGGGAAAAGGGGGAAGGGAGAGAGGACAGAGATAGGGAAGGAAGAAGGAAAGGAGGAAAGCAGAGAAGAAAGAAGGAAGAATCAATAATATTGTACCATATCACACCTGGTATCAATGCACACATAATAGTGAGCTATAAAACCAAAAAAAGGAAGGAAAATAAAAACACTGTACTTCCATATCTTCACCACCTCACAATAACTCCAATCAAACAACACTAAATTTTCATATTTTCTAGGATTGTGAACATGATATTTCTATCCTTAGTTGAGATCCTAATGTCCTTATATGGGCCTTATATTTTGTTCCTAAGGTTAAGTCTGCACATCTATTTTTTGCCTGCCACTAGGTAATTGTTGATGCTATTGTTTGACTCAATCTAGCAATTTAATCACGCCCAATTTTAGGACTGAAAAGTAGTAAATATTTATGGAAAAGGTATATTTTTATTTAAGTATATAGTTTGATAAAGCTGTATTTTCTTTTAAAATAACAACAGTAAGCAGTTAATTTATTCAGCATGGATAAAGCAAACAATGGAAATTAAATGAGGAGAGATAGTTCAGAATCTTCTAAGTAACCCCAAATTCACACTTTATTGCTAGTTGTGATAACTGTGCTTTAGGCTCAGCATATCCTGTCTCTGTCCCTTTTTCAATTATTATCTTCATACTACTTTGTCACTGCCTGTGTTACTTAGAGCCACAATGGCCTGGTTCCCAGGATAGTCAATATCCACTCTGGTTTTTTTCTGGAACAACTGTCCTCTGGAACTGCCTGAGGCAACCTTCTCTACTAGTTCTCTCTCTGCAGCAAGCCCTCTATAGTGGAAGTCTGGCACTAAATAAGACTTGCCACAGCTGATTCTAATTAGCAGTCCTTGATGGGAAGATGATTCAGCAGTCTTACTTTTTAATCTGAACAGGATATTTTCAACCTCAGTCAAAGTAGGTTAAACACAGCTAAAACATTTAATACAACAATTATTAGTCTTTTTAAAAATAGCTTTTTAAATATTAACATCATACTTATGTTTAGTTTTGAAAATCATTTTCCAACTTTAAAAAACATTATCAATAACTTTTGCTTTTATAAAATCTTCCTTTCCAAATATATTCCCTTTTCTGCATTATCTAAATATCCATCCCCTGTTAAAAAAAAAAAAAAAAGGAAAAAAGGAAGGAGGTAAGGAGGAAAATAAAAGAAAGGAGAAAAAGGTCAGAGTCTAAAATGTTTGCAATATTCCACAAAAATAATTCATCATCATTTATAGGAAAAGAAAGGCTCATATATTTGCCATAAGACTAGCCATTCTCCAGCTCTAAACAATGCTTTAAGGTATGTTTTTGTAATTAAGGAAAGTTTTTGTTTGAAGAGTTATATGAAACCTTTTAGTTAATCTTAAATTGGATTTTAAGTAAAAGATCACAATCTTTGAGATTCTACTACTTATTACCTGAGGGACCTAAGGAAATATGACATGCTAGAAATAGTGCTACACTTCATTCCAAAAGATCTGAAACCTATCTTGAAAATGAAAATCTTTTAACCTCTCTAAATTTCTATCTCCTAATCAATAAAATGGAATGAATGATAACTAGACAATCTATCTCACAAGCATAACGTTCTTTTCAAACTTTAAATGCTAGGTGGAAATAACTATTTTTATTATTATTACATGTGACATAAGGAATCTCACTTAACTTCTTTGGACTTTTCTCCTCTTCTATAAAATAAAAAGATCCAATAATATAATCCCTGTTATACTAAATCCTTAATTCATATTTGGTCACTAAGATTTCTGTGTTGTCAGAGGCAATTCAAAGAGAAAGAGCATAAAGAGTAACAAATAATATATGCCAAAGACATGTGTTAGTTAATAATAAAAAAAAAAAAACAGTTACATAGAATCTCCAAAGCATTGGAAGATTTTAGAATCTATTAACTCATTTGTTCTCAGAATTTCCCTGTGTAGGGAAATACAGTATTATCCTTAGCTCTCAGCCTTAATGGTTTCCTGAACTGAAGGAAGGCAAATCTCTTAGATCCCACATACACCTAGGAATATCTTAAAATAAGTGAATAAGGAGCCAGAAAGCCAATGAAAATTATGTAAACTGATTTTTACACCCCAGCGAATCGAGGCATCAAAAGTTTTGAAAAGGAAAGAAAAACAGGTAAACAAGTTGGCTGCCTTATAGAATACCCAGAAGTAGACCAGAGACATATAATTTTCCAAGATCTGTTTCCATAGGCAGTAAGAGTCAAGTCTATCCCTAGAAAGTCCAGGTTGAGGAGTTTGGAAGCTCCAGGGAACATCAACAATTAGAGCAGCATCACAGAGCTCAGCCCAGGACACATTAAGTACTTCTAAGTTCTTTCCAATTCAATATGGGAATTCTATAAAAGATCCTTAAGATCTAGCATTCAGAATCTCAAAAGCCTAAGTCCTTTAGTGCTGGACATCAGTACTGTAACTAAGGCGACCTAAGAACAGAACAAGCAGAGCTGATTATCCTCAACAAAAGCAGGAGGGTGGGAGAAAGGCAGAGGAGGAGGGAAAGTTGAGAGCCTGAATTTGACATAAAGGCCACGTAAAGAAATTAAGCTAGAGAAAGAAGCAAAGCAAACTACTAGCCTAAAAACTACTGAAGATCTAGAGACCCCCCCCCCCAAAAAAAAAAAAACCAAGAAGTGAAGATGGATTTTTTTCACAATTAACATATGAATAACAGGGGAAACAAAGCAAAAGATCTTAAAAGTGGGGGGAAAGAGAGGGAAAAGCTGAAGACAAATAAGTAATTCAAAAATGAAAGTGGTAAACATTACTCAATTAACAGATTCCTAAACTAGACCAAACAGAAGTCAAATGACTTCTTGAAATAACAAGAAATATCAGAACAAAAGCAAAAGATTGAAAAAATAAAAGAAATTGTAAGGTAATTAAAAACAAATAATCTAGGAAAAAATCAAGGAGAGACTAATAATCATTAATAATGTAAGTACTATAACAAAAACAAAATCTTGATACTATATTCTAAAAATCATAAGTTAATGCTGTCTACGTCCATTCAAATCAGAAGAAGAAATTATGATAGAAAGAATCCACCATCTTCTCCTTAATGAAACACGAAAGGAAATTCTAGGAATGTCACAGCCAAAATCCACAATTCCCACATAAAAGAAAAAGTACTTCAAAAATGCAGAAGTGATTCAATTATCAGGGAACCATACTAAGGAAACCACAAACCCAGCAGCTTCTACCTTAAATAGGAAGAGATTTTGGAATCAGATATTCCAAAACCAAAAGATAAAGGATTATAACCAAGAATAACTTGCCCTGAAAAGTTAACTATAATCACATTGGTGTGGAGGTGGGAAAGTGGACCTTTCTATTATAGGACTTTCAAATATTTCTGATAAAAAGATCATAAACGAATTAGAACTTTGCAATACAAACACTGAAAAAAGTAAATAAATCCTAGAAAAAAGATAATTTAAGCAACTGGAAGAAATTGAATGATGATGATGATGATGATAATGATGATACAATTATATAATATATGATAACATTCCAATAAGGAAAAAAAGAAGTGTTTCTTCAGAACATTAATGTCTTCAGTCAGTCAACAAGCATTTATTAAATGTTTATTATCTGCCAAGAACACACAGAAAGACAAAAAGAGCTATGTTCAAGAAGCTTACATTTTAATAAGGGAAACAAAGCAAAATAAAGCTATAGGCATATGAGAAAAATACAGGATAAATTGGAGCTAATATCAGAACTCAATTTCAGTAAATTTGGTAGTATGAAATGATATAGAGAAAAATGAGCAGAATCAATAGTACAATTTATATAAGGGTTGTGAAATTTAAAAGACTTGAGACCTTTGATCAATGCAATGACCAATCTTGTCTTCAAAAGAGACAAAACATCTTATCCAGCCTCCTGATAGAGAGATCAAGGACTCAAAGTACAGAAAGAGATGTACATTTTCTTACTTGGTCACTGTGTGGATTGGGTTTTTTCACCATGGTTATTACAAGGTTTTGTTCTTGTTGTTTTCCCCTTTCTCTCATATTTAATTGGAGGGAGGGCTAAGAAGAGTTGAGGTTTGGCAAAGCAATGACAAAAAAGAAGTCCATTGAAACATTTTTTAATACATGGGAGAGAATAGAAAAAAAGTTAAAAGGAAGCACAATCAGGAGCATTTTGAGTATCACACGTGCATTTCATTATGTTTTTTTTCCTAACAAACAAAGAGTTAAGGAGATAGAAATTTCTGATTTCAGGTAAAAGTCTCTCTCTCTTTTTTTGTTCTTCTGTATATATAGAAAACAAGGGTGGCACAGTGGATAGAGTGACAGGCATAGATTCAGGAAGACTCAACTTTCTGAGTTCAAATTTGGCCTCAGACATTTACCAGCCATGTGACTATGGGCAAGTCCCTTAACTCTATTTGCCTCATCTATAAAATGAATTTGGAGAAGGAAATAGAAAAGAACTCCAGTATCTTTGCCACAAAAAACCTAAACATGGTGAAGAATAGACACACAAGTGAAAAATAAATGAACAATAACAGAAGTCACACTGCAAATCAATGACAGCCATAGGAAAAGAAATTGTATTTTTACTTCCAATATAGTGTTCTTTCCATTAGGAGGCTATGAAAAAACAAAGCCTGTATACCAGTTACAATTTTGCAGATTTTCCTTCACAATATGAAGCCTGCAGGAGAATATTCCATATCAGGAGGGCAGCAGCTACTTGCACTCTCTTTTGACATCAAAATGAAAAGAAAAATCTTTCCACAACAGAGAGAACAAAATTGACCTTTAAATAGTCTGCAGGATTCCTTTTTAATTCAGTACATATAATTAAAAATAGATTTCATAATGAAACAAATATGTAAACAAAGTGTTTCACAGTACTGATTATTAATCACAGCATCAAATATCTAGGCTGACAAGGGGAGTTCTTGTTGATAAATCCTGTTTTTAAAGGAACTGAAAAACTACAAGCAGTACATGATTTTAATTAATTCTGCATTCTGTCCCACTCCACATTGTCTTCATGATTTCTCAAACTCATACTTTTTACAGTTTTTTTTTGTAATCACACATTTAGCAAAACAGCTATAGTATGTACGTATATATATACATAGTGTGTATTGTAGCTGTTATTATACATAAAATGCATCTATTTAATAGATATAAATGTCTATATATTAATATATATAATATATTAATTATGTATCATATATTATATAATATAATAAATAGATATAAGTAGCATAAAAATATCAAAACTATAAATTATGAGTCATAAGATTTTCTTCAACCCCCTACTAACAGCCCCAGTTTCTTTCTTATGTTGTCATCATATTTGAATAAGATCTAGTATGAGCATATGTAGCTTTCAATTTCCCTTTGCTACATTCCTATTTTTATATTTTGCATTGTACCTTTTCCTAAAATTTGTAGAAATGGAATCAAATATAGCAAAGCTAATAAGTAAGTTTTAAATAAAAATCCCTCAAGTAAATTCTAAATTTTTTTTAGAGTGAATAGATAAATACCTGAGAGTGACTAAGGTTTTATATACTTTCCTCAAAATCAAGAATATAGAACGAATGACAATGTTTCTTGCCAATGGACTAAGAATCAGATCAAAAAATCAATATGTATTTGCACTATGAATAGGGATTATTGATAATCTAAATCTATATTATATTCACATTTATTTTGCCCTTTGGGGGAGAGAAGAAAACATCCCAACAAAATAGGAAAAATTAAAATGAATAAATTCTGTACTTAAGCAATGATGACTAAGAAAAAAGTTAAGAGTAAGACAAAGAATCATTTGTCTGAAAGGCTTTGGGTATCATTCTAGCTACAGTCATGAATCCAGAATAAGTGATGCATTGATATCTCTTTCCACTCTATAATTTTTATATATAATTTTACGCTAAAATTTTTATATAACTTATGTATAGTAGTGTAAAATATTTAATATTTAAAAATTAACTATAACTTTTAAAATCCTCAAACCTCTATATTAATTCTTATCCAAACTATACCAAACAAAGTAGGTCAAGATCATTTCTATGATCAATCAATCAATAAACATTTATTAAGTGCTTACAATGTGCCAAACACTGTGATAGACAATGACTATCACTGGGCAGAGTTTTCAGGGAAAGTAGGCCATTGATATTCTATGCAAAATTCTAAACAATCCTACAGTCCCCATGAAAAATGCTCTATTTGACTCTCTGAGATACAAACAGAATCATAGATTTAGAATTTTCCTAACTAATTGTGCCAAACATTTATGTCAACAGAAGTAGCCTGTATCAACTTTATTGCATTTCAAAAAGTTTTTTTTGGAAGTGATGTTATTCTAAATACTCTTCATTTCAATAAGTATTTATTAAATACCTACAAAATCCAAGATTCTCCTCTCAAGAAATTTACAATCTAACAGGAAAGGGGGTCATGGAAAACCAAGTTTCTTAATTACTATAACATAAGAGAATTTTGATCAAGACAAAAGAGAGGCATAAAGTGCTGTGAAAAAAAAAATGATAGAAAAGCCATTGTCTTCATCCGGAGCATCTGGGACATCCTTTCTGGAGAATTTGAGATATGGAAATTTGATTGCTTGTAGTGGTAATAGAAAAGAAGGAACTTTGAGTGTAATATTAGTCAACAATGTAAAATAGCATCAAAAAAGGAGGGGAGGGTAATGTAATCATAGGCTGCTTTACAAGTAGTGTACTGGGAATCTGAGCTACACTAAAGAATCAATATATGATAAACATCCGCCAAGAAACTTTAAATATTGCAATAATACTAAGCTAAACAAGGAAAATGTAGAAATTGATAAATTTCCTTTGGTATTCAGAAGTTATCTTTATGAACTTATCCATAATTCTAGCTATTTATTTCTATATGTTCCTCCTCTTCCTTCTGCGGATGGAGTGACTTGCCTAAATTCATCAGTTGCCTACTAACAAAAGCAAACCTTTATTTTTAAAGTGCTGGAGCAGAAGAACAAAATGCAACTTATAACATATTTACCTCACTGAAACTTTTTTTTGAGTGACTTTATTTCAAGTGTCATTTTTGGAGTCAGTGTACAGTAAGCTGAAAGGTCAATCAGTATCAATCAATAAACATTTATTAAGCACCTATGTGTCAGACATTTTGTTAAGTGCAGACTAGAATAGCTCCTTCCCATTCAATAAGTTACAATTGGATGTTAGGGAAAAATTCTGAATGAGAGATGAACACAGATATAAAAGAGACACCAATCTATCTTTTAGAAAAGAGATAATTTTCTCATACATTTTGAAATATGTTTGAATCTACTCAATGTTTCTTCCTGAATTGTTTTTTGTCTTCTCATTAATATTTGTGAAACAATTTCCTCTCATCAATTATTTTTTCAAAATTAAAAACTCCTGTAACTATGATAATACCTATGAAAAATTTTACAATTATTTTTGCATGATAAGTCATGGTTAAGTTACTTCACAGTATACTGTTTTCCAAATTAACATTTTTGGCCAATCTTCAATTAGGTTGTCCTATGAATAAAATAATCATTGCTGCTTAACCATTGATTTTTGGTACAATTCAAGAGGCAATCCCAGGGCTTTAAGAGATTTTTTTTAAATAACCATATTTATCCATTATGATTTGAATTATTGTTCAATAGTGTTCAAATCTTCATGATCTCATTTGACATTTTCTTAGCAAAGATAGTGGAGTGGTTTGCCATTTCCTTTTCCAGCTCATTTTACAGATGAGAAAAATAAGGTAAAAAGGTTTAAATAACTTTTCCAGGGTCATATGGCTTATAAGGGCCTTAGGTCATAGTTGAACGCATTTCTTCTATTCACTTTACCATCTTTCAATATAAAGCTCAGGCATTCAACAGTGATGTTGTTAGTATAGTCTCCTTTTTAATACAATTGACATAATTTTAATTTCATATATTGAAATGCTTTATTTCTAATGTTTTGCATAGCAATTTGATGAAATATAAATAAACTAGTTATTTTGTCATTATAAGCTTTAAATATTTTTTTTACAATTGCCTTTAGTCCTAAGTTATCAGTGTTGCATTATCTAATGCTGGATGTTCCAAGTCCTGAACATTGGTAGCAAACCTTTCAAGAAACTATTTAAAATATATAATAGGTTCAGTCTTGATTAAAAGTGAATTTCAAAAGAAAATTTCAAAAATTCAAAGTAAAGAAATAACATCTGAATATATTTAAAGCATCTAACAAGTCGTAAATATAGTTTCTGTATTTTTGCAAAAAGAAATTTAAATATATCCTAGAGTATTAAATAAAATATAATATTCTCTAATTTATGCAAATAGATGATTCCATATTATGGATAATAAATGTACTTTGGGAGTTAACCAAATCATTTAGCTCATTTAGAGATAATATCATTCTCACTATAGTAAGGAGAAGGAGGGAGAAAGCTGTAACTTTGACTCAGTTGTTAAATGAAGCATTCTACTCAATAAAATTAATGACCAACTAGTGTCTCCTATCCCTGGATGAATTAGATATAATCTCTGATATAACTCCTAAAGAATTTTGTTATTCAGTCAGTTTTTAGTCATATCTAGCACTTCCTGACCTCATTTGGGATTTTCTTGGCAAAAGTAATGGAGTTATTTGCCATTTTCTTCTCCGGTTCATTTGATAGAGAATGAAACTAAGATAAATAGATTGAAGTGACTTGCCTAGAATCACAGAAAGTGACTCTTCCTGACTCCAAAAATGCATTCTATTCACTGCACCACCTATTTATTTTTTTCTGTTGCTACAAAAATGAACAGAATAATCCTTGTAGCAAATTTCATTAGATAATAAAATTGGTCAAAGAAAGGCAATATAGACAGCTTTCTGAGTTCCAATACATAAAGGGATGTAAAGAATGACACTTCTTAATGTTACCTGAATGGATAATGATTTTGTTGGTATAGCTTATGCTTATTTATCACTGCAAATTGCAAACTTTCTAAATCTTCTCATCATATGCTGTTTTTACCTATATATTTCCTTAAATTTTTCACAGGATATACACTAAGAATATTAGAAATGTTCCTTTGGTTCTTTCACTATCTCAATTCCAATTTTATCTTATTCTTGCTATATTGCTAGATTGTCTCCTTTAGTGGTTAGAAAATTCAAACGACTCTTTGTAAATATATTACTTTTTCCAAAATGCTTACTTTGATATCAGAAAATTGAGTAATTTATTTTGTACTAAATTATATCATAAACATTAACAATGAGGGCTCAAAGTCCTTGCTACATAGTAATCAACAAAATGTATAATTTCTAAAATGTGTCCAAAGTACACAAATAGTTTATCCCAGTTCTAATTAAGAATTCAATCCAATTGAATAGATCATTCAGTTTTATTTATTTTTTTATTATTTATAAAGTCATTCATTATTTATTTATTATTAAGTTTTTATTACTTAAGTTATTTATTATTAAGTTTTAATTGCCTTCATTAATATTCTAAGATAAGCAAATATATATTACCAATGGAAGATAATTGGCATTTGGGCTAGAGGAAAGTGCTTCACCCATCAAAAATACAATACTGATGTTAAAAAAATTAACTAACATACATAGCAATAAAAAGTCCTTTCTAAAAGTATGCCTACCACCAAGAACTAACGTAATTGAAAAAAAGCAGCAGAATTTTTCCCAAGAAAAACAGGGATATGAAAAGGATATATACTTGACAAAAAAAAAAAAAAAAAGAAATTGAGGTCATAAGCCCAGGAAAAGAGAAAACAAGGTTTCTTTACGTAAGTCCAACCATTCAATATAATGAAAAAATTAATCAAAGACAATAGCTTCAGTAAAGCAGCAAAATATAAAATAAGCTAATCAAAATTTTAAGACTGCATGTCACTTGAAAAAAAAAGTCCATTAAAAATAGCCATGAAAAATTTTAAATATTTGTTATTAAATATTTTAATTAAAATACTGAAGTACCAACCACATTAAAATATTAAAGAACCAAAATAAAATCATAACTTACAAAAATATAACTTTAACACATGTTTTACAGCAATTACAGAACACAAACAACTGAAGAGACAATCATTGTTGATGGTAATATCATGCCAACAGGATACTACCTAAGTTAACAGATTTAATACTCTAGCAATGAAAATATTTTCATAAGATTAGTTAAATATGACATTATATATCTCACACAGTATTATTTTTACCATTGATATTTAAATAACTCTTTAATTATTACAAACTGCTTTATATAATTCACCTCATTTGATCCTCATAACAAACCTATAAAGTAGATATTATTAACCCCATTTTACACATTAAGAAATTAAGGCTGGAAAAAAATTATATGACATCCTCAGGGTTACACAACTAATAATCGTCAGAAGCAGGTTTTGGATCCAAGTCTTCCTAACTCCAAATCCAGGACTATATCTACTATGTTACAATGCTTATTCTCACATATAAAAATATGTGAGTGAATATGTGAAGGATTGGTAATTTCATCAGCATAGGGAACTCTTGATTTTTTAATATGGGAACTTTCTCTACTTATGCATTCTAACATATCTATGACTTACAGGTTAATTAGGTGAACTGATATGCCCAGAATCACACAGCTTATAAGTATTTGTGGGAAGATTTCAACTCCTTGTATATATTTTGTTTACACAGTTGTTTTTTTCCCTCTGTGCAAAGAAAACTGATATTGAAATAGCTATAAATGTGGAAAAAACTGGGATATTAATACATTGTTGGTGTTCTGAACTGATACAACCATTCTGGAGAGCAATTTGGAACTATGCCTAAAAGACTAGCAAATTGTGCATATCCTTTGATCCAGCAGTGTCTCAACTGGGTCTGTACCCCAAAAAATCATAAAAAAGGAAAGGGACCCACATATGCAAAAATGTTTGTGGCGGCCCTTTTTGTAGTGCCAAGAAATTGGAAACTCAGTGGATGCCCATCAGTTGGAAAATGGCTGAATAAGTCATGGTATATGAATGTCATGGAATATTATTGTTCTATAAGAAATGATCAGCAGACTGATTTCAGAAAGGCCTGGGGAGATTTACATGAACTGATTGCTAAGTGAAGTGAGTAAAACCAAGAGAATATTATACATAGTAACAACAAAATTATGTGATCATAACCTGTGATGGACTTGGCTCTTTTCAACAATGAGGTGATTTATGCCAATTCCAATAAACTTGTGATGAAGAGAACCATCTGCATCCAGAGAAAGGTCTATGGGACTGAATGTGGGTCCCACATAGTATATTCACCATTTTTATTATTATTGTTGTTGTTTACTTGCTTGTTTTTTCTCATTTTTTCTCTTTTGATCTGACTTTATGTGCAGAATGATAAATGTGAAATATGTTTAGAAGAATAGCATATCTTTACCCTATATTGGATTACTTGCTGTCCAGATGAGGAGGGTGGGGGAAGAAAGAGAAAAATTTGGAAAATAGGATTTTGCAAGGGTGAATATTAAAAATTATCTTTACATGTATTTTGAAAAATAAAAATCTATTATTATTTAAAAAAAAGAAATAGCTACAAATACCACCTCAGAAACATGCTAGCTGTGTGACTCAGAAAATAGTCATCCATAAAAATTAGCTAATAATAATAATGTCTTAATGAATTTTTTTTTTTTACTTTTGTGACTGTTGGAATCCTTACTAACTGCTAACTAATTAGAGTTGATCTAATCTTACAAGAAGATGTTTTGGGCAGAACCTGAAACAAGGTACTAAGTAGAACTACCCATAATCCCTCTCTCTGGAAGGAGCATAAATAGGCCAATGGGCCAGTCGGAGAGTTCTGGAGAGGAAGACGCCACAAGTGGAGATTTCACCGGAATGACATGAAGAATGGTGCTGGCTTTGGAGGCTGAAGAAAGCAGAGGCAGAAGCTGAAGGACAGAACCTTTGGATTTGGAGACATCCGAAGGGCTCCAAGCCTCTAAACCGGCTGTGCTTTGAGAAGAACAAACTCCAACATTTGAACTCTAACATTTGGCGCCCTGAACGTGGGACTGACAGACCCCTCAGTGGATTTCAGTGGAAAAGCTCCGATCCTGATTCAAGTGGAAAAGCCTCTGATCCTGATCCAGTGGAAAAGACTCATCAACCCAGAAATTAGGGTGAGTGCAACAAAGAAATTTTGTTAGAAGAGTTAAAGTAGAATTTCAGCTAAGATGGGACAGATATTTAGAAAACAGCCTGTTTCTGTTCAAGGAAAATGTTTAGAGAGCATTGTCAAAATTATGGAAAGCCAAGGTTTAATTATAAGTTTACAGCAAATCACTGAATTTTTACAAACTGTAAAGGACATATGTCCTTGTTTCTCTCTTGAAAAGGAATTAGATCTAAATGAATGGAAATTGGTTGGAGAGGATCTTTGTCAATTCTATGATAAAAATGGGCCTAACTCAATAATTAATACATATAATGTAATACAATTGGCTATAAGAAGTTATTTAAGTGATAGAATGATGAAAAGGAAAGTACAGGAGGAAGTGCCAACTTTACTAGGTGAAAAGGAGGATGAATCAGATGAGAATGGAGTTAATTACAATTCTGAGTATGATACTTCACAGCAGGAGGAATTAGGTGATTCCACATCTCATGACCCTCCCCCCGCAATTAACCCTTCATGGGTGGAACAAGGGGGAGGGAGAGAGACAGAAACAGAGTCAGCTTCTCCTGTAAAGCAGAATTTGACAAGATTAGAAAAAGCATTAATTAAGGCAAAAAATGAAGGAGAAGATATATCTGATTTTATAAATGCATATCCTGTGATTGAAGAGCTCAACTCCTCAG
The DNA here is from genome assembly GCF_016432865.1 of Antechinus flavipes. Taxonomy (NCBI): domain Eukaryota; kingdom Metazoa; phylum Chordata; class Mammalia; order Dasyuromorphia; family Dasyuridae; genus Antechinus; species Antechinus flavipes. The sequence continues at coordinate 149,367,454 of NC_067400.1, read as the reverse complement.
GTCAAAAAGAGAGAAAATACACTCCTTTTAATTTTGGAAAAATTAAAGATTTGAAAAAGGGTTGCACTCTTTATGGGGCTACATCATCTTATGTGAAGATGTTACTGGATAATTTGTCTAATGAAATCCTAACCCCGAATGACTGGAAATCCATAACGAAAACTTGTCTAGAACCGGGACAAAATTTATTGTGGCTTTCGGAGTTTCATGAATTATGTAGGATTCAAGCCCAACGCAATAGGCAAAAAGGAGCTGTTGTACAAATCACTTTTGACCAACTAGCTGGTGAAGGTCAGTATGCAGAGAGTTCAGAACAGATTTATTATCCCATAACAGTCTATGAGCAAATTTCTAAGGCTGCAATAAAAGCTTGGAATTCTCTCCCTGGACAGAAAGATGGAAATAATGCTTTCACAAAAATAGAGCAAGGTCCCAATGAACCTTTTGCAGATTTTGTGGGACGTCTGCAAACAGCTGTAATAAGAACCATTGGAGATAATGCTGCCACAGAAATAATGACTAGACATTTGGCTAAGGAAAATGCCAATGAGGTTTGCAAGAGAATTATATGGGGGCTAGACAAAAATGCTTCTTTAGAGGAAATCATAAGATGCTGTGCCACAGTGGGCACAAATGCTTATTATGCCCAGACTATGGTGAACTTGGAAAGACAAGGTCCTTCTTGGCAGAGGAATTCTAGAGAAACTCGTCGATGTTTTCAATGCGGAAAAATTGGACATTTGAGAGCTCATTGTAGATATGGAGATAGAGTGAGAAGACAGGGTGAGAGAAAACCCAAAACCCCATGTCCAAAATGTAACCGAGGCTTTCACTGGGCCTCTAAATGTATATTGACCCAGAGGAATGAGAGGCAGGGCCCAGCTCTAAAGTATCAATCAAAGGACAGGTGGGGCATGATAGCAGCTGAGGTTACACCCAGAGAGACTTTAGAAATTCAGAACTCTGATGTCATCAACCAACAGAAAAGCAATCAGGATTACAGTTGGGAAGAATACAGGCCTTTTAAGACAACAAGACAATATCCAATGCAAACAGCTCCAATGTAATTACCAGATGATGAGGAGAAATCCCAAAAGTGGTAAACAGAAGAGAATTAGATAGGTTAACTGCTTGAGGAAGAGGATCTGCTTATATTTCCACAGGTGGAAAAGAATCAGATGGCTAACAATGAGACTGTCAAAAGAACTTTAAAATCTTCAGCTTTCAGTTCCTGAAAAACCAGCAAGAATCACTGGATTCCCTGAGATGAAAAATTGTTGATGAGACTTTTTGCAGTACTTCAGAGCTTACAGGAACTATTGGATTCCTGGCACATGAACTAATGGACAATGGAATCCTATTGGACTGTTTCTAGGACTTATGGACATGTGTAAATTTTTAGGTTGATTCATGTTGTTACATTACTACTAGCCTGTGTTATATTGCTATGTACTTATGTAAATTATGTATAATGCCTCCCATATTGATGGATTTATGTATACCATGTATATCTGTTACAAAGTTCTGGCCCATATTGCTGGATTTATGTGTACCCCCTCAGAAACCCCCTATGTTTTAAAACAAAAGAAAGGGGGAGATGTTGGAATCCTTACTAACTGCTAACTAATTAGAGTTGATCTAATCTTACAAGAAGATGTTTTGGGCAGAACCTGAAACAAGGTACTAAGTAGAACTACCCATAATCCCTCTCTCTGGAAGGAGCATAAATAGGCCAATGGGCCAGTCGGAGAGTTCTAGAGAGGAAGACACTACAAGTCGAGATTTCACCGGAATGACATGAAGACTGGAGCTGGCTGGAGGCTGAAGAAAGCAGAGGCAGAGGCTGAAGGACCAGACCTTTGGATTTAAAGACATTTGGAGAGAGCTCTTGGAACCAAGCAGAGAGATAGGCCTCTAAGCTAACCGGGCTATATTGGAGATAATAAAAGATCTGAACTTTTATCACCTGGCTGTGTTTTGAGAAGAAAAAGCTCACCACATGTGACCCTTTCCAATGACTATTCAAAAACCAGGAATTTCCCAAAGAGTCAGAAGGTACTAAGTACCACAAACCACACATACACACACACACACACACACACACACACACACACACACACACACACAGAGAGATGTATGTGTGCACATAACATATATATATATAATATATGCATATGTATATAAAACTACTAGTGCTATAGATAATTCATTTTTTACTTCTCTGATATTTTCCTATAACCCCTGAGAAATCTCATGAAATTTACTGAATTCTGAACTTCTCCATCAATTTTTTTCCTGCAGTCTGATCATCAGCTGGTTAGAATAAAATTTTATGTAAACCCCAGATTATTGAAAAGATAAGAAAATGTAACTAATTACAATAACTCTAACCTAACCTCTTTAAATATACTGGCAATGCTGAAAAAGGGAAAATAGAAAAACCTGAAGATTTTTATTCTTGTTGTTAACCCTTCCTAGAAAAGTTTGACTGATCTAAAATAGTCACCACAAATAAGTGCCTGAAATAGCTGGGTTTAGAAATGACCTTAGCCAGAAAACACTAAATGTTCTTGCTAAGCATAAAGCCATGGCAACGTAGGGACAACAATTTTTCATAAAGAAGGTATTTTTTTCATTTTTTTTACATTTTATGGGGGAGGATGATGGCATATTAATCACCTAACCACTGTTCTAAGAACTGAAAATACAAAGATGAAATAAAATATTGGCTTTTTCTCACAATAAGGCAGGTGCACAAATAATTATAAGCAGCATCAGCTTACAATAAGTAGTTAAGAAAAGTTCCATATAGTCTGATGCAAAATTCAACTGAGCCATATTATTCCATGAGCTTTCATAGTTTGGAATGGAGGGATAACAAAAGAAATAGGTTTGTGAACATTCATGTTTTGAACTAGTCTCCTCTGTAGCAATAGTGGAATTGACACATTTGGAGTTTCCTTCCACAGTAATGAAGAATTTTGTGAAAAAGAAACAATTCAACTAAAAAAAAACATAGAAATTCATAATCATGATAATCTCATAGGGAATGGATTGATTTGTTTTGTTTTCCTATACTTATTTGCACCAATGTAAGGACTCATTTAGAAGGGGGGGAAGTAGGTAAGGCAATCATAATGATAAGGGGAGGGGAAGAAAAGAGCATTAATAAAAGAAAAACTTTTCAGAGAAAAATAGAAGGAAATCCAGAAAAGGAAACAAGTTAACAAAGCACACTTTTTTAGTACTAAGTTAAATTAAAGATGAATTTATAGAAATAAATTGTACACATTTACAAATGTATCTCTTTTTCTTCTTTTCTTTATATATTGAAATGCTCTTGTGTATTAATGTTTGTTGAATTTATAATAAAAAATAATTTTTATGCCAGACAGAAAGAAGGATTAATGAGAAGTGAAGAAGGAACAAGGAGGCTTGACAGCTTTTTCTTGCAATCTGACAGTAAAATGATAAGAATATAGGGGAACAGTTTGAAGGGATGGCAGGGTCATATGGAAGTCTTTCAAAAAGAGAGAACATCTGGGCTTCTATATAGCAATCTCTAAATCAGTAAAGAAAGAGGAATTGAGGCAATAAGGATAGGCAAAGAATAAATAAAAAATTTACTTTGGACAAATGATAGATGATTAAATTATAAAGGCCCAAAGAGTCAACTAAAGTTAATTTAAACATAATAAATTCAGCAAAGTTGTAAGATAAAAATAAACCCACCTCAATCATCAGGATTTTTATATGTTCCCACAAAACAAGAGGTAGAAAGAAAAATTTCAAAATAACTGCAACAACCACAAATATAAAAATCCAGGAGTATATACCAAGATGTATATAGGAAATACTGATTTGAATCCAATTATAAAACACTCTTTGCAGAAATAAAGATAGATCTAAATACTTAAAGAAACAATAATTACTCATGGGGAGATCAAGTCAAACTAATAAAAATTACAACCCTACTGAAATTAATTTAATTTTGAGAACTACACTAATAATACTACCAAAGGAATATTTTATAAGAATTGAGAAAAGAATAACAAAATTCATATGAAGGAAGATCAAGAATAATAATAAGATAATAATGAAAAAAGAGGCAAAAGGGGGACTACCACTATTAGATCTCAAACTAAACTATAAAATAGTAATCATAAAAATTATTTAATATTAGTTAAAAATTAGAAAGGATATTCAGTGGAACAAATTAGGTATATAACCTACAGAAAAAAACATAGCAGCTTAATGCTCAATAAACTTAAATAACTCAATTACAGAAGAGAAGAATTTACTCTTTAGCAAAACTTCTAGGAAAAAATGAACGGCACTCTGGGAGTAATTCAATATACAATACCACCTCATACCATCTATCAAGACAAACTTCAGATGGATGTGTGATCTATATATAACAATTCACATCATAAGCAAATGAAAAGAGCAAGAAAAAATCCACAGATTTTATGCACAAATAAATATAATGTACTTGAAACTGTAAGGGAAACAGATAAATGGGAAACGGATTTTGCAGTTAATTTCTCTGATTAAAAAAAGCCTCATAACCAAAATATGTATAAACAACTAATTCAGATTTACAAAACTAAAAATCATTCTCCAGCAGATAGTCAAGAAATATGAATAGGTATTTTTCAAAGGAAGAAATCCCAAGTATCAATAACCAAATTTTAAAATGAAATCTCTAATTAGATAAGTGAAAATTAAAGCAAATTTGAAGTTCTATCAGACTGACAAATATATCAGAAAAGAAGAAAATGAAAAATGCCAGAGGAGCTGTGGGAAAACTAGAATACACCCGTGCACTGGCAGTGAAACTATGAATTGATACAGCCATTTCAGAAAGCAAAGCAATTTGGAACTAATCCCAGAAAGATACCAAAATGCATAACCTTTGACTCAGATTATCATCAATAGGCTTATACCCCTGGGGGAAAAAAAGGAAAAAAGAAGAGAAAGATGAATTACACACACACACACACACACACACACACACACACACACACACACACATATGTATGTATGTTTAAATGCATATATATATGTGTGTATAAACTGCATAGTAACTAAAAAATGGAAAACTAAGGGGGTATTTATTTCCTATTTGGGAATGGCTAAACAAAATGTACTATCATGCTCTTTTATTCAAAGGGAAATTTTAAATTATGCCCAGGAGTTCTTAAAGGGACATAGTCTGAAAAGCAAAGATTTAGAGAAAAGAGTAAGAACCTCCAGAGTAGCAACATTGAGGGATAGTATCTTCATTTCTGCCTGGGATTTAATGAGCTGATCCAGAAAAAATCAGTGGCAAAGGAGCAATAGGCAAAGGGAGAAATCAAATGGAGGAGAGTTTGTAACAAAGAAGGAAGAGCCTCTAGAAGGACATTGACCTTCTACAAACATCTTGGAGCAGAAGACTTGAACTGAGACTGCCAGTTGTATCCGCTCCTTTAAGGACTAAAAAAAGTTTTGCTTTATGGTTTTCAAAGTCTGCTTTTCCCCTACTTCTCTCCCTAGGCTTGTCCAATAATAGACTCTGCCTTCTTTTACTGAAACATTTCTTATATTCTGAATTTTGTTTCAAACACAAAGAAGTCAAAGGTTAGTGAGAAATAAAGATAATTTTAATTTAGGTCAGATAGTCAAACCTCTCTCTAATATTAGGAATTTTTCTAACTGGGGCTTTTCAGCTATTGTGATTGTACTCCCACTTTTTTATCTTATAAAACTTACATAAAATGCCAAAAGAGGGGTTCACAAGAACCTGAGGGGTTATTATTTTTCCCTAGGGGAAACAAAGCCAAATAAATGTTGTAACAAAAAGTGCCTAATGAGATCTCTTGGGATAAAAGGGGGATAGGAGAGATGGCTGTGAGAAGTACTAGTCTGCCAGCTGTGCCCTCCAAAGCAACAACCACAATGCTCCATGTTATATAAGTATATTCACAATTAATATAATTTTTAGGGGAAGATCCTAGTAATTGGAAGAATCAGAAAAGGTATCCTGAAGGTCAAATTTGAGCTGAGCTTTGAAGTAAAACAGGGATTCTAAGAGTTAGAGGAAAGGAGGAAATCATAGATATCTGTGAGATGGAATAACAAGAAGGCTTGTTTCTTTCAACTGGAGAGATGCAAAGGGATGTAGATTGTAACATACTATAAAGGAATCTTCGAAATAGATTGTGAAGAGCCCAGGTTTGTTTTTACAAAAGATTTATGGGAAAAGGTAGACAAGACACAGTGTGAATAAGCATAGAGTTTAAAATCTTCATGGTTGGAGTACTGGTTCTGATGAAATAAAAAATAGTTAAAAATACAGTAATAGCAAAAAAACCCAATAATAATAGCATTTACATAGGATTTTAAGGTTTGCCAAGCATTTTATGTGTATTATCTTACAACCTTGAGAAGTAGATGTTATTATTAATCCCCATTTCACAGATGAAAAAATTGAGGTCCAGGGACTAGTCCAGGATTACAGATAATAATTATTTTGTCTTTCTGATTCCGAGTACTATGCTCTCTTTATTACACCACCTAGCAGCATTAAAGCTTAAGAGTTTATCTGCAAACATGTATTTTTTTGTTTTTTCATTTAATCAAGGAAAGTATTTTCTTTGTCTTTTGTACTTGCTATATCTAAAGAATTCTTCTCAACTTCAAGCTACTTTTTTCCTTTTCACTCTAATTGTCTTCATTTTTCTCTTTCCATACATGTCATTGTATGCCTTATTCCTGATCTGTACTTCTTTTTATATCTATTTTGGGGCATTTCAAATCTTTTTTTGCAGACTGGTTCAGCTACTTGGTTTGACCCTATTATTTCACTCTTTGTTCTACTTTAGCAATGTTGTTACTTAAAGGCATCATCTAGTTCATTTTGATTCTTTTGCACTTACTCTTTTCTCTCTTATTTCCTTAATCTTTATTGAAGTTGACTTTTCTACAATTCATTTTCTTCAATTGGCTCTTTTGACTTTTTTTGATGTTTGACCAAAGCATTCTATTCTTTCAATAAGCTTTCTTAATTAACTTAGATGCTCATTAAAGATAAATGACTACCATTTGCAGTGCAAAAGCCAGAAAAATAGCTGAATTACAAAAGAAAGTGTCAACTCTACCCTTCCTCCAAACATGAACATATCATTTCATATCCAATTGGCATTTCTACTTGGTCACCTTCACTTTTTCATTCAACTCTTTTGCCATCTAAATTCATCAGCTTTTCAGTAATTATGTGTATGTGTAATCACTTAAGCTGATGATTGCTGATACTTCAATCCCTTTATGATTTCTTATTATAGTAGTGGAGTTTCTAGACTAAGCAAGAGTGAAGGGGTACCCAAATATTTAATATTCACTAATGAAACATACATGTTGCTAATTTCCATAATAAGTTTGCTAAAGTACAGCTTAAGAATGTTAGGTGAATGACATTACTTTACCTAACTAATCATATTTTAGACTTGCATTATATCAGATTATCTTTGCTACTTTCTAGTTCTAATATTTTATGATTCTAATGTGTATTGGGAGGGTGGGGAGTTAGGTCACTAGTAAAGTATTCTTTGTCTTTTGTACTAGCTGTATTTCAAGAATTCTTTGCTACCTCCTTCAAGCTACCTCCTAATGATAATTACTGAAAAACCAGGATTTCTAATGAACCATAGTTACTATAATGACTAAAGCAGAAGTATCAATTCTGGAAATTACTATTAATTTAAATTAGTCACATTTTATGAAGTGTTGTCTATTTTAATCTTTTTTTAAATTTTCACTTTTTAAGCAATAAAAGGGCATAGTTTTTTACTAATAAACTTTATGAAGCTATATACATTTGTGTGACTCAAAATTACTTCTTATAAGCCTGGATCACTTTACCCTATCCAGAATTTTCTATATGACACCATAAAAAGTTCACTTTAAGTGGAATGCAATTTTTTTCCATATTTTAGAAATAGAGATGTCTTCATGGGCAAAATAGCATTTGAGCTAGGTCTTGAAAGATGAATTGGATTTTACAAATAGCATTTAAAGTCAATAAATGGGGAGAGGGATAGTCATAAAGAATGCAAATTGTATTTTTTATGTACAAAGGAAAAAGACACTTCCTTTGAGTTCGCAGTACCTGGGTTCAAAAACCACCACTGTTTGCTAATTGTGTAAAAAGCTCTCCGGAAAATTTCCTTACCTGTAAAATAAGATATGAGAATTGAAAGAGATTACTTCTTAACATGCTTCCAGCTCTAAAACTAGGACTCTATGGGACTACACTATCCTGCCTACTTTTCTGACTCAGTTGTTTTTCTAACAGTCAATGTGGCATAAGGGAAACAAAGGAATCCTCAGACACAGAAAGACGTAGTCTCAGTCCCACTTCTGACTGTATGACCCTGAGCAAATTATTCAGCTTCTTACTATTCCTTCCAAGTTTGTCCCTGATTCCTTTCTGTTTAAGTTATCCTCAATATAATGTTTTTATTCCTATTCCCTGTGCCTAGTAAGTTATCTGAAATATTGTAGGTATTTAATAAATGTTGAGCAATTCATGCATGCTTGCATTTATTCACTAGTTATTTTGACAATAGGCAGAGGCAAATTTCCTAGTCACCAAATAAACCACAAAACAAATAAAAGCTGGCTACATGTCCTGATATGCTTAACATTTACAATGGAATCATGGGAAGCAAATTAACATGGTAGATAATGAGTAGATATTAAAGTCAGAAAGACTTGAGTTCAAATCTAGCACGTTCTTACTATGTGACTGAGTAAATCGCTTATTCTTAGTTTTTGAGATGTTAAAACTTTCAGTTGCAGAATAATTGTAGATAGAGTTATTTCTTCACTGAGGTGAAGCAGTAGGTCCTTCCTAAAGTGGTGGCCTGAAGACAGGAGTCATCAATCCAGAAAGGAGAGTCTAAGAGTGAAGGTTAGTTGAAAGTGGAAATATGTCAAAAGAGGAGGGGAAAAGAAGAGTAAACGAGAAAGAGGGAGGGAAAAAATGACTAGGAGCTTCCTAAAAAAGGTGATGAGGAAGCTGAGCTACTAGGAACAAATGATTTTTTCAAGAAAAAAAGCAAAGAACCTGGATAATCTACAAACTCAACAGCCATTTCTTAAATAATTGAATAAACTGTGTTTTTAGCATCTAACTAATAAAGGGTTTCTCTCTATCATGATAAAGAAAAGCAGTATGTTCTCAACAAAGAAAATCATCCGCATAATAGTACATGCAGTAGACATGGTACTCTACAAAGCATTACCTAGGATAATGCTGCAGTGACAACATGCCTAACTACATGCAGGACATAAAACATGAATATTTCAAAAGTACATGCATATCCATATTATATAGCAATCAAACAAAAGCATGACTAGCATAGCAAAATTATATGGCTAGAATAACACTATCAATAGATCTCTATGTAAAATCCAACTTAGCTACCAACAATTGTTTATTCATAAAATAAAGAACAAACAGATATTTCTATAACATGAATATAACACTTAAAACATGATAAAATAAACATAATAGCAAAACAAATAAGCATATTCAAACATATAGTATTTCATATGTATAACAGTAAGCATATGTAATTTTATTCCAGGGACATTTCCCATAGGTAATCTAAAGTGTTGTCACCTAGAAATATGTAAATATATCTTCAGGTTTACCTGTAACATCATAATTCATTCTAATGATTGGTGTAATAGATATATTTCTCTGATTTCTCCACTCTTATACCAGAGTTAGTAGTTAGTATGGGGTAACCACCAGGATTATTAAAAATTTGTTTGTTTCTACACTTGGACTAGAAATCATGTATTCTATTGAGTATCAATATGTTTGAGTTCTATGTGCCACAGAAGCCCCTACAGAAATTATAGATAGGAGGGAACTTTCTTCAAATCTCTTCTTTATGCTCTTGAATCTGCAAGTCTGCCTCATGTGGATTTGCCTTCAGCTTTGAGAGAGAAAATGGATGATAACAACCCCAGTTCAGGAAAAAGCTGACATCAGAGAAGCTAGCAATCTTAATCATGTTCTGATACCCAGATTGCTGCACTAGATTTGAGGGATACCTTGTATGTGCTCTCTCTATCTTTCTGTCTGTCTCTCTCTCCGTCTGTCTCTCTGTCTGTCTTTCTCTCTCTCTCTCTCTCTCTCTCTCTCTCACACACACACACACACACACACACACACACACACACACACACACACATAACCTCCTAAGTATATTTTCCCTGATTTGTTTGCTATAAATTTAGATAGATGAGTTTCTTTGGAGTGAGGGAGAAGGAGGAAACAGAGACAGAGAGAGAGAGAGAGAGAGAGAGAGACACTGAGGGAGACTGAGAGAGACTGAGACAGAGAAACAGATACAGAGAGAGACACAGAGAGAGAGAGAAGAAGAAGAAAGAGGAGGGGAAGAAGAGAGTGGGAAGGAAGGATGGAGGGAAAAGAGATCCAATCTGTATTCATTTTTACTAAGTTATCATTTTAAAGATGAAGAAATCATCTCAAGCACCTAAATCACATTAAGTATTATTTTAAGAAATCACGTCAACTTAAATGACTTAAAGATTCATCCCTCTAATTACTTACATTAGACTCTGTAGACAAGTATTTCACAGTTAGACATGAATCTTTTGTATTTAGAAACAACCATGGGATCATTTGCATAAATATAAAGTGGTTAAGAAACACGTGAGTATCACTATTTTTACTTTAACTTTTTGTTTTGATTAGTAAAAAGCTCATGGAAGCCCAGTGAATTTGAGAATTCATTATTTTATTTAATACTGATTATTAATTTAATTATTATGTAAAGGTGAGATGTTCATGCATCTCTTTCCATCAATAGGATCAATGTTCAGCCACATAGTCATTTTTTAAAAAGTGGAAAGAGTTTGCAGGCTACATCATCTTATGGTAATGGATTATTTTAAAAGATGTCAAGTTAAGCTTGAAGAGTTTTACATAAAATAATATTTGTATCAGAGAAAATTTGGAGGAAGTGAGGAGTGTAAGCAGAAACTAAATTATTTTTAAAAACCACTATAAAGTCCTCTGAAATCATTTGATTTATCTTCTTTTTTAAAAAAATTACTAAAAATTTAATTTATACTTTAACAAATTTAACATGTATTGGTCAACCTGCCATCTGTGGGAGGAGATGGAAGGAAGGAGGGGAAAAATTGGAACAAAAGGTTGGCAATTGTCAATGCTGTAAAATTACCCATGCATATAACTGTAGATAAAAAAGCTATAATAAAAAAAATCACTAAAAAAAGGATATTGTTGCTCTTGATTTTTTTTCATAATTATAACTTTTTATTGACAGAACCCATGCCTGGGTAATTTTTTACAGTACCCCTTGCACTCACTTCTGTTCTGACTTTTCCCCTCCCTCCCTCCACCCCCTCCCTTAGATGGCAAGCAGTCTTATATATGTTAAATATGTCACAGTATGTCCTAGATACAATATATGTGTGCAGAACCGAACAGTTCTCTTGTTGCACAGGAAGAATTGGATTCAGAAGGTAAAAATAACCTGGGAAGAAAAACAAAAATGCAAACAGTTTACATTCATTTCCCAGTGTTCTTTCTTTGGGTGTAGCTGCTTCTGTCCATCATTGATCAATTGAAACTGAGTTAGATCTTCTCTTTGTTGAAGATATTCACTTCTATCAAAATACATCCTCATACAATATTGTTGTTGAAGTGTATAATGATCTCCTGATTCTGCTCATTTCACTTAGCATCAGTTCATGTAAGTCTCTCCAAGCCTCTCTGTATTCATCCTGCTGGTCATTTCTTACAGAGCAATAATATTCCATAACATTCTTATACCATAATTTACTCAACCGCTCTCCAATTGATGGACATCCATTCATTTTCCAGTTTCTAGCTACTACAAACAGGGCTGCCATAAACATTTTGGCACATACAGGTCCCTTTCTCTTCTTTAGTATTTCTTTGGGATATAAGCCCAGTAGTTGTTGCTCTGGATTTTTAAATGTAGGAGTAAATACAGGTGCACACTTTTTCTGGGGAAAATAGTAAAACTTATTATAAAGAACAAAATAGCTCAAACACAAATGTGACTCAAATATTTAATGTCATCATTTTGTTTTACTACTGTATTATCTACCTGGAATTTTTAGGTCTAGTCCAATGTCTTTTTCCAAAATTATACAACTTCCCATAAAAAGAATAAAAGTAGATCCAATGAAAGATTTTAAATTTTTAGTAGTCTATTCAATGATGTCCAATAGAATTTTCTTTCAATAAGTTCATAATGGTCAGCTTACAATATTAATCAAAAACAGATAAAGGCAGTGGTATAATGGTATGCATTTAATAAATGGCTCTCTAGAAGATAAAAAATATGTAACATATTTAAATTTATTTTGCATGTTAACATTCTCTTCATCACTTTTTAAAATCTAAATAACTCAAAAGTATAAATCAAGCTATGTTTTTCAGGATTTTCTGATTTCAGAGGTGTAAATAAGTGCAATGAAAATGTAACAATAAGCTCTAGGAAGGGCATATGAGCTATCCCTAGCACACTGATGAAAGCAGATTCAAAGGAATCTGAATTTGTCCCAGGGATGGGGAATGATATCCATAACATTTCTTCAGTAGCATAGAAACAACTAAACAAAGCATCTACTTAGCAGAAATAATTAGAATCAGAAAATACGAGATGTCATATGTTTCTTCACTTCTTCCTTCCTCTATACTTCTCTCCTCCTCAGACAGGTGAATTCCCTTTCCAGTTGCATTAAGAAGCCTTACTAGTTGTGGCTCTAGGGCAAAATGAGAGAATCTTGATGGATGAGTCCAGTCATGTAATACATAGAACTAACAGAGACAGAAATGGTTCTGGGAATTCAATCCAATTGAATATAAATATATTGAGAGCTACATTCCCTGCCGCTGTCCTAGGTGCTAAGGATATAATGCCTGCCAACTTTCCAGAGGAGTTGCAAATTGTCATTAGTTTTTTCTTGAATCTTACTATTTGGAATAATGTCTATTCCAAATTGAGAGTTGTTTGCCCTAAGTCCACACACTTCCATTTTTAGGGAGTTACAGGTCTGGTTCCAGAATTACTCAACTGAATTTATTTATTTTCACTATATCAGGAATTTCATCCAGGCTTTATCCACCATAACTTCCTCTATAAGATATATAGGCAGCTAGATGATATGGTGACAGTATTGGTCTTAGTGTAAGAAAAAAATGAGTTCAATCCTGCCTCAGATACTGAATAGCTATATGATCCTGGGTAAGACACTCTCTAGGCCTTAGTTTCATCAAATGCAAAATGGAGTTACCTCTCAGAATTGTGAGGACCAAATAAGATAATCTATATAAAGTGCTTTCATACATTAGAGCCCAAAGATATGCTAGCTATTGTTATTATCATTATTCACTGTTTGATGGAATGTTATCCATGTCATTATTCATTGTTCTATGGAATAAACTATCAAAAAATGAAAATTGGATAATACAACATAAAATCCACAAGAAATATGTGCTATGAAAAGGTCTTATTTGAACTGTTGTACTTTTTATCCTTTACTTGTTAAATTAGAAGCATTATGGCCCTTGGAATTTGGAAAACACATTTAAATTCCTCATAGGATACATACTGACTATGAAGAAAGCCATTTCATTTCTTGATGCTCTGGACAAATCTAGAAGACTCTAAATTACAGAATAAGTACCAAACTGAGAGTAATAAAATAAAAGAAATAATAATAAATAAAATTTTAGATTCTGTCCAAAAAAGCCTCAACTTCTTAAAATAAGCCAAATAAAATTTATTTTTAAAACTATTTAGATTTTGGTTACTTAATGAGTTTTTTTTCATCTGAACCTCTTATTTCACTGGTAAAAGAAACTACTAATGAGGAAACTTTCTACCAACAGAGTAACAACTCAGATGTAACTTAGGTTGCCTAGAGCATTGCAAAGGTAAGTGAATAGCCCAGAATCTCAGAACCAATGTATGTCACCAATAGAATTTGAACCTAGATTTTCCTGATGTTAAGACAAACTTCATATTCACTGTACCATATATCCAGTACTACAGCGGGGGAAATTCTTTTTTTTTAAACTTTTTATTGACAGTGGGGGGAAATTCTTAATTCATTTTTTACAATAAGAAAGAATAACTCATTCTTAATTTGTTCAATAACATTTTTAAGCCTCTTCCATCTATCAAATTATGGAATGCATTTTATCAAAAATATAGTTATGGGGTTAGGTCTTTTTATTGTAATCCATTTTTATATATTCTTTCTTTTGATTTGTGACTTTCATTATTGAGAATCTTCAGTTAAGTTGCAACAGGATAAGCAGCCAGAATTATGTAGGAATGTAAGAATCACCAAAGTTATTAAGATAGAAGTTACGTAAGTAAGCAGACAGATAGAACTTAGAGTATCAAATAGTTTTGAAATGGTTTGATCATTTTTTTAAAAAAAATTAGCATATATTATATATTTTGACCTAATTACAATTAAACTTCATAAAGATATAATGTCAGATGGCAAAGGAAAAACATAATGAAAAAAGTTCCATCCTGTACAATGCCAGATACTTTCTCCATGGAAGTTCACTATTACCTTATTATATATACCAAGTTGTTTTTGCCATCTTTAAGACTGGCACCTAGAAAGCAGGTGACAAATGAACCCAGAAATAGTAATTAGAGTGGAATTGGGGAATGGGTTTGAAACAAAGCACATAGTTTTAAATGGAAAGTTGCTTAGGTCTAAGAACAAAAGATCTGAAGGAACTTTGAACATATGGTCAGGTTCAAAGGAATATTATCATGGAGGCCTAGACTAAATCATCTTGGGGAGACAGTAACTTCAGTAACAAAGGGACAGAGATACATTTTTTATATAAAAAAGGATATTTCACCAATAATGTCAAGAACAGTCATCAGTTGCACTTGGCTCTTTTCAACAGTGAGGTAATACAAGACAATTTCAATAGACTTGTGATGGAAAGAGATATCATATCCAGAGAGAGAACTATGGGGACTGAATGTGGATTAAGGCGTAGTAGCTGCATCTTTTTTTTGTTGTATTGTTTGCTTATTTTTTTTCTTTCTCATGATTTCCCCTTTTTGATCTCATTTTTCTTCCACAGCATGATGGAAATATGTTTAGAAGAATTGCACATGTTTAATCTATTACAAATTGCTTGTTGTCTAAAAGAAGGGGGAGATGGAAAGGGAAGAAGGAAAATTTGGAATACAAGATTTTGCAAAGGTGAATGTTGAAAACTATTTTTGCACTTATATGGAAAAATAAAAAGCTATAAAAAAATCTAAGAAATATCCAAGAAAAAACAGAATAGCCATCAATCAGTCACCAAACATTTATTAAGCACCTATTATTTACCAGGAAGCATGCTAAACACTAGATATAGAAATATGAAAAAGAGAAACAGCTTCTGTTCTCAAGAAGTTTACAATCTCATGAGGAGGAAAGGTACTTGGGATGGGGAAATGATGAGATGTACAAAAGAATGCAGCAGGGTAGGAACTAAAGAGATGGCTGACCTGGAGGGGCCCTCCTTAAAAGAAGACTTCTGGGAGGAATGCTGGTAAAGTAATTTAACTACTATAGCCCTCAGTTTTTTCAGCTGTAAAATGTGGATAAAAATAGTATCTGCCTAACTAATTCTCTGTACTCATTCAATTATATTATCAGAAATCAATGAAAAAGCTCCCTGCCAAGTCCATAAACAGAGGTTCAAAGTTAAAAGAAATAATTATTACTTTCTCACTAGCCAGAGACTCAGAAAAAGTCTTAGAAATGCATATAAAGGAGTATGCTTATTAAAGTCAAGATCTCCCATCCTAAAAATTTTGACAAAAAGCCTTTTCTGATCCCCATTCCTTCTCATTATTTTTACAAGGCAATCAGGGTCAAGTGACTTGCTCAGGGTCACATAACTTGTAAGTATAAGTGTCTGAAGCTGTATTTGAATTCAAGTCCTTCAGATTCCAAGGTCAGTAGTCTATCCACTGTACCACCTCGCTGCTCCTTAATCCTAGTTTCTCCCCCTCTATTGATTATCTTCAAATGTGTTCTATGTTTATTTTTTATACATAATTGTTTTCATGTTGTCTTCTACATTAGATTGTGAGTTCCTCAGGTATGGAGATTATCTTTTGCCTTTCTTTGCTGATCAGCATTGCACAGCATAGGCCTGGCATGTAAGAAGTGCTTAATAAATACTTGATGACTGAGTGAAAACTTAGATTTACAGAAACAAATTTTAGAAGGGCTGAAGCCTCTATCACTTTGCAAAACGAATCTACTTTCTATGAATACAGATATAATCAAAAACCTTACATAGACATGAGTCAGAGAATTTTCACAATATTTTAAGGAAAGTATACCAATCAGCAGAGGTCCGTTGACTGTGAGTCAAAGATAGCAGACCAAACTGAAAGCAAAGAGATTATTTAGCATACCTCAGTTCTTAGAGTAAAGTTTTTTTTTTTTTAAACAACCTTTCAGGCCTAATAAGAGCCAATCAGCAGCATTCCATAACACCTTACAAATAGATAAGTAAAATATTTCACAGGAAAGGAAATAGAAAAAGACGAAGGGGTGAATCAAGGTAGAAAAGGGAATGTTTGGTGCACAATTGGCAGAATTTATTATCAGAATAAGAAACTCTGTTCAAAGGAAGGAGACAATGGTGAAGACACCAAATAATTTTACAATAATGAAAGAAGTTCTTTTAGACATAACTCTTGGGGCTCTTATCCAAAGTCACCAAGTTTTGAGAATTTCATATTATTAAGCCACATGATTGTGGGATTGGTCCATCAAAATGTTGCAAAATAATTGTATTCCTGCTCTCTACACACACACAAGATTAATCTGATAGACTCCAAGAATACCTACTTGAGGGCCAGAGGTCAAAACAAAGAAACAAAGAAGAAATATCTTGTTCCTGAACAGTAATATAAAAGCAAGATCATAGGTCCACTAAGTGACAAGAATTTAAGATTCAGAATTGTAGGGAACCTTGGGTAAATTTATAAAGGCCTTTGGAAACTTAGTAATTTTAAGCCTTCTATTCACTCCTATAGGGTTGAGTAGAAAATTCATAAAATCACATAAAAGAAAATTTACATCCTATTTTCAGAAAAGAGATGGCAAAGCAGAAGAGAAACAGCAGTATCTTCTCCCATAGGCTAAGCCAAATGTTGAAGGAATTAAATGTAAGAAGAGAGAGAAAATACCACCTAGAAATCAAAAAGGAACCACCTTCAAGCAAAGCAAAAAGTTCAGTGGTGAAGAGCAAGTTAATAGGGAGAACTGAATCACATAAATTAGGATTTAAATATAATCTGTGAAATCATTAAGATTAGCTGTCATATTCTACAGATTATGAAATAAAGGCAGTAGGAAGCAAAATAAACCTTCTTAATCTTAGCATCTTTGATATTAACTCCAATTTATCACATATATGGCTTTTTTGTACATAGTTGCTTGCACATTGTCTCTCCCATTAGACCATGACCTCCTTGAGAACAAGGACTACTTTTTTTGTTTGGAGTTTTTTTTTTGGGGGGGGGGGGTGGGGGGGGAGGTTGACTTTTGTTTTTAATCTCCATTGCTTAGCATTGTGCCTGGCATATAATAGATACTTAATAAATGCTACCTGACTTACTGACAAGTTCAGTAGCATACTAGAAGATCAATTATTTCACAACTATATTTCTATGGGGAAAAAGTACTATGTATTGAGACACTATGAGACTAAAAGACAAGAGAAGTCTCAAAATGCTGCACTTCATAAAATGTTAGAAATGTATCTTCCCTAAAATTGTAAGAAAAGTGAAGGAAAGAATAAGTTAATTGCACCAGCATTTTGGCAGCAGTATTTAGAAAGCTGGGATAATAGAAATCTAGGTTTATTAAACTCTACATGTCTAAAACTGAACTCATTATATTTTTCCCTAAAACCTCTCTCTCCTAACCTCCCTCTTTTCTGTCAAAGTCACCACTACCTCCATAAAAATAGCAAGCATTTATTAAGTGCTTAGTATATATCAAATACTGTGCACAGTCCTAGAACTCAATGAAAGGGAGAAAATAGTTCCTGCTTTCTAGGATAGTACATTTTAATGTGAAGACAACATGGAAACAATTATAAACATAGCAGATAAGTACAAGATAAATTGAAAGGTGTCTCAGAGAGAAAACATTAGAATTAAGAGTGATAAAGAAAGTGTACTTGTAGAAAGCAGAAATATAGCTGAGACTTGAAGAAAAGCAGAAAGTATCCATGAAGAGAAATGAGGAATTCTTAGCTAATCAAAATGCATTATACAGAAATGTCATTTTTGTGCAAAGAACAGTAAGCAAATCAACATTAGTGCATAGTAGAGCATGTAAAGGATCATAAAGGGGAAAAAACTGAAAAAATTGATAAGGGTCAACCTATGAAAGGCTTTGAATAAAAAAAGAGGATTTAATATTTGTTCTTGGTGTAAAATAGGGAGTCAGTGAAGTTCATTGAATAAGTGGGAGAAAGACATAGTCAGATTTGCACTTCATAAAGATTATTTTTTGTTCAGAGTACAGAAGGGAGTATTGAGTCCAAGTGTGGTAGATACTCCCATCAATTGCTCCTGAAATGGATAAAAAGAGAATAAAATGCTAAGCACAAAACAAGAGGGCAAAATAAGGAGGGTAACATAGTCTCCCAACTCAATCCATGATATCTGTGGTATAGAGAAGCAGGATCTTCACTCCCTGTGATGTAATTTGAAAGAGAGTAACACTTTCCCAATCTGGTAGTTTTAAAGTTGCAACCTGTTCCAGCTATGCAATCAATGGAAAATAAGCTATTCCCACCCACTTGGTAGGGTAATGCAGAATATCCTCTCTCCGAAGTAAGTCTCTTAGGTACGCGCGAACCCAGAAACACATGTATCCATTTTCTCTCTTATTTTAACTCAATGTGGTACAGCAGAAAGAAACCAGATTTAGAGTTAGAAAACATGATGTCAAATACTAGATATGCTAATTACAACCTTTAGTACCATGGACAACATTAAATCTCACTAAGCTTCAGTTTCCCAATCTATAAAATGAGGGAGAGGGGTAGCTCTGAAACTAGGATCCTATAAACCACCTTTTATTTATGTTCTTTGAGGCCAAAAAAAAAAAAAATTCAACTCTTCTTTCATATGACAAGCCTTCAAATCCTTTAGGACAGCAATCAGGTATATCTTTCCTTAAGTCTTCAGCCTAAATATTTTCCTAGATCTTAGAAATGAATGTCTTATGGAGTTGTTTTGGGTGCCCTCTGATAACAATTTTCAACAGTTGATTGATCCATGTGGACCTTGAGAAGAAGCTTTTGATGTTTCAAAATCAATGTCTTGTTTTTTTTCTAGAACACTTATTTATGAATACAATCCATACTTTACTTCAACAACTTCAGAATGTTGATAAAGTTGGTTTGTTGATGAAGTTGGTCTGTTTTGGCAATCTTTACTAACTTCAATAAATGCCAGTAAATCAAATCTCAAGGATTTCCTTTTTAGCAAAATAAGGATAAGTTACCTATTCTTGCATATGCTAATGCTGCAAGCTCCATAAAAATCAAAACCTCTGGTAAATGTGGAATTTCATCATTCCAAAGTTTCCAAAGGTGTCACACCTGTTGTTTACAATGCACAAGTTGCTGCCTATTTTCTGTGAGCAACACAAAATAGAATCTGCCTGCTTTAATTCTCTCATTTTCAGTGAAAGATTATTTCAGAACCAGTTTACCTGAAGATTTCTAAATTACTCTATTGCTAGACAAGTGTGGATTTTACCCTGTGCAAGCATAGTTCATATCTGAGAATATTTTTACCATCTTCCACCCCCAATGTTACCTAACTGATGTTACCTTTGGTGCAAGGTTATTCATAACAGGAATGATTATTACAAAAAAATTTTAATGAAAAACCTGATTTGCCGGTAGAAGCAATATATAAGACTTTCAATCTTTTTTAAGATAAAAGATTCAATTTTAATGCTGCCAATACCTGGGATTCTGTTCAAGGAAAAATATTAAAGAGTTTAGAGAAACTTGTGATCTCGAATATTTTCAGCTGAAGTGTCACCTTCATCTGACAATAATTGTAAGGAGCATAAGTGTAAAGCTGAACGAGACCTCAGCTTTTTTTTTTTATCTGCTCCAGCTTTCTTATTTTATACATAAGGAAATGGGTCCAGGAAGAGTTAAGTGGCATAGTTAAAGTCATAGAGACAATAAGTGTCAGAAATGGGATTTTACCCCAGATTTTCTGATTTCAGAATCACTGCTCTTTCCCTGCACTAAACTGCGTACAAGACTTTTAAATAACCTCCCTTAAAATGTTGACAGTAAGGATAATTTGACTTTGTTTTTATATCTCCAGCACTCAGCATAATGTCTGGCACATAACAAGTGCTTAATCAGTCTTTATTGAATGATTGATCAATACTTCACATTACATAAACAATAATTCAGACAAGACAAAGAGTAGGAAGCAGATTGACAAAAAGATGCTGGTGGTCCATCACCTATCAAGTAGAAATTACACATAATATATTAAATAGAGATGAAAAGTTAAAATCAAATGAGACTAAGATATATTTGTGGGATATAAGAAAATTGCTAACAATAAAGCTATTTTATTCTTTGATTCATTAATTATTTTTCCTAAAAGGAAGTTACATCACTGCTTAGTTGTATAATCAACAAGCATTTGTTAAGTTCTTTTTGTAACAGGGCAAAAACACCCCAGTCTTCAAGAAGCTTATACCCTATTGTGAAAAAATGTACATAAATGAATACACACAAGAAATATACAATGGACCCTTAAAGGGAAAAGCAACAACCCATCATCTTTCATGCTTTATTCTATCCTCATAAAAAAGCAAGTAACTAAAAGAAAAGCTTTGTCAGTCAGAGACTCAAGATAATGAGTTCCAGGTAGGTACAGTACATGTTTCCTGTGTTATATACTATCTGCATATGTATCTATTGCTATATATTCAACATATGCAATAGCAGATGCTTATCATGATGTCATTTTATTCATATATTATTCCAATACCTCATTGTATGCTAAAGATGATCATTGGTCCAGAGAGCTTATATTAATAAGATATATGCACTAGAGCAGGGGTCCTCAAACTACGGCCCACGGGCCAGATGCAGCAGTTAAAGACGATTATCCCCCCTCACCCAGGGCTATGAAGTTTCTTTATTTAAAGGCCCACAAAACAAAGTTTTTGTTTTTACTATAGTCCAGCCCTCCAACAGTCTGAGGGACAGTGAACTAGCCCCCTATTTAAAAAGTTCGAGGACCTCTAGGACTAGAGGATGTAAGTATGATGCAAAATCCTAGTAAAGGAATTTATATCTTAGCCCTGTTTGGAAAGGTTTACCATCAGATTGGTTCCAGGATAATTAGATATAATTTTTCATTGAGAAGAACTCTTGAAAATTAAGTCATACAAGAGCTGCGATGTGCACCACTAGAGGGAGCACCAAGATTAAATAGACTGTAGTCTACTCCCTTCCAACACTAAACCAATGATGCTATTATGTTGATACTAATAAAATCACAGGCCCTTAAAACATTAGGTGCAGAATCATTGAGAAAATATAATCAAAAGGGTAGGAAACTGTGGAGTATGCTTTGGAAAGATTTCTATTAAAAATAAATAAAAGGTAAAATAATAGAAAAATATGCAGAATACATACCCAATCACATTTTTACTCTAATTTTCTGCCTTCTCTACTGATTATGTCCTAACCCTAGTTTCATATAATTGTTCTCAGATAATTCATAGGACCACAGAACTCTAACTGAAAAAGAACTTCAAAAGTCACCTAGCCAAACCCCGCTAATTTTGCAGATGAAGAAACTGAGGTCATGGAAGAAAACATGATGGGCAGCTAAGTAGATAGAGTACCAGTCCTGAAGTCAGGAGAACCTGAGTTAAATTTATTAGACTCTTATCACTTGTGTGGCCTTGAGCAAATCACTTAGGACGGAAGGAAGGAAGGAAGGAAGGAAGGAAGGAAGGAAGGAAGGAAGGAAGGAAGGAAGGAAGGAAGGAAGGAAGGAAGGAAGGAAGGAAAAATGATAGAGGGGAGGAAGGAACAAAAGAAGGGAGGAAAGTAGGAGGGAGAGAGGGACAAAAGGAAGAAAGGAGGAAGGGGAGGAGGGATGAAAGAAGGAAGAAAAGAAGGAAGGAAGCAAGCAAGCAAGCAAAGCAACATTTTACCTAAGATAAGCAGCAGAAAGCAACTCAGATCTTCTGACTCCAAAGACCAGTCTCTTTTCATTGTCACACTATCAAAGTCTTTTATTCTTTGTTTTTTCCTTTTCTTCTTCCATCTCTTCCTCCATGCCTCCTTCCCTGCTTACCTTCCTCCTTTTCTTTTTTTTTTCTTTTCTTTCTTTTATACTTGAGACTACATTTTATGGAGTAATACATCAAACTTGAATTTGACATTATCACTTACTTTACTTAGCTTACCTTCCCTAACTGGAATACTACTGATAACAAGTTTTGTCATATCACATAATAATCCCACAGTATCTAGGTTATTTATTAGTATGCAGAGTTCAGCAACTTCTCCAGGCATCAGTTTCTTCATCTGTAAAATGTAGGGTTTGGAATAGATGATTTCTAAAGTCCCTTTTAACTCTAAAATTTAATAATTTTATTTGGCTGTGTCCTGTAAAACACACACACACACACACACACACACACACACACACACCACACACACACACACACACACACACACACACACGAATCTTTGGTATCAGTTACCCTTTGGAAGTTATATACCTTGATAGATCCGTTCATCACAAAATAGACTATAATTTGACCTTATTATAGTAACTATCTATTTTTAGTCACCTCATCACAATAGCAATTCAAGAGTCAAATAACTATTGGCAACGTAATATCTCTAGGCTTTGTCTACCAAGATATAAATTAGGATGTCAGATTCTAACAGCCTTAAATATTCTCCGATTTTGGACATCATTAAAAAAAATCAAATAGCTCAGGGTGCCTATTTACAAATGAATTAAATGAACCAAATATACAATTTGAAGATTAATTTATTACTCAGCCTTTTCATATCTAGGGTAAAGTTATCTGTTTTATCACCTGAATCAATGATCATCTAAAGACGATATTCACAAATATAAATTGTTTCTTCTTATGTGCTCTGACCTTTTTGCATAGTAATCCATTCTTACCTCTCCATTTTCTGAGTTTTCCATTTGTTCACATTACCTGGCTTTATTCAGCTAGAGAGGTCACTTTTCATCTCTCCCCCAGATTTGTCCAGCCATTCAACCATAGCAATATTTTATTCATCCAACGACATAAGGAAATAGGTTATTCCACAAATGAATTTTCCATTTAGTTAAATAGAAACTCTTTAAATGCTGAAATTTTAAACCATTTCTTATAGAATTTTAAAATGTATTTCCATGCCTTTACTTTCTTTAAAGAAAGTTCATTGGACAAAATTTCACATTTTATTGATGACTATAATAAAATGATATCCTTAGGATTCATTGAAATAAATAGAATTTACTTTTCATTGAAGTACCTTTTTATTAGAAAAATATCATTGTACTAGAGTGGTAAACCTTGAGTGCAGCAAAATATGGCTATCAGAGATCATTAGTCAGTTACAAAGCGATGAACTACCCTTAAACTGCAAAGCTATTATTATTATTTTATTCTCTCTACATTTTGTGACCAACTACTTTCTCTGTTGTTACTTATTGCCACTATTAGACTATCACTCATCCCTGTACCTATTTGCCACATTCTGTACTTGACACATACATTTTTCTTGTTCTTCTTCTGTCCTTTCTAAGAATAATAATTATATTATCTGATATTTATGTAGCACTTTATATAAATCTTTATATTCATGATCTCACTGAATTCTCAAAGCAACACTGAGCAGCAGGAAAATTACCCTTCTATTCCTACATTTCCCAGTTTTCACACTAGTGAAATTTTGTTTTGATAATAAACTCCAGCCAATAAGGACACATTCTACATTATACAATGATCAATTCTGATGGAAGAGGGTCTTTTCAACAATGGCATAATCCAGGCCAATTCCAATAGTCTTTTGATTAAGAGACCCATCTGCACCCAGAGAGAGGACTGTGGAGACTATGGACCACAACATGTTTTCATTTTTTAATTGTTGTTTGTTTGCATTTTGGTTTTTTCTTGTTTTTTTTTTTAATTTTTTGATCTGATTTTTCTTGTGCAGCATGTTAACTGCGGGAAAACATATAAAATAACTATACATGTTTAATATATAATAGATTACTTGATATCTAGGAGAGAGAGTAGAGGGAAAAGAGGGAGAAAAACATTGGAACACAAGATTTTGCAAGAGTGAATGTTGGAAACTATGAAGGTGTTTTAAAAATAAAAAGCTTTATAAAAACAAGAATAATAAAAAAAAGAAATTGAAAAACATATCAAGCATTCTAGTAAGCAGAATAATCAATTACAAAATAGCATGTCAAAAATATTTCTATTTTTGCTTACTGATTAAAGGCTTTTTGTTGCTTTTTCCTAGGAGATTTGGTGCAGTCTATATTTATGGCACTGTATTGATCGTTTAAAAAAAAGCAAACTCAAGTTTCATATCTTTCACTTGCTATCTTCTTTTCTCTGGACATCAGTTTTTTCATTTGTAAATTGAAAGGAAAACTAACTGATCTTTAAGAATACTTCAAGCTTTAAATTATATGAGTCCATAAGTGAGGTCACTGAAAGACTAATTTTTTCCAAACTCAACAAGTATTTTTAAATAATTAATTGCCTCTATAATCAAGAGATTATGACCTATGCTGGGCTAGCCAGACCTTAAATTTCACAATAAGACTCATTTATGGATCCATAAGATGCTAGACATAGCAAGGTAAATCTGGTCAATCTTGCCAGGCCACTCCTCATGAGACTCTCACTCAGGTCCTTTTGGTCTACCATACAGTCACTAAATCACCATTATCAAAGTGTTGTCCTTTTAATAAGATGATACTTCAGACCCTAAAGTTATTTCTCTGGTAGTAGGTATCAGATTGCCTTGAGCCATTATCACTCACTCTCATCACTTAGGTTCTGGTCATCAATCACCCTCATTTTTAAGAAAGTTGGCCAGATGGCAGGCACAATCTGAGGTGATAGAAAAGAGATTTTTTTTTCTTAGACAAGTAAAGATAACTTGTCTCTTCTAAAAGTGAATCTGCAATGCAGGCTTTATTAGCAAGTTAACTGGTTCATATAGTTATCACACAGACACATCTACAGACAAAAAAATTAAAATCTTAATGTACCTTGCTTAAACAAGAGTTCAGGAAGAAATCCTAGTTAAATCAGAAGTCTGGTTGTCCACAATTGTCCACAGCAATAATTAAAAGATTCTGGGAGCCAGGCCTAAGCCATGAATCTCTACTGCCTATGGGACATTTGTTGATTTCCTCACCATCCTTTCAAGACACAGAAGCATGAGGAAAATTATTAGTTACTTTAATATAGTTTCCTTACTAACCAAAGGTAAAATAAGTAGGTAAGAACCTACTTATATGGACTGATTAACCTTGACTTTAACACTCAGGAGTTTTTACAATCATATTTCCTTTTCTCTTTTGTTAGAGATTTAGGAGAGAGAGAGCTAAAGGCAGAAGAGAGTTTCAAAGAAAATCAAAGATAACGAAATTTTGGCAACACTTGCTAGCAGAAGAGAGGATTAGCCATTCTCATGAAAAAGGAAAGGAATGATTTTTTTTGAACCAGAGCAAATGGCAGAGATGTCTTCCTTTGTATCAGAATTTTAGAGTTATAAGGACTGTTATAAATGCTCTAGACTAATCCTTGTGAATTTTTCCAACACATAAGGAAATTAAGACCCAGAGAATTTATGTGAATTGATCAGGATTCCAGATTTTCTTAGAAACAGAGCTAAAACTAGAACTCTGTAATTTTGACTCCTAGTTCTTTTCACTATACTGTGGTTCTGTTTCCATCATGCACCATTCCTTAAGAAATAGAAGAAACAAAAGGAAAGTGAAGTTTAAAATTTGGAAGAATCGATGTAAGGAGAATGAGAAAAAAAGCATGGGATTAAAATAAAGAGTATAGGACATCTGCAAAGGAGAGAAAGCTATAAGGAAAATTATGATGGAACGAGAAATCCAGGACATCTTTGTGGACTAAGGAAAGGACTAGGTAATTGGATGCCTATGAGAGTTGACAGCAAGGGAAATGTGAAATATGGCAAGGGAGATATACTCAGAATTAGAAAAGGTGAAAGTACACTGTGCTTTGCAATTAACACCAAAACTTTCACAAACCCCTAGTGTTAAAGGAATGCTAATTACAGATAATGAAAAAATAATGCTGCCCACAAAGAGGTTGAACCAATTTAAATCTAATTCACCTTGTCTGGAAATTTTGCTGTGACTTTTCTGTAGAGACTTTTAATGTTCTAGTATAACCAGTCCAAGTGGATTTATAGTTCAGCATTTCATGGACAAGGTGATGGAAGAAAAGTCTTACACCCTAAAAATTAGAAAGACAACTCCAATTATTCTTCTGACACTAGGATATAAGTTCAGCCAGCAAGATTTTTTTTATGATACTTGTTAAAGAATTTTTATCCTATCAAAACCATTGTCCCCATAAAACTCATACCCTAAACCTGGGACGTCGGTATCTTATTCAAGTATACGTGGCCTCAGACATTTGCCCAGACCCCAGGCAAGTCATTTTACCTCTATGTGCCTAAGTTTCTTTATATCCAAAAATATTACTCATAAGAGTAACATCACCTATTTACCAGAAGTCAAAAGTATAAAATGAGATAATATTTGAAAAGGGATTTTCAAACATAAAGAACAATGTAAATCATTGTTTTAATGGCCATAGTAGTGGTGTTGTGGGAATAGGAATGGAAATGGACTAGGGAATCAATGTAGCATGTTTTAAAAGTAAAAGAAAATTCTCAACTAAACTATAATATTCTTCCAAACTAGTCCTTGCATTCAAATGACTTTCAAATCTATGCCATTAGTTTAAATTTCTAGTTTTATTTTAAACATGTCCACAAATTCAGTTTTTGATATGTTAAATTTCAGATATTTTTCCACCTTCTATTTCTAAATAAATTTTACTACTCTAATTTGCTCAATAATATCAATGAAAACATTTCCCAGATTTCCCATACTTAACTCTTTTGTTTAGTCTCTCATTATAATCAAGAAGACAAAACAGTGAACTAGGGAGACAAGAAAGGAGTAGCAGTTGTGCATAGCTCTAACAGTGTAACAATCTCTATCTGAAGCTGCCTATAGGTAGCAAATAAAAAGAGATCAAACCTCTAGCCTAGATTAGCAATTAGTCAGATAATCAGTCTTGACAGAGGAAGAGAGACTCGAGATTATAATATAGCAGAATGCCATCTTGTCATTCATAGATAGTTTTCCCTCTGTCTGTTACTCTTTACTATTTGTTTGTGTCACTGGTGATGAATTGAAACTGAGCCTCAGTTTCCTTGTCTGTAAAATGGGGATGATAATAATGGCATTTATTTCAAAGGATTGCATCTAATGAAATAATGTTTGTAAGTTGTAAAGCATCTATATTTAATGTGAGCTCCCCAAAGTGAACAACTGTAGAATCTTTAAAATCTTCTGAGCCTGTTTCTATTCTTTCTGATGTATATGTATCAGAGGTCTTTCAAAACTACATTCAAAAAGTAATGAAGTACCCTTGAGACTTCCATCATGATATCTTTTAATTTCATTCCTTGCTCTACTTTCACAGGCATGGTCCTACACCTCATTTACTGCCACAGCAATCACTCAATAAAATGCCCATTATTTGCCAATTTCCACAGTGGATATCAGAAGTGGAGTCAGAAAGACTCATCTTTCTGAGTTTAAATCTAACTTTAGTCACCTACTAGCTGCCTGATTCTAGTCAAGTCACTTGAAGTCTGCTTCAATTTCCTCATGCTGAAGAAGGAAATAGCAAACCATTCCAGTATGTTTGCCAAGAAAATCCCAAACGTAGTCACAAAGAGTGGGTCATGATTGAAAAGACTCAACAACAAAAGTTCTAGATACTGTGCTAAGCAATGGTGATAAATAAGAGGCAAAAGATAGTCCCTGACTTCAAGGAGCTTAAAAGGAGCACATAGTACTCGGTTTCACTCTCCAGAACTTCTCCCCTTACATTAATTCATCTAGCACACTGTAAACAAAATAATCTTTACAAAATATGACTTTCTGACTTTGAAGTGAGTTTCCTATCTACTACGCTGGTCAGTGGGGGGAAAACCTCATGATAAATAGGAAATTTTTAAAATGGAGAGAAAATATCATTTCATTGTCAACCTGTTTAAATCCCCCAATAAAAATCATGTAGTTAGGATTCATGTAGGTCAATATTGTTTTTTGAGCTATGTTGTTGTGTTTAGCAGCTTCCAAATCTCTTAGTTTTGCAAGTTCAAAAATACTTTGTAAACACAAAAAATCATTTTCTTTCAATCTTTGTTTAAGTGCTTATAAAGATGGTTAGCTCATAGTCTTCAAATTATTCTGCATCAGAATCTTTCATTGAAATGCAAACACAACCCTAGAAGCTTTTTAACTTTTTGGGCAGAAGTAACTTTTGCTAGATTTGTAGTTAAAAATAAAACCAAGTACCTTATGATTGACTCTATATATTATCCCATCTTAAATCAGCCCAAATAAAGAGTGCCTACATGTTCAATTCAATTATAAGAATTATTATCCTATAGTTAGAATTGATATCTTTTACAGTGATAAAGACAAAGTCATGAATACAAAATGGAAGATATTGATTTGGGGAAAACTCCCTCAAAGGGTGAAGCAATTAAGAGACCTTCAGAAGAATGATTTGCTGCCAGATCTCCAGCCAGCAAAGGGCTCATCGTCTAAGAGAGAGAGCAATGCATTTGAATAAACCTCTCCTGAAATATTATATGAGATGACAAAAAGAATCATTCACTGTTCTAAGAGTGAATATAGGTTATTCTCCAGCTCATTCTATTGTTACCTCAATTTTGAAAATTCATCTCCCTATACATGCTGAATTATAAATTAACTGTAACTCCAAAATCTGAATTTCTTCCATTGCCCATTTCATACCAAAATGATTCTCAGTGTTATCCTCTGAATTCTCTCCATTCCATTTGTATTTATACTCACTTCATATCTGGTGTTTCTAAAAATGCTCTCAGCTTTCTTCTTTTCTCCACTAAGACTTCCCCAAGGATTCACAGTTATCAATAATTACGAACATTTATTGAGTGTCTACTATATAAAGAACACTTTTCTTGGTACATACAAAATTGAGGAAACACAGAATTCAGTTAGGGAGAAAAAAGACTCAGAAAATAATATGTGAAAAGATGTATCAAAAGCATAAATAAGAACACATTAATATACCACAAGACTATACTAGTTTGACTATTTGCAGTTATTTAGATGTATAGTCTAAATACATTTGTAAGACAGACTTTCAAATAGCTTCACAGTCTGTTTTCCAATTTCACAACACTCACAAGTAAGTTAACTTGTTCTATATGTCATTAGTAATTCATGACTTGCTTGTGAAAGTGCAGGACCAGCACTACTACAGACCTAATACAATGAATATCTTATTAGAAAGAAATTAACAAATGAATTGTTGTCAATCGATAGGTGTAGAAGAGAAAATTACAATGATAGTAAAGCCTAAATAATTTATACACTGTATTGATTTTTCATTACATTAATTATTCTTTATAGCACATATAAGGAACTTGGCAAGCAAGCTTTCAAAACACAGAAATTCATCTGTGGTTGCATTTCAGGTTTGCTTCTGAGGGTGAAAAGAGAGTGAATGAGCATAACAGCTCACAGTAAAATTAACAATAAACATGTATGAGATAATACATTTAGTTCATCTCATTTATATTAGCTTCTTCATGCTGAGATGAAATTTAATGAAATTTACCTTTTCAAGTAAAATGACAAAATAATGTACTGAAAAGAAAACTTTTACCTGATACCTATCTTATAAGCTAAAATAAGAAAGTAATTCTCCTAGAGCCAATACATGTCACAGTCAACCAGTCAAATTTACTAGACTACCGTCAAAGTAACACAAGTAACTGCTGAAGCAGGGACATCATAAATGATCAAATCAAATCTTAATTACTTGCACTCAGAACCTTATATCTGACCAGTAAGTCAATCAACAAGAATTTGTTAAGTTCTAACCAGATGCCAGACTAAATTCATGGAATATAAAAGCAAAGCAAAATAATCTCTGTCTTTTTACATTATAAAAGAGGAGATAACATTTAAATGAGTAGGCACACACAAAATATAGAAAGGATGGATGGAAAGTAATCTCAAAGGGGAAGGTAATTAGAGTTGGGTGGAAAAAAATGACAAAAAAGGCTTCCTGTAAAAGATAATATTTGGACTAACACTTAAATGAAGCCTAGGATACAAAAAGGTAGGGTTCTGGGGGGACAGCATTCTAACCATCAAGGACAGCCAATACAGACACTAAGTCCAGAAATTAGTCATCATCAGCAAAGAACAGCAAATGCCAGTCTGGAGTATAAAGTAGGTAAAAAAAAAAGAGTAAAATATAAGAATTCTGGTAAGGGAAGATGGATCAGGTTTAAATTCCAAAAAAGAATATTCTGTATTTGACTCGAGGTAATAGGAGGCATTGCAGTTTGCTGAATAGAGGGATGACTGTTTTTTTGTTTTTTTTTTTTAAATCACTTTGATAGTTGAGTAGAAGTAAGATTAGCACTGAGAGGGACTTGAGATAGGGGAGACAATTATAAAGCTATTGCTACAGCACAAGAAAAAATATTTCCTAAACTAGTATAAAAAGAAAGGATCATATTCAAGAAATGTTGCAATAGTAGAAGCAACTGATTTGTTGAGGGATTAGATATATGGAGTGACTGGGAATAAGGAGATGAAGATGACAGTGAGATTGTAAGCTTTGAGGGGGGAGGGAGGAGAGGAGAAGAAATGGTGGTTTTTTAGTTAGTAATAGGGAAGTTTAGAAGAGGAGAGGGTTATGAGGGAAACATAAGAAATTCTGTTGAAATTCTTGTGGTGTATTCAGCTTGTCCAAAAATATTTTAATAATATGGAATTGTAATTCAGGAGGGCAACTAAGACTGGATATATGGATATAAAAATCTGGAGCAGAGAAATGGAAATTGAAGCCATAGAAACTGATGAGGTAACTGAGTGAAATAACATAAAGAGAAATGAGAAAAGGGCTGAAGAGAGAGTATTGGAAGACAGAGTTAATTTTACGTCACGATTAAAAAAAAATAATTAAAAAAGAAGATGGAGGAAAAAAGTGATCAGACATATAGGAAGAGAGAAGAATGTCATAAAAACACAGAAAGGAGAAAGTATAGAAAATATACAGAAAGGAGAAAGTATAGAGGAGGAAAAAGATAATCACTACTGACAAATTTTGAATCATTATCAAAAAGGAAATTGATTTGACAATTAAGGGATCATTGGTAACTTTGGAGAGAGCAGTTTTAATTCAATCATGCATCAAAGAAGAGTTTACAAGAAAGTGAAAGAAGTGGAGATACCTATGTAAGAGAGTTTTCTCAAGATGTTTAACAGAGAAGGGGAGAAAGATATAGGGTTATTATCTAGTAAGGATAGTAAGATCAAGTGAGATTTTTTAAGTATAGGGAAGACATAGACATGAAAATATAGGCAGAAGAAAATGAATCATTAAACAGGAAAAGATTGGAGATGAAGAAAGGATAGATTTGTACTGAGAGAAATCTGCTGAAGAGGATGAGAAGGGATCAAGTATACATATCACATGGTTGGCCATGGCAAGGAGAAGTGGCACCTCTTCATATGATACTGGAGTAAAACAGGACATAAAGGAAGATGCCTAAGCTATATGATTCAAGGGAGTAGAAAGAAATTTTTTCTGTAATGTATGAAACACATTACTCAGATGAGAGAGTATGAGAAGGTTCTATGAGGGGACTGAAGAAAGACAAGAAGATACAGAATGGTCATTGTAAAGAGTAAAATATGAAAGTGATTACCTTGAGGCAGAGGTGGGCCTAGTTGAGATTATTAAATATGTATTTGTAGTGTATTCAATTAGAATGTTATTATGATTTCCTCAAGCTCCTTTTAGCAAGAGGAGTGGATATCACAGATGACAGTATTTAGCAAGGCATAATTGGCAATAAGATAAGAGATTAAAAAATTCAAAAGAACGATATTGGGTTGATTAGTCAAGGGGTTGAGATATAAAAATAAACAGATTATATAATCAATGTTAGAGCGCTTAGAAAAAATTTAGAGAGTGAAAGGAATAAAAGTCACAGCCCAAATAAAGAACAGAGTCTGGGGTTTTAAGGCATAGAAAAATATGGAATAAAAAATAAAAATGTGAAATTATATAACACTGTGATCAAATAAAGTAATTTAGGAGTTTATGAACATAGACATGTTCCTGAAAATGATATCAGTGATGGTAAAAATTAATGGCCTGACTATTTTTATGTTTATCTGAGGTGGAGTGGATGGAGGCAGGAAAAGAAGAAATTACACATTTATAAAGCACCTACCAGGCACTGTGCTAAATACTTTATAAATATCTCATTTGATATTTCATAGGAATTAAATAGGTGAAGAAAATAAGATATTGGGACATCTGAATAGGTATCATTATATATATATATATTATATATATATATATATATATATATATATATTATATATTATATATATATATATATGGAAGTCTCCTAGTAAAAGGACAGGAGATGGAGAATGGTACTGGATTTATCTTCAGAGGAAGGGAAATTAACTGAGTTTCTACAGATAATAGCCAGCAGAATTTAAGTTGAGTGCCAAGTTGGGATAGTGTGAATCAAAGGAGAAGACGTTGCTTGGTGTAATTTCAAATAAGGAAGCTCTTTTTAACACTACATGTGTTACTAACATATATGGACTTAGAGAGTTGACCAAAGCTTAAATGATTTGACCCATGTCATACAAGTATGTTTCAGAGGCAGCATTTGAACTTAAATATTCTGAGGCTGCTTCCAGGTACACTTTACTATGGTGCCTTTTGGGGGGGTGTATATAAACACATACATATAAACATACATATACATCGCTCCATATATGCAGATATATATATATATCTTTAAGTATGGAACATTTAACAACTTAATTTTGTACACTGCAAAGTTGTCATTGGTTCCATTCTGTTTCACTTAAAATGTTTGAACTGAAAAGAACAGTGAATGAAGTTTCTTTACCACCAGGAATAGCATAAAAATGTGCCTGAATGGAGGTAAAATTATAGTATCATATAGTTAATCATAATGATACCTGATTTTTATATGGCACTTAAAAGTTTGCAAAATATGTTATGTATATGAATATATAGCATTGTGTTTGCCAATGCTCCTTAAAACTCCATTCCAGCTTCTTAATCTCTTCTGATAGCAGAGGGATCAGAATACTTCTCACTCCCCATTGCCATTTACAGACTAACTACTTATACCAAGAAACATCTTCTCCTTTGATTCATACTTTTGTTCTGGGTTGGGACCAAATCAGGACAGTCTCTATTTTGTTTAGTTTTAATGCTGGAACAAAACAAGATACTACTAAGTCATTCAACAGTTAACAAAAGGAATTTCCTTAGTCAAGCAAGAAAAGGATATTCAATAAGGAAAGGTACTAAGCCTACCTTGAACTGATTCAGTTGAGTGAAGCTCCTACTATGATCCATCAATCAAAACTCAAAGACCCTCTTGAATTCCTTGTAGCTGCCTTGTATTGAGGCATACTTTTTCATAAGGATGTGAACAATTTGAGCTCTTAGTGCTCTGAGCCAACCAATTCTGAAAGAATATTTCAATACTTTTTAAGGAAAAACCAGGCTCACTCATATGGAGGGAAGGGTTAGGATATTGGTCTACCCATACCTGACAAATGAAAATCAGTTTTCTTATTTGCATATAGATCACTTCCAAGAAC
This sequence comes from Antechinus flavipes, assembly GCF_016432865.1. Lineage (NCBI taxonomy): Eukaryota > Metazoa > Chordata > Mammalia > Dasyuromorphia > Dasyuridae > Antechinus > Antechinus flavipes. Next base: position 149,333,237 of record NC_067400.1, on the reverse strand, counting down.
ATATGTTGTTGAATGTATATATTTAGAAGTTAAATATATATATATATATATATATATATATATATATATATATATATACATATATATATATATATATATATATATATCTTTAAGTATGGAACATTTAACAACTTAATTTTGTACACTGCAAAGTTGTCATTGGTTCCATTCTGTTTCACTTAAAATGTTTGAACTGAAAAGAACAGTGAATGAAGTTTCTTTACCACCAGGAATAGCATAAAAATGTGCCTGAATGGAGGTAAAATTATAGTATCATATAGTTAATCATAATGATACCTGATTTTTATATGGCACTTAAAAGTTTGCAAAATATGTTATGTATATGAATATATAGCATTGTGTTTGCCAATGCTCCTTAAAACTCCATTCCAGCTTCTTAATCTCTTCTGATAGCAGAGGGATCAGAATACTTCTCACTCCCCATTGCCATTTACAGACTAACTACTTATACCAAGAAACATCTTCTCCTTTGATTCATACTTTTGTTCTGGGTTGGGACCAAATCAGGACAGTCTCTATTTTGTTTAGTTTTAATGCTGGAACAAAACAAGATACTACTAAGTCATTCAACAGTTAACAAAAGGAATTTCCTTAGTCAAGCAAGAAAAGGATATTCAATAAGGAAAGGTACTAAGCCTACCTTGAACTGATTCAGTTGAGTGAAGCTCCTACTATGATCCATCAATCAAAACTCAAAGACCCTCTTGAATTCCTTGTAGCTGCCTTGTATTGAGGCATACTTTTTCATAAGGATGTGAACAATTTGAGCTCTTAGTGCTCTGAGCCAACCAATTCTGAAAGAATATTTCAATACTTTTTAAGGAAAAACCAGGCTCACTCATATGGAGGGAAGGGTTAGGATATTGGTCTACCCATACCTGACAAATGAAAATCAGTTTTCTTATTTGCATATAGATCACTTCCAAGAACATATGTTGTTGAATGTATATATTTAGAAGTTAAATATATATATATATATATATATATATATATATATATATATATATATATATATACACATTATACACATTCACATATACATGAAACTGAGTTTTCCCAAGTTTCCCTAGCTAGAAAAATAGCAGTCATTCAAAGTGCTAATCCTACTGTAGTTACACAAAGGCTTTGACCTGTTCTACTTCTAACTGGGGCCAGGTGACAGCCATTTAGGTTCCCTGGGGCTCCATACTCACCATATTGTAGAGGCTCACAATATTGGTCCTGGACTTAGTGGAATGACTAATCAGCTTTAGTTCTACTGCAACTCAAAACTCCTGAGTTCAAGTGGTCTACCAGCCTTAGCTTTCACAGTAGTGAGGTTTTGCCACAATTGTGTCTTCAAATTAAAAAAAAATGATGCTACTAAAATAAAATTCAATGTATAAGGCCCAACATGCAGTTCTGAAAGTAATGAACTACATATGGTTTCTTTAAAAAGCATAACAATATATATTTAGAATAAGAACAAAATGCCAAGAACCTGTGATAATTTTTTTATACTAAGGCCACTCACCAGTTAAAGTCTTAGAGGATCACCTAAAACTCAAAGAAAGTAAATGGCTTTCATGTCATAAAGCTAGTATCAGACAAGATTTTAACTAAAATCTTCTAACTCCAAGATGAGTCTACTTTTTTCACGCCAGACTATTTTTTTCATATACTCAGACTGCTTACAGGTTTAAAATAGAAAACTACAACTATGCATATGCTTACACTTAGCTTTATTGTTAGATATTCAATTTCTAAATTTTAACTATGTTGTTACATTCTTAACTTCCTAACAATTAATTTCAAATTTAAAACTGTAAAATAACAGATGAAAGGAAGAATCAAAAAATACTTATTTAATCAGCATTTATCAAGCCCTCATTTTATGCTATAAATTATTGAGTTGCTTTTTCATTAAGAGCAATTCCTGTGAAATATAACCTTGAATTTATGTCTGCATAATCCTAATTTGAAAATCTCCAGAAGTGGAATGCAAAGTGGATGGCTAAATTCATAGATTTTCTTTTTTCCAAACCTATTTATCATTTTTCTTTCATACAAAGTAATGCAGACATGTCACATAAATCCTATGAGAGAAATAATTTTAAAATTCTACACAACTACTTATGATAGAGATGTAGGTATATTCTATTATATCACTAAATCAGGTACTAATGACCTAGTGCACATGATCCAAAGGCAAAACATTTGTGTTGTGGTTCAAGTTAAAACCAAAATTGTATTCTCTTCAGTTTTTTTATTAATCCCCTTCTATAGTCTTTCCCTGTTCCTCATTATGTGCACTGATTTTTTACATACACACACCCCACAATAATATTTTGACTAGAAATTCCTTCCCCAGAAGTTGAGAAAAACCTCAAAATTATCCTTCTATCCATCTATCCCATTAACCAAGTAGTGGTGTGCTGGAACTAGTTGATGCCAGTTCACAATAGCCAATTGTGAAATTTTCATTTGGGGCATTAATACCTCAGAAATCAGTAAAGCTACAAATTGGTTTAATTTATTTTGTTGATTGTCCAGAGTTTAAAAAGTGTTAGAAAATATCAATGGAAAATAAACTTTTAAATGTGTCATAGATACAATTTTTTCAGAAAATTTCATATACATTTCCCGGAATACCCACAACTCACTACACCACCTCTCCCAACTCCTAATAAAATTTTCTATTCCTCAGTTTTGGTTTACTTTAGCAACAATTTAAGAGGAAAACTAAGTATCATTTTCAATAAGGAATGAATAATGCTTAGGCTTAACTGAGATGGAGTTATGTTCTTTTTAAAATAGAAAGTTGTTCATTCCAATGAGTTTCTAATGGGGATATTTTCGAAAGAGAAGACTTGAAATTTTTAACTATCTATGAGAAGGATTAAGCTGCAATAATACTGGAATGTAATTATAATAAAAAAAATTCCTTAGAATCCTATTTCTTGCCTTTCTCACTTTGACCACAAGCAACATACTTAATTATTTAAGCATTAATTTTCTTATATATGGAATATAGGTAATGGTATCTACAGTACCTACTTCATAAGATTGATATGAAAACAAAATCAGATCATATATGTAGAGTACTCCGCAAATCTTAAAATTTTAAGCCAACTCCTGGTTTTATATAATGGTGGGAACTATAATAGTAGTAATATCCACACAGATCGTCTTATATACTCCACAACCTGACATATATGTCCCAGAAGAAAAAATTATGGAAAACAACTTGGTGCCCACTTCTGAAAGGTTGTCCCTTCAAAAAAATAAATAATTTATTTCATTACCTTTATCAATATTACTTAAGTCATTAAATGGCCATTGTAAAGTACAAAGTAAGCAGCAACTTATACCAGAAAATTTAATAAGTGTAAGAAACATGAAGTTATTTAGAGTCTCCTATAAATTTACTTATAGCTTGCTATCTCCATAAATTGGAACTACTGGTGGATAGCATGACTTCTTTTTTCTTGGGCTCAATTTGTCCTAAAGAATAGCTTTTCTCATGAAAGGCAGATAGTTTGCTAACTTTAGGGAAAAGCCCCTATAATAATTTATGAGCACAGTATATCTATTAAAACATTCTTTTATATGTCAAATACATGAAATATATAGAAAAATATTTCATGTTTCTGTCTCACCACCTCCCCATCTAAATAAAGTTTTATCCTAGTAACTAAATTTTCAATTCAATCAATCCCCTCATCCTCTTTTATCAATATGAAACTAATATTGACCTGTTACTTTGCTAAACCCTATAGTTCTGCAATTTTCATTAAAGGGCCCAAATTTTTCTATGCATATTTTAAGCATATTTGAATATAAAATAATGATTATTTAGTGATTCCTTCTGACTTAATATTAGTTTCATTATTATTTACTCTACATGGGATAATACAAAAACTTCATGGGAATACATGGTAAACTTCAAAATGGATAGTATAGATTGATTTCATTTACATTCTTCCCAAAATTAAAGGACCTATGAAGAGAAGAACATATTAAGAAATATAACTCAAAGTATTTGTCTTCTATATTTGTGGAGAAGACAAATAACATAGGATATCTTAAGTGAAGGACATAGTAAGGGAAAGTCTAAGTTCCTTTCACTGAAAGAGGGAGTTTTTCTAGAAGAAAAACCATTCAAAGGAAGAAAAGAATCATTTCAAATGAACAATCTACTGAAATCCATGAAAATATGGACACCCAACAAATATATACCTTAACAAGGATATTTCATTGTTGAATGTTAGGTGACAATGTGATAGGACCGGCTGAGAATGCCCAGAACCTACAAACTACATAGATATTCTAAAAAGAATAAGAAAGTTAGGAAGGTCCTAGCCATGGATAAGTGTGAACAAATTTGTCAGATATCAGGAGAATCTGATTGCGTCTAAACAGGCTCATAATTGAAGTTATAAAGGTACAGATTAATTGATAGCAGAAGAAATTCTAGCAGGTAAGTAGAGTCATGCTGAGAATAAATAGAGATGGATCTGTCAGTAGGCAAGAGAATAAAAACCAAGCAAGAAATTAGTCAGCCTTGGAAGATCAGGCAACAGGCAATAGACCTAACAAAAAATCTGGGATGCAGGGACAAGATCCATTCAGTGAATAGATTGTTATAAGCAAGGTTGGACTATAATTTAAGAGGAGCTGAGCCAGGCAGAAATATATAGCATAAGACATAGAGCAAAGTAGTACAAGGGAGGACTTAGTCATAAAGAATGACATACAAGCCCAAATACTTAGAATCAAGTTTCAAGATCAAAGTGGAATCAGTACTGAAGCAGATTATTTCCCTTTCATAGAGATGGGCTTAGAACTAAAGATTGGAGTAGAGTTAGGCCAATTGGTGGTTAGTTAAGGGATTTCAGTTTTGAGACATTTAAAGTATGTGAGTACAGGGGTCAAAATCTTAATAACATGAATCTATAGTTCTAGTTTCATAGGATCTAATTCCAGCATTAATATAACAAAGAGGGATTTCCAGTGTAAGGGCAGAACTGCTTAAACCTGTTTCTTTAATAAAGAACACTTTTTCTCACAAGGAGCTATCCAAGGTTCTGAACTCCCTTTGTCAACTCTGTGACTCCTGCCTGTCTTAAGCTTTGTCCTCCATTTTTAAGTTTCAGTACCTGCAATCCATGTTCTCACTGATATCAATTAGCCTAATAACTAGCCAAAATTTTACTTCAACTACCGCCCACTTACCTTGATGTCTGTTCCTAAATTGTCCTAAACTGTCAGATTATTTCTCCAACTGTTTTTTGAGAAAAGGAAAGAAAAATGTCTTGCGCAATTTTATCAATATAAAGTATTTAAGTTATTAAAAAGCAATATGGGGTAACAGCATGGATACATAAAGGAAAAAGAGATCTACTATTATGAGAAATCACTAGAAGGAATCATGTATTTAAAGGAGTCTTTGTTAATATGATAGTTTTTATGTAGCAAACCTTTATCAAACCAGACTTCTATCAACCTGAGCATTTGTAATTTTATTTCAAAATAGGAGGTTTAGTCTTATTGATTGACTTACTTTTCTATAGAAACTTTCTCATCTTCTTTGTAATAAAAAAAACTTTGTTTAGAATGAAATGGATTATTTGAACTGTAAGCTTAACTTAGACTTTTGGAGATAAATATAGATGGTATTAATAAAGAGATGATATTAAGAATGTAGAAAAGGAAGCAGAATTCACTATAAACCAGCATAGGTGCAATAAGAACAAGTCATGTCAAGCTAATATTATTTCTTTTGTAACAGTGTCACTATTAAATTAGATTAGGGAATGCCATAGACATAGTTATCTGGTTTTTAGTAAACCATTTGACAAAGTCTCTCACAATTTTTCTGTTGATAAAATAAAAAAGACACTAATTTAGTGCTGATTAAACAAATGAACTCAAATGCAGGTGATCAATGGATTGTATTAACCTAAGACAAGGGTTCATAAATGGTTTTATATTATGGAGCTCTTTTATCACAGAATAGGGTCCATGTACTGTTTTATAGAATAATCTTTAAATACATATTTAAAAGAAATTCTAAATTTCAGTTAAAAGTGATTAAAAGTAAAAAATATAATTATTTTCCCATCCAATTTTACAGACCCCCTATTCATGAAACCAATGGATTCTAGTGTAGGAATTCCTAACCTAAAGGAAGATCTCTAATGGAATGCACTGAGCTTGGCCCGATTCCGTTTGACAATTTTAATCAATGACTCACATAAAGTTATAAACAGAATGCTTATGAAGCTTATAGATGACATGAAGCTAGGAAGAATATCTAATATGTTAGATAATAAAATTGAAATCCAAAAAGAGCTTAACATGCTTACTTCTCCTCTTTCTAATTCATCCTCTGAATAGTTGACAACATAATCTTCCTAAAGCTCATCTCTGATCACATCACTATCCTCTAAAAATCTTTTGTAACATCTGATATTTTTTATGATAAAATACAAACTTCTGAACTTGGTATTTAAAACTTTCAAAATTTATTCTCCAACCCACTTTTACAGCTAAAGAAAAAATATATATAAGATGAACTTTTTAGCATATTTTCTGTTTCTCATTTTGAAAAAATGAATCAAAAAATCTAGTTTATTCATAACAAATAATAGGAGCAGATTAGCTCCACTAATCTCACTATCTTTGAAAACTAGCTTCCAGTGATATCTTATTAACTGGTCTCATTTATTAATTCATTCAATCATTCAACAAGTATGCACTAAGCACACACTACATGAAATATAAAATAAAATGCCTTCTGTGTTCAAGGAGTTTATATTAATTGCTCATGATCTCATAGCTACTGAGCACAAAATTTAAACTCCGATCTTCTTAATATCAGGGCAGGCACCATATACAATGTGCCACCTCGTTGGTGCAGGATAAGATCTTCATTACCTCAAGAGTAGATGATTTGAACAGTCTGTTGTTTGGTTTCTTCCTCATTCTTGTTCATCTTATCAGTCTTAATACTAATGTGTTCCCTCTGTTGATTATCTCCAATTTTTCTTACATATAACTTGTTTGTACATAGTTGTTTTCCAGTTGTCTTCCTCATTGAGAGTAGGAATAGTCTTTGGCTTTTTCTCCGTATTCTCAGTACTTAGCATCATGTTTGGGCAAATGGAAAATGCTCAATTAATATTAACTGATTGACTGACTGACAAAAGAAAGTTGGCAATGCACAGTTCAAAGCCAGAAGGAAGACAAATGCAATCAATTAATTTTCATAAGAAAATTTCCAGAAGTTAATGATCTGGATCATTTTAACAACCAGAAGCATTGTACATTGAAAGTGAAGGTAACATAGACTTAAGGTTTAGATAAGCGATGATACATAATGCTTCTGTATGATAATGCTTCTGTTAGCAACAGAGCATTCAGTGCTAGAAAAATCTTGCTCAATATTCTGCCTTTCTTCAAATTTTTAATTAATAATTAACATTTAAATCATTTCTCCTGATATTTCAATTGAGTTTCATTTAGTGGAAAAGTATAAGAAGCTAAATAACGTTTTATTGTTGACATTAAATGACCATGCTAGGAAACTTGAAAATTTGGGCATTTATAGCCAAACACAAGACACAAAATAATCACATGGCTATAGCCACAGAAATTGCAAACTCAGAGTCTAAAATCAAATAAAGGGGAGGCAAGATGCAACTCAGCTGAACTCTCCCAGCATTCCCCTCCAAACAATTTAAAAATAATACCTTAAATAGCATACCAGCAAAAGGTAAAGATGAGACATTTTGTAACCCAAAATAGTTTAAGAGACAGAAGGAAGAGCTCTGTGACACTAGGATTGGGTCTAGCCCAAAATGAGACATGCTGTGGCAAGATCAATAGGTGGTGGAGGAAGTTTTCAGAGCTCTCAGCCCAGTGACAGTAAGAGGATTGGAAAATTAGTCAGAAAAAAATTACAGGAGATTTTTTTTTGTTCACATTGTACTGCCTATATCTAGTTCTGGGTTATAAACTTGAAAAGAAGTACTAGCATTTGCAGCTACAGGAGAATAGGGGCATAGAGGTCTTGGTCACAGATTTAGGAACAAAAAAAATGATAGAACTTGATGCTACAGAGGAGTAAAGGTTCTTATCATGGCTCTATTTTGGAGAATAGTGATTGTGGTCACTCACAAAGTAGCAAAAAATGTGGTCATAATGGTTCCAGGCCCAAGAAGAACAATAACACTTGTAGCTGAAGAACAGGAAGATCCTTTTCTAAGTAAAGATGAGAGTACAAACCAGAAGAGTAGTGACCATATTTCCTCTTGGATCATACTACTTTTAAAGCACTGAAAATGTATAGATCCTCAGAAGTAGTTCTGAAAACAGTAGCATGAAAAACCTGAAGCTTACAGAGCCTAACTTTAAGATAAAGTTCAAAGCAAAAAAATAAATTGAACAAATAAGCAAACAACAGCAAAAAAGGAAACTTGATATTAAAACCTACTGTGGTAACAGGGAAGATCAAGATACAAACACAGAAGAAGACATCAAAGTGAAAACATCTGCAAGCAAAATCTCAAAGAAAAATATGAATTGAACAAAAGTCCAACATCCATTCCTAAAAAAGTTCAAAAATGAGCTTGAAAATCAAATAAGAGATGTAAAGGAAACTTGGGGGAAGTGAGAATGATAGATGAAAATTGTGAAAAGAAAGCCAATAGGTTGGTAATTGAGTCACTCTTCAAATATTGAAGAAAATAATATCTTTTTTTTAAAAAAAAGAATAGGCCAAATAGTAAAAAGAGGAACAAAAATCCACTAGGATTTGGAAGAGTTCTATCAAATTCCTTTTAAAACATAAATGGGATGTGATACCTAAACCAAGAAGAGCAAAAGAAAGAAAATTATAGACCAATTTCCCTAATAAATATTGATACAAAGAATTAAATAAAATACCAGGAAGAAGATTATAGCAGTATATCACATAAATCATATATTATGGCTAGATGTGATTTGTAACTAAGAATATAACACTAGTACAATATTAGGAAACGATTAGTATAACACCATATTGGTAACAAAAAGAATAAAAATAAAATAATTATCTCAATAGATACAGAAAAAGATTATGAAAAAATAAAATACCCATTTCTATTTAAAATGCTAGAAATGATAGAAATAATTTCCTTAAAATGATTAGTGTTTTTTAATTTTTTTTAATCAGCAAATATTTTCTAGAATGGAAATAAGTCAGAAATCTTCAAAATAAAATCAGGGATGAAGTAAGGACAACCATTATTACCACTACTATTCAAGATTTCAGGGCTTCTTAAATATCTTCCACTCACAACCCCTTTTTGCCCAAGAAATTCTTTTGTAAACCTGGATGTATAAGTAAATAAAATAGATGTGCAAATCAATCATTTGCTGATAATAAACTACAATTTCATTCTCCCATATTCAACCCCATTTGAGTTCGCAATCCACATTTGAAGAAGCTTTGCAACATTATATTAGAAATACTAGCTATAACAATAATATGAGAAAAAGAAACTGAAAGAATTAGAATAGGCAATGAGGAAACAAAATTACCATTCTTTGCAGGTGATATGATGGCATACTTAGAGAATCCAGAGAATCAACTAAAAAACTTATTATTGAAATGACTTTAGCAAATTATATGATATAAATAAACCAACATAAATCATTAACACACACACACACACACACATATATGAAACAATAAAGTTCAAGCAGGAAGAGTTAGAAAGAGAAATTCTATTTAAAATAACTCAAGTCAATATAAAATACTTGCTTGCCAAGACAAACTCAGAAATATGAACACAATTACAACATACTTTTTATACAAATAAAGACAGAGATAAACAACTGGAGAAATAATAATTGCTCAAGAATAGTCTGAGTCAACATAATAAACATTATAATTATCCCTAAGTTAATGTATTTAGTGCCATACCAATCAAATTACCAAAAATTATTTTGTTGAACTAGAAAAAATAATGATAAAATTCTACTGGAAGAAAAAAAGGTCAAGGATATCCAGGGAAACAAAACAAATGTGAAAGAAGGTAGTCTAGCAGTACCAGATCTCAAATTATATTATTATCAAAATAATCTGATACTGGCCAAGAAATAGAATGGTGGATCAATGAAATAGATCCTACTGTGTAGTAGGAAATGACCATAGTAATCCAGTATTCGATAAAGAGAAGATTCAATATAAATGAATAAATTTCCATTTCAAGAAAACCTATATAATAAATACTTCATATTGTTTTCAAAGCTACCCAGTTTTTCTTTCCTTATAGATTTTCTATTTTGTTTTTATTTTACATACAATCTTTGTATACATGTTTCTTCCCCCCCCCCACTTCCTCTCAGGAACATAAGGTACCTGAAAGCTTCATTTTGTCTTTTTATACCTAAATAATAACCTAGCTCAGTCCTTAGAATGAATAGTTCTTTTAAAAAAGCCTTGTGGAATGACTGAACAAGTGTCTTCACCCAAGTCATTGATAAAATCATTGATAAGTAAAAAGCCCTGGATATTACTAGAGATATTCATTTATGTTATTTAACCTATCAATTAATATTAGTTTGAAACTGTTGTTTAAGAAAGTATGACTTCATCTAAGTATATTATTACTCAGGCTATATGTCTTTATCTTATCTATAAGGATTTCTTGGAAGACTTTGTAAAATACCTTGTTGGATGATAATAAAAGCTAGACAAATCTAGAGCTAAACAACAATGCCAAAAGTGTTAATTTTATGAATGACTTGGATAAAAATTGAATGCATGCTTATCAAATCTATGTCTAAAAGGCATAACAATTAGAATACATGACAACATTCCCTGATCTATCAGCCTATAAAACCAGGCAAGGAAAGGGGATTAGTCTGTCATGATTTGTTCTTAGCTTCTTGTTCCTAAATTCAAAGATTTATGAAACCCAGAAGCTTGGATAAGAATGTCGTAACAGCTTGAAAATTGCTTTTCCCTGTAGAAAAGCAATCTCTTTAACAAAGGGAAAGAAGTCTTTCAGAGAAGTAGTAACCTGAATCCTTTTTTATCCAAGCATTCTCAGGAAGGCTACCTTTCCTAAAGAGCTGACCCAGAGTTAACAAAGCCTCTACCCTAAGGACCAGTTAGAATTTGAACTGGAATTGTGCTTTGAATAAATAATTTTCTAAATCAGAACTCCTCAAAGTGAAAAATTACCTTTCAGAAGAATAGTCATTCATTAATATTTATCATATAATCACAAAAGCCCCTAACACTGTATCAATGGATCACAACAGAAAGCATTATCCCAATCTTTAGAAAGCAAACACATAAATTTTCCACTCTTACAATGTTTTCAAAATGGGAAATGATACTCATCTATCTAGAAAAGTTGGGCAGATCTAAAAGCAGAAAGATAAATTAAAGTTCTGAAGATTTTTTTCAAGCCCATCATTACTATGATCCCATGTCAAGAAACTACAATGGATAGAACCTTGGCCAAGAAATCTGAAAATATGGCAGTCATTTACTGACGTTGCAACCTTAGTGAAGTCATTTTGGAGCCTCATTTGCCTTAATTATAATAAGATGGTAATAACAACACCTTGTCCAGCATAGTCATAAAGTTGTTGAAAGAGTAATAAACAATTCCATAAACTAAGATAATGCAAGGGTCAGCAACAGGAAACATCAGCCATAGAGTGATGATACTACTTTCCCTAAAAGATCATCCCAAGATTCATTGAAATATCTACCATGCTTTTTCTACTCCTTTTCAAATTCATACTAAAAATTGCTCATTTTGAAATATGGACAGAGAATCCTTACTCACATTGAAGGAATACAAAGAACACCTTCGAAAATGCTGTTTATGCGAAATATATTGATTGACTGGTTTTTTCCCAGGAACTAATAAGTTCTCAAGACTGTAATTGAATTGAAGTTATTCAATTCAACAAACATTTATTAAATACCTCATATGCAAAACTCATAACTATGATGGAATTCTGATCCTATGAAATCATGGCTTAATTTTCCCTTTATTGATTCTGCCTCTAGAGACAAAATGACCTAACAATTTTATGTCTTGGCAAACCTGAATGATTCTTCCAGCCATCTACTGTATTTTCCATAGTAGGGAAAAGAAATTAAAGCTGAAATAGGAAGTATTATAATAAATAAAAGAATGAACACCTTGCTTTAAAATCAAAAGATTCCAAGAGACATAAAAATAAAAAAATCAAAAGACTCCAAGAGACATAAAGCAACTTACTAAGGCTGGATAGATACATAGATATAGAGCTAGAGATACACACAAACACATAAGTGTGTATACATATGCATATATATATATATATGCCTCTATGATTAGCTATTTGGCTCAAATGATTGCAAGTTCGTATCTTTATGACTGACACAGAGTACACTAAAGTTTGTAAAATATATAAATACATTATATTTACAGAATCATATAGGAACTCACTGAGATAGGCATTGTAAATTTTATTAGATATACAGATTTATAGATAAATATATATACAGGTATTAGTATTATATATTGATATTTATCAATATGTACTATATATCATATAGCAATATACGATACAGTTATTATTTGCATGTAAATATAGATATAGGTAATCCCTTTATTGATTCTGCTGGTATTACTGAAAATACCAGCTTCAGTAACTTACTACATGGTTTGAATGAGATGACATAGGTAAATCTTTAAAGTTGTCTATATCTATTACTATTTTTAAAATGGCTCAGCTCTGCTATTTGCCAACTGTAAAACCCTGAGTAAGTAACAACTTCCTAGACCTCAGTTACTTTATTTCTAAAAGGAACTTTTTGGATAAGATGATCTATAAGGTCTGTTTCAAAAATTTTACAATCATTGAAACAAGACAAAAGCAAGGAATTAAAATGAACAAGTAAATGCTATGATATCTTCAAAAGAAAGAAACTTTCTATTTCAGTTTATTATTATCTCTGTTCTACAAAAGAGATACCATGTATATTTTCAAAAGAAAAAGTTAACAGTGAGACATTGTAGAGAAATAGCCCAAGGGCTAAATGATAACCATCTCTTCACTTAAGTCCCATCTATAGAGCAAAACTGAGTTGCAAACTTAATTTAAAACTATGTGTCAAAAACTAAAGTAAAAAGAAAAGGAGAAGTGGAGAAAATATAGCAAAGAATAATCACCAAAAAAGGAAGGGAAGAAAAAAGTCTTTGTAGCATTAATAACAAATGAATACAAACATACAATTTTTTAAAAAGAGAAAAAAGGAATCGAGGACCCATATATTTAGAAAAGAAATAAGGGGAAACAAGTAAAAAAATGAATTGAGAAAGGGCAGCATCGTTTTACACATAAATCAAAGTAAGAAAGTCCCCAAAATGCCAAATGTGAGAAGTAAAAGAAAAGAACTAACTAAAGTACCCTTATACATATAAAAATCAAAAATACAATGTAGTAATACATTGAAAATATTCAAAGTGAGAGATACTCCAACCAAGTCAAGTCAGCAATTATCTATTAGGCACGGAATATATGGGAAGCCCTAATCTGAAGAAAGTCAGAAATAGTCCCTGACCTCAAGGAGTTCACTATTTAACAAAGAATACCAGAAGTAGGGGGAAAAAATGATGGGCAGAAATCAACAGTAATCTGATAAAAGACTAAAAATATTGCAAGTAGAAAAACAACAGTAATTTGATCAAGAAAAGTAGTATAGAACTACTTCTAGTTACCTCCACACTAATTAATCTAGATAAAGACTATATGCAGCTGAGACCAATCAGTACTTGAGCTTCATTCACCCTCTCTATCATATTCAACAGCTGATTTTCCCCACCACTTCTATCCAATTGATTACCAGCACAGTAGATCAGAAAAAAATTGTAACATTAATCCCATTTGTGAACACCAAGATGATATTTCCCCCCCCCCACTCCAGGTATTGACATTCAGTATTATCAGTAGCTATTACTAGGGGCCCAGTAATACAGAATTTCCCAGGATACTTTTCAGGACTATCTTTATTAATCCCAACTATATTCCCTATTATCTGCCCCTCCAGGTAGTTTTAGCTCACATATATGTGGAATTTAAGGTATAGGACAGGCTTTTCTGAACTCAAAGTAAGAGCAAATATTATTATCTTCATTTTACAGAAGTAATTATTATTCTTCTCAGTTATTCTCACTACTATCCTGACTGTTCATTAAGACTGGTTTTACCACAATAGACAATCTTCTATATAGTAGACTTCCAGAGGCATTGGGAAAGAACTCTTGCCCTCCCCCACCTTATCAAATAACTCCTGAATCATATCTTAAATTCCACATTTAACATTTTAAAGTCTGCAAAAAGTCCATGTATGTTTAGGAGAAATAACAAGGAACTATCAGTCACTTAAAGCTTAGTATGAATGACTTCACCAGATCCATTCAAATAAAGAGGTTAAATGGGGGAATAATCAGATTAAGATGGGGTATTCTTAGATGGGGAGAAGAAGGAGATACATAAAGGATGGATCTGAAAATTAACTTCATCCAATTTATAATTTTGACTTTGGCCAGCCCTAAGAGTTCCTCAAGTAAAAACAATTATCTTGCTCCCCATACAAAAACAGATTATCTACCATTTTCTACTGTAGATAATTATGCATCCTCCATTATTGAGGGTAATCTAGTAGATCATAGAAAACTATATATACATACTTTAAAGGCTGGTAAATAATTATAACTATACTATCATGGCCAGTCACAATTTTCAGCTACTGCTATCATCTCATCACCCACTCTCCCCTAGTCCCTTAATTCAGTGCTTCCCAAATAAAAGAGAACAATTCTTTCCCTTTCCCTTGGTACTTAAGTAAGAGAGAAATGGAAATATATATATATATATATATATATTCATTGTGAATAACTGGTACAAAAAGAAAATACCCTGAATGCTCAATAGAAAGCATGTGCTGGGAAAATTGTGTTACATATGTGAAAATCTCAACCAAAATACAGAAAGAAATGAAGGGTTTTTTGTAGAAAGAAGACTGTGCTATTTGTAGAGGATGCAGTTATCTATATGGCATTTACTACTTCTAGCATTCAGTATCATTTCACACTTTAGTCAAAATTCCCATGTCTGTTGGAAATTTCTTCTTGTCCTAACATTGTGCAATGGAAAGAGAATAGGACCTGTATTTGAATGCCTGCTGTTCTATATATTACTGATGTGGTCTTAGTTATGTCACTAACATAAACACAGCTGTTTTTTGCTCTCCAAAATGAAGCAGTTAAAGTGGATGATGTCAAAGCCCCCTTCCATATACAAAACCCTATGAAGGTGCTTGAGTATAATGCACTATTGAAAAGAGGGAAATAAATAAAAATTTTTGGTTTAACACAAAATTTATTCTGAAAAGATCAGAATACTATATTAAAAGGGTAAAGGCCAAAGGAAGATAAGTGGCAAGGAACTCCTCAAAAAAGTGTAACACTGACTTGAAAAATAGAGTATTAATATTTATCATGTTCTGAAGTAGAAATTTATTGAGAAGCAAAGTTTGAAAGTATGAACATGATAGTCTAATGCCATACACAACCACAAATCTTTGTGAAAAAGATTTAATAAATGCACTAAGCAAGAAGTAGCCAGTATCCTGTGACCTTCATTTTAAATTTCAAGCCATTTCTTATTTTGACAAAGGACTATTTTTAAATGGGAGAAACAAAGGTCCTTGAAAAACTGCCACGGTAAAATCCCCATAATGAAATTATGTTCATTCTCAGAGGAATGAGGTAGAATTAGATGCTCCAGTGGTGCTGAATTCCTAAATCTGGGTAGCTTCCAGCTAGCTACTGAAGGTTTTCTGCAAGTATCAAATGGGGTGGAGGGGAGGGGAAAACCATCTGCTTTAAACAAATTAAGATTGAGCCTCTTAATTTGTTGTTCTTGACCACAAAATTTTCAGAAATAGTACTGTTAAAACAGTTTGAAATAATACTTCATTTTTAAAGAGAAGGAATAGGATTGAGAACAGTATCAAAATTGTAGTATGCAGGAAAAGTATCCACCCAAAAATCTTTGCCCATGCCTTCTCAAAGAATGGCAATAGAATAAGCATTTTCATTGGCTATTCAAATGTAAAAGTTTCCTAATTCCCAACAGTATGTTTAAAAGAAAATTAATCACTTATACACAAAAAGAAAAAGACAGTGTCACTCATCCATGTCCCAGTAATCACCTAGCACAGTGTCAGGCACAGAGTAGGTACTCAATAAATATTTGTTCAAGACATGCATAAACAAATGCAAAGATTCTTGCTAAGAGCAGCATCATGAGTCCAAAACACTAGATGCCAAATAGCTTGGACTAGCTCAACCCTCAGTCTGTCAGGGAAAAGCAAGAGCTTGAATTCCTCTTCTGAAAGAATACCATCTTGTGCCACAATGGCTGAGAGCCACTTATAGTAGAAGTGTTTTCTGTCTTTTTTTTTTTTTTTCCACCTGGGACATCCAACATACAGGCTATTAGCATATCTGAGGAGCAGTTGGACCACTCTATATTTTCCACATATACAACCTTTTTTACTTCTTATTTGCTTTCTTGACAGACTTGGAAGATTATGCACAAGTCTCCTAGAGCTAACCCTTCACCTTTGAACCATGAAGTCCACAAGCAATATATAATACATATATACCCCAGTCTTTCTAAATGTCTTTGAATATGAGAAAGGGGAGGGGGAGGAGTGAGCTTAAGACCAGTGAATCACCAAGAGGTTCCTTTTCCCCTCCTTCAACTATCCCCAATCCCAAGAGTAAGGAAATATTTTGATCCAACACACGTGCTGGAGTAAAACTGCCCTGTGTCCAAGAACTCAGACAAGGGTAGAAAGGTGAAAAATCATTGCGTGGAGAAGAGGAAAGTGTCCGAAAAAGAGTGACCGTACCTGGTGCGGCTGTGGTTTCGAGGGCAGTCCTTCTTCTCCATGATGGCCGGCACACAGTTGGTGAGCTCTGTCCAGTCTGCGTGCAGCCCACAGCTCCAGCCTGTGGAGAAGCGCGAGAAAAGCCACGTCTCTTTTTTGCCGGGTCGGTGGCAGGTGCATTTTTTCTGGCCAGGCTTGCAGCTACAGGGCTGCTCCAGCCGGATATTCTTCACCAGATGCCGCCCGAAGGTCGTGCCCCCGGTCTTCTGGATGTGCAAGAAGACGATCACGTCCCGGCCTTTGATGTTGAAATCAACGAAACGGGTCAGGTCCTTCACCGAGAAGTTGAAGCGGGGCACAAATTTGGGGAGAGAGCCATTGTCCGGGGACTCTCGATCCTGCTCTTCTTCCTCCTCTTCCAACTCTTCGAATTCCTCCTCCGCCTCCTGAACTGGCCCGGAGAGCTGTGCCGCCGGTGCCCTAGAAATCTCGGCTTGCTGGTCCGGGGGTGGTGGTTGCTGCTGGTCCTCTCGGGGATCTGCTGGGGCAGCTGCAACCTGTCCGGACTCCCCAGCGCGGAATTTGTCCCCGAAGTTGGTACAGGAGTTGGTGCAGGTGGGGGACACGTACTGGTACATGATGATCAGGAATAGGAGCGTGAGCACCGGCGTGAGCAGCCACTTGTTGAATCTTTCATCCATGGTCCTGCTCTCAGGCCAGAAGGCAAAGCAGCGGCGGTAGGGGGGGCGGCGGCAGCTGCTCCACTGAAAGTCCGCGCTGAAGTTTGGACTCCGGGCTGCAGCTCGGAGCCCGCCGCACCTCCATCCCCCTGTGGCCAGGCAGGCGGGACCCCCCGCAAAGGCGTCTGGCTGGCTGGCTGCACTCCGGCGCTCTGGTGACTCGCTGCTGCTGGCTCCCGCGGGACTAAGGGGAAGTGGAGAAGCTAACCTGGGTCCCCTAGCCCACCGCTTCTGCGGAGGAGAAAGAGGAGGAAGAGGAGGACGACGACGAAGATGAGGTGCCTGTTCCCGGCACTGAGGGGCGGCGGCTACGCGAAGACTGTTCCAGAGCTCAAAAGGGACTGTCTCTCTACTCTCCCCTTGGACCCCCAAGACCGTTAGTCCTGCCCCTAGCCAAAGAAGGAAAGAGCTATCCAGCGTCTCTCAAACCAGAAATGCGCCTCAGGGAGTCAGACTGCCTCGGGCTCTTAAGCACTTACTAGCTGATCTTGGGTCTTGAACCTTCCCCTCTGGTTGCTGGAAATCAGTGCTTCGACCCACACCCAGGGGCTTCATCTTCTTCAAGAGCAAGCTCGGGTACCAGGAACAGGAGGAGGAGCTTCGGCCCCTGGCCCCTCACAATGCCCCACCCGCCCTAGCCCCTGCTCTATCAAGGCACCCTCCCACTCTGGGGAGCCTTGGGGCAAGGAGAGCCCCGAGCTGCGTGCTGACTGGCTTTCAGCTGCCAGCCCCCGCTGCAAGTTTGCAGATGAGCCCTTGCAGGAGGAAGAGAGAGAGAGAGAGAGCGAGAGAGAGAGCGAGAGAGAAAGGAGCCTCAGGCGAGTCAGTGTACCGCCTCTTCGGAGAAGTCCCACTGCTGCTTCAGGTCTGTCAGGCAGACGCACAAGCGCGCGCGCGCGCTCGCGAAAGGCTGGCACCACGGCTACCCACCAGCCGGTGTGACAAGGAGACCTACCCGCAGCAAAAACCTGCCCAAGGTACAGAGCATGCGCCAAGCCATTCCCCAGCCCTGGAGGAGTTTCCAGGGGAGGAGTCCAAGTCTGCTGGATTTTAGTCGTTTCGGGAGGGTAGGAAGTAAGCGGAGATGAGAATTCTATCCACTGGACACTAAAAAGGGGGATTTGAAGATTAAGGAGATGAACTAGGTGGGGATCTAATACAAGTGTTAAAAACATTAATTTAAGATGTCTTAAATACGCAGCTTCTCTGGTGTGAGCACAGACACAAACCTGACCAGTTTTATTTGTAGAATCGGACACCTGCCCACTAGCCAAGACTTGTTTGCAGTAGACTCCCAGTGGAGGAGATAGTGCACTCACTTTCAGGCCAGGTGGTGGCTGGCCTCTTCTCCGCAATGGAAACTTACAAGACACTATTTTTTTTTTCTTTTCATCTCTGAAGTTTGGCTATCTGCCCACAAAGAAAATCTGACTTTGATGTTAAAATTTTAATGTTTTCCACAAACTACAACCCAGTATCTTAGAAGCTTTGGAAAGGAAAGGGGTATCATTGGTCATTTAATTCACTTGGCCTTAATATTTATCCAAGCACCTTTTTTCCCTAGCTATGTACTATATGCAAATGTTCTGTGCTTTGAGATGTAATTACCATACAAAACATCATTCTTGTCTTCAAGAAACTTATATTCTAGTTTCAAAAATATTTTAGCATTAAAACTGTTTTACTAAGATGTTGTTGAAGTACTGTTTTTTAAAAATCTTAGAAAAGAGTTGAGTAAATATTTAATTTTTTCAATTAAGCTCTGACTTCATTAATTTTTTTTAAAAAATCAAATCTCTGTTCAGAGAGACAGGATGCAATGGGGAAAGTACTGCATTTAGAATCAGGGAAACCTGGTTCCTCTCGGAGCTCTATCATTTACTAGACTTAGTCACTTTGGACAAGTCAATTGACTTACATTCTTAGTTTACTCATTTGAAGAATAAGGTAATTTTAAGAGCTAATATTCAAAGTTTGGTTTTTTTTAACATATTCTTACAAATATCTTCATTTGCATTATAGTATGTGTCTTACCGCCTATATTAGAGACTGGGAACCATGTCTTGTTTCTCTCCTGAGCTTGGCACAAAGGATTTATTGTTCAAAGCACACAATTAACTAATGCTTGGGGAATTAAGCATTTACTGTCTTACACATCATCAAAATTGGAAAAAATACACTATCATTAGAGTCCCTAGTCTTCTGCATTTATGCATTATTCTGACCTTGAAGTCTAAGTAGAGGATAGTTTTTAATGCAGTGAGCAATGAGAGTTATGGCTCTATCATCTCCTTTTTCATATACTCCCTTTCAGTCAGCCTACTATTCAAATGCAACCTCTCATCATCATAAGAAGCTAGCTTGACTTCTTTAAGATCCAGGAACTCCCACAGCAGAAACTGCATTTATAATACTCTCATGCCCCTGGATTGTTGTATATCTCCATAGTCTTAGTCTTTCCCCTATTTTTAAAAATAATAATGGTAGTGCTGGATAGAGTAGGGGATAGGGCCCATGGGACATTGTGAGGGACCAGGAACTGAAGCTCTTCCTCCTGTTATCAGTACCTGGGCTTGCTCTTGAAGAAGATGAAGCCCTTGAGTGTGGATCAAAGAACTGGTTTCCAGCAACCAGAGGGGAAGATTCAAGACCCAAGATCAGCTAGTAAGTGCTATGGCAGCTTCCTCTTTCAGAGTAAGCTTAAAGTAAGCTTTGATTAAAATTAAGCTTATTATTTTCCTTACTAGGTATGACCTGTTACATAAAAGCTCTATTATTGCCCAATTGTCTTTCTTGTATCTTCAACTATATGGACAATGATAAAACTACCCAAGAGTCAGAGCCAATATTAGCAGCAAAGGTATGGAGAGATGAATTAGCTCCAAATAGCTCATTTTCTTCCATATTTTTTTCTCATTTATCTCTAAAATCCTGTTAATCACATTGCAATATTCTCCACAGCAAGAAACTGATGTAACAAAAACTCAATGAAACACATTAGCATTTCCTAATTGTTAATCATGTCTTTGCTTCCCTCAGATAAAAATGTAACAAATCTCTATATCATTTGATTGAAAAAAATTATCATTTTGTACTAGAGTAGGTAAAAACAACAACAACAACAACAAAAAGATAATTAAGGCCTTAGAAACCCATTTAGCATAGAAAAAATGCAGATTTCAGAGTGGGGAAATTGTGTTTCTAATGTGGTCTTTGATTTTAGTAATACTATAGAGAGCACAAAGTTTTCCAGATCCATTAATTGTCTTCTCACAATTGACTTGATATGTAGAAAGGGCTAGTATTGGGAGAATCACAAAATGTAAGAGTTGAAAGAGTCCTCTTAATTTAACAGACTTTCCACAGTTCATAAGGGGATTGATGGCATATCTAACTCAAGTGTTTTGATTCCTAAACTGGTGTTTTTCACACTATCACCCTAGCTCCCTTCTTAAAAGTCACATTGCAGAGCTAAGGAAACAAATACAAAGAAATCTGATGCTTTGTATGAGACACATATTGAGGTAGGTGTAGAGCTAAGCCTATAATACAAGTATTACTGTCCCGGTTCTTTCCACACCACTATACTGTTAACTTTTATGTGTGGTCTTCCTCCACTGTTAACTTATTAAAACAAATTTGACCTCTTGTTCTAAAAAATTCAATTATTCACTTAGCAAGAGGAGCAGAGCCTGTACTTACTGATCTTTCAACTCCTGCAGCTATTGGAATCAAAAGAAAGGAAGGGACAGGGAAGCAGCAGTCAAACTTTAAAAGAATACCCTTTTGCTTTAATGGCTCAGCCAATAGAGTAACAAATAGAAGGAGGCAATTGTAAATAAAGTTACCATTAATCCCAAAATGCAAATTCCTTGGGATTAATACTAGTTAATAATAATAGTAACACTAATAACAATCTATTAATATTATAACTACTTACAAATAATATTAGTACTAATATTAGTATTTTTATTAATAACAATACTAGCTAACTAATACTAATTCATATTTCAAAAGGCAAATGTAATCTATACTTAGTATTAGATAAGAATTGTGGAATAGGTGTTTGGGAACAAAACTTCATTAGGTCAGATATAACAGCGATATTGCTTATGAAAATATTAATGCATTGGCAAATTAAAATAGTGCTTTGTCTGCATTTTGCATGGCTTTCACCAGTATAAATATCCAGTGGGAGTATATCATGCTAGAGCAAATATGGACAATCAAAATAAAGGATAAAATTAAAGAAATTCCATGTTTAGTTCAAGCAATTGTACAAGTGATTTGTTAATTTTTCCTTTTTATTTACATCTATAAAACAATCATTCATAGTTGTGGTCTTACTCTTATAGCTGTATTATGACTTCTGAACTCTGATAAGAGTTCTAATGTCATTGTAATAAACAAATTCCCTCATTTGCAAGACCAAATGCCAAGGTAAGCAATAAAAACCTTCTAAAATTGAATCTTGTCCAGGTAGAAAGGAAAACCATGTGTGTCTATATCCTACAATGGTTGCTCCACGATGACACCAGCTGGCAAATGCTTCTGACTAACAGATTGCAGCTCCTGCTACTGTGATTCCTACATAAATTATTAAAATAATAAAAATAATATTTTCAATGTGTTTTCCTCTACTTCCTTTGCCAGTCTAGCAATAAGCCTAACACTATCTGTGAAACAACTTGTTCATTTTATTTTTAAGCTTTAATAAAATGTACTGCAATTATTCCTTTTCCTGATTCATCTTCCCATATTCCTTTCTGTTGTATCTTCTATTTCATTGCTTGATACTTATTTCTTCCACTTAGTTCTAAGTCTGTCAGGCAAATTGTTATCCACCAAGATTCAAACTTTTAGCTAGAACACTCTCTATTTAATCAAATTGAAATGGGAATCTTCATTTTGACTTCTCTTGTAGGATAAACAGCTTTTGTGCTATAAAGTAAATGTCCAGAAAGATAGAGATATAAACAAACTGATCATATTAAAGGGAAAGGTCTTGGTCACTCTACAATTGCATGGACACAAATATAGAGATGAAAAACAGAAATGTACCTTTAACTGAAGGTGAAAGTTAAACAAATCTGTCAAGTCATTAACAGCACTAACATCTTTGAAAATAGAAAACCTCCTACTACTCTAACTCCACTGCAGAGTTTATTTTCTATTTATAAAAAAATCAGCCCCCAGTCTAAGCAATCCTGCCAAAAACCATCCACACTCTGTGTAATGGGGGGAGGGGGCAGGGTAAAGAAGGTGGACTGCCAAAAATGATTATGAATACTCAAAAGGCAATATACAGAAAGAACAGTATGCAAGAACTGAGTGGATGTTGATGTCCTACACTTTCTAATAGATGCGACTCTACATCCTGCTATCTGTATTTCTCCACCTAGGTAAATAGTACATTTTAATAATTATTTAAATTGTTTTAGGAGTATATCTACCAGAACTGATGTAGCAGGATTATGATGATGGTCCAGAATCATGTATAATTAATTGTTTTTGAATCTTCTCTCATCACCTACCATAAAACTTTACATATACTTCATTACTTCTAGTCAGTTAATAAACATTTATTATATTCCAAGCACTGTGCTAGTGCTGTAGCACTACTGTGCTGTAGATACAAGTTAAAGAAAAAAAAAAGACTAACCCTATCCTCTAGCACCTCACAATCTAATGAGGGAAGACCTCACAGAAAAGGAAATTGAAAAGTGGGAGGAGGTAAAGGGACTTAAATGTCCTGTGTGGATGAAGATATGTTGGAGAAATCTAAAGAGCCCCAAACCAGGGTAACTGATGGTAGAGTGTAAGAAAATTGTGCTGAGCCCCTTTCTTAATTAATAGCCCTGGAGCTCATGGTCCTGCCCTCCAGTCAGAGGGTATATTCATAGGCATAGAGAGTACCGATGGGATGTGAATACCAGACAAATTTTATCTTGCAGTATGAGATTCTCCAATGATGAGTTTCCTGGGGGGAAAAATGAATGATGATCCAAATGCAGGGAATGGGGGGGGGTGTAATAGATAATAGGTACTGCACCCTTTGATTAAACAGAGGACCAGGAACTCAAATCTCAGGGCTTCTATTTATTGCAGTAGTTCTTTTATGCATAAGCATATAGTTACTATGACCATTATCTCTATTGTGAAGATCATAACCCATCCATGCCTTCTCATCCTTCCCAACATGTCCTCAATAAATCATGGGATTTGGGAAGAAATCTAAAGAGCATACTAGAAACCTTTTTTTCTATATCTTTATTGAATGGATACCAGTGAAATGTGTAGGTATCCTTCTGGTATCTTTACTCTACATGAGTGACCTTCCTCATTTTCCAGTCATTCATCTCCTTGATCCTATATTTTATACCAATTCTTTCTCATAGTTCTTTGTTAGTGATATATTGCAGAATTGTTATGCCCACCATGTTAACTTTCCATTGATCTTTGGGCCATTTTCAAATTTATTTAAGCAGAGACTGTCATATTCCATAATCTGTTACTCTATGATATTTCTAGATGAAAATCAATATTAAAATGATGGATTTTTATTAATGGGAGAATATTAGGATCAAAAAAATCACTAAAAGTAAACCAACCTGAGAATCTATTTTCCTTCTTGTGTACTGACTGCAATGAAGATTTTGACTTAGTAGTAATACCTTTTATTTTAATAGTATATCTCCTTGAAGGATTCATTTCTCAGCAAAAATGTCTCATGCATATGTAATTAATTATTTTATTTATATATTCATTTAATATATATTAATTTATTTTATATATTCCTTGAAAAATATAGTAACACAGATAGCCTTGTTTGGCAGTTTTCTGACATCAAATGAAACATAAAATAGGCAAGTATATGCTTGCCAAAAGTCTACATTTGGCTGACCAACATAGAGTCCAAATCAAACAAGGATTTCTTGTAGAAGGTAGTCTTCCAGAAATATTCCCCTTTGTACCTAATATTATGGTAATTGTATCAAACCCTATATGATTGCATAGCATAATGAGATCAACAACTCAAAAAGTTGTGTCCTCACAAAAACCAAGTAGATAAAGAATAGCTATTGTCCAGAATAATATGCATTTAAACGAATAAACAATAAAGTTACTCCATTTCTTGATGGGCATATTTCTGGACAAATAATGTACATGAACAATGAAGTGGTGCAGAAATTTAATTTTACATATACTAAACAAACAAGTCATACAATATAATTTATATTTATATACTTATACTTAATAACAATATTTCATAGACATTTCATTTAAGCTTCACTTATGAGCTAGGTAGCACAAATATTATTATCCTTATTTTTCAGATGAAGAAACTTAGGTTTATTGAGTAACTTTTCCAAGCTCATTTAGGGAGTAAATACCAAGTTAACTTAGATCTTGGTCTCTTGATTCCAAATCTTTTTCAAATGGATTTAATTAAATTCAATTGGATTTAATTAAATAGTAAATGAAAATATATTTCATTTTATAAGTGGGTTCAAATTTCATAGTCCTTATGTCTAATATCAGAGAAGCAAGCTCAGCAAAAATATTTTCATTTTCTAATAGCTCTGTTAAGGCAAAAGACATTAATTAAACAGACTATTGGCCTTAGAAATAGATGGTAAAATTTAAGTATAATATATTAATTAATTAATTGTTCTTCTCTCAGTTCAGACATTAACTACATAAGTGATAACAGGTTTTTGAAAATTATTTTCTCATTTATAATCATAAACTCTTGAACCAAAACATGATCCTAAGTGATATTTTCATATACTTGAAAGTCACAGATTTAGAAGAGAAGGACCTCACAGGTCATCTATTTAAAACCTCTAGTTTTAAGGATGCTGAGACTCATAGAATTTAAATGACTTATCCAAGGTCATATTAATAGTGAGATAGAACAAAGATTTTTAATCAGAGTCCTCTATCTCCAAATCCAATGTTCCCCACCCCCATAGACCATACATTATTTTCCTTCATTAGGGTAAAACTTTACTAGCACTTTGAAGATATAGATAGTTTAATATCCTTTAAAATATTCAGAATTGTTTCTATATAAAGTTGCATCATATCTAACAATTTTTCATCACTCTGGAAATTTATATTTAATTTATATTTTATGCTTTCGTATTAATTGTGAACCATTGTTAACAACTTTTTTATTCATAACCTTTCACCTATATATGAACCTGAATAAGGAACATTTTCTCACTTTATTGATGAGTGTGTAATGCAACTTTGAAATAAATGTCTTGATAAATTTAAGTTATTATATATCTAGTCTTCACTTCTTGACAAAGAATGATGTTAGATTATTTTGAATAGATTTTTTTTCTTTATAAAATCATAATAACTAGTTATTTCTTGGAATCGATTTTTTTCAAGGTCATTACATATGATATGCGTGTATATATGCTTTTATATATATATATATGTATATATATACACACATGTCCCCATACATACACATGTAGACACATATATACAATATATTCACATTTCTGTGTGTGTGTGTGTGTGTGTGTGTGTGTGTGTATAAACTCACACATATATACATGCATACAATTATTTCCTTTCAGATATAACATTCTAAGCCAGGAAACACTTCTTTATCACAGAAGAGTTTATTACATATTGTGACCCTTATGAGATGCTTCACTAGTTATACTACTTTTCTCTTGATAGCATATTCTAAGAAATTATTTCTGATAGCATCTGTCTAATCAAACTATGTTCAAACCCTGGTATTCCAGCTAAAGTATAATTTATATATTTTATTCATTCTCTTGAAATAGTTATTTGTAATGTTGGTAGAAGCAAAAGATAGTCAGTAGTCCATATAATATCAAGAAAACCAAAGAAAGATCCCAATCATGTTAGGTAGACCTCCTGGGAAGGACTTACAGGAGGACATGGAGAAGAGTTGCACAGAATGAAACAGAATGGAGGACGATGGTATAATTGTAACCCATATTTTTGGAAGTAGAACCCAAAGCAATGAGATCATAGAGCTAATGAAGCATAGAATCATTTGTAAGGCATCATGTTGTGAACTTCAACCTTGTTTATCCAATTAATTCTGATTATAGTCAAGATGCCCAAATTCAATATTTTTTTACACAAAAAAGTGTTTTTGGAACAGTTGTTTTGTCATTCTTCCCCATCTAAGGAACATAGCTGACTATAGAACTCCTTCTCCAGTGAATTGCTCTTAAACATTTAATCGCTAATTCTTTCCAACTATTGTTACTTAAAGTGTAGCACTTGTGATTTTATAAGGCAATGTTACATCATTTAAGCGTGTAACTCTAAGGTGCTGTCCCACTGTAGCAAATGCAAAAACATCTCATTTCCCTGAAAAAAGAAAATTGAAACATCTGTCTTGCTATGACTTTGTTGTGAGTCATTCTATGTGCTAAAAGCACAAAATGGTAGAGTGAGAAAAAAACCTGAATCATGTGCCTCATGATGGTTACTAATCCAAAATAAGCACATCACCCACTGAGGAGCCAGCTTTCAAGGTTTATTTGTTTATGGTTTAAATGAAACAACAACAATTTAACTGCTATTCTCTCTTCCTTGTATTTTCTGCTTTTGAATATAGTAATTTTTCACTTGAAAGAAGGTGTGACATAAGTGACAGATAGTTGACCTTGGAATCAGGAACACATCCTATTTCTGATATATAGGTGACCCTGGACAAGTCATTTAAAAAAAAACTTTTTGTAACCAAGATTTTCACTTTTTAATCTGGGAATTCCTTAAACATACTAAATCACACCTCTTACCTGTACCTCCATCCCCCCACAAATACACTTGTAAACACACACACACACACACACACACACACACACACACACACACACATTTTTTTAAGCAACTCACATTCCCATATTAGGGAATTTTCAAATTAATGATGTGATTAAACATTAACATTTTAATTGATTATCCTTTTTAAAATGCCAGATACATTCCTCCACCTCAATTAATACAACATAAGAAATATAAGTTAACATTTCTCCGTGTATGAATTCATCAATTTGTTCAACACTTATTAAGCAAATACTGTGTGCCAATAACTATGCCATGGATACAAAGACAAAAATAAAACTGTCTATTTGACAAAACTCTCATCTCAAAGAACTTACATTCTATTTGGGGAAAAAATTCATATCCACAGGAAAACTATACAAAATAATTTCTGAGAAAGAGCATTAGCAAGGAAGGTGATCAGAAAAGACTTTCTGTATAGGGGAACATGTGAACTGAATCACAAAGGAAGCTAAGATTTTGCAAGGTAAAAATGAGAAGAGAATGTTTTAATGACTAAATGCCATAATTATGAATGTATTTAATACAAAGATGCCTTCTGAGACTACTGAAATCAAGAGAAATTAGCTTGCCATTTTGCAAAACATCAATTGCACAGATGCTCATGTGCTTTTAGCATAGCCTGATGTTACTGTCTATAAGTACTAGAATATGTAAAATTATTTGTGCTTACGTTATAGGCATTCTATATTCTAAGTTCTCTGCTACTCCTTATTTTGACTTGTCCTTTTTAATATTCTCTTTTTAATGACTTTATTTATACTTATATGCATTATATGTATTATATAAAATATATATTTATATTTAATGACTATTTAAAATCATTGTTACATACTATATGATGATCAATTCTGATGGACATGGCCATTTCCAGCAATGAGATGAACCAAATCAGTTCCAATAGAGCAGGAACGAATTGAACCAGCTACACCCAGCGAAAGAACTCTGGGAGATGACTAAGAACCATTACATAGAATTCCCAATCCCTCTATTTTTGTCCATCTGCCTCTTTGATTTCCTTCACAGGCTAATAGTACTCTATTTCAAAGTCCGATTCTTTTTGTACAGCAAAATAACTATTTGGACATATATACTTATTTTGTATTTAATTTAGACTTTAACATATTTAACATGTATTGGTCAACCTGCCACTGTGGGGAGGGGATGGGGAGAAAGAGGGGAAAAATTGGAACAAAAGGTTTGGCAATTGTCAATGCTGTAAAATTACCCATGCATATAACTTGTAAATAAAAAGCTATAATTTAAAAAAAAATCATTGTTACTCCACTCACTGCCACATCTAATTTCTACTACTCTTTCTAGCTTGTTTCTATTGTATGCCACTTTTGCTGTCTGCCCCCTCTGTGTTTTTCCTTTTCTATGTTTCTGCTTTCATTTTTTCATAGAATATAACATTTTTAGAAGTACAGAATTTAAAGCTTAAAAGAGACCTTACAAGTTATCTAGGCCAACTTCATTTTTACACATGAAGAAATTAAGACCCAGAGAAATTAATCGACCTTAACAAAGTCACACAGTTGGAAAATTTTCCTTTGTTATCTCATCTCCTCTTTCACTGGAATTTCTCCCACATTTTTTAGCTTCTGCACCACTGGGTATTGGATTATATAAACATCATTACCAATGAAGGAACTTTTTACCTTCTAGTAAGTCAATGGACCATGCTGATTGAATCATGGATAATTTTTATGCCCTGAACTATTTGAGTCTTACTCTCAATTCAGTCACTAATTAGCTATGTGACTGTGGACAAGTCAATGCTCCATTTGGATCTCAGTTTCCTTATCTGTTAAGTGAATGAAGTATGCATAAATTTTAAGATCCCTTCTGGCTCTGAAGTTGTATTAAGTTCTATCACATTATTTTCAACAATTACTGTTATAGAAAGGTTATTCATTTTTATTTTTATATTTAACTCCACATTTAAGCATATTTCAATAATTTGATCTATCTACAATAGATTTTATTATATAGAGCTAATATGCCCAATAAATTGTCCAGGATCTATGATTCTCCACATCCTCAATGGATCATCATCCCACAACACTAAGGTGATTCTCCTAATTCCTTTTCAATGACTTTAATACATGACTCAAGTCTTCCTGTCAATTTTGTTCTCTGTCAATATTAACACAGAAAATACATTTAATATCCTGATCACACAATTCCTCAACCTTCTCATCTTAGATGACTTCCTTCTTCAACTTTTGCCAGATACACATTGGTATAGCTAAAACTACAATTTACCACCACATGAAGCTATGCCATTTCCAAAATCCTAAACTTTGAAATCCCATTCTTCAGCCAAAATATTCCATCTACACACATTTTTGACTTTATGTTAAATCTTTTATTCAAATCCTTCCTGTTATTTTAGCTTCTCAGTCTAGTTTAGTCTAACCTCCCTTTTCTCCATACCTAGCCTTGACTTTATGGTCTGAAATTTTAATGATTCACTAGATAGTATCTAAGAGTTTTCAAACCCACCCATCCAAAATTTCTAAGCATGCTTAGAACATGCTAAAATTTTTTAACATGCTAAATTTAAAAGTTTTTTTTTTCAAAACATATGTATAGTCTCCAACATTCATCCTTGGAAAATCTTATGTTCCAAATTTTTTTTCTCCCTCCCTTCCCCCCAACACCTCCCCTAGATGGCAAGTAACCCAATATATGTTAAACATGTGCAGTTCTTCTATACATATTTCCATAATTATGCTACACAAGAAAAATCAAAACAAAAAGGAAAAAAATTAGAAAGAAAATAAAATGAAAAGTGAAAATACTATGTTGTGATTCATACTTAGTCCCCACAGTCCTCTCTCTGGATGCAGATGGCTCTCTCCATCATAAGACTATTGGAATTGGCCTGAATCACTTCACTTAAACCTGCTAATTTTCAACTTCAATTTCTATTTTCTCCAATATTACTGCTGGCCCCCTGAGCATTGTTAGATTGAAGTGATTTAATGTACTATACATTTATAATATATCTACTTTTCTCTTATTAAATAACATCTCATCCATCACAGCAACTATTTTAAAGCTTTTCCTCTCTTCTTATATTGCTAGTTGAGAGAGAAAGAGGGGAGGAAGAGAGAGACAGATAGATAAAGAGAGAGAGGGAGACACACACACACAACACAAAGAGAGAGATTCAGAGAGAGACAGAGACAGAGACCGAAAAATTACTTAGTCTCCTCTTTTACTGACAAGATTGAGGCCAGATGATAGAAGTTGCTTCATCTTATCTTACTTCTTCTTACTTCTATTTCCCTTAAATTGTTGGATGAATGTAACAAAGATTTGGAATGGTTCTTATCATGAGACAAAACTGAGAGGTAAGAAGAAAATAAGAAAGTAGGAGGTGAAAAATGTCTACAAACTTAATTTCTTTAGAACCCAGCTTCTTCAACTGTGATTTGTGATCTCATTTGGGGTCTTATAATGTGGTGATTGCAAAATCATGATTTATTATCAGTAAATGTTTGATTTTATACCTATTTTATCTACCAATTGCCCAAGGTTACATAGAAATTTCTTGGGCAAGAAGGGGTTGCAATCAGAAAAAGTTTTAAGTGCCCTTCTTTAAAAGACCTGCTCACCTACAGCAGAGAAACTGATAAACTATTTATAATAAACATTTATTGCATTCCCACTGCTCACTGGGTATTGTGTTAAGCACTGAGGATAAAAAAAATGCAAAAAATAGCTGCTGCTCTTACAAAGCTCAAAAGTTTAATGGGGGAAAAGCACTTAAAAGAAGCTAAAAAGCAGTGGATGCTACCTGGTACAAGGTGGGCATATGGAAGCCCAGTAAAGTTTAGTTAGTGGGAAATGAAGAGATGGTTTCCCAGAGCCCCCTCCTTAAATGGATGATCTAGGAAAAGTCCTTCACTGTCTATCCGGATCTTTGTCCAATCAAAGGGAGAAGGATATTAAGCAGGTGAGAGTTTCAGGATGCTGAAATATTAATAATGTCCAGCAGTACAAACTGGTAGGAAGTGATGAAACGGCTGCCTTGGGCATTGGTAGTTACCTGAGAATTGCAAATATCCTACAGATTTTTCAGAAAAGGAAAAATGTGAATTCTTCAAACTATAAGCCCTTGAAGTTAACTTTGACTTGTTCTTATTGTTCAGTCTTTTCAATCATGTCCAACTCTTTAGGCCCCATTTGGAATTTTCTTGACAAAGACAAAGAAACAAAAAACCCCATTAGAGTGGTTTGCCATTTCCTTCTCCAGCTTATTTTACAAATGAAGAACTGAGGCAAACAGTTGCTTAAGCTCACACAGTTATTAAGCATCTGAGGCCAAATTTGAACTCAGAAAGATGAATCTTCCTGATCCTAAGCCTTACACACTATCCACTGTGCCACCCAGGTGCCCTAACTTATTCTAGTACATATGAAATGGATGGCTTATGAGTGCTGGGAAAAGCTGTTATTACTAAGTTCCAGCACAGGTTCACTTAAAACAAATCTTGCTAGATTAACCTCAGGAACCTGCCATAGACAAAGTAAACCTGGATTTCTATAAGAATTTCACAAAAATCTTTCATAATATATTTCAACAAAAGATAAAGAAATATGGGTTGTAGGATAACATCATTAAACAGATTTGGAACAATGTAATTTTTAAATATAAAAACTATAAATATCAATAAAATGTATTTATAAAAAAGAG
Organism: Antechinus flavipes; assembly: GCF_016432865.1. Lineage (NCBI taxonomy): Eukaryota > Metazoa > Chordata > Mammalia > Dasyuromorphia > Dasyuridae > Antechinus > Antechinus flavipes. The sequence goes on along the minus strand of NC_067400.1, from coordinate 149,300,980 downwards.
ACCAAAAATATTTTAATGGACTACAATATTGATAATGGCTGCGATGTAGCATCCAAAAAATGCCAATATTATCTTCAGCTGCATTCACAGAAGCTTACTATCCTGGATAAAAGAGATGTTAATTTTACTACCTCTATCCTGATCAGATGGCATCTTGACAATTGTGTTTTGTTCTGAGCATCACATATTACAGCATACTAAAATATATCTAGAGCAGGGCTTTTTAACCTTTTCCCCTTTTTACTCAAGAAATTTTTATGTGACCCCAGGTATAAAAATATATAAAATAGGCAAACAAATCAAACATTTACCAATAATAGATCATAATTTCATGACTCCCACATTCCATTACAAGACCCCCATATGGGGTCATAAACTACAGTTTAAGAAACTGAGGTCTAGGGGATGATGGTAATGAGGGGATTCAAAACTATTACTTACAAAGAGGAAACTACGGGATACTCCTGTGAAGTGTCCTCTGGAGCCAAAGTAGATAGATTCAAATATCCCTTAATACTCCCCTTAATACTCATGTGATCCCAGGCAAATCATTTCATATTTCTGGGCTTCAGTTTCCTCTCTATAAAATGACCTCTGAAGTCTCCTATATCTATAGATCTATGATCTTCTAAGGATCAATAGAAAAAAATCTGTGGTGTTTAATCTGAAGAGAAGATAAATTGTCATTAGGAATATGGATTAAATATTTTTTTCCCTTGGCAGAAGCCAAAATTAAAAGCAATAAACAACATTTGCTAACTGGTAAATTCCATCTCAGTATACTGTTTCTTAGTAATTAAACTTATTGTTTATAATAAGGAATTCCACAGCCTGGTTGCATTTTACTTTTCTAGTCACTGCATGCTACTCCATCTCAGACAACTCTCCTCAACTATCTTTATATATGTAACTGAACTACTTGACATGAGTTGGTAATGAGGGCAATTGCCAAGGTTGGGATAGAAAGCAATTCCATTACAGAGGAAAGAGGGAAAGAGTATGAATTTGCTCTTTCCTCACCTTACAATGACATGTCAGTTTAGGCATGGTCAAAATCAATCTTGCCATCTAGAGTGGTTCATCCTGGAGTCAGCAGTACCAGGAGAGTCCTATGGTAAAACACAACCTATTGAATTTTTACTTATCCTTTAAAGTTCCATAAAATGCCACTTTCTCAAGGATATTTTCCACAATCTACCAGTCAGTAGTGACCTTTCTCTTGCTTAAGCCTCAAATACTAAGGTAAATATATATATATATATAATATTGTGTTTGCATTTTGTGCCACTACTAGAAAGTATCTTATCTGAGCTTTGTATTTCTTCTAGATTGCCTTATTCTATAAACTATAGATATTTAATAACTGTGGAAGGAATAAAGAGTGACATGTTATTTTGCATGATTTATGTGTGTACAAGAAGGAACCTCAGACTCTCTGAGTGATATTGTCCTAGTGAGTACCTTTACTCATAGATTTCTAATACTGATATAGCTTATATTGGTTACATAGTAGAAGATGGAAAAAGTCACTCCCAAAAAAGGGAGATAAATATAATTGTAAATTAATTTGAAAGTGAGGGAACAAAAGGGATTGTAAGAGGGTAGTCAAGCTATTTCCCCCTCCTGATTTTATCTCCTCCATTATTATTGCTCTTTGTCTGGATCCACCGATGGTTATGTTACACTAATTTTCTTTGTACTAACTCCCTTGCATCCTAATTAAACTATTTTACATTTATTGTGATATGAGGTTAAAGGGATGTGTTAATATTTGGATTTAAAAAGGAGAAAAGTTTCACTGGATAGGGCCCAAGACAAGATGTAGCTAGAATCTGGGGCAATAGTAGGATTGCAGTAATAGGAAAGTTGAAGTCACAATCCTAAGACCATGTAACATACCTTTTTCATATATTATTTATTTTTGTTCTTTTAGACTGTATGTTCCATGAGAACAGAGACTACATCTAATCCAAATTCTCTAGTTTGCAATGCTTAGCATAGTATATTCTGATATACAGTAGATATTTAATAAATGTTTGTCAAATTGAACTGAAGTGTCCAGTTGATTTAAAAGTTTTATCTGAGAGAGTGACAATATAATTTCTCACCATCCTCTCCCTCAAGTTTTTAAGATTCCAACCAAGGAAGGAAATACAGCTAAAGCAGTAAAGATACTTTCCCCATCCATTCAAGGAATTTACAAAGGCAAGCAATCAGATCCAATAGAACAATATTTTAAAGAAAAATAAGTTTCAAAGACTTAACCCTGATCTTTACATTGGCCAACCATAATTCCAGAGGATACATAATGAAACTTGCTACATACTTCCTGACAGATGATACACATTGGCTGTAGATGATAGATAGACAGACAGACAGATTTAGACATGACCAATGCAAAAATTCATTTTTTTGATTTTGCATATTTTAAGAGATTTTATCTAAATCAGATTATTTGCTTCTTGTAGAGGGAGGGGGTAAAAGAGGGAGAGAGAAAAAATTGGAACTCAAAATCTTACCAAACTAAATTGAAAACTATCTTTATGTATAACTGGAAAAAATAAAATGCTGTTAAGTGAAAATAAAATAATTTTGTTTTGATTTCTTTCCTATCTGTGGAGTCTGTGGGAGGGAGGTTGGAGAAAAAGGAAATATGTCTTTAATAATTAACAAAATAAAATACAAAATAGCTATCCCTTACAAAAGAGTTAGTGGAATGGAGGATTTAGGTGCAGTGAGGAATTTGACCCCCAACCCTACCCAGACTTTCTTAAGTATTGTTGAAAGCCTATTCGGGGAACGACGATTGAAGAGCTAAGAAACCTGTAGGATATAGGCTAGTGTCAAAAACAGGTAGTTTCATCTTCCCAATGTATGAGAGAAAGAAAGAATTATTAGTCTTGGATAGGAGAACAAGATTATTCTACCCTGAGAAGGTTTTGAACTGGAGCCTGAGACAGGAATCAAGAGAGATACAAAGATAGGTGGGAAGAATAGGTGAAGAATGGTGTTAAAACATCCCCAGGCTCTAGCAAGACACAACAAGTATCTTCTTCCACTAGAAGCAGACAGGACAGAGGTGAAAGACTAAGTGCTTAAGGATCTTTCCCTGGGAGACAAGAATCCAGGTAGGTGTAAATTTCATTTGATGTTTCATTTTCTCTTTCTATTATTTCCATCTGAAAGGATGGAGATTTAAATACAAAATTCTCTATTTTCTTTTATAAACTTCTTTCCCCCAATACATTATATTATATGACTTTCTTTAAACAAAAGAGATCACTCTCAATTTTTCTGCCCACACATTTTTGTCTTCAGAAAGTACAAACAGTAATAGATCTGGTTTGGGTGTTACACAGAATAACTATATGTATAATCAGAACCAACTGAAATGCTTAGTTTCCAACTTAAAAGCAAGGGATAATAGATGAGCTATCATTACATTTTATGAATAATTCTATAAAACTTCCAAAAGTGTAATTATAAAATAACAGAATCTAGAGTTTCTTCCAATTCCTGGCCTAAATAAGTCTTTGATTAAATTAGTAGATTTAAGTAGATCAGTTTGATTGTTTGGATATGCCAAGAAGCTAAAAAATCCTCTTTTTATCTCTAAAGACAGACCAATTGAGACAGAGAAACAGATAGAGATAGAGACAAAGAGAGGCAATGAGGAACAGAATGATGAAGTAACAGGAGAGGCAGGGACCAATAGAAAAGTCATCACATTGAGTTAGCTGCAGCTTGTGAAAATAAGCATGATGTGGGAAAATTTCACTCTTTTCCCTAGAGAGAGAAAGGAATACTAGCTATCCAACTTTGCTTTACACAGTGACACCTGCTGCATTTAGAGAGAAAGAGATTTAGCTGGATTTTTTTTTTTATTAAGGAGAAAGTGATCACTAGTTTTTCTCTTTCATCTTAAAAAAAAAAGGTAAATCTTTTCCTCTCTTTTTATCTATACAAAAGGATTTTCCCAAAAGAAAAAAAGTTTCTATTTCCATAAAATAGACATAATGTAAATTATAACTTGAAGAATGCAAAACAGTCTTTTTTACAAATTATTTCACCATTAGATATTAGTTCCTTTGGGTTCTGAAATAATCATATTCTATTGACATGTGAATACTGCTTAAAAGAATATAGAAACTGTATTAATAACTTCATGTAGGTTTATTCAATCTCTTCCAATCTTCCAATTTAAGCATCTCATGGAATGATGTGAAAATATTGAAGTTTTGAAAATCTGAATAGAGAAAGAGATCTATAGTTGTTGGAGTCACTGCTTGAAGAAGACATTGGAAAGCAAACGTATCTTGGTGGCAATGAAGTTCAAAAGTATTAAGAAGGACACTAAGACCAAAGAGAAAGACTAACTTTGTATTACATTAGCTATTTCTAGTACCTCTTCTGGGAAAGTTAGGTGACATAATGGATAGAGTATCTGATTTGGAGTCAGGAAAACTGATCTTCCTGACTTCAAATCTAACCTGACATTTACTAGCTGTGTGACCTAACTCTTGCCTCAGTTTTCTTCATCTATAAAATAAGCCAGAGAAGGAAATGACATGTCACTCCAGTATTTTTGCCAAGAAAATCCCAAACGGAGTCATGAAGAGTCAGACATGAAGGACAACAAAAGTATCTTTTTATTTTCAGCAAAAACATACCTGTCACGTCACAGCTCTTAGTAACGTCTGAAGTATAAGTATTAAAGTATAGTAATAACTACAAAATCAGCAACTCCAGTATCTTCAATTTTACCAATTTTACCAAATGAAGTACCCAATTTATACTAGTGTATAAATACTAGTATAAATACAAACGCAGTTAAAGTTTGGCATATATTTTTGCATATAAATCTCATTCCCTTGCCACACCTTTCACAGGCAAATGATGACCTGAATATAACTTTCTCCCAAAATTCTCATCCATTCTTTCATCTCAATTCAATTCCATCAGGTCACCTGTTGGAAAATTACCCTTATCCATCCATCAGCATTCTTTTACATAATCTAGAAAGACTGAAAGAAAATCATAATGGATGAGGAAAAGAGATAGATTTAGTCAGAGAATCTTGGTTTAAAATATGTTTTTATTATTTACTGCCTATGTCATCTTTGGCAAGTCACTCAAACTTACATCATAGGCTTCAGTTTCCACATTTGTAAAATGAAAGGGTTGGACTAAATGATCTATCCTTAAGATAATTTCTAGCTCTGTATTAGTCTGTAGATGGCTCCTTCTAGGTCTGATTGTTTATTATTGCAACTCTTATTTCCTAAAATGCTTAGAAAACTCTGAGCCACTCTCTCTTGGAACCTCTAGAGGGCAACATAAAATCAAATCTTCGCTGAACCTTTTGGGTGGCTGCTTAGGTCTTTGATGAAAAAGGGTTGGTTTTTTGTTTGTTTTTTAAAGAACTAGATCAAAGTCCTCAAGAGCTGAACTGTGAAAATGGATTTTTTTAACCAGATCTGTGATTTCATTGCAGCTCTAGCTCCTAGGTAAGGAAACTCCATCTGCCAATGAAAAATCAGCATCTTCTTTGCAATTTAGAGTCTTAGAAAATTACTTGTGGCACTAAGAGATTAAATTCACTGGTCAAGGTCATTCAGGTGATATATCAGAAGGATGACTTGAAACTAAATGTTTTTGATTCCAAGACTAGCTTTCCATTCATAATACCATATTTCTGTTCTCTGGATATAAGAACCAAAAAATCGTGCACTCCTATCTAGCCTGTGGTACAACATTATAAAACTTTATAGTTCAAATTCCATCTCTGCCCCTTATAACCTCTGACCTGAAACAAGTCATTTAACCATTCTTCATCTATAAAATGAAGGCATTTCACTAAATCAGTCAGAAAAATTCTTAACTTTTTGTGTCATGGATTTTGGTAATCGGATGGAGTCCATGCATGCCTTCTCAGAATATTTTAAAATGCATAAAATAAAATACATGGGATACCAAAGAAGGTAAATTTATTGAAATAATTATTGTTTTTAAAAGAACTTTAGGATCCTAAGTTAAGCCACCTGAACTAGATGGAATATGAAACTCTCAAGTCCAGTTCTCTTCAAAATGAATTAAAATCTCTCCATTAAGAGGAAGATCTACAAGGATATGTATTTTGTATAAGTACTTCTTATCATTTGGTCTCTCCTCTGTGATTCCTTCTCCTGACTATCCATATTATTTTTATATATATTAGCAATCTATTTGACTTCATATAGAATCAATCTCATATTCTGTCTTCTCTGCTGTTACCATACTTCATCTTGGTATCTGATCTCACTTTGTTTTCTTTTTCATGAAGATATTGATGCCACTTTCAATGTCTGTCCTGAATTTTCTCCTTTGCTTATTGTTCATATAACATCATATATTTAGTATGTTGAACACTGAGGTCAAACACAAGTCCACAAATATCCTTTGCTTCAGGTCAGCTCTCTTTCTTTTTTTAAATAAAGTTTTATTTTCAAAACATATGCACAGATAATTTGACAACATTGACCCTTGCATAGCCTTGTGTTTCAAATTCTCTCTTTGTCCCCCCAACCCTCTCCCCTATATGGCAAGCAAGTCAAGATATGTTCAACATGTTTAAATATATGTTAAATGCAAGATGTATAAACATATTTATATAATTCTCTTGCTGCATAAGAGAAATCAGATCAAAAAAAGAAAGTAAATGTGTAAGAAAACAAAATGCAAGTGAAAACAAAAAGAGTGAAAATGCTACCTTGTGATCCACCCTCAGTTCCCACCATTCTCTCTTTGGGTGTAGATGGCTCTCTTCATCACAAGGTCATTGGAACTGGCATCAATCATCTCATTGTTGGATTCACATTCATCAGAATTGGTCGTCATAATGTTGATGTTGCCATTTACAATGATCTGCTGTTCCTACTCATTTCACTTAGCATCAGTTCATGTAAATCTCTCCAGGTCTCTCTGAAATCATGCTTCTGATCATTTCTTATAGAACAATAATATGGCTTTGTTCAAAAATATATATGTCTCAATTTGCATCCTAAATTCCTTTATTATTCTATCAGAAGATGGGTATAATCTTTATAATCCACCCCCTGCAATTGATCAAAGTTCTTAAGACTTTCATAGCTGTTTGTTTTTATAGCATTCATACACCATAACTTATTGAGCCATTCTCCAATTGATTGACATCCACTCAGTTTCCAGTTCTAGCCACTACAAAAAGAGCTGCTACAAACATTTTTTGCACTTGTGGGTCCCTTTCCTTCCTTAAAGATCTTTTAGGGATATAAATCCAGTAGAAATACTGCTAGGTCAAAGGTTTGATAATTTTTTGAGCATAGTTCCAAATTGCTCTCCAGAATGGTTGGATCTATTCACAATTCCACCAACAATGTATCAATGCCCCAGTTTTCCCACATCTGCTCCAACATTCACCATTATCTTTTCCTGTCATCTTAGCCAATCTGAGAGGTGTATAGTAGTATTTCAGAGTTGTCTTAATTTTCATTTCTCTGATCAATAGTGATTTAGAGCACCTTCTCATATGATTAGAAATATTTTTATTTCTTCATCTGAAAATTGTCTGTTAATATTCTTTGAAGGTCAGCTTTCATAATAATAAAAGAGCCCTTTTAGGATATGGTAGTGTAGAGAAATATTTTCCAAATACCAGTCAAAAGAGAAATTTTACTAGTCTATGAATTTTATTCAAAGAATTTTATTTACCCAAAATTGTAAACTTTAAAAACTATCTTACACTCTGTTATTTCCAACCCTAATTCTTCCCCTTTTCTTAAAGCATGATTCTCTACCTTCTTGAGCTAGAAAAATTTAATGCACTTGGGTTTGCAAAGGAGGAACAATAAAGAATTTGAACATTTTACCAAGCTGCAATATCATTTGAAAGGGCCAACATTCTTCCAACAATGTTCAACTTCAAGCATCTAGAGGATTTTTCAATAACCCCATATCCTTCTTTGTAAGCCCTCTGCCCCTTAGAGGAAAAAAAAAGGCACAGATGCAAATCAAATCCCAGAAATTAGCTTGGGTATGCCATAATTTTTCAAAAGAAATATGCAAACTAACTTGAATAATGACCCTGAGAGTCATACATTTACTCATTACTGAATAATTTATAATTGTAAATTCTTCCCTCTATAAGACAAGTAAATAACCATCATTAATAATATTAACAACTTACATTAAAGTTTGTAGGGTGGTATCCTCAAAATAACTCTATGGTGTAGGTATGCAAATATTACCATCCATACTCTTTAGATACAGAAAATAAGATACTAAGAGGTTAATGAACTTTCTGATTATCACACTCAGAAGTGGAATTTGAACCAGACCTCTGATTCCAAAAACCAGACAAATTTCTATATGTGTTTCTATGTGAGTATGTTTATATACATATATATGCTTCAAAGGAAGCATCTAGAAGTGTCTATGTAGATCAAATATACTAACTCTCTCTTCCTGGCCCACTATAATCATGGGAAATCAGAGAAAAAGTAATATATATTGGAGATGGATATAGAATTTCTGGAAATATTCAGAAGTTCTTAAGTCTAAAAAAGTATAAAAGGTTTGTGAAAAGAAAATATCCATTTATTCTCTACCCTAATTATTTTATGACATTTATTATTTAATTTTGTTTATGTTTTTGTTTATGATATTTAAGATATCCAAGTGTATCTTTTCACCATTACTATAACAGCTAATTGTTCTTCCTTGTTTCCTTTCCTCTAGTGAACAGTGAAGGTAAAATCTCAGGATTTTGAGAATTGTTTGGTTTGTATTAAATTTATTTTTTAAATTAATAAAAATGTATTTTTCTTATTTTTCTCCTTTCCCCATTGGAAAACAATGAAAAAGGAAAACAAAACTCCCATAATAAATTTGCATAGTCAAACAATATAAATTCCCACTTTGGTTTTGTTCAAAAATATATATATATATATATCTCAATTTGCATCCTAAGTCCCATTATTATTCTATCAGAAGGTGGGTATAATCTTTATAATCTATCCTCTGCAATTGTGATTAGCTATTGATCAAAGTTCTTAAGTCTTTCATAGCTGTTTGTTTTTATAATATTGTGCTTCTGTTCATTTCCCTCTGTATCAATCAGCTCATACAAGTCTTCCCAGGTTTCTCTGAAATCATAACTTTTATCCTTCCTTATGAAATAGTAATATTCCATTACATATGTGTACCATAACTGACTCCTTAACTGATGGATAGTGCCTTAATTTCTAGTTCTTTGCCACCAGAAAAGGGTTGCTATATAAAAAGGATTGTTATATAATAATAACACATAATATTATACACACATACATGCATGTACATATTAGATATGGGTGCTTTTTTGTTTGTTTTTTTGTTTTTTGGCACAACTGAAGAATGTATAACTCGGGAGCCAAAGGATTGATTCCCTAGACCCTAGATTGACCATCACCTAGTAAGGCTTCGCCTACAAAGAACTAAGAATTATATAATTTAGAAGTTACACAGCAGTTGCCAGGAAGAGAACAAAGGCTTTGATTAAACCTTCTATAAAACTTACCTCTTTTTTGTAGTTGTTAGTATTAGTCTGTCTTTTTCTCCCTAAAATCCCATATTCATACATAAACCAGAAAGGCCCCATGAAGGAATCTTGGGTATATAAAGGCAGTGCATATCCACCATTGTCCAGTGTCAACAGTCCTGACAAGGAGTAGAACATACTCAACTCCAAACATTTAAATAATCACAGAGGCTCGATATTGGACGAGGAAGTAACACATTCTTCAAAAATCTAGGCCCTAATTTTAAAAATAACCTTACTACTAAAGTGTTTGTTCTCTTCCTTGTCACTGCTCTGCAACTTCTAAAATGTGTAATTCCAGGAAAATCATTTAATTTTTCCAGATCTTAGCTATCACTTGGCAATTAGAAACCGACTACCAAATAGTAAAAGGCCAAATTCTTAATAAATCTAGGCCTTATTTTTTAAAATAGTACTACAAAGAGTTCTCAGTCACCACACTTCTAACTACTGTGAAGAAATCCCTAGCATACTGACTGGAATTAATACGAGCAATTATTAACAACCAGTAGGTTTTATAGACGACTACAACCAAAGTTTTTGTTCTTTTCCTGGCTACTGCTCTGCAATTCCTAAATTGTGTATCTTAGGAAAGTCACTTAGTTTTCTGGACCTCAGCTACCACATATATAAAATAAGTGAGTGGAATTACTAAACAATCTCTAAGGTGTCTTCTAATTTTTAATCTCAGGACACTAGATGATGTAGTTAGAAATGAACTAATTAATAGAAACAAAGATAAAATTTCCTTAAAGATAAATTTTCATAATGATTTAATAGTCTTTAGTAAAGTTGTTAGCTTATTCCCACAACCCCAGTAACACACAGACACATGAACATTTTCTTCTGGAACAATACATATCAAAAAATTCTTCCTCTGGTCTCCATATAGTTGATTCCTAAAATAAGAAATCTTAAGCAACCATGCAAAAAATACATAGGAAATAGAAAAATAGATAGGTCCCATTACCACTGAAGGTACGAAAAATAGATCAGTCCTCATCATTTCAACCTGCTATTCAGAAAAATATACCTCAATGATCCTACAAATTCTCTGGCATGTTCAGAAACAAGCAGCTGGTTTAACAGCAGCAACAAACTTCTGACACAGCCTTTTTTAAAAAACACCTACCTGTAATTAGCCCCCCTAGGGATATAATTACCAGCACCTGCCCCCCAAACTGCTGGCAGAGCTAACCTGCACACAAATATTCACTGATAACAAATATAATTCTTATGCTGATATATGTGATCATTGTAAAAAATATAGAGTATGAAAAGACCTTGGATTGTATCTAATTCAATGCATGTATTTAAAGAAAAAAAAAAAAAAAAAAAGAAAACAAATACCCCAAAAGGTTAAATTCCAAAAAGTCAAAGAAATAGTAAGTAGTAAAATCATATGGGAACCTCAATTTCCCTCTAAAAGCTTTAACTTTTACAAAAACTTTATACTATAAATTTTTGAAGAGTCATTCCTAACAAGTTAGCAAATAAGAAAGTATGCTCTATGAACCCTGATTACTTATCATTATTGAAAACATTGGTCTGTATTACTATCAGTTTGAAATAGGAGGTTTTCAGAGTTTCCACTGACAATACATCCAAAAAGGGAGTCTATCCATTCCTATGTAGTTAAATCCCAAAGTAAGAAAGTTCAGGGAGTCACACCAAATTCACCTATGAGACAGAACACATTCCTCTATCATTAAGGGTATAGAAGATACTCTCAGCCATTTCAATCTGTCATCCACAAAATATACATTACATTTCCAACTATGATAAATACCATAAGAGATACAAAATTGAGAGGAGGAAAGAGATCATTTCTGTTTGGGGAGCTCAGAGAAGTCTTACTAGGAGATGTGGCATCTGAACTTGACTTTGAAGAATACAACAGATTTCAATAGATTGATATACAGGAGCAGAATTCTAAGTCAACAAACTGGCACAAATGCAGAGTTAAGGAAGTAAAAAAATACAAGGCAGAGTAAATGTAGCATTTCAGACTTTAGTTTGGGGGAATATTTACAATATTCTAAATGATCCTAAATTATTCTCCATATTTTGCTTGATATTTTCCCTTCTTGTGATACAAAGTTGGAGTAGTTCTCAAAAAACTGGGTTCAAATACTATAACCACTACTTCCTGATTTTTTTATTTAAATCAATGACTTTAATCTCTCTTTAATCTTTAATTATCTGTTGTCTAAAATAATTAGACTAGATTATCTCTAAGTTCTTTTTTCTCAGTTCCAAGTCCCATTATCCTATTATATTTCATAAAATATAACTCTGTCCCTAGTTACTTCTTAATCATCAAAACAACATAGAATTCTGTAGCTGATCTGGAAGACACTAGGAATTTCTACTTATCAATTCATTTTCCATTTATATTCCAGTTACAACATAGGTATCATTTTTACCTCTCTGAACAAAAAACCTCTACTGTCATCATTCCTTTTCTTTATGTTCTCAGGTGAATACTCCTTCATTCCTACCACCCTACTTACAATGGTCTTTGCAGTTCATTACTTTTTACCACATACATGGCTTCTTGTTGATTCCTCCCATGGGAAGCATAGTCAAGAAAACTTGTTTTGAATATTCATGACTAAAAGCAATAAAAATATAACCCAAGTCCAACAGCTGTCAACAACTCTGGAAAATTCTTTTTTCTTAGATTAAGATTATAAGGTACACCTGCAGATAAATGTTATTGCATCTTCCTGGACACATCTATTAAGCAAAGAGATATTATAGTCATCGATTCCCACAGTCTGTTAATAACCAACAGCATCAGGTGCACACAAGAAGAAGGTAGTTAAGGACACCCTGCTACTGCCAAAAACAATCCCCTGGAGCCTCTCCTTCCTAATCTTTTACTCCCACAAATACATAAGACAAGAAAGTAAGTGCAGAACTAATGTAAAACCCAGGGGGCAGAAAGTAATAGGAAACTAAACTACTCAAGCTTCCCAGCTCTCTGGAGAAAATCACTTCTAAACAATTACAGTACATTTTGTTAGCATCATTTCCTCCAAGCCAAGAATGAATATAGTTTTAGGATAACAAGGACAAAAAGTTGAAGGAAATGGTGGAATGCAAAAGTAAACTTTTAGTTGAATTGGTTGGTTAAATAAAAGTTTATTTTTTTTGTTTATTGGCTTATAAAATAATTCTTACATCTATTTTTAAAAATGATTTAAAGACATTTTAAATTTAAATGTTCATTGTGACCTTTGGATTGCATTATCCTTGTCAGTCTTCAAAAGGTTGTTTGTATGACATTAGAGTTAATACAATCTTAGTGCAATCTTTATTATGATTGAACATCATCAAAATTATCATAAAAGAATCCACTATATAAAGCATAGTATTCATTGGAAAGGGGTGAGACAAGCATATTAAGAAGATTAGAGGTGTTACTTATATATGCAAAAAGAAACCAGTTAAGAAACTAGAAAATGAGTGGATATCCATCAGTTGAAGAATGGCTAAATAATTATGCTATATTAAGGTAATGAAAAACTAATGAGTAGACTAATTTCAGAATAACCTGGAAAGGCTTACATGCATTGATGTTGAGTAAAGTGAGCAGAAGCAGAAGAACATTGTACACAATTATAAAAAGATTATGTAATGATCAACTGTGATGCATTTGGTTCTTCTCAACAATGTGGTGATTCAAGAAGACAATTCCAATAGATTTGGAATGGAAAATGCCTATCACATCCAGGGAGAGAATTATAGAGACTGAACGTGGATGGAAGCATAGTATTTCACCTTTTTGCTTGTTTCTAGTGGTTTTTTTTTTCCTTTTGGTCTGATTTTTCTTGCTCCACATGACAAAGGTAAAAGTATGTTAAAAAGGATATTGTGTATTTAATCTATATCAGATTGTTTGATGTCTTGAGAAGGTGGGAGATAAGGGAAGAAGGGAGAAAATTTTGGAGCTTTACAAAATTGAATGTTAAAAACTATCTTTTTATGTATTTGTAAAATTAAATACTATTGAAGAAAGAAAGGAAATTATCATTAAACAAATTATGATATCCACGTCTACATTTTCTTGCTACTACAGTTATATTCTTAGCTATCTCAAAACCAGAAGTAAAGAGGATCTGTAATCAAACTGTTGGATGAAATTCAACTAAGGCAAAACATTCTTTCAGAACAAGTATCTTCTTAGAATTATAAGCATTAGCCACAACTATGGTAAATCACTATGTTTTATAAGTGTCAGTTATAAGTGATGATAAACACACTTGTAGAATCTCCAAAATGTCTTTCTTTAGCCTCCTTTTGGAGGAGAATGAAAAACTGCCCAAAAACCATCTATAACCATAGCTCACATTTTTTTAGTTTACTAAATATTCTTCTCACTCTATAAGGTTTTGGTGAGTAGTTATATATAGGATTTGGGGAAGTAGTATTAAATTGTCTCTTCCTTTTAGAATATAGCTCTCCAGCTAATTACCTGCTAATAAATCTAGAATTCAAATTATAGTTACCAAAAAAAAAAAAAAAGCCAGAACACTTTCATCATTTCCTTCAATTTTAAGCTAAACAAATACTAATTAAATAGATAAGTATACTAGGTAAGCACAAAGGTACATAAATAACAATCTCTTTTGTGAGAACTTTCATTATAGGTGTGTGTGTGTGTATGTGTGTGTGTGTGTGTTTGTATAAAACCAAACTTTGTAAATGCATAGGAATTGTACAAAATCTCATGATTCAAGGTAGGAAATATTTCTTTATTAAGTTTGAGAAGAGGAATACAATCAAAAATGTCTTCATGAAGTGGTATTTGAACTAGGTCTTAAAGTATCTTTTGAGATAGGGAGAAATTTAGAAGATGGTCATAAACTATGTAGTCGTCCAGTGATCCTGCCTGTTCCAGTCCTTTGTTACCTCTGAAATGTTCTTTTAACAGAGAGTCACTGTTTCATGGCTTAACATATTTATACTCATGGCCCCTAATCCTGATACTTCTTGAAATTATTCCTTTCAAGAGCTTCTGGTGCAAATAAAAAGTCAATTCCAAAGCAATTCATGACCTGAGAATAAAGGAAAAGGCATTTATAAAGTATTTACTACATTCCAGATATGGTGCTAAGCTCCAGAGATACAAATGCAAAGAAAAACCATATGTGAAGCCAGAGAGCTATATTCTAAAAGGAAGAGACAATATAAATAGGACAATAGTAGCGGAGGAGAAGTTTTGGTCCAGGAAACCATACAAATAGTAAATTGATCTACAAGGAAGTTAACTGACTGCACCCTTTTACAAAGCAAGTTTTGTTATTGATTTGATTACTGTAACCAAAACAAAATATGAAAAGTTAGATGGTATGGCAAGATAACAGAGAGATGATAAAATGACCTGGATGGACATTTGGATGGAAAGTGAAAGTAAAATAGTGGAGTTTAGATTAAGTGGACTAGTTTACACTTTTATCACTAATCAAGATAATTGAACCTGGGCAGGTAGAGTAATAAGGTGTGGGGGGAGGGCTGAGGAAAAGGGAAATGCACCAAAGATTTCAAAAATGAGTATATTATTATCCTGAAGAATTGAGAGTATGGATTCTGGAAATCCATCATAGAGATCTGATGCATAATAGATTGGTCCAGGTGGAGAGAATGGCAAAAGAGTAGAAGGGTGCCCTTGATGGATATCTAGATGTATAAAGGTAAAAGGTAATGATCTGGGGTCCAGAGCCATGCCTGATGTCAACCCTGCCTTGAGCATAAAAGTTCGTGATATAGCTGATATAATGTTATACACTAGCTGTAATATAATTTGTAATGTTGATTTTTCCCTCCAAACATGATTTGTAAAGTAATGTGTATTAAAAATAATAAAATTTTAAAATATATAATTTGTCATATAATTTTAATTATAACTTCATTTGAGAGATTCCATTAGAGAATGCTTAACTCAAATAAAATAATATTTGTAAAATAAAGTAAAATAAACTGCTTAGAACAAGACTGGGCATGAAATAGGCTCTCTGTAAATGTTTATTTCTTCCCCTTTTTCCTATGACTCAAACAGAAAAGGCATCATGGTGTGTAAACCTAATCAAAAAACTTAACCTCTCAAGGTCCCAGGCAACATTTTTAGACCACAGTTGCCATGGTAGAGGTTATTTATTCCCCAAAACCAAACTACCTTGATAAAACAACAGATGTGAACCAGTTTTTTAAAAGATGTGAATACTATGATGCTTTTTTTTTTAATGTAAAAGACTATTTGGTTCAAGATTACAGCTTTTACTGATTCATACTTCTGAAGATTGAATAAAAAACCTAACATGTTCAGCTAGCCCACTATGTTCAATCATGTTCAACTCTCCATGACATCATTAGGATTTTCTTGGTTTACCATTTTCTTCTCCAGCTCATTTTACAGATGAAGAAAGTAAGTAAACAGGATAAAGTGATTTTTGCAGAATGACACAGCTAGGAAGTATCTAAGACCAGATTTGAACTCACACTCATCTTCTGACTTATCTCACCTTAAAAAGCAGATTCTTCACTTGGATGAAAACCAGTCTACCCCAATAGTGGTATACTCCAAACTATTAAAATTCTACCTGCTAGCTATCCAACTAAATATTCCACCACTTATGGAAGATATCTAGTTCTCCCAGAAGCAGGTGATATTACTTAGCTCACCCTAATGTGTTTGGTTATTTATGGGTCAGTCCTAACTATAAGCAAGGTATACATGTTCTATACCACTATATAGCTTCAATTAAAATTAGAATGAAAATGGTCTCAAACCTAACCCTAAATCAGTCCCACTAGACTAACATAGATTATAGTATCTTTATAATATCTTTATACTTTGTAGTATAAACATAAAGTATATAACATGCTACATAAATATTATATATAGTATACTTTATAGTATAGTATATACTTTATAGTATCTTTATGCATAATATCATAGATATTACTATCATAGTAACTGATACAGTTACTTTAATACCTCATTTAGATACATAGACTCTCATCAGCCACTTTGGTCTTCTGAATTTTGGAAAGCAGTGTAGTGCAGGAGTCCCAGAATATGGGTTCAAATTTTGCTCCTTATTAGCTGTTTGACCTTGGGTAACTTATTGCTGGTTACACCCTAGGCTAAAATGTGCTCATTTATACAATAAAGGAGTTAAATTAGTTAAATTGGCTTTCCTTCCAGCTCTAAATCTATGATGCTTTTTAAAAAAACCTATGGTACAGCCTGAAAATTTCAAAACTGGTAGTATTCATTTTTATTTTGAGTGCTCTCTAGAGGAAATAATGGCAATGCACCAGAAACACTGCTTTAAAAACAAACCTCATATCTTATTATAATAAATATCATGATTCTCTACTTGGTATATTTTAAAAATAATTATTTCCTTATTTTTAACAATTAAAATTTTTTTGAGTTCCAAATTCTCTCTTCAACTATTATTTCCTCCAATCATTGAGAAGGCGACCAACATATCAGTTACACATGCCAAATCATTCAAAATTTATTCCTTTCGAGAGCTTCTGGTGTAAATAAAAAGCCAATTCCAAAGCAATTCATGACCTGAGAATAAAGAAAAAGGCATTTATAAAGTGTTTACTACACTTTATATGTGCTAATGGTATGGTACTAAGATATAGTGCTAAGCTCTAGAGATACAAATGCAAAGAAAAATCATATGTGAAGCCAGAGAGCTATATTCTAAAAGGAAGAGACAATACAAATAGGATAATAGTAGTGGAGGAGAGGTTTTGGTCCAGGAAACCATATGAATAGTAAATTGATCTACAAGGAAGTTAACTGACTGCACCCTTTTGCTCACGTGAGCAATATTGGAAGAAAAAAAAGAAACATAAAGCCAAAAAATTATAATTTATTTGGCACTTGGAACTTCATTAGTTCTCTCTCAAGATGGGTAGCATTTTTTTTTTTTGCATGGGTTCTTTGGAACTATCTCAGTTTGTTAAACTGACTAGAATAGCTAAATCTTTCAAAGTCATTGTTATAATATTGCTTACCGTGTATAATGATCTCCCAGTTCTGTTCATTACACTGTGCATCAGTTCATACAGATCTCCCAAGTGTTTATGAAACAATCCTGGTCATCATTTCTTCTATAATAAAAGTATTCTAGCAGTATCATATATCCCAACTTATTCAATCATTCCCCAAATGACAGATATCTTCTCAATTTCCATTCTTTGCCACCACAATAAAATTATAAATATTTTATATATAGGTTTTTTTCCCTTTTCTGGGGCGGTGAAATCTCTTTGGGACACAGACTTAGTAGTGCTATTGTTGGATCAAAAGGTATGCAGTTTTGGAGCCTTTTAGGAATAGTTCCAAATTGTTCTTCAGAATAGTGAAACCATTTTCTAACTGTACCAGTCTACTGTACCAACAGTAGATTAATGTCTCTGCTTTTCTATTCAGTATATTCACGGCAAACTTTCATGATAATAACATATACTTTAATGATATATTAATTATGGATATTAGTGATATTAGCAACATTTTGATTTAGTGCTGCCTTTCACATATACAATAAGAAAGTAGTCACTAGAATTCAAATGTAGGCAAGAGGGGGTTAATATGACTCATAGTATGACACTAGAGTCATCCATTTGGTGGCACTGTGCTTAACATGTTTCCTTTCTGACCTGCAGATGAGGGACTATCAGTCTTTCAAGAGGCTACCATACTTCTTCTGGGCACAGAGAAAACTCAAAACTAAGCTATTCTTTTTGATGGCAGCTAATTACCTTGCTCTTACCTGCTCTAAAGGTAGTGAGGTACTACAGTGGATAGAAAACTGGATCTGGAATCAGAAAAAAATCTGAATTCAAATGTGGCCTCTGGCACTTCCTAACTGTGTGACCAAGGGCATGTCATTTAACCTATTTCCTTAATTAGTAATAGTAGTGCCTACTTCACAAGACTGGTGAAGAGCAAAGGAGATAGCAATTGTAAAGTACTTAAGATAATGCTTGCATTTTGTAGGGTATTTAACAAATGCTTGTCTTCTTCCTCCTGTGGCTGAAAATAGCTTTTCCTCTTCTACAAGTTGTGATTTCCCTTGTTTGTATTTAATGAATGGATAATTAAATATTAAAGTCGTGACTTCTTCAATTACCTTGGGTCAGCACCCATCTTAGAGGAATAATTCTCTCTCTTTTTGTTTCTCTTATTCTGTAATGTGAAAGAATTTTAGCAGGCAACATGTAGGTTACTACAGTTTAATTTGCATAAAATTAAATAAGTGTAAAACAGGAATATCTATTAATCACATGACTGTAAGCTACTCTAGCTAATGTAGGCATTTCTCTGCTCCTTTAACGCATTTTTCCTTTAACACATTCTTTTCTTCTGGGGCTTTGTCATTCAGTCCTATGGCACAAGTAAAGAGAGGTGAGATGATAGCGCTTAAATTCCCCAAGAAGTAAGTTCCAAAGAAGGAAGGAGCAAAGACTGTTCCTGGCTCACCAAGTCTATCACAGCCTATAAGTAAGAGACGTTTTTGCATTTGTTGAAATTTTCAGCAGCCCTAGACAATGGTTGTTATAGCAACTTTTTTTTTTACCCTTAAGTTAGACTAGGACACACGAATCTCTTGACAATTTTGATAGTATCTTGACTGGTTGGTCAATCAATAAGAATTGATTTTGATCATAATATGTGACTGAAAGTGTGATAACTGCAAGGAATGCAAAGCAAATATATAGTCTCTCTTCTCAAAGAGCTCACATTTTAATGGAGGAGACAACATGCAAATAACTATTAATATATACAAAGTGTATATCCTATAAATGGAAGATAATCAATGGGGAAGGTATAGATATCTAGGGGAGGAAGAATCGGAAAAGGCTTCCTGAAGAAAGTAGGATCTGAGTTGAGTCCTGAAGGAATCTAGGAAAGCCAAAAGTAAGATATTATGAGAAAGAATACTAAACTAGAGGGACAATCAATGCAAAAGAGAGCATCAGTGTCAAGTCTAAGGAACAGTAAGTGCACCAATATAGATGGATTGTAAAGAATATAAAAGGGTATTATTTGGTAATATTGGGAAGATAAAGAGGGGAAATACTATACAGACCTTTAAATGATTTTATATTTGATTCTAAGGGTAATGGAAGTAAAAGAAGTAGCAGGAAGGATAACATTATTATATCTCTGATTTAAAATGTGTATAACCAGGTTGATTTATTTTCTAGCCATTATGACTACCCAAAATGATATACTAAATTATTTTTCAGTTACAAACTGAATGAGTGAAGAGGTATGTATGCAAATAAAATAATAGGTCTTTGATGTATTTAAGTATATATTGTGAATACATTCAAAGTATTATAATCTATAGACTCCTTTTCAGACACTAGTCCATTTTGGCAGACCACAAAAGATTATAATATTAGGTTCCCATAATTCCATCAAAAGAAATCTGCTAACTTTAAAAAATGAGTTTTAAGTGAAAAAAATTTCAATTGCACCTGAATGAGAAACTACTGAAATTATTTTAGTGCCAATTGTTATGTCAGATCCTTTGATACAATATTAGTTCCAATATTATATTTACTATAATATTAAAATTCTTCCTAAATTTGAAAATGGCATCTCCCTTTGGTGTTTTTTATTCTACTATACATAAAATGCTTCATTCATAATAAAGATTTCTTCTGAGGGGGAAAAATGATTGGTAGACCATATGTATTACTGTACCATCTGGGGCTTTGGAAGCCTTTTTAAATTTTTTTAGCAGAAAATCATTTAGCTACTCTTATCTTTTTTCAATTGTTATGATGACAAATTAAAATTAAAAAACACCTATTACTGGAAAACATATTGTTCATCTTACTCATACTTGTAAGACACTACTTATGAGAAAAAATTGGAAAACTTGGCATAATAGCATTTTGCCTGTGAGAGAGCAAATAGTGAACATTAGAGAGTTATAAAAAATACTTTAATATTTATCATTTGTTAGTAGAATTTGAACCCAGTTTTATGTGGCTAGAAAATTATCTTGCACAAAAGCTTATGGTAAAGGTTGGGCTGATTTCAGAGAAGTTCCAAGGAAGCCAATAATTAGATTCCATTCTGGTCTTGTTTTAGGCCCAAAGTTTGTATTTTGGGTTCCTCTCAAAGCTTGTGTTTTAGGTTGCACAAATTTGATTGATTTACCTACTGGTACACATCTCAAACTGATCAGAGATATACTAAGCAATAGTCTAAGAATTCAGTAGCTTTTGTTCCAGTCTTTCCAGAAATATATACACACACACACACACACACATATATATATATATATATATATATATATATATATATATATAGTCACTTTGTATCCTTATACAGGAAAGATCACACTAGTGGCTAGAGAGTCAAAAACATATAGTTGAAACTCACTTCTGCACCTTATACTAATGAGAACTTGAGCAAGCATTTACCTCCTTAGACTTCAATTTCCTCATTTGTAAAAAGAGAGTGTTGAATCAGTTGGCCTCTGAAGGGTCTTTTAGCTCCAGAGATATAGTCCTCTGTCTCTATACTCTATTATGTCACTACCTTTTGAGATTAGAAAATCATAAATTCTCAGAGGCTAAAGAACCTCAGAGTTCTCTAACTCACTATATTAGAGTCAAATTAGTATGTCCAGCTGGGGCTGATCAGACCAATATGAGCTCAGAATGTTCTGCCACATATAAGACACAAATAGTTCCTATGAACATTTGGAGTGGATTGTCTAATTTTGAGCATCTTGCATTTCTTCTGAGCTAATTTAATTCTATTTCATTCATAGAGAACAGTATCTTCTCTGATAAGGGCATATTATGCTGGGCAATCATGTGCTAGTATTTCCTATGTCATACCATCAATTCTAAAGTTCTTAAAAGAGGCCTTGAGAGTGTCCTCCTTACTTTTTCTATTTGTGAGCATGTGCCTTGTATGAGTTTCTTTTTCCGTAAAATAGCATTCCAACAATGTGGCCAGCCCAATGGATTGTTCTCTCTGCAGTAGAATTTGAATGCTTGGCAGTTTAATTCAAGAAAGAACCTCAGTGACTGGTTTTTCATTCTGCCAAATGATTGATCTTCTGTCCTAAGACAATTCAAATGGAAGCAATTCAGTTTCCTGACATCGAGCTTGTATACTGTCCAGGTTTCACAGGCATACAACAATGAAGTCAGTACAACAGCTCTGGAGACTTCCAGTTTCATAGTCAGTCTAATGCCTTTTCTTCGGAGCCTCCCAAGATTAGCTTTGGTAATGAGGTGTCAATCTCATTATCAATATGTATGTCCTTGAAAACTATATTGCCAAGGTAAATGAACTTATCCACAGAATTCAAAACTTTTATATTTGCTGTAACCGATAGTTCCACACTTGGATGGTGTGGTGCTGGCTGGTGGAGGACCTGTGTTTTCTTGATGTTAGGCCAAAATTAGCATACTTTGAGGCATCTCAGCTTTGGGAGCTGCATTGAATGCATAATCATCTGCAAACAAAAAGTCATACACCATCATTCCTTCCACTTTAGTTTTGGCTTGTAGCCTTTGCAGATTGAAGAATTTATCATTAGTGCAGAGCTGACTTTGATGCCATGTTTGTTCTCATTGAAGGCATTTGACAACATTACTGAAAACATGCTGAAAAGCATGGGAGCAAGCACATAGTCTTGTTTTACTCGATTGGTGACTGAGAAAGTTCGAGATCATTGTTCATTATCCAGAACCCAGGCAAGCATGCTATCATGAAATTGATGTACTATATTTCCATAGTATTCTCAAAAGACCATCATCAATCAATGCTGAAGCCTTTGACTATTTACCTCAGATTGAAATCAGTCACTCCCTAGCTGAAGTTCCAACTAAAGAAGAGGTTTTGAATGCCATTAGGCTATTTTCATGTGACAAAGCATAATTCCATTCCAGCTGAGATTTTACAAGATGGTAAATCCATTGTTTATACAAAAGCTGATTGAAATTTCCAGATTATATGACAAGAGAAGCTTATGCCCCAGGAAGTCAAGAATGTCTCAGTTATCCATCCCTATTAAAGTCAAAGGAATAGTTTCCTGTGACAATCATGGCTGGGGCAAGATCAGAGAAGGCTCTCTATTAGTGATTGGCAAAATTCTTGTGAGATACCTCCATCATAGACTGATCCCACACCTAGAACGAAGTCATCTACCAGAGAGCCAAGGTGACTCCAGAAGGGTATTTGCTGTTGAACAACTCCAGGAGAAATGCCAGGTCTGTATACAACATTTGTAGATCTGACCAAATCTTTGATACTGTCAGTTGGGGGGCTTATGGAAATTATGACAAAATTTGTTTGCTCAGAGGTAATAAGAAGCCACTGGAGTATAATGACTAAGAAAGTGAAATCAGACTTCTGCTTTAGGAAAATAACTTTGGTGGCTGTGGGGACAATAAATTGTAAAAGGGAGGGATTTAAGGTGAGGAGACAATTAGGGTAATTAAGAGTTAATTAATAACTTTGGAGAAAGTAGTTACACTTATGTGATGAAATAGAAGCCAAATTAGAAAAACTCTGAGAAAGGAGTAAGAGGAAAGAAAGGGAAGACAATGAGTACAGATAAATTTTTCATGTGTAAGATGAATAGGAAAGATACAGGATGATAGTTTGTGAGAATTGTAGGATCTAAACTAATAGTGTTTTATTGTTTGTTTGTTTGTTTTCTGAGAATGGGGGTGATAGGAGTATTTATAAGCAGATTGGAAACAACCAATAGATAAGGAGAGTTTGAAGATTAGAAAGAGAGAAGGGATGATAATAGAGATAATCTTCTGTAGAAAAGGTAAAGGGGTAGGATTAAGAGAACTATAGAATGAGTCATTTTCTTATTTTGGGCTAAAATCTTCCACTCTGCAACTTCTATCTATTGTTCCTTTTTGTGACTCATGAAGTATATTCTCTTGAATATACCCCTTTCATATCTTCTCCCTATTAGAGTCTACTCGATGGTTCAGGAATACTAGGCAAAATTTAGGGTATATGAACTAGTGAGGGACTGGGGAAACCTTCTGAATCTTAATAAGAAGGCAGACTCACTCGGCAGATAAATTTGGGTACATATATTATTTGGGCTAGATTTCAGCCAAGGACTCCACATGAATGATGTAATGGATTAGCACTTTCAATGAAGTGTGAAGACCACCTGTTTCCTTGAAAAACTGTGGGGGAAGATGCTGAACCAGGTTATATATATTTCTAGGGTCTTCTCCTCAAAAGTACTCACCTGATCCATCAACCTCATAGAGCAGCCTCTCTTCATGGGAAGCAGTCATAGATTTATTACACAGTTTAATATTCACCTCTCTGTTGTTTTCTGAACTGTCATGCTACCCTTTGTTGAAAAACTCATGATCTCAGAATCAAAGAGTTCATAAAAACTTTGGTAAGCTTATCTAATAATAGATTATAAACAAATAAGATAAGAATATTTTTCTTAAATTAAATGTTTGCTCACTTGAGCATGTGAGTCATGAAATATAAAGGTACAGATCACATAATTATCACAATTCAACCATTCTGGAGAGGTAAATTGTGATAAGAGCAGATATGATAATATATAAAAATCTTTGTGTTCATGTTTCTTGGGAAACTATAATTTTAATTTCCAGAATTTAGAACATTTACTTTTGTATCCATAATATTGTTTTGGCCTAGTTTTATAAATCTTAAATGTGTGTACTTATGTGTGTGTGGAATATCATAATGTGTATGTATATAATCATAACTGAACTCAAGGGACCCTTCTAATGATTTAATAACAGGGAGGGGAAAATCAAAACAAGAAGCAATAAATCCATTTTAATTATATGTGTAATAGCTTGTGGCTGCAGTTTTTGATTCACACTCATTCATGGATGCCTTTTATTTTTTCCATTGATTTTAAAGCAGCCTCCTCAATGGATTATAATTATGACCCCATGTAAATCACCATAGTTGAAAATTTTACATATTCAGATTAATGGTAAAAAGCATAAATGCTAATTTTCATTACTGAAAAGTAATTATTATACATTCATGGTAGTTAAATTTGATATAAATAATTGTGTGGCTTTAGAGTGGATAAATGAAGGTAACTTTAAAATTCTATTTAAAATCATGAGAATAATATGCTGCAATATACCTCCAACATATAAATAAAAGGAATTATTTAATTAATAAAGGATTCTTTCATTAATCACTTTAACATATTATTATTAAAAATCTAATTTATCATACTTTACAAAGATAAATAAAATATCAATTAATATTGTTTTGTTTTTTATTATTAGTGAGGGTTTTTTGTTTTACCATATTTTATATTCACAGGTTCCTGATCATGATAGAATTATAAGTCTTGATCTGATTTTTTGTTTAAACTGATTATCATAACTAAAGGAGCCCACCATCTTCCCTAAATTCTATGGCAATTTTTCATCCAGGAACTGAAATTGTATATGGTTATCAGTGAACTGAAACTAGTATTGTCATTTGGTGAAAGTATATATTTGAGTGGTTAACTTTTATCTATATGTGGCATGAGAGAGCCATCTAGAGAGCTAGGAACAGAACCATTTTATTGAAATAAGAATGATACAAATAGTATAATAATAAACAAACAAATAAATAATAGATAAATAATATCTTGGATCACAAGGAGCAGTCTGATGGGGGGGGGGGAAAGGGCTGTATTTGGAATTAGAAGACAGGTTCAAATTCCAACTCTGCTCCAATAATTCTTGTTATTTCTATTACTTTACACAAGTTCCTGAGGGCAGAACTATGTATTGCTCTTTTTATATCCGTAGGTCTTAACACAGTGCCTAGCCCAAAGTAAGTACTCAATAAATGATTAATTGACTGAAATCATTTTAATTTCTGAGACTCCATTTCCTCATTGGTAAAACAAAAGTATGTGGACTCACTGATCTGTATATGTAAATATAAATACTTTTCAAACTTTTTAATAGCAGGTCTGGATGAAATGCCTTTATAATGAGACATCCTCCTTAATAGGATCAGCAGGGGGCTTCACAGATACAATTTTTAGGTCTCAAAAGGATTTTTGAGGTTCTCTACCCCCTTTTTTTTTTACATATGGGTAAACTGAAGCCCATAGAAGAGACATAGAACACAATACATTTAGTTAAATAAAAATAGGAACTACTAGAATCCTTTCTGCTAGAATGGGTAGCAAAGAAACCAACAGAAAAGCTTCTGGAGGAACCATGGAATAACTCCAGATCTACAGAGAAATACTATTGCTTCCAGCCATTGCTATGTTTTGTTCCATCTAGTCATATATATCCTTAGGCTCAACAACAATCCTTAGTGGACAACAATCCAGAACACACTGCTAAACATTGTAATAGCATACAATGACTGCATGGGATTATGGATGTGAAGACCATGGGGCTATTTTTCATAAGAATCTAGATTTATACTTAGAATGATAGTACAATCAATTTAATTTGTACATTTTTTCTTTATTACTCTTTGTCTGCTATCTACCAGTCCTTCAAGAAATGCTTCCAAAGCAGAAAGCTGAGGAACAATTTTTGCAGCCAGTGTTCCTGATAAAAGCCTCATTTCTAAAATATATACAGAATTGATTCAAATTTATAAGAATACAAGTCATTCCCCAATTGATAAGTGGTCAAAGGATATGAGCAGACAATTTTCAGATGAAGAAATTAAAACCATTTCTAGTCATGTGGAAAAAAAGTGCTATAAATCACTATTGGTTAGAAAAATGTAAATTAAGACAACTCTGAGGTACCACTTCATATCTATCAGATGGCTAAAATGACAGGAAAAGATGATATATGTTGGAAACGATATGGGAAAACTAGGACACTAATGCATTGTTGATGGAATTGTGAAATGATCCAACCTTTCCGGAGAGCAACTTGGAACTATGCCCAAAGGGCTATAAAATGCTGCATACCTTTAGTATTTAGCAGAGCCACTATTGGGTCTGTATCTCAAAGAGATCATAAAAAAAAAAAAAAAAGGGAAAAGGACCCACATGTGCAAAAATGTTGGTAGCAGCCCTTTTTTGTAGTGACAAGGAATTAGAAATTGAGTGGATACCCACCAATTGAAAAATGGCTGAATAAGTTATAGTATAATTATTGTTCTATATGAAATGATGAGCAGACTGATTTCATAAAAGCCTAGAAAGATTTACATGAAGTGCTGAGTGAAATAAGCCAAACCAAAAGAACACTGTACACAGTAACAGCAAGATTATGTGATGATCAACAATGATAGATTTAGTTCTTCTCAGCAGTGCAGTGATCCGAGACAATTCCAATAGATTTGTGAAGGAAAATGCCCTCTGCATCCAGAGAGAGAATTATAGAGACTGAATGTAGATTAATGCATACTATTTTCACTTTTTTTTGGTTTGTTTGCTTTTTCCCTTTTAGCCTGATTTTTCTTGCACAACATGATAAATATGGATATATGTTTAAAAGTATTGTATATCCATAGCATCAGATTGCCTGCTGTCTTGGGGAGGGGTCAAATAAGGGAGGAAGGGAGGGAGGGAGAAGAAATTTGGAAGACAAAGTCTTAGAAAAAGTAATGCTAAAAACTATTTTCCATGTATTTGAAAATAAAAATACTTTTGAGAAAAAAAAAAAAGAAATACTTCCAAGAGGTCCATGATATTTTGAAATAATTATATAGCAGGGGAACAAGTTATCAAGCTTTTGCCAGGACTGGGAAAGTCCATCAATTATACAATATATATATATAGTTTTTTGTAATACAAATATACAGTTATCAAAAGCCAGAAGTCAATGTTATAGAGTACACAATTACAAGTGGTAACATCAGGCAGTGATCCTCTCAGCTGTTTGGGGTAGGGTCTATGATACAGAAGAGTGAAAAATCTCCCAAGTAAACCAAAACCTTTTGTGATTTTTATGTCAACATTTGACCCAAGGCTTATTCCTTCTCTCCCACTCCCTGGGAGTCTTCACAGGATTAAGATGGCTTAATGTTTAAAACATTTAATTGGAGCAAAACTAGAGTTGTACAGCAGGAATGGTCTTACCAAAATAGGCTCAGGAAACAAAAGAACAAGAAATCTAAGCAAAATCCAAGAATTAATAACTGCTGTTCTTATCCAGCCTTCCCACTTTCCTTTATGTGGTTTGTCTGGCATGTTGTAAGAACTTAGTAAATGCTTATTTGTGGCCTGCCTGCCTGTTATCTTCTCCCATGACAATGGAAGATCCTTGAGGCTAGAGATTTTCTTATTTGCTTTGATACATATCACCAATAGCTTAGCATAATGCCTAGAACATATTTAGAACATACTATAGAATATGTTTAATCAATAATCTATGTAGCTATCCATCTATCTATTGAAGCAAAATCAAAAGTCCAGGTCTTAGGAGCCCAGAGTTGGACTATATCTCAGTGGTCATCCAGTCCAATTTATTCCAAAAGAGAAATTCCTAATGAATTGTAATCAAAACTTTGCTTGAAGACCTACCCCTCCTCCCAATCCCAGGGAACTCACTACCTACAATCCAGATAATTATATTATTGAATGGCTCTAATTATTAGAAACCTTTTTTCCCCTTAATATTAAAGCTAGTTGTAGTGCCTCAAAAAAATGAAGAACTAAAATCCTATACAAATTTTGGAAAATCTAGACCATATTTTAATCATGGTGCAAAATCAGTACCCATTACTTGCATTTCTAGCATGAGTATGAGTTTACAGATTGGATTTGTAATTGAGGATAAATTTCTAGAAATGTAGATTTTCTTAATTTTAGAGGTGAAGAAGATCTTAGAACTCATTTACTCCAATATTCTCAGATTAAAGATAAGGAAATTAGGGCCCAGAAAGGTATTATGTAACTTTTCCAAGGTAACAGACATCCACACAAAAACAAAACATATATATACATATGCATCTCAGAGGTCATTTATTCTAACTTCCTCTAATTTTACAGATCAAGAAAATGAAATATACAGAGGTTAAATGACTTTTTCAGAGTTATACAGCTAGTAAGTGTGTCAAATAGGATTTAAATTCAAGTCTAACTCTAAATAGAGTATTCTATCCAGTATTTCGCCAAGTTGCCTTAAAGGAGTAAGGGAAAGGACAAATAGCTTTCTCCTTCCAAGATAATTTTGGTTACTAGTCCATTGAATACTGTGGTCCAGTATTTTTTTTTATTGAATTCTATTCTCAAGATTCCTATCACCATCATCCCATCATTGCAATAACATCTACTTCTTTATTTAGATTTGACTTTTTTCCTCTAACCCCTATCCAATCTTTTACCAAGGCCTATCAATTTTATCTATGTACATCTCTCATATTCACCCTTTTCTTTTTATATGGTACTCTGTACCAAACCCTTAATACTTATAACCTAGACTATTTCTGTACACTTCTGCTGGTTTTGTCTGTAACCTCTCTTTCTACTCCTAATCCATTTTCCATTCAGCTACTAAAAAGATTTTCCTAAAGTACAGGTCCAACCATGTCATTTTCCTACTCAATAAACTCCAATGACTACCTTTTACCTCTGATGTTGAATACAAAATCCTCTGATGTTCAAAGGCCTTAATAACCTAACTCCTTTCTAATTTTCCAATCTTCTTACATTTTAATCCCTATCACATATTATTTTATACAGTGATATTGGTCTTCTCAATGTTCCATGAAAAAAGACATTCTATTTCTCAGTTCCAGGCATTTTCTTTGGCCATCCCTGGAATTCTTTTCCTCTTCATTTCCATCTACTGCCCTTTCTGTCTTCCTTTAAATCCCAAATGAAATCCTATCTTCTACAAGAAGCCTTTCCCAGCTCATCTTAATTCAAATACCTTTCTCCTGTGATTTCCTGTATAAAGCTTGCCTGCATATGTGTATTTACTTGTCTCCTCATTACATTTTGAACTCTCTGAGGGCAAGAAATATTTTTACCTCTTTTTGTATCCCATGCTATAGCACGATTCCTCATAGATAACAGGTGCTCCATAAATGTCTAGTAGATCCTTAAGAAATGTTTGCTAAATTTGAAACTATGCTCAAAAAGTTATCAAACTGTGCATATCCTTTGATCCAGCAGTGTTACTACTGGGCTTGTACCCCAAAGAGATACTAAAGAAGGGAAAGGGACCTGTATGTGCCAAAATGTTTGTGGCAGCCCTCTTTGTAGTGGCTAGAAGCTGGAAATTGAGTAGATGCCCATCAACTGGAGAATGGCTGAATAAACTGTGGTATATGAATATTATGGAATATTATTATTCTGTAAGAAATGATGATTTCAGAAAGGCCTGGAAAGACTTACATGAACTGATGCTAAGTGAAATGAGCAGGAGCAGGAGATCATTATATACTTCAACAACAATACTGTATGATGATCAATTCTGATGAACCTAGGCCTCTTCAACAATGAGATGAACCAAATCAGCTTCAATAGAGCAGTAATGAATTGAACCAGCTACACCCAGCGAAAGAACTCTGGGAGATGACTATGAACCATTACATAGAATTCCCAATTCCTCTACCTTTGTCCGCCTGCATTTTTTATTTCCTTCACAGGCTAATGGAACATTATTCCAAAGTCCAAGGAACATTATTCCAAAGTCCAATTCTTTTTGAACAGCAAAATAACTGTTTGGACATGTATACTAATATTGTATTTAATTTATACTTTAAAATATTTAACATGTATTGGTCAACCTGCTATCTGAGGGAGGGGATAGGGAAAGGAGGGGAAAAATTGGAACAAAAGGTTTTGCAATTGTCAATGCTGGAAAATTATGCATGCATATAACTTGTAAATAAAAAGCCTTAATAAATAATCATTTAAAAATAAATAAATAACATGTTTGCCAACTGACTGTTGCTTGTCTCCTATCTAAACCTAAGACCTAACCTTTTAGATCCAATGCTTTAAACCTACACTATTTCTCCAAGTCCTATTACATGCTGACATCTCAGTGGCCATCACTCTTCTCCCACCATTAGCTTCCAAGAAAAGTGAAAGATTAGGTGACCTGGCCAAATGAATGCACTCTAGGAATTTCTTCTTGGTCCTTGCCTCTATAGTTTAGAAACTAAAACTTTGAAGAATTCTAGAATGGTGAAACATGCTAGTGGACATTTAAATTAGGCTTGATTGGCTCAGTTATCATTCATGAAATTTCCATTTTAGGAAAAAAAGTCATTGAGAAACAATTCCAACTTTCTCTAAATACCTTAATCAACATAAATATAGGTTTTGAGTGAGTTTCTAATCAAAGCTATTCTAGTCTCAATGATCATTCATGTATTCCTTTGTATTTATTATTGGTAGTGAGGTCTTATGGACTTAAAGACATTGATTGATAATGCATTGATTCATTGCGTAACATTTTTGCCCAATGGGCTATGTAAAGGACAATAACTGTCAGCTCTCTTTTGTCACCACCCTTGCTTAATGTCTATATGAGGCAGTTGAGTGAAACAGAACATTATTTGGGTGTAACTAAAATCAATATGCTGATGTAGTAACATCAATATGCTGATATAGGGCTCCAGTCTACTGCCAGCTGGTATTACTATTCAACTCTTCCAGCCTGGCTGAATAGGGATATGAATAAGAGCCAAATGTGTAAATTGCAGTCTAGACCAAACAACAGAATTTGGTAGGACACCTTCAGAAACTCTGAGGGAATGATGCTGACACTTTGAATTATAGGAACATAAAACATGAGCTTTAAGGGAGACAGCTATTATTCTTCACTAGGATATAATACAGAGGTTAATCTTTTCTTTAATAGAGACTATCATAGTCATCTACGCCAATGTTACAATAATTGCAAGTTGCTAGAGAATGATCTGGTTATATTAGCAGCAAAATGAGCAAATTTCAGTATTATATTAAAATAAAATTTATAGGAAAGATAATCTGACAGTGAAGCATTATAACCACTGTGGTTTATGACAATCTTTTAAGGGTCAATAGTTCATATAAATGACTGTAATTAGCATTGCTTTAATGCAACAAAAACTACATTTTTATAGGTTTTTTTTTCTCTTTTCATTATCAGTTTTACATAGTGTCAATGTTGATAGTTTCCTCTGGTACTGCATCCAGGTTAATCCTCATAACTATATCATATGTGTACACATATTCATTAAAAACAAAGTACCACTAATTCCCCAAGATCTAGGATTATCTGCGATCCCTCTTCCCTATCCTGTATAATCCAGGATTGAAACTCTGTTCTTCCCACCATACTACTTTCCTATCCTCTCTATGCACTGTAAACCTTACCTGAATGACATGAGCACAAAATAAGAAAAGAAGAAATTGTATCCCTCCTTTTAGACTCTGGTATGTCATATTCTCAAGCCAATTTTTTTCTTCTCCTATTTTACATCTCCTTTCTATGTAAAGTCTCCTCCCCCCCCCCCCCATTAAAAAGTAAGCTCTGTGAGAGCAGAAATTGTCTTTCTTTCTACACATATTTGTATTCCCAGAACTTGGCACATAATAAGTATTTAATGAATTATTGTTGACTGAGTAGGTGTCCAGGATAATTTTTCTGATTGTTATTTCCATGAATTGCCTTGCAATTAATAAATCACATTTATTATTATTATTATCATGATTATTTAATTAGATCTCAGAACAGAGTCATCCTTAAAGAGTCAAGGTAGTGGGTATGGAAATGAACCAGACAAAAGGAAGAACAGGAAGTGAAAATACAGATACCAAGATACAAATGCTTACTCACAAGGTAGGAGCTTACATTCTAATGGAGAGATCAGAACAAAGAGACAGAGACAGAGACACACACACACATAGAGATTTATGTTTATATCCGTGTGTGTGTGTATACATATATAGGTATACACAAATATGTGTTTATATATACATATATATGTATTATATAATACATATATGTGTATATATTATATATATTTATGTATACATATTCCATATATATGGAAACATATGCAGAATGAATATACATATATACAAAGTAGTTAAATATAATATAATCTGAGAAGGGGATGAAGAAAGGCTTCATATGGAACAAAACTTCTTAAATTGTGAGTCATGACCCCATGTGTGGTTGCATAACTGAATATGGGGGTTTTAATTTATTAAATGTTTGATTTGTATGCCTACTTTATATACCTATATACCCAAGATGGCATAAAAAATTTCTTGCTTAAAAAGTGATCATGAGTGGAAAAAAGTTTAAGAAGACTTGATATAGAAAATGGTTCTTGAATTATATCTTAAAGTAAAAGAGAGAATTTATGAAGCAGATTTTTATAGGGAATGAATTCCAAGTATGTGGATAGATATTGAAAAGATATAAAGATAGGAAGGAGAGTACTGTGTACATGGAACCAATATAGCCAATATGACTGGTTTGTCTATAGAATAAGAAAGGAGAAGTAATATTCAATATGAAGAGAAAGTAGGCTGGGGCCAAGTTTCCTTAAGTCTTAAAAGCTAAACAGAGTAATATATTTTATCTTATAAACACTAGTAAGCCACAGAAGATGGTTGAAGAGGGGAATCGACTGTGATGATAATATGGAATGGTAAGCAACTTGAGCAAAGGAAATCAATTAAAAGGCTGTTGCAATAATCTAGACAAATGGTGATAAGGACTTAACTTGAGAAAATGGGACTGATATAATTAGAAGTAGAAGTAATATTTATATGAAATAGAAGTAGAAATGTAAATATTTTGCAATTGCATAAGTGGGGTGAAGGAGAGTATAGAATCCAGAATAATATCTAGAATACAACCTAGGAGATTGAAAGGATGGTAGTACTTTTGACAGAAATAAGGAAGTTTGGAAGACAGGTAGGTTGAGAGGAGAAAATAGTGGATTTCTTTTTTTAGCATCTGATAGGGAGTTTAAGATCTTTGGGATATACAATAGGCAATTGGTGGCACAGAATTGAGGCTCAAAGGAGAAAAAAGAAGCTGGATATAAATATTATCTATGAGTCATCTGCATAAAAAGATATTTAAGCTCATGAGCTAAGGAGATTAGTAAAACAGAGAAGGCCTAGGATGGAAATTTGGGGAATGAACATAATTAGGGGATGAAATCTGACTAATAAGCTAAAGAATATTAGTAAGATTTTATTTATTTATTATGACTTTCAGAGAAGAATGACATTTATGGTGGGCATAAACAAATTATAAAGCATTACAAAAGAGGAATTATACAGAAAAAAATGCAAAAGAGAGAAAGAGAGCTTCTGGGAGACAACATGGAGGCCCCTTGTAATCAGAAAATCATTAACCTACTGGCTCTTCCTCTACTTCTATCCTTTCTATACATCCTTTGTATTGTTGCTTCTGGTGACTGTTTTGCCCCAGGTAAAATATTCCTGTTTTCAGTTCTTCTTGAGCCCACAAATGTACACACATGGAAAGATCAATCATATTTTGAGGGCATTGAATGGGAAAAACGCAGCAGGAATTGTTAAGATGCAAGGCTATGAATGCCTAACTCAAAAAGTGAAAGCATAATCATCATTCTAATCCTTCAAAAATACTAAGGAACTTGTACAGGATGTCATTATTATAGGTATTTTTTCTTATAATGTAAGTTATAATTCTTTCATTCCCATTGCATTATATGCAAATATCATCACAGAAGTCCATGACAGAAAGTTGATTAAATGTGAAAGGGCACTCCCCAATTTCTCTTCATATTGCATGAAAAACATGGGCTGTCTATCACTTTTCCCTATTGTGAATCATCTGATATTATTTCCAACTATACATTTATCCAGGCAACTAGGTGGCTCTGTGCATAGAGCACTGGAATTAGAATCAGAAAGATTCATTTTCATGAGTTCAAATTCAGCCTTATTAGCTTATACTTACTAAGCTATGTGTCCCTTGGTATGTCACTTAACTTTGTTTACCTTAGTTCCTCTTCTGGAAAATGAGCTGGGGGAAAGAAATAGCAAACCACTTCAGTATTATTTGCTAAGAAAATTCTAAAATGGGGTCACATGTATACATATATTGTATTTAACATATTTAAAATGCATTGTATCCCATCTAGAGGAGGGGGTGAGAGGAAGGAGGGGAAAAATTGGAACAAAAGGTTTTGCAATTGTCAATATTGAAAAATTATCCATGCATATATCTTGTAAATAAAAAGCTATAATAAAAAATAAAGTAAAATGGTGTCACTAAGTTGGACATGACTGAAATAACAACAAAAATAACATACATTTATCCAATGTTGGATACTCTTTACTACAACCACTTTATAATTCCTTTTTTGTAATGTTCTATAGACTGATTTTGCTCCCATGAACTTCTCCATTGCTCTCTGGCTGAATTTTATTTTATATACTTCAGAAAGCATGTTATTCCACAACTTGAAGCTTAATACTATTACAGGAAAAATATTGGTGTTTTTTTTCAGGGAGAAGATTTAGGTCAAGGGAAAGAATATGTGAATTTTCCCTGTTTACTCTCCTTTACACAAGGAGTAGAAACATGAATAATAGGCCGTACATTCAACTGTATATCAATCTGGACTGTAAACATTCTTCATCCATTTGGATTTTCCCATATGGATAATCAAACTAAGTGCTTTTACATAATTATAGATCACTTGCAACACTCTGTGGCCTGATGCAACTGGCATGTCTACAAATCCGAGCATCTGAAAAATTTCATAATATAAGAGAAAGTTGTTTTTTTTTCATTCAGACTCTGTACTAGACATCTTCTAGGAAGTTTGAAAATAACTTAAAGAAGTATATTCCTTGTTTTAACTTTTCCTTGATATTCATAATCAGATGATCATAAAACAAAATATTTTCTGTTACTATATCTTTTAAGGAATATTGTAGGATTTTTAACTGTCATAGATGAGTGCCCTGTGTTGATGTTTTGTTCTATTGAATTAAATAGTTTTTTTTTGCATAGTCAAGAAAAAGTAAGCAAATAGAATTTTGTATTCTCTATAGATTTCAATCCAATTGCATGATTACAGAGATGCAATTCACTTTTTATTATCATGGGTAAAAACTGTTTCATTCTAATATGCTAATCAAAGATGTCCTCCTTATTTGTGTACAATATTTGCATGAAAATTTCAGAAATGAGAAAGAAAGCACATAAGTCAGTAGTTATTAATAGTCTTAGTTTGGGGAATAATAAAGTTTGGGATTTTTTTTGCAGGTCTTTGATATTTTCACTTATTTCATGTAGCTCAAAGATTAATCTCTAAAAATTTTGTTATTGCCAGCTTAGATCTCCTCTTTGGTCTAGTGCATCTGCTTTTCCAGCCTTTGTTTTCTTCAGTGTCTTTTCTTCTTTCTCAGACTCAGACAGCATATCTAGAACCATTAATGTTCAAATGTGATAGCTCTACTATAATTGATTTTTTAAAAAAGAATTTGATATAAAATTCTGAAAAGATTTTTTTCACTTTTTTTCTATTTCAAAGACTCTCTTTCCAGTTTTGTCCTTATATGCCCTTGTGATAGCTTTGTTTTGTTGAGTTTCTTTACATTTAATTTATTTTTATTTATTTCATTAATTTTCCCAGTTATATTTTTAAAATTATATCATTCGTTGTTTTAAAATTTAAGTTCAAAATTCTCTGCCTCCCTTCTATATCTATCCCTGTAGAAGGCAAGAAATATGATATTGATAATGTCTATGAAGTCATGAAAAATGTGATTTCACATTAGTCATGTTGAAAAAAAAACCACACTCACACAAACAAGAAAAATAAAAATTTAAAAAGTAGGTATCAATCTGCACTCAGAATTTATTAATTTTTTCTCTAGAGATAGATAGTATTTTTTCATCATTGGACTATTATATTTATCAGAATACCTAAGTTTTTTACAGCTAATCATCCATACAATATTGTTCTTCCTGTCTACAAAGTTCTTCTGGTTCTACTGGTTTTACTCACTTCATTTTACATGAATTCATATAGCACTTCTCAAGCTTTTTTGAAGTAATTTCTTTTATCATTTCTTATAGTTCACCATCCATATAATAAATGATATTCCATCATAAATATATATCACAATTTGTTCAGCCATTCCCTGATTTATGAACATCCCCTCAACTTCCAATACTTGGCTACTACCAAAAGAGCTGTAATAAATATTTTTGTAGAAATAAATCCTTTTTGTTTTTCTTTTATCTCTTTGGTATATAGACCTAGTAATCGTATTGCTAGGTCAAACGGTATCCACAGTTTTATAACCTTTTGGGTATGGTTCCAAATTGTTCTCCACAATTCTTAGATTCCTTTGAGCTTTTGTTATTTTCCATTCTGACATGTTAGCCAATATCTCAGAGTTGTTTTAATTTGTATTTCAGTTGAGTTTCTTTTCAAGCTTTTTAAAATTTGTTTTTCCTCTTCACACTTCTTTCAATTTTTAGGTGTTATTATACATAATCTTCCATTATCATTCTCTGTAATGTTTCACAAATGAGTTATATTTAAACTAGTGTTTCCCTTTGGGACATATTTCCAGATTTGGCAAGGAGATCAAGTGTTTATACAAGGCAATTTCCAGGTTTTTTTGGTCTCCTTGCAACATAAATTAATTTAACTATATATATATATATTTATATATATATATATATTATATATTTAGATCTACACTTAAGGAAATCACATTAGCAGCAATAAACAGGATAGACTGCAGTAGGAAGAAATTTGAGGTAAGGAGACCAATTAGGAAGATTTTATAATTTAGGCCAAAAAGAGATGCAAGCCTGAGCCAAAGTGGTAACTATGTGAATGTAAAAAAAAGGGATCAAATTAAGAGATGCCATAAAGATAGAAATAGCAAGATTTAACAATTAATTTGTTATTTGGGATGAGAGTGAGTCCAGATTAATACCAAGATTGCAAATTGAAGAGACTGGATGAATGGTGGTGACTTTACAAAAAATGAGAAAATTTGAAAGAGGGATGAGTTTGGTAGAAAATTTTTTGAACATGCAAAGTTTGAGATGGTTCAGGGACATCCAGTTTTAAATGTCCAGTAGGCAGTTAGAGATGCAGGACTAAATTCAGTGGAAAGACAAAGGAAAGACATATACTTTGGGGAATAAACTGATAGAGATTATATAGTCATTATTCCCACATTTGCATGGAAGCCATTGAGTATAAAACTATGCTGGTTTAATTTGGGGATATTTGCCAAATTCTTTGTAGAATTTCTCTACTTCCTTATTTCTCTAAAATAAATATCATTAGCTACAGTTATGGTAAAATAAGATGTACCTTTGCACCTTCAAAGAGAAGCCGTGAGCATTCCTTCCACTTAGCTGCAGCTTCCTTTTATCTTCCAGTTTCAGTTATAGTGAGAATGTGGGGTTTTTTTTTTATGTTCCTTCAATATTACATACACTTAGTCATGGACAAGGATTTCACATTTAAATATAAATAGCTAAATTCATGTTTTATAAATATTTTTTAAAATGTAATTACTACCCTCTATCATTTCTTT
Organism: Antechinus flavipes; assembly: GCF_016432865.1. Lineage (NCBI taxonomy): Eukaryota > Metazoa > Chordata > Mammalia > Dasyuromorphia > Dasyuridae > Antechinus > Antechinus flavipes. Next base: position 149,262,832 of record NC_067400.1, on the reverse strand, counting down.
ATAACTGTCATTTTGGGAGCCTAAGAAGGTCACATTGGACAAAGGAGTATCCCTTTGTCTTTGTATCCCACATTATTAATGACCAAACATATTGTTACCAAAGGTCAGCCTTCTCATAAGAAGTCTCTCCATCATTAGTTGACTTGGTCTTCAGAAATCAGACATGGTCTTGTAAGGATTGTCCTCAGCATCTTTCCAACATGGTGGAAGTCCAAACTTGTATCCTACTGTGTAGCTTTCAAAAAGTCAGGGTTACCTCTGCATCATGATAAAGTATCAGAGGTGAACTTTGTGGATCACCACATTTCAAGGCAAGTGTGAAGACATCATTCTCTGTGTCCTTCATGTTTGTTTCTCTCAGCTGAAAGTTTTATTGCAACATGCCCTTCATTTGTTTTGCCCTCATCCATTTCTGTGCTTCTTTTATTTTGCCTTTCATGGCTATTAACTGCTTGCCAATAAATATTAGGTAGGCCTATTCTAACAGAAAAAATATCTAATGAAAACCAACTATTCCTTAAAGCTGCCTCCTTTTTTATTTTCCTTGCCAAATACATGCCCTACATTTTTATTTATTATGGCTTAGGCCACTAAGATTGGCCCAAAGACAGTTGTCCCTTAGATCTATAAATTCTAGAGAGCAAGAAATGCTGTTCATTTGGGCACATTATATTTTTATAGGGAATTGTATATGTTTACAGAATTACAGAAAAGGTAAGTAGCACTAAGGTATAATACATTATGCTTTATATGGCATTCTATTATTTCATCATAGTTTTATAGGTTTTGTAGCTTTGTATTTGCAGGAGGGAAAAACCTGGGGCTGAGCTTGATTTTTTGCCAGTAACTTTGCTGTCAAAGTAGGTACTTTATAAGAATACCAATTTTCTCATACTTCTACTTTATTTTTCACCTGATTGAGTTTTGTGTGATTTTACTCTTCAGAAACTGGCAAGACTAGTGACGAAAATAATGGTGATGCTCAATTATCTTCAATGATGAAGAAGATGGATGGCATGGATAAATGGTATCCACAAATTGCCCGCAAACCTCATTTCAGTTAATGTAGTAGTTTAAATCTTTTCTCCAACTAAACCTTTTACCAAGCACTTAATAAAGAGCACAGTTGACTGATTTGAATGTTACCTTTTCTTCTTTCTATGTATTCCCTCTGTTGTGAGTGCTTTTAAGGCACCTTTTAAGATAATACCACATTCTTACTCCTCAAAAAACAGGTGACACCATTAGTACAAACACAGACTCTACAAATTGAGAATTAACAGTAAGAAAGAAAAATCACTAATTTATCAAGAGCCTGTGGGACCCCTATAATCAAATCACCAAGGCCATCCCTGAAACAATTCAGATTGAGAATAGATGCTAAAACTCAGTAAATTCAATTGGTTCTAGCATACATGGGAAGAGTCACATTTCATCCATAAAATCAGCCATAGCCACTTTTCCTCTGGGCCTTACTTGCTGCCACTTGGCAATGTCTTTCTCTCAGGCTCTGCCCAAATTTGATTTTCCCTGGTTCTTACTCCTCACTAGTTCAAAGTAGGGGTGTGCTGTAGTCAGCTCAAAAAAATCTAGTTAATAAATTTTCAATGTAAGCATTTATACCTCAAAAATTGGTCAATACTATAGATCAGGGTTTGATTTATTGATTTGTTATTTATATTGGCTTAAGAAAGTGATAGAGAAAAAAATAATAATGCAAATTAAACTTAAAAGTGTGTCTTTCATATGTTTTTTCTAGAAAGCCTGTTGTTAAAAATCATTTACCAACACAGACCCCTGGTTCAGTGTTACCATGATTCTATCATTCTTTTCTTTCCCTCCGTCATTGAAATTTATTTATCATAAATCCCATCTCCATATACCAGAACTTCAGTACTCTTCCTTTTGATGAATTAATGATATTGAAGATAAGCTCAGGCTTAGTTATCCACTACCCTCTCTAAACTAACATACACGAATTTTTACTATTGTCTTTTGGAGATAATGTCCTTTCTTTTAATATTCCTTTTACTTCTGTTTAACTCTGTAATATCACAAAAACAATCTTGAAAGACCCAGTTCCTCAGTGATACTAGTTGATAGATAATAGAGGTAATGTCTAATTTCCATGGAGATGTTAACATAAATTTATATCTCCTCTTTTATCTCCTTTGACTATTTCTTTTTCTCCCTTTTTTATTTTTTCTTTTTATGCTCTTTATATTCTCTCCTTTGCAAAATTCATGGTTTAAATGATCAATTTTATCACTTAAAAAAGTTAGAGATTGCATGATCTTATCAGGCGATAACAATGGCTAACAGTACCTGCCTAGAGCTGCTTATTTGTTCTATAAGTCCACTATAGAAATTACCCAAACAACTTAAAGATTTATCTTGTTCTTTGACTGTTCTGGGACTATTGATATAATACTCAGGTGTTACGTTTGGTACTTCTCACTCTTACTACATGAGTAGCTAACCAACTTTTATACATATCTTTGATGATGTTTTATATTACATTTGTAATATAAAAGCCTTTGGTGGCAATATACTATAGTCTACTTACATTCTTCAGACATCTTTTCATTGACCTTTGGTCATTATAATTTTGCTTTTGAGATTATTGTGTTCTCTGATTTGCAAACATACATCACTTGAATAATTTTGGCATTGAAGAAATGAGTTGTGTGGCAGCAGGATCTGGGGAGCATCAAAAATATCCACCAATCCTATTCAGCTATAAGTCAAATTCCTTATTCCCCTATAGTCCGCTAGATGTTTGCTCTCTATTTATTTATTATCTGTCTATCCATCTAGGTATCTATAATAAGTATCTATTGAGATTAACTTCAGGCTAGACTCTGCCCTGAGTTCCTGGGTTCTGATGAGTAAACTTTCAATTTCTCTTGCCAAGGACCAAGCCTTCATATAATTTCCCAATCATTTTCAGACCATTCTGCCTTCATATCAAACATCATCCTCAATGACTTTCTACTGTAATCACTTGGACTCTTCCTCAGGGTCCCTGGACTTTGATAAATGAACTTTTGTTTTACCTTGTCCACTTCCTTTAGTTCACCTCACTCCCCATCCTTCCGTTACCATCTTTCATGTGTTATAGTCAATATATAGTCCTGAGTTTAGGAATGGAGCTCAAGATGAAAGTCAAATAAAAAGAATGGGGCAGTAAAGGAAGGAGGGAAAGAAGACGTGAGGTGCTATTTACTGTGAGCTGAACCTGAGCTCTTTTGGGGAACTTACTCCTTCTTTGCAGTTTTCTCTCTTCTTATTATGAAAAATGGAAATAAATTTTTAATAACTAGAGGGAAAGAAAATAAATACTATAGATTCTGTTTTTCATTTGACAATATGTTTTCAAGCATTTCAAAGTCTATGCAATTAGTGTAATATTATGCTTGAATAAAAGAATTTTGAGAAGCTCACCACTGATATTGAATCCTTTTTTTATTGTTAGAACTCTGCACAGAACATTTCCCAAGGCATTGATAAGTTAATCAGATAAGCAAATGGACTCATGTTTTATCCCCCTACTTACTATTATACTCAGTAGATCATTGAACATTATGACAATAGCCTCATCTGAAGAAAAAAAAACTCATTTAATTTCAACCCATTATGGGGAGGGTGATAAGAACAGGTTGAATTTTGTTTAATCAAACAATTTTTTTAAAGTTTTAAACCTAGCAAGATCTTATATTCTCTCTACTTCTCAGTCGTTTATCCATCTATCCAATGCAACAACAATTAGATCAGAACAACAGCTCTGTTTCCCTTCAAGTTGGTAAGCAATTTAATACCTTTCCTCTCCTATACTTTCCTTTGGAGCCTTCCAAACACTGAGCTAGCTTTGGCAAGATGTAAGTCGATCTCATCATAAATGTGAACATCCCTGGATAGTATACTGCCAAGGTAAGTATTCAAAATATCACCATTTACTGTGACTGCTGATTCTACATATTGATGATGTGGTGCTGGCTGATGGAGGATTTGTCAGGCCAAAAATTGCACAAAAACAGCAGAGAATTGATCCACACTTTGTTGCATCTCTGCTTTGAAGGCTGCATTGAGTGTACAGTCATCTGCAAACAAAAAAAAATCAAGCACCAATTCTCCCACTACTTTAGTTTTGGCTTGTACCATTTTCAAGTTGAAGAATTTTCTATCACCTAATTTCTATTATGTGACTTTGATTCCATATAAAATTTGAATAGTCTACCAGTGCCATGCCAGGAAACTGAATTACTTCCATTTGAATTGTCTTAGGAAAATTCTGAAGATCACCTGGCAGGATCAGGTACTAGACACTGAGGTCCTTTCTCGAACTAAACTGCCAAGCATTCCAACTCTATTGAAGAAAGCACAATGGCTGGCCACATTGTTTGAATGCCAAATGTATGCTTGCCAAAAAACTATTTTATGGAGAACTCACACAGGGAAAATGCTCACAAATATAATAAGAATAAAAGCAGTGCAAGGACATTCTCAAGGTATCTCTTTATAGCTTTAGAATTGACTATATGACATGGAAGACACTGGCATAGGACAACCCACTATGATGCCCTTTTCAGAGCAAAATAGAATTGAATTTGCTCAAAGAAAACATGAAATGCACAAAATTAGAAGCTATCCCAAATGTTCACTATTTGTGCCCAACCTGTGGCAAAGTGTTCCAAACTCATATTGGTTTGATCAACCACAGTCACACTGTAACTCAACTCCAACATAGTGATGTCATGTTGGTCTTCTTCAAAAATAAAAAACAACCAAAATTTATCGAATAATCATTTAATCCTTTTGAAAACACTTTTTAAATATCTTGAAATATCTTGAAAATCAGTTCTCAACATCCTTTGAAATTGTGTCACCTCTACTTCACCATGTCCTGTCATTCTTCTCCATTGCAATATAAATGTGAATACCATTTGTATTTATGGTTCTTTGAGTGTTGAGTTGAAAACCTAAATGTGGTGGTTCTACTATCATTATTAATGAGAAAATATCATGATTATAAATATTTGTTTCACTTTATTATCCTTCAATTTTCACCTGCAGCTATCTAAATGGGACTCTTCTCCATTCAGAATTGTAGAGTATTCCCATCTATGATTATGGGATGGTATAGGAATGAACTCCACTTAAACTAGAGAATGTGTAATTTGGCAGAATCTAGAGACCATAATCTTTGACTTGTAGATCCCATCCAGGATTCTTGTTTTTCCCATCCAGATTTGAAAAGACCCAATCCAGAAAGATAAAAGAAAGAGATCATTGCAGTATAAATAGTGATGCTAAAATATTGATTGAAAAATTAACAGAGACTAAAGCAACATATTTAAAGTTTATTCACTATGAACAGATTGAAATGACCACAATCTCTGACTTGTTTTAGGTATCATCCAGACTTCTTGTTGTTCCCATCCAAATTTGAAAAATCCCATTCAGACAGATAAAAGTAAGAGATAATTGCAGTATCAACATCGATGCCAAAATATTGATTGAAAAATTAACAAAAAGGCTAAAGAAACATACTTAAAGGCTATTTAATGTGTAACCAAATTGAATTGAAACCAAAATATAAGAATGATTTATTAGTAAAAGAATGATTCATTGGGTTTTGCCAATGAGCAGTCGTTATCCCAAGTCAAACTCACCCTGTTAAGTTTGGTATCTAGAGAATGACTACTTCTTTCTCTCTCCTCTCTACAGGTTTAGGGGTATTTGAGAAAGATTGGGATATTTTTCTGCTGTTTTTACCTCAAGCCCTGATTCCAATATATTTCCCCTATATTAATCACCAATGCTGGTTCAAATCTCTTCAATATCATTGATAACCAAGGATTGCATTCTACTATCTATTTAATTATTTGATTTTTCCTAAATGTTAAATAACCAATTAAGATAAATGAGCTTTTACAGAGAGACATGAAACCACATTTCCACCCAAGACTGCAGTAATGTTATGAGGGAGTCTTATGCCAGCTAAGTGTTGTGTATGTATGGGAGACATGAATTCTGAGAAGGTGACAGACTTAAGAGCTGGCAACACTGTATATCTGGGTAAGTGGAAAAAAAGACTTCTTGGGTTTGAGAGAGCTTGCTGAGATTGGAGACAGAGACTGAGACAGAGATATGAGGCAATTGTAAACTTTTGAATAACAAATAGGAAATTTCCCTAAAGCCACAGAGATGTTGAGAAGTTGGCTCTCAAGATGTCCCTTGATTTTCAGTACCTGCCAGTCTAGAGCTGCTACAGGTATAGTCTTTCTAGAAGATTGTTCTCACTCCTAAAGAGCTCAGTTATTCATGTATATTTATTTATCTCCTGTAATCAGATTACTTCTTTAAATTTTGTTTGCTTTGATAAAGATGGTGACAAGTTATCTCTAATTATCTTTTGTGTAACCACAAGACAATTTTTGTGGAAAGGAGTGTTACTTTTTCCTTTAGACTGGCCAGAGAAAGTGTCTGAATCCCTGAAAGCCACATCCCCATACCCCATAGAATACAATTATTTAGATTGGATAGTAGTACTCCAGGCCTATGGTCAGGAAGACTTATCTTCCTGAGTTCAAATCTTGCCCCAGATACTTACTAGTAATACGATCCTGGGCAAGTCACTTAACTTTGCCTCAGTTTCCTCATCTGTATAGCGAGTTGTGGAAGGAAATGGAAACCACTCCAGCATCTTTGCCAAGAAAATACCAAATCGGGTTATGAAAAGTAGGACATGGCTGAAAAGTTTATGAAACAACAACTGAAAGATCCAGTATTGTACAAGATATCAGATGGTTACACTTATCACTGATCAAGAAACCGGATTAGTTCTGGTCAGGAAAATAGAGGCTATACCAATACCAGGTGAAAGTTCAGAAGTGGCTAAATACCACATAGGGGGTTACCAAAGACAAAAAAAAATGCCCCTTCAACTCAAACAGATCTTGCTGAAAATAATTGGATCATGACAATCAGAGGGACTTAAGATCAGAAGTCAAAGGACTAACCTTAGTAATAACATTTGCAAAGCACAATCAAAGAAGTCAAGAGTTTTTGCTACTTTTAAAAGGATTGTGAGCAAGTTTTGAAAATGACATTCTAAATCCAGGGGAGTACTACAAGATACTAAGTTAAATGTCATCAATAAGAATTATAGGAATAAGAATATGGAGCACAGCTATAAGTTAAGTAGTGATTATTTTGAAAATAGTATAATTGCTCAGAGGATGCTAAAATTTAACATTGAATTGTTTTCTTGGATGTTGCATTTGCAACTATAAATGCTAAAGTTATTTTAACTAAAATTGTTTTTTATCAGGTAACATGAATCAAATAAGAATAACATCATGCGATTTTGATATAAAGATTTTGAACCTGTAATTGATCTTAATATAATTAAACCATTTACCTTTTTGTAAAACCGTGAAAAAGGAGGAAAAAAAATCTCCAAAAGGAAAACTGATAGCTCTAAGACAAGAGAAATACTGTACTATATAATACTATACAACCAAAGGAAAGAATTTATTTTGCTTGGATATGTATATTTTGTTTTTCTTGTTTTTCCATTGGAGGAAAGGAAATGGTAAGAAAAAAAATGCTTATTAATTGGGAAAAAAAGAAAAAAGTGTATTAAGCCTTAAATATTTAATGGTAAACTAGAAATATATATACTTTTAAAATTGGCATCTATCATCTATCTCCCCTCTTGCATTGTCTATGTATAAACAGTTTGATGGTTTAAAGGGGACAGAAGAACTTTTAATCTATAAAAACTAAGTAATGTAAGTATGAAGAAAAAGAGTTTTAAGAACACAAAATCAGGATGAACACTGTTGAGTATTTACAGCTGCTGGGGATTATGTTGCTCCAATTTATTTATACCTATTTCAAGATATAAAAGTGTTAAAGGAGAGTGATAAAGATTGAGAGAGAGAGAGAGAGAGAGAGAGAGAGAGAGAGAGAGAGAGAGAGAGAGAGAGAGAGAAACATAGAAATTGTAACTATTTGGAGGCTGATTGATGCTGTTTAAAAAGACTGTGATTTTATAGGGAAAATTTGGTATGTTGTTTCCTTTTAAGTGAATGATGAGTCATCAATTACTAAATAGCTCAGATTTAAACCCTGAAAGATACAGAAAATAAGAGACTTTGGCTGAAGCAAATTATGATTGAAGTAATAGCAAGAAACAGGAAAAATGGTGCAGAGGGAGCAACTGACAAGCAGAAGGCTTTAGCAACATAATTCCAGATTGTTAGGAGAAAGGCTTAATATCAAACAAGAATTGTAGTTCCAAATATTGCTCTTCAATGCCCTCTAGAGTTTAAGAAGAGTAAAGCCTCTCAAAATTACCTAATAGTCCTTTGCTTTCCTCTCTGTTTTAAGAAAAGCAGAAGAGGAAAATCAATGATTACTGTATAAGAAACTACCTAGGAAACTCTATATTTCCTATAAGAAATATATTTTTTCTATAAGAAATAGCCTTGGCAGGATATCAACATGAGATATTTGCTGTTAGCTCTGATCTAATTGAACATTGCAGCATCAAAGTGAAGGAAAAGCTGGTCTGTACTGCCGAGTTTGATAAGATTTGTAATTCTCTGACTTAAATAGAACTAAATTAAGAGCTAACACTTTCTAAATGCTATTTAAGGATGATTGTGAATTAAAAGATCATAAAATGATTATAATTTGCAAATACTATACTGGTTTGAGAATGGAAGAGATAGCTAAATAGTGAAAAAAAAAACAGCAAAGAGTTAAAAGAAAAGTGATTCCATGTAGTACAGATACACCTGAATAGACAAATGACATTAGAACTTGCATGCTAGCGTTGTGAGGAAGTAAAGTTATCCTGAGTACCAGGGTTTTCTTCCATATATTTCCCTGCCAAGTTCTAATAGTATGTTCCTACTTTCCCCAACAAATTCTAAGTACATGGGTGAGAAAATATGACTCAGATTTACATGTGAGTTGTGATGTACTTTATTATTCAAAGTGCTTGTTTTTGAGTACTTGTGATGTTATCATTTCTTTTACCTTTTAGCGAGTAAATCATAATTAAAATCTAAAAGTGACATTATTATGAATGACTAGGAGTTCAGGAGCTAAAAGGTGATTAGTGGGAGTGTATTTCCCTTCAAAATGGGTGTCTCTAGAACTATGAGATAATTTAAATGTATTCACATGATGGAGATCTATCTCTGAAAAATCAGGCCCATCAGTATGAGAGAAGGCAAGAGTCAGTGAGCCAGCTCAGAGAGTGAGTAGGGATCCACAAGACCAAATAAGAGTTGTGAGCCCCAAGTCAGGAATTATATATATGTGATTATCACATCATCAGAATAATAATTATATATGTATATGTATATATATATATACTTATAATCTTACAATAAGTGGCAGATCTATCATACCCCTTTTCTTACTATAATATGAAACTGATAAAGCTGTTTCTCATTACTGTCAGTATAATAACCAATAGAAGTCAGCCCCATTTTTTGTTTTCTACCAAAGGACCAAGGGATGGAAAAAAGGAAGCATTCTCTAAATGGAGTGAACCCACTTCTCAAATATGAGATAAAGGATACATAGCTAGAGAACACTTTATCTGAAATAAATCTTGTAAACTAAATATGAGTTAATAATTTTATATGACAACCAAAAAAATTCTAATGTGATCTCTGTATTCTGAGATGAATTAGGGGAAATCATGGGACAAGAACTGTAGAATTGCAATAGTTTGCTCTTGTCAGACCCATTCTTCAGTATTGTGTTGTGAGGGCTGCATTTTAAAAAGATATTAATCAGCTGGAATGTATAGAGTGAATTGTAACTAGGATGAAGAAGAGTTTCAGGTTCATCATATATGGAATCAATAGAATAATCAAAGAATTTTTAGTCTGAAGAAGAAAGAATATATGCTGTTTTCTAGGATTTTAATAGCATTCATGTGAAAGAATTATAAGACTTATTCTTATTGTCCAAAGAAAGCAATGATTTGAGAAACTGTGGAGAATACAAACAGGCAAATTAAAGTTTAACTTAAAGAAAAGCTTACTGATGATTGAAATGATTGAAAAATGAAGTTCTTTTCATGAAGCCAAGAAGCTGGGGGCAGAGCCAAGATGGTAGAAAGGACATGTGTTTCTTTCTGACCTTCTCCCACAACTCTCAGGCTAATTAGCAAATCCAGCCTCTGAATTATCTCTAGACTAGCAGAATCCATGAACGTTGGAAGTTTAACAAATTACCAGTGGAAGATAATTGTGAAGACTGGCAGAAAACATCTGTTTCAATCAGGTAGGGATGGAGGCAGGATAAGCACAAGCAGGCCAAGCACAGACTTCAGCACAGGCAATATAGGCCTGGAGCTGTGCAGACCTTACACAGGCGAGAATCTTCAGGGAGAAATTTACAGCAGTTTTGGCCACTCTGCCCTGGCTGCAAGCCAGTAAATCATCAGAGAAGTTATAAAACATCCAACACAACAAAAAAGGTAAATAGTGAACCCCGAAATGCCAGAATCTCATAGGACCTGGCCACAACCACCCAGCATGGGAAGTCAGTAAACACTGACCCAGCCACAGCCACTGCCACTTGTAGAGGAAGCTTGGACAACCTCCCTTGCCCTAAAAGCAGATCTCAACTTAAAAAAAATGAATAAAAAAAAACAAAAAGAACTCTGATCATAGGCAGTTTTTATGGTGAAAGAGAACAGATTTCAAACCCTAAGGAGACAAAAAGCAGATAGTCTCTAGAAAAAGCCCCAAAAGGTAGTATACATTGATCCTCATTAAACAAGGCTCTCCTAGAAGAAATTAAAAAGGATCTTAAAAGAGAACTAGAAGAAAAATGAGGAAAGGAAATAAAAACTTTGCAAGAAGGTTTGGAAAAGACAACACAAAATAGACTTAGTGAAATGGAAAAAGAATATAACTTATTAAAAGATAGATTTGACAAAATAGAAGAAAAAACTCCCAGAAAAACAGAATTTGTGAAATAGGAAAAAAAACTTTAAAAACAGAATAAATGAAATGGAAAAAATTCCATAGAACAAAACAACTCATTTAAAAATTCAATTGGACAAATACAAAAAGAAGTTTAAAAAAGTAAATCAAGAAAATAATTCATTAAAATTCAGAACTAAATAAATGGAAATGAATAACTTGAGACATTAAGAATCAGTCAAGCAAAACAAAAAAAAAGAAAAGAAAAGAAAAGGAAAGGAAAAACTATGGGAAAAAATGTAAAATACCTAATTGGGAAAAATAACCAACCTGGAAAATAGATCTAGGAGACAGAATCTAAGGATTATTGAATTTCCTGAAAACCATGATGAAAAAAAAAGAGCCTAGACACTATTTTTCAGGAAATTATCAAAGAAAACTGCCTGGATGTCATAGAATCAGAAGGCAAAATAGCCATTGAAAAAATTCACCAATCACCTCCTGAAAGAGACTCCCAAAATTAAAACCCCAAGGAATATTGTGGCTAAATTTCAGAATTATCAGACCAGGGAAAAAATATTACAAGCAGCCAGAAAGAAACAATTCAAATACCAAGGAGCCACAACTAGGATCACCCTGAACCTAGTAGCATCCATCTTAAAGGAACAAAGATTCTAGAACCTGATATCTTGAAAGGAAAAGGAACTTGGAATGCAGCCAAGAATAAATTACCCCATTGAACTGAGTATTTTCTTTTAGGGAAGAAGATGGACATTCAATGAAACAAGTGAATTCCATTTATTTCTGATGAAAAGATCAGAGCGAAACAAAAAATTTGACCTCCAAATATAGAACCCAAGAGAAGCATAGAAAGGTAAAAAGAAAAGAACTCTTGAGAACTGTATTTCTGTTGTGGGTATACATAAAGAGTATATGTATAATTTGATTTTACTGTTATAATATAAAAAAGAACCTAGAGATGGAAAGGGTGTTGTACCAGAAAAAGGGAAAAGTGGAGGTAAAATAAGGGATATTATATCCCAGGAAGAGGCAAAGAAAATATATTATAACTGAGGGAAATAAGGGAAGGGGATGAACATTGTGTGAATCTTACTCTCATCAGAATTGGCTCAAAGAGAAAATTAGACATATTTGACTTCACCATATAGAAAAGTGGGAGGGGGAAGGGGAAAAGGGAAGGAGTAGGCTTAAATAGAAGGGAAAAAAGAAATAGTAGGGGAAAGGTATAAGAAAGGGGGAGGGACTTTAAAGGGGAAGAGCTGCTTGAGGCAGGAAGTGATCATAAGTAAAATGCTGAGGAGGAAGGAAAGGGAAAAAGGAAAGAGAAAAGTATAATTGGGGTTAATAAGATGACAGGAAATATAGAATTAGTAGTTTTAACTGTAAATGTGAATGGGGTGAACTCTTCCATAAAGCATGTGGATAGTAGACTGGATTAAAAGCCAGAATCCTACAATATGCTCTTTACAGGAAACACATTTAAAGCAGGGTGATACATATTAGAGTAAAGGTAAAAGGCTGGAACAGAATCTATTTTGCTTCAGGTGAAGGGGGAAAAAAAGCAGGGATAGTCATCATGATCTCAAATCAAGCAAAAGTAAAAATTGATCTAATTAAACGAAATAAGGAAGGAAACTATATCTTGATACCATAGATAATGAAGCAATATCAATACTAAACATATGCACCAAGTGGTATAGCATGGAAATTCCTAAAGGAGAAGTTAAAGAGCTGCAAAAAGAAATAGCAAAATTATAATAGTAGGGGATCTCAACCTTGTTCTCTCAGAACTAGATAAATCAAACCACAAAGTAAATAAAAAAGAAGTTAAAGAGGTAAATAAAATACTAGAAAAGTTAGGTATGATAGATCTTTGTAGAAAATTGAATGTAGACAAAAAAGGAGCACATTTTCTTCTTGGCAGTTCATGGAACCTACACAAAAAATTGACCTTATATTAGGACATAAAGACCTCAAAATCAAATGCAGAAAGTCAGAAATAGTAAATTCATTTTTTTCAAATCACAATGCAATAAAAATTACAGTCAATAAAAGGCCAGAGGAAAATGGGCCAAAAAGTAATTGAAAACTAAATAATCTCTCCTAAAGGATGAATGGGTAAAACAACAAATCATAGACACAATCAATATTTTCATCATAGAGAATGACAATAATGAGACAACATAGCAAAATTTGTGGGAGGTAGTCAAAGCAGTGATAAAGGGAAATTTTATATCTCTAGATATTAACTTGCATAAAATAGAGGATCAATGAATTGGGAATGCAACTAAAAAAGCTAGAAAAAAGAACAAATTAAGATTCCCCAATCAAATACCAAACCTGAAATTCTAAAAGTGAAAGGAGAGATCAATAAAATTGAAAGTAAAAAAAAAAAAACTATTTAATTAATAATAAAACTAAAAGTTGTTTTTTATGAAAAATAAATAAATAAATAAGCCTTTAGTTAATTTGTAGAAAAAGGAAAAAGAAAAATCAAATTGTTAGTCTCAAAAAAGAAAAGAAATGAAGAGGAAATTAGAGCAATGACTAAGAGTTATTTTGCCCAACTTTATGCCAATAAATTTGATAACCTAATTGATATGGAGGAATACCTACAAAAATATAGATTGCCCAGATTAACAGAAGAAAAATAAATTTCTTAAATAGTCCCATTTTAGAAAAAGAAATAGAACAAGCTATTAATCAACTCCCTAAGAAAAAAATTCCCAGGACCAGATGGATTTACATGTGAATTCTAACAAACATTTAAAGAACAATTAACTCCAATACTATATGAACTATTTGAAAAAATAGGGAATGAAAGAGTCCTACCAAATTCCTTTTATGACACAGACATGGTACCATGTCTAAACCAGATAGGATGAAAACAGGAAGAAAATTGTAGACCAATCTCCCTAATGAATTTTAAATAAAACATTAGCAAAGAGATTACAGAAAATCATCCCCAGGATAATACACTATGACCAAGTAGGATTTATACCAGGAATGCATGGCTGGTTCAACATTAGGAAAACTATTAGCACAATTGACTATATCAATAATCAGATTAACAAAAACTATATGATTATCTCAATAGATGCAGAAAAAGCATTTGATAATATCCAACATCCATTCCTATTAAAAACACTAGAAAGTATAGGAATAAATGAACTTTTTCTTAAAATAGTCAGTAGCATCTATTTAAAACCATCAACAAGCATCATATGTAATGGGGATAAACTGGAACCCACTAAGATCAGGAGTGAAACAAAATTGCCCACTATCATCATTATTATTCATTATTGTGTTAGAAATGCTAGCTTTGGCAATGAGTTGAGAAAGAGTTTAAAGGAATTAGAGTAGGTAATGAGGAAACCAAATTATCACTCTTTGCAGATAATATGATGGTATACTTAGAAAACCCCAGAGAATCAACTAAAAACTATTAGAAATAATCCACAACTTTAGCAAAGTTGTAGGATAGAAAATAAATCCACATAAATCCTCAGCATTTTTATACATCACTAACAAAATCCAAAAGCAAGAGATACAAAGAAAAATTCCATTTAATAACTGTTGATAGTATAAAATATTTGGGAATATATCAGCCAAGGGAAAGTCAGGAACTGTGGTGTTTTTCTTCTTTTAAAATAATATAATAATGGTTCTTTCTGGGAGCGAGCAGGTTTCTCAGGGAGGTTTTCTGGAGGCAGCCTTAGTATCAGTTCAGATCAATAATTACCCCAAAATGCAGCCAGGTGATAAAAATTAAGATTTTTATTGTCTCCAATATAGCCCAGTTAGCTTAGAGGCCTATCTCTCTGCTTGGTTCCAAGAGCTCTTATAGCTTTGTCCTTTGCTTTTGCCTCTGCTTTCTTCAGCCTCCAGAACCAGCACCAAGTTGAATCTGTCTTGCCTCTGAGAGAGGGCTTCTGGCTTTCAATCTCCCAGAGAACTCCTCTCCAACCCCAGTCAATGTTCCAAAGTAAAACTCCTCACTCAGAGAGGGCTTCTGGCTGAACTCACTTGACGCTCCCCTCTCAATCTAAATTCAGCTCAACTTCTGCAGCTTTGTCCTTTGCTTCTGCCTCTGCTTTCTTCAGCCTCTAATTCAGCTGAACTCTCTTGACTGGGCTTATATAGGACTCTTTTGAGAGAATGGGATTATGGGTTTTCTCCCAGAGTGCCTCTAGCCCTAAAAGTTTCAAGGGAGGTGTGAATTCACAAAGTTACACAGTTAACTTTGTGAATCTCCCCTACTTGTGAATTCTAATGAGTAAAGGTGTAAACACAAGCATTGTATCAATTAGTTCTACTTAATACCTTGTTTCAGGTTTTGGCCCAAAACATCTCCTTGTAAGATCAGATCAATAATCTATCAACTCTAATGAGTTAGCAGTTTGTAAAGATTCCAACAAGGAACTACATGAGCAAAACTACAAAACACTTTCCACACAAGTAAATTCACACTTAAACAATTGGAAAAATATTGTGTTCTTGGATAGGTCGAGTGAATATAATAAAGATGACAATATTACCTATACTGATCTATTTATTTAGTGCTATACCAATCAAACAACCAAGAAACTATTTTACTGACCTAGGAAAAATAACAACAAAATTCATCTGGAACAACAAAAGGTCAAGAATTTCACAGGAATTAATGAAAAATAAAAGCAAATGAAGGTGGCCTAGCTGTACTAGACCTAAAACTATTTTATAAAACAGCAGTCATTAAAACCATTTGGTACTGTCTAAGAAATAGAGCAATTGATCAGTGGAATAGATTAGGTTCACACAAAATAGTCAATGACTATAGCAATCTAGTGTTTGACAAAACCAACAACCCCAGCTTTTGGGATAAGAATTCACTATTTGACAGAAACTGCTGGGAAAATTAGAAACTATTATGGCAGAAACTAGGCATTTACCCACACCTAATACCATATACCAAGATAAGGTCAAAATAGGTTCATGATCTAGACATATATAAACAAATTAGAAGAACATAGGATAGTTTACCTCTGAGATCTGTGGAAGAGGAAGAAATTTGTGACCTAAGAAGAATTAGAGATAATTATTGATCACAAATAGATCATTTTTTATTATAAGTTTAAAAGGTTTTGTATAAACAAAACTAATGCAGACAAGATTAGAAAGGAAGCAATAAACTGGGAAAACATTTTTATAAAAGTTCTGATAAAGGTCTCATTCCTAAAATAAATAGAGAATTGACTCAAATTTATGAGAATTCAAGCATTCTCCAATTAATAAATGGTCAAAGGATATGAATAGACAATTTTTAGATGAGGAAATTGAAAATATTTCTAGTTATGTGAAAAGGTGCTCCAAATCACTATTGATCAGAGAAATGCAAATTAAGACAACTCTGAGATCCCACTACCCACCTCTCAGATTGGCTAAGATGATAGGAAAACATAATGACAAATGTTGGAGGGGATGTGGGAAAACTGGGACACTGATACGTTGCTGGTGGAATTGGGAACGAATCCAACCATTGACTATGCTCATGAAGTTATCAAACCTTTGACCCAGCAGTATTTCTACTGGGTTTATATTCCAAAGAGATCTTAAAGAAGGAAAGGGACCCACATATGCAAAAATGTTTGTGGCAACCCTTTTTGTAATGGCTGAAAACTGGAAACTGAATGGATGCCCATCAACTGAGAATGGCTGAATAAATTATGGTATATGAATGCTATGGAATATTATTGTTCTGTAAGAAATGATCAGCGGAGAGAGGCCTGGAGAGACTTACATGAACTGATGCTAAATGAAATGTGCAGAACCTGGGGATCATCATACAAGACTATATGATGATCAATTCTGATGGATGTGGCTCTCTTCAATAACGAGATGATTCAAACCAGTTCCAATCGTACAGTGATGAAGAGAACCAAATACACTCAGAGAGAGGACTGTGGAAACTAAGTGTGGACCACAGCATAGCATTTTCACTCTCTGTTGTTTGCTTGTATTTTGTTTTCTTTCTCTTTTTTTTCCCTTTTTGACCTGATTTTTCTTGTGCAGCAAGATAACTGTATAAATATGTATACATATATTGGATTTAACATATTTTAACATATTTAATATGTATTGGACTACCTGCCATCTAGGGGAGGAGATCGAGGGAAGGAAGGGATAATTTGGAACAGAAGGCTTTGCAAGGGTCACTGTTGAAAAATTACCCATGTATATGTTTTGTAAATAAAAAGCTTTAATAAATAAAAAATAAAAAGAAGCCACACACCTCCAAAAAAAAGAAAAAAGAAAGATGGAAAGTCTGCCTTTGAGATAGAAGATTCTCCCACACTCTTGGTTCTAGAATACTTTAAGTATTCCTCACTGGCCAATCTCTTAATTAAATTGCATGAAAAGGCTTAAGGCTGTTCCTGGTTTCTGCTTTGTTCTGTATGTGTGTGTGTGTATGAGTGTGTGTGTGTGTGTCTGTGTCTGTGTCTGTTTATTTGTGTGTAATTGTATGTATGTATATGTGGACATATATGTATGTGTATGTATATATTTGGCTATAAGTTAAATTTGAATCGGCACACTGTTCTAAGCATCAAGCAACTGGTTGTATTCAAGCTACTGTATTGTCTCTGGATGGTTTACATATGTAAAGGTCTATGTAATTTCATTTTGAGGCAGATCAAGTGACCTTGAGTCCCTTACAAATGCACTAAACTAGGGCAAGCAGACTTCAGGTGCTGAAATAAAAGGGTGCTTTTTTGTCTTCTAAATTTGCCTGCTGACCCATCTCATCAGACATAAGAGCTGCAACACTGAAAATCTCCATAGTAAAAAATTCCAAACCTTTTTTTCTACTCTCTGAGACAATCAACTGAAGGAGTGTTTTTCAATTGCCATTCTACCCTCTAAGCAAACCATTTGAGGAAGTGGCTCCTTCAATCGCCTTTTTCCTCATTTCAGACAATCACTTGAAAGGGAGATTACTCAAATCCTACATAAGAGATTGTTGTATCATTTGAAGTCCAAAAATTATTCCCTCTTAAGAACCAAAAGAAATTTTTGTTAGCAAGTAAAAACATAGATCTGCATTATTCTAATTTTTGTAAAAGTTGTTCTGCTCATCTGCATATGTAATTTAAATTTAGTTAAGATTTCTTTCTTTTTCCATCTCCCTTCAATATATTATGCTAATTTTTATAAATAATCTATCCATCTACCTACATATCTATGGTATATGTGTATGTGCATGTGTCCATTTGTATATATGTGTTGTATATAATGTGGACATATACATATAAATACATACATATATGTGATGATCACATATTTAAAATTAGCCGGAGTCAGGAATTCAGGTTAAAGGAAAAATCTTCAATCTTCATTCAAAACAAGCTGGGACACAAAGCCAGCCAGCAGAGGTGAAGGGGGATTGCAGGTGAAAAGGGGATTGGAGATGAAGAGCAGTCGCGATAGCAATGGGAGCCACTGTGACAAGATGCCAGCCAGCAGTCTCTCTTTCTGCTTCCCTTTCCACTCCCCTGCCTCCACCCACCAAAATTGTCATTTCCTATACAACACATCAGGACTTGCACAAAGAGTGGGTGGGGGCCATTCTTTCTCCAAGCTTATATATTAATGGAGTATGGTCCAATTACTATTTAGCCTCACGTGCTTGGGACCTCAGTGCATCAACTCAAGCCTCAGCCCATTACATCTCCTGCTTTCTTTTGTTTTAGAACACAGGTGGTCATGCCATCCCTGACTCCTCAGGGAGGTCAGAGCCCCCAAGGGAAGGTGATCACACCCTCCCTGACTTCTCAGGAAAGGAGGTGAAAGCACCGAAAAGGAGGTGATCACACCCTCCCTGACATCTCAGGAAAGGAGACGAAAAGCACCAAAGGGAAGTGGAGTTTGCTAGTGGGTTTCTGGGCTGAAGGGTCTTTTTATGCACAAACCCATCAGCATAGGAGGTATTATGCAATCATATAGCAATAACGCAGAGGCTGTTAGTGATGACTCTCCCAACAGTCAGTGCAGGCTTGATGTGGTGTAACAAACATGAATTGTACATGCAAATAATAGTATAACAAACAATATATATCAACATGGTGTTGTAAAAGATTGCCATAAGTCCTAGAAGGAAGAGTATGTAAATAACAGTCACAACATACTCCTTCTTCAGGAGCCAAGAGATAGTCCAAAACCAATCTATTGTCCATTGCTTCACATGTCAGGGAATCCAATGATCCCCCCAACTTTTTGAAGTCTTGCAAAAGTCTTTTTATGTGTTAGGGAATCCAATGATTCCAGCAGATTTTGAAGTCCTGCAACAGTCTTATCATTTCTCAGAAAATCCAATGATTCCTGAGGGATTTCAAGTCCTACAACAGTCTTATGTCTCAAAAAATCCAGTGATTCCTGAGAGTTTTCAAGTCTTATGTCTCAAAGAATCCAATGATTCTTGAGGGTTTTCAAGTCCTAAAACAATCTTATCATGTCTCAGAGAATCCAATGATTGCTGAGGGTTTTCAAGTCCTACAACAATCTTATCATGTCTCAGAGAATCCAATGATTCCTGAGGATTTTGAAGTCTAACAATTTTCTATGTCCATGAGTCAAATGCCATAACTGCCATACTTTTTCAATGGTGAGCACAGTCAGCAACAGAACCACCTGATATTTCTTGGGTCTTCTTCTTCGTTTCAAGGGTCTGCTCTGTCTCTCTGCGATGGACAAGGAGAATATGGCTCGTTGACACCCATCTGATTCCTTCTCCTCCTGTAAAAATACAAGCAAACCCTCTTCCCCAAGCAGTTAACCTATTTAATTCCCTTCTATTTACCACTTTCTGGATCTCTCCACATCACCTGGCCATTATCTAAAGATAGTGGAGCTGTTTGCACTGGACACTGCCCTGGTGTGTTAAAAGGCCTGTAACCTCCCCAACTGTAATCCTGATTGCTTTTCTGTTGGTTGATGACATCAGAGTCCTGAATTTCTAGACTCTCTGGATGTAACCTCAGTTGCTATCATGCCCCACCTATCTTTTGATTGATACCTTGGAGCTGGGCCCTGTCTCTCATTTCTCTGGGTCAATCTACATTCAGAGATTATAGATTGAATCTCTACAATTGGTTACATTTTGGACATGGGGTTTTGGGTTTTATTCTCTCACCC
Source organism: Antechinus flavipes (assembly GCF_016432865.1). Taxonomy (NCBI): domain Eukaryota; kingdom Metazoa; phylum Chordata; class Mammalia; order Dasyuromorphia; family Dasyuridae; genus Antechinus; species Antechinus flavipes. Next base: position 149,242,679 of record NC_067400.1, on the reverse strand, counting down.
TGTCTTCTCATTCTGTCTCCATATCTACAATGAGCTCTCAAATGTCCAACTTTTCCACACTGAAAGCATCTACGAGTTTCTCTAGAATTCCTTTGCCAAGAAGGACCCTGTTTTCCCATGTTGGGATCTTTGGAAGTCTGCATCATAGCTTGGCTAAAAAAGGTATTTATGCCCACTGTGGCACAGCATCTTATGAGCTCCTCTAAAGGAGTATCCTTGTACAATCCTAGTATAATTCTTCTGCAAACCTCATTAGCATTTCCTTAGCAAATTGCCTTATCAAAATGCCTGTTACTGCATTTTCCCCATTAGTTCTTGTGATAGCTGTCTGCAAACGTCCCACAAAGTCATCAAAGGGTTTATTTGGCTCTTGTGTTATTTTTGTGAAGGCCTCACCCTTGTCGTCTTTATTGTGGAGAGAAGCCCACGCTTTGATAGCATTAGCAGCAATTTGCTCATATGCTGCTATGGAATAATTAATCTGTACTGTGACGTCTGCATAGGGACCTACAGAGTTCTGCTGAAAGGAACTCTGTCCCAAACTTCATGATTTGGGGCATAGCTTCAGAGCAGTTCTGGAGAGTCTGTTAGTTTTTAATTCGTCCAAAATGGTATGATCTAAGGAGGTGTTTTTACTATTCTTCTACTCTGTATTTTGGTTTGTGAGTGACCAGACTTTTTTTTTCTTTCCTACTCTAGCATTGTGAGCCATTTCTCTACAGATATAATACACTAATGCTTTTCCTTACCCTAGAACTATGACCCAGGACTATGACTAAGATCCATACATGGGCAATGGTATAGAATCCTTCACCCAGTACCAGTAAAGGGACCCCTGTAGTCTCCTTCTAATCAATCTGTCTAGTCCCTTCATCAATGGTGGGCTGAAAGCTTAATGAATATTTATTAATTTATTATATATTTCTTTTATTGTTATTTTTTTAACTCCTTGGATAAATGGGTTCATTTACTTTTCACTATTTGTGATGCTTTCATGTAACTAGCAACTTGTAGGAAAGTGTCAAGCTTGAGAGTATAAGTTAAATCCCTTTTAAGAAGTAGAGACAAAAAAAGTGACTTAAAAATTGTGCCCCAGAAAAATTTAGGAGAACAAATGATATAATTCTAATCCAAAACCTTCTTGAAAGAGAACAGAGAAGATAGCAGCATGGCCCTTTATCTGGGTTCCCTCTAGGCAGGAATCAAAATCAAAATCTCTGCTATAGAGGGATAGACAAGATTCCATAATTTTCTATTCTCAATGACCTGGAAATTACATTTAGGTAAATCTTCTGAACATTTCTGTGAGCATCAACATCTAACCAAGTAACATTACAGAGTAATAAATCTCAATGGAGGAAGACAACACATTGTTGTTGTTTATTCTTTATTTTTGAAGAGGATCTATAATATCACAGGTAACATTTTGACTTGCACATGAATTGAAATTAAGTAAGAGTTGCACAAAATCATCTTTTTCACTCTCTCTTCCTCAGTCATTAAAGTCCAATAGTAAAACAAAAGTCAAGATGATGGTAATACCCTAGGATACAGTGGATGACTTTGGTATCTTTGATATCTGAACAATTTTTAAGCACTACACAGTGCCTGTTTCAGTTATCTTCAAGACCATTTTGTTCTCATTGCCTGTTCTGCTGGGGGGAAGTCTTTACATGCTTGGGATCAGTTGCCCTCAACTTTGTTTAGTTGAAAATGGGGAGAGATGGAAAGAAAATGGGAGAATGAGAATGAAGGAGAGAAAAGGAATAAAAGAAGGGAAAGAGTAAAAAGGCCATACCCATTATGGGGGCATGGTACAGAAAATGTTGAGAGTCATAAGTGAGACTGGAAGAAATAAAGTATGACTGGCCTAAACATCTTCCTTAAAATGGAGATCCTGAGAAGTCCAAGGGTGATGTGAATTTCCTGGATGAAGAGATTTCTGTGATTTGTATGGTAGAGAAAGTTTAGAGAGTCAGGAGTACAGCCTGGATGGGATGCTATGAAACTCTATAATTTAATATTCTTTCATTTATCCAAATTGTTTCCCAGTTCCATTATGGAATTATGGGAATTCCTGCTCTTCTTCTGAGGAATTAAAAGCACTTTAAAGAGTTTTAAAGATACATACATACACACATACAGAGAGAGAAACAGAGACAGAAACACAGAGAGTTGAGAAACTGCAGAGAGGAAAAACAGAACAAATGACCTAATGATCTTTATTTATGTTATTTTTTTTTAAATGAGTGGAGGACACTTAATTATTTTAGTGATAGAGAAACCCAAATAATCTTCAATTTAATGCTGACAATTTGAAAATTTGAAGAGAAATGCAAAAGATATATTCAGAAATACAAAATCTATCTTCCTACGACTCTCCATCTCTAATCTTTTAAAGAAAAAGCTGTAAGATCTAAGAGAGAAAATAGCTCCCAATGAAACTGGAAGTAAAGGGGAAGAGTTTTCATGAGAAAGTTGGCAAAATTTTTCTTCTTTTTAGGTTTACAGTCATATTTGAGCAGAATAATTTTTTTTTCCTTTTTTGTCTGATCTGTCGGATAGTGGTGGGGAGAAGAGGGAGAAGGAATATCTCTTGCCCCAAAATTTGTTTACATTAAAACAAAGACTAAGTTTATAAATCAAAGTAACAATGTCCATACTTACAAATAATCAATGAATTGATTTTGATGTTTTCTTTTTTCCTTTTTTTGATTTTAGATTACATTTGGGTTTTTTTCTGTTGTTTTAATTTATTTTATTAAAAACCAGAATTAAAAAAAAAAGAAAAACAGAAAAGGAAAGCAATACAGAATAAAAGATAACATTGTCAAAGGCCCTACAGAACATCAGGGAGGATTATTCAAAATATATAACAATATACACCCAGAGAAAGAACACTGGGAAATGAATATAAACTGCTTGCATTTTTGTTTTTCTTCCCGGGTTATTTATACCTTCTGAATTCAATTCTCCCTGTGCAATAAGAAAACTGTTTGGTTCTGCACACATATATTGTATCTAGGATATACTGCAACCCATTCAACATGTAAAGGACTCTTGCCATATGGGGGAAGGGGTGGAGGGAGGGAGGGGAAAAATCGGAACAGAAGTGAATGCAAGGGATAATGCTGTAAAAAATTACCCTGGCATGCATTCTATCAATAAAAAGTTATTAAAAAACAAAAGAAAACAAAACAAAATATATAACAATAAATTACCAGTTCAAGAAAGAATATGTAATAGTAGAAGAAATTATATTCATGAGTGTCTATCTTTTTTTTGGGTTTCCTTATAGATTATTCTTTTGTCTCTGCTTACATTTTTAACTTTATTTTTTTTCCCTTTCATCTGAAATTCTCCCCAACAACTCCCCCAAGCAGACTATAGTTAAGCACAGATGTGTTAGATAGATACATACATACACATATATGCATATACATACACATTTGCACCCACAGACCAATTCACAAATGCAAAACATCTATATACACATATACAGAGAGCAACATTTATATATATCTACATATATTCAGATATATATACACACATGCATCCCACCCATATGCAAGCAGGTATCCCAAATAACATTAGTATGATTGACATATAATGTACATTTCTCTCTTAATTGAATCTTTAAATTTGAATTATTTCTTTTTTCCTATGCCTGCTAACTCTTCTGTTATATAACTCCTTAACTTGCCTTGCTATTACTTAACTCCCCTTGCCCATGAATCCACCCATTATCTTTTTCCTCCAACCTTTTCTTGCCTCTCCACCTTTCCTCGTCCCCTATTTCCTTATAGGTTTTAGAAAGTACTATAACCTAGATGATGCGTATTTGTTGTTGTATAATGTTGCCTATTTACCTCATTCCCAACATGAGGGGGTTTTCAGAACTATGACTCTTCCTCTTCTCTCTAATACCTTTGTGTCTATTCTTCTTCTGCACCTCATTTGTATAACATTATTACTATTTTTTAACTTTTTCTAGGTGGTTTTGCAATTTTTGATAAAGAGTCTACTCAACGTCTCTCATTTGATTTTTAATTTTTTTTGAGTTTTTTTATAAATTCTCTCTGAGCAGGGAGCCATTTCACCTTACTCTTTGGGATAGAAGCTCTTTGTACTTCAATATCTGCCTCTGAAGATAAACTTCCCTGTTTCCATAGTAAATTACTATGATTAGAGTCCTTGTCAATTCATTTTTTTAAAATAGGAGAAAGTACCATAAGCACCTCTAATTGTGGAGTGGAAGGAATGAAGTTTCTGCCTTCATTTCAGCTTTCCTTTCTGACCTGGGATCCCAAACCAAGAGCTCCACCCTCTTACAAGCACCTGAAGCCAGCAGCATCCCTGCCATACTGCCTTTGTACTCACCAGGGTCTTTCTCAACCCTGTCTGTGTTTCTGAAGTAGGCCTGGCAGTTCATAATCAGATGAGGTTTCTTCAGTCTTCCAGGACTCAGACTGCAGACAACTCCCCCCCTCCCCCCAACACACAATACAGTCCAGGAGGTGAACGTTTCTATGGTTCCTGCTGAGACTCCAGTCAAACACAGCTAGCTCCTGGGGTCCGCACTTGGTGCCTCTGTGGGAGCTAACCTGGAGGTGTTTGCCCTTCATGTGAGTTAATCTCTGGCCTAGAGCTTTTATTTAAGAGCACCCCAGTTCTGAACTAAATCTTTCTTTTCACCCTGAAGTACAAATTTGTTCTGTTTGTGGGGGAAATCTGGAGAGTTTGAAATTTACTAACTCCACCGTAATCCTCCCCAATATTCTTTTGTTGTTGTTGTTGTTGTTGTTAATTTAATGTTATTAATTAAAAAGAATAATTTTAGGTGCTCTAATCTAAGAACATTGATTCAATTTTTATACTGTACAATCAACCACCTGTGGAGACTTAGTCTGAGTGATTCCCATATTTAAAATCTTGCTTAAACTTTGTGTATGTCTGGAAATATCTTTGTGCATTTGCAATTAAACATAGGGAGTAGGGAGCATGGCAGGGAAGAGAAACTAAACTGGAAAAAAACCCTCTTCTCATGATATGGGTACTATTCAGCATGTTTTTTTAAAATTTTTTATTGTATTTTTTTAAAATTTTATTAAAGCTTTTTATTTACAAAACATATGCACAGGTAATTATTCTACATTGACACTTGCAAAACTTTGTTACAAATCTTCCCTCCTTTCCACCACCCCCTCCCCTAGATGGCAGATAGTCCAATACATATTAAATATGTTAAATATATATGTTAAATCCAATACATATATATATATACACATACATATTTATACAGTTGTCTTGCTGCACAAGAAAAATCGGGTCAAAAATGTAAAGGGTTGAAACTCTTTTAAGTTTATGCACTGAGGTTGGACAACCGAGCACTTAAGGCTAACTACTGATTGGACAATACTCTATTAGTATATGCTTGGAAAATGGCCTTTTCCACTATTCTGTGCTGGCTCAATAATAGCTGTATACAGAGAATTGGAGGAGGGAGTAGAGGGTGGAGTAAGACAAGCCAGAGTGACTTCTGGCTGGGAGACGAAGAGGAGAGATGTGGAGATTCCTTTGTCCATTCCTCTCACTTTGACCAAGAAGTAAGACCAAGGACTTTTATTTATCCTGACTCCGGCTGATTCTAAAGTATTCAGGGTGCTAACTTGGTCTTCACAAAAAAAGGAAAAATAATTGAGAAAGAAAACAATGCAAGCAGACAACAAATGAAAGACTGAAAATGCTATGTTGTGGTCCATACTCAGTTCCCTCAGTCCTTTCTCTGGGTGTAAATGGCTCTCTTCATCACTGAACAATTGGAACTGGTTTGAATCATCTCATTGTTGAAGGGAACCATGTCCATCAGAATTAATCATTGTATAATCTTCTTGTTGCCGTATATAATGATCTCCTGGTTCTGCTCATTTCACTTAGCATCAGTTCATGTACATCTCTCCAGGCCTCTCTAGAATCATTCTGCTGGTCATTTCTTACAGAACAATAATATTCCATAGCATTCATATACCATAATTTATTCAGCCATTCTTCAATTGATGGACATCCATTCAGTTTCCAGTTTCTAGCCACTACAAAAAGGGCTGCCACAAACATTTTTGCACATGTGGGTCCCTTTCCCTCCTTTAAGATCTCTTTGAGATATAAACCCACTAGAAACACTGCTGGGTCAAAGGGTATGTATAGTTTGATAACTGTTTGAGCATAATTTCAAATTGTTCTCCAGAATGGTTGGATCCATTCACAGTTCCACCAACAATGTATCAGTGTCCCAGTTTTCCCACATTCCCTCCAATATTTGTCATTATCTTTTCCTGTCATCTTAGCCAATCTGAAAGGTATGTAGTGGTATCTCAGAGTTGTCTTAATTTGCAGTTCCCTGATCAATAGTGATTTGGAGCACCTTTTCATATGACTAGAAATATTTTCAATTTCTTCATCTAAAAATTGTCTGTTCATATCCTTTGATTATTTATCAATTGGATAACGACTTAAATTCTTATAAATTTGAGTCAATTCTCTATATATTTTAGAAATGAGGCCTTTATCAGAACCTTTGTAAAAATGTTTTCCTAGTTTATTGCTTCCTCTCTAATCTTGTCTTTGTTTTGTTTGTATAAAAGCTTTTTAACTTAATATAATCAAATGATCTAATTTGTGATCAGTAATTATTTCTAATTCTTCTTTGGTCACAAATTCCCTCCTCCTCCACAGAGCTAAGAGGTAAACTAGTTTATGTTCTTCTAATTTGGTTATAATATCATTCTTTTTGTCTAGATCATGAACCCATTTCGATCTTATCTTGGAATATGGTGTTAGATGTGGGTAAATGCCTAGTTTCTGCCATACTAGTTTCCAATTTTCCCAGCAGTTTTTGTCAAATAGAGAATTCTTATTCCAAAAGATGGGGTCTTTGCATTTGTCAAACACTCGATTACTATAGTCATTGACTATTTTGTCCTGTAAACCTAATTTATCAACTACTCCATTTTTTAGCCAGTACCAAAGGGTTTTGATGATTGCTATTTTATAATATGGTTTTAGATGTGGTACAGCTAGGTTACCTTCATTTGCTTTTATTTTTCATTAATTCCCATGAAATTCTTGACCTTTTGTTGTTCCAGATGAATTTTGTTGTTATTTTTTCTAGGTCAGTAAAATAATTTCTTGGGAGTTTGATTGGTATAGCACTAAATAAATAGATTAATTTAGGTAGTATTGTCATCTCTACTATATTCACTCAACCTATCCAAGAGCACTTGACATTTTTCTAATTGTTTAGATGTGACTTTATTTGTGTGGAAACTACAAAATTTGTAGTTTTGCTCATATAGTTCCTGACTTTCCCCTGGCAGATAGATTCCCAAATATTTTATACTATCAACAGTTATTTTAAATGGAATTTCTCTGTTTAGATCCTGCTGTTGGATTTTGTTAGTGATGTATAAAAATGCTGAGGATTTATGTGGATTTATACTGCACATATATAATGTGCAGTATACTGCACTTTGCTAAATTTGTGGATTATTTCTAATAGTTTTTAGTTGATTCTCTAAGTATACCATAATATCATTTGCAAAGAGTGTTGGTTGCTTCATTATCTACTCTAATTCCTTTCATCTCTTTTTCTTCTCTTATTGGCAAAGCAAGAATTTCTAATATAATATTGAATAGTAATGGTGATAGTGGGCAACCTTGTTTCATCCCGATCTAATTAGGAATGGTTCTAGTTTATCCCCATTACATATGATGCTTGGTGATGGTTTTAAATAGATGCTACTGATTGTTTTAAGGAAAAGTCCATTTATTCCTATATCCTGTAGTATTTTTAATAGGAATGGATGTTAGATTTTTATCAAATGCTTTTTCTGCATCTATTGAGATGATCATATGGTTTTTGTTAATTTGGTTATTTATATAGTCAATTATGCTAATAGTTTTTCTAATATTGAACCAGCCCTGCATTCCTGGTATGAATCCTACTTGGTCATAGTATATTATTGTGAGGATGATTTTCTGTAATCTCTGCTAATATTTTATTTAAGATTTTTGCATCAATATTCATTAAGGAGATTGGTCTATAATTTTCTTTCTCTGTTTTCAACCTACCTGGTTTAGGTATCAGTACCATGTCTGGGTCATAAAAGGAATTTGGTAGGAGTCTTCATTGCCTATTTTTTCAAATAGTTTATATAGCATTGGTGTTAATTGTTCTTTAAGTATTTGTTAGAATCCATATGTAAATCCATCTGGTCCTGGGGTTTTTTTCTTAGGGAGTTGATTAATAGCTTATTCTATTTCTTTTCCTTTTATTATTTTTTTAAATAACTTTTTATTGATAGAACCCATGCCTGGGTAATTTTTTTACAACTTTATTCCTTGCACTCACTTCTGTTCTGATTTTTCCCCTCCCCCAGATGGCAAGCAGTCCTATACATGTTAAATATGTTGCAGTATATCCTAGATACAATATATGTGTGCAGAATCGAACAGTTCTCTTGTTGCACAGGGAGAATTGGATTCAGAAGGTAGAAATAACCCAGGAAGAAAAACAAAAATGCAAACAGTTTACGTTCATTTCCCAGTGTTCCTTCTTTGGGTGTAGCTGTTTCTGTACATCATTGATCAATTGAAACTGAGTTAGATCTTTTTGTCAAAGAAATCCACTTCCATCAGAATATATCTTCATACAGTATCGTTGTTGAAGTATATAATGATCTCTTGGTTCTGCTCATTTCACTTAATATAAGTTTATGTAAGTCTTTCCAAGCCTCTCTGTAGTCATCCTGCTGGTAATTTCTTACAGAACAATAATATTCCATTACATTCATATATTTCAATTTATTCAGCCATTCTCCAATTGATGGACATCCATTCATTTTCCAGTTTCTAGCCACTACAAACAGGGCTGTCACAAACATTTTGGCACATACAGGTCCCTTTCCCTTCTTTAGTATCTCTTTGGGGTATAAGCCCAGTAGTAGCACTGCTAGATCAAAGGGTATGCACAGTTTTGATAACTTTTTGAGCATAATTCCAGATTGCTCTCCAGAATGGTTGAATTCATTCACAACTCCATCAACAATGCATCAGTGTCCCAGTTTTCCCACATCCCCTCCAACATTCATCATTATTTTTTTCCTGTCATCTTAGTCAATTTGACAGGTATGTAGTGGTATCTCAGAGTTATCTTAATTTGCATTTCTCTGTTCAATAGTGATTTGGAATACTCTTTCATATGAATGGAAATAGTTTCAATTTCATCATCTGAAAATTGTCTGTTCATATCCTTTGACCATAAAATGGGACAATTTAAATAATTTCCTCTTCTCTTAATCTGGGCAATATATATTTTTGTTGGTATTCCTTCATTTCACTTAGGTTATCAAATTTATTGGCATAAAATTGAGCAAAGTAACTCCTAATTATTGCTCTAATTCCCTCTGGTGGAAAGTTCTCCCTCTTCATTTTTGAGACTAACAATTTGATTTTTCTCTTTCTTTTTTCTAATCAAATTAACTGAAAGTTTATCTATTTTGTTGGTTTTTTCCATAAAACCAATTTATTAATTCAACAGGTTTTTTTTTTTCAGTTTAATTAATCTCTCCTTTTATTTTTAGAATTTCCAGTTTGGTATTTAATTGGGGGATTTTAATTTGTTCTTTTTCTAGTCTTTTTAGCTGCAAGTCTAATTCATTGATCTTCTCTTTCTCTATTTTAATGCAAGTAAACATCTAGAGATATAAAATTTCCTCGATTATCGCTTTAGCTGCATCCCACAAATTTCATTATGTTGTCTCATTATTGTCATTCTCTTGAATGAAATTATTAATTGTTGTCCGTGATTTACTGTTTCATCCATTCATCCATTCATTTTTTAGGATGAAATTATTTAGTTTTCAATTACTTTTTGGTCTATTTTCTCCTGGCCTTATATTTCATGTGATTTTTATTGCATCATGATCTGAAAAAAAAAATGTGTTGACTATTTCTGCCTTTTTGCATTTGATTTTGAGGTTTTTATGTTCTGAAACATGGTCAATTTTTGTATAAGTTGCACGAACCACTGGTAAATATTCTCCATAAAAGCTATCCATAGTGAGAGTCCTTTTTTTTTGGTTTTGTTTTGTTTTATTTTGTATTAATTTTTTTAAGGCTTGAGGTCTGTTCACTGCAAACAAGTGACAGCTGCTTTAATTTGCCCTGGGGCAGTTCTGCTAATTGATTTCCAGTGTTGGGTAATAGTGACTATGTCCAGCATTCTTCCAGGGCTCAATGGTTTACAATTTGCCTTTTGCAAAAGGCAAATCTGCCAAACCACTTGCTTGTTATCATATCAAAGTGGCCTAAGAGCCTCACAGAAGATTTCCAAGTACATGGAGGCTGCAGCACTCTGACTCCTGGCCCCAGTTTCTTTCCCTGATCTCCCTGTGCTGTGGTCTGGGCTCAGTAGACTGTCCCCCTGCCCATTTGAAACAGACCTGTTTTGAAGTTCTTCCAAGGTAACTTCTTCTAGAAATGTGTTGTACTCCAAATATTTGTGGGTTCTTTGACTCCAAAACCAGTTTAGAGGCTAATCTGCTGTTGGTTTGAGAGGTCAGAGGAGGTCACAGAGAGTAGGGTCTGCTCTCCACCATCTTGGCTCCACCTCTACTCAGGATGCTTTTGTTTTTATATAGAAGTTGTTTATTCCTGTCTATAAAAGATAGGCACAGTTTAGAATCCATGTCAGTAATATACAACCGCTTACTACTTTGTATGAATAACAAAAAGCTTTTACCTTTCTTTTTCTAAATTTGCCTCATTAACTAGGATGAGGCCCAGACCATAATTTCTTTTAGCAATTTGGCAACCCTGGCAAACCCCTTTGCTCACTTGGGTAACTGGGTAGTGTACTCTGTTTCCCCAGTTGGCACTTGGACATAGGCAACTCTCTTATCATTTAGGTCCCCTCTTAAGGTTTCTCAGTGTTAAAAACTGAAAGAGTAATAAGTGTCTATGGAGAAAGTTAGATAGATGCTTTACCAACTCTCACATAAAGTACCTACTGGACATTTAATGTGCTTTTATTCCTTTTTTGTTAATTCCTAACTCCTAACTCAAAAGAATTTGAATCATTATTTACTGTGATCTGGGAGGGATTAGGTTAGAATACAAAGATTTGGCTTATCAGGTGATTTTAAGGATCCTAAAATATTGATCAGATTAAGCATCTGATTTACCTCCCATGTTATAAAATTAGTCACCAATTTGTGGGGATGGAAGACCACAGACGTGAGGTTCATGAAGTCAGCCAAACAAGTGTGAATACAGACTAAAGACAAACTACCCCCTTGTGTACAATATGACTTCAATTTAGAGACTCAAAAACTCATTCATGCATAAGCCCATCTTGGGGTAATAGTGCCAAGCTAATCACCTTTCAATGCTCCTGTCCTTCCAGAAAGGAAAAATAAGGTGATGATGAAGGCTTACTCATGTACTATTTTGTCCAGGATCAAAAGGCTATCAATAATTTTGTCTCCCTGAGAACCTGAATCCGGTTCTTATTATCACCAATATTCCTCATAATATGAAAGGATATCCTGTTATTTACTTGTGAGCTACTCCTTTTTTTTTTTTTTGTATCCCTTTAGACCTGGACTCAGAGTACTCCTTTGCCTTATTTGGAAGGGCCAGCCAAACACTTGGACTTAGGTTACTGTGAATCTCTGACTATTCATGTATTAATTCAATATGTTGATGATTTAATGCTTGCCTCCTCTTCCCAGAGAGGCTGTGAGGAAGATACTATTTTCTTCCTACTCTATCTTTATGAAAAGAGCCATCAAGCCTCCCCTTCAAGTTACAGTTTGCCCTACCCACAACACTGTAATTGGGATATAAGCTTAGCACTGGCACTAGGGCCTTGGTAAAAGATAAGATTCAGGGTATTCTTCAAATGCCAAATAAAAACAAAGAAACCTGGTATATGCTTTGTTGGGGACAGTAGAAGTCCATCACTGGAAGAATTCACCAAGGAACTAGCTGGTTATATGGCTACAGAGTTCCTTATTTTCTCAGAGGACTTGAAGGAAGCAATTAGGCCATTGAAGAAGGTAATGACCTCTCTAACAATTCTTGGAATAACCTTTCTAGGTCCTGTGGACCAGTTATATTGCCATCAAAGTTGCCAAACAGACACTGAATATAACACTCCCATAGAAAGCCTGCTAAGATTGACCTCAGCCAAGCAGAGATTCAGTACTTGAATTCAATTCCTCTCACTGATTCCCAAACTAACTCCCAAATTACAAGCAGCAGAGATTAAGATGATGCAGTTGAAGACAGAGGAATAATATAAATGCATTGTATTGTGAGTATAGTTAGCACCAAAAATCATTCGCTTATGCAGTCAGTCTGAATGATCTTCATGTTTAAATCCTTCCTTAAAACTTCGGATACATGAGCAACTGGTCTGCTTTATACAATAATCTCGAAATGCCCTTGTGCATTAGCATTTGGGGGGGGGGGGGAGTTAAAGTGACATAAAATTCCTCTCCCCATGTCATGTGAACCAATAAACATACTTTTACCCTTATATAGATGTTATCTACTACAGTCTATAAAAGAAAGCATAGTTTGAAATCCACACTAGTCTAATCCAACTGCTTACTGCCTTAGTGTGCTAATGAAATACTTTTACCTTTCCTTTCCTGAGTTTGCTATATTGATCAGGATGAGACCTTAAACAAGATTTCTTTTTCCCCTTTTTCTTTATTATCTTTTAAATTTATGGATGTCTATTACATAGTATAATAAAAAAGATGATTGCACATGAAACTGCAAATCTATCATATACAACTTATTATTAATTTTAAATATATAATAAAATTACCATGCATATTTTTTCTTTTCTCCCCCAAGAAAGAATTGATTGCATATATATATGTGTGTGTGTGTGTGTGTGTGTGTGCAAGTGAAGCAGGTAATGACCTCTCTACCAACTTTTAGAATAACCTTTTCAGGTCATTCATTCTTTGCTAAATCAATGCAGCATGTGTTATTTTGGGGGCACAAAGTAATTTCCTTTACTTTTCAGTATATTAGATTGCAACTTTTTATTACATTTCTTTTAGGTGACATTTAGTTTTCTACTATTCAAACTGTTTTCACTTGCCTGTATGTATGTGCATTACAAAATATGTATATATGTATAATATATATAATATACACACATATTTGTGTCTGTGGTAACAAGATTTCTTTTAACATAAATTTCTGTCAATACTTTCACTCTTCTATTGTATTTTTATTTGATGGCCTTTGTAGATTTTATGCATAAAGAGGAGCTAGATTGAGAGCTCTGAGACACAGTGAACTATATGGCTCTGGGCAAATTATCTGTGATGACCGGGTATTTAAAATCAGCCAGAGTCAGGAATTCAGGTTAAGGGAAAAATCTTCAATCTTTATTCTCAATAGAGGTGAAGAAGGGTTGCAATAGCAATGTCCTATCAGTGCCCATCAGACAATGCTAGCTTCATAAACTATACTAATCCTTCTGTGATTATAATGACCAGTCTGGCTCCAGAGAAGAGATGAAGCCATGTATATCATCTTCCTTTCACTGCCCTGGAAGAGACCATGGTTGTGAAATGTTGTCAGGCCCATCAGTTACAGGTGCCACTACTGCCATCATTAAGATAAACTTTCTCTTTGTTCCCAAGGAAGACTTACTGCTGGAGAATCAAATTGGGAGTTAGGAGAGGAGAGTGATAGGTGATATTCATAAAAACAAAAGATATCAAGAAAACTAGTTTTAAAAATGTAAGTGGTGAAAAATAAAGTAAAAATATCTAGCCTAATTTCCTGCTTCTAGCATGTAAACATTACTTTATCTTCTTGATCTTTATCTTCTTGATCTTTTCATCCTATATAGACTTGCTTTTCCTTCTTGTTTCCCTTTGATGATTTACATATCAAAAGGCTTGCTTTTTTCCTGATTTCTTTAGTAGAAAAGATTTGAATTCCTTCTTTCTGCCTAAACGTTATTTTCAATAGATTCAGACATAAACTTTGCCCCTTGTGTTATTTTGGGGATACAGAGTAATTTCTTTTACTTCTCAATATGTTAGATTCCAACTTTTTATTACACTTCTTCTAGTGGACAAATAGTTTTATATTGCTTCACTTGATTCAGACTGCTTTCACTTGATATATGGGTCCCATCCTGACTGCATGCAAGATTTTTAAAGTTTAATGTTGAAGCTCTGAAATTTGGTAAATACAGTTCTGATTGAAATCATTCAGTCTACAAGCTTTTCTTAAGTGTTAAATGGTGGCAATACAAAGAAAGGCAAAAACTAAATCCCTGACCCCAAGGAAGGAATTCACAGTTTAATGGAGAGACAATATAAAAATAACTACATACAAACAAGATATATATTCAGACTGCTTTCACTTGATATATGGGTCCCATCCTGACTGCATGCAAGATTTTTAAAGTTTAATGTTGAAGCTCTGAAATTTGGTAAATACAGTTCTGATTGAAATCATTCAGTCTACAAGCTTTTCTTAAGTGTTAAATGGTGGCAATACAAAGAAAGGCAAAAACTAAATCCCTGACCCCAAGGAAGGAATTCACAGTTTAATGGAGAGACAATATAAAAATAACTACATACAAACAAGATATATAAAGAACAAATTTCAACAGAAGAAAGGTATAATGAGCAGGAGGGGAGAGAGGAATAAGAAGGGCCACCTACAGAATGTAAAAAGGTACTGTGCAAAGAAATGGAAGATTATATTCTAAGAACAGCAAGAAGCCCATTGTCACTAAATCATAAAGTATGTGGACAGAAGTAAAATGTAAGAAGACTGAAAAGGTAGAAAGAGGCCAGATTGGGGGTGAGGGAGAGAGAGAAAGAGGCTTTACAAATCAAACAGAGGGTTTTATATTAGAACTTGAAGTTTTCCAGAAGCCACTGGAGTTTTTTGAGGTAATTTGGTCAAACCTCCACTTGAGAAAGATCATTTTAGCAGCTGATAAGGAATGTATTGGAATTAAAAAAAAAAAAAGAAGGCAAAAAGATCAAACAAAAAGATATTGCAATAGCCCAGAGATGAAGTAATCACATCCTGCAGTAGGGTAGCAGCTGTGTGAGTAGAGAAAAAGGATTATAGATGAGAGATGTTACAAAGGTATAAACATCAAGATTTGGCAACAAATTGGATCAAATAGGATGAGTTGCAAGAGAAAACCTAAAGATAACACCAAGGTTGTAAGCCTAAGTAGTTAGGAAGATGATGTTCTCAGCAGCTTTAAGGAAGTTAAGATATGATGCATTGTTTAGAGGAAAAGATAATGAGTTCTGTTTTTGTTATATTGAGTTTGACATGAGTATAGAATATCCAATTCAAGATGTCCAAGAAAGCTGATGATGGCAGACTGGAGCTCAAGATAAAGCTTAAGGCTGGATAAGTGTATAAGAATCCTCAACATAGACAAGATAGTTGAATCCACGAGCACTAGTGTAATATAGAGGTTTCTGGCCTTATATTTGTTTTGTTTTCGGGACCCTATGAAACCTTTCTTTAATGCATAAAATAAAATACATATATATAATAAAAAATAAAAAATCCAAGTTCATTGATCTCAAGTTAAGAACCTACTTTACCTATACCCTACCATACAGTAAGAAGAAAACCCAGAAAAGACCCTTCGGTACTCAGTGAGTGACATAAAGGAAACTCCAACAATGGACACTGAAAAATCAGATGTGTTAGAAGAGAGTCAGGAATGATCAATGTCTTTGAAAATGTAGAGAGGAGTATTCAAGAGAAGATGATACCAAGTGTCAAAGATTGCAGAGAGGACAAGGAGGACAAAGCTTGAGAAAGGTCATTGGATTAAAAGATCATTGGTAACTTTGGAGAGCGCAGTTTCAGTTGAATGATAAGGTTGGAAGTCAGATTGTAGTGGGTTTGAAATAGAATGAAATAAAAGTAAAGGCATTGATTATAAATGCCTTTCCAAAGAAGTTCAAAGGAGATGTAAGATGATAGCTATAAGAATGATTAACAAGTGAAGGGTTTTATTTTTAATATAAACTTTTGTCCCTTAGTAGCCAACCCATATATTTTAAAGAAAAAAGGAAAAAGAGAAAAAAAATCATCAATTAATACATTGAAAAGGTCTAAAAATTCATGTGAAAAACCACACCTGTATCCTCATACCTCTGCAAAAAAGTAAGGTAAAAGCTGTCTTCTGAGATCTCTTCTTTAGAACTGTGTTTGTTCTTCTTAATTTTATGGCACTCATTTTTGATTAGTTTGTAGTTATTCTTTGCATTTATATTGCTGTAGTAGGTGTGTGTGTGTGTGTGTGTGTGTGTGTGTGTGTGTGTGTGTGTATTGTTTTCTTATCTCTGTTTCACTTTGCATTGACTTGTGTAAAATCTTCCCATGCTTCTCTCTTTTCATTAAAGATCAGTGGGGCATTAGTTGAACCCTGTTTTTTTCTGGATTCAAGTTCAATGACTTATCCTATTATACCATGCTTCTTTACTTATTCCTTACCTTTTTCTGTTATTCTTTTTTTAAGCTTCTCACTCTGCAGCCTTTCAAGCTAGTTGTTCCATTCTCATTTGGGATATCTACTTGAAGTTGTAAAATTTTTCTTCTCTTCCTAGAGATTTCAAAATGCTTCATATTCTTTTACCCTATAGTGATTGTTAGTGCTATGTAGGATCATAGATTTAGAATTAGAAGAGATCTTACAAGTCAGATAATCTAATCCTTTCATTTTACAGATAGAGAAAATAAGGCCCCAAAAAGGTTAAGCCATTTTGCTAAAGTTATAAATAAAGTGGTAGAGGCAAAATTTTAATTCATCTTCTTAGATTCCAAATCCAATTTTCTTTCTACTGTACCAAGGAAATATATATTTGGAAAAGAAAGTGGCTCAGAATCCTGTAGTGAAAATAAATGTGAGGCACACCGTCTCTTTAAGGCGTTTAAATTCTTATTACATAAAGAATAATTGATGGTGAAAAACTCATATTTCTAGTAGAAGAAATTTACATTAAATATCAACAATTATATAATATTGCTACCATTATAGCCAAAGATTTTGATACTTAAAAAGAACTTTATTTTAACATAAAATGCTAAAATGAACATATAAAGACCTTTTAGATGAAAGTTGAGACTTTTTGTAGAGAAAATTATCTGTACTGTGGAAGATCTCTTTGTGAACAATAGAAAATGTTTCTTTGCTTGTGTGAAAAGTTTGATGTCATAAACCATCAGAGAAAAATCTTTATTTAAAAACTAGTCAAAACTTTTTTTTAAAGAAACAGCTTCAAAAGCACCAAAAAGATTGGGGCCCTGTTGAAAACTCCAGAGTAGGGCATGATGGGTATCCCAGCTTATTTGCATATACATATTTTGACTTAACAGAGGTAAAATTAAAATAAGAATCATATAAATATTTGGAGATTGCTGTATGATTTTAAAAGGATTATTGGTGTGATAGGAGAAATTTGGAAAGTTGTGAATTTTTATGTAAAAAGTGAGCCAGGACATTTTCATTTAAATAATTAAACAAAATAGAAAAAGGAAGAAAATGATGCAACACAGCAGCAACAGGAAAACAAAACAAAAAACAACCTGAGGTGAAGAACTGAATACATGGCAAACAGGCTGAAAAACCATTCTGTTGGAACTGTGGCACTCAGTAGTCAAATGAGAGACTTCAGCTAAATGATTCTTGGTTAGAGAGCATTAACATTCCTGTTAAGGTCTAGTGGACAATTAGTGCCCTGGAGCTCCACCTAGAATTGAAGAAAAGTGAAATTTTGCTTAATGAGCTTGTTGCTCTCTACTGACTCCTTTGGCTTGAAAAAGAAAAGCATAGGGGATTTTCTGGGGTATCCACTGAACTGGTCTCATCACTTTCAGGTGAAGCTCAGCTGGACTGCTATGAGTTCTGCCCCAATTGCACAGAACAACAGCCAAGTGAGCGAATAACTGGCTCTTCTGGAGAATAAAGTACCATTTCATAAGATGTCTACTTGTGAGGTAACTTTTCAATACCAAATGGTTTTGGTGACCGCTGCTTTATAATATAGTTTTAGATCAGGTACAGGTAGGCCACCTTCATTTGATTTTTTTCATTAATTCCCTTGAAATTCTTGACCTTTTGTTCTTCCAGATAAATTTTGTTATTTTTTTCTAGGTCATTAAAATAGTTTCTTGGAAGTCTGATTGGTATAGCACTAAATATATAGATTAGCTTAGGTAGTATTGTCATCTTTATTATATTTGCTCAGCCTATCCAAGAGCACTTAATATTTTTCTAATTGTTTAGATCTGACTTTATTTGTGTGGAAAGTGTTTTGTAATTTTGCTCATATAGTTCCTGACTTTCCCTTGGCAGATAGATTCCCAAATATTTTACACTATTGACAGTTATTTTAAATGGAATTTCTCTTTGTATCTCCTGCTGTTGGATTTTTTTACTGATGTATAAAAATGCTGAGGATTTATGTGGATTTATTTTCTATCCTGCAACTTTGCTAAAGTTGTGGATTATTTCCAATGGTTTTTAGTTGATTCTCTGGGGTTCTCTAAGTATACCATAATATCATCTGCAAAGAGTATTGGTTTTCTCATTACCTACTCTAATTCCTTTCATCTCTTTTTCTTCTCTTAATGCCAAAGCAAGAATTTCTAATACAATGTTGGAAGTAGGCAACCTTGTTTCATCCCTGATCTAATTGGGAATGGTTCTAGTTTATACCCATTACATAAGATGTTTGCTGATGGTTTTAAATAGATGCTACTGACTATTTTAAGGAAAAGATCGTTTATTTCTATACCCTGTAATATTTTTAATAGGAATGGATGTTGGATTTTGTCAAATGCTTTTTCTGCATCTATTGAGATGATCATATGCTTTTTGTTAATTTGGTTATTGATATAGTCAATTATGTAAATAGTTTTCCTAATATTGAACCAGCCCTGCATTCCTGGTATAAATCCTACTTGTTCATGGTATATTATCCTAGGGATGTTTTTCTGTAATCTCTTTGCCAATATTTTATTTAAGATTTTTGCATCAATATTCATTAGGAAGATTGGTCTATAATTTTCTTCCTCTGTTTTCAACCTACCTGGTTTAGGTATCAGTACCATATCTCTGTCATAAAAGGAATTTGGTAGAACTCCTTCATGCCCTATTTTTTCAAATAGTTTATATAGCATTGGAGTTAATTGTTCTTTAGATCTTTGGTAGAATTCACACGTAAATCCATCTGATAATGGGGATTTTTTCTTAGGGATTTGATTAATAGCTTCTATTTCTTTTTCTAAAATGAGACTATTTAATCAATTTACTTTTTCCACTGTTAATCTGGGCAACCTATATTTTTGAAGGTATTCATCCATTTCATTTATCAAATTTATTGGTATAAAGTTGGGCAAATAACTCCTAATTATTGCTCTAATTTCCTCTTCATTAGTGACAGGTTTTCTCTTTTCATTTTTAAGACTAACAATTTTACTTTCCTCTTTCCAATCAAATTTATCAAGGGTTTATCTATTTTGTGTGTGTGGAGGGGTGTTTCTTAGAAACAACTCTTAGTTTTATTTGTTAATTCAAGAGGTTTTTTTACTTTCAATTGTATTAATCTCTCCTTTTATTTTTAGAATTTCAAGCTTAGTGTTTGATTGTGGGGTTTTGCTCTTTTTGTAAGTTTTTTAGTTGCAAGCCTAATTCATTGATTTTCTCTTTCTCTATAATATGCAAGTAGGCCCCTAGAGATATAAAATTTTCCCTTATTATGCTTTGGCTGCATCCCACACATTTTGGTATGTCGTCTCATTATTGTCATTCTCTTGGATGAAATTATTAATCATGTCTATGATTTGCTGTTTTCACCCATTCATTCTTTAGAATGAGATTATTTAGTTTCCAATTACTTTTTAATTTATTTTCCCCTGTAATTTTTATTGCATCGTGATCTGAAAAGGATGCATTTACTATTTCTGCCTTTCCATATTTGAATTTGTGGTCTTTATGTCCTAATATATGGTTGATTTTTGTATAGGTTCCATAAGCTGCTGAGAAGAAGGTGTATTTCTGTCTCCATTTAGTTTTCTCCAAAGATATATCATATCTAACTTTTCTAGTGTTCTATTGAGGTAACCTTTCTAAGTGCCTTTTTAAAAGTGGTATTTAATTGAAAAATATTTAAAGTGTATGTTTTGAGTAGAAAATGTCCTCAGCCAAAGAGTAGAAATTATCAAGAATCAATTAATGACAAGAGAAGCAGTTTCATGTGCTGCAGATATTCTTGAATATATCAATAATATTGAGGCTTGCATCCTAGAGATGTGAGTTACTAGAAACATAGAAAATTGCTCCCTTGTGTGTTTTTCTGCCCAATTCCTATATTTGTGTGTGTCTACTCTTCATCATAATTTTATTCAGCATAAAAATCTAAACTTTTATTTTTAAAGTCTGAGCTACATAAAGTATCACTATATATATATATATATATATATATATATATATATATATATATATATTTTAACCTCAGGTTGCCCCCTCTAAATTCATATTATATTCTTTGAAAAGTGGGTGGAAGTAAGAGTAACTCAGAAGTATTAGGGAAGAGAGGGAGATAAGTAGATTGGTAGAAGATTGTTGATTTATATGTACATTGTAAAGTATTTTTCATGTATTTTCTTTAATATATTAGTATCCACAATATTATTTCTTTTGTCTTATAATTAAGTAAATAGTTTTTATTAAGACTTAAAAGTTTCATTATTATGAATGTCTAATTGTATAAATATCCTTCATTGTGTGGGTGTGTAGATAGAAAATACATTTGAGGGAGACTCAAGAGCTACAATGGTAAATATGGAAAATATGTTTCTCCTCAATAAGGTTACCCCTAGGATCCTGAAAATTTGAATGTAGTCCATCAATAACAGTCTGTCTTTGGAAACTTAGACTTTATAGTTGTTGTTTTTTGTTTTGTCTTGTTTTATTTGGGCAATTAAAATTAAATGACTTACCCAGAGTCATATAGCCAGTAGGTATTAACTGTCTAACCCTGGATTTGAACTTAGGTTCTCCTGGCTGCAGGGCTGGTGCTCTATCCATCGTGCCATCTAGCTGCCCCAAATTAGACTTTATAGTGTAAAAGCAGATTGAAAGGGTGAAACAAACTTTGAGAAAGAGCATGGATTTAAATGCCTGGATGAGTAGTATGAGTTCCTAAGAGTGACATTATTGGGTATTTCAGTTCCACAGTGTCTGTAATGATGAAGCCCCATTGTAATACTTGTCTTGTTATCTGGGAATATTGGAATAGAAAAAATTTTATTTCTTTGATGATATGAGGAACAAATGCTATATTAGTACTCATGCAATATTAAAAGAACAGTAGAAGACCTCTAGTATGTTGGTGGGAAAATAGATCAAAAGCTGAAATCTAAGGCCCACAACTTATGGATGAGTAAATAGGGGCCTAGAAAGAAAGTTGAAGGTCATATGGGCACTGAGGATTCAAACCTATACCCTCTCATTTTAAATCAAGCACTATTTCTACTGTATTAGTTTACACAAGATGGTCTTGGGAGAATTTATTGGACAATAATTGCATGATAGGAAAAAAAATATGGATGATGATCTGCACCATTAGAAGGGATACCCTCTCAAAAAAGATCATAGATCTGTTTAAGTACAGACGTTTCCAATCCTGAAAACTAGTAGAAGAAATAGGAATTTTGAAAGGTTCAAGGAAAAGAGGAACACTGCCTATTCTGTACTGTACTGGTTATTTTCTTCAGCAGTTTCCTGCTGATTGATGAAGAATACTACAGCAGGATATGGGAGTTAATAACATAAGTTTATAAGGTCTTGCACATTGTTTCAAGGATCTGTTCCCTCAAGCAGCAAGTACTGGGCCTAAATACAATTAATTTAAACATAGTGGTCAGGGAATGGCATTTCAAACAAAATCCATATAGTACATGCTAGAGCCAATTGAGGATTGCCAAGTGAAACAGCTATTTTCTGGGGAGAAAAAAACATTTTCTATTATTTTATGCTTTGGAATGACTTAAGGGCTGCCAACATTGTCAGTCAGTCAGACAGTCAATAAACATTTAAGTGCCTACTAGTGACAGGCACTGTGCTAAGTGCTGGAAATACAAAAAAAGCAAAAGACAGCCCTGTTCTCCAGGAGTTAACAATGTAATAGTGGAAGACAATATAAAAGGAAGCAAAATAAAACCCCAAAAAGGTAGGTGGAGGAGAGGTAGCTGACATGTGAACATAAAGGAGAAATTAGATGGATTAGAGTCAGGTGGAAATTGAAGAGATGTGACTTGGGCTCCCTTCTTAAACAAGAGTTTCTGAGATGAGGATGGGGATGGGGGAAGTGTTTGCTCTCCAATTCCTTGGCTTGCAAAGCTGGTATTGCCTTTTCTGCAGAAATCCCAATGTTAGCTTGTATGGATATTTTTAGTTCTTAGGATGTTTTTAGTTTAGATTTCCCTCCATAGAATATTAGTCAGACACCTGGACTTTGACTGCACTAACAATACTTAGTTATCAGCTGAGGACTATGCCCTTGGTGAATTCTCTGTGATTCCAGAAAGGTCTCCCCCCTGCTTCTTGGCCCACCCTACCTGCTATTCAGTAATGTGTGCTTAGAGAAAACAAAAAGTATTTTCCAATCTATGTAAAAGCTGAAATGTTTTCAAGGGATCAAAACCGATAGATAATAATTTGAGAATTTAGCCGACATATATATTAAGTAAAATACAGAAAGTTCTTGGACTTTGGATAATCACATTAAGAAAATACAGAGTGATTCTTCTGACAAATATAAAATTTCATACTCTCTAAGTAAAGGCAAGTACCAAAGGAAAATTCACTCCTGATAGGTAGTTAGGTGGCACAAACAATAGTGTGCTGGGCAAGCAATCAAGAAGTTAAAGCCTGCCTCAGATACTTAATAGCTATATGATCCAAAATATGTCTTTATTTCTGTCTACCTCAGTTTATTCAACTATAAAATGGAAATAATAATAACACCTCCTTCAGGATTATTTTGAGAATCAAATAAGATAACATTTGTAAAACAGTACAGTGTCTGCAACATAGTGTTTATTATATAAATGTTAATTAATACTAGCTGTTGTATTTGCTTTGGCAAGGAACTAGAGATTATAGTCATCATAGAAATCCAAATACAAACCTGCCGTTAAGTTCTATAGTTTCCTGTGAGTCTGAGGAAAGAGTGCATATGATATTAAGAATCACAATTTTGAAATAATTTATGAAATATTGATTATCAATGCTCATGACCTTTTTATTTTTCCATTATTGTGCTGTGGAAATTATACTGGATTTGAAGTCAAAAAAGACCTGGTTTTGAATCTTCCCTCTGACACTTATTAGCTACACTAGCATGAACAATCATTTAATCATTCTAAGACTTAACTTTCCCATGGGTAAAATGAAAAAGAATAATACCTATAATTATCTCATAGAATTGTTTCAAGGATCAAATAAGGTAATACCTCTAAATGCTTTGTAAAAGTTAAAGTGTTATATAAGAGAGAGGAGTCATAGCTGAGAGATGAGTATGGGGATGCATTTCCCAGAATTTTCCTCCTTCCTTATTATTGTTTTCTCTTTCAAACTATTTTGTATTTATTATCCTGATCTTTATTGTATGTGTGTTTGTGTGTGTGTGTCTGTCTGTCTGTCTTTCTTGTTTTACAATTTAGAATTTAATCCTTTATGAGTACAGATTTTACTTATCTCCTCAGCACCTAGCACAGTCACTGGCACATAATAGGTATTTAATAAATGGTTGTTAATTGATAACTTTGCCATTATCCTCAATTCTTCATTCTCACTCATCCCACACAGTTTCCAAAGCTTGTCTTTTTTTTTCTTCAGCAGAAATCTCTTACATCTTACCCCTTCTTTCAATTCATACAACCACCACTTTAGTTAAGGCCCTCATAATATTTCTTCTGGACTATTGAAGTGGTCTAATTGGTCCTCCTGCCTTTTCTCTCCACTCCAATTTGCCCTTTATTCAGCTGCCAAAGTTCATTTCCTTAAGGGCAGATCTAACTGAGTCACTCCCCTATTCAATAAACTATTGGCTCTCGTTTGCCTCTAGTTTAAATAAAATTAGATGCTATTCGTAAAATACTTGGCACATGCTTAACAAATTTTTATTCCATTCCATAATATACATAACAAACTCCTCTTTTTAGCTATTAAGGCTTTAATAACCTGACTCCAACTTGTTTTTCCAGCCTCATTATATATAACGTCCTTCCAAATATCTAAGGTTCAGCCAAATTGGCCAGCTTTGTATTTCTTACAAGATGCTTCATGTTTTTGAACTGATCACTGCCCCCACCCCCACCCCATCCCATGTCTGAAATGATTTCTCTCTTCACCTCTGCATTTTAAGTTCCTTCACTTCCTTTAAATCGTAGCTCAAATACCATATAAGGCCATCATTCATCCCTCTATTGTTAATGTCCTTCTAACTACAATACCTTGTATCTAAAGTTATTGCATCTATTTTGTATTTATTTTGTATACATATTTTTGTATGAGAAGTAACTAATGATCCTGGGCCCTAGGAGCATTTGGAGAGTGCCATGGATACAGTTGCCCATACTGTAACTAGTAAATCTGCTATTCACAAGGTGGATAACAGCATCTTTAATAGGATACACCTGAGAAACCTGATCTCAGAACACCTTCGAAAGGCATTATTAGTTGGCCTCTGCTTCTTTTCTTGGTTTTTTATCTTTTTACATAAAGTTGTTGGAACCAATGCTATGTAGAAACTACCCTAAGAAAGAATCTTCTTCTCCAGAGACTGAAGTGATACAGGGAATTTGTACCAGAAGATATTGGATGAAGGAGGTGTTTGTACTCTTATTCTTGATATGTCAGTTTGTAAAAATTATTTTAAAGGTCAAAACCAAAAGAAGAGACACTTGTACTTATAAAATATTTATAGAAGTAGAAAAAGGCCTTCAGTACATGAATGGATTCTCTGTGGAAGACCTAGACCAGAAAGTATGGATAGGTTATGCTCTTCACTGGTGGGAGGAGTATCTGGGTCTCCAAGAGCATTGATATAATGAAATATTCACATATATATTTCAGAATGTACTTAATTTGGTCATCAAAAATATTCATGAGTCATATTCTATAGTGATAAAATTAACCAACTGTATACTTAGTTGGAAATGTAAGAAGATTTTTTAAAAAGAATCTGAACTTGTACTTTAAGTCAAGATGGTTATTACTTTAAAAAAACAGCAAAACTATTGCTCATTAAGTATAGTATTGCCTAGAGGTAGAAATATATTTAGACTTTTTCTATGGATTTTCTCAACTGTAAAAAAAAACTTGCACAGTTATATGAGTATAGGGAATTAAATTAAGTATTGGAACTTGGATCTTTATGCTTAATAAGTGAGATCTAGAAAATCTACCGAGCACTATTTCAATGTGCCATTTCAGCAACAGTATTGTCTTTAGGTTGTGAAAATTAAAGTTTTATTTTTAAGATGCTGATACAACTATAACTGTATTTCCACTTGCTATCACCATTTTCATTAAATACACATGGCTCACATTGTAGCTCAAAAACTTCAATGTGATTTATGCTATTAAATACTTGGCTTATATTACAAGATACTCATTAATCACTTTTTCCCAGATACAAATGAAAATAGTTATTGTCATCAATTCTCATTCATATAACTATAATTTGACTAATTTAAAATTTACTGTAATTATTTTTGTCTTTTTTTCCTGAAAACTATTCTCAAAGTACAATTTTGTTATCAAAATCCATAGTTGTAGACTTCCTATGCCATATGTTTACTTAATTGGTATTATGCAGAATCACTGACTCATTATCTTTGAATAGTCATTCACAACTTCATTATATTTCATTTTTACAGTCTACATGTTGTATTAGATAGGTTTTAGGGTAATTTTAAAACTCTAGAAAATCCTATATATTAAATATTAATATTATGAGGATTGGTCTTGTGTTTGGTGTGGGAGGAGGGCCACTCATTGATTGACTGCTCCTAAAGTCTCCATGCTGCTTAATCCCTGTGAATTTTTTTGCAAATAGTATTTTATTTTTTTCCAATTACATGTAAAGATGGTTTTCAATACTTTAAAATAAGATTTTGAGTTCCAAATTTTTCTCCCTCTCTCCCTCCTCCTATCCTTTCCCCTTTACAAGATGTCAAGCAAATTGATGTAGATTATACATATGCAACTGTGCAAAATATATTTTTATATTAGACATGTTGTGAATGAAGAAATGAAACAAAAGGGAAAAATGATGAAAAAAATAAAAATAGTATGCTTTAGGTGAGCCAAAATGGTGGAGTAAGAAGTAAATCACATAAATCTCACATATTCACCTCCAAACAACCATAAAATAGTGCCCCAAAATAAATCTTAGAACAGCAGAACCAGCAAAAAAAAAAAAAAAGATGGGGTGAAGCAATCTTTAGCCTAAGAAACTTGGAAGATTAGCAACAAATGTCTGCCTCGTTCAGGTAAAAGGAGAACACAGTCCAGGACAGGAAGCATTCCATTAAGCCAGCAGCAAGCTCCATGTCAGCAAATCAAGGGGAGATCCTGAGCATCAGTGTGGTAGAGCAGGCAAACACTAACAACAGGATTCCCCACATGTCTCAGCCTACTCATGGAATGGGTAGACTTTAGTTCTGACAACTGTCAAAAACTTCAGCATAGCCCCAGACAAATAGACATCCTCCAGCAATCAAACAATAAGCCTCCAGTGGCTAGACTGCTCCATGCTTCAGTGTAGTCCCAGAAAAAAATAGAGAAATACCCCATTGGCTTCAACACATACCAGACACTAGGACTAGGATGACAGCTCAGCATCAGGTTACCTGCCAGACCTTTACAATCTCCATTAGCATCAGTAATCCGGACTTCTCTTCACTGCACTAGAAACGAGAATCCCCCATGGACCTCAGAACAACATCAGTGCAGCACCAGGTAAATATCCAAGACCTGTCCCTGGTACAAGAAACCTGAAACAGTGTCTCTTCCAGTCTGGGAGCACAGCTCAAATTTAAAGGAAGGGGGAAAGGCCAAAAAAGATGAGCAAAAACCCAAACAACAAAACACAAGAAGAATTTGACCATAAAAGATTATTATGGTAACAGGGAAGATCAAGACACAATTTCAGAAGAGGAAAATAATGTCAAAACACCTATGGACAAAACTCCAAAGAAAAATGGAAGTGGTCTTGAAGCCAGAAATAACTTATGAAAGAGCTCAAAAAGGAGCTTAAAAATCTTATGAAAGGCAAAAGAAAATTAGGGAAAGAAATGAGCGTGATGCAAGAGAATTATGAAAAATTAATTAACAGCTTGGAAAAAATAAACAATTACTTAAAAAGTAGAATTTACCAAATGGAAAAGGAAGTACAAAAGCTAACTGAGGAAAACAATATTTCAAAAGTTATAATTGGGAAGTAAAAACTAATGATTCTATAAGACATCAAGAATCAGTCAAACAAATTCAAAAGAATGAATAAATATAAGAAAATGTAAAATGCTTTATTGTAAAAACAACTGACTTGGAAAATAAATCCAGAAGAAACAATGTGAGAATCATAAGACTATCTGGAAGCCATAATCACAAAGGGGACCCAAACAACATCTTTCAACAAATGATCAAGGAAAACTGCCCTGATATTCTGGAATCAGAGGATAAAATAGGCATTGAAAAAAATCCACTGATCTTCTCAAGAAAGAGATCCCCAAATCCCAAAATAAAAACTGATGAATATTATACACAAATTTCAGAATTATCAGGTCAAAGAAAAAATACTGCAAGTGGATCAGAAAGAAACAAATTTAAATCATGGGGAACCACAATCAGAATAACACAGGATTTAGCTGCTGTAATATTAAGAACCAAAGGTCAAAAAACATTCCAGGAGGCAAAAAAGCCAAGACTACAACCAAGAATCACTTACCCAGAGAAACTAAGCATAATACCTCAAAGAAAAAAATGTTCATTTAATGAAATAGCTTTCATAAAAAATTATCTCCAACAGAAGCCTAAAAAGATAAAAAGAGGAAAGAAAACATAAATGATTCAATGAAGCTGAACTGGTTAAATTCCTTTCATGAAAAGATGATACTTGTCATTCTTAAAAATTATATATATATATATATAGTATAGTATAGCTAGAAGGAATATTCATTGACAGAGGATACAGGTATAAAGTGAATTTGAGGGAATGACATAAAAATTAAGGGATGAGAAGTATACTGGGTGCAGAAGGAAGAAAGAATGGGCTAAATTATTTTCACATATGAAAGACAGAAGGCAATGGACATTACTAAAACGTTACTCTCATAAATCTTGATGCAAAGAGGGAATAACATATACAATCTATATATACATATATTTTTAATCTATTTTGCCCAAGAAGAAAGTAGGAGGGAAGAAGATTAAATAAAAAGGATGGGGACAGAAGAAAGGAAAGACTGAACTAAGTCCTAGCAGAAGCAAAACTCTCAAAGAGAGGAAAAGGTAAAAGGAGAGGACAAACAATAGGAAAAAATAGGATTGAGGGAAATATAATTAATAAATATAACTGTGAATGTAGATGAGATGAACTCTTTCATTTATTGGAAGCAATAGCAGAGTATATCAAAAGCCAGAATCATATAATATATGGTTTACAAAAAAAAAAAAAAATGCTTGGAGCAAAGAGACACACGGAGTAAAAATAAGGTACTTCAGCAGAATCTATTGTGTTTCAGCTGAAATTAAAAGAGTAAGAGGGGTAACTACCCTCATCTTATACAAAGCCAGAGCAAAGGATCTAATTAGAAGACATATATCTTGCTAAAAGTTACCAGAGTGAAGTATATAAATGCTAAACATATATCACCAATTGGTATAGCATCCAAATTCTTAAAAGAGAAGATAAACCACAGGTTCATGACCAAATGAAATTGAAGGAATTACAAGACATAAAATATACTTTTGGTTATATTAAATTAAAAAGGTTTTGCTCAAACAAAATCAATGCAACCAAGATTAGAAGGAAAGCAGAAAGCTGGGAGACAACTTTATAACAAATATCTCTGATAAAGCATTATTTCTCAACTATATTGAGAAGTGAGTCAAATTTATAAGAATACAAGTCTTTCCCCAATTGATAAATGGTCAAAGAATATTAACAGGCAGTTTTCAGAAGTCAAAACTATCTAGAGACATTCTAAATCATTGAGTAGAGAAATGCAATTTTGAGATACCACTTCATATTGTCTAATATGACATAAAAGAAAAATGATAAATGTTGAAGAGAAGGTGGGGAAATTTGGACACTAATGTATTGTTGGTGGACTTGTAAACTGACTCAAGAGCAATTTGGAACTATTCCCAAGGAGCAACCAAACTATACATACTCTTTGATCCAAGCAATACCACTATTAGGTCTGTATCCCAAAGAGATGATAAAAAGGGGAAAGGACTTACCATGTGCAAAAATATTTATATTAACCTTTTTCATGATGGTAAAATTGTTGGAAACTGCTCATCTGTTGGGAAATGGTTGAACAACCTGTTGTATATGAATGTAATGAAATACTATTTATACAATAATTGATGAACAGGAAGATTTCAGAAAACCTGGAAATCCTTATATGAACTAATGCAAAGTGAAATGAGCAGAACCAGGAAAACACAATACACAGTATCAGCATCTTTGTGTGATGATCAAATCTGAATGACTCAGCTTTTCTTAGAAACACAATGATCCAAGACAAATACATATGTCTCAGAAAGAAAAATGCTATCCACATCCAAATACAAAACAATTGATTCTAAATGTAGATCACAGTTTTTTTACTTGTTTTATTCTTTTTCATGTTTTTATTCTTTTAATCTGTTTCTTCTTTAAAAAATTTGAGCAATAAAGAAATATATTCTACATGATAGCACATATATAACATATTGAATTGCCTGCCATTTTAGGAAGAGGAAAAGGACAGGAGAAAAATTTGGAACTCAAAATCTTGTAAAAATGAATGCTAAAAACTGTCTGACATGGAATTGGAAAAATACCATTAAAAATAGTATTGTTGATCTATATTCAGATTCCAAAGTTCTTTCTCTGGATATAGACAGCATTTTCTATCATGAATCTTTTGCAATTATCTTAGGTCATTGTATTGCTGAGAAGAGCTAAGTCTGTCATAATTGATCATAGTACACCATTGTTGTTACTCTATACAATGTTCTCTTGGTTCTGCCCAATTCATTCATCATCAGTTCATGTAATTCTTTCCAGGTATTTCTGAAATCCACTGCTCATCATTTTTTACAGCACGATATTACAATTTTATATTGTACATTACAATCATATATCACAACTTGTTCAGCCATTCCCCAAATATTGTATCCCCAGTGAATTTGCTAAACAACAGGAATCATTTATAAGGGCACAGATCTATAGATAAACCCAGGAAATTTGGGCTCTTAGGGTACACAGACCATTATGTACTTAAACTACTGAAAGGTAAGGGAGCCACACATTTACATGCCTGTAAGTAACAAAGTTCTTGTATTGTGATTTTTTTTGGTGCCTGTGTTCCTTCTTGGCATTCTTATTCAGAATGTCCTTTCAAATGTCTCTAATTGAGATAAATGACATCATAATTAATTATTCATTTTTAATTTAAAATATACTACTCATAATAGATAATGTGGTTTAAAAGTTTTCTACTTTAATACTATCTCTTTTACCTATAAATGTCAATGAAAACTTTTCTTGACATTTAGAGCCTCTTTGATTTTATGAGATTTAGGCCAATAGTGTCCAAGCTTTTTTTTTTTTTTTTCCTTCTGTAATCAGAGGAATATGGCTGCTCATTGACCTTACCAGTGACATCTATGTGTAGATGGTATATATGTGTGTGTGTGTGTGTGTGTGTGTGTGTGTGTGTGTGTGTGTGAAATCTGACTTGCCCATGCAACTAAAGAACCTTTGTATCTACTTTGAAATTGAGCCCTTGCTGCCTTCTGGTTGTTCCATACATCCTTAAAGTAAAACTTTTTTTGTATTGTTTTTCCGAACTAGAATGTGAGCTCCTTGAGAAAAGAGACTTTCTCATTTTTCTACTGGTATGCCCCATGTTTTTACCATAGTGCCTTACACATCATAAATATTCAAATAAAGCTTTTTCATTCATTCTTTCTTTCTGTCATCAAAATATCCATCAAGATTTAAGTACAAAAAAAGAATGTGCATGTGTTTTAAGGATTTAAGTGAAATATTTATTATGTTTTTTCTCTGCATTTTTTTTGCCATTTTCTAAAATTAAGGGATTTTTCATTTCTTTCACAGAGCCTACATTGCTTCAATTCAACCAATCCATCTGTCTTCTTTATAATCTTGGTCCTAATGGCCAGAGGTTTATAATTTTTTTTTTCTTCAAAGGGATAGTAAAAGAAGAAATAGGATAGAATGAATGAAGGAAGGAAGGAAGGGAAAGAAGGGAAGAGAGAGATAGAAGGGGGAAGAAAAAGAGGGGGAAATAGGAAACAATGGAAGGAGGAGGGTGAAGGGAAGGAGGAAGGGAGAAAGAGGAGAACAGACAAACACTTTTGTGATAATAAAAAAGACTTTTGTTGTTAGCAAATGTAGGCCTCCATTGTAATCTCATATTGCTTCGAATTATAACTTGTAAACCTGTTTGAAAAATGAGGTAAACTTAGGGAGGAAGCATTATGATCTTATGCAAAGAACACTAAACTGGGAATTAAGAGATGTGATTCTAGTTCTGGCTCTGAAACTAGTCATTTATGTCACCTTGGATAAGTAATTTTATTCAACATATATTGGTGGTATAACTACTAATATATATGGTACTACTAATGTATATAGTACTTACTCTTCTATGTATAATGGAGAATACAACATAAGAATAATTAGTTACAATAGGGAGATACAAGTTGGTGGAATTTAGTGACTGTGGTGTCCATAACCCAGATAAACTTGTCCCTGCTGAGTGTCTTCTCTGTGATAATTACCAACTTCTTCACCAAAAGCATTGATGTTTTCCCAAACTTTTGCCCCCTCCTTCCCCAAATGCAAAATTGTGGGGACTGGGGAAAGGTTCACTTTGCCTCTTTCTTTTCCACTAATAACTACTACCACTAATAAAAACTAATATGATGGCACACTTGAAGAAGCTTAATTCAGCCAAGCATTGCTAGTCATTGCACTGAGAATTAAAGAATAGGTATAGAGTAAACAAGTAGATTGTCGGGGATTATTCTAGGTTAATGAAACAGCATAAGAAAAACAGGAGAAAGTTCTAGAGTCACATCTTGGTAAAAAGCTAGCCTTTGTTTTGATTTACATCAATACTCATTTTCTTGGTCTCAGGACCCCTTTATATTTTCTAAATTTCTATGTTTTTATTGTTCAGTCATTTCAGTTATATCCAACTCTTCATGACCCCATTTTGGGGTTTTCTTGGCAAAGACACTAAAGTGTTTTGCCATTTCCTTTTCCAGCTCATTTTACAGATGAGGAAACTAAAACAAACTGGGCTAAATGACTTGCCCAGTGTCTTACAACTAGTAAATGTGTGAGCCTGGATTTGAACTGGAGTTTTCCTGACTCCAGGTCCAGCATTCTATTCAATATATCCACCAAGCTGCACTTTATAAATAGTGATGGTTCCTAATGAGCTTTGGTTTATGTGGGTTGCATCTATGAACAATTACTATATTATAAATTAAAAGTTTATTTCCTCCACAAAATAGTAAGAAAAGTGACATTATTTTACACTTTTGTAAATATCTTTAATGTCTGGCTTAATAGAAGACAGCTGGATTCTCAAATCTGCCTCTACATTCAATCTGTTGCAATCTGTTGCTTTGGTTGCTATATATGAAAAAAAAATCCAACTTCAAGGGATATAGAGTTGGAAAAAGGAGGAGTATATTAATAGCCTTTACAGATAATTATGGACACTTCTTTAAGACCACACTACAATTTGACAAATGGTAGAATCTCAAAGGTTAGTGGCAATGTGGAATCTAAAATTATACCAATAAACTTACATTCTGTTATATTAAAATCTATTGTTTTATCTTGCTCTTTAGCTTAATTTTTTTACCCATTCATAACTTTGTAATACAATGCATTGGTCATTTGAAAATTATTGTTCCATTGAGTAATATAGCTCTTCCATATTTTGCCACATTCCATTATAGACTATCAAAATAAAAATCATATGCAAAAGGTCATGCCAGTGATTTGTCTTGGCAAGAATGACCACCTCCTCATGTGAGATTTAAGTGAAAAAGAAGATAGTGGAGGGATATGTCTGGGTGATATGATAATCATAGGAGAAAACAGGTTATTAACAAGTGGTCTCAGCTTTTTACTTAACAGGTAGGAGATTATGAGAAACTTTAAGATAGGAGGAGGTTTTCAATAGAAGCTTTGGAGAGTTGGATAGCATTGAATACCAGATGAAGCATTTTACAATTCCAAGATGAAGCATTTTACAGAAATTTTACTGGAAATTTAGAGTAGAAGAATGATGTTATCAGAACAGTGCTTTAAGAAGATTAGTTAGCAAAAGCATTGGGGATGGGTTTGAGAGAAAACTGCCTGGGAAAGGAACATTTTGGAGAGACTGTTATAATATCCTAGCTATGTTATTAACTACTTTTGTGACTTAGGAAACAATTTTTCCTCTCTTGGCCTCAGTTTCCTTCTCTGTAAAATAAAAGTATTAAACTAAATTTCCAAGGTTTCTTCAAATTCTTGTCTTCTACGTTCTATGATTTGCACTAAATGAGAAGCATAAAAATCTGAAATAAGAAAATTAATGGAGGAATTGAAAGGAAATGATGCATCCTAGAAATACTATAGACATAGAATAAACACGAGTTGCAAATGTATTGAGTAAGGGAAAAAAAGGAAAAATAAAAGGATGGAATTTGGAGTCTTTTGTGAATGTGTGGAAATTGGCATCATCAAAAGAAGAAATCTTAAGTTAACAGTGGTCCTCAAAGTGTATTCCAAAGAATTGTTAGGGTCTCTGAAACCCTTTCAGAGGGTCTACAAATTCAAATTTATTTTTTATTTCTAATATAGTAAATATCTATAAATATAACCCATGTGAACAAAAACTCTTTGAACAGATCCTCGATAGTTTTTTTTTTTTAAAACAACATGAAGATACTGAGAACAAAAGTTTGAGAATCACAGGTGTTAGGAACATAAAATTTTGAGCTGAAAGGGACCTAAGAGATTATCTAGTCCAAA
Source organism: Antechinus flavipes (assembly GCF_016432865.1). Taxonomy (NCBI): domain Eukaryota; kingdom Metazoa; phylum Chordata; class Mammalia; order Dasyuromorphia; family Dasyuridae; genus Antechinus; species Antechinus flavipes. The sequence goes on along the minus strand of NC_067400.1, from coordinate 149,208,243 downwards.
TGGAGATAGGGGTGGGAGAAGGAGGAGAAATAACTTCGCAGAATGATAGATAGTATAGTGTAATGGGCTGAGGCTTGAGTTGATGCACTGGGGTCCCAAGCACATGAGGCTAAATAATAATTGGACCATACTCTATTAATATATATGCTTGGAGAAGGAATGGTCCCCGCCCACTCTTTGTGCAAGTCCTGATGTGTTGTATAGGAAATGACGTTTTTGGTGGATGGAGGTAAAGGAGTGGAAAGGGAAGAGCAAAGAGAGACTCCTGGCTGGCGTCTTGACACAACTGGGCGCATTGCTATCGCAATGGCCCTTCATCTCTGATCTCCCTCTACTAGCTGGCTTCCTGTAGCAGCTACCCATATTGCTATCATAATCCCCCCTCACCTCTACTGAGAATAAAGATTGAAGATTTTGCCCTTAACCTGAATTCCTGACTCGGGCTGATTTTAAATATGCGGTCATCACATTTGGCGCCCAAGTGTAGGAACCAACTTTCACTGAAAGAACTACTTTCACTGAAGAAGTCTCCAGTGACTAGGAACTTAGGTGAGTATAACAGACTAAACTAGTAACCTTTTTTGGCTGAAATGGGACAGATCCTAGCTAAAGATTCTCCATCCCCCACCCCAACTCCCCCACCCCCAGCCCCACCCAGGAGTGGCGCTATAGAAAGCCCACTTAAGCTGATAGAAGATCAAGGGCTACTTATAACTTGGGAACAGACAGCTAGACTTCTTGGTACATTAAAACGCACCTCTCCTTGGTTCTTAGAGGAAGAGCAAATCTCTCCAGATAATTGGACTTTGGTTGGGCAACAGCTCTCTGCATATTACAATGAAAATGGTCCTCATTCAATTTCCATCGAGGCATTCTATTTATACAATATAATACAGTTGGCCTTAAGATACGCATGAGTTATAGAAGAAAAGGAAAAGGCTCTAGGAATAGCCAAATGGGGAAGCCTGAGATCAAGGAGGAAGACATAGAACAGATTAATGACCATACCCCCACAGGGCATGGAGACTTAAGTGAGGCTCAAGGGTGTGGTGAATCTGAGGCAGCTTCAGCCCCACCTAAGGAGCAGGTAATTGACTCCCCTCCATCAATTCCACCCTCTGGGAGAGAAGGAGGAGGGATAGTGGGGGGGAGGGGGGGCAGTGACAGCACCAGCACCTCCCCCCTCAGCATCCAGCTGCTCCTATAACTAGATTGCAAAAGGGACTAATTAAGGCCAAAGAAGAAGGGAGAAATGTATTGGTATTTCAACACCACATTTTTCCTGTAATTCAACAGTTTAATTCTTCAGGTCAAGAAAGTAGAAAATATGCTCCTTTTGATATAGAAATCCTCAAAGACCTGAAAAAGGCTTGTACTTTTTATGGGGCTACATCAGCTTATGTTAAGATGTTGTTACAGAATTTGGCTTTTGAAATCTTGACCCCTAATGACTGGAAATCTATAGCAAGGATATGCCTAAAACCTGGACAAAACTACTTGTGGCTTTCTGAATATAGTGAGTTCTGTAGGATACAATCCCAACAAAATAGTTAAAGTGAAGTTCATGCTGCAATCACCTGTGACTTACTAACAGGTGTAGGTCCTTATGCAGATGTTGCAGTACAGATTAATTATTGTATAGCAGCATATGAGCAAATTGCTGCTAATGCTATCAAAGCATGGGCTTCTCTCCACAATAAAGACAACAAGGGTGGGGCCTTCACAAAAATGACACAAGGGCCAAATAAATCCTTTTCTGACTTTGTGGGATGCTTGCAGACAGCTATCACAAGAACAAATGGGGAAAATGCAATAACAGACATTTTGATAAGGCAACTTGCTAAGGAAAATGCTAATGAGGTTTGCAGAAGAATTATACTAGGACTGCACAAGGATGCTCTTTTAGAGGAGTTCATAAGATGCTGTGCCACAGTGGGCACAAATGCTTTTTATAGATAGGCTATGATGCAGACTTCCCAAAATCCAAACATAGGAAGACAGAGTCCCTCCTGGCAAGGGACTTCCAGAGAGACTTGTAGATGCTTTCAGTGTGGAAAAGTAGGGCATCTGAAAGCTCAATGTTGGTATAGAGATAGAATGAGAAAACAGAGTGGGAGAACAAGACCCAATACCCCATGTCCAAAATGCAACAGAGGCTTCCATTGGGCCTCTTAATGTAGATAGATTCGGGGAAATGGGATGAGGGGCCCAGCCCCAGGGCCCAAAGCAAAAAACACTTGGGGCATGATGGCAGCCAATGGGTGGCCAGAGAATGCCTACAAGTTCAGTACCCAGACATGACCAATCTGCCAGAAAGCCATATGATGGGAGAAGGGGATTACACAATCAACCAGCCAGGAAACAACTTGATGGGAGAAAGGAATTACAATTGGGGAGAATAGAGTTGTATGCAGCTGGGACAACTGAGATACCTCTTGGAGAGGTGAAATCTGTTCCTCTCCAGCCTATGGATCCCTTACCTCCAGGCACAGTAGGCTTGACCATTTCACCTCCTTTTTGTACGTACAAAACAGTGCCCATCCACACACTGATGTGGGAAACTAGGGAATGTGTAGATAATATTCCAGTCACTAATATAGGTAGACAATGTGTGACTTATCACCCAGGAGAAGTAGTAGCATCAGGTTTACTCATACAGAATCCTAATAAGCAACCTGGTGATAGTCACCCAGATTCTGATTCCAGACCACAAAATCCAGGAATATACTGAACAGCAGCTGTAACAGCTGACCGACCTATGTTCACGATCTATATAAATGGCCTACCATTAGAAGGATTGGTAGACACAGGTGCAGATCGTACAGTCATTAGAGATGCCAATTGGCCCAGTCACTGGCCAAAGATTAAAGCAGACACCTACTGTCTGGAGTAGGAGGATCAGTAGCAGCTGAAGTTAGTGCTGCCCCTATGAGATGGACTTTTGAAGGCAAAACAGGAGTTTTTACTCCTTTTATAGTTTAAAAAAATCCCCATCAATTTGTGGGGAGGAGACATTTTATAGCAATTAGGGTTAAAAATGAGTACTTCGGTTTTTTTAAGCAGGGCTGGTGTTGAAGGCCTGCCAACACTTTCACCTGTTCCTATCCAATGGAAAACTGATACACCAGTGTGGATAGAACAGTGGCCTTTAGGTAGTGATAAAATTCAGGCCTTATTAGATACAGTATAGGAGCAGCTTGAACAAAGGCATTTACAACCTTCTCTAAGTCCTTGGAATTCCCCAGTGTTTGTTGTAAAAAAAGAAATCTGGAAAATGGAGGATGCTCACTGATTTAAGAAAAGTGAATGAACAGATGGAAACTATGGGGACTCTTCAGCCTGGACTTCCATCTCCTACTCAATTGCCTAGAGAATGGCCTCCTTGGGTCATAGATATTAAGGATTGTTTCTATTCTATCCCTCTGGATAAGGAGGATATGAAAAGATTTACCTTTTCAGTGCCCAGTGTTAACTTAGCTGAGCCTTATAAAAGATATGAATGGACAGTTTTGCCACAGGGAATGAAAAACAGCCCCACTATGTGTCAAATGTATGTTGCTGCTGCTCTTGCTCCAATAAGAAAAGCATTTCCAAGAGTTATGCTATTACATTATATGGATGATATATTGGGATGTGCACCTGAGGAACAAATGCTAGAAGCATGTCTACAAAAGACCATAGAAACACTAAGATACTACAAATTGTACAAAGCTGGAAAAAAAAATTCAAAGACATGCTCCTTTTCAATATTTAGGATATGAAGTGTACCCTAAGGTGCTTACAGTACAAAAACTGTCCTTAAGAATAGAGAAGCTAAACACCTTAAATGATTTTCAGAAATTGATAGGAGATATCCAATGGATGCAACCAGTGTTAGGCTCTACTACCTATCAGTTACAACCATTATATGACATTTTAAGGGGAGACAGTGCTTTAAATTCACCACGCCAGCTTACAAAAGAAGCTCAAGAGGCTTTGAGAGAAGTTGAACTGGCTTTATCCAATATGGATGAAAGAGTCTCTCAAAAACCCTTGGAAATATCAGTTTTTGCCACATAAGAGGCACCCACAGCAGTCCTTCATCAAGGAGACAGCATGATAGAGTGGGTGAACCTCCCAGCACAACCAGAACAAAGCCTTACTCCTTACCCTGTGCTTGTGGCTAGAATTTTATTAAAGGCCATTAAGCAAGCAGTACAATTATCTGGGACAAGACCTGATAAGATATACACCTTTTACACCAATAAACAAATTAATGTGTGCTGTGAGACCATCCCAGAGTGGCAAATTTTATCAGCCATGGCTCCAAATTTTACATATGGAACTCCATTAAAGATAACCAGACTTTTACATAATTGGCGATGGATTCTTGAAGAAAAAGTTTCCTCTTAAAGGACCAACTATCTTTACAGATGCATCCAAACACAATATTTGTGCTGTATACTCTCATGACTTAACTATAAAGAGAGTAGTCAGAACTCCTTTTCAGTCCACTCAGCAGAACAAATTATATGCAATCATGTTAGCTCTCACTTATTACCCAGGAGACATAAATATAATATCTGATTCAGCCTATTCAGTAGGTGTGGTACAAAGAATTGCCCAAATAAAATTTGCAGCTTCTAATATATATCAGCTCTTTAAGGAACTTCAGGAGCAAGTGAGAAAGCATCCAGGAAATATTTATATCTTGCATGTCCACTCACATAGTGGACTTCCAGGTCCTATTTTTGATGGGAATTCAAAGGCAGATAGCCTTTTAACTATGTTAGCCAGTATGCCGTTATTTCAGGAGGCCCAGGAATCCCATTCTAAATACCATCAGGCTGCTCGAGCTTTGCGTTTACAATTTGGGATAACAAAAGAGGAAGCTAGGAGCATAGTAAAAAGCTGTATAGCTTGCCTTCCTTTCTATGCTCCTACACTCCCTCCAGGGAAGAACTCATGGTTTGAGACCCAATGAAATCTGGCAAATGGATGTGACCCATTATAAATCTTTTGGTCGTCTGTCTTTTATCCACGTTGTGGTAGACACCTTTTCAGGATTCATTTTTGCAATACCAGCAGCAAAAGAGACACCCCGAGTGGTCACTGAATACCTCACACAAGCATTTGCCATTATGGGTGTGCCACAAGCAATAAAAACAGATAATGGTCCTGCATATACCTCCAAACATTTTGCACACTTTTGTGCACAGTATAAGATTTTACACACCACTGGCATACCCTTTAATCCTCAAGGACAGGCAATAGTAGAGAGGAGAAACAGAGACATTAAGACGCTGCTCTAAAAACAAAAGAAAGGGGGAGCCACAGGTAACCCTAGAGAGCTTCTAAATCTAGCTCTTTATACTATTAACTTCTTGATTTTTGACAAAGATGCACTGGCTCCGGCAGACAGGTTTTATAACCCACCGGAAAGGCAGTGACCAGTGCGAGCAGGTCCACTATCTTTAGATAATCGCCAGGTGATGTGGAGAGACCCAGAAAGTGGTAAATGGAAAGGACAAGATAGGCTAACTGCTTGGGGGAGAGGGTTTGCTTGTATCTCTACAGGTAGAGAAGGAATCAGATGGGTGCCAATGAGCCGTATTTGCCTTGTCTGTCGCAGAGAGACGGAGCAGATCCTTGAAACGAAGGAGAAGATCCAAGAAATATAGGATGGTTCTGTTGCTGATTGTGCTCACCATTGAAAGAGCATGGCGGTTATGGCGTTTGACTCAAATCATTGGATTCTCTGAGACATGATAAGATTGTTGTAGGACTTGCAAAACCTCAGGAATCATCAGATTCTTTGAGACATAAGACTTGAAAGCCCTCAGGAGTCATTGGATTTTCTGAGAAATGATAAGACTGTTACAGGACTTCAAAATCTGCTGGAATCATTGGATTCCTTAACACATAAAAAGACTTTTGCAGGACTTCAAAATCTTGGGGGGATCATTGGATTCCCTGATATGTGAAGCAATGGACAATAGATTGGTTTTGGACTATCTCTTGGCTGCTGAAGAAGGCGTATGTGTGACTGCTGTTTACATACTCTCCTTCTAGTTATTTTAAGACTATGTTAAGGTTAGACTTGTGAGAACTATTTTACTTCTAAGATTCTATTATTCATTTATTAGTATTCACATAATCTCTTCTTATTCCTCCCTTTGTGACACTGTGAAAGTCCTGATGTGTTGTATTGGAAATGACGTTTTTGGTGGGTGGAGGCAAGGGAGTGGAAAGGGAAAAGGAAAGAGAGACTGCTGGCTGGCGTCTTGACACAGCTGCGCATATTGCTATCGTGATGGTCCCTTCATCTCCAATCTCCCTCTGCTAGCTGGCTTCCTGTCGCAGCTGCCCATATTGCTATCACAATCCTTCTTGCCCATATTGCTATCACAATTCCCCTTCACCTCTACTGAGAATAAAGATTGAAGATTTTTCCCTTAACCTGAATTCCTGACTCCAGCTGATTTTAAATATGCGGTCATCACAGTATAGAAGTAGGAATTGAAATCAATTCAGCAAACAGCAATCATTTGATCTTTAAGGACAGATTTGATATAGGTTCAAGAGAAAAGATTCAAAGATGACAAGATTTCTGATTTTAAGTATGATGCAGGCCAGATGATAATACCATTAATAGAAATGTGGTAACTGATGATTTAACTTCTCTGTGACTCAATTTTGTCTAATTCTAAAATTGTAGGAGTTGGTTAGACTTGTGAGAACTATTTTACTTCTAAGATTCTATTATTCATTTATTAGTATTCACATAATCTCTTCTTATTCCTCCCCAATTCCCACCCTCCCACACACACTATTTTTTTCTTCATTCCCTGTCACCTTTTTCTTCTTTCTTTGGAAATGCCTCCTAAACCAACCAATCAGAATGTACTGTCTTACAGAACAATGTTTAGGACAAGGAATGCACTTTTATTTACAATGAATTCAGCAAATATTTCAGATATCATATTTTAGATATCATATGGTAAGAAATTTACTATAGTAATAAATGGTACATGTTAAGGTTAACAAGGACACACAAGGGATACAGTTTTTGGCTACATCAATGTCCTATGAGACTCAACTTCCCCATCAGTGGCAACAAAGAGGTGGACTTCCAGGGGATTCTTTTTTTTGTACTTGACAAATTTATTATTTTTAATTATAGCCTTTTATTTTCAAAATATATACATGGATAATTTTTGACATTCACTCCTACAAAATTCTGTATTCTAATTTTTTCCTCCCTTCCCTCCTTCCCCCAGTCAGCAAGTGATCCAATATACATTAAACATTGCAATTCCTCTATACATATTTCTACAAATATAATGTTGCACAAGAAAAATCAGATCCAAAAGAAAAAAATGAGAAAGAAAACAAAATGCAAGCAAACAATAACAAAAAGAGTGAAAATACTATGTTGTGATTCACATTCAGGTCCCACTGTCCTCTCTCTGGGTGCAGATGGCTTTCTTTATCACAAGACCATTGGAACTGGTCTGAATCACCTCATTATTGATGAGAGCCATGTATATCAGAATTGATCATCGTATAATCTTGCTGTTGTCATATATAATGATCTCCTTCTGCTCATTTAACTAAGAATCAGTTCATGTTAAGTCTCTCCAGGCTTCCCTGAAATCATTCTGCTGATCATTTCTTATAGAATAATGATATTCCATAACATTCATCTACTATAACTTGTTCAGCCATTCTGCAATTGATGGGCATTCACTTCATTTTTCCAGTTTCTTGCCACTTACAAAAAGAACTATCACAAACATTTTTGCACATGTGGGTCAGGGGATTCTTTTGTGAGTCATTAATCTTCTTTGACAATCTAGTGAAGCTCCTGTTTTTCTCAGAATAATATTTTGAAATAATTAAATGAAATGCTAAATTATGTTTATAGGTTAAAGTTCAAATGTAATTTCCTCTCATCCAAGTTCATGATTCCTTCTATGGATCCCAGGTTAATAACCTCTAGACTCAGGGATTTTCTGGATGCAGCTCAATAGTCTAGAGTCAACTGCTAAATTTTCAGTGTAAGCATTTACACCTTGTAAAATTGGCTACAAATCAAAATTTGATTTACTATTTTGTCTAGGCACAAAATAAATTATCTAAGTTGTCTGGGTTGTCTAGACTTAAGAAAATGCTGGAGAACATATTAAATTAACAGATTAAATTTAAAAGCATGCTCTGTGTGGTTTTTCCTTGTAGAATCATTTGTTAAAATATTTGTCAGCATACTTATGTTTGGATTGAGATGATCTCTGAGATCCTTTCTAGCTTTAAATTATAGGGTCCTTTTTTAAAGAAAATTCTGAAATATCATCAGTAAGAATCATTACTATATGCTGAGAACCCTGGTAAGTACGATGGATATAAAAATAAAGTGAGTACCCATGAGGAGATAATCTGAGGAAATAATGTGGGTGTGTATATATATATATATATATATATACACACACACACACACACACACACACACACTTATATGTATATATAGATGTATATGCGTACATATATGGGTGTGTATAAATGTCTCTATAGGTGTGCCTATATACATATAGATATGAGTGTATAGATATGAAAAAATGGAAATAGTTATCATTGGCATTAAGTAAGATCCTGATCTTGGAGTACTGCTCCATATGGAGGTGGTACGCCCACTCCAAATAGAGAGAGCCAAAAATGGCTCCGCTTTGGAGGTAAACTCCATCCCATTTCAGGCTCAATCCAAATTGGTCCCGTAGCACAAATTTACGCATGCGTCATTTTCCCGTACCCTCAGCCTAACCCTGGATAACGGAATCCAGGCATCCCACCTCTCTCCTCCCCTAACCGGAAATGTGTGGTTACTAGGGGCGGGGCGTCGTGAGGGTAGTAGTTTTGGGTTTAAGGCGTGGGGGTGACTGGAGAGTTCTGACTGCCCAGTCCTCCTTTTTCCTCATTTTCTGTCAGCTGCTTCCATTCTTTTCCCGGTTATGGCGGCGGTGGCTGCTGCCTACGTGGTGCGGCTGCTCCTGGGCTCTGTGTCCTTGTCGCTCCCCCTGCTCGGGGCTGAAGCGTCCTCCGCTCCCGCCTCCTCCAAGGCGGTGACGGCGAGCTTGTCTGCGAAATGGCCCGCGACCCCACTGCTGCTGGAGGCGAGGTGGGTGCGGGAGCGGCGCCTAGGCCCGAGAGCCACCCGGCAGCGCAGGGCGTGGGGAGGGCTGCGGGTCCCTGCTTGGGGGCTGCGGGCTAGGGCAGTGGTGTCCACCTGCGTCTCTTCTTTTTCCTTGTCCTACTGAGCTGGGTTAGGGATTTGAGGAATCGCCTTTGGGTTGATCCTATAAATTGCTATCCCAGGTCTGTGACCATCCTCCCGGATCTCCTTTCCCCTCTGGCTACTCAGTTCCCCGTTCCCTTCTAGGATTATCCACTGCCACTTTTTAACTCCAAAGTTATTACTTTGTTGTAGTTCCCTATTCCCTTCTAATAGCATCCTCTGCCACTTTTTAACTCCTAAACTACTACTTTGTTGCTGGGAACTCGTCCCCTCCCTTCCTGCCATGCTTACTTAACTTTGCTGCTTTCGTGTTCGACTGTGTTTTGGGAATTTAGGACTGGGGAAAAGACCTGGGATTTCTTTGATTTAAAAAGTCCCTCCTGGTGAGGAACTTGTACTGGTTTAAGTTAATGAATTAAGCCTTAAATTCTAGCTATGTGCCAAAACATTGATGAAACAAATTCAATCCCAGGAATAATCAATCTCTCCTTATATCCTAATAAGGGAGACTATGTGGACTAATTATTATACAGTATGTTTCAAAAATATTTTAAGTGTAGTTTTAGTCTTTTAAAACTTAAAACTTAACCATGCTATTAAAACTCAAAATTGCACGAAAGACCTAGAAACTCTAGAAATACATACAGAATAAAATCAAAATCACTACAAAATACTTAGAAATAGTTACTTTCATAACAAATATAACTACATAAATAGAATACAAGCTAGTTCGAAAGGGAGGGGCTTGATTGAGAGAGTCAGGAAAGCCTTTTGGTGGTCTTGAAGGAAGATAAGAGGGAGTACAGTTCATCCATGAGGAATTCTGCCAGTGAAAGGAGGCAGAGACAGGAGACAGTGTCAAGAAGAAGGCCATTTTGTGATCACAGTATTGGAAGGAGATTAATGTAATAATAGTAACAGCTATTATTTATATGATGCTTTAGGTATTGTAATATGCTTTACAAATATTATATCATTTGATCTTGATAACAACCCTGGCAGATAGGGGCTTTGTTTCTATCCATGTACCCAATTTACAGAAGAGAAAACAAAGACAGAAATTAAGTGATTGATTGTGTGAGCAGATAAAGAGGAGTTGTATAAAATGTTAAGGTTAGCACCTAAGACCCTAAATGGTGTCTTCACATGGAAGAGGGATAGATTTGGGGAGAGGAGGAGAAGAATAATGAGTTCTGTTTTGGACATATCGAGTTTGAGATACCTCTAGAATATCCACTTTAAAATTTCCAATTAACTATTGTGATATGAGATTGAAATTTAGGAATAAGTCAAGAGTTATATCTGTAAATCTGGGAGTCATCTTCATAAGAGATGCTAATAAAATCCATGGGAATTGATAAGATTATTAAGAGAGGAGAGAGACAGACACAGACACAGACACGGAGAGATAGAGAAATAGGAAGAGTTATATAGGACACTATGGGAACAACATCCACAGTTAGAAGTCTTGATAGTATAGGTAATGTGTTTCTCTCTCTCTCTCTCTCTCTCTCTCTCTCTCTCTCTCTCTCTCTCTCTCTCTATATATATATATATATATATATATATATATACTGTATAAAATACCATAATAAGGCAAGGTAATTGATAAGAAAAGAACCAGAAGGGAGTAGTATCCCCAAGGCCCAGAGAAGAAACAGTATCCAGTAGAGGTTGAAGATATTGAGGACAGAAAATGACCATCAGATTTGACAGCGAGTGATAACATTAGAGAAGTCCATTTCAGGCAGATGATGAGGTCAAAATCCAAATTGCAAAAGTTTAAAGAGTGAATGAGTAGAAATGAATTTTGAAGTAAGAATTTAGACAGTTTCTCTAAGAGTTTAGCTGGGAAAGAAAGGAGAAGTGTATATAAGAGTATAAAAAAGGATGGTTATTTTTTAAAAATTCAATTTTATTTATCTTTTATTTTTGGTTTCAATTTTTTTCTTTTCCTCCTGCCTCTTCCCTACCCATTGAGAAGGCAAGAAATATATGTATTATACATATAAGTCATGCAAAGGTGTTTCCTTATTAGCCATGTTGAGAAAAAAATAAAGTGAAAGCAAATATGCTTCAATTTATACTTAGAGTTAATCAATTCTCTTTCTCTTTTTGGAGGTGAAAAACATTTTTCATTGTGAGTACTTTGGAACTGTCTTGGATCATTATATTGATCAAAGTAGCTGTTTTTCATATTGATGTTACTTTGTATAATGTCTCCTAGGTCTGCAGGCTTCACTTTGCCTCAGCTTATATGGGTCTTCCCAGGTTTTTTGAAACCATTCTTCTTAACATTTCTTGTAACACAATAGTATTTCATCATATTTCATGCACTATATCTTATTCAGTCATTTCCCAATTAATGGGATCCCTTCTCCTTTGCCACCACAAAAAAAAGTTATTAAAAATAGTTTTATATGTGTCCCTTTTTGCCTTTTCCTTGATTTTTTTGGGGGAGTAAAGAGCTAATCTTTTTTTTTAATGGTTTTGCTAGGTCAAAAGAGTATGTATGCACATTTTTAGAGCCTTTTGGGCATAGTTACAAATTTATCTCCAAAATGTTTGAACCAATTCACAGCTCCACAAAGAATGCATTAGTGTACTTATATTTTTACATTTTCTCCAGCATTTGTCATTTTCCTTCTTTTGTCATATAAACTATGGAGGAATAGTTGTTACAAGAAAATGGGGAGGAAGCTGGAAGATAAGAGTAGGAAGAAAGAAAGGAGGAAAGCTGACAGAAGACTCAAGGTTGAAAGCATGATCAGAGTGATTAGGGTTTTATCCCAAAGTTCTCATATCCATAAGAGGAGATATAGTTCCAATTGTAATATGAAGATCTTTGTTCTTATGTCTCACTTCTAAGTTACCAAATCCAGTGATTTCTTCTCAGTCCTCATTTTCCTTGACCTCCATAGTTGGTCACCCTGCTCTTCTTGATATTCTCTTCTCTCTAGGTTTTCAGGATGTCACTCTCCCTTGGTTCTCCCCTTATCCATTTTACCACTCCTTATTTTCCTTTGTTTTATCTTCTTCCAGGTCATGTTCTGCAACCATAAATGTCCCTCAGAATTCTATCCTGAGCCCTCTTCTCTATATTATATTTGGTGATGTTATCAGCTGCCATGGATTTAATTGTTGATTTTTAGCATTAATTATCACTGCAGTGATTATTTTCAAATCTACCTATCCTGCCCCAACCTCTCTGCTGACTTCTGATCTTACAACTGCCTTGAAGATATTTCAGACTGCTTGTCCAATAGAGCTTACATTCAAAATGTCTAAAACTGAATTGATTATATGCCGTCCCAACCTTCTCTTACATCTAGCTTCTCTATTACTGTAGAAGACAACACTATTCTCCCAGTCTCTCAGGCTCACAATTCAGGTTTCATTCTTGATTTCTCATTTACATATATACCATAAACAATCTTATGCCAAGGCTATCTTTTTTTAATATAATAGCTTTTTATTTTCAAAATATATGCAAAGATAGTTTTCAACATTCACCCTTACAAAGCTTTGTGTTCCAATTTTTTCCCTACCTTTCCCCAAATCCTCTCCTAGACAGTAAGCAATCCAATATATTTCCACATTAATCATGCTGCACAAGAAAAAAAATCACATTAAAAAGGAAAAACGGAGGGAAAAAGCAAGCAAATAACAACAAAAAAGGTGAAAAAACTATGTTGTGATCCACATTCAGTCCTGACTATCCTCCTTCTGGATGCAGATGGTTCTCTCCATCACAAGTCTATTGGAATTGGCTTGAATCACCTCATTGTTGAAAAGAACCAAGTCCATCAGAATTGATCATCAAATAATTTTGTTCTTGCTGTGTACAGTGTTCTCTTGGTTCTACTCACTTCACTTAGTGTCATTCCATGTAAGTTTCTCCAGGCCTTTCTGAAATCTTCCTGCTGATTGTTTCTTATAGAACAATAATATGCCACAACTTATTCCGCCATTTTCCAACTGATGGATAGCCACTCAATTTCCAGTTCCTTGCACATGTGGGTCCTTTCCCCTTTTTATGATCTCTTTGGGATGCAGATCCAGTAGAAACACTGCTGGATCAAAGGGTATTCACAGTTTGTTAGCTCTTCAGGCATAGCCAAATTGCTCTCTGGAATGTTTGATCATTTCATAACTCCATCAACAATACATTAGTTTTCCCACATCCCCTTCAACCTTTATCATTATCTTTTCCATTATCTTTATCATTATCTTATCCAGTCTTAGCAAGACTGTCATTTTTACCTTTATAAAATCTCTGAAATAACCCCTTCTCTCTTCTAATACTGCCATCATTCTGACCATGTTCTAGAAACAATAGAGGTTTTTGGAATTTATTGAGTAGGAGAGTAACATAGTCAGATTTATATTTTGAAAAAATTATTTTGGGGCAGCTAAGTGGTGCAGTGGATAGAGCACCAACCCTGAAATCAAAAGGACCCAAGTTCAGATCTGGCCTCAGACACTTCACAGTTCCTAGCTGTGTGACTCTGGGCAAGTCACTTAACCCCAATGGTCTTAGGGGGAAAACAGGACAAATCATTTTGGCAATTGCGTAGAAGATGGATGGAAAGGGAAGATAGTCAAATCATGGAGACCATTAAGATAGCCTTGTAGAAGTCTTTTTTAGCTCCCAATCTAGAATTTTATGTTCCTAGTGATACTGAAAGTATTTTTCTATCTCTCTTGGAATTAATGATTTGTATCTGCCAATCATATATATCATATGTGCCATATATATATAAACATAATAAAATCAACCTCATTTAAATGTCTTACAATTTGTTTTTTCCATAACTTGAAAAATCCTTTTGTGATCTTGGTGTCTGGCTCCTTTTAATTCAGTAACAAAAAAGTTACTTTACACTTTGTGTTTTAAGACCCCATACCTCTTATAGACTTTTTTCCTCCTTCCATACTTCCCTCCCTCCATTTCTCCCTTCCCTTCCTCTCTTCATCTCTCACTTCTTTTCTTTTTTCTTTCCTTCCTTCCTTTTATCTCTCCTTCCCTCTTTTCCTTCATTCTTTCCTCCTTCCGCCATCCCTCCCTTTTTTTGTTCCTTCCCTCCCTCTCTTCCTACCTTCCCTCCCTTATAAATTCCCTCCCTCCGTCTATCCATCTGTCCCTCCCTCCTTTCCTTTTCTCCTTCCTTACCTCCATCCCTCCCCCCCTCTTTTCCTTCTCTCCTTTCTGTCTTCCATACTTTCTTTCTGCCTTTCCTTCCTTCCTCCCTTCCTTCTTTTCTTCCTTTCCTCCATCAGTTTTTTCTTCCCAACAGTATCAGACTAATTCTTGCTTCATCATTTCTAGATGGAAACAAGAATTATAAAAATGATCTGAATTTTTTGCAAAAATCACAACTTTTTTTAGCTCTTAGAAAAGTATATCTATACTAGTTGCCTTCACTTCAATTTCATTCATTTGTCAACTTCTTGAAATCTTATTTCTCATTCTACCATTCAACTGAAACTGAAATTGAAAGATCTTTTGAGATTATCTACAATGCCTTAATAACTAAATTAAACTTTTCTTGGTCTTCATTTGATAGATTTTGACACCACTGACTACCCTTTCCCATCCTTCTGGATATTTTCCTGCCTCTTCACTGGTTCTCTTTATCTGTCTGATTCCATATCAGTCTTTGATGGTTCCATATGTAAGCTAAATGTCCCTGTCTCTCAAGGCTTCCCTCCTAGTTTTGTCTTCCAATCCCATCATCACAACCATAGTGCTCATTGTCATAGCTACTTTCCTCATTCTCACCCCTTATATTTATTCAATTTTAAAATCTAGTCAGTTCTACCTTCGTAATATATTTTACATCTCTATGCAATTTCTCTCTATGCTTATGGCCTCCACCCCTATATCTTGTTTCTCCCCTAAAATAGTGTAATAACTTCCTAATTGGTCTTTCTGCTTCCATTCTCTGCCCTCTAATCCAACCTTACAAAATTGTCAAAATAATCTTCCTAAACCACACATCTACTACATTAATCCTGCTCTAGTGGCACTGTTTCCATAACAAAATACAACTCCTTGGCTTGGCATTTAAAACCTTTCACAATTTATTTCTGGCTGACTTTTTCAGCCTAGTCATTACATTCTTTTACATATTCTAGGTTCTGGGGAAAATACCCTGCTTAGTATTCTCAGAACCTAGAAAACCATCTCTTTCCCCTTTGCTTTTGTACAAGCTATCCTGTATGCTAGGAATTCAAGTGTTTTTCTGTTTCCTTCAAGATTCAATTCCATTGTTATCTCATATAGGAAACCTTTAGTGATTTTAAAAAAATTATTAGTCAACTTAATTCCTTTCTCAAAGTATCATGTATTTACTTATCTATTAATTGATGTTTTCCTATCCTCATTTCCTAGGTGAATATAAACTCCTAGATGACAAGGGATTATTTCTTTCTTTGTTTTTATATATCCATCATATCACATATTATCTTGCACATAGTAGGTACTTAATAAATGCTTGTTGAAAATAATTGGTTTCATGTTTATATTTGCTAAGATCATTATCTTAGTGGTATTTCACAACATTTTTCATGATAACATTTAAAATTGAGCCCTACCTTTCTTTGTCTGATAATGAAGAAAAAAGCTAAAAGTAATTTTATATGCATTTTTTCTGGCATCACAGGTGTTGCTTCAAGTAAGTATCCACATTTGTTTCCTTCTGCTTTGCAAATAAGGAAAGCTATTTGACTTTAGGCATTTCTTTGGTTTTTTGTTTTTATTCTAAATTGGGAGTTTCTAATCTTTTTGTGTGTGTTGGGAACCCCATTTAATTTGGCCTTCAACCAATAAACTTTTTTTAAGCAACCTACTATAGTGTCTAGGTGATGCAGTGGATAAAGTAACAGGCCTAAAGTTAGGAAGACCTAGATTCTAATTTAACCTCAGATACTCAATAGCTGGATGACATGGGGCAACCCAGTTTTTCTCAGTTTCCTCATCTGTAAAAGGAAATAAATAAAGAAACGGCAAACCATTCCAGTATCTTTGCCAAGGAAACCCCCAATGGCATCATAAAGCATCATAATTATAATTGAGAAAAAATAAAATAAAAACATTCTTTAAAAAAGAGCACCGTTGCTCTAATCTATTATTCAGTTACAGAATACATTAATATATAATTATCAAATTTACCTATAGACAAACATTTTGTTTTTTAATATAGTGAATTTATGGCAGAAGAAAGTAACGAGAAGTTTTGGCAGTTTCTGGAAACCATACGAGAATTAACAATATACAAGCAAGGAGGTAAGAAATGTGCATATTTTAACCTGTCAGATATGTAGAAATTGTGAAATACTTTTCATGACTGAAACTGTAAATTAGCATAATGTTTATAAGACTACATAAATGTAAGAGTTAAATGTTTTTATTCTAAAAAACAGTTTCTACATAATTATATCTAAATTTTTAAAACCAATATTCACAGCAACAACAACCACACAGGATTGTGAGATAAACATTTCACAAATCTTATTGTTAAATATTTCATTTTAAGATTTACCATACAAAAATGCTATTGCAATGGTTCTCAAAGTATGGTCTAGACAAATAATCCTCAAAGTGTAGTCCAAAGAATTGTTGGGGTCTCTGAAACCCTTCAGATGGTTTACAAATTCAAAATTATTTTTTATTTCTAATATAGTAAATAGCTATAAATATAACCCATGTGAACAAAAACTCTTTGAACAGATTCTCTATAGTTTTTTAGCAACATGAAGATACTGAGAACAAAAGTTTGAGAACCATTGGGAGAATCCTGGGGATCTCTGAAACCCAGATAAACGAAAACATTTTGGAGGGATCCTCAATAATTTTTAATAGGATAAAGATACTGAAAAGAAAAGTTTGAGAACCACTGTGCTTTTGCATTGATCACAATCTATATAACTGTCAGATATTAAGTCCTGTTTTACTTGGAAAAAATTATTCTTTTTACACTAGCTTGTATTGTACTTTTATTTCCTGAACAACTCTACTCTTAAAACAGATTTTTATCTCTTAATCTGATGAGTTAGGAAATCAGTTTTTCAGTTTTTATGGGAAGATAGAATAATATCATAGTCAGAGCCCTGAATACTTGTTTTGAAAAAAAAAAGCTTCTTATTTTTATGTTTTTATTTCATCATCTATAAAGTGTAGTGATTTTTGTTCCTATCAGTGGAGAAATTGTACTATTATCTTGTCAATAGAGAGTTGGCTTCAAAGTCTGGAAGACCTGAGTTCAAGCTCTTTCTCTAACCTATATTTACTTTGTACCCTGGATTAGTTGTGTTTGCTAGTCTAGATAACTTTCTAACCATAAATTCCAGAGAATTTATGGGCTCTGGATTTTTGGAGATATTTTCAAATTGCCCAAGAATCCCTGCCCTCATAGAGTTTGGTCAATAAAATTAAACCATATGATTTAAATCAATAGAAAACCTTAGTAATTATTTAACACTGTCTTCTCACTTTATACATGATAAAATGGAAAAGTGACTTATCCAGTGATCACAAGGTTACACAGAAGAACTCAGGTATTTTGACCCCAAATCCACTGTTATTTCTACAACTATGGAAAAGAAAATTCACATGTTAAGACTAATTAAAGAAATTTATAGCTGGCTAACTTAAAGATTAAAATTATTTCTCAAGGACATAAAAGTTTATTAGATAGATGATCATGTTCATTTTTTTGTCTGCAAAGATTACAAGAAGGAGAAGGGTACAAATTATATTGACTATGTGACAAGGAAAATTTGTTTAGTTGTAAAGATAACTTAAATGCTAGGTAATATCTATTCATAGTTTTTTTTTTTTTTAATAAAGTATCACCTTGAGTCTTATTTAATTGGAATTCTATAATTATATGATTCTATGAAGTAAGTCTTTAAAAAAAATAGATATGGCTAGTAATAACAATTTTAGCACGGGTGTTTGAAAAGAGTCAGGTAAAGCAATGTTTATTGTCTTTACAAATAAGCTTAACGATTTATATGTTCTAAAATTTAAATTCTGTGTTTATAAAGGGTTAAATATACACAGAGTAGTTGTGTCTAGGAAACTTTATATGAGATATGATATTTATATAACACATGCTCCCTGCTGTGATAAAACAAGCTCCTTAGAATATTTTCCTTTCAATAAAAAGGAAAAATGTGGTTTTTTTGCTTGTTTTATGTTAGTATATTCTTACTGTTATGTTAGGAGAGGAAATAGGATGTGATTTTTCATATCTTTATATTGATTCAAAAAGATTATTTAAATTATATTCCTGAATTGGAAACTCATTCTCCTCCTTTTTTTAACCTTCCTATACTTTTTTACTCCATTTCAAAATCTTCCAAATTTAATATCTTACATATGTATCTCTAGCTTATTCATTATAGTATACCATGGGTGAAAGGTTCTGTTAATAGTTTTTCACAGTCTTTTAAATCCCAGGTCCTGATTCATGACCCCTTTGATCAGCATATCTTATATCTCAATGCAGCCACTTATCAATATAATATCACAGGAGTCCGTTACGTTTTAATGTATTTGCATGATTACTCAAGCACTATACCTCATTATGTATGTGTTAGGGCTGAATATAGAAGAAATCATGTTGTAAGTAAGTAATAATAATTTATATTTATATAAAGTTTTAAAGTTTTCAAACTACTTTGTTCTCACCTTTGTGTTTATTGATGGGGATGGCGGGGGGAGGGGAAGAATACATGATTGAACATTTCTCTCCAATGTAAAGCAGCATTTTGGTTTTAGCCTTTGCCTGTCTGGTGAGATATATGGCTCCCTTCTCTAGAACAACATTTTCTGGAATATAAAATACAGAAAGCAAAATAGATAGATAGATATACATATATAAATATGTATATATACATAATATAAGATTACAAAGTAAACAAATTATATTAGTACAGTTATCACTTTTTAAAATACAAGTTCATAGACACCAGGTTAAGAACTACTTTAGTTTCAGGAGTCGTTAATAGGATGCCTTAACCACATTCACCCTGCTAGTTTCTCTCAGAGACACTGACTGAACTCCAATTCTAAATCCTGACTTTTGATATATAGTCTCCATTGACTATTATATTTACTGATCATACTATTGCTAGAATGTTACAGCCAGGCTGTGTTTTTAAACTATGACAATACAAAAATAAGGTTTGCAACAAACAGATTGACAACAGCAAACTGAGCTTGTTTTACACATTATTTCTGTGACAGAATATTTCCTAGAATTTCTTGGTTTATTTTAGTTTGGGTTTTTTGGGGGTGTCTTTGGTCTTTATGTTTATTTAAGAAATACTTTTATAACTCTCTTGTCCAAATATTATGAATAGAATATGATATTCTAAATTCTGAAGGTAATTTTCTGCTATCATATTTTTAGTACTATGGAAGTTATTATCATAGTTTTGAGTTTTAAGGATTCTGTTCCTTTTCTAGAACTGAATGGCATTTTCCCTCATCTGTCAAAGTGTTAGTGTTATGTTGGTGCCTTAAGACTCAGTGGTGTGCTATTATTTAACCTGTATAGCTTTGGAAGACTTATGACACCTGTCTTGTCAAAAGAAAATAACAGAATAGAGAAGCATCTCAGTCAGTTTTTCTCAGTACCTAGCTTTGATTGATCAACACTGAAACATTAGAGAGAGAGAGAGAGAGAGAGAGAGAGAGAGAGAGAGAGAGAGAGAGAGAGAGTGAGAGTGAGAGAGTGAGAGTGTGTGTTTGTGTGTGTGTGTGTGTCTCAGTCTATTGAGATACTGTGATACCACAGACATACTCTTAGGCTAGCTTGTGATCTATTCTTAGGCAACCATTTCCTCAGATATTATAGATAGCTAATGGGAAATAAGTATTCATAAATACTAGCTCTGCTGTGTAGTAACTTTTTCTTCTCTTAGATTTAATCTAGTTTACACCTGATTTAGTGTCTTTCTGGTTTAGGAAAAATCCATGAGAAATAAGTTTTGCAAAGAGAAAGACAAAATAACAGTATGAAGTGCAAGCCCTGGGAAAAATAGAATGGGGCAGTTGCAAAGGAGGAACCCAAATATTATTTGGATTTTAAATTACTTTTTATACAGTTTCAAATGTTATGTACTCCAAGCTAATAAGCAGCTGGCACATTTTAACTGGTATATTTCATCTGTTTTGATTTGAAATCAAAGTCTATCCAAATAAAAACTTGAAAAAGAACAAAATTATATTTGTAGATGTTGGTTTGGAGTTTGAGAGGGGGAAAAGAACTAAATATTCTTCAGACATAGCTTAAACAAATTCATTCAGAACACACCAACTTGTGCAAAATATTATTGTGGATATATTGCCAGGAGGGGAGATACAAAAAAAAAATGATTTCAGTAAATGAGAATCTTATAGTATAGGAAGATCAGGTATGCACATAGATGCACATAAGTGCATGAGTGGAGTACAAAGGACTATGAGATTGTAGGAAAAATAATTTCTCATGAGACAGTCAGGAAAGATCTCACAGAAAGGGCATAAATTGATTAACAGATCACTGGAGTACTTTTAAAAAAATACACAAAATAACATGTATTTTTCTGGTAAAAATTTTAAAAAGCAAAATTTATCATGTTTGATAGTTATTTTAAGCACACTGTTGAGAAGTTATTAATGCTATAAGATGATGAGGTAATAAGGAGCAAGGTAATCTTTTAATAACAGAAGAACTGGCATTTATATGATACTTTTAAGTTTACAATGTTCTTCATATACAATTTATCTTCTTTGATCCTCAATATATTAATGCCTTAGCATGAAAAAGCTTATTAATGAGAAAGCTATTTTCATAAGGAAGAACTAAAATGTGGTACTTTAAAGTTTACAAAGCACTTTGCATATAATAATTTATTTTCTTTGACCCTCACAACAAATCTGAGGCAGAGTTATTTTTATTTTTCTGATGAAGAAACAATCTCTGAGAGGTTAAATGATTTTTCCAGGGGCACAAAGGTTTGAGTATCAGAGGACATATTTAATCAAGTGCTTCCTTATTTATTGAAAAACCAATTTTCTGTTTAGTAGCCATATTACCCATAGAACCTTGAAGATAAATAGTTTTTGTTTATCATGAAAGCACTACTAAGTACTGTGCTAAATGGATAGGCATCTTTCTTTTTATGGCTAGAGTTGCCAGAATGTAATTGTGAATTGATTGTATCTTTAATTTGTAAATGCTCCCCAAGGAAGTACAATAAGCACCCAGTTTTTATAAATCAGAGTAGAAATAATAGGATCTAATTGAGCAAAAGGAGTCAAAAGAAAAATGCCCATAGTGAGACCTATTAGACTGTGTAATGATCTTCTAAAAGAAGCAGTCTGGAATGATTTTAAATTAGAATGAACAAAGCAGTTAAGGTTATGCTTGAAGGAATGATCCTGTTTCAGTAATAGGGTGGTCACAGTGACCTTAAAGAAATTTAAAAGGGTAAAGACCTGTGATTTTTCATCAGTAGTTAGAAAAGAATAAAAAAGAGTGTTCCCCTATCTCATTTTGAAGGGAGACAACTTGTATGACTTCTGATTTTTCTGAATTTATATTAATGTGTATTAACAGCTCAGTCAGATCTTTGCTTTAATCAAGTTGAAGTTTAAGGTTGAATCAAAATTATTTTCAGTGGCCACAAACTATCTCTAATTAGGGCTAGTGTCTGAATGTACATGTGTACTACCTGTGGAAAAAATCTCACAAGAGGTAAACTTGGATCAATTTATGTTGATTTGGGGAAATATTGGCAAATCAATTTTAAAAAATCATACAGATATTGATATAGGTATCTTATGTATATAGATATCTAGAATCTCAGAATGGGAAGGAACCTCAGAAGCCCATATAGTATAATTCACAAGTTTTAATTTTTAAACCTGAATCCAGACTAATATTCTTTCTACTACACTTGCTATATATACATATGTGTACATATTTATTTATAATATTATATATATATATCAAGCAGTGCTTGCTAAGCTGTGTTGGGACCTGTAATATTATACAGAGTAATGTTATCAGCATTTGTAATTTCCTCTTCAAAAATATTCATTATGAAATTATATGTCAAAATACTTTTGATGTAAGTTTTGATGGGGTATAAGTAACTGTTTTGACCCTAATTCCCCCAATTCACTTGAAATCTCTAGGAAATTTTATACTCTCAGATAATTGAATAAGCATGAAACTGATCTTCAGGTTCAAAGTTTTCTGGGGAGAATTACTTTGGGATAGGAGCTTTGAACCCAAGATAATATTACTATCAACAAAACATCTTAAAGTTCTTTCTTTACAAGTCCAACCAATAAGTTCAGAAAGAGCTCATGACTACTTAGGAGATAGAGTCCTATTCCTAATTCTTAGTCATTCATTCACTGTGCAATATTGTTAGTCACTTTTTTTTTTCTGGCTTAATTTCCTATTGTCTAAATTTCTTGCCATACCAACCTTATAGGGTAACTAGGAAGATCATGTAAGAGATGGAACATAAGAAGGAACCTTGAGCATAGTAAGTGTTTAATAAATGTTTATTGATTGACTGGTTGGCTTATTGATTGATAAAACTGGTAAAATATTGAGTGATACAAAGATTTGATGGGAAAAAGTAAGAACAAGGATTGAAAAAGTTAAATATTTTGTTACCATTCAATTTCTTGGCAACAGTGAAAGCAATAATCCATATTTCATAAATATTTCAAACTGACAACAAAAATAAAACTAGGAATGCTTCTCTCACTTTTATTTATTACTATCTGATCATATTTATGGCAGTCTCTGCCAGCATTTGGGGCTTCTTTCTATAGCTTTGCCCTGTGGAACATCATAGGAAGTTGTGAAGAAAGAAAGAAATAAACATTTGAATGCTTTGTGCCAAGTAGTATGCTAAATGCTTCACAAATATTATCTCATTTGATCTTTACAACCTGTTGAGGAAATGTTGTTAGTCCATTTTACAGTTGAGTTGTAGTAGTAGTAGTAGTAGTAGTAGTAGTAGTAGTAGTAGTAGTAGTAGTGCTTGTAGTAACAACTGAGAAAGGTAAATTTGCCCAGGATTACAGTAAGTAATTATCTGATTTTGAATATTTGGATTTGAATTCAGGTCTTATTGACTCCAAGTCTACTATTCTCTATCGTACCACCCAATTGCCTGCACAAAGCACTTTGAAATTAGTTCCTACGTATTATAGAGGGGATTTAGTAATTTAGATGACCTCTAAGATCCCTTTCAATTTTGAGAGTTAATGAAGAGTACATTACATGGAGTTAACTTTAAGACTTCTTTTCCTCTGAAATAGGAGGGAAGGATATGAGGCTTGATAAATAAGTTCAAAAATGAAAATTTTCCAGTAAAGTGGGAGGCATAGTAGGGATGAGAAATTAAGGTCTCAGAAAAAGAACAAAGTGTGCCAGATTTATGTTTAAAAGATGAGTCAAACATTGCAAAATATAATAAAGACCATGTTAAAACTAACACATTCTGTATTGGGCTGAGGCAGTATGACTTAACAACTTTTTAAATATTTTAAATTTTATTTTATAAAATATTTCCCAATTATATGGAAAAAATTTAAGTCATCTTTATAAATTTTTAGTTTCAAAGTCTCTCCTTCCTTCCGACATCTCTGAAGCTTCTACAGAGAAGGGAAGCAATGTGACATTGATTGTATTTGTCAAGTCATACAAAACATTTCCATATTAGCAATGTTTGAAAAGTAAATACACAGAAAAAAATACAAAAGTAAAAAAAATGTGCTTTAATCTGCACTCAGAGTTCATAAGTTCTCTCTCTAAAGATGGATAGCATTTTCATCATGAGTCTTTCGGAATTATTTTGGATTGTTGTCAGTCAGCTAGCTAAGTCTTTCACATTAATCATTCTTAATAATATTGCTATTACCGTATACATTTTTTCTAGTTCTACTCACTTTATTTTGAATTAGTTCATATAGGACTTCTAAAGTTTTTTGAAATACATCCTGTTCATAATTCCTTATAGCACAATAATATTCTAATACAATCATATATCACAATTTGTTCAATCATTCTCCAATTGATAAGCATCCCCTCAATTTACAATTCTTTGTCAACACAAAAAGAGCTTATATAAGTACTTTGTGCAAATAGGTCATTTTCTCCTTCTTCTTTGATTTCTTTGGGATACAGATAAAATAGTGGCATTGAATAGATCAAAAAGTATGAAGTTTAAAGCCCATTAGATATAGTTTGAAATTATTCTCCAGAATGGTTGGACTACTTACTCCACCAGCAGTGAATTAGCATGCCAATTTTTCCACATCCCCTCCAGCTTTTGTGATTTTTCTTTGCTGTAATGTTAGCCAATCTAATAGGTGTAAGGTAGTATCTCAGAGTTGTTTTAATTTGCATTTCTCTAATCAGTAGTTATTTAGAGCATTTCCCTCCTCCCCATATGGCTGGCTATTGTTAATTTATCAGTTGGGGAATGGCTCTTATTTTTTATACATTTAGCTTAGTTCCCTATATATTTGAGAAATAAGGGTTTAACAGGGAAATTGATGCAAAAAATGTTTTCTCAATTATTAATTTAACATTTTTTTATCAATGTTCTTTGGCCTTGGGAATAGGAGCAAAGACAAGTATCAGCAAAGGTGATCTTATCTGTAAAATAGCTGTAGTCATCCAAAGGATGAGGAAATCTAAGATAGAGTATTAGATGACTATAGGTTAAAGGGAAAGAAGAGTTCAGAACAACTAGAAATGGTTATCCAGATATATGATCCTTAGTGGTTTTGACTACAACTGAAAAAACACATGGTGAAATTGCCATCTCTTTGGATCTAAGTAAGCCTTTTTCTAGGTACTGGACAATAACAATAAATTGATGTAGATGAACTATAGAAAGAACTCAGAAATCTGTAAGTTTACAAAAAATTTACAAATATATATATATGTGCATATATGTGTATGTATATACATACACAGACAAATACATGTTTATTATATGATGTCTCTTAAGTTATCAGAATCCAAGCTAGATATTGACAGTAGTTATAAATTAATTCCTCTAATTGTCAGTTCAGTGTGCTATTGCTTCAGCTCAAATAGACAACAAATTATAAGGAATCATCAAAAAAGGTATTGGAAAAAATACCATCAAAGACTTTCATTAATATTTGATGAATGAATAAAAATAATTCACATTTACAAAAACACTATAAAGAAGGTAGTACAAGTAAGTGAGAAAGAAAACTGAGGGTCAGGTAAATAATTTGTTGATGATCTAGCTAGTATGTATCTAAAGTAAAATTTGAATCCAAGTCTAGCACTTTATCTACTACATCATACTGTTTCCTAATTCTCTAATTCACTGCTACATCTAAACTTAGACTATACTACGGTGGTGGTGGTGGTGGTGGTAGTTTTTCCTGATAAAAGGTGACCTGTGATATCATAGGACTTTTCCTAAGAACTCTAGGCTAAAACAGATTAAGTTTAATATAGATTTCCCTTTTCTTGTTCCCACTCTGGAAATTCCAAACATTTCTGGATAAATCTTATTTATACATTTTGTTTAGATTTCCCTCATAGTTTGTTATTGGATCACTCCCTTTTGCAAAGGCTTTTAGAACCCCCTAATGTTTTTGGGTATGGGACAGTCTTTTTTTTTTATTATTATATATAAATTTTATTTTATT
Organism: Antechinus flavipes; assembly: GCF_016432865.1. Classification (NCBI taxonomy): domain Eukaryota; kingdom Metazoa; phylum Chordata; class Mammalia; order Dasyuromorphia; family Dasyuridae; genus Antechinus; species Antechinus flavipes. The sequence continues at coordinate 149,182,255 of NC_067400.1, read as the reverse complement.
TAATAATAACTTCGCATTGACAGAATCCATGCCAGGATAATTTCTACACGACATTATCCCTTGCAATCACTTATGTTTCATTTTTTCCCCTCCCTCCCTCCTCCCCCCCCCCAGGATGGCAAGCAGTCCTATATATGCTAAACATGTTGCAGTATATCCTAGATACAATACATATTTGCAGAACCGAACAGTTCTCTTGTTGCACAGGGAGAATTGGATTCAGAAGGTAAAAATAACTCGGGAAGAAAATCAAAAATGCAAATAGTTCACATTCATTTCCCAGTATTCCTTCTTTGGGTGTAGCTGTTTCTGTCCATCATTTCTCCAATGAAACTCAGTTAAGTCTCTTTGTCAGAGAAATCCACTTCCATCAGAATACATCCTCATACAATATCGTTGTCGAAGTGTATAATGATCTCCTGGTTCTGCTCATCTCACTTAGCATCAGTCCATGTAGGTCTCTCCAAGCCTCTCTGTATTCATCCTGCTGGTCATTCCTTACAGAGCAATAATATTCCATAACATTCATATACGACAATTTACCCAGCCATTCTCCAATTGATGGGCATCCATTCATTTTCCAGTTTCTAGCCACTACAAACAGGGCTGCTACAAACATTTTGGCACATAGAGGTCCCCTTCCCTTTTTTAGTATCTCTTTGGGGTATAAGCCCAATAGAAACACTGCTGGATCAAAGGGTATGCACAGTTTGATAACTTTTTGGGCATAATTCCAGATCGCTCTCCAGAATGGCTGGATTCGTTCACAACTCCACCAACAATGCATCAGTGTCCCCATTTTCCCGCATCCCCTCCAACATTCATCATTATTTTTTCCTGTCATCTTAGCCAATCTGACAGGTGTGTAGTGATATCTCAGAGTTGTCTTAATTTGCATTTCTCTGATCAATAGTGATTTGGAACACTCTTTCATGTGAGTGGTAATAGTTTCAATTTCTTCATCTGAAAATTGTCTGTTCATATCCTTTGACCATTTATCAATTGGAGAATGGCTTGATTTTTTATAAATTTGAGTCAGTTCTCTATATATTTTGGAAATGAGGCCTTTATCAGAACCTTTAATTGTAAAGATGTTTTCCCAGTTTGTTACTTCCCTACTAATCTTGTTTGCATTCGTTCTGTTTGTACAAAGGCTTTTTAATTTGATATAATCAAAATTTTCTATTTTGTGATTGGTAATGGTCTCTAGTTCATCTTTGGTCACAAATTTCTTTCTCCTCCACAAGTCTGAGAGATAAACTATCCTATGTTCCTCTAATTTATTTATAATCTCGTTCTTTATGCCTAGGTCCTGGACCCATTTTGATCTTATCTTGGTATGTGGTGTTAAGTGGGTATGGGACAGTCTTTATTTTCCACATGGCAGAAAATCTTAAAATGTAAAGGACTCCAGGAATAAATACAGTCAGAATGGATGCCCATCAATTGGGGAATGACTGAATAAGTTATGGTATATGGATGTTATGGAATATTATTATGTAAGAAACAACCAGCAGGATGATTTCATAGAGGCCTGGAGAGACTTACATCAATTGATACTAAGTGAAATGAGCAGAACCAGCACATCATTAAAGACTATACTATGGTGATCAATTCTGATGGATGCGGTTCTCCTCAACAATGAGATGATTCAAACCAATTCCAATTGTTCAGTGATGAAAAGAGCCATCTGCACCCAGAGAAAGGACTGTGGGGACTGAGGGTGGATCACAACATAGCATTCTCACTCTTTCTGTTGTTGTTCACTTGCATTTTGTTTTCTTTATTTTAATATATTTAACATGTATTTGACTACCTGCCATCTGAGGTAAAGGTAGGAGGGGATAATTTGGAACAAAAGGCTTTGCAAAGGTCAGTGTTGAAAAATTACCCATGCATATGTTTTGTAAATAAAAAGCTTTAATAAAAAAGGAAAAAAAGAATGAATAGAGTCAACTCATTGGATTCACCCTCAAATATAAAGATTTTTGGAGGGAATAATGAAAAATATTTATCATTCATATTAGATCTGCAAAGTAATTTGTCAAAGTAATCTGCTGCAATAACAGGGCTGACAAGGTCAAGATCTCTTTTATCCAATTGATTAAAATCTTTCCTAGTCAATCTGATCTTTTTGACCTTTAAAAAAATATTAGAGAACTGAAAGGGGTTCAAAAAATTTTAGTCATCAAGGATATTAATTTTAAGGACTTAAAAAAATCTACAAAAGGATTATTTGAGAACTGGTATTTTTAGATTTTATTAAATCATGAAAGATGTATATCTGGACTTCATTGCTCAAGTAGAATTTTAAAACTGGGGACATTCACATTCTAGAGAGAGTTGTGGCATAAATAAAAGGGAAAAATATCTTGTATAGAAGATAGTGATTTCAAGTTACAGAAACTCATAGCTGAAGAGTTGAAAGGGAGCTAAGGAACTCTATAGTCCAGTGAATACATGAAAGCAATGTTAACTAATGTTAAGATACAGGAGCCACCTGCCAGTGTCTGATGGAGGTCTAACTCAGACCTGTAGAATGTCTTCATGTGAGAGGATGATGATGATACAAGGAGACTGAAAGGCAGTTGCTATTTTCTGACCTCTCCACTGAGAAGCTGTTGCATTGTCTGACCTCTCTCCTCTTCCCTCTGCCTTCAATTTATTTGATTCCCAGACCACAAGCAACACCTGTGAGAGTAAAGGCTGCCCTGCAACTCCTTCAAGTGTTGTGTTTCACAGCTGTGGAGATTCTCGGAGAATTGACCTGCCCCTTCATTTAGGCATGGTCCTTTACCAAACTTAACAAGTGGTCATCCAGTCGTTAAGTAACTGGATGTAACTAAGTAACTAAGTAACGACAACAGTCGTTACTTAAAATCCTCCAAAGAAGGGAAATCTCCCATCCCTTGATGGAGTGGCAGCCCATTCCATCTTGGACCTTTGCTGTTAGGAAAATTGCCCCCCTGAGCAATGAATCTACAATTCATTGTAGAAATAAATGTTGTATAGAAAGTGTATGTCTTATGTATACACATATTTGCTTTATATATAGATACAAACAATACTGCTTTTTATCCCGTGCTTTACTACTTAGTTACCACATTCCCCAAAGTAAAATATGATCCATGAATAATCCCATCGAACCCTGAATCAAATATTAAGTCTTTGCTGAATAACTATGGGATTCTTTGCAGTGTTGGGGCTGTTTGTCTCAAAATAATAACTAAAATTTATATAGCATTTTAAAGTTTAAAAAGCAGTATCCATACATTATTCCATTTAATTTTCATATTAGCTCTGTGAGATAGTTCTAGTGGCTTGCCTACAGTCAAAAGAAAGCTATTATGTAATCCCTGCCTAGAAGGTATTTACAACTTATGTATCTTACATCTTCTCCTGGACTTGGCTTGTTGGAAAATTTCTAATCTTAATGCATCCTTATGCTTGAGAATTCCTATTCCTTTTTGGTGTCTTTTCAAAAGTGATACCACTTTAGTTCCCTTGAATCAAGAAACCTAAATATTCATTTAAACATAAATGTTATTTGTGTTAAACATGGCAAAATATATGTAAATCCAATATAGGCATATATATTTATACAATTATCCAGCTGCACAAGAAAAATCATAACAAAAAAGGAAAAAATGAGAAAAAAATAAAATCAAGCTAACAACAACAAAAGAAGTGAAAATGCTATGTTGTGATCCACATTCAGTTCCCACAGACCTCTCTCTGGGTATAAATTGCTCTCATCATCATAAAATCATTGGAACTGGTCTGAATCGTCTCATTGTTGAGAAGAGCAAAGTCCATCAGAATTGATTATCATACAGTCTTGCTATTGTTGTGTACAATCATCTCCTGGTTCTGCTCATTTCACTTAGCATCAGTTCATTTAAGTCTCTTTAGGCCTCTCTGAAATCATCCTGCTGATTGTTTCTTATAGAACAATAATATTCCATAATATTAATATACTATAAATTGTTCAGCCATTCTCCAACTAATGGGTATCCATTCAATTTCCAGTTTCTCACCACTACAAAGAAGGGTACCACAAACATATTGCACATGTGGGTCTCTTTTCCTCCTTTAAAATTTTTTGGGGATATAAGCTCCAGTAGAAACACTGCTGGATCAAAGGATATGCACAGTTTGAGTAAATGTTAGTTTCCAGTGTCTGTAGCAAATAGTAAACTTAAGGAACTTTTCTATCTCAAAAATGATATAGTCAAAAATTATGAAGTTTTTAAAAAAGTAGATATTTATGGAGGTTAGATATAATTAAGGGAAATTAACAATAACATATACATTATAAATGTGATTAGGGCATGGTTCAAAGTGTTTGATAAGGATATTCTGGAAGGTGATCAAGACTTTAGAATTCAAAATATATTTGATATTTCTCATTAGGGAAATCTTAATAATCTACTAGAATTTTTCAAGGGCAAATATCTTGACAGAAGGTGATATAAGATTGTACTTTATTTATACTTTCCAAAAGCTTTGCATATTTTTAGTGCTTCAAAGATGATTTAAACAAAACATTGAATATATTGTTACAGATGATGTGTTAAGGCCTTTTCTAGTCTTGTTGGACCATTTCATAAATGTAAGATTCTCCAAAACATGAAGTAATGAATGGAAAACTTTAAGTGAATGTTAACCTTTTCACTGTGCCTACTGCATGCTTTAAGAGGCTCAAATAGAGATTTGCTCAAATAGAATTTGAAGTTAAATTGGAAACTCAGGCTGTGAATGAACTTTGACATCTTTGTTCTTTGTATATGCTCATGGCTATTGGTGTAGGAGGGAATGTATTAGTCTAATGAAAGTCATGAGAGTTAAGCCCTTGATCCATGAAAACTAGCTCAAAGTTACTTATAAAATACATGAATTGAATTTTCTTTGCCCTTTTTTTCTCTCTTTTCAACCAGACTATATCGGTTTTCATATTATAAGTTTTATTCATGAATTTCTTTTCTTTTCCTTTTCTAAGATGTACTAATTTACCATGGAATCATTCCTATAGAGAGATATGTGGCACCCATTACATAAATTAAGAAGGTTAGGAGAATTTGATCAATTTATCTTTTAAAAACAATTCATTCAAATAGTGCCATTTTGTTAGGATTAAGTCAAATGGAAAACTGACTTGGATGTTAAATGACATTGAGCAGAATGATGAAGGATCTCAAGAGTTTGGTCATTCTGGAAAAGTTTAGGATGGGAGAGATACCAACAATGTTATACATTGAAAGGCATAGTTTCCACAAATAAGGTAGTGTCTCTCTATCGTTTGCCCAGATCAGATCACATCTGTTGACCTATATTCAGTTTTATATGACACATTTTGGGAAGAATATTGATAAGCTAATGCACATCCAGATAGAGAAGGATAACCTGGATAGTCAAAGACCTTCAGTCCATATCATATAAAAATTGATTGAATAAAATGGTAATATTTAGCTAGCATAAGAGAAGAATGAGGCATAACATTAGTGTTATATTCAGCTATTTGAAAGAAGGCTACAAAGAAGAGAGATTAGCTTTATTTTATTTGACCCCAAAAGGTAGAACAATAAGCAATGCGGAAATTGCACAAAGATAAATTTAGGCTTGATATCAGGAATACCCTCTTAATAATCAGGATACTATTAAAATAGATTGATCTGCTTTGTGATGTTGTGGATTTACCCTCATTTGAAGTCTCTAAAGAGAAGTTGAATGACCACCAATAGGTATTCCTTTTGGGTATGGGAAGTACCTGAATTACTTTAAAATGTTGTGATTCTGTGAGAAAAAGATAATGTGCACATTAAAAAAAACTCTGTGACCTGACTTATTTTGTTATTGATAGGAAAAAATGGGATAATGTTTTAAAACAAAAGAAAGGGGGAGAGACATGTGTAAATTTTCAGATTGATTCTTGTTATTTGTTACATTACTACTAGCCTGTGTTATATTGCTATGTGCTCATGTAAATTATGTATAATGCCTCCCATATTGATGGATTTATGTATACCATGTATATCTGTTACAAAGTTCTGGCCCATATTGATGGATTTATGTTAAGAGTTCAAATGTTGGAGTTTGTTCTTCTCAGGGCACAGCCGGTTTAGAGGCTTAGAGCCCTTCGGATGTCTCCAAATCCAAAGGTTCTGCCCTTCAGCCTCTGCCTCTGCTTTCTTCTGCCTCCAACAGAGATGGAAGATCTCTCTTATCTCCTTCTGGGGAGCCCAGCACCAACTTGCCGCGGAGAGAGGGCTTCTGGCGTAGCTCCACTGAAATCCCAAAAGTGTTCTCTGCAGCAGAGTCGTTTCTCTCGAGTCTAGCGCGATCAGCCAGCCAAGAGGAAAAAATGTATTCTGGAATGGCTGTCTCGCCTTATATCTGAACCTTCTGAGAGAATGGGATTATGGGTTTTCTCCCATAGTGCTCTCTGGCCCAAAGAGCTTTAAGGTGTGGACTTTGAGTAAAGGTGGGAACACAAGCCTTGTCTTGATTAGTTCTACTTAGTACCTTGTTTCAGGTTCTGGCCAAAACAACTTCTTGTAAGATTAGATCAACTCTAATTACTTAGCAGTTAGTAAGGATTCCAACAGGATAAAAATGACAGAGAAAATAGATGTTCATTATAATAATTTGGGGGGGTGTTTTCCTGATGTAAATAAATTTTCATAATGAGAAAGATCCTTTAAAAATATTTCAGTTGGAATAGCTGGATGGCACAGTGGATAGAGCACCAGCCCTGAAGTCAGGAAGACCTGAGTTCAAATCTGGCCTCAGACATTTAACACTTCCTGGCTATGTGACCCTGGGCAAGTCACTTAACCCCAATTGCTTCAGGGGGAGGGGGGGAAAGTATTTCAGTAAGCAAATATGTAACTAATTTGCAAAACAGAACAAGGTAGAAATAAAAAAGTCAACAAATATGATCCAGAATTAAACCAAAAAGAGAAACATGTGATAAATTGCCTTTGGGAAATTTTAGAATTCTTTTAGTGACTCCAAAATTCTCCCAGAAACAAAAATGCATTACTCTTTTAATATGAATATTCTTCCACTATTGTGTGGCTTAATGGATGGAATACAGTCTCCCAAAGAATTAAAAATGAATGTAATTTAGAGCACAGTGGAGAGGTGTATGGTGGGCATAAGCAGACTGCAATATATAACATTTAAGGAAGTACCAAGAAGAACTGATATATATTTTTTTTTTAATGAACTAACATTGTGTAAAGTTTAAGGGTTAACTGGATAGCCTGTTCCATTGGCAGATAGTTGTCATAATGAATAGAGTATTGGACCTGTAGTCAGAAAGGCCTGAAATTTACTAACTTTATTATTCTAATTGGGTCACTTAGTCTCTGGATATCTCTGTTTTCTTTATTGTAAAGTGGGGATAATAATAGCAACCACAATCCAAGGAGCTTATGAAGATCAAATAAGATAATATTTGTTCTTTCCACATTGCCCAGAAGTGGTTTCCATACAAAGTGGTCCTTGGTCTCTGTCATAATTTTAAAAGAAAAATTTAACAATGTTTGGAGCCCTAGATGTCTTGCAGATGAAAAAGAAGAAGGATGCTCTCAAAGTCCTTGCTGCAGGAACCCATTTGGGTAACACTATTTTGGGCTTACAGATGGAACAGTATATCTACAAAAGAAAGTGATGGCATCTATATCATTAATTTGAAGAAAACTTGGGGAAAGCAAAGCAGCTCATGCCATTGTTGCCATTGAAAAATCTAGCTAGTGTTAATATCATCTCATCCAGGAACACCATCCAGTGAACTTTTTTGAAATTTGCTGCAGCCACACCTATTGCTGGACATTTTATACTGGGTACATTCACTAACCAGATCCAGAATTCAGGGAGCCCCTCGGTGGTCCCTGATCCTCTGGCAGATCACTAGCCTATAACTGAGGCATTATATATTGACCTCCCAACCATTACATTGTGCAACACAGCTTTTCCCACTTCTTGTGGATATTATCATTCCACGTTAATAACAAGAAGGTCTGAGGTGGTGGATGCTGGCCTGTGAAGTCCTATGTTTGCCTGGTACCATTTCCTCTATACACCCACAGGAGATTATGCCAGATCTTTACTTCAATAGAGATCCAGAGAAGATTGAAAAGGAAGAGCAGGTTGCAACTGAGAAGGTAGTGACAAAGGTTTCAAGGTGAATGGACTGCACCTGCCCCAGAATTTACATCTACTCAACTGGAGATGATTGATTAGTCCAAGGTAGTACAGGTGCCATCTGTGCTCATTTAGCAGTTTCCTACTGAAGATTGGAGTACTCATTTGGCTATTGAGGACTGGTCTGCAATTCCTGCTGCTCAGGCTACTGAGTGGGTAGAAAATACCACTTAAGTTTTATTCCAGATGCTCTAATAGAATTGGAAAATTTCTGATGAATAATAAATACTGATTTCTTTTTTTAAAAAAATTATAAAATGCTTTGCCAACTTTAAAGCATTATATAAAGATTAATTATTATATGATATCAGTAGATATCATATTCCAGTACTTTCAGTGAACTCTCTGTGGCAAACATATGGGAAGACACAAAAAAGAACTGTCCAGAATGGACTGGCATGGGTTGTGATTGTACCAAGTTCATCTCTCTATTTGTGAATTGAAGTTCTTTCAATATTGTTTCAGCTACATGTATTTACTTTCTCTGAATTTTAATGATATCTTATCTATAATAGGAATTTAAACAATGAGTTGCTTCCCCTTTTTGTTCCTATTACCTCTTGACTTTAAGCAAATATTTCTTTGCCCCTATTCAATATGAAAGGTAATAAATTCTAGAGTTTATCATGCACATAAACTTGAGAAATAAAACAGATTGATTTTTAATTTAAAAAATTAAATTAAAATTAATTAATTAAAAAAATAAAATAAAATTTAAAAACCCTCTTCAATACATAACTTTTAGTTCTAGGATTTTTTATATAGATAGATAAACTTCCTTTTACATGTTAGCTCCTCCAAGTAAAGAGTGACTTTTTGGGAGTAGGGCATATCTTGATATTTCTATTCTCTTTCCAATCCACAAAAATTTTTTACTGGAATTTTTATTAAGATTTCTGTATCCTTTGACAAGCTTCTGTGCTCCCTCCCCTTCTCCCCCCTTTATAATATGTATATGTCAAGTAGGGAACTAAGTGTTTCATATCTACCATTCTTATCTCCTTAGTTAAATTTGTTGTCTCCCTCATGGTCACAGGTTTTATTTTATATTTCCCTTCTATCAGTGGTCTTTATTTTTAATGATACTCCTCCGCTTGATTGTAAACTCTTTGATAGTCATGACCATATATTTATAATTCAACTTTGAATCCCTTCAGTGCCTTGTGCTTTGTCAGCACTCTGTAAATATTAAGTAATTGAATTATCTTCTATGCCTTCTCCCAGTGACCTTTACAATCTGAGAGTATTTACAAATTATCTTTATTGAATAAAATATTACCATAATCTATATTTTATGTGATCTCTACTTTCGTATTGATGTGTGAGAGCATATGTATAATGTATTCTCTTGCTTAATAACCATCTCAGGCTTTGATTTCTTATCTACAGCTGCTCAAGAAGTCTGGTCATGACAGTAGAGATCTATTGGACAGCCCTAGAAGGGACTGAACTTCCAGACAGACTCTGCAAGCAGGTTTAGAAACCACAGATTATAGGTGTGTGTTTATTCTAGTAACCAACATTCTTGTGATAATATGTGAAGTTTAGTTAAAAAAACAAGGATCTTGATTTTCTGACTCTCCATCGTTCTTATATTGTAGGTATTCCAAGTTGAAATATAAAATTATTTGACATTGATAGGCTAATTTCCTGCCTTAGGAAAGTGGAGGTGGAAAGCTGTTAGATATAGAATACTAAATTCTTCTTTCCCTACCTTTATTTTTTTTTTACAGACTCAGAATACTCATATTACAACTTAATCTTGAAAAAAGCAGGACAATTTTTAAACAATTTGCAGATCAATCTCTTAAAATTTGCCTTGTCTATAAGAGCATACTCACCGACTATTCAAATGTTTCAGCAGGTATGTAAAATTGACTTACCTATGTTTGCATAGAAACCTGCATTAGTTACATGGCCTACTGACAACATTTTCTTTGTGAATCACGCATTTAAAAATTAAAAGTAGGTAATGTATGATGTGCTATTTCAATGGTATAGGGGTGTGACTGTATGCCTGTGTATGCACATGAGCATATGGGTTGGGGGATGTAGCTGAAGTATCCTGTGACACCCTGTGCTTCTGGGAGGAGTACTTGAAACTTTTGAGGCCTTTTGGAACTTCTCATGGTTGCAAGATTAGTATTTCCTGGAACGTGCAACTACTTGAAATATTTCTAATCCCTGCAAGCTGGGGCCTTTTTGTCTCAAGGTTATAAAAATGTTGTGAAAAAGCTGTCTTCTGAAATAATTGCTATCTTGTAAACACATCTGCTTGTTAGCCTGGAGTACATCTTGACATTTCAGCCAAAACTTCTGCTCTATGTCATCCCTTTTTCTCCATCTAGCATTAAGAAATATAATCTTCACTCTACTTGCTTTTGTTATTCCCCTTACGCTATGGAACCTCCTCCCCTTAATGGTTTTAGCCTTTATAAACCCATACTTCCTCTGTTCAGAGCTGCTTGATTTGAGTTTTTCCCCCAGCAGCCGCCAACTTCAATAAATTCTCCACTTAAAATTATATCAGTCTCTTTCTCACATCTGTATCTTGTCATAACATTTCGGAGACCCCAGTGAGATTTGAACTTGTGACAATTTTTTGTACCAGCATTGGGGAGGGGATGGGTACAGCATCTACATCAGCTAACCTATTTAAGTGAAAAAAAAAAAAAATTGGCCCACCCTCCTCTGTGACCACTATTTTATCCCCAAATAGATCATATGATAATCAGCATCGGCAACAGATATGCAACATGTGTACAGGTGAATGCAAAACAAGGAAAAGCAGCTCCATAGGCATTAGGTCAAGGGGCCCCAGCAGTTTCAAGTGCTCCTTCTCTCAGAGGCACAAGAACTCACAGGATTCAGAGTACTTCATAGCATATAATAAGGGGAAATGTTTGCACATAAAAAGAATATTGTATTATCCTATGAAAATTTACAAACTTTTCGTGTAAAATTTGAATTTAGTATTTCCTGGAAATAAAGTTGATCTTGTTATAGTTTTTCTCCAGCCAAAAACAAAATTGAAAATGTTCTGATTTTTAAAAAGTTTTTATTTTAATTAGAACAATGGTTTATGGTAGTTGATTTATTTTAATAAAATAAGGATATTAATTTTAAAATGGATTGCAATGAAATCTTCCTAGTTAAGCATAATCTTTGTAATGTTAGATTGCTGCTGATGAACTACCACCAGAAGATTGCAGTGCATTTGTGGTTATCCATAAGGAGTGTACCTGTAAAACTAAGGAGATTAAAAAGCTTCTGAAGAAGGCTACTGTGAGGTAATGAAATTTATATCTATAGAAAAAGTAGTTCATAAAGAAAATATTATCACAATATAACCCTTCATATTGTATGGTTTCCTAGGTATTTTCAATTCTAATATATAAGCTTTTAAAATTACTTATCTTATTTCTAATACTGCCATAAAATATTTTGGAGTTTTTATTGCTAATTTTGTCCTTTTAGTTCAAAATACAAATATTTATGAAAATCTAAAAGAATAGAAATTTGGTTAAGTCATGAATATAACATTTATTCAATATCAATTGTTTAAGTACCTATTATAAAAAGAAATTGAGAAATGAGCAAAATGTTAATAAGTGAAAAGAAGAATTCCATTATCCTCAGTTGTTTATTCTGTATTTGTGTTTAGTTTGATCTGTAATTTCCTTATTATAGGTAAATCTTCCATTGAATTAAATTGCCTTCTCAATCTGTGCAATTTTCTCACATATATTTCTATAAACTGGAATGATCTGCCCATTGTGTTCAGTCCTTATTCTAGCTCTTTTAATATTTCGGGCATCCTCATCTTTTTGATGAATAAATATCTCACTTCTTTTACATTATACATTTATAAATATGTGTATTCTTGAAATCTTTTATACCACTTCTCATATTTATATTATTGGTGGTAATATATGGACTAGCTGGGGTACAGTCAGGGTCTATCTTTCCATTATTATTTAGGTCATTAGAAATTTTCATTCTTCCAAAATTATTGTATTCCATGATTTGCAACCATTTCATACCACCAAGAGAATATAGATATTTTAAAAAAGATGGATTTTATATCACCAAGAGAATATTGATATTTAAAAAGATGGAACTGTGTCAGCGAATAACTCAGGATCATTAAATATTAATTTAATGTAATTAATTACATTTAATTGTAATTATATTAATGTAATTAATCAAATATAAATTTGGTAGATCTGAACCATGATTTCTTCTTCATTTACAAATCTAGGCATAAATAATTGTCCAAATGAATATCTAAAATGTCAGTGAGGGGGCAAAGAAAATTAGGAAAATAGATTGAGAGGGTAGTGAGTGCAAGGGTTAAAAGGTAATGTTATATTATTCCAATTTTACATTGTAAGGTCTTCATAATATGCATTTTTCATATGCTTTATTTTACTATGTGAATTATCAAGTTGATCCCTTTTCAATGACATGTATGTAACATCCACTATGATGTTGTGGGGTTCAGTACAACTAGTAGAATATGAAATGTGAATTAGGCAGACAGTGTTAATGTTAACAATAATACTAACAGGTTTATAGTCTTTAAATGTACTCTTTTCAGTTCTATCCCATTTATTTCTATTATTTTGGGTTTTATAATGAATTTAAAATATTGAAATTTGAATTTTAAAGAACAAAATTATATTTAAAATTGTGATCTCTTGTGTACAATTTGTTTTTTTAACTGTATATTTAATTTTAAAACATAATTTAAAAACTGTCCCTGTCTATATCCCTTCTAAGCTTTCTTCTACTCTCTACTGTATACTTTTAAAAAATTCCATTGACATTTATTTTCACCTTTTTTAGCATCATTATTACTACCCATCAACTTATGTCCCCTCTTTTCATTCCACCACCATAAAAATTCTACTTTGTAGCACATATGTATAGTGAAGCAGAACAAATGGACCTATTGATATGACTAAAAATGTTATTTCTTCATTCTGTACTTCTAAAACGTTCTACCAAGAATTGGGATGCATAACTCATTATTAAAATAAAAATTAGTCACTGCATGGATAAGAGTTCTAAAATCTTAGATGTTGTTTTCCTTTATGTCACTTTGGTCATTGAATAAGTTGCTGTCCTGACCCTGTTCACTCTATCCTATGTCACATGTTAGAAGTTTTACTGTTTCTCTTAATCCCTGATGTTCGTCATTTCTTAAGTACAATAATGTTCCATTACATTCATGTGCCATAATTTGTTCACAATTTGCCCAAAATGATGAGTGACCATATTGTTTATACTTCTTGGTATGATAAAAAGTGGTATTTTGACATTTGTTCATTTAGTTTATTTCCTTTTTCTTTTACCTGCAATTTAGTGTCTTCTGAGTTATTCTTCCAAATTGGTTTGCAGAAGGACTAAATCAATGCACAGGCTCCAATTCTAATGCATGAGTATGTCAGACATCTGTTGAAGGGCATCCTTGGCCTTTACTCCTCGCTTTTCATACTCTTCCTCCCTTTCTTACTCTCACTCTTTCTTTTTCTCCCTTCCTTTCCAAAAAATAGTGCAGCTAATAGCTCTATTATTTGTTAGTAATAATTTCATCTTTAGAAGTGTGGGGAAGCCAACAAAGAGAAATCATCTTGAGAATCTGATTCTTACTAAAGGGTCTTCCTTATCTTTCCATTCCTGGCTGGGGTGCAAACGAGAAATGTAGGTAGAGCAACTTCGCCCTAGAGTCTGTGATAAAAGAGATGAAACCTGGGCATAGTCAGACACAAATCTTTGATTTTGGGAAAGCAGATTTAAAAGGGTTCAGAGGAAAGATAGGTTCCTTTGGAGTAAAATACTACAGGGAAAATTATTCCAAAAAGGATGAGAGTTGCTTCAGAAAAAATCTGAAGACACAAAGGGAAATTATTCCAATGAGGGAAAAAATCCAATTTGTTTGAAGAGACCAATTTAAGCAAGATAGTAGTAAGGCCAGATAGCACAATCCTATTTAAAAGAATATCAGGAATGCAGAATCCTAGAATGAATTAATGCTGAAAAGGATACCTAAGGACAACAAAAAGGGTGGTTGGTTGTTACAGATTGATTTTATTTGTTTTTGTTATATTGGAAGAGAAAGGAATCTTCAAGAAGGATTATCTTATATGCTTGGCAGGGATGAGAATAACAATAAACAGAGAAGGCAAAGAATTTTAACTTAATTTTAATTTTGCTTCTTTTTCCTTTATCCAGGAGAATGACCTTTAGAGTGGAAATGATTAGATAAACATGACTAATAGGGAGCTCATGCCTAAGATAAGTTAGGAGACACTAAGAAGGTGCTTAAATGCTTTGAAAAATTCAGGTTAACTGGACAGAGCCAAGATCATAGAAGCCAATGACTACATGAGATAATCAGAAAAATTAAAACAAAGTCAAAAGGCTTAGGGGGAAAAGAAGAAAATTTAGAACACCTCACAGCTAAAATAACTGATTTGTAAAAACAGATCATGGAGAAAAATATTAAAAATCATTAGAGTGTCTACCATTATCAAAAATCACTCTTAGAACTCTTAAAAAAAACTGTTCATATTTCTTTGAACCAAAGGGTAAAATAGAAATATGAAGAATCCACTACTCACCTCCTGAAAGAAATCTCAGAATGAAAACCCCAAGGAACTTTATAATAAAAAACCAGAGCTTCCAAGTAAAAGATAAAATACTACATATGCAGTATATTTTAACATATTTAACATGTATTGGTCTACCTGCCATTTAGGGGAGGAGGTGAGGAGAAGGAAGGGAAAAGTTGCAACAGAAGGTTTTGCAATGCTGAAAAATTACCCTTGCATATATCTTGTAAATAAAATGCTATAATAATAAAAAAAATACTACATGCAGTCAAAAAGAAAGATATTCAAGTATTGAGGAACCAGTCAGGATCTCTGACTTATCAGCCACACTTGAAAAGAAAATAGATGATATTCTAGAAGACAAAGGATGTGGACTTAGAGCCAAGAATAACTGACCCGACAAAATTGAATATATATGCTACAGAGGGGAAGAGAAAACTGCCAAGCATTCCTGATTAAAAGACTAGAGTTTCAAAGAAATTTTGAAGTGCAAACAAAAGAGTGAAGAGAAACATAAAAGGTTAAATATAAATGAACAATGTTAAAGGACTAAAGAATAAACTGGTTATATTGGAAGAACCAAGAGATCAAAGGCAAGAAAACAATGGCATAAAAAAAAATGAAACCTGAGATATTATCCTTACATCTCAGAACCCAACTCTATATAAAATCAATAGCCAAAAAATAGGCTATTGGGAAAAATGAGAAACAAACAAACAAACAAAAAAAGAATCCAAGCATAAGAATGTACTTTAATGATAGAGATAGACTCAAACTTGGCAGAATTTAACATCAAAACAACTGCTTCTAAAACTTCAAAGAGAAATGTAAAATGGTCATAATATTAAAAAAAAAAAAAACATTGTTGGGAGATCTTAAAAAGGACTTTAAAAATAAAATAAGAGAAAATGAGGGAAATTGGGGAAAAAATAAAGAGTAATACAATAAAATTATGGAAAGTCGATCAAGTGGAAAAGGAGATCCAGAAACTTACAGAACAAAATAGCTCCTTAAAAATTTAAATTAGGCAAGGGAAAGCCAATGACTTCACAAGACACCAAAAAATAATAAAACAAGATCAAAAGAAAGAAAAAATAGAAGTGAATATGAAATATTTCATTATAAAAACAACTGATCTGGAAAACAGATTGAGAAAAAACAGTATATCATTGGACTATCTGGAGGTTATGATTTTTTAAAGATTCTAAAAACTATACTTCAAGAAATTATTAGAGAAAAAATGCCTTGAAGTTTTAGAACTAGATGGCAAAATAAAAATTGAAAACAAAAGTCACTGCTCACCATTTGAAAGAGATCCCAAATTGAAAGCTTAGAAGAACAGTATTACTATCTTTCAAAACTCACAGGTCAGGAAGAAAACACTATAAGCATCTAGAAATAAATAATTTTGATATTGCAGGCTAGTCAGACTAACACAAGCTTTAAGCAGCTTCTACATTCAGAAAACAAAGGTTTGGAATATAATATTCCAAAGAGCAAAGGAATTGGGTTTGCAGCTAAGAATTACTAACCCAGACAAAACTAAGTGTTAATAGATATTTAATGAGTTTTAAAATGAGATAAAGGACTGAAGTGGAATGCTGTAGCAAATACCAAAAACAAACACACACACACACACACACACACACACACACACACACACATACACACACACGAGTTAACACTAAAATAGAATTGATTGAAAGATAAATAGGGAAGGGCAGCTAGGTGGTGCAGTGGATAGAGCACCAGCCCTGAAGTCAGGAAGACCCAATCAAATCTGGTCTCAAACACTTAACATTTCCTAGCTATGTGTTCCTGGACAAGTCACTTAACCCCAATTTTCTCAGTAAAACAAACAAACAAAAGATAAACATGGAAATTACATTCTACTAAAAAAATAATATAAATAATGAAGTAATATCAATACTAAACTTAAATGCAGCAAATCTTTTAGCAGCCTAATTTTAAAAGGAAAAGATAAATATAAAAATACCAAGGTAGAAATAAAAGGTGGAAATAAAAAAAGTGTAATAGTGAGGGACTTCGATGTTCCTCTCTCAGAATTAGATAAATCTAACCAAAAAAAAAAAAAAAAAAAAGAAACAATTTAAGGATATCTAGAAAGAATTGAATGGCAATATACCTTGTTCTCAGTAGCATATGACATGTTTGCAGAAACTCCCATATATTAGTGCATAAAAACTTTACAGTTAAAAGAAGAAAAATTAAATATATCCTTTTCAGATTATAATGCAATAAAATTATATTTAATGAAGGACCATGGAAACACATATTAAAAATTAATTGGAAACTTAAATAATCTAAAAAATGAGTATGTTAAAGAATAATTCATGCAAACAAATAATTTTATTAAAGAGAATAGACATACCAAAAACTTTGGCATGCAGCAAAAGCAGTAATAAAGGAAAATTCATGTATTTAAATGCTTACCTTGCTGTAAGAAATGATGAATAGGTTAATTTCAGAAAAACATGGAAAGATTTGCATGAAATAATGAAGAGTGAAATTAACAGAACCAAAAGTTCATTGGATACAGTAACAGGAATATTATTTGAAGAATAATTATGAATAACTAAGCTATTCTAAGTATCATTAATATTTAATTCTCCTATTAAAAAAAATGCTATCCACTTCCAGAGAAAAAACTGATAAACAGAAATACATATAATATGGTTTTACATAGATATTAACATAGATTTCTGTCAAATGATGACCTTTTCTAGTTCAAGGTGGAGAGGAAGAAAGAGATAAGGCTTAGAACTTAAAATATAACAAAATAAATTAAATCAAATTTTTAAAAAGAGGTGATTGATAGGAAAGCATTAATTTCAATGAAACAATATGGCTTCATCAAGAACAGATATGCTAGTCTACCTCATTTTGTTGGACAGGATTGCTAGGCCAGGAGATGAGGGAATTCTGTTTACCTAAATTTTGACAAAGCTTTTGATAAAGTATCTCATACTTTTCTTAGGGAAAAGATGGAGAAAGATGGATTCGGAAATAATACAACTGCATAGATTGAGAATAATCTGAAGAGCCAGATTCAAAATTTAATTGTTAATAATTCAGAGAGAAGATAGATCTCTAGTGGAGTATCCTAATTATTTCTGTGTACTGTGTACTGTTTAATATTTTTCTCTCAAATTTAAATATAACAGTTATATATTATTTAGCTTGATCTTCACTAGTATCTCATCCTTTTTGACAATTTTTTGTTTGTTTTTTATTTGTTTCTTTTAAACATTTTAAAATATAATAGAACTTTTTTTAAAGAGGAAGAAAGGGAGGAAGGTAGGGAGGGAGGAAAGAAGGAATGGAGGAAAGAAAGAGAGAAAGAAAGAAAGAGGAAGGAAGGAAGAAAAGGAAGGAGGGAGGGAAGGAGGAAGGAAGGCAAGAAGGCAGAAAGAAATTGAAAGCAGAAAGGCAAAATGACGGACACCATTCTTAGCTATCTAATCATAGAAAAACAGGAAGTACAAAAACTAATCCCTGATCCTTAAGCCAAAATCAATGGATCACAGATTATATAGTGGTGAGTAAATTATTAGAAATCTGGAAAGGTAGTAAGGGACTGGGTTGTTAAGGACTTTGAGAGCTACACAGAAGATTTTCTACTTGATCCCTAATATATAGAGAACTATAATATAGAGCCATTGATATAGATAGAGGTTGATATTGTCAGACTTACATTTTAGAAAGCTCATTTGGCAGATGAGTGATTGGATGGAGAAAGATTTCAGTCAAGGATACCAACTAGCAATCTATTGCAATAATCCAATTATGAAGTTTTGAGGGTCTAAAACACAGCAGTAGCAATGTCAGAGAAGAGAAAGTGTGTGTGTGTGTGTGTGTGTGAGAGAGAGAGAGAGAGAAAAAGACAGAGAGAGATGTAGAGAAGAAAAGAGTGTATGTATGAGAGAGAGTGATAAATGCAGATATTACAAAACTTATCAACTTTTTGAATATGGGGTTGAGAGAGAATGGTGAATTTAAGATAGCATGACTGAGAGGATGATGGTGGAGTACTTTCAAGAGTAATAAGGAAGTTAGGGAGAGGTAAGAATAATGAGTTCAGTTTTAGATATGTTGAGTTCAAGATGTCCAGAAGATAGCTAGTTTGAAATATTTAAAAGGTAGATAGAGATCCGAGAAAGGAGGTCTGGAGGGAACTTAGTGCTGAATACTTTTCATAAAGATGAAAATTGAAACAGTAGGAATTGATGAGATAATTAAATGAAATATTATGTAAGAAAATAGACATGGGCCCAAGAATAAGGCTTATTTAAGATTCTGTTCATCTACTTGACTTCTTTTTTTTTTTTAATTAAAGCTTTTTTATTTACAAAACATGTGCATAGGTAATTTTTCAACATTGACCCTTATAAAACTTGGAACAGAAAGTTCCAAATTCTTTTCCCTCCTTCTCCCCATCCCCTCCCCTAGATGGCAGGTAGTCCAATAAATGGTAAATATGTTAAAATACATATTAAATCCAAAATATGTATACATATTTATACAGTGATTTTGTTGCACAAGAAAAATCAGATCTAGAAAGAAAAAACAAACAAACAAACAAACCTGAAAAGGAAAACAAAATGCAAGCAAACATCAATAGGAAGCTTGAAAACATATGTTGTGGTCCACACTCAGTTCCCATAGGCCTCTCTCTGGGTGTAGATGGCTTTTTCATCACTGAACAATTAGAACTTGTAGTGTCCGGGCTAGCTTTCTGGAGAGGTCCTTTGGACAGGCCTTGGTCTCCGCAGGATAAATACCACAAGAATGGTCTAGAGTCTAGATTCTTTATTCTGGCCCAATCTTGATCTTAGTGCAGGAGGCATGAGAGCCACCACGAGGTTAGTAAAAGATAGAATGTCTATCTTCCAGTCCTTGTTAGCCCTTATATACTTTATTGTAATTACATCATTATAGCATACTGATTATGTGTGAACTTGGAGAACCATTACATCACCATGCTAAGAACTAAGTATATATGTGAACTAGAGAACAATCATCTCATCAATTCCACTGAGTTAACACCTTATTTCAAGCATACTTCTCCAAAGTTCTGGCCTCAAACATCTCTAGCTTTCTTTTGTTTTAGAACTCAGGTGGTCACGCTGTCCCTGACTTCTCAGGAAGGGAGATGAAAACACTAACAAAGAGATGATCATATCTTCTCTCACTTCTCAGGGAGATGAGAACACCAAACCAGATATTGTTAGCAGGTTTCTACTGGATTGAAGGGTATACATAAATCCATCATCATAGAAGATATTAACACAAGCACATAGTAATATAACACAGGCTAGTAGTGATGTAACAAACAACATAAACCAACATAAGGAATTATACATGCCCATAAGTCAGAGATAGTCCAAGACTAATCTATTGTCCATTACTTCATGTGTCAGGGAATCCAATGATTCCTGCTGATTTTGATGTCCTGCAACAGTCTCATTAACAATTTTTTATGTTCATGAGGCAATTGCCATAACTGCCATGCTCTTTCAGTGGTGGGCACAGTCAGTGATGAAACTATCTGATGTTTCTTGGGGCTTCTCCATCTCTCTCTGATGGACAAGGTGAACATGGTTCATTGGCACCCATCTGATTCCTTCTCCATCTGTAGATATCTAAGCAAAATCTCTCCCCCAAGCAGTTAACCTATCTGGTCCCTTCCATTTACCACTTTCTGGATCTTTCCACATCACCTGGCGATTATCTAAAGATAGTGGAGCTGCTCGCACTGGACACTGCCCGCGGTGCACTGAACACCGGAAGCAGTAGGTTATAAAACCTGTCTCCTGGAGCCAGTGCATCTTTGTCAAATATCAAAAAATTTATAGTATAAAGAGCTAAATTTAAAAGTTCTCTAGGCTTACTTTTAGCTC
Organism: Antechinus flavipes; assembly: GCF_016432865.1. Taxonomy (NCBI): domain Eukaryota; kingdom Metazoa; phylum Chordata; class Mammalia; order Dasyuromorphia; family Dasyuridae; genus Antechinus; species Antechinus flavipes. The sequence goes on along the minus strand of NC_067400.1, from coordinate 149,161,509 downwards.
CCCCTTTCTTTTGTTTTTGGAGGAGCATTTTGATCTCTCTGTTTCTCCTCTCTATTATTGCCTATCCTTGAGGATTAAAGGCTATGCCACTGGTGTGTAAAATCTTATACTGTGTACAAAGTGTGCAAAATGTTTAGAAGTATATGCAGGTCCATTTTTTTTTTTTTATTGCTTGTGGTACACCCATTATTGTAAAAGCTTGTATAAGGAATTCAGTGACAGTAAATCCTGAAAAGGTGTCTACCATAACATGAATAAAAGACAAATGACCAAGAGATTTATAATGGGTCACATCCATCTGCCAAATTTCACTGAATCTCAAACTATGAGGGTTCTTTCTGGTGGGAGCATAGGAGCATAGAAAGGAAGGCAAGCTGTACTATGCTCCTAGCTTCCTCTCTTGTTATCCCAAATTGCAAACATAAAGCTCGAGCAGCCTGATGATTTTTAGAAGGAGATTCTTGGGCTTCCTGAAATAAAGGAGCATTGGCTAACATGGTTAGAAGGCTATTTGCCTTTAAATTTCCATGAAAAATAGGACTTGGAAGTCCACTATGAAGTAGACATGAAAGATATAAATCTTACCTGGATGCTTTCTCACTTGCTCCTGAAATTCCTTAAAGAACTGATATATATTAGAAGCTACAAGTTTTAGTTGGGCTGTGGCAATTCTTTGTACCACACCTACTGAATAGGCCGAATCAGATATTATATGTATATCTCCTAGATAATAAGTAAGAGCTAGCATGATTGCATACAATTCATTCTGCTGAGTGGACTGAAAAGGAGTTCTGACTACTCTCTTTATAGTTAAATCACGAGAGTATACAGCACAAATGTTATATTTAGATTCATCTGTAAAAATAGTTGATACTTTAAGAGGAACCTTAGGAACCTTTTCTTCAAGAATCCATTGCCAATTATGTAATAGTCTGGTTATCTTTAATGGAGACCCGTGTGTAAGATTTGGAGCTGTGGCAATTAAAATTTGCCACTCTGGGATGGTTTCACAGCATACATTAATTTGTGCATGGGTATAAAAGGTGTATATCTTGTCAGGACTTATCCCAGATAATTGTACTGCTTGCTTAATGGCCTTTAATAAGATTCTAGCCACAAGCATTGGGTAAGGAGTAAGACTTTGTTCTGATTGTGCTGGGAGGTTCACGCACTCTATCGCACTTTCTCCTTGATGAAAGACTGCTATGGATGCCTCTTTTATAGCAAAAACTGATATTTCCAAGGGTTTCTGAGTGACTCTTTCGACCACATTGGATAAAGCCAGTTGAACTTCTCTCAAAGCCTCTTGAGCTTCTTTTGTAAGCTGGTGTGGTGAGTTTAAAGCATTGTCTCCCCTTAAAATGTCATATAATGATTGTAATTGAGAGGTAGTTATGCCTAACACTGGACGCATCCATTGGATATCTCCTATCAATTTTTTAAAGTCATTCAAGTTGTTCAGTTTCTCTGCTCTTAAAGAGAGCTTTTGTACTGTAAGCACCTTAGGATATACTTCATATCCTAAATATTGAAAAGGAGTATGCCTTTGAATTTTTTTCCTGGAGCTATATGCAATTTGTAGTTCCTTAGTGTTTCTATGTCTTTTGTAGCTATGCTTCTAATATTTGCTCCTCAGTCTACACCCCAAGATATCATCCTTTTAATGTAAAAACATAACTTTTGGAAATGCTTTTCTAACTAGAGTAAGAGCAGCGCAACATACATTTGGCACATAGTAGGGCTATTTTTCATTCCCTGTGACAAAACTGTCCATTCATATCTTTTATAAATCTCAGAAAATGCCTACAAAAAATGCTTGTGACTCATTGGGAAATCCAAGGAAAAGTCTATCATTTTTCCAACCAGATTTATACATAGGGAAATAGAGAATACTGTCTACATTGTTTATAGATTCTGGCCATTTCAGTGCCCAACACTGGGCACTAAAAAAGCAAATTTTTTCATATCCTTTTTATCTAGTGGGATAGAATAAAAACAGTCCTTAATGTCTATAACCCAAAGAGGCAATTTTCTAGGCAATTGAGTAGGAGATGGAAGTCCAGGCTGAAGAATTACTTTTCTTAAATCAGTTAACATTCTCCATTTTCCAGATTTTTTTTGTATTTTTTGTATTTTGTATTTCAACAAATATAGGGGAATTCCCAGGACTTAGAGAAGATTGTAAGTGTCCTTGGTCAAGTTGCTCCTGTACTATATTTAATAAGGCCTGAATTTTTTCACTTTGCAAGGGCCACTGTGCTACCCACACTAGTATATCAATTTTCCATTGAATGGGAACAGGTGAGAGTACAGGCAGGCCTTCAATAGCAGCCTTGCCTAAAAAAACCAAAGTACTCATTTATAATCCTAACTGTTGTAAGATGTCTCTTCCCCACAGATTGATGGAAATGTTTTCAACTACAAAAGGAGTAAAAACTCCTATTTTAACTTTAAATGTCCATCTCAAAGGGGTAGTACTAACTTTGGCTAATGACTGGGCCAGCTGGCACCTCTAATGACTGTAGGATCTGCACCTGTATCTATTAACCCTTTCAATGGTATGTCATTTACATAGTGAACATAGATTGGTCAGCTGTAACAGCTACAGTCTAGAATATTCCTGGATTCTGTTGCTGGGAGTCAAAATCTGGGCAACTATCACCAGATTGCCTATTAGGAGGATGTATCAGTAAACCTGATGCTACTTCTCCTGGGTGAAAAGTCACACATTGTCTACCTGTATTAGTGACTGGGATATAAGCTACACATTCCCCAGTTTCCCACATCATTGTATGGATGAACATGGTTTTGTAAGTACTCTCAGGAGGTGAAATGGTCAAGCTATTATGCCTGGAGGTAAAGGATCTGAAGGCCAGAGAGGGACAGATTTCACCTCTGCAGGGGATATCTCAGTAGTCCCAGCTGTATACAACTCTATTCTCCCTAACTGCAATCCCTTTCTCCCATCAGGTTGCTTCTTGGCTGATTGATCATGTCTTGATCTTCTGAACTTCTTTAGACTCTCTGGGTGTAGCATTGACTGCCATCATGCCCCAAATGTTTTTTGCGTGGGACTCTGGAGCCAAGCCCTGCTTCCCATTTCCCTGAATCAATTTATATTCTGATGTCCAATGGAAGTCTTTGATGCATTTTGTACATGAGGTTTGGGGTCTTGTTTTCCCACCTTGTTTTCTCACTGTGTCTCTATGCCAACATTGACCTTTCAAATGTCCTACTTTACCACATTGAAAGCATTGGTGAGTCTCTCTGGAAGTCCCTGTTGAAAGGGATCCATATTTGAATCTTAAGAAGTCTGCATCATAGCCTGGGTATAAAAGATATTTATGCCCACTGTGGCACAATGTCTTATGATCTCATTTGAAGGAGCATCCTGGTGTAGTCCTAGTATAATTCTTCTGCAAACCTCATTATCATTTTCTTTAACGAGTTGTCTTATCATAATTTCTGTTGCTATATTTTCACCAATAGTTTATATGACAGCTGTCTGCAAACATCCCACAAAATCAGTAAAGGGTTCATTTGGACCTTGTGCTGTTTTCGTGGAGGCTATCTTGCCTTGTATCTAATCCTTGTTAACCCCTCTATCTTGCCTTCCTGGGAGAGTGCCTCATGCTTTTATAGAAGCAGCAGCAGTTTGTTCATATGCTGTTATAGGGTAATTAATCTGCGCAAAGTGTCTGCATAAGAACCTATACCTGTTAGTTAGTCATAGATGATCGGTGTATTAACTCCTGTTTGCCTATATCATTGGGCTTGTATCCTACAGAGTTCACTATACTCAGAAAGCCACAACAGGCTTTGTCCAGATTCTAAACATGTCCTTGATATAGATTTCCAATCATCAGGGGTTAAAATTTCAAAAGCCAAATTCTCTAATAACATCTTAACATAAGATGATGTAGACCCATAGAGTGCAAGCCTTTTTCAGATCTTTGATAATTTCTAGATTAAAAGGAGTATATCTTCTTTTTTCTTGACCTGAAAAGTTAAATTCTTCAATCACAGGGTACACTTGTATTCTCAAATCAGATATATCCCACCCTTCCTCTTGGGCTTTAAGTATTGCCTTTTGTAATCTAGTCATAGGGAGTGGATAAGATTGTTGTGGGGGCGGTGCTGGTGGTGTCCCTGCCCTTCTACTCCTCCTCCTCCCTCCACCCATAAAGAGGATATTGAGGGGAGAGGGTCCTGAGATGAGAAATGCCCTAAGGGCAACTGCTCTAGTATAATTGAGCTGTGAAAGTGAGAATCACCACACTCTTTAAGCTTATGGGCTTGGTACTTAAGATCTTAGCTGCTTTAGTAGTACCATCCCCCTTGTCTTCTTTCTCTTCAAACTTCCTTGCTGGTTGTTCTCCTTAAAGCTTTTTTTTTTTTTTTTTTTTAGAACTTGTGCTCCTTTAAAGATAAAACTTTAAACCTAAAGAAAGAAGAGAATATCATTGAGAAGAATATGATTGATAGTTTAAAATATTATAGAGAAGTCAAATAAGATGAGGATTTGGCTGTTGAGACCATTAGGAGGAGTTAGAGCCAAGATGGTAGGATAGAAGCAAGAGAACTACAAAAAACTCTGCCCCTCCCCCCAAAAAAAACTCCAGAACAAGACAACCCTTTAAATTGGGCTAGAAAATGCTCATGCTCAAATAAAGGAAAAGTCAATCACTTTTCCAGCCAGATTTACACACAGGGAGATAGAGAATACTGTGTCCATTGTTGATAGATTCTGGCTATTTCAGTTCCCAAGGATTGTACTCAGTGGCAAAATAAGGTCTCAGATGCATACTGAGGCACCTTAAGGTATAGGAATTGTGCCAACTAGAAGCATTATCACCCTCAATATAGTTCCCGGTTGTGGATATACGGCTGAAGAGGGAATGTACACTGGGGCAGTATTCCAGATTTAGCCAGTAGGCTATGGAGCAAGAAATAAGTTTGGTTCAGACAACATGGTAGTATGGAATCTCCCTCTAGTTTTTGGCCCAATGTTAAGCCAACAGAATAAAAACCAGGGCAGGAATTTCAGAACAAAAGGAAGTTTACAATTCTTTCTGTCTCTTCTGGTAGAGCTTCCCAGCTGGCTTATAAAGACTAAGTCCAGAATCAGTCTCCTATTGCTCAGATCTAAACCCAAGTCAGCAATTTTCAGAACTTGGACCAAGGGAACAATTAATTAGACTTTGCCCTGGATCAGACTATTTTTGAAGTATGAGATGCTGCAAATCCCCAGCCTGGACTGTCCCTGAGTTCCTAGAATAATGCAAAACTCAGTGCCCCAAGAAGTTATTCAAGACTTTCTTCTTCTGATAATGCTTAGACTCAACTCAAATAAAAAAATAGACCTAAAAGTGAGAAAACAAAAAAGAGCCTCATCATTATGATAGCTATTGTGATGACAAGGAGATTCATGACACAAACCCAGAAGAAAAGTGAAGTCAAAATATCTGCAAACAAAGCCTCAAAGTAAAACACAGCTTGAGCATAAAATCAACCAGAAATTCTGGAAGAGATAAAGTAGGAATAAAAAAAGTTAAATGTGTACCAATGACATGAAAGTTCTAGCAGAAGAATTTGGACCAAAAAAAAAAAAAAAAAAAAAAATGAGAGCTATAGAAGAAGGAATAGGAATTCATAGTTTGATACAGAGGTTCAAAATTTTGCCCAAGCAACAAATTCCCTAAAAATTGTAATGTACCAAATGACTCCATGAGATAATAAGAAATATTCAAAGTCAAAAGTCATAGCTAAAACAATTGCTTTAGAAAATTAATGAGAAAAAAAATTTAAGAACAATGAAAGTCATGACAAGGAAAATAGGGCCTGTATATCATATTTCAAAAAATCTTCCAAAAAAAACCCTATCCAGCTCTTTTAGAACCAGAGGGTTAAGTAGAAATGGAATATACTCATCTTCTGACAGAAATCCTTAAATAAAAACCAGGAACATCATAGCCAAAATTTAGGGCCCAAAATGAAAGAATTCAAGTATCAAGCAGCCATGGTCACAATTTAGCAGCCACTACTATAAAGGAACAGAGAGTTTAAAATAATCATAGTATAGAAGGCAAATTATATAGGCTTACAAACAAGAATAACTTGCCCAGAAAAAACTAAATTATTATCCTACTGGGTGGAAAATTGATCTTTAATGAACTAGAGAATTTCCAAGAAAGTATTCCTGATGAAAGGAACAGAGCTGCAATAGACATTTTGAAATCATACATAGTAGAGAAGAATAGAATGAAAAGGAAATCATGAAGGGGGTTCTTTCATAGAAACCTGGGAAGAGTTATAGGAACTTCTTTATTGAGTGAAATTAACAGAACTGAGAGACCAATTTGTATGGCAACCCCAATATTGTTGATATAAACTATTTTTGGTCACTTTTCTTAGCACTAGAATCAACTACAATTCCAGAGGACTACTGATGGAACATGCTGCCCAATTCATGATGGAGAGATAGGGGACTTGGAGTGCAGAATTATATATGTATACATATACATACATATATATTATTTTAGATACAATGTGGAAATTTGTTTTGCTTTTGACTATATATTTGTAATAGGAGCTTTTCTTATATTCTCAATGGAGAGGGTTGAATGGGGGGTATGGAGGACAGGTTTTTAATAGCTTGAAAAAATAAGATTTAATTTATGAAAATATTAAAGTAGATCATTGGTAATTTTGGAGAAAGCAGCTTCAGTTGAATGGTGAAGTTGAAAGACAGACCATCAAGAATTAAGAGAATGAGAGGACAATGTTGGAAGCATCTATTACAGTAAATCCTCTCAAGACTTCTCCAAATCTCAAGCCACAAATAGGAAGGAGACAGATAGGACAATAGATAGCAAGTATGAACAGATCCAGAGTTAGGAGTCGAGTATGCTATGAAGTTTGCAAACTCATGTCACTAGAAGGACAGTGGCACTCTCATTGGAAATAGAGAAGTTCAGACAAGGGTTGGAGATTTCCAATGTGAATGTTTTGAGATTTCCAATGTCAATGTTGATATATTCAACCTATGGGAAAAGGGGATTAAGTTTCTGTAACTACTCCAAACTAATCTTTTGCTAGACTTTGTTGAAAATATACTTTCCTATGTACAGTTCTTTATAACAAAACATTAATTCTGATTGTTTTGTATTTTTACATACAAAAATATGCATTTTTGTTAATAGTAACCATGAAATAATTCATGAAATGAAGTACACAAAATAAAATTGATAACATGAGAAACACTTTTCTTAGCAGTAATTCCTCACAATTCTATGACCTTTTACACTAATATCTCAATTGAAAAAACATTGATTTCAGATAATATTCACTTTCCATAACATATGAAATTGATGATAACCATGAATAGCGTAGATTAAATAAAATTCTTAAAACTATAATATTTTTAACCTGAATATTACATTCCACTGTGTCAGATGGTGACATGAAGACATTATACTGTATAATATATTGCTATAAATGTTTCTACTTTGGCGACCCTCTGAAAACCAAGGGTAAAGTTGCTGGGACTATAGTTGCTACTATCTCAAGACACTGAAGTGGTGAAGTTGCAATATCCTCTTAGAGTCCAAAGGTCTTGCACTATGCTTTGAGATTATAGCTGTAACATGAAACTTGAGTCTTAAAGGCAAACAATGAAAATATGCAATGAATGCAAAGAGAACTCTTTACAACAGTAAGCTGAATAAAACCAGGAAAGTACCTAGTAGGACAGGAGCTACTCCACACAAATGAGTACATTACACATCTCATTCTCTCCCTCCCTTCCATATCTCCCCCAATTCCTGAGAAGAAAAGCAATATATTAGTTAAATGTGTAAAGTCATACAAAAGTTATCTAGTTAAGCCATTTGCAAAACAGCGCGCGCACACACACACACACACACACACACACACCAAGAAAAATAAAGCAAGTTTTAAAACTTGCTTTTTAAATAAAGCATACTTTAATCTGCTTTTAGAGTTCATTATTTCTAATTTCTCTGGTGGTAGATAACATTTTTTCATCATGTATCTTTTGGAATTATCTGAATTATCTTGAATTATTGTCCTGATCATAATAGCTGTCTTTCAAAATTGATCAGCATTACAATATTGCAATATGTACAGTATTCTTCTCCTGATTCTGTTCACATTTTGCATCAGTTTATATAATGCTTCCCAGATTTTTCTGAAAACTTTGTGCTCATCATTTCTTATAGCACAATAGTATTTATTACATTGTGCTCATCATTTCTTATAGCACAATAGTATTTATTACATCATATACTGTAACTTATTCAGCCATATCTCAATTGGAGGGTATCTTTTTCAATTTCCAAGGAATTACTATTAATATTTTTATGCATGGGTCCATTATTTTTCTTTGATATTTTTGGGATTTAGATATAGAACAAAGGCTGTGCATAATTATATAGCCTTTTAGACATTTTCCAAATTGTTCTCCAGAAGAGCTGGCCAAGTTTATAATTTTACCAACAATGTCCCAATTTTTCCATATTCTCAGTTTTTGTCATTTTCCACTTCTATCATATTAACTAATCCGGTAGGTGTGAAGTGGCATCTCAGAGTTGTTTTAATAGGAATTTCTTCAATTACTGATTTTGAGCATTTTTTTTTCAAGTGTCTATTGATAGCCTGTGTTTCCTCTTCTATAAAAAGTACCTCTTGATATCATTTGACCTTTTACCAATAGGGGAATGGCTCTTGATATGTTTAATTTTTAGTTTTATTTTTTTTTTCAAATTCGCCTCGGTTTCCTATATATTTGAGAATGAGGCCTTTATCCAAGAAATTTGGTGTAAGATTTTTTCCCCCCAGCTTCCTGCTTTTCTTCTAATTTTGATTGCATTGGTTTTTTGTGCAAAAAGATTTTTAATTTCAGCTAATTAAAAATAGTCATTTTACTTCTCATGTTTCATTGTATCTCATAAACTCTTCCCTTATCCATAGTTCTGACAGATAAAATTTTCTATGGTCCCCTGATTCACTTATGGTATTGCCCTTTACCTTTAAATCATTTATCTATTTTTACTTTATCTTGGTATAGTATGTAAGATCTTGCTCTACGTCTAGTTTCTTCCAAACTGCTTTCCAGTTGTCCCAGCAATTTTTGTCAATTTGTTAGTTCTTACCCTCAAACTTGGATCTTTGGGTTTATCAAACACTAAATTATTGTGGTCATTTACTAATCTATTCCACTAATCCATCACTCTGATTCTTAACCAGTATCAGATTTTTGGTGACAGTTAGATGGTGCAGTGGTTAGAGCATTGGACCTGGAGTCAGGAAGACTCATTTTCATAAGTTCAGTTCTAATTTCAGATACATTATTAGCTGTGAGATTCTTGTCACATCACTTTTTGCCTCAGTTTCTCATCTGTAGAATAAGCTGGAAAAGAAAATGCAACATACTGCAGTATCTGTTAAGAACACCCCAAATGAAGTCATAAAAATCTGGACACAACTGAAACAACTCAATATAGATTAAAAACTAGATTGGTTTCATGGTTGTAATAAGAGAAACTTTACCCAAACAAGAAATAGAAGTTGTAATTGCTGTCATTTCATACATGAGGAAACTGAGATTCAAAATGTCAGAGGCAGAGATCATCTTACTAGAATCCAAGTTTATTATTCTTTTTCCACTACAGTAAATTATGTATTTTAAAGGACTGGGTTTTGAGGCTTTTTTTATTATAGAATATTATATTCTATTATAGAATAACTTTGAGATTACATCAGAAAAGTTAGTAATATTGTTTTCTTTTATTTACCAAAATTCACTGAAGCACATACAGCTTTATGTAGCTAAGTTAATAATTCGTATTTTAAAATTGCTTCTGCTGTACTCTCTTAGGAAGACAGCTGTCAAAAATATTTTTAGTTATTTCACTAAAATAAGTATGACATTTGATTATATTTTATAGTTTTTACATATCTTAAGACAGAATCATTATTATATTTTCTTTTAAATAAAATAATTTTATACCTATCCATTTTAAATTAACACTTAGATATTTTTAAAAGAACTTTTATCTACCCATATGAGTTTCCAGTATCCATCCAGATAAGAGTTTATTTGAAACAAAACAATTGCCATCATGTGAGAAACTAAAGAAATAGAAATAAACCACTGTCACCAGAAAATTCTTTTTATGCAGAAAATCCTAAAGTTTTTACAAAGCAACATTAATAAGTAGAAATGAGTACTGTAAATGAAATTCCAAAAGAATAATAATGAAATAGTTAATGATTAGCAATGATTATAAATATGGTTTTAAAAAGTTATTTTATATAGAACCTGTTGATTTATATTTTGTTATAATTTTAGTGGATCTGAAGTGATAGTAAAAAATTTTTACATAGGGAGATAATATTTTACAGTGGAAAAAACAGTACATTTGGAGTCAGAAAACCCAACTTCCAGTTCTAATTTTGCATGATTTTGGGGAAAATAATTTAATCTATCTTGATTTTTAAACATCTGTCTTGTTATATCCCAGTTATAACTTTTAAAGTATCCTACAGATGTATATGTGATCTACAAGTAAATTAACATTTTAAAGTAGAATTACAAAGGCAATATTTAACATGCTAAAAATAATAAATCCTCAATCTCCTGAACAGTATCTATCTATCTATCTATCTATCTATCTATCTATCTATCTATCTATCTATCTATGATTCTGTTGTTTTAATGCAAGCCTGAAATTTCTATCTCATAACAGTTTGTTAGCATTTATTTAATTAATATCACATGTACTTAAAAGTTAGAAAATTTTAGTTTATATTTATTTTACCAATTAGATTGAAGTTGCCCCTTTTTTATAAAGCAGTCACAGATAAACACATTCCTGTTGTATGAATGTAATCTATGTGGTGTCTATCTTGCATTTTGCCTAGACTTCTAATAATGGACTTCCCCTTAGAAAAATTAATAGTGATTTCCTTTTCTCTTTTGTCTTCTTCTTTTTTATGTGGTAGTTTTTAATATAGTATGATCTGGTTTTTATCCTTTTAGGTATTCAGAGCTGTGAGACTTTTTTTTCAATATCTAAGAATCTATAAAAGCAAGATCATATAGAACTATCTTTAATTGTTATATGACATCTATTACTGCATGTTCATATTTTTTTCCACAGAATTAGAATTATTTCATTTTCCTAATTAAGAGTTAAAATTTTTTTCCTCATAGATATGAGGAAAATATATTTTTTGAACAAATTAAATAGTTTAGATTTATTAAGTTCCTCAACCTTTAAAAATGATGGCATGGATAGTATTTTCTCTCATCTTCTTAAGTTAGCTTTCTGAAAAGCTTGAGGAAACACCAACAGTTATTTTAATGTTGCTTAAAGATTATTTCATAATACCTTCATAATACTCTCCAAGTATTATAAGGCACAATATTAAATCCATAGATGGAATCCTTCAGTTCAGTTAAACTATGACAAAACATCAGGGCCTTTTATTACTTTTTAATAAAAAAATTTCATTTCAGAACTGCAATAAACTTAGGGCCTTCTTATTTTGGTATCTAGGTAGCACAGTGAAGAGAGTGCTGGACTTGGAGCCAGAAAGACCTGAGTTCAAATCCAGCCTCAAAGACATATTAACTATATAACCCTAGGCAAGTCATTTAACTTCTGTCTGGAAAACTAGTAGTAGCACCTGCTTCCTAAGGATCATGTGAGGATAAAATGAAATAATATTTGTAAAGGATTTTATAAACTTTAAAGCACTATATAAATGTTAGCTGTAATTACTATTATCATTATTTCTGTTATTTTTTAATATTGCTAAACTTTAATTGAAAAATGATGTAATGAATTTGAAAATTATCCTGTTATAGCCATATTTGCTGTGTCCTACTTACATGTACTTAACATGTAATCCTATGAATTCTAGGTTACACTTAAATTAGACTAATCATTGTCACAAAAGCTAACCTATTATCTCTTACCTTTGTGTCTTTGTATACCATGTTCTCCATACCTAGAATGATCTTCCCTTTTGTTCTTATTTGCTCACATCCATTATCTATTGAAATCTTTCCTTCAAATGTTTCTGCCTCGAAAGCATATCCCCAGCTATCTATTTCCTCTTGCATATCTGCAACTAAAGTTTTAGTACTTCTCAATTACTTATCTTACCTTGTATTTTAGCTTTTTCTATGGCTGATTTCCAGGTAGATCATAAGCTTCTTGAAATCAGAAACTATAATACACTGAAAAAAAGTAAATGCTTAGTAATTGTTTGTAAAAGTGAGTTGAATTGGCCAACAGAAAAAGTGAAAGGTAACAGAAACAATTCACTCTCTATCTACAGGTAAGGAGTGGAGCTGGAGAACAATGTAGTAAGAGACTTTTCTCATTTATTTTAATTTAAGTGCACTTTAGGGCCTTAGGCATCTGTATCAGCCCTCTTGACTTCTACTCTTTATTTTGGAAGGGAGAAGTTAACCAAGGGAAAATATCTTAATTGGTACATTTTTTTCTCTTTTTAGGACACATTAATTCTTTTCTCAGGTAATTAAGTAGTAGGGACATAGACAGAAAATAAATGAAGTTCCAAATTGGAACATTAGGGCAATCTCAAATGGTTTGGAGCAGATTCCAGGAAAGATTTACTCAGTGGGGAAAGGCAAGAGACAAGTAAATTTAGATCAATGTCTACCTTCCAGCATACCACGTAGACACTTGAAGATAGACACTGGTCAGTATCTCTTACATATTATTTATTGTATATCCTTACTAAAATGTGTTTTTTCTTTTCATTTTAGGCCTAGGCCTTATTTATTTAAAGGAGATCATAAATACCCCACAGTTACTGAAAACCTACCAGTGATCATACTTTATGCAGAAATGGGTACTAAAGACTTCAATAAATTTCACAAAATTCTTTCTGAGAAAGCTCAAAAAGGAGAAATTCTGTATGTGTTCCGACATTTTATTCAGGTATACTATTTTTATGTAAAATTCAACATGACTGTTAAAATAATTTCATTTCTGTTAATTGATGTAATAGAAAACTTCTTAGATTATCATTTTCATACAATGAAATAGATATAAACACCCACTTTTCTTCTCTTTGCATACCACATTCATAATAATGATTTCTCAAATTTATATGGTACTTGTTTTACAAAGCACGATAACTTTGTGAGTTACTGCAAGTATTCTTATTCTCATATCATTATAATCTGTTGGAGTTTCCTCATCTGTAAAATGGGGATAATAAGAACCTCTACCTTTTGGGATTGTTTTGGGGATAAAAATGAGATAATATTCTAAACTCTAGGTTGGGGGCATATAAATAGAAAAGTAAGATAGCCCCTTGTCTCAAGGAACTTCAATTTTTTTTCTTTCTTTTTTTTTAATTGTAGCTTTTTATTTACAAGTTATATGCATGGGTAATTTTTCAGCATTGACAATTGCAAAACCTTTTTTTCCAATTTTTCCCCTCCTTCTCCTCACTCCCATCCCCAAGATGGCAAGTAGACCAATACATGTTAAATATGTTAAAATATATGTTAAATACAATATATGGATGCACGAAGGAACTTCAATTGTAATGTAGAAATACACATAGGAAAGATTTTAGTTGCAAGTCAAATGGAAAGTTCCTTAGAATGGAATAGCAAAGCAGATAGTAAGGCCTCTTCTTAACTGTTATTAAAAAAATAAATAAACAAATAAATTCTCACCAGATACAGTAGTTTCATGATTTAGTAGATGTAGATCAGGAAGGTTTTCTAGTTTTATCCTCTCACTTCACAGATAATGAAACTGAGTTCTTGAGGAGATTAATTGCCACAATGATGGTAAAAAGGAGGGCCAAGGCATTTGAACATGTCTTTCCTCTGATTCCAAATCTAATGTTCTCTGCCATTATATCACACGGTCTCCCATATTGTTCAGATTAGTTTTTAATTTGAAAATTAAAATTTCCAATATTAAACATTTTCAAGTTGTCTTTATAATTTTGAATTTTTATAATTAGGGTATATTGTTAAGGACCATGCTTAAGTGAAGGGGCAGGTCAGTTCAGTTCTTTGAGAGCCTCCACAGCTGTGGATCATAACATCTGAAGGGCAGCCTTTGCTGACACAGGTGTCGCAGACTGGGAATGAGATAAATTGGAGGCAGAGGGAAGAGGAGAGAGAGGTCAGACAATGCAACGGCCTCTCAGTCTCCTTGTATCATCATCATCCTCTCACATAAATAGATCCATTCTTCAGGTCTGAGTTAGACATCCAGCAGCCACTGGCAGGTGGCTCCCTTATCACAACAATATATGACAAAACAAAACCAGAAATCATTTGGATTCATTTTTGTATGTGAGATATATAAATACATATATGTGTGTGTGTGTGTGTATCTTTATGTAGAGAGAAACAGAGAGAGGAAGAAAAGAGGGAGAGGCGAGGAGAGAGAGAAAGGAAAGGAGGGGAGGGGAGAAGAGGAAAGGTGAAAAGAAGGGAGGAGAGGAGAGACTATTTGAATTGTATATCATTACTAAAAGTGTAATTATGGCCCTGTAACAATATCTTATATTCATATAGAACTTTAAGTTTGTAGACCACTTCACAAATATTATTTCATTTTATTCTCACAATAAAGCAGATATGGGAAAACTGAGAAAAACAAAAGTGACAGTCAGGGTCATATAGTTATTAAGTATCTTGTAGCCAAATTTGAACTCAGATTTTCCTGAATTCAGGTTCAGAATTGTATTTACTATGCCACCTAGCTATTAGTATTTCATAATTATATATATATATATATATATATGTATGTATGTATGTAATCATGATAATAGCTAACATTTATATAATGCTTTAAAGTTTGCAGAATACTTTAGTCAGCTCACTTAATCCTTATAAAACAGCTCTGCAAAGTAGGCACTTCAGCTATTTTTTCCATATTTTACAGATGAAGAAATTGAGGCTTAAGATATGATTTGCCCATAGTCAGATAGTAAATATACAAAGCTTGATTTGAACCCAAGATTTCCTGAATTTAGATTCAGTATTCTATCTATCACATTTTATTATGTGAAGGTATGATTTGTTTACATGTGCTATTTGTGTATGAAGATATAACAGATATATATGTAGGATTTGGGATTGGGATTGAATAAGAAGTGAATCTGGATGTTAATATTTATCTGTGTAGGAAATTCTTAGTGTAGAAACATTCCCCCAGTTATGAAAATGTACAACATTTCTTGAACTCACAGTCTTAATATACTCAAATAGACATTGGCAAGGTCATATTCAATTCAAACAGCACAGAACTGTTAAACAAAATAATCAAACAAGAATTATAGCTTCTTTTTATAGCATAGACCAAGGAAGCTAGTCCTAATTTTCCTGTTATTTGAGAACATGGCCTTTTAATATTTTTTATGTTACAGAATTTATCATGTACCTTCTTATTTGATAGCATCTAGGAAAATATAGCATGATGTTTTCCTAGAAAATATTACTATTTAGTGAAATCATTAAATAGAGAATAAAGTTTATTAAAAGATACCTTTATGTTTTAAAAATCTTACTCCTGTAAGCTAATAATACCATTTTAATAGAAAGTTAGTTTTGTGTAGTACATAGATGAAAGTCTTGAATAGATATTGATGTACTAAGAACATAAAGGATAACAAATAAAATTAATCATTTTTATACTTAAGTAAATATCATAAGGATTTCTGTCAGATAACTATTATCTTGTTCTAGTGATACATATATACATATATATATATGAAGTTAATAAAGGTGAATTTCTTTAAAATATTTTAAGCAAATTTTATCCATTAATTTGTTTAAATCAGTAAAATGTTAAGTTATTGAGTGTTATTATTTATGACTGACAGTTGTATCCTCTTTCTAATCCATTCTCCATATGGCTGCTAAAATTATCTTTCTAAAACACAGGTTTGATGATGTTACTCTTCCACTTAATAAATTCAAATAGCTATCCATTCTAAAATACCACCACCTTTTTCATACACCTATTTTTTTACTGTTTTTAAAATACATGCAGAGATAGTTTTCAACTTTTCAAAGTTTGTGTTGCAAAACCTTGTGTTCCAAATTTTTGTCCCTCCCTCTCCCTCTCCCCTCACCTACACAGCAACTAATTCAATATAATTTAAATATATACAATTCTTCTAAACATATTTCCACGTTTATCATGCTGCATAAGAAAAATCAAATCAGAACGGAAAACAAAACAAGTAAACTAATGCAGGGGTCCAGCCTCTGCTGGGGCTGAGCAGAAGGAATAGGGTCGGTGTCAAAGGAAGACAGGAGTTGTGGGGTAGTTTGAGTGAGGAACTGATGGAAGTGATAATCCCACTTCTCTCAAGCTCCTTCAGGCCTTATTTTTATACTATATCATGATCATATACTTTTTTTTAAGTCAACATAGTCTTCAGACATGTGTCTGACTTCTTGACCTTTATATGTTACTACATTTGATCTTTAATATTTGAGTAAGTTTTTTATGGTTAAGTGTTAATTATTGATTACATTACGCAAAGCTAATAATGAAAAGGTAAATGTTATACAAAGTTAAATATCAGTGAATTTTGTTAGTTTACTTATGTCTTTTTTGTCAGTTCTATGGATTGTTTGATTCCTCTGTTTCCCTGACTTGGAACCGTGCACATAGGCATTTAAAGCAATTCCTAGTTATACTTTAACCATCTTTTGGTTCCTAGATATAATGATCTTTTCTGAGTCAAAATTGGTAAACACCATTATTTCCTAGACCTTTGGATTCTCTCCCATAGTGACAATGCTTTCCATGGTGTTCTCTCCTTTATCATTTGTCTCAGTGAGAGATTAGTTGTATTAGGACAGAATATGCATGTAGAATTATTTCTAGTTAACTTGCCCAAATTCCCCTTGTCACCAGATTTTTTTAGATAATGTTTAGTGCTGTGATCAAGCCAGTTATAAATAATATAGGAAATAGTAGTTCACTAATGAAAATCATAGAAGGAAATATTGTTCCTGCATGAGTGCTGTGCACATTTGATCTCAGTGTTGGTCTTTGCCAATCAGCTTAGAGATTGCGACTCCCAACAAACCACAATTTTCTATATTTTCATCTACATTCAGTTCCCAAAACTGGTTCTCTCCATCATAAATCTATTGGAATTGGCTTGAATCACCTCATTGTTGAAAAGAGCCAAGTCCATCAAAGTTGATCATCACCTAATCTTGTCGTTACTATGTACAATGTTTTCTTGGTTCTACTCACTTCACTTAGCATCAGCTCATGCAAATTTCTCCAGGCTTTTCTGAAATCATCCTGCTGATTGCATCTTATAAAACAATACATTTGTATAACATAACTTATTCAGCCATTCTCCAACTGATAGATATCCACTCAATTTCTAGTTCCTTGCCACTACAAAAATGGATGTCACAAATATTTTTGCACATGTGAGCCCTTTTTCATTTTTTATGATCTTTGGGATATAGATTCAGTAGAGACACTTCTGGATTAAATCACAGTTTAATAGTCCTTTGGGCATAGTTCCAATTTGTTCTCCAGAATTAACATTTTATTTTTTAAATGATTAATATCATAGCATGTGTTGCTTTTGACCAGAATTTTCCTTTATTTGATTGACTTTTTTGAATAGCCTCTTTAAATGTATTCTTAAATAAAATAATAAGTTAGAAACTTTTAAAAATTAATTTTCATCAGATTACTAAAATTATAAATAAAGCAGTTTTCACACATCCTATCTTCTATTATAGCATGTGCCTAACAGTTTTATAGATAGTTTGAGAAACCGACAAATTATATCTCTGATGTGGGCAGGACCACTAAGTATTTATCTGCATATTTCAGCTCTTATGATGAAGCTGATTATAACCTGCTCCTCCTAGATATAAGTTATAAAGAAAGTGTTGGTCAATAAAGTTTCCTGTGCCAATGAACTCAAATCTCTAACTCTATCTCTGTTCCATTGACAGTGCATGAGAGGTCAAGATAAAGATATTTAAGGATGTCTGACAAGTACCTTTGGTAACTAGGAGAGGGGGAATAGATTTCAGAAGCAGGAAGCAATGAGAAGAAAAGAAGGTTTTGAGAAAATTACAACACACTGCTGTCTTTATATTAAAGGATAGGGTTACTAAATGAACCTTATCTGATGAAAGAAAAAGCCATACATACTATTCCCTGTAAGGAAGTATATGGACAAATATGTACTGAGAATCAAATTTAGCTTACCATCTAGCCTGTTACTAGTGTATTTGACTTGGAGATAACAATAGATTACTATCATAAAATCAAAAAGTTTTAGAATTAAAAGGGACTTGGAGGTCTCCCATTAGATTTCATCTTTCTCTGAGTTGCTAAAATGAGAAAATTTAGTGCCTAAAACAAATATTACTTATGATTTTATATCATCCTAAGATAGAATTGGATTTTATTATTCTAATTTGTGACCTTTTAGAAAATTTTGTTTGGATTTAGAACTCAAAATTTTACCCAAAAAGTGAATGCTGAAAAACTTCCTTTACGTGTAATTGGAAAAAAATACTATTGAATTTTTTCCTTTATTAAAGGTTTTTATTTTTCAAAACATATGTATGGACAATTATTCAACATTAGCCCTTGTAAAAGCTTATGTTCCAGTTTTCCCCCCTCTTCCCCTACTCCCGCCTAAATGGCAAGTGGTCTAATATATGTTAAACATGGTAGAAATATATGTTAAATCCAATGTATGCATACATATTTATACAGTTATCTTGTCACACGAGATGAATTTTTTTTAAAGAAAATTTTGTTTGGACCAATAGTAGATATAATTTTATGGAATATTATATATTTTTTCAAATTGAGAGAAATAGATAAACATAATTACTTCAAACTCAATATGTGTTAAAGAAATATTATTTGCCATCATATTAGCTGTTCTTAGAGCAACATTTATCTGTTCTTTGAGTCTTTTGTCCCTCATCTCAAATCCATCAGTAAAATTTAACTTTAACTGCATTTTAAGCAATTGAGTCATATTATTTAAATAACATACTAGTGATCTGAAAACAATCAAAGGATTCTTTAAATTACTTCTACACAGACATATCTCTATCTCTGTTTCTATCTCTGATATATACTAGATTTATTTCATTGATATGTGGAACTACAAAAACTTCTATCATTTCAGATCAGCAGCTGCCCTCCAAATTAAAGATTTAGCAAATTAGCTGGGACACAAGCCAGAATGTATCAGAGACAGAATTTGAACACATTGAACCCAGGTCTTTACTCTGAAACCAACTCTCCTAGCGTTTTGATGATTTTTAGATATAAAGCTGTTTGGGGGTTTAGTATGAAAGAATTATAGATTCTTGGAAGAACATTATTATTTCTCTTTTAATTCTTATATTTAGCATTAATCCTATTTATTATTGCAACATCTTGAATTAGTAACCAACTTACAAAGGAAATTTTTGAGAAAGCCAGTATGTTAATGGGTTGAGAAGATCCATATTTTTGTTCCAAAAATTTTTTTTCAGATGCCATAGGGATAAGAAGAGGTTATCACATTTATATATTAGAGTTTACTAAACAGCACAAATACACTATAAATTATTATAATATTTGACTCAATGTATATATATGATATACATATATTTGGGTTTTTTAAGTTTTAAGTTATGCTTTGTTGTTATGTGTTCTCAAAATCTTAAAGTATATCCCAGGGTATTTCTTAATAATCACAAAGTAAATTATATGCTTTCCACAAGAAATTATTTTAGCTCTTTTTTCTTCATAAACTTATTTTTTTTTACAAACAGAAACCAGGCTCTAGGAAAATGAACTTATCTGGATATGGTGTGGAACTTGCAATTAAGAGTACTGAGTACAAAGCACTGGATGATACACAGGTTAAAGGTAGGTTCATTTCCATGTACTAATAGAGTTTTTGTGGTTATCACATCCTAAATACGCTCATTTTAGGGAAAATAGTGTTTGAGGTATAAATTAAAACTAGCCTGAGAAAGTGAAGGAAAACAAAGAAGTATGTTAATGAATAAATGGAGGGATTTTATTGTTTAACTTATTAAACATTTTCTGGTAAATTATCAAAAATTTCATGATAAAATGGGAAATTATCCAGCATGTTACTCTAGTTAAGTGTGCTTTAAATTATGCTCTAATTTACCTAGTTGGTACACTTTGACTATTCTTTACATATATTTGATTGATGACTAAAAGAATATTAATTCTCATATTATAAATTGTTTCCCTCAAATTGAGTTATCACCATCAATTAACATTTAGACAACAACTACATCTTTTCTTAGGGTTCCCTCTTCCAAGCTAAATAAACAACTTTACTTGCTTGAATAGCTGCCTACTTTTGCTCAGCTTGTTAATGTCTTCCTAAAATATGGGGTTAAGAAATGAACATGATATTTATAATAATGCTCTGACCAGAACAGTTTACAAAGGGACTATCACTTCCCTTATTCAGAATATTATGCAGTCTTAATGCAATCTAACAAAGGATTAACTTTCTTTTTTTTTTCCACTGTTATGTCACACTTAACTTATACTGACTTTGCATGCAATTTCTTCCATTGGCTCCTCATTCTATGGCTCCCTCAATGTAGTAATATCCCAAGCTTTGTCAATAACTCTTTTATTCACTCTGTATGCCCTCTCTTTTGATTTCCTTATTGAATTCCCTATAATTCAAACATGATTTCTATACAAAGAACTCTCAAAATACCTCTCTAGCACTGACAGTCTTTTTTCTAAGCCTCCAAATCACACTTTCAACTGTCTACTTCTCTCAGTCTTGTTGTCCAGTTAGTGCCTCCAGATCTTTTTGTCTAACACTGAATTATTCATCTTTCCCCCGAAAACATTTATTCCTTTTGTATTTCTTCTCTTTCAATTATACAACCATTTTCCTAATCAGTCATGCTTATAACCTTAATGTCATCTTTGATTACCTTCACTTTTTAGTGTTACATATAGTTACTTGTTGATTCTGACTGCATTCTCATTCTCACCAATATTACTACTTATCTGTGATCTCTCTTTATTTCAAATCTAGTCAACATACTCCTATCAAAGTCATTTTCCAATGCACATTTCTGATTACATTATTTATTGCCCAGAATCTTCCTATACATTCCCATCGCCTACCAAATAAAATGCAAATTCTTTAACCTTCAGTGATACTTAGAATTCACTACTTTGTCTCACATTACTTCTCCTCTTCTCCTTTCTAAAGTTCTTTCTATTCTGTTCAGATCAGACTGCTCACCAAACACTGAATGCATTTGATGCTTTTCTGTGGTTTCAGGTTTGGTTATGCTATTGCCTATGTTTTGAATACTCTCCTACTGTCTCTATCATATGTGACACTAAATTATGTTTTGAATTAAATATCACTATTTTCAAGAAAACTTCAATTTCTTCCTCATAACCTCATTCCTTACCAAGATGAGCTTGACTTCTTTCCTAATCTGAGGTCTTTCATAGCATCCTCCTAAATATGTGTGTGTGTGTGTGTGTGTGTGTGTGTGTGTGTGTGTGTGTGTGTTATGATTCCTTCTAGAAATAAATGCCTTAAGTAAGGACACGATTTCATTTATCACCTGGTTCTTACTACATTCTTAGCAGAGTCTTAATTTAGTACATTAAACATATAAATGTTTGATGAATAATGAAACATGGATAAGCATAGTATCACATTAAGCCAAATATGTAAGAATTTTGGGAAGTTGATTCTTGAAGATCCCCATGTTTTAATTAACTAGAACATTAGTTTAAGGAACAAGAATGTATAATAAAATTTACTAAGGGAATTTGTTTAGAAGTCCATAATATAACCACACATATTTTCTACTGTAGGATCTTGTAGCTAATGGAATTCAAAATCTATACTACTACAATTATACATAGACAGTATGTTGCTTAAAATTGAAACAGTGGTAGTGATGGTAGTATAGAGATTCTTCTGCAACTTTGATACTTATTGGCTTTTATTATTGTCTTATAGTATATGATATTGTATGCATTCCTAATTAGGTAATAAATAACATTAGATTTTTGAAGGAGCAAATCTTTGGCTTTCTGATCAGAAAAGGAAGCAAAGGTGAAATCATTGGATTTTAATTGTGCTGCTATTTTAACCATACTTTTATCTATAATTTTTGTTATAAATATTCCTTGATTATAATAAACACAAAATATTCTACATTTTCTCCCTCTGCTCAATATATACAGCTATGAATAATACAGTGATTGAGGATGATAATGAACCAACTGAAGTGCAAGGATTTCTCTTTGAAAAATTGAAGTAAGTCAACCCAACTTTCAAAATCAACTTTTTGGGTTTTTTCAGATTAACTCTTTTAAGATGAAAAAGAAAGAAATCAGACCTTTCAAAAACCATGGAATTCAATTTGATTTCTGTTAGCAAGAGCTTAATACATGAGTTAGAATTTGCTATGTATGGAAACTATAATTAACATTCTTAGTTAATTTGTTATTTTAAAATTCTTTTCAAAGTTAGATAAACTGTGGACTGTGAAATGAATATTAAAAATTTCAGAAATATTTTAATCATTGAGAAGGCAAAAATGATGTAACTATCTTTATATATACCATTTAAAAGTTTGAACTGATTACAGTAATTTATAAAAGATATACTATAGGTTAATTTATAAGTAGTAGTGCCATACATAATTTTGCTTTGGGCAGTTATTTTGTATGAACTTTTCCTTTGAAGTTTTATTAATCATGTTTTTGTTGACTTCATTTATGGCTAATTAAGAGAAAAAGTTTCCTACTATACCTATCTCTACTATATGATAAAATTATCAGAGTAACAATATATAAATATTAAAGAGTCAAACCATGCTATTTCTTGTACACTTAGACTTGTCTTTCAACAAAATAAAGTTGAGATTACAATTAATTTTTGAGATTCCCTTTAAAAATAGTTAGCATATCATATTATTTTGAGAGAATATGCGCTATGACTTAATTCAATTATTTCAGTCATGCCTGATGATCCATTTGGAATTTTTTTTGGCAAAGACACTGGAGTGGATTGGCATTTCCTTCTCCAGCTAATTTTGCAAATGAGAAAACCAAGGCAAAATTTAGTGGCTTGCCCAGAGCTGATAAGTGTCTGAAGTCAGATTTGGAAAATACTTTTTGATGATTTGATTGATTTTGCACTGAATGGATAGGTTAATTTAGGTAGAATTTCCATTTTATTGGCTTGGTATACCAATGAAAAATTTATATTTTTCTAATTATTTAGATCTGACTTTATTTGTGTCAAAAGTCTTTTGTAATTGGGTTCATATAGTTTCATAGGTGTTTCAGCCGGTAGATTCCCAAGTATTTTATAGTCTACAGTTATTTTAAATGGAATTTCTCTGTCTCTTCCTGCTGGACTTCATTAGTAATACACAGAAATGTTCATGATTTATGTGGGTTTGTTTTGTATCTTACAACTTTGTTAAAGTTGTTAATTATTTCAAGTAGTTTTTTAGTTGATTCTCTAGGATTCTCGAAGTATAATATTTATATAACCTGATTGTATGGAAAGGCTTCTAGTTTATCCCTATTACAGATAATTCTTGCTGTTGGTTTTAGATAATATTACTTATCTTTTTAAGATAATTTCTATTTACTTTTCTGCTTTCTAGTATTTTAATAGGAATGAGTTTTGTAGTTTGTTGAAGGTTTTTTCTGCTTCTATTGAGATAATCATTATTTTTATTGCTTTTGTAACTGATATTTTTATACTGATAGTTTTCCCAGTATTAAAGCAGTCTTGCATTCCTGGTATAAATCTCACCTGGTTATAGCGTTTGATCCTTGTGATTTATTGCTGTAATTTCTTTGTAATATTTTATTTAAAAATCTTTCCATCAATATTCATTGGGGAAATTGGTCTATAATTTTCTTTCTCTGTTTTGATTCTTCCTGATTTAGGTATTAGTACTGTATTTGTGTCATAAAAGGAATTTGATAGGACTCCTTCTTCACCTATTTTTCCCAGTAGTTTGTATCATACTGGGATTAATTAATCTTTAGATATTTGATAGAATTAATATATGAGGCCATCTGGTCTTGGGGATATTTTCTTATGAATTTCATTGATGACTTGTTCAGTTTCTTTTCTAAGATTGGGTTAAGTATTTTATTCTTTTATTTATTCTTTTAACCTGGATAATTTATATTTTTATATATTCCTCCATTTAATTTAGATTGTCCAATTCATTGGCACATAATTGGGCAAAATAGCTCCTAATAATTGTTTCAATTTCGTCTTCATTGGTAATGAATTCACCTTTTTCATTTTTGATACTATCAATTTGATGTTTTTTATTTGATGATACCATATAAGTATAATATTATATTACTTCATTGTTCATGTTACTTTTCAGCAAAATGTGATTTGACTATCTATTTCAATTTGGGTTTTTTTTTTTTGCTTTTGTTTTGTCTGAGATCATCATTGCTACCCTTACTTGTCTTTAAATTTCAGCCTAAGTATAATAAATTCTGCTCCAGCCTCATATTTTTAGTCTGTATGTGTGTTTCTATTTCAAGTGTGTTTCTTGTAAACAACATATTGTTGGATTCAGGGTTTTAATTCATTCTACTATCTCCTTATATTTATTTTTTTGTTATTTTATCTCATTCAACATACTAATTTTAAATAAAATATTAGCAAATAATCTACCACAACATATTACATTATACAGTATGGCTAATTTGCATTAACATAAGGAATGTAGGGTTGGACATATATGGAAGATTATAAATATAATAAACCATACTAAAAACATAAAGAAAAAAAAAACTCCATACTTACATCAGTTATTGCTGAAGAATACTTTTGACTATGTATAAAAAGATATACATATAGAAAAGATAGAGGCCTCTTCATTAAGATCAGTGGTAAAGCACGAATACTCATCACTCTTCCTATTAAGCAAAATTCTAGAAATTGTAGATATAGTAGTTATAAAAGGAAAAGAAATCAAAAAAGTATAGTCAAGGAGGAAGCAAATCTTTAAAAAAAAGTCAGGTAACAATACTTCAAAAGTTGCAGGATATAAAATAAATCCATACAAATCATTAGGATTTATGGGCACAAAAAATAGATTAAAATTTAATTGGGAAATATTTAACAAAATAAGTAAAAATACAACACAGCATAGATGGTGTGAATTTGAGATTTTCTAAGTCAAATATTGGCCCTCAGAGATTTGTTTTTATTTAAACTTGACACCACTGTTATATTTTACCACATAAACCATAGAGAAAGAGATCAATATACAAAATAATGACAAAATATTAAAATATTTGGAAGACTATCAAGATGCCACTAGGAACTGTATGAATTCAGCTATATATAATATTTATAGAAATTGACAAACCTAAGTAATTGGAGTAATATTAATTGCTCAAATGTAGCTTGAGATAACAAAAATTCTCAAAGTACCCAAACTAACCTTTTCAATGTTATGCCAATTAAACCACTAAAATATTATTTCATATAACTAGAAAAGAAATCCATCTCATTAAATAAAAGGTCAAGAATTTATAAGAAAAATTCAAAGGAAGTAGGCTAGCAGTAACATTTCAAATAATACCATGAAGCAGCAGTCATCATAATGATTTAGTATTGGCTAAGAAGTAGGGCTCAATCAGTTGGATAGATTAAAAACACAGCAATCAAGAGAAAATAATTATAATAGCAAAGTATTTGATAAACCCAAAAATCTCAGGGAAGAATTTAGCGTTTACTAGGAATCAATAAGAAAAATCATTATCTATATATGAATAATAGAAGAGTTCATGGCCAAGCATTTTCATTCCTCATGAGTAGAATTCTCTCCCTCTTTGTCTTTACCTTCTGACTTCCCTGACTTCAAGTCCCAGATAAAATCTCACTTCTTACAAGAAGCCTTTTTTAAACTCACCTTTAATTCGAATATCTGTCCTTTGTTAATTAATTTCAATTTATTCTGTTTACATCTTGTTTATACTTAGTTGTCTGTATATTGTCTCTTCCATTAGATTATGTAGGAACTATCCCTTTTTTATCCACAATAGTTAACCACAGTGCCTGGTATATAATTGGCTCATAATAAATATTTACTGACTAAACTGACCAAACAAGGAATAAAATCATAGAAGATAAAAAAATTAAAGTTTTCACATAAAAATATAATTAAAATTAAGAAGGATGCAAGTACTTGGGGTCAGGGGAATCTATGCAGTAAGTTTCTCTGTCAAAGATCTCATTTCCGAGATGTATTAGTTATCAAGGAGATTAAATGATATTTCATCTCCATTGACTTTAAGAGTTAGGGTACTCCACTATCAAACTTAAGTAAAGTATAAAGACCATTTGCCAGTAAATAAGTTGTCAAAGGATATGAATGAGAAATTTTTAAAGAAAGAAATTCAAGTCATGAACAACCATTTTTTTAAATGCTCTAAATAACTGATTAGAGAAATGTAAATTAAGGCAACTCTTACTTTCTATTTTTTACTCATCACATTGACTAAATGCCAAAAGAAGAAAGTGACAAAAGTTGATGGGAAAACAGACACACTTATGTACTAATGTTGGATCTGTGAATTGAGCTAATCACTTTTAGAAAGCAATTTGGAACTATGTTCCTGCAAATCACTAAATTTTGATATATATAACACTATCATATACTCCAAAATTTCAAAGAATGAAGAAAAATTTTATGCCTTAAGAAATAACAAAATAGTTTCAGAAGAAACTGGAAAGACCTATATGAACCAGTACAGAATGAAGTAAGCAGAATTAGGAGAGTAATCTATACAATAACAACTCTATAAAGAAAAATAACTTTAAAGACTTTAGACTCTTGATCATTGCAATGACAATCATAATTCCAAAGGCCTGTTAATTAAGTTTGTTACCTGCTCCCTGTCAGAGAGGTGATGAATTTAAAATGCAGAATAAGATATTCTTGGATATAGCCAATCTAGAAATTATTTCACTATATGTATTTGTTATGCATGTTTTCTTTTTATTGTTTAGAGGGTATGAAGTAAGTTGGAGGATGTGAAGTAAGTTGAAGGGTGTGAAAAAACCTATTAATCATGAAAATATTTTAAAAGAAAATATAGAATTGCAATGATAATATCTGACAAAGCTGAATTTTAATACAATTAGAAAAAAGTAAATTATATCATGTTTAAAATTATCTTTGACAATCTAAAATTATATTGATTTTGTACCTAGCAGCATAATGTAAAAATTTATGTAGAAAATAATAACTGAATTGCAAGTGTTTAAACAAAAAAATAATAGTGGAAGATCTTTACACATTGCCCCCAGTATTTGATAAATCAAAAAAAGTTTAAAATGAAATTATAGATTTGGAAAATATAGGGAAGTTAGGGAAGAGAAAAGTAGAAGACTTTTTTTCAAATGCATATGAAAACTACAGAAATTGATCATGTTTTACTTTTTAAATGATAAATTCTAAACACTTTTGTATAGTAACTTTGGAGTCAGTAAATGCTTACTATCTGTGATCTTGGACAATTCATATCATATCTCTGGACTTCAGTTTCTCCATTTATATAGTGAAGGAGTTGGACTTGATGATTTCTGAGGTTCTTTTCAATCCTAGATCAACAGACCATTAAAGTTTTATTCTGGTGTCTTTTTAAGGCATATACATGATCCTGGATTCCTAAGGCTATGCCAGCAAAGCACAAGTTCTGACAAATCTTATAGCTTGTGTATATCTGAGGCTAGAGTTGAACTCAGATATTTTTTAATGCCAAAATCCCATCATAAACTATACTGCACTGCTATTGGAAGAGCAAAACTCAGGGAGGATTGCTTTTACTGGTAATAAAAATAATTTTTATTCTTTTGAATTAGCTGATTAATTGGTATAATGATGCAACTAATTAAAACTAATTATAATGGTATGCGTGCATATTTTAAAATTTATCAGGTTCCTAAATTCAATCAATTAGCAACTGAAACTAATGGGAGAAAATATTTTATGGTAATCTATGTCTTGCCTTTATATTCAGACAGACAACCCACTTATCAAGCAAAAACATATTAGAGATTTTAGTTTCAAAATTGTGCCAGAAACTATGGTTAAGTGCCAAGTTAATCATTATATTTTAGTTAACTTCATCATTGAAGTTACAAAACAATTTGATTGTGTGTGTGTTTACTATAATAATTATATGATATCTGCCATGTCATTCTCCCTCCTTCCTTAAGAAGTTGATCACTTAATTTACCATCTTGTCCTCTCTCATACTACAAAACTTTAATATTCATGAAGATACTCCTTCAAATCTCTTAATCCTTCATTTCCCCAACCATCATAATAAGTCCTGTGGCTTTCTCCTTTACTTCATCTTGACCTCACATAATGGATGGTCGCACACTAGATTTCCCTATTACCTACAAGTTTTCAACTTCCCTAATTAGAAACACTTCACATTTTCTTACCTGACCATTAGCTATCAACCTACCTCTTTCTTTGTCTCACCCTATCTATATGTAATATTTTCTACTTAGACACCTCCAATTTCTTTACCCCTCTTTTCTTCCTTTTTGACCTTAATTTAACAGCCATTCCAAGTTTAAAAAAAAATCATTCCCTTCTCAGCCAAAATCCTTAAAAATTCTGACTACTTATTAACTCTTCTTTCCTCTCACTCTTCAACCTTCTGTAATTTACTTTTTAGTTTCATCAGTCAACCAGTCATAACTACACTTTCCAAATTTATCAGTGGTCACTTAATTACTAAATCTGATGGACTTTTCTTCATATTAATATTTCTTGACTCATCTATAATATTTTGTATGAATAGCTACGTTCTCCTCTTGGACACATTTTTTTCCTCTATGTTTTTATGCTACTATTTTTTCCTGGTCCACCTCCCATTTGTTAGATTGCATTTTCTCATTGACTTTTACTGACTCATTTCTATCATATTCCCTAACTATAATTATTCCAGAAGATTCTACCCTGTCCTATATAAAGTTCTCATTGGGTTTTCTTGGAGGTCTCTGAGCAGCCTTCTTTTCAGTTCAGTAATCACCATGACAGTAGCCAGGGGTTAAAATCCAAATCCTTTATTATCTCTCTCAAAATCTTGTCTCCTTGCCTGAGACTTCATCTAGCTTTCTTGGAGGCCTTCTGGAGTTTTGGTTTCAGTGGAGAAACAAAGGAGGCCAGGCCAGCCACCAGGAGCCTGACTGAAGATGGAATTGAATCTGTCTCTCCTTCTCTCTAAGAGAGTAAGCTCTTGCCTCCAGTTCTCTTGTCTTCTCTACCTCTGAATGAATCTGGCTGAGGCTCCTAGCTTATATGCTGTATACTGAGAACAAACCAATCATTATATCACTGGGAAACCATTATTTGTTGTAAGATTAAATCAATCATACTGAACTTAGAGAACTGTTAATCACCATGCTAAACTAGATAATCATTGTCTCATCAATTCCACTAAATCCTTATTTCAAGTTCAGAGTTCTGGCCCATAACAGTTCTAGGTCCTCTTCTCTTGTACTTTCGGTTTTTTGTCAGTTTCCATGAATTTAACTATGATCTCTGTAGATAACTTCTAGGTCTATCAAACTAGCTCTACTTTCTCCCCCATGGTTTTACAGTTGTCTATTGGACATTTCAAAGTGAAGCCATCATAAAATTCAACTTGTCTAATGCTAAATTTGTAATCTTTCCCCCTCTTCCAAACTTTAATTTTTCTGTCAAAAGCACTTATGTCCTTCCATTTCTCAGGTTCATTATCTCAACATTATTCTGGACTTCTTATTTTCCCTCATCCCATATATCCAATCAGCTTCCAATCTTGCCATTTATACTTTCACAACATTTCTTACCTCCTACCCATTCTCTCCATTCACAGAGTTATTACTTTATTTCAGGCTCCCATCATCTTCTGCCTAGAATTATTGCAAAAGCCTCCTAATTAGTCTCCCTATCTCAAGTCTCTCCCTACTGTGTATAGCTTACACAAATAAGACAGGCTATCAAAGTAATTTTCTGTAAGCACATTTGTGATTGTGACTCATTTAATCAACTATGTACTTTCTCTGGAATAAAATATAAGCCCCTTCATTTAGATTTTAAATCCCTATTCAACATGATTCCCATCTATCTTTTCAACCTCATTGGATTGCTTCCACTCCCATGTTCTGTGGTCTAATTAAATTTATTTTCTCACATTTTTTCACATTACATTCCAATTTCTATATCTGTGCATTTTCATTAACCATTTCTAGAATGTACTTCTCTTATTATACTCCAATCTCAAAGATTATCTCTCTTTTTTTAAGATACAGCCAAGTTACCATCTTAAACATGAAGCCTTCTTGATCCTTCCAACTCTTAGAACTTTGCCTCCCAAAATACCTAGTAATTAATATGTTGTGTATATATGTGATATGTGTATTTTAATATATGCATATTCATATATGTATAATATTTATACAAACACATACATGCACACACTTATTGCCTTCTTTAGAAGATAAGCTCATTATGAATAAGGATTGTTTTCATTCCATAATGCACAGCAATTGGTACATAGTAGATATTTAATAAATAATTGATTAGCTGAGTATATATTCATTCTTCATTTTAATTTTTATCTTATTTTTTCATAGGAATGTTGATGATATGTGCTTGTTGATAAATTGAACTAATTGCTAAATAAGCTATTTTAAAATATTCCATCTGGTCATTTGTTTCTAAAGTGTCACTGTTCCACAGATTTGGAAAGAATAATGCTAGGAATATTATAATTTAATCATATGCATAGTAAAATATATTTTCAGTTTAGAACCACATTAAATAGAATTGTGGAATGTGTGAATTATAAGGTAAAAATCTCATTCATTATAAATGGAAAGAAAATACAAATTAATGAAGCTAATATAGAACTTTCAGAATTAAAGGATGTTGATAATCTTATGTGAACAATATGAATTATAAAATAAATAGTCATAAAACATTTCTATAATTAATAGTTGACAATAATTAATATTAATGTTTTAATCCAGAGAAATATATCCAGATCTTAGAGAAAATCTGAAAGAGTTCCGAAAACATCTTGTCCAAAGTAGTAAAGAAATGGTACCTCTAAAGGCCTGGGAGCTGCAAGGTATAGTATGTAGACTTAATATAAATACATTTTATAATGAACCCACTTGTTTTTGCAGGCAGAGTGGAAAGAGCATTAGACTAAGACCCAGGAGACCTAGTTACTAATTTTTCTTCTATCCTTCCACCCTTAATATTTATATGATTTTAGATGAGTTATTTAAAACCTGAATTCATTTCTCAACTTCAAAATAGACAAAATTATATCCCTCCAATCTATTTTCATAGTTATTGTTATGCTCAAATGAGATAATTTGGGATTATAAATTTAGAGGAAGAAGAGACTTTCAAGATCTAGTTCAGGTCCCCATTTTTTAGTTGAGACTGAATCTAAATGTTTAGGTAACATGTAAAAATAGAAGACTTCATTTGATCATGGAATCTCTGTTAAGTCCATATCTAGTCCTTTTTCCACTATTGATTCCCCTGTATTTCATGTGAGGAGGTACTTTGAAAACTGTAATATTATATAAATGTTGTTTTTGTTTATTGTTAAAAAGATCTGGGTTCAAAAATTTCCCTGGACTTAGGAGTTATGTGACCCTGCACAAGCCATTTCATCTTTTTTATGCCTGAGGCAACTTTTCAAAACTCACATATTAAGTCATAGATAGTTGTAATTTTTATGGTGGAGGAGATTCTCATTTAAGGAATTTCTGAAGCTGATGAAACTGCAGTCATTTTGTATATAATATGAATAATAATATGTAGATAATAGGAATGTTAATTGTCCTAGGTACAATTAATACCATATTTTATACATGATTTTAGATTATGGTTTGTATTTATAAATTTTGTAAGTACTAAAATTATTCAAAAAGTAGTTATTTAAATAATATTTACCCTTCTCTGGTCTTGTGATACCTTTTCCATTTCCCATGATCCAATATCCCTGGCAGTAATCCAGGAAATCTACCAGCTTTTTCAATAAAGGTGAGAATAGATGCTTGTGAAACTTGAAATATATTGAAAATTTTTACTCAGCATTATGAAGTTTAAACAATGAGAATGTGATGCCTTTAAAAGTAATAGTAGTATATACACACACACACACACACACACACACACACACACACACACATACACATACATATCACACAGACTATATATATACATACACACATACACATACATATCACACAGATTACATCTTTCTTAAAAATCAAATTATTGTTTTATCACTTTGCAGAATAAGTACAGCATTGGTCTCAAATTTATCTCATTAAAACAAGAATTTTCAAATGTGATGACAAAAAAATGTCTAATGTGATATTGGTATTCAAAAGAAGTTTTCAAAAATCTTTTTGTCCTTAAGGATAATATTATTGGAAAACGTATGTCAGACATTTAGAGAAGAGTGATGATGTGGTCAAACTTGAATACTTTTATATTGGATATTTGAGAAATTACATTTGTATATAATATAATAAAATTGAGTTGATGGTGCCCAGTCTGTTAAATTTGAATATAAAATCTACCCTCTACCACTTTGAATTAATTTCAAATTTTAAGCCACATTAATGCCTGCAGTGTATCTTCATAAATGCAATTATCAAGCAGATAGCAGTTTATCCAGAAAAAAATTGGAGATTTCAATGAACTGCAAGCTCAATATAAGTGTCATAGTATGGTCGATCTCTCCCTTGCCTCCAATTGCAAATGCAATTTTAGACTAATTTAAATGAGATTTAATATTAAGAACTACTAAGTTAGAAACCTACTGTTCTTTACCCTAGTCAGGTCATACTATAGAAAAGACATTGATAAACTAAAAAAGTGATAATAGGCATCCAAATGAGGACCAATTAAGTGAAGTGGGAGTAATTAATTTGCAGATGAATAGACTGAGGATGGGGAAGAGAGGAGATAGGAAATAATAGACATCTTCAAATTTTTGAATGCGTATAATACGAAAAAGGGATTCGATTTGTTCCAATTCTAGAAGTCAGAGTTAGGAACAATGGGCAGAAGTTATATCGAAGCAAATTTGGACTTAAAAATAAGGAAAAGCAACCCTACAAGGTAGCTATAGAGGAGCATTGTGTTAATAGTTTGGGGGGAACTGTGGGAAGAGAATCAAGAAACATCTATATAGAAAGTGAAGCTTTTGAGCTTTGTTGTGTTTCAAAATTGAAAAGAAGAGATAACATCTAGGAAAGGAGGGTAGTAAGCAACCAGAGTGCAAAAGAGAGAAGGTACTTTTAACAGCGTTGTTGTCTTAACTCACATGCAAGAGCAATCCCTACTTGACATATCCAGCGGTTGTTTTTTCAACACACATTCAAAGCATGTTTCCTCCAAAAAGGAAGAACTCATCACCACTTAAGGTGGCTCATTCCACTTTTGGACAGTTCTAATTTTTAGAAAATTTTTCCTAGCTAGCCTACATTGTAATGGTTCTGCTCTCAGAGTCAAATAGAATGATTTTTAATCCCTCTTACAAAGTAAACCCTAGATTTTCAACAGTCATCTTTTTCAATGATCTGTTGTGTGATTCCCCCAGGAATCTATAGTTAGATTTGTTATCTCCCCATTTTTTGAAAATTGAAATAATAGTTACCCTTCTTTGGTCTTGTAATACCTTTTCCATTTCCCATGATCCAATATCCCTGGCAGTAATTCAGGAAATTTACCAGCTTTTTCAAAAATTGAGGATTTACTTCATTTGGCTAAATGACCTGAATTTATTAAAGGAAACTAGGTGATCTCTCATCTTGGTTATAAGGAAAAGTAATGGAAAGGAACAAGTGTTTGTTAATTACTTGCTGTATACAAGATACTATGCTAAGAACTTTACAAATATTATTTCATTTGGTCCTTACAACAGCTCTGTTAGGTAGATGCTATTATTATTTCTATTTTACTTAAGCAAAATGAGGCAAGAAGTGGTTAAATGATAACCAGCTAATGTCCAAAGCTAGACTTGAATTCAGACCTTCCTGATTATACCCTAAATACTCTATCCACTGTACTATCAGAATTCCTGTTACTCATTTTCCCCCTGTAATTTCCAGGGCAAAAGTCATTCTCCTTTACAGAGAGCATATAAATCACATAAAAATTGAATAGTAGCTCTACCTTCTCTCTGTTGTTACCCTTTTCCTTCTTTGATTCTCCTTTTTTTTTCTAGTGCTGGTGATTAGTAGAATTTCTATTAATGAAATCTCATTTGTGATGTTGAACCATTTGATAGTACCAAAGCCTTTTCAGTAGCTTTGGATAGTAAATAATTGAGGTCTCGAGAATCTTAAAGTATCAGTTGCCAGTTTGCATCTTCAGAAGGAGTTTGCCTAAATTTCTTTCTAAAATGACTGAGCCACATGAAAGTGACTCAGTTATGTTATAAGAGTATTCAAGCATTTTGTTTAAAGTTTGAATGCTAGAAATTTCTTTAATAGAACAGCACTAGGTCCTTCAAAAAAATTCCCTTTAAACTTTGATCTTTAAACTTCCATTTGCTAGAAAACACAAGTAAGTCCTCAGATTTGTATAGTTCCTTAAGATTAACAAAGTGCTTTTGTCATAATGAAACATGAAAAATCCTTTTAGTATACTGTGTTATATGCAATAAAGACATTTATTAATATGGAATTCTACCTGTATTAAAATGATAAACAAACAAAAGTATATTGCCATTATATGAAGAACCTTGGATTTTATTAGTGGATTAACTCTACTAAAAGAGAGAGCTAGACCCATTACAAATTTATAGTTCTGAAGAAATGTCTAAATTTCAGATTATATGACTTGGTCCAACACCAAGCTAGTAAATGTTATAGTGACACCCTAAAACCCCCTAAGTTTCTGCTTTCAAGACTATTTCTCAATCTAATGTATCATGTGATTTTCATGGTCAAATTATTAACTAGTGAATAATGGAAGTAGATCTTTAGCACATTCTGATGATTGGAAAATAGATGAATTATTGACAATGACTATACTAGATAGATTTAAACTACAATTTGTCACTAATTTTCATGCATTTCTGTAGAATTTTATAAGAACAGAATTTTTTAATACAGTTTTATACAGTATTATACACTTAGAGAAGCACGTTGAAAGACATTTCCATTAACTTTCTAAGTTAAAATTGAATGTCTTGCTTGCCTTTTATTAAATTCTTTTTCAAAATATTATTCACTTTATCAAGCCTTACATTAAGATACTTAATTTTCCATAACAAGTAAAATGCATTTTGTCAGATATATTTTTATTTATCTATTACTTATAAGTATATTGTACTAAATGTATTCAGAAAACAAGAATCAATAATTTATAGTTAATTACTCATTCACAAAAATATAAAAAGTCCAGATGGAAGCATTTAAAATATTAATTTTAGTAAATTTCACCAAGCTTAAATTTATAATGATAAACATAAGGAAAAATAGATTAAAATACTTTTAATAACATATTAATATTATAAAAATCTTAAATGATGTTCAGTTCATTAAGTGTAATTTTTTTCTTACAGATCTTAGCCTTCAAGCAGCTTCTCAAATTATGTCTGCTCCAGTTTATAAGGCCATAAAATTAATGAGAGATATTTCTCAAAACTTCCCAATGAAAGCCAGGTATATTGAAATTATTTATTTTGATCAACTAGAGCCCTTTAATATAGGCTATTTCATACACATAATCTGATATAATACACTGATGAGAGAACTGACGATATCAGTTCTAGGTAATTTATATGCAATTGGTGCTTTTTAAAATATATACATAATGTTTGTTTAAAATAGTTTCATTGGTAAGACTGAGTTTATGACTGAGACACTTTCTGGGCTTTTTTGTTTTCTTGGTGGTAGTCACTTTGCAAATCACAGAGTAAATCACTTCATATACATTAAACTTCTGGATAAAATTCTTATAGTCAATTTCTAATATTTTTGGTTATTATTTTTGATATTGATTACTTATTTAAATAGTTCATTGTTGAGTTGTTTCCACTTAAATTCAACTTTTATTTCCCTTCCTTTAAAAAAAAATTATTCTGATCTCATCTCTGAGGACTCAGCAATTTCATTGAAAACATATTGTTGGCTCAGTCATAACTCTCCCATGAGGAACAGTTTTTTTGGTCTGTTAAAATATAATCTATTTAATTCCCTTTGGTTCCTCAAGTATACCAATATTGGTAATCAGTATTGTTCTCTTAATGTATATCTTAATGAATCTGCACACTTGTATGCATGCAGAAAATGGCTTCTTTAATCTTGATTTATCTGGTACCATTGTATAAATTTACTATATGTGAACAACTGTTAAAATGAAAATGCTTTGTCACACAAGTGTTTCTGGAGCAAAAACTGTTTATTAATTGACAGGATTTTGAGAATACTTTAGTTTCTACAATTGGTGTACTTTAACTTTTTATTAATCTACTCTTGTCTTTATTCCACCAATGACATTTTGTAACCAAAATCTGGTTGATCAAAAAACAGAATGAAACTTAGTGAATTATCTTTTACCTTACATTTATTCCAGAATG
This sequence comes from Antechinus flavipes, assembly GCF_016432865.1. Classification (NCBI taxonomy): domain Eukaryota; kingdom Metazoa; phylum Chordata; class Mammalia; order Dasyuromorphia; family Dasyuridae; genus Antechinus; species Antechinus flavipes. Next base: position 149,124,754 of record NC_067400.1, on the reverse strand, counting down.
TGTTATATTTAACAGAGATAAAATCACAATAAACAGAATGTTAGAATTCTCAATTTCTTCACCTATACTATATTAATTAACATTAAACTATCAAAGAAAAATAACTTTGTGACAACAGTATTTATTTTGCAGATCGCTATCTAGAATTACTGTAAATCAACAAATGCGAGTGGAAATAGAAGAAAATCAAAAGGTTTGACTACTTCTTTTATACATTTAGTTTATATTATTAAAATTTCAGATTTTCAAACCAAAATTGTAGCCCTTAATTTGTCACCAAAAAAAGGAATTTTTTCAGAGCATTACTATTTTGTATTTGTTTAAATAACTTATTTAAAAATTCACAATCACTTATAATAATTGTTTCATAAATTAACCATTTAACTGTATCTTTCTAAATGTTCTCTATAACAGTATTACCTTACATTATACAAATACATAACAATGGAAAGATATATATAGCCTTAGACCTAGATTACTTGGTTTCAGGTTCAACTTCTGACACATACTGATTTTATGACTCTGAATAAGTTACTTAACCTTTTAGCACTCTAGGATAGGGCTTCTTAAACTTTTTTCCATTCATGTCCCCTCTTTGCTAGAGAAATTTTTACACAACTGTGACGTATAGGTATACAATTTAAGTATACAAATAAAACATTTATTAATAATAATTCACAATTTTATGACTCACACACTCAATTATGCTACTCCATATAGGATTATGACCTACAATTTAAAAAGTTTTGTTCTAGGCAACTCTGATGTTATAGTTTGTATAGAAAGTGCTAATCTCCATTAGCAGGAAATGGTTCCTCACTTGGGAGTTCCCTGTATCAAATGAATACATTCCTATTGCTATGTTCTTGTCTTATTCCCTTTCCTACATCATAAGCTCATGGAGAATAAGAAATTTTTTATTGTCCTGTACAAAATAATGCTAAATTTCTAAATTTCTTAAATGCAACATTAAAGGACTTAGTATTTTTAAAGTCTTTCTAGTTTAAAAAAAGATGATTAAACAAATAAAGGTCTTTTAAATTGTAGCTATCAAAAGAAACTTTTTGTAAATTTGTTTATGATGAAAATTGCAAAACAGGTGCTCTCCTATGTGAGCTAAAAGTTATATGGATAGTGTCTTAATTTCTTAGAAAAAGTAATGAAATATAATATAGAGAACACAAGATTTAGAATTCAGTGGTAGATGACAATATGAACAAAATTGTAAATTTTGGGATATGTAAAGAGTCCTATGTCCATTATTCTATAATTTCCATCATAAAATGTTTAATGTACATTTTGATAATCATTTGATCCATTCTTTTATTCAGTTTTGACCTTTTAAAGTTTATTCTAGTCATCAGTTTTATTGTCCTGTTTGAAAGCACTATCTTGCAAGATAAAAAAAAAAAAAACAAAACTGATCAGTGTGTTTAAAGAGGTTTTCATTTGCACAGTTGACCCTCCACAGTCAGTAAATTTTGCTTCATTAGCCTACATACTGAAGCCTCTAAGCACAGTAACAGCAACTTGAAAACCTCTCTCTCTTGTTATATAGGCATTATGCAAAGGAGTATTGATACAATGGACAAAAGTGTGTGTTACATAATGATGGATTCATTAGTGATCAGTAGCACATTATTGTTTTAATACTTAGTTTCGTCTTTGAAAATTCAACTCATGGTGTTGTGGAAAGGTTCTCAGAGTCATGCAATCCCTAGGAGGCTCTATCAGCCTATTCTTTTGATGACATAACATTTCCAGTCTCTGACAGTTCACAGGCTTTTCCATGCAACAGAAATGTGGTCCTCCTTACTTCTGCTTTATCAAATCCTTTGTTAACTTCAAAACCCAGTTCAAGTATCATTTTCCCAAATAAAAATCTCCTCTGATCTCTCCAGTTATTAGAAAATAATTTGTATTTTTTTTTATTTTTACTTATCTGTATTCAATGCAGCATGAGTTCACTAAGATTAGAGACTGTCTTAGTTTTGTTTTTATATCCAGAGGACCTGACACAATATCTAACATGTAGGGGATATGCTTAATGAATGTTTGTTAAAATGATGAAAGCTGGGCTTCGCACTTGTGTCTGAAGAGCAGTCTAGCTGAATCTGGAGAAGCTCATGACCAGAAGGTTGAACATCAGTAAATGATTTTTTTTTCTTTACTATAGTGATTCCTTTCAGAGTTCACTAAGATGTAGAAGTTTATATTCTGCATTCTTAGAAGTACTCAAAATTATAAAATCTTAGATCATTGGAAGCATACTTCAATTATGTTTTGTTAAATTTTGAATACTTCATTATACTGTCATATAATGACTAGAGAATAAGTCTCAGAACCAGGAAGACATGGATTCAAATGCTGTTTCTGTCACATAATAACTATGTAATCATGAGCAAGTCAAGTTAATCGTTAAGTGGCCCCAAGCAATTATTTAAGATTATAAATTACAAGTTTATTATTTGCATGAGTGAAGGAAGTTTCTGTTCAGTGCATCCCCTATACCAAAGAAGCCATAGATACAATAACAAAAAGCAGTCATGGTTCAAAAATGTGCATTATAATCACCATAATCACCAGTGCTGAATACAGAATAATATAGCAATACTACTTTTATGATTTGGGGCAAGCTAGTTTAAGCAGTTTGGGACTCTTATGGCTTTTGAGATTCCTTTTTACTCAAAACTTATTATTCATGATCTTTGTTGAAACTATTTCAATTCTATATTTGCCATATAAAATGCCTGAAGTCAAATCTGTTTATTTGAACCCTTATATGAAGTTGAAATATTAAATAGACTTATAGAAATTATCCAGGCAATAAAATATATTGGTATTTTGGCAAAAACTAAAGTGAGCATGATTTTCATAAATATTCTTATGTTCATTTTTAGTGAAAAACCAATATATAAGAGGCACGTAGATATTTTAACAATATCTTTAGTCCAGTATAGGGTTATTTAGTTTCAGGACAAGACTATTGATACAAAAAATAACAATGCTATTTAATCTAGGCTACATACTTCCTTCAGTACCATTTGAATTTCTATACAGTTACTTTATAAGTGACAAAATGAAACCAATTCATATGAAGGTGAAAAGTATGAAAGGAAATAAGCCACGAGGATATTGAGCACTAAACAAGCAAGGGAATGTTGGAGTCAGGGGGCAATAAATAAAATAAAAGCATAGGAATCAAAGTAAATTTCTGAATTTATGCTTAAAACCATCTCTGTCACATTTCTCTTATGAGCCTAAACTTACCTATTTTATGAGAGATGAATGAACCACAATTCCTGGGTCAGTCCTTTGTTGGGTAGAGCAAGAGTAGGCAAAGGGCCCCTTCTCATTTCTATCCTCCTCAGATCTTGTTACTGATTCTACTTTATCCAGATTTTACTGGTTATAATGGTATGGGGAGTAATACATAAATAGGTACAGGAGCATTTTATATATGTGTGTCTATGTGACACACACTCATCCATTCATTCATATTCTCAACAAGTAACTATCCTGGAAACATAGGTGATGTGTCTAGGCCAATAAGATAACAATAAGATGTATTGTTATCTTGTTCGCTTACATTTTGATCCTTACCTCAGTCTGTTCTTATTCTATTTTAAGAGTCTCCATGATAGACTTGAAATTGAGCCAGGAGATGCTCGTCTATTTATAAATGGTCTTCAGATTGACTTGGACTTTCATGATCCATTTAGGTAAGAATCAGATTCTTTATATAAATTTTATGTTACATGGTCAATTTTATTACATTTACTATATTCATTATTGCTCATGAGATGATGGAAAGTGAGGTACAACCATGAATTAAAGAACTGTGAAAAACATGAAAATTGTGAAAAGGTAGTAATCTTAAGAGATTTGATATGAGTGATCTAATTAACTGTATATTGGAAATACATTTTCCAGTATACCTCATTCTAAGCACAAAAAAAATCAGTGATAAGTAGAATTCTAACCTTTACAGATCAACTCCTCCATATTTGGTTGAATATCTAAGAAGCTTTTTTCAGCAAAGAAAAAAATTTACTAAATCAATCAACAATGATTTATCAAGTGCTTATTATGTACCAAACACGTTGCTAGAAGCTGAAACTGAGAGAATAAAGGTGAGAGAGTAAAAGGTGAAAGGAGTTTTACAGAAGTGGTAAAACAAGGGAAAACATACCTAATTTAATTTTCCTTTCCACTTAATTCTATTTTTCTGGGCCTCAGATGTTTATTTAAATCATGATACAAGGAATGAAGAGAGGGAAACTTTTTAGTATGTAACATGACAAAATTTCAGAATTGCAAGGGTTAATAACTCTCTTACCAAATTTTTGCCTAAATACAAATATTCTCTACAACATACCTGGTAACAAGCACAGCATTTGTTAAGCACTTACTCTGTGCAAAGCAATAGGAATACAAACAAAAAAGTGAAAGTCCCTACTTTTAAGGAGCTTGCATTCTAATGAAGACAACACATATGGAAGGTTTCATCTGCAAATAGAATGGAAAGGTCTTATAGGCTTTAGGATACAGTAACAAGCATATGAAATGTTTTTTCCTTAATATTATCTACTTTGATAAAATATCAAATTCTGAAGTTAAAACATTTGGCAGTGAGAAAATAAAACATATATACATAAATATATACACATGCATGCATGCACATATATATTTGTTAGGTATATGTATATGTGTCTATGTATGTGTATGTATGAATAGATATACATATACATATGTGTGTATATATATATAATATGTATGTGTATATTTCTCAAGGACTCATATGTGTGACAATGTTTGTAGCAATCCTTTTTGTAGTGACAAGGAAAGTGAGTAGATGCCCATCAGTTGGAGAATGGCTGAATAAGTTATGGTATATGGATATAGAATATTACAGGATGATTTCAGAAAGGTTTGGAGAGACTTGCATGAACTGACACTAAGTGAAGTGAGTAGAATCAAGAGAGCACAGTGCTTGACAGACTTGGCTGTTTTTAACAATGAGGTGATTCAGGCCAATTCCAATAGATTTGTAGTGGAGAGAGCCATCTATCTGCATCCAGAAAGAGGACTATGGGGACTGAATGTGAATCACGATATAGTATTTTCACCTTTTGTGGTTGTTGTTTGCTTGCTTTCTTTTCTTTTTTTCTTTTTGATCTGATTTTTCTTGTACAGCATGATATTTAGAAATATTTAGAAAAATTTTACATTTTTAACCCGTATTATATTACTTGATGTGTAGGTGAGGATGAAGGAGGGAGGAAGAAAAATTTGGAATACAAGGTTTTGCAAGAGTGAATATTGAAAACTATCTTTGCACGTATTTTGAAAATAAAAAGCTATTATTAAAAAAAATTAAGATATTTCCCAAGGGATAAGTGCTGACCAACTATAACAAACTATCTTGTTAAAAAAAAAAAACTACAGAATTTTTATAGCCTTATAAAAGATTGCTTCAGATCATTAATGACAATATAATTACACATAGAAATATCCCAGTGCCTACACCTAACACCTAAGAAATTGGCAAAAGACCAAAAGATAAAAATGATTTTGAAGGAGCTGTGAGAAGATAGATATGTTAACATATTGTTTTTGGAACTGTGGAATGGCCTAATCATTCTTGAAAGCATTTCAGGTAGAAAAATGATCTTGTTGTTGATCTGGAAAAGAGGTCAGAAAATGATCTTCAGTGGCAGAGCCAAAATGATAGAGAAAGAACAAGAAGTTGCCAGAACTCTTTTGGTCTGAGAAAAAACAATAAAGCAAACTTCCTTCTTTCTAGTTAAAATTGTGAGGGATTATGGGATTGGAAAGCTGCATATACAGTTGGGTTTAGTACTCTTGTCAGTCACTTTTGCTTAGCTGTTTCTTGTTTTGACAAAGTAGGGTTCAGTATTTGTACTGAGAGTATATTGGGAAGAGTCTGTGGTATTAAAAAAAAAATCAATAAAACTTTTTTAAAAAGTATCCATGATGTACAGCTGTAAGAAAGCTCTACAATTTATGCAGTGGTGCCATAAAATATAGAAAAGACCTAAGGAAAGGCTTACAATGTTGGATTAATTTTGCCTAGGAGGAAAAAATGTGGGTAGATTGACATCTATACCAAAGGAGGATGTCTGGCCTAACTCAAGTCTAGTTGAAGTTCAGGTTTGAGAATGATAAACGCAAAGTTTCTGAATGGTTTAGGCTTTACAAAGTACTTTATAAAGATTATCTCATCAGCGTTTTATAATAACCCCAGGAGATGGGTGCTGAAAAAACTGAAGCTGAGTTTTAAACTGTTTGCCAGGGATCATGTAGCTAGAAATATGTGCCTGAGATAGAATTTTAATTGAGAACTTCCTGTCCCTAAAGCTACCACTAGGATGAATTGAAACAATAACTTTTAGCAAAAGGAGTTTTTTCTTAAACATTTTAATAAAAAGCATATTCAACAAGAATATTATATTTGATTCAGTTGGGCAAAGCTCCTCTGCCTCTGAATTTGCATTGGTGGTGTACTTGTTGGGAAGCATTTTTCAAACCCAAAGAGCTTCTGATTATCTTGTGTCCTGTGCTTTTCTACTTACAAGAAAACTGTATTGATGACTTTAGTCTTATTCCCTTGTACAAATTAATCATTAATGATAGCGTCATTGTCTTTTTAGTAAAAGAAACCCTTTTTCTAAAGGCACAGATAGTAACTTTTTCCCCCTTTTCCAGCCTGTATCACTCTATTCCATACTCTCTGCTAAACCTCCCACAATGGTAGTATTATATAGCACATACTCAATCCTAATTGAATTGTTAAATCTGAACTTTAATGGTTTAGACAGTTATAAGTATATATTGAAGTTATACAAATTTACAGATGAATTCAAAACACAGCTGAATCTGGAATCAAGTCCTACTTCTGACATATATTGCCACTAGATCACTTCACTTCTCAATGACCAAATAGCTAATATAGTAAGTTTCTGAGCAGAGCCCGGTTTGTATTGGTACAGCTTGTTCCCCAGATAGTCCCTATACCAATGAAATTCTAGATCCAATTTTTAAAAGTATTTAACAATAATATATGTATTTATTTCTTTTCTTTGACTATTCAGTATTCTGGATATGCTGAAATTAGAAGGGAAAGCAATGAATGGCCTTCGTGATCTTGGGATTAAAGAAAAAGACTTCAGCAAACTTTTAAAATTAAAAACACATCATATGGATGACAACTATGCATTAGATATTCGACATGCTTCAATAATGGTATGTTTGCATGTAATTCTAAATCTTTAGGCAAAAACTTTTAGCATATTAAGGCTTAATACTGCATAAATCCTGTTATGAATGAGCCATTTGCTAGGATTAATTTAACATTTTAGGAAAAGTGGTGGGAAGAGGCATTCCACTTTTATCACATTTTTTTTTGTTAGTACTTCTGAGTTCCTTAAGTGTGAGCTTTTATTCTATATATGTTAGAAGGAAATGCTAAGAAATTTGTTCGGTATTCTTGTCATGTTAAAACAAAGCAAATATTTTTGTGATACTTTATATCCCATAGCCTTTACTCAGATTTGCTTTGTAGTTCATTATCTTTAGAAATGAAGAAGTAGCAAATAGATAAGACATTGTATAAGAAAAAGAGCTTAGGTACTAGGATATCCTTAAAATTTTGTTTTTTCATAATCTTCATTTCAGAAGTATAGTAATTTTTATATTTCCATTTCTCATATGCCATTATTGGTCTGATTTCATTTAATTTTAAGTTCATTTTTTAAAAATTCATTTTAAGTTCATCACTTTTTTAAAATGTTTCATGAAAAAGAAAAGTGACCATTTCAGTAATGCTTGTGTTAGTTTATGGTCATTAACTGAAGTTTTATGATTTGATATTTTTCTAGAGAGGACTACCATGGAAATAGAAGTATGATAAACAGTGAAAATTCAGAGTGTTCACTTGGTATCATATACATTAGAAAAAAAAATGTTATGAAGTGCTTGGCACAGCAGAATATATGCTTGTGTTTTGGGGACCTTTTATTTCAAAAGATCCGTAGTGATAGAGAAAATATTAAGAGATGAACATTACTAATTCATAAGTTTCTTAAAACTAAAATATGACAGAATAATTTATGTCAACAAAAGTATCAATTTTATTGTTGGGATAAGTACTTTATGAGGCTGCTCATAAATGTTGAATCATTTGGTTTTCAAATTAATGATATCAGAAGGTTTTAAAAATTTGAACATTTAGAAATACATTGATCATGTCACACTGCCTAGTTATTATTGCAAAATATTCAATTAAATACTTTTTCCCCTTCGGTTAATACAAAATTAAATTATTATATATTTTTGAATCTAATCTTTATGAGTTTTCATTTTCAATCCTTCAATGAAAATTTATGTTTTTATAATGTAATTTAATGTCACTATCAATAGGTCCTATATTTTCATTAATATAGTAGACATATATTGAAGTTACTGAAAGTTCTAACATATTTTGTGAAATTAAACATGAAGCATTTTTTAAAACAACTAGAAGATTCTGCTTTCACAAAATATTTAATACATTACTTTATAAAGTGATAAATTTGTATTCATTTTTATTTTTTCTCTTTTCCATAAAATCTTAGTCTTGACTATTTATGCTTCCTTTTTCTTACTTTTAATCCTTTTCTTCACTCATCATTCTTCTTCCCAGTCCTTACCAAGGAATATTAAATCATGATTGCAATAATGTAAGTATTCATATTCTTTATTCTTAACAATTCTCTTCTTCATAATTATTGCTCTCTTCTATTTTTCTTCCTTGCATTTTTCCTGGTCATCCCAATAATGAACAAAATGGCAAGATTAATGGAATTCCTCTTTTCTATCCCTAGAAGTTGATACAGTGTTATATTAGGTGTGAACATTTGGAGTTATGTAATACTGAACCAATGTTTCTCTTCAAATATGTAATTTCAATTAGTTTGTTGTCTAGTCCATACAATTTCTAGTAAGAAGAATCTGGGAAAGAATTTGACATACTATATTTTAAGAAATCAATTCTCTTTTAACCATTCCATTTGAGCATCCTCTAATCAAGGTTCAAAATTTTGACCAGAACATTTCAGACTGTCTTCCAGTTATCTCAAAATCAAGCCCCAAAATGTGCTTATTAGATGTTTATTAGAAAGAAGGTCCTATATTTATTGCATTTGGGAAAGCAAAGAGCATTCAGTTTAGTTGGGAAGATAAAACATAGAAATATTAAAGTTAAATCATATCAACATGTTAATATAATTTAAAAACAATAAAGGAGATTTTACTTATCAGTGTATTATTTATCTATAAATTTATTAATATTAAAATTATATGCACAATAATAATTGTAAAAGGTTTAGAGATGAAACAATCACTTTAAGATTAGGGAAGCATGAGGGAAGAGTTTATGGATAATTTAGGATTTAAACTCTTTTTTGAAGGATATATAAAATTAGGATATATATATAGAAGAAGTTGGAAGATATTTCAGGTTCCCAAATAGAATTAGTTTTCAGAAGTAAAACTCATTCTCAATTTAGCTGAAGAAGTATTATTCAAATATCATATTAAAAATTTTTGGTGAGCATAAAAGAATTATTAAATATAAGTATTGCCCTCAAATAATTGATAAGACCTTTGGAGAAACAAGTTATTTATAAGAAATATATATATATGTGTGTGTGTGTGTGTGTGTGTGTGTATACACATACATATATATGTAATGCACACATATTTCTTTTTTTTAAAATCCTTTTTCAACAAGAGCATTCAATTTTGTTTGTATTTCTAATGCTGTCCTATCTTTACTATCTAAAGTGTTACTTTTTAAAGTTTTTTTTAATCAAAACTGTAAATTTTAGGTATAAAAGGAGCTTCAGAGTTTATTTAGTTCCACCTTTAAGACTAAAGAGTAGAGAGTCTAAAATTCATTAGCTTATTATTAAAACCCTATGTCAATTCATATGTTATTTTCCTGATTTTCGACCCAGCAGTGGTAATAAAGCACCTGTGCTTGACTGACCATTATCCACATTAGGAAACATGGGTCAATTGTTTCCTATGTAGATTGAGGAATATTAGGAGCTGAAAAACAACAGGAAGAAGAGCTGACAAGATATAGAACATCCAAAAGGCCAGGGTTTAGCATAAAAGAGCAATCAGAAAGAGCCAAGTTTGCCTGATTCCTGAATGGGAAAGCCAGTAGAAGTTATAAATGGTAAAGTTGTTAATTCTATCTGAAAATTATTTCATTTTCAAGCCACAACTTCTAAGACTAGACATCTAAAATATGTCTAAGAATACCTGATTTAGGGTTGTACCTACAGCCTAGTTGTGAATACGTCTAAGAGAGGTGTAGTATATGTAGTAATTCATTCATTATATTTTATATTCTTTTTACTTTTCTGGTTATGAATAAAGATTGTATACCTTAAGGTATGTTTGTGTTCAATTCTATTGTGTCATGCTGATGTTAATTAGGGCTTATTGCAATACAGTGGGCCATATAGAAAAGTGGAAATAACCAATGGCTTGGGGACTTCAGCCTAGACTTTAACTGGATAGATCTACTATCACTCAGAGCTGGCTGGATAAAATTAGTAATTTCTATCAATAGCTGAGGCAGTTGGGGTTAAGTGACTTGTCCACGGTCACACAACTAGAAAGTGTCTGAAGTGACATCTGAACTCAGGTCCTCCTGACTTCAGGGCTGGTGCTCTATTCACTGCACTATCTTGCTGCCCCGAAATAGCAACTCTCTAAGGAAAATAGAAGTGGCAACTTTAAGAATATTAAGAAAGAGGAGCTGTTGCCTGTGCTCCTAAATTTTACCTATCCAAACTAATGTTCAGGTTTCTTTTTCCTTTTTTAGTTTTTTTCATGATCAGCTATTATTAGTTATTTTATAATAAAATTTGAGATCTGTTAAGATTCCTTTTCAACTTTTTTGTCGTTTTTTTTTTATGTTTTTGACTTTTGTTCCATTAGATGAATTTTATTCTTGTTTTATTTAATTCTCTAAATTATCCCTTGGATAATTCAATTGATATTACATCAGATCTCCTGATTAGAATTCTAATTCTAATTTAATTAGTATTGGTTTGATACTAATACTCATTGGTTCCTTGGCCAAGTTACTTCTCCAGGTCTCAGTTTCTTCTTCTATACTAATGTGGTAGTGAAATTAAATGGAAGTTAAGCATATTGAGTTGAATATCAGAATTAAAGTCAGGAAGACTATACACACACACACACATACACACACACGCACACACACACACACACACGGTAATGATGAAACCCTGAGCAAATCATTTAAACTCCCTAAGCCTCAATTTTCTTACCCATGAAATATAATAATAATTGCTTATAGGATTGTATGAAATGAGAAAGCATACCAAGTGATTTGCAAACCTTAAACTGCTTAATAAATGCCAACTATTTTGTTACTATTGTTATTTCTATCTCGTCTTTTTCAGTACTATGAATCTAAGACCTATACATAAAGTTCTCACTAGTAAGAACATCAATAAAACATTTGAATACAAGGTGTGTAAGACTGCAACATACCTACTTGGCTGTAGAAGTAACTATGCAAGAAGCTAAAATTATGGTATATATGCACAAAAAGTTGATTTCAAAGCAAATTATGAATGAGGACAAAGAAATGTATACTTACTATTAAATTTCACTTTTATTCTTTTCCCAGTTTTATTTTCCTATGTCTATCAGTATTATCATTTTTATAAATTACTGGCTTCTTTTCTAGTGGATGAATAATTTAGAACAAGATGATATATATGCTATGTGGCCAGCGAGTTGCCAGGAACTTTTGGAGCCAATATACCCTGGAAATATACCCTCAATTAGACGTAATTTTTATAATCTGGTAAGTTGTTCAGTCTTAAAAGTCATTTCATTCTCTAACAAAGTAGATACGTTTCAAATAAATAGCAGCCTTTTGGAGTTATCATGCTAAACTAAGCAAACCATAGGAAAAATGGGATATAGAAAGTATTTGCAAGAGTATTTGTAAGTTATCAAAACCTAAGATTCAAAGTGATGCACTTTCTATAGCAGAGAAACCAGGGTGGAATAGGCAATAGCTACGGCAACCTAGAGAGCATCTAACATAATACATCTGAGCATTGACCCATGTATTACATGCCAAGATGTTGACTCCTATTATAGAATATCTAAATATTTTACATATACTGCCTGAATTATAGACAGAACCATCTGTTGTTTTTCCATAAAACATGATTTTTAGATGAAACTATTTTAGGGGCAGTTTCATAACAAAAATGTTATGAATGGAGGATTTGTTTCTGTGCAACTGAAATTTGAACAAATCCTTAATACATTACCTTAGAGAAAATGCGCCTGCTGACAAATCTGAATTAGGGAGATCTCTGATATCATCATCAGAGGGCTTTAGAATTGGAGGGGAAGGTTTGTCCGCTGATTAGGTAATGTTAACATCCCCCAGCGGGTAAGATAAGAGAAGCGAACTTTCCCAACCTGTAGTTTGGGAAATTCCCAAACCTGTAGATTAAAATTAAACCAATGATAACAGCTCTCTGATAAATTAGACATTCTTTCTTCTTCCCCCAAATCAGTATGACCACAGGGTGCAAAAGGTACAATCTGTTTCTTTTAAAGAAAAGAGCAACTGAAAAGTACTGAACCTGATACAAAGTGTGATTATGGGATTAAAGCTTGGTCCAAGGATTTGGGGAACCAAATATTCTAAACAATAGAACAATATTTTTGAGCATGAAAGAATTCCTGAAGATTCCTCCAAAAATCTTTTTTCCTGTTTCTATTTTCTTTAAAAGGAGTAAATAAAATAATTAGATTGTTTTCTTTTGTGAATATGGCTGCTTATCAGTAAACATATTATGTAAAAATTTTAGTATTTCTCTGATTTTTAACAAACAACATAAAGAAGAGAGACTTAAACTAAGACTTGTGGTTTAGTTGACCTTATTTTGCTTTCCTCCAGGAATTAACTCAAAGATGCAGGACATCCTCATTTTTAGTATGGGACTTAGAGTGTAGTAAATCTTTTTTATTCCATTTATACCAAATATAGCAATACTCAGCTATCAATTTTCTAACTATCTTAAAAGATTTTCATCACATTCCATTGAAATATTAAATATTTGAATTTAAAATGTTTGGATTTTGAATTCTAAATTAAATAGAAAATAAAAGGTTTGTAAAATATGATTGATAATTTTACATATGGTGTGACATATTTTTAATTACATATAAAATATAGACTCTGTATTAGGCTTTTTTGAGGGCACTGTTAAAGGTTTAAAAAAGAAATGATGATATATGCTGAGGATAGGATAACATAGTTGATGAAGAAGACAGTTTAAAAGTGCCGTGAGTAATGCTGACATTGATTCTAGTAACTACATTGTTTAAAAAAAACCACACACTAAATTAATGTGACAGCTACTTCTTTCAAAATGTTTATATTAATAGAGAGTTTTATAATTGATAATTTCATCAACTGAAAACCACACTGACTTTAAATTTTACCAGGGTAATAGTAGATACTTAAAAATAAAAAATAATTTTAATTACTAAGTTCTATTTTCCTTTTAGGTTCTTTTTATTGATCCTGGTCAAGAAGTTACAACAGATTTTGTAAAAATTGCTGAACTATTCTATCAGTACAGAATTCCTCTAAGGTAATTTTAAAATTGTAACACTAAATTGATTTTTTAGTTTAGTTTTTAAAAGTTATACTTAAATATGATTGCTTAAGATTGAAATGTTCTCTTACCATTAGGTTAGAAGTCAAAAAGTTTCAGTGTTGTTTTTTTTTTTTTTAATTTATATTCCTGTCTAGCTAAAGCTTTGAATTTCTCTTAAAAGTAAACAAATAGCTTTCATTTTAAAATAACTTTTATTTAATTTTCTAGTCAGTTACCATTTGGTCAATTAAAGCATATACACATTCTACTTCTTAGCATTCCCAAATTAACTTAATAGTGATCATTTTTAATACCTTCTCAGTAAAAGAGAAATTTCATCATATCTTAAAACTCTTTTATCTAATAGATACTACCCCCTGATTACAAGCTTCTTTTGTTACTGCTACTTTCACAGGTAACCAGTATTCCTTAGGAGATTTGACTAGTATCTAGATACTAATAGCATAGTCTTGTCATTGATCATATCCTTTATTTAATGATACTTTGGGGTAATTATTTACTAAAGCTTATGGTTATATTTTGTTATTGTTGTTATTCAGAGTCTTAGTCGCCTAGGCCCCTGACAGGTTAAATGACTTGTCCAGGATCACATAGCCAAAATGTGACAGAGGTAGGACTTGAACTCTGTATAGGACTAATCTGACTTCAATGCCAGTTCTCTCTTTTTAAAAATTTTTTCCTGCTAAGTTTTGTTGGTAATTTATAAAAATGTTATGATTATATGGTTTTATTTTATATTCTTCTAATCTACTTAAATTACTTTTCCCACTGATTTCAGCTGAATCTATAAGCTTCTCTAATTAAATATAATCATCTGCCTAAAGCAACAATTTCCTTACCTTTTTCATAAAGTTTATAGTCTTTTTCTTTTTCTTGTCTTGGTAATACTAGAATTTCTAAAATTGCAGCAAATCATATTGAAAGGATATCTTTGCTTTACTTCTGATCTTATTGGAGAATCATCTAGAATATTTTCATTAATAAATAATTCTGACTCTTGATTTCATGTATATACTATTTATTCTATTTATTCCTATAGTTTTTATTGTTTTAAACAAAAATAAATATATTTTGTAAATAGCCTTTACTATATCTATGTAGTAGGTTATTTATATAATTTTTATTTACTAAAATCAGTTTAAAATGTAACTTTCTACATAAGCTTATAAAACTTTTATGCCCTAGATCATTGTTAATATTTACAAAAGTTACAAACATAGGAGAAATGTTTATAAACCTTTTATTATCTATTGTAGCTTTAAGCATTAATACATTAGTATTCACCTATTCATATCTTTTAATTATGACAATTTACTTATTCTTTGCCTAGTTTTTTTGTTGTTTTTCTTAGTTCACCTGAGGCAAAAATCCTTTATTTTATCTCCATGTTAATCATTATGTTTAAGTATATAAAATAATAATAAATATATTATTTATAATTAAAACATATTGGATTTTGCTGCTTCTAATTCATTCTATTTTATCATATTATAGATAAGTCTATTCCATTCATCGCCATGAGTTTTGATTATTAATTGTATTTTTTTATCTCCATTCTGTCCTCTTGTCCTTTTCCCTCTTTTTACTGATCTTTTTCTTCTTTTTAAAAGGAAGCACTTATTAGTCTCTATGTGTCAGGTATTATCCTAATCATTTGGGCTACAACAAAAAGCAAAAATATGATCACTGAACTCAAAGAGTTCACATTCTGAAGGGAAAACATGCAACAAGGATACAGTGTTGAAACAGGTTTGTGATTGGTGATGGTGATCTGTAGTTGGACCAATGAGCTTTTTCAGTGTCACTACCTATTTTCTCTTCCCTTCATTCAGGTCCCAATAATTGGTTCTTAATTTTACTACTGTCCCTTTTATACCCCTTCTCCATTCTCCTGATTTCTTACCTGTTTCTCTCTTGAGTTTAAATAACCCTTTTCCTACAGATTCATTGTTTTTGTGTAAGCATGTCCATTCAGCCTATCATTGATTAGAATGAGGTGCATGCAGTGCCTTCTACTCCCTCCTCCTCCACTTTTTCCCTTCTAATATGAGAACTCTTCACTGTTTCCTACTTTCCTTTGCTTTTTATGATCATCAAACCAGAATTGATTCATTTCCATATCCTTTCATCTCATCTCCTCTCCTCTCCTCTTCTCTCCTCTCATCAATCCGATATCTGTCTTCGATCCTTGAAAACATTAAAATTTTGAAGGGATACTTCATTCTTCTTTACTTCTTAAAACAAAAGTCCTTCATTATGAGAGTCCCTTTCACTCGTTTATTCATATATTTTTACCTTTCTGGGTTCACTTGACTCCTTTGTTTGAAGTTCTAAATTTTCTACTCAGTTCTGATCTTTTTCATCAGAATTATGTTGAAAATCTATTCCATTGAATATCAGTTTTCCCTATCAGATTTTTTTTTTTTTTTGCAGAGCAAAGGTATGAAACTCATATCTTTTGCCTTTTGGAAGACTGTATTCTTATTTTTCATCTCCCAAAAAAAGTGGTAACTACAAATATTTATTCATATTGATTATGATTTATTGTATTTGAACTTCTTTCTGGCTGTTAACAATAGTTTTCTTTGACAAAAAATGTTCTGGATTTTGGCTATGATGTTCCCAGGATTCTTCATTTTGGGTACTGCTTCAGAAGCTGTCTTTTTTACTATGTCTTTTGATTTAGCTATAGATAATTTTCACTTAAAACTCCTTGAAGTATTGAATCCAGCCTTAAAAAAAATCATAAATTTCATTTACTCTGATAGTTCTTAGATTATCTTACATTTTATTCAAAAAGCATTTATTAATCTTTTTCTATTTCTCAGGTATGATCCTAAGTATTTGGGCTACAACAAAAAACAAAAATGTGAAGAGACCTTAAAGAGTTCATATTCTAATAGGAGCAACAACATACAACAAATTGTACATACAAAATATGTGCAATTAAATATATGTTGTAAATTAAATTTGTTGTAAATTTTTAAAAAACCAATCAAAATAAATTCCTTTGTTTGACATATTCAGAAAGATAACTCATTTTACATTCTTCAGTCTATCAATTCTTTGTCAAGAGAAGATAATAACAAAATAATAATAGCAATTGGAATTAGGGAGAAGGAGAAGATGAGAAAGGTAGGATTTGTATGAAGGAAGTCATAATGTAATGGTGAGAAGGAAGAGCATTATAGCATGGAGATAGCAAGGGAAAAAGTACAGAGTTGGGGAATAATATGTCACATTCAAGTAACAGTAAGAATACTCACTGTATTGTAGATATTTTGAAGAGTCATAACATAAGAATATCCACATAATAAGGAATCAATGAAATCTATTAAGTGAGAGTATAGGGTGACATGGTTAGACTAGACTGAACTTAAGAAAATTGCTGTTGCAATGTGAACATAATGAATTGCAGTGAGGAAAGACATAAAGGCAGAGAGAGCTGAGTAGGAGGCTATTTTGAGTCTAAGCCATGATTGAAGAAGGCCCTGCATTGGATTAGTCACTTTTTAAGTTAAGAAAAGGAGGAATATTAAGAAATATTTTGAAGTCAAATAGCAAGATTGGGCAACAGATTGGATATGCTAAGTGAATGAGTAAGAGGGGAGATAAGAATGACAAAGAAATTAACCTGGGTGACTGAAAGAGTGGTGGTATCCTTGACAGCAGCAGGATATTTTGCAAAGGGAGAATGATTAGAAAGTTGATAATGGGTTTGTTTTGAATACATTTTCTAGGACAATTGTTTTTAACAAGAGATACTATGGTGTTTTTTTCCTATTTTAAACATCTGATTTTCTCCTAATATTTCTTATAATTATGGAATTATTCATTTCTGTTTGGTCCATTCTAATTTTCTCTTCAGTACATTTTACTCTACTTTTTTCTAAGCTACAAATTCTCCTTCCAAATCTTTCCTCCATAGCTTTCATTTCATTTATAGTTTTTCGCTTGATTTCTTTTTAGTAGTCCTTATGCCTAAGTCATTTTATTCTCTGAGACCCTTCTTGGAATAGTGGTGGAGTTATTCCCTTCTAGAATTTTCTCTTGGATCATTCTTTATTAAAAGGGAAAATATTTTTTAAAAAAATAATATCAAAGGAATTTTATATTACTATGGTCATTTAAAATTTTTTATTTTTTTTCAATTGAAAGAAATCAATTTCCTCCTCCCTTTATCTCCCCCATTCTCATTAAAAAAAAATAAAAACAAAAGACAAACCCCTGTATCAAATATGTGTAGTTAAATAAAACAAATTCTTTCATTTACTATGTCCTACAGGTGTTTGTGTGGATGTCTCATTCTGCATACTAGGTCTTATCACTACACTGTTGGGATATAAGCAGCATGAAGGATAGCAGTCATGATCTCAGATAGAGCAAAAGCAAAAAGAAATTTAATTAATAATTTTATAATTTTACATTCACATTTAATGAAAATGCAAAAGAAAAAATCTGTCTCTAATAAGTATTAATTAGGATTTTTTTTTTGCTTTTGCTCTGTCTGAGATCATGACTGTTAAGCATTTTGTTTTTGTGGTGTTTTTTCTTTACTTCAACTGAAGCATACTAGATATTGCTTCAACCTCTTATTTTAACTCATATCTAGCTTTAAATTTTAGGTATGTTTCTTGTACTTAATATATTGTTGAATTCTTGCTACTAATCCATTCTGCTACTTTCTTCTGTTTTAGGGATGAATTTATAACATTCACATCTAGAAAGTCTATTTTGCCCTGTTTTTAAGCTATCATAGCAGTTTCCTTTTTCATTTCTTGAAATTTCAAGAAATTAATTTCTTCATGTTATCATAGCTTTCAGGTGGTTCAATAATTTTAAAATTATCTCTCCTCAGTCTATTGTTTAGGTCAGTTTTTTCCAATAACTTAATTGATATTTTCTTCTATTTTTTTCATTCTTGTGACTGTATGTCTCATGGGATCATTAGCATTCATTTGCTGAATTTTAATTTTTAAGAAATTATTTTCTTCAGTGAGAAAAAAAATACCTTTTTTTGCTATTTGTCCAAATTATGTTTAAGGTATAATTTTTTGTGCCTCTTTTACTAAACTTTAATCCTCTTTCATAATTTTCTTCCATCACTCTTATAAATTTTCCCAATTTTTCCTCTACCACTCTTATTTGATTTTACAAATAATTTTTTGCTCTTTCTTTGGTTCTTCCATAAATTTATGTTACGCTTGTGACCAATTTGCATTTTTCTTTGAGCCTTTGCTTATAAATGTTTTGACTTCAATGTCTTCTTTTGAATTTATTGAGCTTTCCTTTCAACATAGTAGTTTTTAAAAGTCAAGTTCTTTTTTTTTATTGATTGATGATTTTTCTGACCTTTTTTTTTTAACTTTGAATTTTATGTTTATTTTGGGCTCTGCCTACCTACTATGGAGGAGCACTGTTGTAAGCTTTGTGCTATTTGTTGCTGCTGTTTTCTACAGAGGTAGAACTGTTATTCTGAATACTGATTGAAACATACATTGTGTGTGTGTTTGTACGTGTATATATACACACACATTTATTTATATAATTTTATTTTTCTTGATAATATGGTAGGAGGATGACAGAAAAGAAAATTTGGAGAACTCAATTTTTTAAAAAAATGAATGTTAAAAGTATAATTATTGAAAACAAAGATTTTTGCCCACTTTTCTCTTCTAATGTACTAGTTTTGATTATGCAAAAACTTTAATTTTATATAATCCAAATTGTCTGTTTTACCTTCCATTATCTCTTGTTTGGTCATCAATTATGTCTCTGTCCTATGACCTAAAAAAAAAAAAAAAAAAGGTAACTTCTTATGTGATCCTCTAATTTATTTATGATGTTACCCTTTATGTCTGTCTATATTCATTTGCAGCTTATCTTGTTGTGTGATATGTGATATTGAGCTATACCTAGTTTCTGCCAGACTCTTTTATAATTTTCCTAGTATTTTTGTCATATAGTGGATTTTTATTCCACTGGATGGTATCTTTGGATTTATCAAATGAAAACCTCTTTGTGTTATATTTGTAATCTATCCCAATTCTCAACCTCTCTATTTTTTAGCCAGTATTAAATAATTTTGATCATTTTCATTTTTTAAATATTAGTTTGGGATCTGATACTACCAGGTCCCCTTCCTTCCCTCTTTTAATCATGATTTTCCTTGAAATGTTTGACCTTTTCTTCCTTCCAATATATTTTATTATTAAAAATATTATGGTATTAAAGATATTAAATTCATTTATCTTTTTCTCCCCAGAATAGGTTTTGTTTTCGTTATTAATACAGATGATGTAATTGATGGACATAATGATGCTGGAGTTGCCCTTTGGCGAGTTATCAATTACATTAAAGAAGAATATAACATCACACAAGCTTTTGCTGCCATAGTAAAAGTGAGTATTTGTAGGAAGAGATAATTTATTTTAGAGAGTTTATTTTATTTTCCCCTAAATTTCTTATCATGTAAATTTAAGGGAAGGAAATTACCATGATTTGTGGTCCAATTTTTTTGTTTAATTAGGGAAAGAATAGTTTTTAATACTTGTATAGTATTATGTATAGAATGATTTCTCTTAATAGTTTTATATATTTTTGTTATAAACTTATTTTGTGTTTTATAGTGGACATCAGATATTAATTTATATCTCCACTGAGGCCCTATCATATATCTCAGTATGGTATGTACGATATTATTGTAAATGAATAAATTCTTGTATCCCAAAAGTGATATAAGTAGAATGCAATCTGTGGCAAATCCTTAACTGTGGTAATGAGGCACTGAACATATTGGTCACCAAATGACACTATAAAATAAAATTTTTGTATTTTAGAAAATATAAAATTACATTACTTTTGCAGAAGTTATACTCCAATCCAGACAGCTATACAATCAGCCATTGATTGTTAGGAGCAAAATTTAAAATTAATTAAAAATTAAGAGAAAAAAATGAGGAAAATGTAACATGTAATTAACACAATTCTAAACATCCCCATTCAAATGAGTGGTCAAAGTCAAAAAAAGAAAAATGAATGAAGGAGCCAACATCAATACCAAATCTAACAAATTTCTACAGGAGTATATTAACTATCAAATGCTATACTAATATTCAAATATCCTAGAAATCTCCTTGGTTGATATAGATTTGTGCTCTCTTTGCCAATTGGAATGAAATGGCAGCCAAAAGTAATACTAGTAACACTTTAAAGTCTTATAGAGAAGGATGGCAGAAAATTGTAAATACTATTGCTTCTTATAACAAAAAGAAGCAATAGAAACTAAAACAAAATTAAAGAAAGATTACTAATAAGTCATGCTTAGGCTCTCAATGTTGATGTCATCTTTGACTTGTCACTCTCACTTGGTACTGTTATTTTTATTTTCATGACATTTCTTACATATATTCTCTTCTCTACTCAAAGATAAAACCCTGTAAGCTCTCATCACTTCATGCCTAAACTACTACAGTAATCTTCTACTTGTTCTCTTTCCCATTTTAGTCTGTCCTCTACTGAGGTACCAAAGTGATTTTTTTCTCAAGTTTAGGTTTGACCATATTATCCAATAAATTCTATAGTTTCTCTCTACTACCTATAGGATCATATAAAAATCTTCTATTTTTTAAACCCTTCATATCCTGGTCCCTCCTCTTCCCCTTTTCAGGTTTCTTACTTTATTCCTTCTTTTTTCTACCCTAAAATTAATTTTAATTAATTTAACTTTAATTAATTAACTTTAATTTAGTTACCTTTGATTGCCACGCTTCTCTGATTGGTAAAGAGATCACACTTTCTTGGGCTTTTGCATTATCTTTTGCATTATCTAGTTGTTTTGACCTTGTTATGGCACCATTGCTTAAATTTGTCTAAGAAATATGAAGGACATGTGTTTTACTTTTGTTGATTTCTTTTTTTTTTTTTTTTTTTGGAAGACAAGAGTTTGTTTAGTAGTTCAAATACTAAACTACTTTAGTTTAGAGATTATAATCTCACATGATATTGTAATCTCATTTTTATCTCTAATTGCATGTAATTTTGAACTTTGTTTTGTCAAAGATATAAAAAACTTATTTTCATTTGACTAAAACATATAATCAGTCAATTTTTTATTTACGATCTCTGCTTACTGTTTTCATTGCCTTCTAATTCTCTTATTGTCAAAAAGTTTATGCTGTATTGGCATGAGTTTTTAAAGTCTTACATTTCTTGATTCTTAATATTTTCCATCTAATAGTTTGCATTTGATTCTTTTCTTGCCAAATAGATTTTAGTTAATTGGTGTTTTTTTTAAATAGAGAGATGAGGAAATTCCTATAGGCATGAAATATTACATGCACTTTCAGATGTGATAACTATAATAGTAACATTATTTAACTGTTTTACTTTTCTTAACTAAGACTTCTCACAAAGTGGTATTATGAAAATGTTTACAAAATAAAAACAAAACACATCTATAACTTTAAAAAAAACTAACAAACATTAATGGTAAGAGAAAAAATAAAGTTTAAATGTTAGTAATTGCCTTTTAATCAGAAATTAAAAGACTTCATTTCTGAAATTTTAAATGTTCTTGAGTGAATAAGATTTACTTTTCAAGAATATATATGAAATAGAACAAAGTATTACTTTATTTGGTAGTTATAGTTATGGTGTAGTTATAGACTGGTTGAACATAATGAGCAAATGAATGAAATGAATGTATTTATTCACTACATACATATTATGTACGGTTATTACATTACAAAAGATATGTGCCAAACAGTGTGCTAATCCCTGGGGATAAAAATGAAAAATGTAGACAGTTTCTGGTCTCAGGGATCACACACTCTATTGAGAAACAACTTAAAAAGAAAGTCCATTATATGTTCCAAGCATATAGTCTTAGGATAGATGGCAAGATCCAGGGATCTTTATATTAATTAAATAATTAATATGGCACTGTCAGAGGATCGTCAGACCTAGGGTCAGGGCAGATAGTAAAATCTTGGAGATTCAAAAGGCAATGATATGGCTAATAATAATGACTGGTTTTCTTTCATAGCAGCAGAAAGAACAGTTGTTGATTTCCATATAATTTAGACCCCATAAACAAGCTAGCATCCAAAGTAAGAGGGTGAAGTGCCCCTGGAAATGTCATTCTTACTGCTTAGCCATCCTGAGTAGAGTTGGGGACCTTCAGAACTGATTGAGGGAATGAGAAAGGAAGGCAGAGCTAGTTCTTCTACCAATTGTAGAGACCTAAATTGCTCTGCGACTACTTGGGACTGAAGGCCCAACTTTGAAATTTGTTAAGCAGTTTTTTAAAGCCTTTTTAAAGTTATTTGGTAGCAGTGTGATATAGTACAAACGGCATAGGATTATGAGATCAGGAAACCTAAGTTTTAGTCCTTGCTT
Organism: Antechinus flavipes; assembly: GCF_016432865.1. Lineage (NCBI taxonomy): Eukaryota > Metazoa > Chordata > Mammalia > Dasyuromorphia > Dasyuridae > Antechinus > Antechinus flavipes. The sequence goes on along the minus strand of NC_067400.1, from coordinate 149,101,595 downwards.
TTTCATTAATTTACTATATGAAATTGTGCACTGTGTAAACATTTAACTTCCATAAGCTTGAGTTTCATCATCTATAGAATACAGAAGTGACATAAGAAACAGCTAGTGAATAGGCTTCTGGATGTGTGATCAAGAAGATCCAAGTTCAAATTCTGCATCAAACACTTAGTGATTGCTTAACCTCTCAGCCTCAGCTTCCTCATCTGTAAAATAGGGGAGGAGAATAACAATAGCATGTATTTTATGGCATTGTTGTGGCAATGAAATGAAAGAATATATTTAAAGTTCTTTGCAAACTTTAAAAGTATAAGATGATGATCCTTATTCATTTCCAACATTCTACTTTATAACTTTATTGTATGTATTTTCTTTCTAATGTAAATGAGACATTGCTATCTTTTCTATTTTCTTTTTTCTTTTTCTTATCTTTTCTATTTTCTAGATAACTGAGATATTCTTCATGGAGTTATATATTGGTGATCATTTTTATGTATTTTAATACTAATACAAGATATATTTGTTCTCTTTAGAGAACAAATTTTAATCAAGATCTAAAACAGTACAAAAGGTAAAAATATATACATTCTTGTTTTCACAGATGTACCATAATGTGAAAGAAGGAAACTTATTAACTGTGGATATCATTAAAAATGTTGTGCTAAATACATTTCCTGATACTGATCTTCAGGATATCCTGGGAGTTCAGTCTGAATATGACATAAACAGAAAGGTATTGTGAAAAGGGGAAAAAGCTGTAAAGATAAAATTAAAGCAATTTTTAAAGTCTTTATTCTTGTCATAAAATGTCATAAAATATAAAGAACACAATATTATATTTTGAAAGTAGGAGTTCTATCTTCCATAACAGAAGGCAGAAATAGTGAATAACCTACAGAAAAGTATTCAGTCATTATTAGTTACATTCAGAGGAGAATGGCATTTAGTTCTAGAAAAAATGGTTGCTAGAATTCTTGAAAGGAGTAGAATTATGTTTATAGTCATTGAAACCTTAAAAATCAAATTTTTTCAGTGAATGGAATGAAAAGGTTTCCAAAGGTCAAGAGTAAGAAACTTTGCATAACTCATGGGATGTGATTTGTAAGAATATATCCAGGAATCAATTTCTAATTATTTTTTTGTAGGGCAGAGATGAGGTAATTGGAGTTAAGTGACTTGTCAAGGGTCACACAGCTAGGAAGTGTTATAGAGGCCAGATTTCAACTTGGGTCCTCCTGACTCCAGGGCCACTGCTCTATCCACTGTGCCACTTAGATGCTCCTCTAACTATATTCTTTAATAAGTTGTTGCATATTTAAAATGAATACAGATTGGTTTTAAAGAAAATATTAGTCCTCATTTAACTCTTTTTGCTTGCATGGTTATTGGTTTTTTCTAGTCAAATTCAGTCTGGTTCTTCAGAAAAGAATTGTCTTTTTTATATAACTCGTGAGAGACAATCTCTTCACATTTACCACCTGACAAATTCTTACCATAAACTAGCACCTGGCCTTTATACATAAGAATACAGCATCCAAGCAAAAGTTTAAGAGGTGATAGATCTCTCTGGGCTAACCTAGTCAAGTACTTACACAATAAAATCCTCTTCAATTTGATAGGACCTGCAAAAGTTTGTACTCTAGTGGTTTAGACTTTGAGGACTGTGGATCACATGTAGGTCACTATAGTAAGGCTTTATTTCTATTTTTTATATCTCATGTAGATGTCAGTGAATCAATCAACAATATTTAAAGCACATAGGTTGTTCAGTGGAAAGAGTGCTGAATATTGAATCAGGAAAACTTGAGTTCAAATCTGCACTCAAACACTAACTAGTTGTATAATACTAAGCAAGTCATTTTCCGTGCTTCAGTTTCTTCATCTGTATAATGGGGATAATAATCGCACATGCTGCCATGCTGGGCTTGGTCACCATAATAAGGACAAACAAGGGTGGAGGGCTGCTAGTTAGCTTCCTATGATGAAGCTAGTTAGAGCCTACAATTCACACTTCTGGTGTGCAATTATAATCACTACCTCTACAGAATTATATCAAACTGATTTTTACTGATTAGACTACCGTGTGAATCATTTCTCACAGTTGTTTGATCTTTTAATTGGAAGATTCTTGCAACAGGGATCTTACCTTACTTATACTGTTTTAATTTCCCTACTTGATCAAATATGATTCTAAACACATAATAGCAATTCAGCAAATATATGCTAAATTGGATTGAACTCACCTGAAGGTGTTAACCCAATAATTCGTATGTATGTTTCTCATACAATAAGAAAACAATTGTCATGTAGCAAAAAAATTTCATTGGTAGAATGTTAGGTCTGTCAGAGCCTTTCTCTTGGGCAGACACTGAAGATAGATAGTGAACTGGGCCAGAAATTGAATTAGAGGAAAAGAATGAGTTGTATTACATTTAAGAAATTACTGTGATTTTAATAATTCTAAGTTTTTCCCTAACAGAAGCTTATCCTTTTAGTAACACTAATCTTCTACTAATAGTCTTCTCTCTGAGATAAGTGGAACACTACAATCTCTGAAGAATAAAAGTTGATTGTCACCTAAAAGAAAATGGAGTGGCTTGTGGTAAATAGCTATTGGTCTATTGGTATCTAAACAATCAATAGATTAGTGAATAATTACTAAGTACCTGCTGTGCGCCAAGTATTCTGTTACGCACTGGGGATGTCAAGTGCTTTGTTTCAAGAAGCTTCCAATCTTTTTATCACAAAATATACTTTTTTTTAGTTTTTAATACACATTTCTTTATGAGTCAGGTTGGAAGAGAAAAATCAGAACAAAAAAAAAAACTACAAAAGAGAAAAAAAAATATGAAGAAGTATACATAGCATGCTTGATTTACATTCAATCTCCATAGTTCTTTTTCTGGACGTAGATGGGGTTTTCTATCCAAACTTTATTGGGATTGCCTTGGATCACTGAACCACTAAGAAGAACATGATCATTGCATATTGTTTCTGTTATTGTGCAGGTACAATGTATTCCTGGTTCTGCTTGTTTTGCTCAGCATCAATTTATGTAAATCTTTCCAGGTCTTTCTAAAATCAGCTTGTTTATCATAGAACAATAATATTCATTACCTTCACATACCACAAATTATTCAGCCATTCCCCAATTGATGGGCATTTACTCATTTTCCAGTTCTTTGCTACTACAAAAAGAAGCTTCCATTCTACTGGAGAAACATGTACACATGTGATTATATATAACAGAAATATAATATTATCTAGAGGGGATGGGGAGAAATAAGTCCCTGGCAGCTTAGGAGATCAGAAAGGTCTCATAATATGTTTCAACTACAATATCAAGAAATCTAGAAAAAGACTCTTGGGTAATTCCTATAAAATATTTTTAGTAAATATGGGTAAGAGTTATATAGTATGAGAGAGCCTAGATAATTTCTGACTTACATCATTGGTGATTCACATTAATGAGATAAAAATACATAGAATTATTTAAAAATTAATCATAGTGTGGTGACCCTGGGTTCTTGTCATGCTAGAAAACCTGGTAACATTCTCTGTGTTTGTAATCCCAGAGCGAGATAGCTAAATGTGGAGAGGTTTCTCACTAGAAGTCTGTCCACTAATAAACATATAATTTTTGGTCACAAAAAACTCATGAAACTATCTACTAGGGTTCTGATCTGCATTGGTAGAAGGAGAATCTTCAGCTAAAATCATAGATCTTTTGAAGTATAGAAGTCATTTATGAATTCTCATGGTTATTACTTTTATTGTTTGCAAATTATAGGATACCAAGAGAAATTTACCTTCAGTTATTTTCCTTTAGAGAAATTTAAGATTTTTAATTATAGTATTTTTGCATCATTTTTCTAGCAATGTTAAGATAAAGTTAGTGTGTCTTTCTGTAGTATACTATAAAAGATATTTTCACCATAAATTATAATGGTTTTTTGAAATTAATTTATTTAAAGTGCTTAGTTTTTCCTTTCTAGGTTAAAATGTTCTTGTGATTCTAAAATTAAATCTAGAAATGAGTATAAATCCAGTAACTAAAGCAGATTTGCTGAAAATTTTAACGTATGTAATGGGAGCATTTAAAACCATGCTATTTTTAATTTATTTGAGTAGTTACATCCAAAAAAAATTTTAAGTTGTCTTTACAACATTCTAATAATTCTACATTCACAGCTGTGTAGGTTAAAACAGGGACTGGCAACTCTTGGCAGTTGTGCTAGAAATTAGCACATGAAAATACTTTTTCCACTCTTGAGACTGCCTTTGATAGAAATCTCAAAATCACATGTGCCATCATCAGGAAGAACTGTGAGATTTTATTTATTCCTGATATAGCCAGAATCTTGAGTCATAACTTGTTAAATCATTGAAACTGGACACAGGTTCAGAAAAGAGGTCAAGATTTGTTCAGCATTGTGCATAGTTCTTTATACCTAAATGTCTGTTTTCCTTATTGTTGCTGGCTGCATTTTTTATCATCTTTTAACTGCCAAATACCACTTCTTCTATAAAGCTTTATACCCTGATAGTCAGGAAAGCTTCTCTTCTACCCTTATTCCTCATAGAGTAAAATATTTTGTATTTCTTTAATGTATTTATCATTTAAGATTATGTTTAATATGTGTGTATACATATATGTATATATTTCTCTTTTTCAATTCAACAAATATTTATGAAGTATCTGATAAAAAGATGGAAAAATGACAGTACTTGGCCTAAAGCAATTTATAGTTTAATAAGGTAGATAAAACATATGCAGGTAAGTTTGATGAAATTTAGTTTAAAAAAAAAACAACTACTTTTATCTCCCTTTTTTTCCCCAGAAGCCATAACTTCTCTAATCATTTCCTTTCACCTCTTATTCCCTAGCCTCTGTCTCTTAGGTCTGGGTTCTTTTTTTAAAAAATTTATTTTATACACTTTTTCTAAATCACTATCATTTCCTAAAGCATCCCTTCACACAAACACACAAACAAACACTCCCCAAAATGTTCTCCTGATTTGAAAAAAGTGTAATGAAGAGGAAAAAAAAATGGCTTCCATGCTGAGCAATAGGAAAGATAACTTATCTTCAATTGTCTGAAATTATAGTTAGTTCCTGTACTCTTCAGGGTGTTTTAGTTTAACCAGTCAACAAATATGTATTACTTGTTGTGTAGAATGTAAATTTCCTGAGGGAAGGAACCCTTTTGCTTATTATAGATTTAGTACAGTGAATGGAATGGAGTAGGCTTTAGGCGTCCAAATAGTAAATGAAAGAGTCCCTGTCCTCTAGGAGTTTATCTAAGGGAAGAGAGAGTTTGGGTGGGGAGAATAAGGAAAGGCCTGTTAAGTACAGGCATTTCAGCTAAGCTGGGAGAGGAGTTGAGAGAGTCACAAGAGGTAGAGGGAGGATGGAGGATATGCGAAGAATGAAGAAATAAGAGTGCTATATATGGAAAACTGCAGGAAAAGCATTTTTTCTAGGAACTTTGATTGTATGAGGGGAAAGAAATCTGCCCAGGACAACAGGCAGGAACCAGATTTTACAGTGTCTTTTAGTGCCACACCAAAAAAAAAAAAATTATATTTCTATACATTTTTATTATACATGGGCCATGAGGAGCCATTAAATCTCTTAAATAGGAGAAATGCATAGTCAATCCAATGACACTAGTTTCCTGGCTGTTTTGCAAACAAGACACTCAGTCTCTCAGTTCTGAGCATCCCTCATGCCTGGAATGTTCTCTCTTCCACTCCCCCTCCCTGGTTTCCTTTAAGTCTCAACTAAAATCCCACCTTCTACTAGAAGCCTTCCCTAATAACTCCTAATTCCAGTGCCTTTCGATTTTTATTTCCTATTTATCATGTATACTGCACACTTTTTATATATTTAGTTGCATATTGTCTCCCCTATTAAATTGTGAGCTCCTTGGTGACAAACTGTCCTTTGCCCTTTTTTTAAAAAAAATCCCGTGTTTGGCATAGTGCCAGACACCTAGTAGGTACTTAATGAAGTTTAAAAATTGAAATTAAAGTCAGTCACATTCTAAGTTATCTCTGAGTAAATGATTCATTAAAAAAGAATTATGCTGTTTATCTCCAAATAATTGAAAGTTTTAAAGGATGTCATTAGATTTAATGAACTAATATTTGTAAAGCAATTCAAGTCATTTTAAGATAGATGCCAGCATATAAAGCAAAATGCTAAGATTTAAGGAATATAACCGGTTCATTGTTGTCCTTCACACCTAATTGGGATCAAGATTCAGTGACTTTAACTGTGTCTGATCTGAACAAAACAAGTTTAGGAGGCTATACCAGAGGTCAGGCACAAATAGTCCATATGAACATTTGGAGGGGAGATGGCGTTTCTTTTGAACTACTGCAACTACTTTGTTCCTGGAGCACAGTGCCTTCTCTGAGGTGGCCATGCATAAGGGGCTCCCGCATCTCACAGCCCATCCAGAGTTCTTCAGGGAGACTGTAAGCATGTCCTTGGATCCCTTGTTCTGCCCTCCGGGGGAGCATTTACCTTGCATGAGTTTTCTGTAAAATAGTTACTTTTGACACTCAGAACAATGTGGCTTACTCTGCAATAAGGTAAAAGCTTGGCACTTCAGTTCAACAAAGGACCTCGGTATTCAGTACCTCTGCCTTGCCCCGGGATCTTTACAATCTTTCCAATTTTTCCAAGACGATGTAAATGGAAATGACTCAGTTCCTGGGCTTGGACTGTTCAAATTTCGAAGGCAAATGCAATAAGGTCAGCACAGGGGCCCGGCAGGCCTTCGTTTGGGGGGGAGCCCAACACCTCTTCTCTCAGGCATTTGCCTTACGACCCTCCCAAGCCCTGAGCTAGCTCTGGCAATGCACCTATCAGCATCCCCGTGCATGTCCCACTGTACTTCCAAGGGAAAGGATCTTGGCCGGAGAACTCAGATGCCCCCTTACTATGGCCGACGATTCCATGTAAGGACGCCGTGGTACGGTCAGCAGAGAACCTCTGTTTTCTTGATATTGTCAGGCCAAAATTGCACAAGTGGCCCATTCTGGGGCCCTTCGGGGATGCATTGAGCGCGCTGTCACCTCTGAACAAAAAGCCGCCCTCGGCTCTCTCTGCCCTTCCTCTTGGCCCTTTAAGGGATTTGTCCCTGAGGCAGCAACTGATGTGGATACGGTTCTTGTCCTCAGTGAGGGCGGCTAAGAACCCTGCTGAAAACGTTCTGCTAAAGCACTGGAGTGAGTGCCCAGCTCGGCTTCGTTCCACAGGCGGCGGCAAAAGCCCCAGGGCGCCGTCCGTCCTCCAGGACTTGTCTAAGCTCGAGGTGAATTTCTCCCAAGCCCGTGTTCTCCCACAAGCACTCACAACTGCAGGCATCAAGAACGATCGCGGACTGTTCTACTCCCGGCATTTCTCCTGGAATTGTACGGCATCGAAGGCCAGATCCCCTGCTCCTTGACTCTTTCTGAAGCCACATTGGTTCTCAGAGAGATGACCATCTTCCAGGCGAAGAATCGGTCTCCTAAGGACTCTGGCAGTGACTGAGAGCCCCGCTATTATTTCCACACAAATAGAGTTCCAAAGAATGTCATTAGCCTTAATTAGCTAGCATTTATAAAGCAATTCAAGTCCTTTTAAAATAGATGCATATAAAATGTAAAATAAAAATATATAAAATAACATAAGATTTCAGGAATATAGCTAAGAATAAGTGAAACATGCCTTGCAGTGACTAACATTTCTCGCAAAACCGATTTATTCTGACTTATAGAAAAATTGGGACCACACTCAGCCAAACAATTGTGCAAAAAAAGTAAACATAAAAGAGATTGGCAATAGCAGGACTAATAAGAGGAACACATGACAGCTGGCAGCAGAAGGTAGAAACTATAACTATTAAGAAAACAGACTAAAAAATTATCAAAGTGTGACTGACGCTACTTTAATGCAAGAGTGATGTCTTACATTAGTATAGGCCGACTGTATTTTAATTATTCCTTCAGATGCCTCTAGATTATAATATAGTATGATTAATGTTCATGATGATCTTATATTATCTAAATGTAATGAAATTATTAAATTATCTTTGAACCAAAAAAATTTTTTTTAGAAAATAAGCTTAGCATTTCATTTAAGAAAAATAAAGTGAGTAAAAACTTGCCTAGTAATTTTAAAATTAATAAATATCATATACAGCTTAATGTTTAATTTCAATATCATGTAGTTTAATGTTTAATTTAAATATCACATACAATTTAATGAATTGATATTGATATGAGATATTGAGTTTAGTACATCAGTAGATACAGCTAGAACAAACAATCCAGAAAGACAATAACTTGAACATTTAGAGAGAACACCTATATTGATGAACTCACCAATCTTTTGAAAAAATTTTTGGAATTTTGGAAGATTCATATTTTAAAAATGTTTTTATATGACTGTGCTGTATTTAAAATTCATATTTAAAGAATGTTTTGTGTGACTATGCTGTAGTTATAAAATGTCATTATGTAGTGTTTTTTAATATGTGTACATGTTTTTTAAACTTTGTAAAATTTAGATTAGTTTATTTAGATTAAAAAATGTGGAAAAATATCAATCAAAATGATCAGATTCTAAATAATCTTTTTAACTTCTAAAAATGAACTGAATTACATTAAATTCTTAGTGTTTTCTGTTTCTTATTAATACCTGTTTCTAAGTAGTTAACCATATTTTATTTAATTTCCTTATAATCTTGAATAGGCAGGAATTACTTTTTATAAAAAGACTGGACTTGGTCCTTTGCCTCAAGCATTATTTAATGGTGAGCCCTTTACCATTGAAGAAATGAATTCCAAAGAATTAGATAAAATCATTCTCCAAAGGATCATGAACACAGCTGGATTCTTGCAAAAGGCAGTTTTTATGGTATGTTTAGATTTTCTGAAGAAATAAGATGAAAATGGTTTGTTATGTTAATAATAAATTTAATAACATTATTTCATAAATATTTAAAGTTAATGTTTATCTTTAATGATTCAATCTTAATTTAAAAGTTAATATATTTTATTAATTCAACTCTAGGATTTTCTGGGCTATATAATTATATTTAATATTAATTTAATGAAGAAGGAAGAATTCTTATATTTTATTGAAAATCCTAAAATCATATAGATGATATACAGTCATTAATTTATTTTTATCAAATAATCTTAAAATGTTTATGCTAAGCAATGGCATAAATTATATTTATATATACTATAATATCTAGGTTTCAATTCTAGAAAATTTCCTAATTATATATTTTGAAGTTATTTAAATAAAGAAAAATTTATTACAGGGCTTGTTAAATGATGAGATGGATGTGATAAATTTTCTCATGGATCAGGATAATATCGTACCTCATATGAATCCTATAGTTTTGGGAAACAAAAGGCAATACCTTAATTTAATATCTACCTCAGGTAAAACCATCTGTTAATTTCTTTTCCGGTAGCATTTATTGCCTGTGCTTTTAATCTGTTTTTTTTTTAACTAATTTTAATATGAAATTTTTCAGTGACTGTTGATATTGAAGATTTCACTACTTTCTCTTTCTTGGATTCACAAGACAAGAGTGCCATAATTGCAGAGAACATGTATTATTTATCCAGAAAAGGTAATATGTTTGTGTTCACATTTATAATAGCATAGCAAAAAATTGTAACTTTTCTAAAAGTCACTTGTTGTAGTACAATTTTATTCTGGCTATTTTGACTAAAAAGTCTTGACTTTATTGAAAATTTTAAGTGTTAACTCAGGGCAATGAAAGCTCTGGAGTTTTTCTATAAAGCAAGAACAATAACTTCTTTCTTGCTATCATAGTTTGGTAATGAGTATTAATGGAGTTCTTTATCAATAAGTGGCATCTTTTTTCTATTCAAAAAATTTCTTTAAAGATAAATTTTATCCATAGAATTTGAGAGTTAGGATAACCAGTGGACAGTCTAAATGATTAATTGGTATTCTTGTGCTAACAAGAGAATTATAGGAAGACCCCACTACCACCACCATAGACATTTGATTTCCTAAATGAGTTTTTGTCTGTTTCATTGAACAATCCACATCATGAGATCACAAATTTCATTCTAAAATATTATCATACCTATCAAGAAAGGTAGTTTTCCCCACTGTATTCTGCAATAATCAGATCATACTTGAAATTTTGTGTTTAGGTTTGCTTGCTACATTTTTAAAAGGAATGTTGACCAACTAGAATCTATCTAAAAAAGGGCAAACAAGATAGCTAAAATTTTGAAAAACATGATACTTGAAGAACATTGGTGGGGGGGGGAATGATACAATGTTGAGAAGACTAAGATTTAGAACATAATCACTACCTGTAGATATCTTAAGAATTTATCATATGGAAGATGAATTTAACTACTTAGAACACAGAACTAGATTCATTTAGTGGAAATTTTAGTAAGAGAGACATCTCTATATAGAAGAGACACTTTTTGTCAGTTTTTTCCTTATTTGCTCTACACAGAAGTCTTTTAGCTCTACCAATGAGCTTATCTATATATTTATATAGCTATGACACCCATATAAAATTTCTCCAGATTTCTGTCTTCTATTCTTAAGTAGCATCTTTGTGTATGTAGTGAAGATTTCATGTAAGGAAGGCAGAGAGATGTCGCCATCTGTGTCAGTTAAATCTCACCTAGGTAATTGTAGCTGTGTGGGCATTTGGGGAAAGACTCAGGATAGCATACATAGTTTGTATAGAGAGAGTATTTGATGTTAAATGAATGGTAGTGTTATGTACATATGAAAAGTGGTAGGTAAGATAACACAAAGGATCATCATACTATTAAGCACATAGTATTTTGCAGGGGTCCAGCCTCTGCTGGGGGTCAGGGGGTTGAGCAGGAAGAATAGGGTCAGCGTCAAAGGAAGACAGGAGTCATGGGGTAGTTTGAGTGAGGGATTGATGGAAGTGATGCTCCCACTTTCTCAGGCTCCTTCAGGCTTTATTTTATACTATATCATAATCATATACTTTTCGTTAGGTCAACATAGTCTTCAGACATGTTGGGAATATATTACATATAGTGCTTTGATTAGTTTTGCTGAACTGCTTTTATTTCTCTTTGTTTCAAGATTTTCCTCTCTAGATAGGAAAGGAAAAGAGAGAGAGAGAGAGAGAGAGAGAGAGGAGAGAGAGAGAGAGAGAGAGAGAGAGAAGAACAAAGGAAGGAAAGAAGAAAAAAGAAATGAAAATGATATAAAAACAAAATTATCAACATTTTTTAAAATAAAACTATAATGAAGGGATGAAGTCTGAAAAATACAGGAATAAAAAATGTTAAGGAAAGCATTTGAGGTGAAATCAATGCATGCAAACATAAAAGCTCTTTTGTCTTGGGAAGTTATTGTAGCCCATCTTGACATAAATGAAATAGATGATAAAGTCAGGAAAAAGCTCACAACCTTGATACAAAGCATGGTATTAAAAATAATGGGAGACTTCAGTTATCAAACCATTTCTTATTATTTTCTTTGTGCCAGAAAGAGAATTAGAGTAGCTAATTTTTGTTTATTTTGTCTTGATAATAATTTCATCTTTCCAAAGGTAGAAAAACCTTTAATAAATTAATTATTTACTGGTTCTTATTCTTATCAATCATGATAAACTAGTATCTTGAGTAACTATGGGAACCTTGTAGAGAACTGCAGAGAAGTTGAGAAGTGGAATGATAGAGAAGAAGGAGGAAATCTGGGTATAACCTGACATGAAACCTAAATTTGGGGAGAGCAGTTTAAAAAGAATCCATACAAAGAAAAACTAGTATTCTGTGGCCTAATATCATTCTACTAGAGAAGTCAGCCCAGGATGGATGGCAAGTTCCAAGAACACAAGAAAAACAAATCCAGTAAGCTCAGAAATGAGTTGTTAATTATCTAAAAGATTGACATGGATATATAGTAAACTCCATCAATGAGTGAAAAACATTCATCAGCTAATTCAGATTTCAGAAACTTGCATAGAGAAAATGGTAACAAAAGCAGTTAATAGAGAATGAAAATAAAAAATATATCTATAAGCACTTACTTCAGAGGCATTCAGGGTCAAAATAGAAGACATCATAAATAAGAAAGAAGTCAGGAAGACAAACTCAGAATGAGCTTAGGCTCGTGAAAGAAGGTCAAGCATGACAAATAGGGAGGATTTCCGGTATGTAGGTAACAAAAAGGGAAAATAAAAGAAGGACTGGAATGGCTACTAGTTTATTCTTTATGTTACTGGATGTACAATTATCATTTCCATGACAGATTCCTCCTTTTTCCCCAACCCCTCAAAAACCCCATAATAATGATGTTCCTTCCTATGTAAGTCAATTTTGGAACAAGATTAGTCTGATCCAATTAGTACTGATGTTTATTATCTTATGAATGGCAACCAAAGTCACTCTTTTCCCTAAAATACTATATATAACATGAATTGGAATAGATAAATTTCTAAAACCCCTCTTACCTCCAAATTTTAGGCTTTATATTCTTCCAAAAAATGCTTTTTAATAAATGGATTAACCACTATTTATAGCTTATGTGAATGGAATGGCTATCAAAACAAAAAAACAGAAAAAGCTGTTTATTTGGGAGTGGGATATAGTGTTGGGTTTAGAACAATACAGTATCCCTTCAAAAGGTATTTGTTAGTCACAATAAATTATGCCAATGATTAAATCTGGACTGAAAAACCATCGTGTTTTTTTTTTTTTCCACCCTTCATTTACTTTGATTCTTTTAAAGGAGGTTATACTGGATTAATGCTGAACGTGTTCTGAAGTATATTTAAAGTAAATTAATAATTGTCTAGCATTACTAAGCTTATGGGATCTCAGAATAGAAGAAATCAGAAATTTAATCATAAATCCAGGAAATTATTTTTAAAAGACTTGATTAATACTACTTATGCTAAGCACAATTCCCACAAGAGAACTTAAAAACCATTGCACAATTGAGAAAATTTTTGCTCTTCCCTATCCGGCATTAAACTTTGTATTCATTTCTTGTCTTCATTTCCACTTGCTGCATTCCTTTTAGATATTATGCCAGTAATGGCAAAATTTTATTGAGCCATACATTCTACTTTCAAGAATAAATCATAATAATTCTATAGCAAAAATATATTCAAAGATAAAAAATATTTAAAAGCAAATTGAATATTATTTTACTATATGTGATTATTAAGAAGTTTTGGTTTTATGTTCTGTCATATAGGCATGCAGGAAATATCTGAACTTTTGCTAAGAATGCTGGTAGACGGCAATGTAGTTTGACAATACTAGAATTAAGTCAGAAGACCAATATGAAATTTTCCTTCATTGCTAAAATTATATCACTGATAATATGCTTAGTAATTAAGTCCTTTTTAGTATCTAGGTTTATTGCATCATAAATTTTGTGAAATGAATAACTGTTATAGAAATTATAAAGCATATGTAAAAAATGTTAAGGCAAAAATCACTTGGTTTTAGACTTAAGCTTGTTTAAAATTTTATTATCTGGAAAATATTTGACTTTACTTCAAAAGTGTTTTTATTAAGTTATTTGTAACTTTCAGATAAAGATGTAATTTCTGCAGTCACCATCTGGATTATTGCTGATTTTGATAAGCCATCAGGGAGAAAACTACTTTTAAATGCTTTGAAGCACATGGTGAGTTTCTAGATGTTCATAGGACATAGGACATTTTATCAATGAATACAAAACATATATGCTTTGTTCTATTTTATTGTTTAGCATTTTATTCTGTATATTTAATTGGTAAAGCTTAGTTTTTGGAAGACTAAAGTAATGAAAGCAGCATGGTATCATCCAAAATAGATCAAGTCAAACTAAGCTCATTTCCTTTTTTTTTTTTAAACATGAGAATCACAATGGTAGATTGAAATATATACACATAATATGCCTAGATTTCAACAAAACATTATTTTTAAAAAGATGTGTTCTTATGAAGATGATGATACAATACGGGCTAGATTAAGGTAGATTTAGATAGTATTCTTAGGTGGATTTGAAACTGGTGGACTGGACTCAAGGTATCATTATCAGCTAAAAGACATATTTCTATTGACTCAAGGTATCTGAAATAATGGCATGCTTGTCATATTTATAGATGTTTATAGATTTATAGAGTGACACATTGGAAGGAGTAAAAAAGATTTGAGAATAGGATAGATCAAAACTAATAAGACTGAATTGGATAGGGATGAAGGTAAAGTTCTACATTAGTTTTTTTTTTTTTTTAAGTTTAGAATTTGTGTAGAATTTGAAAGAAATACACAGAATTTTAAATTTTAAAAAGAACATTCACAATCCAGAGCCTATTCAGAAGAGAGTTATTAAAACTGAAAGGAATCTAGATACAGATATATGACAAGAAATTGAAGAAAGTGGAATTAGCCTAGAAAAGACTGAAGGTATAATATGATAGTTATTGAAAAGCTATAACACATGATTATGTGTTTTGCATAATTACCTAAGTATATAATATATCAATTTGTTTGTTCTTTTAAGAAGGAAAAAAGGGAGAGAACGAGGCAGAAAATTTATAACTCAAAATTTTTTTAAATGAATGTTAAAATGTTTTAAGATGTAATTGGAAAATAAAATATTAAATTTAAAAAATGCTTGCTGACTGAAAAAAAACACAAATCTACAATAGCATATATTGTAAGAAATTAAAATATTTCTCTCAGGATTTTTGCTTATGCTAACAAGGATTAATATATTGTTTTTAAAATGTAAATAAATATGCTCTTAGTATTTAGATATTATATTCCATGTCTCATCATCTCATAGGACATGTAATAATTATTAATCATCTTCAGGCCCATGGTTCAAAAAAAAAAGATTAGGGAAATGTATAGTCTACTACAAAAATTAAATTTCTGTTCAGACTTTGCTGGAAACTCATGATAATTTGCCTTCTGAGAAATTAGACATATGCTCTTTTTATGGTATGAAATGTTATAAATTTTTGACAGGCTCTCCCTCATAATAGCCAAAGGAAATATGAATGTTCTTTATTCATTTTTCTGAATGTCTGTAGGCTTTTATTTTTATGCCAAAAATTTTACAGTATCCCAGAATCTAATATAGAATATTAAATTGTAAAACATCATAACAGTTGAATGTTTAAAGATTGAAAATAATTATGGATTCCAGAAATATGTATAGTAGTAGTAGTAGTGTCATAATTATATTAAAAAGTTTTAATAAATTCAATAATGACACAAACATATTCCAGAATTTGGAGTTCATTAATCATAGGAAATAGGAAAATTGCTATTTCCAAATCTTAAATTTGTGTAATGTAATGTAAATGGATTAATTCTATATCTTATGTAATTTATTATAATAAATTTCAAGTGCATCACTCTTCTATTTAGAAAAAGTACTGAAAATGAAATGCTATTTTTATTAAAATTACAGGGAGTTCTCAGCTATTTACAAATAGAATAATTTGATTATGTAAAAAAAAATTGAGATTTCACAAAACAAAAAGTAGCGTATTCAGTTTAAAACCCACAAGGAATGGGAGAAACTTTCTTGTAAATTTCTCAAAGACATCTGTCATCCAAAATCTCTAGATTTACAGAAGATCATAGATAAAAAGTGAAAGAAACCATAGAAATCTTCGAAATCAGTTCATTCATTTTATAGATGAAGGAACAGAAAGTTTAGGTGGTTTTCTCAAAGCCACAAATGTAGTAAATAACAGAAAGATATTTGAACTAAGATTCTATAATCTGAAGCAAAATACATATTATATTATAATACTATGTTGTATATTGTATTATAGTACTATATTGTACAACTTTCCTTTCCTTTATGAATACAAAGTCAACAATATTATCCATAACTACCTGAAAATGCATATAAACTTTTAATATTTAGATAAATTCAAATTAAACACAAGATACCATTTCTTCTCCAGTGTGTTTTGATATGTAGGTAACAATAATAAAATTAGAAACTAATAAGTGTGTATAGCGATGTATCTGTTAATTGGTAAAGCCTTTTTGAAAATCAATATTTTTTATTTTCTTTTTCTATGGGTTGGCATGGCCCAAGAATTCAACAAGTTATCTAAGGTAGGAAACGATATTAATCAGGTGCCAAAAAATAAAAATCAACCCTGAGATTTTAGGATTTAACAAAGTTTTCAGTGAGGATGTTTCCATTCCAGGTACAGGCATAACAGTCTATGCAAATCTTAAGGAACATTATAATGTACAGGGAACAACTAATAGACCGTGTCTTCAAAATAGAGTACAGCTGGAAAAGAGAATGGAAATGGAAGAGGGAAGTAGCTGTGAAAGGCTTCAAATGCCAAGCTCAGTATTTATTTTTTATCCTAGAAGCAATCGGGAAGCAATGAATATTTTTGAGCATGGAAAGTGACTGGAGATGAACAATGAATTGGTGAGATAAGTCAATAGAAGAGGGAGAAAAGGATAGGTTATCTTTGAAAAAAACATTTTTAATTGAATTGAAAAATCCATATTTTATGAATATAAATTCACTATATGAAGGAAGAATTGGAAAGAAGAGAGACTAGAATCAGTGAGGCCAGTGTAGTACTATTGCAGTAGTTGATGAGAAAGATAATATCATTCAAAACAAAGATACAAACTGTATGGGTAGAAACAGAGGGAACCGAGGCAAGATCTGTTTTAGAGATACTTCTTAATTATGAGAGTGAAGCAAGAAGGAATCAAAAATGACTCCATGACTGAAACAATGTGACTTAGGAGGAGGATGGTACCATTAGAATATTTTTAAATAATAAGAAAATAAGGAATATATAATCATACAAATGTGAAGCTATGTCTAATGAAGTCAGAACCACCATATGTATACTTCTTTCAACCTTGGAATATCACTAATGAAAAAATACTCAGATAAAAATTGAGAAGACACAGAAGTAAAGCCAATATGTCTTTATGAATTATTTGGTTTAAGTTGATATATACTTTTAAAACTAATTATAAATAATTGCGTTTTTAGATTTCTGTATGATTATTTTTCATTTTACTTTTGCATTTGAATGTTTTTGTTGAAAGTTACAAAATTAAGAATGTTTTTAAATTAAGGAAATGAGGTTCACTGTGATAAATAGTAATCAGCTTCTTCTTGTGTTTTCATAGCTAAAATGTTTCCTTTTCTCCTCCAAAATTTCCTTTGATTAATACGTTTCAGTTTAAGCATTTGTAATGAAGTAGATATGACTCTGCACCTGAATATATCTTTTTTCCTCTAACAAAATAGTATTTTTTACTGAAAGTATAACATTTATAAATAAAAATCATAAAAAATGTATGTATTATTCTAAAAAGATCTAGCTAGCAAATAGATTGGAGAAAAGATGTATATTTTTAAATTTTATGTGATTTTTTTTGTTGTTTAACAGAAAACAAGTATTCATACTCGGTTGGGAGTTATTTATAATCCTACATCAAAAATAAATGAAGCAAACACAGTTATTTCTAGAGGGATTTTGGCAGCTTTTCTTACACAGGAAAACAGCTATTTAAGAAGCTTTCTTAATAAACTGGCAAAAGAAGAAACTTCTAAAGCCTTGCAAACTGGAGCAAAAATAAAGACATTCCTTCTTCCGGTCAGTAACTGCTTGCTTGAAATAAATATAAATGCCTCATTTTAAATATATACATTAATTTTTACCAAATTTTATTAGGAAGCATTAATAAATAAGCATTATCAGTAAAAATAATTTCCACACGTAACATAATTAAGTGAAATTTAAGTTGCTATATATTGATTAAAATTGTTTTAGGAAGGGTAGCTAGATGGTGCAGTGGATAGAGCACTAGATTTGAAGTCATGAAGAACTAAGTTCAAATCATGCATCAGACAAATATTACTTAGCTGTATCTATTCTTCCTCTGCATTTCATTTGTATAACTTAATTACTATTTTTTGCCTTAACTCTGCCTCAGTCTTTCTTTTGAACTGTCCAATTGCTAATGTCAATTGTAAACATATGGTATACATTTCCATGTGAAAAACATAAACATTTTATTCATGTTAAGTTCCTTAAAAGTGATCTTTGATATTGGCTCTTATATGTTAAATTTTCAAGAAATCTACATGTTCATTGTATTGAGGTTGGGAAGGGATCTTAAAAGATTGGGATCAGAAACCAATGTCACAAGGTGGCTCAAAAGAATTTGCAGGCTTGAACCCATTTCCAAGTCGGGGGCAAAATTTATTATAATTGTAACACCAGTTGAAACAGTCTAAATTCCAAGAGAATTTAGCAAAGAAACAGAAACAAGGAGATAAATTTATCCAGTTCTTTATGTCATTGCTATGCTAATTTTATGGCTTAGGGGTAGAACCAAGGAGTGATCTCAAGAATTTGGTTATATCACTGATCAGTAGATTACGTATCTGACAGCAATGTTTATAGGACTATCCTAAGGCCAAAAAGACTTTAGAATCAGTGACACACAAGATTGTTAGGAAAATAATATTCTTAGATCAGAGAGCCTTAGGATCAGATTCCAAAGTGGGAATATTTAGAATCACTGATTTATTGTTAGAACAGAAGCCCCATAAGGTCAGGGGACCTTAAAATTATTTGTCTTCCCTAAAAGCTATATTATGACAATTGAATGTCCATTTTTTTTTCCATTCAAAATTATAGATATCTTTCCTGGATATTACATTTTTGGCCATAGGCCTAGTTGTTTTGATTGCCAGTGTATATGTTTACAGGACCTGTGATCTTTTATTGTGGCTGACAATAAATTCTGTACTATTCTAATTGTAGCTCTAGCATTTTTTAATTGTTTTTTCTTATTTCTTGCAAAGTTTTCTCTTTGATTTTTTTTTTTAATTTGGCAGTAATATGCCTAAGTGTTTTCTACAAAAGATCTCTTTCTTTGAGGTGGTAATGAGTGGATTTTTTTTTTTCTATTTCTATTTTCCCTCCTGTTTCATCACTCCAGGACAATTTTCTTGCATTATTTCTTTCATTATTGTGTCAAGATTCTTTCTTTTTTGGTCACAGCTTTCAAGTAGTTCAATTGTTGTATATTTTCTCTTGTTGTGTTCTCTGGATCTGTTGTTTTTCTTATTAGATATTTCATATTCTGTTCTATTTTTTCATTCTTTATATTCTAGTTTATTTCTTGTCTCTTATAGCTTCACTGACTTCCCCTTACCCAATTCTGAGCTTCAAAGAGTTATTTTTGTCTTTAAGACTCTTTATCTCCTTTTCTAGTTGATTAACATTTTTTCATAATCTTGTTTTTCCTTGGATGGTTTTTATTTTTTGTTTTTGTTTTTCCTTACTGTCTCTCATTTGATTTTTAAATTCTTTTTTGAGTTGTTCTATAAATTCTTGGGTTTGTAGCCATTTAATGTTACTCTTTGGAGTAAAAGAGGTTTTTTTAATTTATTTTTTTACTTCACTGTCCTCCTCTGAAGATGAATCTCTGAAGACTGAGTTTTTCCTATTCCCATAGCAAATTTTTATGATTGGGTTCTTTCTTCTTTGCTGATTTTTTTTTTTTTTTTAATGAGAAGTGATGATGAAAGCCCCTCTAATCATGGAATGGGGGAACCAGTGTCTCTAGCTTCAGTTCAGCTCTGCCTTCTGTCGTAGAACCACAAACCAAAAGCTCCCCCTTCTGCAAGTGTCCATAGCCAGTAAAATCCTTGCCCTCCTGCCTCTGTACTTACCAGGTGTGCTGGTTCCTTCCCTCAGCTCTGCAGTACAGCTGGGCCTGGGGTTCCAAATCAGCCAAGATTCAGTCAACCTTCCCTCATTCATTCCTGTGACTCTTCCTGCAGTTCAGGAGGTAAAAGTTTCTGTGGTTCCTGCTGAGACTCCAATCAAACCTACCTAGCACCTGGGGTCCCCAATGGCTGTTTCTGAAGTGTTTGTACTTCAGATAGGTTAGTCCTAACTTAGGAGGTCTTTCTTCCAATCTTCTTGGATTATACCCTAGGGACCCCTCTTCTGCCCTAAGTCTTCTTGATTTTTCACCAGTCTGTGTTCACCCTGAAGTGCAAATTTGTTCTGTTTTTGGGAGAAATCTAGAAAGATTGAAATTTACTGACCTACTTTGCCATTTTCCCAGAATCCTCCTAGTTTCTAAATTTTTTAGGGAAAATTCTGTTCCTTGATTTTTTGAATGGTCCCTTATTAGGTTTCTTAACTTCTTCTTCAGGGAATGGCTGAGAATGCTTTTGTCAAGAAGTACAATACCATTGGAATGAATGTTTTCCAAACCCATAAGTTGTTCTGTCAAGAAGTTCTCAAATTGCTTCCTGGGGAAAGGGCTATTATCAGCAATGGGAGGGTAAGTAGTTATAATGTTTGAATTTTTTTCCAAAGTGAAACAATAGATCTTTGGCTTATATTATACATCCTAGAACTCATTAATTGAATTGTATTTTTTTTTATTCCTATATCCTTACATACAAATTGCTATATGTTAAATAAGTAGTACTTTGTGTGCATTTGGGGATGTAAAGTATTATAAACTAAACAATGCAACTGATACTGCCAGTTTTCTGTAAAAAAAAAAAAAAAACACACAACTCAGAATAACAAAATTTATGTATAGATCAATTTGTTTTTTCCTTCTATACCAAGAATAGACATTGTTTGTGAACTTTATATGAGGATAGATAATTTTAATTAATTTTATTAATTAAAATAATTGATTTTATTAAAATGTATTCATTTATTGGTGAATTTGATTAATAATTAAAATTATTAATCATTTTGTTGATTTGATTTGTTAATTTAATAAAATTAATTTATTTATTAAAGCTGGCAAGAAACCCAATCAAATAAAGTTATTCTGAGAATATTTAAAAATAAAAACTAAGGCAGGCAATAAAGAAATGAAAGGTAGAAAAGATTTATAAGAATTTTAATAACAAATTCTTTCTTACCACCAAGGACAGTAAGGCCACCTATTTAGATTCAAATATCAATAATTCTAGGAGGAGTGGAAACTGAAAAAAATAAATATGGGAAAAGCAATTAGCCACAAGGTCTTAAACCACTATATCCCTATCCAAATTTATCCTGCTATTGCTAACAAACTTAGGTAGAATGGAGTTGATTGCAATTTCAGATAATTGTAAAATGCTTTAGCTAAGAACATTCTGCAAACAATGAAAATTAAGCATTTAATATATTTTAGGGTTTTTGATTATGTTTTAAAGCACCACTAATTCAAAAAAATCTAAGTAATTATTTAATAATTTTCCAGAAACAAGATTACCATTCTGGTATTAAATTGAATTAATATAAAAGATAATAGCATTAAACTAGGAAGCTTCTTTATTCCCACAATTCATATAGTAATTTTTAAATCAAACTTGATTAGTATTCTTAAAGCAAAGTTTGGAGTTTAAATTTTCCTATTGGTCTTTATACAATAGTTCCTTTTTTATCTTACCCATCTCTATACTAAGGATTAAAAACATTTAATGAGAAGTTTTTTAATGGATGAAGAAGAAAACAAAATTTGAAAGATTTTTAAAGTATGGATAGCATTTTTATATTGTGTCTGGTTTAAATTTAAAGATCTTTGGGTAAGAAATGCAAAATATCAATATTTATGATTTAAAATAAGACTACTCGGTTTGGAGTGATACTTGTAGTATTTATTTTATCACATCCATAATAGTTTTTGAAAATATTGTTTGGGATATATAATACCAAAAGTATTTCTTCCTTACATTAGAATTTGTAATTGGTATAATTAATAATCACAATCGAAGCTATTTCCAAAGCCAGACTTTTCACATGATACAAAAACTTCTTGATGCTAAAATGAAGAATACTCTACTTTTCAAAAATGTTTTGTTGAAAAAAGCCACAAAAGAATTATTTTTCTTCAAGATCCTAGGACCGCTGGGAGAAAATGATTTACATGCAGAAGATTTTCAATTGTTGGAAAAAATAACATTAATTAACTCAGCAAAGAAGATTAAAGCCATTATTAAGGATATAGAAACCAACCCCAAACGGTAAACATTTTTATGATATTGGACCAAAATCATGTTAAATTTGGTCCTCTATATCTAATGACTTTATTATAATGATATAACTCCTAATAGCATACCAGGTTGTTATTTCTACTAAAGCTGTCACTCAGCAAAAAATATTAAATCACTGTTTCAGTTTTTGCATTTCATTTTCTTCATCTAATCCTCATCTAGAAATAAATTTTGCCTTCAATCTTAGATATTCCTCTGTGATTACTGAATACCATAAAATAAAAGTTATGAAAATGGTAACATCTTTCATATTTACTTGCACACAATCATCCATCTCTTCTAACTTCATGGCTTTTCATTAGCTGTCACTTATGCCCAAAATGCTCTTTCTCTTGCCTTTTCTGCCCTTCTTCAAGACTTTTTAAATTTCACCTTCTGTAAGAAGCTTTATTGGAGTTTTGTCTGATTTCCTTGCCCTCCTCCTCTACATCTTACCCTGCATCCTAGTGCCTTCTCTAGGGGTCTCACCTTTATATCTCCTTTATATCCTTTATATACAGAGATGTATACTTGTTATCTTCCCCATTAGAATGTGAGCTCCTTGAGTAAAGAGGCTATGTTTTTGCCTTTTGTGTATGTTTCCAGCAAATTGCAATGCATCTGGTATACAGTAAGAACTTAGTAAATGATTTTTGAATAATTGGCTAGAAGTAGAGCTCAGTAAGAAGGAAAGTAGATATATTAACTGAAACAAGAAATATGTTTCTTCTCTGTTTTCTTCCCATAGCATTACCTATTCCCCCCCCCCCATATTTTTAAGGGAGGGACTAAGAAAGGGGAAAAGGAAAGGAGGACCATCATAATGAACATGAATAGTCCAACCATCCAGATTAGGAAAAGTAGTTCTAGAATTCTCTGAATTTATTGTTTTCTTTAATGACTGAACATATATTTATTGAGTGCCAACTATGTACAAAATACCATGTTAGGTTGTGTGGAGAGAAAATGTTTAAAATATAGTCTTTGTTTTGAAGGAACTCTACAGAATTTGACAGCATAGCCCAAAAAAATCAGAAAGAGGGAAACAGGAGACACTATTTCATACATAAAGTATTGAAGGATTATACTAGGATAGTAATCAGTGAGAAATGGAAAAAATATGATGAATGCTAGAAATATTATGAGTGAATATTAATGATAAATTAGGTATAGGAAAGAAAGAGAACATTATAGGATGTGAGGCATTTTAGAATAGTTTATAAAATGTTAGATTCAGGAGTTAGAAATCTCTGGATTTGACTTCCTCTTCTGTTTCCTAGTATTAATTTTATATTATATACATAATATATATTATATTACATATTAATTTTATATTGCTAGTTGAGTAAGTTCTGTGAGCCTCATTTTAAAATGGGGAGTATACTTGCCTCAATTGAGAGATTCAAATGAAATAAAATATGCAAAGCACTTTGCAAATTTTAAAATCCTATATGTGAAAGGATCATGATGATATTTCACTTAGCTTTGAGATTGTCCTTTTCTTTTGATCTCTGAGAGGAAAAGAAAGGGCAAGGTGAGAAATACGTGTCCATCTCTCTATACCCAGTCCCATTTTTTTTTCTTCCTACTCTCTTTCTTCTAGGCAGAAATGTAGTTAAGTAAAGTGAAATAAGTGAGGAACATGTTAGAATTAGAAGATGACAGTCAAATGCCAAGCTAAAGAATTTTTTTTTCTACTGAGTTGATTGAACATTATTTTGGAAAGGGGAGTCAGATACATTTATTAGTAAATTTATAGAATCACAGAATTTCCAGTACTTTCCATATTTAGGGCCATCAAGCCCAATCAATTATATGATTAAGAATTTCCTCTATGACATCTCCAACAAGTATTTTTTGAAAACTACTTAGATATTTCCATGCAGCCAATTCCATTTTTTTTCAACTCTTACATCTACAAAGGTTTTTCCTACAAGATGAATTATGCTTCTCTTTAATTTTGACCCCATCCTCTCAATTTCTGCTTTCTGGAGCATAGTAAAAAGGTCTTTACATATTTGATAATTGTCATGGTCCTTTAAGTTTATATTTTGCAAGCCAAACATCCCTATTCCTTCATTTGATCATTATCAGTTGATCTCCTTATTATCATGGTCACCCTCTTTTTTGAAGCCTGGAACAATGGGAAAACTGTTAGTCAAGAACTGTATTCAATTTCTACCTCAAACACTCCCCATGTAACATTAGAGAAGTTACTTTAATCTTTCTGAAGCTTAATTTTTTCATCTTTACAATGGAAATAATACCTGTCACATTTACATCATAGGACTATTATCAGCAAAGGTGACAACATCGATAAAACATTTTACATCACTTAAAAGTCCTAAATACACAATTATTATTGAAACTCTTTATACTGTCTCCAGTATAGCAATGGCCTTTCTAAAATGAAATGCCCAGAGTTTAGCACAGTGTATCTGGTGGATTGTTTTTCCTCAGAATTCTACATATTCTACAATATTCTACAGAATAGAGTAGGACCAAACTTTGCTCCTTTTTAAACATCATGTCATGATTATGACCTCATTAGTCATAAAGCTTAAAGATTCCTGGAATATCTGTTCACTCATGTTGAGCTGTCAGTTCACAAAAGCTTCTTTATTTTATATGATCTTTATTCTTCCTTTTGCTCACCTAACTTATATTTGCATAGTTGATGTTGATAGTTGTGTGAAAGACATAAAAAAAAAGAGAATAGGAGTGTGAAGAGAACAGTTTAAAGGTTTTCAAATAATCCTTGTGGGAGGAGGTAAAGACCTAAATTAGGCTAATTGTGACACAAGTAAAAAGAAGAGAATGGGTATAGATATAAACATGGGTGGATAGAGAAATATATCTATAGACTTGACAGGTTTTGGCAACCAACTGGATGTGGAGGAGAAGAGCAGGCAGAGAGGGAGAAGGAGGAAAAAGCAGTGGAAATCATATGGAGAGGTTTTCCAGATCCCTTGTTTGTATTGTCATCTCCCATTAGAACGTTAGGTACTTGAGGATGAGAACTGTCTTGCTTGTTTGTGTATTTCCAACCCTTGGCTAGAGTTCCTTGCATGTAGTAAGTATATAATAAATGTTTTAGCTTGATATCTGTCTAAATAGAAGGATTTACAGGTGTTCGAGGGAACTAGTACCTCTAGTATGAGTCTATCAAGCCCTTTTTCAGAATTGCTTTCTACCTTTGGTTTCGGTATACCTGAAACCTAATTTTCACCTATGCCTCTAAGAAATTGTGACATATGCAGGTACCATATGAACTGTTTGTACAGATTGGCCATACCTGTTTTAGGATTACCAACAGGCCTCAAGCCTGTCAGTGAGTTGGGGAGGTGTCTGTCCCAAGGATGGGAAGACTTCCCTGGCAGTTGTAAACAACTGGATCTCACAGGCCATGAAGGCAGAAGGACTAGATATAAAGAGCTTGTTGCTTGATTAGACATCGAGGCCGAAGATTATCCACTGCATCCTGAGCCATTGCCAGTAGTTTCGACTTCTGTCTCACCAAAAGATTCTGATAGCTTTAAAGGAGAGAAATTGAGACCAGTGGCTCCATGCAATTCTGTCTCACTGAAATCCAATTTATACATGAGTCAAAAGACATCACCCATACTATTTTACCTACCTCAGTGTCCATGGCAACAGGTAATTGGTAAAGCAGCAGTAGTAGATACATTGGGAGTTGTAATCACAACCTTGTGCATGGGCGGCCCAGGTCATAAGGTTGTTTTCTCACTGGACTAAAGCAGAAGGAGGATTTCATCAGCTTCCAGGGTTTTAAAAGACTGTACTGCTCATTCCTGGCATGAGAAAAGGGCTAGAAAAGATGCTTTAGAAATCGTCTGCTTCACTTACCCTAACCTTGATCTTTTTACCACAGCTGGTAGGAATCTTACTCTGAAGGTAAAATGTACACACACACACACACACACATGCACACACACGCACACACACAAATGTACAAAAACTTCTGCAAGGATGATTCCACTCATCATTGGTACATGGAATGTGAACATGCTCTTGTTGCAAGAGAATTAATCAGGTATCACATCCAAATAGTAACCCTGAATGACTTGTGCATCTCATGACCTTCTCATCAGTTAACTGTCTTCCTTTTACCTAAACTTAATAAAACTTCATGGATGCACATCTTTCCCCTGCTAAGATTCAGTAATATTGGAACTTAAGCTATACTGTAAGGTGAAAGCATTATTGAAATATCAAAAGGATAATTTTCAATTAAAGTTAAAAATATGTATAAATTAACTGATGTAGCCAAGAATAGAAGGAAGGCAGAAACACTTTGATAGACAATCTCTCAGATAAGATGTGATTGTGTTGGAGTACTGTTAATGCTGTAAGAAATGATGAACTAATTGATTTAGAAAAATATAAAAAGACTTGGATCCATGAAAGAACATGCTATCAACAACCAGAGAAAGATATGACAAGTAGAAATATATGTGTATGAGTGTATATGCATATGAATGTGTTTATATATATGCATATGTGTGTATATAAATATACATATACATACAGATGTATTATCTATGTTTAATTTTAGCCTTCTTGGTGGTGGGGTGAGGAAAAAGTAAAAAGTAGATGCCAGAGAACAAAAGAAAGCCTTCAAGAAAGCAAAGAAAAATTGGGTAATTTTGCAAACATTATTATACAGGCTTTTTTGAAATGGAAGTTTATTGTTTTATATTGAATCCTCTAATGTTCTGTTGTACACACATAGAAATGTTCTTTTTCTTTTCTTTTCTCATTTTGTATTTAAATTTAAAATGAATTTACCTCAAAAAAATTAACCAAATTTTACCAAACATGAGAATGAAAGGAAGAAAAGAAAAGAAATAGGTTGTTACTCTAAGGAGAAGAGGTAGGCAGAATGTGAGAATGAAAAAAAAAGTCATCGTGTGGAGCAGTGTTACTGATTGTAGATTTACTTGTCCAAGGTAAACATTCACATTTGCTTAATTGAAGATAGTGATTAGAAAGCTTCTCCAGCACATAAACAATTTATTGCTAACTTGGAGGCAGGTTGACCCAACACAATTAGCAATTGTGAAACAGAAAAGGAGTGGTGAGAGATTTGGTCAACAACATTGCATTTGCTTGCAAACATCAAGATTGTTTGACAAAAATGATTCAGAAATTCAGAAGCTGCTGAATGAAAAACAAGAATGCTACAAGATTGACCAGCAGAATAAGAAGGCATACATTTCTAAAAAACAAACAAACAAACAAACAAACAAAAACAATATGTAACTCTTATCAAAAAGTGCAGGTAAAACTTAGGGAAATGCAAGATGCAAGATTCTTTACTAAAACAAAGTAAATTCAGCTTTATGCTGATAATAACAATTCAAATTGCTTTTATGATACCCTGAAGGCTATTATGGGCCAAAGACCTATTGTGCATCATCTCATTTTCTTAGTGCTGATGGAGTCACATTGATTAGTAATAAGGACATGTTCCTGGGAAAATGGACTGAGCATCTCCATTATATTCTCAACAGAGAATCAGCAACCATGCTATAAAGCCACTGACCATATACCTCAGAATGAAATCAATTCCTCTCTAGCTGAACTTTCAACTGAAAAAGAGATTTTTAATGCGATTCCGCTCCTCTTGTGTGACAAGTATCTGGTGCTGATTGTATTCCAGCTGAGATATACAAGGCAGGGCATCTGCTGCTCATACAAAAGCTGACTGAAATCTTCTGGATTATATATGGCAAGAGGAGATTATCCCCAAAGAGTGTAAGGATGCCTGTGATGACCGTGTATTTAAAATCAGCCGGAGTCAGGAATTCAGGTTAAGGGAAAAATCTTCAATCTTTATTCTCAGTAGAGCTGAAGAAGGATTGCGAGAGCAATATGGGCAGACAGGAAGCCAGCTAGCAGAGGGGGATCAGAGGTGAAGGGCCGTCGCAATAGCAATGAAAGCAGCTGTGACAAGACGCCAGCCAGCAGTCTCTCTTTCCGGTTCCCTTTCTCATCCCCTGCCTCCACCCACCAAAATCGTCATTTCCTATACAACACATCAGGACTTGCACAAAGAGTGGGCAGGGGCCATTCTTTCTCCAAGCATATACATTAATAGAGTATGGTCCAATTACTATTTAGCCTCATGTGCTTGGGACCTCAGTGCATCAACTCGAGCCTCAGCCCATTACAGATGCCTTGTTGTTCATCTCTGTAAAAGAAAAGGAAAGAGATTGTCTGTTAACAACCACAGATCATTTCATATCTCTCTCGCTTTCTCCCTTTCTCTCTCTCGCTCTCTCCCCTTCTCTCCTTCCCTCCTTCCCTCCCTTTTAGTCACTGCCAGCAGGATTCTTGCCAGAGTCGTAATAGACTGACTGTTCACCTGAAAAATGGTCATTTACCTAAAAGCCAATGTGGATTCAAAAAGGATTGGGGAGTGTTTAACATGATACTTGCTATCAGACAACTCTAGGAGAAATGCCAGGAACAAATACACACTGTTCATTGATTTGCCCGAGGCCTTTGATACTCTCACTCATGAGGGCTTGTGAAAGATCATGACAAAATTTGATTGACCACAGAAGTCCATCAGTATTATGACACTTTTATGACAGCATGCTTCCACGGGTCCTGAATAATGGGCTACATTCTCTCACTTTTCCAGTCATCCATGAAGTAGAGCAAGGTTTTGTCCTTGCTCCCATGTTTTTTAGCATAATGTTTTCAGTAGTATTGCTAAATGCAAAATAATGAAAACAGCATCAAACTCAACTACACTGATGGTCGGTTATATAACTGGAAAAGTCTACGAGCCAAGACTAAAGTGGAGGAAGAGTTGGTGCACAACATTTTAATTCTCTGCCACTTGTGCCCATTTTGGCCTGAGAATTTAACATGAAGAAAATGGAGGTTATTCACTTGTCAGTACCATACCGTCCATACATGGAACCATTGTTATAGCAAAGGGAGAAATTTTGAATGCTATGGATAAGTTCACTTACTTTGGTGCATGCAAAATGATGAAGTTCATGTATGTGTTTCCATAGCTAACTAAATATTTGTGAAATTATGAGAGAAAAAAGGTACCAGGCTGCCCACCAAAGTAAAACTTTTGTGTTGACCTCACTGTTGTGTGTGCCTGTGGAATCTGGACAGTCTACCAGTGCCATGCCAGGAAACTGAATCAGTTCCATTTGAATAGTCTTGGGAAGGTTCTGAAAATTATTTGGTAAGAAAAATTACTGGGCTAATTTTCGAGCTAAACTGCCAATTATTCAGACTCTTACAGAGAGTTCAGTGCAATGGGCTGGCCACATTTTTTGAATGCCAAATATACATCTGCCTAAAAGAATATTTTGCAGAAAACTCATGCAAAAGGAGTGCTGATATAGAAGTCAGAAAAGGTAATAAAAGGACATTCTCAAGACCTCTCTGAGGAACTTTGGGATTTACCATGAGACATGGAAGGCAGTGGCACAGAGCTACCCAATTTGCATGCCCACCTCAAAGAAGGCACTATACTCAATGAGCAAGGCAGAATTGCAGTAATTTAAAAGAAATGTGAGATGTACAAATTTAGATCCATCTATACTCCGAATGTTCGTATAACTATTTGTGCCCAATCTGTGTTAGACTTCTGAGCTTATGTTGTTCTGATCAGGCAGTCAGACTCACTGCACCTTGATCTCAACATAGTGATGTTATTTTGGTCCTCTGAGCACAAACTACAACATCCAACCAAACACAGCCTTTAAGTAGAAAGAACTTTATCAAACTCAAATGTTGTGCAACTATAATGATCAGTCATACCCCCAGTGAAGACAACACTGTACCTCCTTCCTTTTTAAGATATGGAGAACAATGGTGTAGAAAAACTAGAACAAATTTTGATGTGTTTTGATTTTTACTATATATAGTGAGACATAGTTTTACTATATATGTTATGAAAATCGGTTAATCTGAAAACAAAAGATTCATACAAGTTTGAAAAGAAATTATTGTAGTACTTATAAATTCAGAAGCATAGTAGAAACAATACAAATTGAAAGGGATTGAGGACAATGTAAAGGTGATGAAGTGTAGAAATCATGTGAAAACTAATTTTTTGAAAATAAATTTAGCAAAGTAAAGATTAGCTTAAGATTGCTGCTAATGAATATTGAGTTGAATCCAGATTTTTATATTCAAAGACCTCCCATAATGCTGCCCTACCTTACCTAACTGCCTTATTTTTTACTAATCCCTAATGTTGTTCTTTGTGCTACAGCTAAGTTCTTTCACCGTTTTTTAAATTTACCATGTTCATTCTCACCTTTTCTGGTGTTTTCTCTTGGCTTAACACACCCTATTTTCCCCATTTATTCAGTTCCTACATATTTTTCAAAAACATTCAAAATTCTATATATATCATTTTCTCTAATTTCTAACAGTGTCATTTTGTCCTATGTCATAGCTGCATGGTATAGTCTTGTCTTGTCCGCAGCACTTGAATTATCCTCCTTGTTTCTTATGTTTTATCCTTCAAACCAGATTTTAAGTCCCTTGACTATATCATTTGCATGCCACTCTTCTCCACAAACCTACTAGTCCAATTAAGTTAATATGATGCACATATTAGGCACATAGTATGTCTTTATTGAATTGAACAATTAACAAATAATCTTCCTTTTACAACATTAGTTTTAGGATGCTATAGACACTCATTTAATAACAATGCTAAGGAAAACAAAGAAGTCAGAATTAAGATATGGGAGAACATTACGTCGCTTTTCTCTGTTCAGAGGCTATCAAAACAATCTATTTCCTTCCTTTTTGTGAATTTTTTTTTATAAAAAATGTTTCTTTTCAGAGAATGTAGACATCATTCCTTTTTTAAAAAACTGACAAAGTAAATGAGGGAAATTAATTACCTTCTTGTGGCATGATGGGAAACATAATCCTAACTGAGAAAATTAAAAATTCTTAATAGTAAAAATTGGCTTTTAATTACACAATTTTCAAGCCATAAATTATAAAATTAAAGGAAATTATTTGAAACAGAGAATTCACAAGTTGTCTACTTTTATTTAGTGGAAGTGATCTGGTTATGAAGGTGGATGCCCTTCTCTCCTCTATGCCTAAAAGTGAATCACGGCACGATGTCACGTTCCCTAAAGAACAACACAGGTAAGGCTGTAACTTCCTTCTCACCCTCTCTCCTTCCCTCCTTCTTAGTCACTGCCAGCAAGATTCTTGTCAGAGTCTTAATAGACTGACTGTTCATCTGAAAAATAGTCATTTACCTGAAAGCCAATGTGGGTTCAAAAAGGATTGGGGAATGTTTAATACTATACTTGCTACCAGACAACTCTAGGAGAAATGCCAAGAACAGAACCTGGGTTCTTAAATTCAAATTTCGAGCTGGAAGGGAGCTTAGAGCTTATCTAATGCAAACTTCTCATTTTACAGGTAGAGAAATCTGAGGGCTAGAGAGGTTAGGTAACTTGCTCAAGTTGATAGCTATTAAGTGGGAGAGTCAGGATTTGAACCTCGTCCTCTAAATCCAACACTCTTTCCATTGCCCCATGGTGTCCTTTGAAGGCTATATTTAACAAAATGCAAGCTGCGGAGTTAAATGTATTGATAAGCCTGAAACAGGCTGTTTTCTTGCCATTTGAAAATCAGACCAAATGGTTTTAGAGAAGTCCATTGGTAGAAAGTTGGCTACTATATGATATCTTTGGCCATGAAAATGTGTGAAAACTCTATTATACTAAGATAGAGTGGTGTTGTGATTTTGTTGAACTCGGACTCTTTAAAATGTTCTCCACGATAAATTACATGGTACCATAATAAAAAGTTCATCTTTAGGAAAATACTGCATACTATTATTTTATATCATTGGCATAAACTTTCAATTAGTCAGATATCCTGGTAAATTGATTGTGTGTATGTATATACACATATGGGTATCCATATATGCGTATACATATGTGTGTGCTTACATAATATCACGTTATATATTTAAAATATACCATGTATATAATCACATTGTATATAAATTATGATTAAGACAATTCAGAAAACCCTTCTAGGTCTTACAGTGATTCAGTTATTATTTTACTATAGAAAATACATTTCATAAAGAATTTTGATTACCAATGCTTGAAAATAGGATTTATAATGTATGTCTCATAAAATATCTGATATTTTAGAATCATAATTTGATTTATAACACTATATAATATAACCTCACTAATATCATAAATTACATTTTTTACTCTGCTCTGCCTGGATTTATCTGTATCAGGACCAGAATTCTACAAGAAAAATAAATTAAGTATTAAGTAAAAAGGAACATTTTAGCATTTAGTTTCTATCTTTTGTGAACTTGAGCCATAGTACCTTGAGCATAATAGTTTCTTTAAAAATGTTTTTTGAATTTAATTGAATTTAAAAGATTTAATCTCACTTAATTAATTCACTGACACTATTTTAAATTAACATAACTTCATCCTTACTGTTTTGGGGAAATATGCAACAAGGTTAAGTCTAACAAATATGGTGCCTCATGCCTAGAGAGTAAGGTGCTATTAATATTCTGTCAAAGAATATTTGACTCCTCTCTTGACTAGAGCCATTCATAAGTAAAATTATTCTTGACCCAACACTTACTTAACTTTTGAAGGCTGAAAAAAGTATGATATATAAATTTACTTATTGTTAGCTTTGTTTTTAGATGATAGCCAATCTCAATTATCCCCCATTCCATTACTTATTACTCTATGAATGTGAATATCACTTAACTTTTACTGCTTCTATCTCCTTATCTCTCTTCTTGTTTATTTTTTCTAATATGTCTTATATGATATCTTATCTATTTTAAAACAGGGCACTGGGCTAGATAATGTCTTAAGGATCCTTCCTCATATATATATGACATGATATGTATAGGTTGTAATATGCTAATGAGATTGTTAAAAAAAAGTAACAACAAACATACTGGAATTTATGTATGCAAATGAATATTGAAAGCAGTGACTTTAGAGAGCACACATTCTTATTCCAGTTATGCTGCCATTGCTCAAAATATTCAAAAAATTTATGATTTGTTATTTTCTTCAGAGATTGGCATATTATTTCAAATAGCTTAAATTGTTGTGAATCTTGCTCCTTTAATAAAAATCCCTGAAACCTTGAAATTGTCTTTGGTTTCTCCCTTTCCCTCACACCTAATAAACTGTTAAATCATATCATTTCTACTCCAGAAATAATTCTCAGCATCTATTCTCTCCTTTTCATTCCCATTACAATAGCTTAGTTCAGGCCTTCATTATTTCTCATCTGGATTGTTGCAGGGGGCCCTTAACCTGGCTTTCAAAGTCTTGGTTCTCTCTCTCTTTCAAACTATAATGACTAGTTGGGCTACCTAAAATTTAGCTATAATCACAGCTCCCTGTTAAAAATTTTTAATAGCTCCCTGTTACCTTCAGAATAAAGTACAAATTGCTCAGTCTTTTATTCAAAGTTCTTTACACTAGGACAGATTTCTTTCACAGATACATGAATATGAATCTTCTTCATTTGTCCTATGATACCTGAAAACTATTACTAAATATTTACTGAATACAGTTTTACCTTCTTATCTTAGTACCTTTCCTGACATTGTTCCATCTACTTTAATTTCACCTTTCATCGCAACTTGGCAAATACTTACTTAGTCCAAATGCTACTTCCTCCAATAAGTACGTTTCACATTCAGATGTAATCTTTTCCCCAAACTTCCACCCCATCTTGTACTATTCTATGACAAATAGTTTTGTCTTGCATTGTAATTTCCTAAGTGCTTGCCTTGATTTTCCTATTAGATTATAAGATCCTTGATAGCAAGAATTGTGTCTTATTCATTTGTTTATACCTGCATTTCCTTACACTTAGTTTGAGTTCAAACAATATTTGTTGAATTGGAAATAACAGATTGTTAAGATCAAGTCTGGTAAAGAAGGCTGGCAAGTAGAGTGGAAAAAAATGAAGCATAACTATAATAATGTTGCTGATTTTCTCAGAGGGTAAACTGACTCTAAAAGCAGTTATAATAGAGGAGTTAAGATTATGATGGTTAACATTTGCCTTAACTTAGGTTTTCTTTTTTATCTCATTTATTCTTTACTATTTTTTCTAGTGTTATAAACATAAATCCTCAAGAAAGTGATATATTCTATGATGTCATTGCTATTGTTGATCCATTAACAAGAGAAGCACAGAAGATGGCTCAATTATTGGTTGTAAGATATTACAAAAATTTAATTACATAATCCTCTTTAAATTTGTAATTAGCTTATTCAAATTTGTGTTTTACTTTGTTCTGGTATCAACTATATATAGACTTGTAAGTGTGTGTGTATTTGTGTATAATATATATATATCTTATATATAAAACATATATATATAATATATGTAACTCAGTGTTTTATTGGGTATTTCAAAGTTCTTAGCTCAGAAGAGAATACACACACAAATAAGGCAGCTTTATTACTGTTATATAAAATTTAATGCATTTTTTTGACAACTGTCCATAACAGAAGTTTACAGTTCTATATACAACCTTCTCTCATTCTTTGTAAATTGAAATATTTATATTTATCGACATTAAATTATAACAAAAAAATTTAAGAAGGAAAATTAAAATCACTTTTAAAACTTTGAAGACATTTGAATATCTTAAAGAATAATAATGTAATAGAAAGAACAATAGATTTCAAGTCCAGATCTTCTGTTCATTGGTTATATAACTTATATACTCACTTAATTTCTTGAAACTCGGTTTCCTATTGGTTAAAATGAGAGAAATAATCACAGGTTTATTGTAAGAAAAATGCTTTGTAGGTTAAAATATCATATGAAGGAAAATTGTTATTACTATTTATAATGCATATATTCTAGCAACCTGATTTCCACTACTGCATAATATAAAAAATAAAATAATTGGTATCTATTTTTATTCATTAAATAAGTTTGGAAGGAAGTTCTCATTCAAATTCTTTATTAAATAACTAAGGAAAATAAACTTAGTTGATTTTTTATTATGTATTCTTTTAAGATTTATCAGTTCAGTTTTGGATTTCATACTTCTATATGTGATTATAAAACTATTCAGACTAAAGATAGGAAACAACAGCTAGACAGTCTAAAAACAGGAATGAGTATAATGCTTTTGTGCGAGCCTTATTTTTTAAATAATAATAGCCTTTTATTTTTCAAAAGTAGTTTTTAACTTTTGCAAAACCTTGTGTTCAAAATTTTCTCCCATACTCCCTACTGTCACCTTCCCCTAGACAGCAAGTAATCCAGTATAGGTTAAACATATGTAATTCTTCTAAACATATTTCCATATTTATCATTCTGCATAAAAAAATTAGATTAAAAAGGAAAAATGAGAAAGAATAAACAAGTCAGCAAATAAATGACAATTTTAAAAAATACTATGTTGTCATCTACATTTAGTCCCCATAGTCCTCTTTCTGATTACAGATGGTTCTCTCCATCACAAGTCTATGGTAATTGGCCTGAATCATCTTATTGTTAAAAAGAGCCAATCAACACATAGTCTTCTTGTTGCCACGTACAATGATCTCCTGGTTCTGCTCATTTCACTTAGCATTAGTTCATGTAAGTCTCACCAGGAAACTCTGAAATCATCCTATTGGTCATTTATTTCTTATAGAACAATAATATTTCATTACATTCATTCATATACCATAACTTATTTAGCTCCTTCACAGCTGATGGGCATTCAATCAGTTTCTACTCCCTTGCCATTACAAAAAAGGCTGCTACAAATATTTTTGCACATGTGGGTTTTTTTTCCCTTTTTTATGATCTCTTTGAGATACAGATCCAGTAGAGATCCTGATGGATCGAAGGGTATGTGGTTTTATAATCCTTTTGGCATAGTTCTAAATTGGTAAGTCCTGCTTTCAACATTAAATATGCACATTTCTTTTCCCTTAAAATAGTATATCATCCAGAGGCATTAGGGTTCAACATGATTCTTTTATATTATTAAGGTGATATATCCTTTTATATTAGAGTACTGTTTAGGTCTGAGAAACTCATATTAAGGCAAAGACGATAAAATGAAAAATTTGCTTATACCAAATTATATTAATATAACATCTTTCTCTGAAAAGTGATTTACTGTAAGGAACAGGAAGCATCATTATTTTGCATATGGAGAAATTAAGGGCTAAGTTTCACCCCAGGATCATGCAAATTATGAGTGATAAAATTATATACACATACATATATTAGATGCAAATAAGTATTTACTGCGTCCTTCTCAATCATGTCTTTTGTTGCAAAATTTCTTTCTGTCCTTTCATTACCCTCATACCTGTTTTCATCCTTGTCTAACAATTCTGGTAAATTGTTTGATGTATAAATCTTCTCTGGAACTGAAATTGCTAAAGTAATTACTCTTAAAATTCTTAGAAAGGGGAGAAAATTGAGAGTCCGTAATTTCTTAGCTATGAACTATATTGATTCTTGATCTGTTTCTTATTTTATATCTCAAACAATTATTTTATCTCATTGTTTCATATTAACGAAATGTGACCACAATCATACCATAGTTTTAGTTATGTAATATTTTTTAATAGGTTCTTGGCCAAGTTGTCAACATGAAGCTGAAATTGTTTTTGAACTGTAGGTCAAAACTTTCAGAGACACCATTGAAGAGGTGAGTACTTAATATACTGCCTGAATTTAGCAAAAACTCATTAAATATGTTTGTTTTGACTTTATCCTATCTTAGCTCTGATTTTATCCTATTTTTAATAAATTATAGGCAGGTATTAAGCACCTTATGTGTGTACAAAGCAAAATGCTATACCTTAGAGATACAAATACAAAAATAAGTCAATCCTGCTATCTAGGGATTTATATACTATATAATCATTGTTTTTTTGGTAACTTTCTTTTTTAAATTTTTATTTGTTTTTAATTTAAGGAATAAAACAAGCATTTCTTTAACTCTTATTTTTTTCACGCAAAAAAGATGATTGCACATGGAACTACAAATGTTTTGTAAAACTTGTTATTTCTTTTAAATATATAATGAAATTACTGTATGTATTTCTTTTCTTTTCCTTTTTTC
Source organism: Antechinus flavipes (assembly GCF_016432865.1). Lineage (NCBI taxonomy): Eukaryota > Metazoa > Chordata > Mammalia > Dasyuromorphia > Dasyuridae > Antechinus > Antechinus flavipes. The sequence continues at coordinate 149,064,390 of NC_067400.1, read as the reverse complement.
CTTCCCTCCCCCTATCTTTGCCTTGAAGACAGCTACAAATATGTATGTATATGTGTATGTATATATGTAAAATTATTCTACACATTCTTTTTATCAGCTCTTTTCATCATGCAGATAAAATTTTCCCTTCAAATATCCTTTATACCTAATTTGGATATTTGTAATCAAAACAACTTATTCTTTAAAAATTGTTCTTATAAAAATATTGTTGTTTTTGTATAAAATGTTTTCTTGGTTCTGCTCATTTCTCTTCATTATTTCATGCAAATCTATCCATGTTTTACTGTCTTTAAAACATTTAAGATTCAGGTGCTGCTAAATCTCCTTCCTTTACATTTTTTTATTAGTTTCTTTGATATTCTTGACTTTTTTTTTTCTTCCAAATGAATTTTGATGTGATTTTTTTTTATAATTCAGTGAAATAAATCTTTTATTTTGTTAATTTTTGCTTATTAATTGTATATTAATTTTTATTTATTAGTTATTAATTTAAGTGGGATGGTATTGAATACATAAATACATAAATAGTTTAAGTAAAATTATTATTTCTATCATATATGCCTAACCATGAACAATGAACATTTCTCTATTCAATCTTATTTGTAAGAGGGTTTTTTTAAAATAATTTTGTTAATATGGTTCCTGGGTTTGTTTTGACAGATGTACACCTGGATATTTTATACTGTCTAGAATTATTTTAATGGGGTATTTTTAAGCTATCTTTTCTTGCAGGGTTTTGTTTGTGAGATATAGGAATAGTGATGATTTATATGGATTTACTTACTTCCTACTATTTTGTTAAAATTAGTAATTGTTTTAACTAACTTTGTAGTTGAGTTTTTGAGATTTTCTAATAATTTCAGCATATTGTCTGCAAAGAGTTAGTTTTGTCACCTTATTCCCTATTCTGATTACTTCTATTTTTTTTCTGTTATTGCTATTGCTAGGATTTTCAGTATAATATTGAATAATATTGGTGATAATAGACATCCCTGTTTCACACCTAATTAGTAATTTCTGATATGGCAGTCAAACTTTTTATTAAAAAGTCAAACTTTTTATTTATTTTATTTTTTAAAAGTTTATTTTTTAAAAAAAATTATTTGTTTATTTTATTAATAAAAACTATTTATTATTAAAAAACAATTTATATATTTTAAATTTTTTCATTTATTTATTTATTTATATTTTTTATCAACAGTTTTTACCGATTTGTTTTGGAACCAGAAATTACTCCAGGGCCAAATAACATTCTTTCTTTGGGGCCTATGGCAAAGTTCCAAGAAATGCCTGAATCACCTCTTCTGACTCTCAACATGATTACTCCTGAAGGCTGGTTGGTTGAAGCAGTACACAGTTCCTGTGACCTTGATAATATTTACTTAAAGGATGTAAGTTGTAATTTCCAGTTATTTATATGACAGCAGACTAAACTAGCTTCCCATTTTAAATTTGGTGTGAATTTTTATGCCCATAGAGTTGGAGGGGCAAGATGGAATATCTCAAAGAGTATTAGTGAAATGTCTTCTACCTCATTCTTCAATTTAAACTACTATCTCCAAAGTTACCAATGATCTCTTACTTGCCAAAGATGATGTTCTCTTTTCGTTTCTCATTCTTTTTAAATTTTTTGCTACTTTTGACTGTATTGAACACCATTCCTCCTGGGTGGTTTCTCTTAAGTTTTTGTGACACTGTTCTTTCCTGGTTTGCTTCCTACCTACATGATGACTCCATTCCTTCTCCTTTACTGTCTTGTTACCCATATTATGACTTCTAACCATCAGTGTTCCTTAAGATTCTTCTCTATATATAGTTATATTCTTGGTAAAGCTATTAAGTCCTATAAGTTTAACTGTCATCTCTTTTCATATTTACAAGCCTATCTCTCCACCAATTAGTTCTAGATCACTAGTGACCTACGGAATGTTTTAAATTGGACATCTCAGAGACATCTTAAACTCAGCATAGCAATTTAAAATTATACTATGTTTTTCCTCTCAACCTTCCCCTTTTTTTTAGACTTCCTTATTAGGAAAGCTAAGTGATGCTGTGGGTAGAGCACCAAGCCTGAAGTCACAAAGATTTTAATTCAAATCCAGCCTCAGGCATTTACTAGGTGTGGAACCTAACTTATTTATATTTGTCTCAGTTTCTTCATCTGAAAAGTGGGGATAATAATAGCATCCACCTTCTGGGATCATTGTGAGGACTCAATGAGATAATTACAAAGCACTTAGCATAACACCTTAGTAGTAAGTGCTATATAAATGTTATTAAAGACACCCCCTAACTTCTGTAATCTCAGGTTTGTAATCTCATTAGCTTTTTTTCTTCACTTGACCCTCATCACTATAAAAATTTTCTCATTAGGCTCCCTGCTTCTAGACTTATACCACTCTAGTCCATTCAGGGCAATTTTCCTTATGTACAAATCTGAATACATCACCACCATAATTAACTAATTTCACTGGCTTCCTTTTGCTTTTAGAACAAAATAGGAACTCATAAACTGACCATAACCTGACTTTCCAATTTCAGTATACATTATTCCCTTTCGAGAACTCAGTGTGCAGTCTTTTCAAATTAACCTCCTCTACATTCTTATCACACATTCTATTTTCCACCTGTAGGTCTTTATACTGACTAAATCCCATTCTCACCCTTCATTTAAGATATTGCTCAAATATCTTAACTATGCCTAACGGGCTATAAAACTATGTATACTCTTAACCCAGCAATATCACTACTATGTTTTATCCAAAGGAAAAGGACCTATATGTACAAAAATATTTATAGCAGCTCTTTTCTGGGGGGGCAAAAAATCAGAAATAGAGGGTCTCTCCATCAATTGGGAATAGCTGAACAAACTGGTGGTATGTAATTTTGATGGAATACTATTATGCTCTAAGAAATTATGAGTGGGATACTCTCAGAAAAACCTGGAAAGACTTCCATGAGCTGATGCAAAGTGAAGCTTACTATGCCCAGAGTAACAGAAATATTGTAAGATGATCAGCTGTAAATGACTTGTCTCAGCAACATAATGATCCAAAACAACTTTGAAGGATTTAAGATGAAAAAATGCTATCCATTCCCAGAGATAGAATCGGTGGTATCTTTCCCCATAACAAACATAATAGTATTTTCTTTCTTTCCAAATACATGTAAAGATAATTTTCAACATTCATTTTTGCAAGATTTTGAATATCAATTTTTTTTCCTCCTTTCCTTCCCTCCCCCTTCCTCAATATAGTAGCCAATCCAATAGAGGCTATGTATCTATACAATCATGCTGAAAAAAAAATTTCCATATTACTCTTGTTGTAAAAGAAGAATCAGAACAAAAGAAAAAAAAAAACACAAGAAAGAAAAAACAAAAAACAAATTAAGAAAAGTAAAAATTGTATACTTTGATCTCCATTCAGACTCCATAGTTCTTTCTCTGGATTTATGTGACATTTTCTATCTCAAGTTCCTTAGAATTGTCTTGGCTGATGGTTGTCTTAATATGTATTGAAGCATACTTTTTCTTTTACTTAAAAAAAATGTTGCTCAGACATCATCTTCTACATGAAGCTCTTCCTGATTCCCAAACCAAAACTACCTTTTAACTACAATATGTGTACATACATACACACATACATATATGTACTTATTAATATTGTATATAATATATAATATAATACTGTTTGTTAATATATATTCATATTAATATAAATGAAATAAGCTTCATTCAAAGCTAGCTCTGTCCTAGATTTCCAGGGCTCATCCTCCAAAAAGCTCTTCTTTTTCTGTTGTTTCCCAGTGCTGATAGACTTGTTTCTAAAGGTCACCAGAAACATGGATGATCTCCAGTCAGCTAAAGGCAAGATGTTTCTATTAATTCCATGAAAGAAAAGTTTACATTGTGTAAAGGGATAACAATATAAGAATTTTTCTTCATGCTTTACTTAAAATAGCACCATCTTTCCCCATTTGTCTGCCCCTTCTATGATGTAATCAAGTGGGTAAGAGGAGAGGAAGGAAACCATTTGATCATAAGTAATCTGACAAATTCAAATTCATTCCATATTCAAAATAAATGCAAGATAAATTTTTGTAGGAGAGAATAAAAGCAGTTGGAGGGATCGAGAAAGGTTTGAATAGAATTCAAAGATTTGGGTGCTTTCATATTATTCACATAATTCTACTACCACAGCAATTACCTATTAAAAAGCCTTTTCATAATAAGTTGCTTATTATTATTATATTATAATATTAATTATTATAATAATAGCTTATTATTAGAAGTTAAACTGATATTACTGTTAAAACTACTATGCATTTATAAAAGAAGGAAAATGACTACTTTCTTCATCTTCTGTACAAATATCATAAGGCTAAAAATCCAGGCCAACAACCCTAGGATCATATACAATCTTTGGTTATGGTATTGAAGGGATTATGAAGTCATTTAGTCCAGACTCATCTTTTTTTACAAATGAGGAATCTGAGGCACAGAGAGATTAAATGACCTGCCCAAGGCCATAAAGGTAACAAGTGTCAGAGACAGATTATGAAAACAGTTTAACCGACTCTAAATGTAGTTCTTTCCCACTGTATCACAAAAAAACATCAAAAGAAAAGGAAAAAGAAAAAAACATAACTTATCCCAAAGCATAGTAATTAGATTCACACACACACACATACACACATACACATACACACACACACACACACACACATTACATATCCATAGTTAGGGATTTTTGTCTCAGCTATAATTGTGTGAAAAAGAGCATGGTCAATGACTGTCATTTATCATCAATCCAGTGATAATCCTCTGGATTAATATAATATTAATGTAATAATATATGATAATTATGATATATTATATTTATAATGATTATATTAATATATAACATGGTGATTATATAATAATATTATGTAATAATGATATAATAAAAATAATAATTCTCTTTAAGAGAAGATGGAAAGGGATTACCCTCTTTTGAACCTGATTGAAAACATAGCTAGTACTCTCTAAGACATAAATAATTGATTTGAATAGTTAAAAATAAGTTGAATTTGTGTAACTTAATAACTAAGGGAATGTTAGTAATAGCCAGTGGCATTCCAAATACATAAGTGTGGAAGCAATTTTACATTTAATTTTTAATCATTGCTAAACTTGGTCCACAGCATATAGTCAAACATTTCAATGATTCTGACACTACAAAGAGAATATAGTTAACCTCAGTGAAAAAGTAACGTTGGAAATGTCATTTATCTCTAACCTTCTAAAATAACTTCTTATTTAGATTCTTGCCTTAAGAGATATTTTCTTTTATATTCTTAGACTATCATACCACTAGCTCATTGGAGATGTGAGACCATGCCAGGAGAGAAGTCGGAGCTGGAAAAGTGGATCTCAGAATTATCTGCATAGAGATGATAATTGAATCTGTGACTAATGAAATATAAGGAAAAGAAAATAGGACCCAGGACAGCGTTATGGGGATACAGATGATTAGCTGACATAACCTGATCATCCCTTTTTTGAACTTGAATGAAAACATGCTATTAGATGAGTATAGAGAGAACCAGGAGAGAATAGTTCTCAAAAACTAAGGAGAATATCAAAGAAAAGAAAATAATCAACCAGTGATAGAAGCTGTAGACGGGTTATAAAAGATGATGATGATGAAGAGAATGCTGTGAGATTTGAAATCATTAGAAAAGAGAAGTCATTAGAAAATCTGGATCAGAATGAATTCCTTTATTGCTAAAGAGCATCCCTAGCCCAAATCTTCATATTCAGTTTGCCCCATGAAGACTACATATATAGGAATAGAAAGATTCCACAGTTTCTTTGACTTTGGTGCAGAAGCCAAGATAGTTTTGAACCCTGAAAGGGAATACTGTAAGGTTGTTATAGAATGGAAAAGTGATGTTTGTTCTTTCATACAGTTCCATAGTCTATTAAAACATTTCAAAATGATTATAAAGCTTGTAAATTCTCTTTCTTTTTATTATGTTATAATAAAACTATTTCTAGCCTATGGGAATTCATATTGTGAAAGATGAAAATGCCTCACTTAAATTGTGAATATTATCTTCATAGATTGAGGGGACTGTCAGAGCAGAATATGAACTGGAATATTTACTGCTTGAAGGACAATGCTTTGATGAAACTACTGGACAACCTCCTCGGGGACTTCAGTTTACCCTAGGCATGAAAAAGAATCCCATTATGGTTGATACCATTGTGATGGCCAACCTTGTGAGTATTGACTCGAGTAATTATTTTTCCATATCAACTAATTCAACATTTATTAAGCACCTCCTGTGTATATAATAGATAGGTAATATGGTGCAGTTAGGGAGATCTATGATTAAACTCTTCTTGCATGAATTAGCTGTGTGAACTTGAACAAGTCACTTAATTTAATGCACCAGACGATTGGTTTCCTATTTGAATAAGTGAAAAGAGTTTCTACAACTAAAACTATCCAAGCAGATGAAATAGCCATTCTTTAATCAAAAAATATAAAATAAAATAAAATAAACAGAACAGTTTGCTATATCCTAAGAGAGATTCAAACATAATTAATATACAGCTATTAATATTTAATGAGTTCCTAGAATAGCAGAGAGAATGTAACATATTTGGAATGATAAGTAACTCTAAAGGACTCATGAGTTTTTCTGTGGATGCTTCCTTCACAAGTCCTGATCATAACCCATTCTTTCAACTTAATGTGTTCAAAGAAATCATTACCTAGAAACTAAACAGTTGCATGGCACTCTAGGACTTCAAACTTTTGAGGTTGGTACATATGATCTACTTACATTTGTACATCATTTGCGTGGTGCTCAAGAATTCTGGATCATGTTTGGGCTACAACAAAGCATTGGAGAAAAGTACTTAAGGAGTACCATACTATTATACAATAATGCCATAGAAGAGCTAATGTGTAAGAAAAAAAGAAAAATTAATTTTAATGGGGGAAATTAGAAGTGATGTGACCACTGAAATGGACCATGAGGAGATGGTTAAGATTTGAGAGAGAAAAGATAGAGGGATGGACATTCTTCATTAATTAGATCAACATTCTTATAAGAATATCTTAGAACTATAAGTACAGTGGAATATTGAGATACTAAGATAAAAAAATATATATAAATACCTATATTTTATATTCCATAAAAGAATAGTTGAGAAATTTAATTAAAAGCATAAATAATGACTGACTCTTAATCTTATTAAAATTTATTTTAATATGATTAAACATCTTTATTTTATTACTGCAAATCAATTTTCAAGGAAAACTGAATTCTTTAGAGTCTTTTAGAATTTTTTAAATATACATTTAGTTTTGGATAATTCTAGTGCAATCATGTTTAGAGGTAGAAATATATAAACTAGACTAGATTAAAAGGCCCTTCCAACAATTTTTTTTTTAAATCTCTTTATTAAGTCCCTACAGTAAGGACCTTTATCTCTACTCAATATCTGTCTTTTTAAACATTTAAGTCTAATCACAGTGCTCTGAATCAGCAATCCTCTTTTTTTCTCTTAAGGGATATTTTCAGTTAAAAGCAAATCCTGGTGCTTGGATTCTGAGATTACGCCAAGGGAAATCTGAAGATATTTACCAGATAAGCAGGTAAGTGATCATATTTTAGAATAATGTGATCTATCTTATTTACTAGCTTTTACAAGAAAGATGTTAAACTTACATAATAACATATAGGAAAATGGTCCTTAGCTTTAAGAGATTTAGCAAAATTATTCTCCTCCCCCAGACCCACTTCATTTTCCTAACCTTATCCTAGTTTGAAACCTAGAAATCATCTTTGATTCTATTCTCTTTCTTTCTCTTTCTTCTCTCTCTCTCTCTCTCTCTCTCTCTCTCTCTCTCTTTCTCTCTCTCTCTTTTTTCTCTTTCTCTCTCTTCTTCCCCCACCCTCCACCTCTCTTTTTTCTCCTCTCCTCTCCCCAGTTAAACAACTGTTATTCAATCATTTGCCAAGATTTTTCCACACCCTCTCACAAAACCATCCGCACTCAATTCTCTAAACTTCTATTTTCATCTAGGTCCTTCTCACCTCCCACCTGGAGTTATACCACAATCTCTTAAATGATATTCCAAACTCCAGGTTCTTTGCCATCTAGTCCAGTACATCCTCTCCAGAGCTACCAAAGCGATTCCTAAAGACTGATCTTGTCATTCCCCTCATCAAGATGCTCCAGTAGCATCCTATAAGTTTGGTCTAGGATAAAATACAAATTTTTATTTGACATTAATTCTTTTGCAATATGTTCCAAACTCATTAGTCATTTCTCCATTTCATCAATTCAGTGTTGTTCTTTATACGTGACATTCCATCTCTTCTGTGCCTTTGCACAAACTTTCCACCATTCCTGGGATGCATATGATCCCTAGAGGGTTCCTTTATTATTCAACTCAAACACCATTTCCTAGGTGCAAACTTCTGTGATGTCCTCAGCTGCCAGCTCCAGCTTTAAGGAATATTTCTTTTGTATCTACTTGTATGTGGATATGTTGCTTTCTCCAATAGAATTTAAATTCCTTAAAGTCAAAAACTATTTAATTTTTTTATTCATATCTCTAGTCTAATTTCATCTTTGATTCTCTGATCTAACATAATATGCTGTGCACATAGTAAACATTTTAAGAAATGATTGTCATTTGATTGTCTCTGCACCTTATGTAGCAGATGATTTGGGTCAAAGATTAATCTTTGTTAGCCTAAGAAACAAACAATCCCCATTTTAATCTCTTGATGAGTTTGTTATGAAGATCAAATGAAATAATGCATGTGAAAGTATTTTATAAATTAGAAAGTAAATTATAAATAAATAATCAATTATATTATAGACATAATTAATCAATGATCTATAGACACTTTCCCCTCCCCCCGGCACAATCTGTAACAAATCAGCAATCAGCGTGACTACAAGCGTACATGTCAAATTAAGGATATAAGCTATTATAAATATAATTTGAAAGGAAAAAAATAAATTTTAGATTTGCCCAATTTTATTTAAGGATACATTCCTCATTCTTCTTATCTTTGATCACCAAGTTTTAGCCAAGGAACATGGGGAAACAAAGAGATTTCACATACTAGAAGAAGCCATTTATTGTTAATTTTCCCCAAGCATTTATTTTGTACTACTTTGTAGTAGCTTTGTAGATTAGCAAGGTTAGCAATTTTTCTAATGAATTTAAATGTTGTTGAATGTCAAATCAGTAATTCAGGAGCAAAATATTAAATTAGTAAGAGGATAAAGATAGAGATAAAATTAATTTCCTGAGGATATGACTATATAAGTCTTATATAAATGACTGGACTGTTTACCTATGTGACTTTCAGCAAATCATTTAACTTCTTTGGGATTCATTTTTCTCATCTGTACATTAAGAAGTTTCACCTTGCTCAGATACCTTCTAACTCTAATATCTCAATTTACAAGCTTCTGATTTCTTTTCTAATGACCTCATAGAAAGAAAACAGAGGGGGAAAAGGAAACCTTAAATATATATCTTTAAATTGACTTTAAATATTTGAATATTTTCAGTACCATACAGTCATAATCTTTAGCATAATAATATTGACAATATACAAATGAGTATTAGTCAGAGTTTGTAGTTTTATTTTAATTATCACCACGGATTTTGAAACTTGGTCTATTTTTTTTTCTTTTCCTAAAGATATGCTCAAAATCAAGATTCCCCCCCCCCCCTTGCCCCATTGAGATCTAGTACTGTCATTGTTCAACTAGTTATTGAAGGGCTTTATAAAGTTATAGGACAGGCAAGTCTTGATTATAAATAGTTTCACAGTAGTACCTTGGTCAATGTATCATTGTGATAAAATTTTTGACATGTAAATTGAAAAATAATATTTCTTGGGAAAATGTAATATTGAAATTATTTTGTTTAAAAACAAGGAAATGCTTTTGATGTTGTAAACCATCAATTCTAACATCTCTGTTTAAGTAAACTGTTAGTATATATATGTTCAATTGTTTATTATATTTTAATCATGATAAGAATAGTTCCATTTGTTATGATAAAAACACATTCTGTGAACCCTGATTTCACTTATATAACACAGATAGATGTACAGACATTTCGATTAAAGTTTTTCCATTATGCATAGATTAAAAACATTTATTAAGTGCTTGCCATTTGCCACCTGTTATGCTAAATGCTAGGTATGTAAATAAAAATAAAGAAAATAAATTTTGTCCTCAATGAGTTCACAATCTAATAGGGGAAGATATTATATAAAGAGGGAAATGGAATGGAGATTGAGCAGTACAGTCATAGTAGCATTACTGGCAATATCCAAGAAGTGTTGTTAAAGCCTAGAATCAAGCAACATAGAAGTATAGCTGGCCTATCAAAGCCCAGGATGTTTCCAAAGTCAGAGTCCAATTTTCAGGTCAGGAGGGAATGGAATGGAGACAATGACCATGGAGGAGACTACATGACTGAAGATTTTGGAGTGTAAATTTATACAATTGGGGAATTTTCCAGATACTTCAAATATTTGTTTTAAACTTACCAAGGAAATACTCCAATGAAAAGATAAATATGAAACCTGTTTTTTTTTTTTCAGAGAGATTATAAACTATTAACATAAAAAATAAATATATGGCAACTAACACCAACATTAATTAGTTGGATAATCTTACCATTAGTCATCAAGGTCTGACTACTGTTAAATTTTATGAGCATTGGTTGACATTATCCATAGCTTAGACTTTAGCTATGTCTTTATTTTTGTAAGCTTAAGGTTAAATCATTTAAGTCTTAGAACAACAAATGTGCTGCTATGATTGAAGCATTTTTGTATATATTTTCAGGATCAAAATATTTTTGTATGAGACTTTTTCCTTTATCTGGGGGAAGAAAATTGTGTGCTTGTTCACCTGACTTTCTCCATATTCAGTTCAATTCAAGAGTTTTACTTTTATTCTCACTACATTAGATTGGAGCATCTACTGATAAAACAATGTGTCTTTCCATATCTATCAAAGCCTCCATTAATCTGCCTGATAAACCTCTTGCTTACTAGCTGCAGGCAGTATCTATTTTTATCTCTTTACTTCATTACTCCTCTCTCTCCTGAATACCCATTTCAGATCTTTGATTTGGAGATAGATCCAAAGCAGCGAAAAGTAGTTAATGGAGTGAACTGACCTCCAAATAAGTTTATTTAGAAGAACAATTATGAAACAAGAAAGCCCTTTTTGCTACCTAGCCTTACTTGTACTTGTGAGAAAATTTTTTGAACATAAGTATAAAATTCATATTTACTCTTATTAAATTTTATATTATTTTATTTAGCCTGTTTATTTAGCCACTTAAGCCTTTAAAAACCTAACCCTCTCATCTACTCCATTAGCTATTCCCCCTAGGTTTTGTCATCTATGCCTTTATCCAAGAATAACTAATGTTAAATTACTGAGAAAAAATCTCTGAGGCATTTGAACAAAGACCTCCTTGATAGTAGATTTTTCTCTCTAATGACTATTCTTTGGATTTGGTTATTGAGATAGTTTGAAATTTGCCTTAACCTTCTACTGTCTGGACTATATCTCTCCACTTAGAGTGCATGAGAAATGTTGTCAAATACTTTGCTGAAATTTAGGTAAACTGTATCTAAAATGTTTCCTTGGTCCTCCTAATATATATTCTTTAATAGAGAATGGAAATAAAGTTAATCTGTCATAATCTGAACTAAATTTTTTTAAAAAGTATGTCTCTTAATGATTACTATTTCCCTTTTTAGAATTCAGATTGTATTCCTTTAAAAATAATGAAGAAATAAAATATATCTTTTATGCCTATAATCTATTTTAGGATGCATTGAAAGAGCCAAGTTTATTTGCAGATAAATGCAATGTAAGATAAGCAAGCTATATAAATGCAAAAGAAAGGCAAAATGAGCATGCTAAAAGTGTTACAACAATAATAATGGGAGGCTTCCTGGAGAAATTAGTTTTATGGAATACTTCTTATTATTATATCAAAACACACATCCTTAAACTATTTTCATAATAAATATTATTATTAATTAAAGAATAATTGATTATTGAGCAAAGTTGACCTGTTCAAAATGGTAGTGCAAATGAGGAACATTTTCTTTATACTGTCACCATCTATATATAGGATACTAATGCTGGTAAATTAGATGAATCTCAAATAGACTTTTGATCCTGAAAAAAACTAAGAAGGAAAATGGTAAGTTCCCATCAACAAACTCCTCCAAACATATCTAGAAAATTGATCAGTCCCAATCTTGATATGGAAATCAAAAAAAAAAAAAAAAAAAAAAAAAGACAGTGCCTTTTATTTAGCCAGACTAAGAGGAAAAATGACAGAAAGCTCTACAGATACTGAGGATGGGGACAGGTATGAACTGGAAGCTTCATTAGATAATACCCAATCTTGGGTTACTGATCTAGGCTGGAATGAGAAAACAACCTGTAAATAAAAATACCCTGGATTTAGCACCAAGAAAGGAGGAAGTTCAGAAGCCAAGAGCAGCAGTTTGGCTTAGATTCAGATGAGGGTTTTCACTTCCAATATCTAATAGATACCTCTGGTGAAAGTATAACTAAGAGAGGAATCCTAGAACAAAGGGAAATCTTACAATTATGTCTCTGAAACAGCAGCTTTCCAACTGGCTTATAGGGGTAGAGTTCAACAGGGGTCTATATTTGATTAGACTTAAACACATTTCGGGAACTTATGGATTTCAGATGAAAAGGGCAGCAAATGCACTTTCCCTTGAAACAGATCACTCTGGGAGCACTGAAAGCTGTCTCCAATCTGTATCTGAGATATGGGAATAATATAACATTCAATAACTCAAAGAAAGCAGCAACAAGACCCATCCATAATTTCCCTTCAGAAGTATGAAAGATTTCAGACCTAACATTAAGGTCAAAGTCAGGAAGAATACTATTAAAAAAAAATGAACAAACCAAAAAAGACTCACCTCATAATGAATTATTATGGTGGCAGGGATGCTCAAAACACAAACAGAAATAGAAAATGACTCCAAAACATCTACAAGCAATGCCACAGGGGAAAATATAGCTTAGAGACAAATTCAGCTAGAATTCTAGATGAAATGAAGTAGGAATTTTGTAACGTTGTTAATAAATGAAATGAGCTCTTGAGGAAAAAAAAGAAATGAGAAAATAGGCATGAGGAAAGCTATCATTCTTTACAGATGATTTGATGATATGCTTAGAGAAACATAATTAACTAAAAAAAACTTTAGCAAAGTAGCAGGATATAAAATAAATCCAGATATCATAATTTCTATATATTACCAACAAGACCCAGAAAGAAGTGATAGAAATGGAAATTCCATTTACAACAACTTTAGACATTATAAAATAATTGCGATTTTACCTGCCAAGACAAACCCAGAAATTATATGAACACAATTACAAAATACTTTACACAAGTAAAAAAGGATCTAAACTACTGGAGAAATAATAATTGCCCATATGTAAATGAAGTCAATATAATGAAAATGACAATCCACTTAAATTAATTTTCTTATTCCATGTTATACCAATCAAACTATCAAAGAATTATTTTGGAGAGCTTGAAAAAAATAAGTTATCTGGAAGAAAGAAAGTTCAAGAATATCAAGAAAAAAAATAAATGAAGAAGGAGATCTAGAAGTACTGGATTTCAAACTATATTGAAAAGAGGTCAGATCATCAAAATAATCTTATCATCAAAAAAAAAAAATAGAGAAATAAATGATCATAGTAATCCAGTGTTAAATAAACCCAAAGATCCAACTGTTAGAGGCAAAAACTCTCCATAACATCTCACACCATAGTGCAAGATAAGATATCTATAAGGTATCTTTGAAATAAAAGACTTAGAAATATGTTCATTTGCATAGGAAGCAGACAACCCCCAATTCTTTTTGCTTTTCCATTAACATTCTGTTGCGAAACAAGGCAAAGTGATGGGGTTTTTTTCATAACTATCCCTGTGTTTTTTATTTACATTCCTCTTGTGATATGAGGTAAGATATACAGTAAACAACACTAATTTTAGACTAATTCCTAGAGAATTTTATATGAAACCTATTTTTATTTGTATTACTCAGAATATTACTCAGTCATGAAACTGAGCTTAACAGTTATAAGATAATGCAGGTCTACTATAATGAACAGATAAAGAATACATAAGAATTTTTATAGTTGATAACATGATAATTTCTATTTACATAATTTTATTTTGGCATATGAGTAGATGGTTTTAAATTCCTTAACAAATATAACTTGTTCCCTAGACAATCTACTTACTATTATTCATTTCCTTAATGATCTTATTTAGATCAGTCTCTATTCGAGACTATTCAAATTATAAGAAATTTCCAACTAGACATGTCCAAATTATTAAAGTATTATTGCACTTATATTTGGAAGTGAGGAACAGACCTGTGGTTGCATTAATAGAGCAAACTCCCTCTACTAATGTTCTGCAACTTATGGCCTCAAAGTTGTCTAGGAAAAAGGAATAGAGTGACTTACCCAGAGTAACACAGCCCATAGATGTCAGAAGTAGAAATTGAGGTTAGCTTGGGTCAGTCTTTGAGGTCATTTGCTTTATCCATTATATCACTCCATCTCTCCATATGAGAATAAATTTAATGAGACCCCAAATTTTCATATTTTCTAATCATGCAAAAAATTATAGGTATGAATTTCTAGGCGTTTGTATAAAGTAGATTAGAAAGTATGGAATGAACAACTTAAGCATAATTTATATTTAGCTTATATATTTGTGTATTTCTATAATTTTAGACATGAAGGAACAGACTCTCCACCAGATGTAGATGAGGTCATTGTCGTATTAAGCAACTTCAAAAGCAAGATTCTGAAAATCCACGTATGTAAAAACAAAGCTTTCTTTACATGCATCATATTTGGTAAAAGATCTGAAATCTATTTTTTTCCAGAGTCAACATATCATATTCTATATCCTACTTGTCAGAATGCATTGTTAATCATTTAAATATCTAAAAGTTGTCCTATTTAGACTTTTCACTTGATTTTGTAAGATTCTATTTACATTTAATTTATGGGTAATATTTCATTCAGTTAGAATATATAGAACAACAAAAGTGTATCTAGTCTCAAACTGAATAAATGCTATAGGGTATACCAATGAAGCAAAATATTTTTTCTGCTTTCTAGTAATTTTTAAGTAATATACATATAAGTATAAAATACAAAACAAGAAAATGAACAGAATGGAGTAGAAATAAAGAGGTATATCTTGAAGGAGTTGAGTTTTGAGTCAAATCTTGAACTATTTAGCATAAGTTGGAATGCTCCAAAAGACAGATGAATAATCTTGTTATAGCACAGAAGTGAGAATAAGCAAAATGTCAGGAATTGAAGAAATTAGGCTAACTGGATCAGAGGAGCACAGTAAGAAAGATGAAGTTAAGTAAATTAGGAAAAAAGATGATGAAAGGTATTTTGCCTTGGTGGGCTGACAAATTTAAATTAGACAAGGAGAATAGAAAATTCTTAAATGGGAGAATATGTTGAAAATAGTGTTTTAGGAAGATTTGTTAATTGTGTATAGGATGAGTTGAAAAAATAAGCAAAGAGAACGGATAACAAACTATTGAAATAATTAAAACTAAAAAATGTCATCAGTACAGAGATGAACTAAATCAGTGTTTTGTTACATGATTCAAATTGGTGATTCAAAAAGTGACTGCAATTTCAAGCACTAGGATATATATAATTCAATTCCGTTTCTCTCTAAATCCTACTGTTCTACAATGAAATATTGACTGATTGATGATGAAAGAAAGGTCTTTGAGTTAGAAGGAATATCAAGTATTTGATCTAACCAATTTTAAACAAAGCATGAATTACCTCTACAAAATAGTCTGGAAGTGCTTATACATGCTTGGCATAAGCACAGGTTAATTATATCAATCCAAGGACATTTCTGCATAAAAGACAATAAGGAAAACAACAATTAATCCTGAAACATAATAGATGCCAGTATAGTGTGTCCCAAAAGTCTTGGTACAGTTTTAAGCTTTGTAGAGCTTTTATCTTTATCATTTTATCAGTTATTATTTTATATTTTATCATAATCTACTAAAAATATTACTGATAACAGAAGTGCCCCTATATCATGTGCAGCTTATATAGAAAAAAGTGGAAATACCTTTTAAGAAAATAAGAAAAGTGTCTCTACTTCACCAAAACATATAGGAGAAATGTGCAGTGCATGACAATTTAAAAATGATTTAGAGATCAATTTCCAAAATATCTCAAAGAAAGGAAGATTCCAAAAGAATAGATATTACCGGCATTTCAAAATGGAAAAAGATGAATGAGAAGAATGGCATCTACTGAACCAATGGTCTAATTTCTGGTTTCTATAAAAATTTTTTATGAGAATGGTTTATGCATTTATTATAAGAAACACATTTTTCTGTAGCGGATAATATTTTCATAATCCAATAGTTGACTCAGAGATATAAAGAACACAAGATCCCATTATGTTTATTCTTGGTTCATTTCTTTTTAAGGAATTTTATTTACAGTAAAATAGAACCTTAATAGGTCTCCTTCAGGATGTTTTCTTATTGTTAATAATCATATGAGACTTCTTGATACAATAGCAGAGATCTTCTCTGTTCTATCTTACTATTTAACTCAGTGATCCTCTACCTTATTGAAGGACAAAACATCGAGATATTTGCCAATCAAAGGTGTTTTCCACTGTTAAGAAGTTTGCCACACATTGGTGATAGATTCTTCATTTACTCATTTGTCAATAAAATTATGATTGAAATAAACCCCAGAATGCTACAGGGCCTCTTCACTCAGATTGATGTGTACCTCAAAGGTATTGGCCTAAATTCATATGGGCAAGAAACAACTGGATGAAAAATGTAT
Organism: Antechinus flavipes; assembly: GCF_016432865.1. Taxonomy (NCBI): domain Eukaryota; kingdom Metazoa; phylum Chordata; class Mammalia; order Dasyuromorphia; family Dasyuridae; genus Antechinus; species Antechinus flavipes. The sequence goes on along the minus strand of NC_067400.1, from coordinate 149,047,397 downwards.
ATTGCCTAAATTATGACATGCAATTGAATGGACAACCCACTGAATTGAACAGTAAATGTGTTCTATACCGTTACTATGTATGTGTAGCATCTTAAACCCACAACCAAATAGGATGAGGAAAATGAGATAGATAACATTTAGAAATTTTTACTTATTTGGTTGTTCAAAATCAGGAGGAAAACATATTAAGAGTAGAAGTTATATGATGAATGTTATAAACAAATCAGAAGAGCAAAGGATAATTTACCTCTCAGATCTGTGGAGAAAAAAGGAAGTTATAGCCAAAGAAGAACTGGAATACATTATTGAGTACAAAATGGATAATTTTAATTATATTAAGTTAAAAAGTTTTTGTACAAACAAAACCAATGCAGACAAAATTAAAAGGGAAGCAATAAACAGGGAAAAAATTTTATATTTAAGGGTTTTGATAAAAGCCCACTTTTCTAACATATATAGAGAATTGACTCAAATTTATAAGAATTCAAGCTGTTCTCCAGTTGATAAATGGTCAAAGGATATGAACAGATAATTTTCAACTGAGGAAATTGAAACCATTTCTAATCATATGAAAAGGTGCACTAAATCACTATTGATCAGAGCAATGCAAATTAAGACAACTCTGAAGTATCACTACACAATTCTCAGATTGGCTAAGATGACAGGAAAAGATAATGATGAATGTTGGGGGGATATGGGAAAATCGGGATACTAATACATTGTTGGTAGAGTTGTGAACTGATCTACTCATTTTGGAGAGCAATATGGAACTATGTCCAAAGGGTTATAAAACTATGAGTACCCTTTGATCCATCAGTGGCTCTACTGAGCTTGTATCCCAAAGAGATCGTGAAGGAGAGAAAGATATCCACATGTGCAAAAATGTTTGTGGCAACCCTTTTTGTAGTGGCAAGAAACTAGAAATTGAGTGGATGCCCATCAATTGGAGAATGACTAAATAAATTATAGTACATGAATGTTATGGAATATGAATATTATTGTTCTATAAGAAATGATTAGCAGGATGATTTCAGAGAAACCTGGAGAGATTTACATGAATTAATGCTAAGTGAAATTGTGCACAGCAATAGCAAGATTATACAATGATCAATTCTGATGGATGTGGCTCTTTTTAACGAGATGATCCAGGCCATTTTCAATAGTTTTGTGATGAAAAGAGCCATCTGCACCCAGAGAGAGGACTGTAGGAATGGAACTGAGTGTGGATTACAACATAGTATTTTTACTCTTTTTGTTAGTATGCTTGCATTTTGTTTTCTCTCATTTTTTTTTCCTTTTTTGATCTGATTTTTTTTTTTTTGTGCAGCATGATAATTGTGGAAATGTGTGTACAAGAATTGTACATGTTTAACATATATTGGATTACCATCTAGGGGAGGAGATGAAAGGAAAGGAGAGAAAAAAATTTGGAACACAAGGCTTTATAAGGATGAATGTTGAAAACTATGCATATATCATGTATTGGTCAATCTGCCATCTGGGGAGAGAGTGAGGGGGAAGGAAGGGAAAAATTGGAACAAAAGGTTTTGCAATTGTCAATGCTGAAAAATTACCCATGTATATATCTTGTAAATAAATATATATTAATATAATATACAAATATTATTAATTAATTATATATAACATATATCATATATAATAATATAATAACATATAATAAATAAAATTAATAATATATAGTATATAACAATAATAATAATAAATAAATTTTAAAACTATGCATATGTTTTGAAAATTAAAAAGCTTTAATTAAAAAATAGGGTATATGGTGAGAACTAAGTCCTAATTTCTTAATAATTTAGTCATTTAAAATTTACTTCAACTTCTCATGAAATATTAGTTTCCTAGTATGTTTTACTTTTAAATATTAATCAAGTTAAACTAACAAATCTTACTTTAATTATTTGTCACAATATCCAGGTACAGAAAAAGCCAGATAAAATTGATGAAGATATCCTTACAGATAAAGATGAAGAAGGAAAAGGAATGTGGGATTCCGTTAAGAGGTAATTAATATTTTTATACAAATATGTTGCTATGAAATAATTTATTAAAAAAGCCAAACTATGAGAGAAATTCAAATTCATAAAATTATTTTAAGAGAAATTTAGAATTAACAACTTGTATTGTTGAAATTAGCACCAATGAATGGATAAATTGGGCGGTTTTAATAGTGTTACTTTCTTTAAAAATTTAGAATAATTATTTTAGTGGGGTTTTTAACCATGTAAGCATAAATAACAAACTTGACTTTCCTACCAATATTAATATAGAAAGAAACTTTAAGTGAGAAATGTAAGGATACATTTAAATTTGTATTTAAATACATATTTGTTTTCTTTTGTTCAACTTCAAAATAATCCTTATACATTTTTACAAAATGATTTTAAAGATGAGGAAATAAATCCAGAAATGATAAGTGACTTATTTCCTTGTGTCTTGGTCCACATATCCAGTCAGATGTCAAATCTTATAGTTTTTTTCTTCCACAACACCTCTTATATGTATTTCCTTCTCCCTTCTTACACAGTCATCAGTCAACTTTAGCCCATCAATATCTCCCTCCTACACTGTTGCAATAGAATCCTAATTAGTCTCCCTATCTCAGCTATTTAACCGTATCAGTCCATCATCTACAAAATTTATTTTCCTAAACTTCAAGTCTGACCTTATCACTTCTTTACTCAATTCCATCGATTCCCTATTGTATACATATGCATGTAAAAATATATTACTAAATGGGTCCGTATAAAGGAAGGTTGGGATGAAAATGTAAAGATAATAAATGATTTTATCACATGATATTACCCCATTATAAACCTACTAATTAATTATTGCAATTATTTATTGTCTTCCTTTTTCCCTTTCCATATAGAACTATTCTTAGGATAAATAATAAATTGGGATGATACAATAATTTCATGTTATGCTATAAAAGTCATTTATGCTTTTACAATCTCACCTAAATTTCTTCTCCCAACTTTAATTTCAAATTTCTCTGCTTCACAAGTCCAGCCAAAGTGACTTTCTTACTATTATTCATAAATAGTCTTTTATTTCTCTCTATATCTTGCACTAGTTATCCCCTGTGTCTGAAATGTCTTCCTTATCTTGGCTTCTGAGAATTTATAGTTTCTTTTAAGACTCAGTTTCACATGCCATCTACTACCTTAACTTTTTCCTAATTTCCCCAGTTATTAATGCTCTTCCCTTCTCTAAATAATCTATATATGTTATGTATTTTTGTATATTTGTTTCCCCCAATAGAATATAAGCTCCTTGATGGCAGGGATTATTTCAGTTTTGTCTTTGTATTCTCAGCATTAACTACAGTGCCTTGTGCTTAATTAGGTACTAAATAAATACTTGGATTTGATTGATTGCCCAAACATGAATATAGACACTTATAACTTCTCTGCCACAATATAGATAATTAACTTTATGTCTCCCCTATGAAAATATAGATAGAAGCTTTTAAAATTGAGCAATTCTGATCCAAACAAAACTACTCTTAAATTTGGGATTACATAAAGAAACAAATTTGGGTTACTAAGTTATCAGTCCACTAATAGTGTTAGAATTCTATCAAATTATTACACAGTCTTTTGATATTCTCTTTTTAAAAACGTAATTAAATCTCTCAGGACTATTTAGGAGATTAAATTATATAATATAAATGTTATGCCTTATAACTAGAAGTAAATATATTAACTTATAATATTATTATTCTGCTGATCCCTCTCATAAAACTAATCAGTACATAGAAACCACAGAAACATAGAAACTTATTCTTTATATCCTATAAGATTGAAAGGGCAAAGGGTGGAAGGTGATGGTTTTACTTTTTGCCCTTTCCTTTGTTCTTATCCAACTTCATTTGTATGTCAATCAAAGAGAATCTTGGAAGTGAGAAAGGCTTTCTAGCTCTAAACTCAACACTACTTTTCCTTTTTAGTAGTAAGACATAAGATTCTATTCGATGCTTTTGTTATCTTCACCTGCTTAGAATAGTATGAGAACCAATCCCTAAATGAAAGAATCAATATGAAAATTGTGTCTCCATCAATATAGATTTCCTCTATATGCTTCTTCTAGTAAAACTACTTTCCTTTTTTTTTTTCCTTCAGTAGCATTTCCATTTTTCAAGAAGTACATCTGGACATATGATGTTAGATTACAAATATGGTAACTCTGTTGTCTCTTGTTTTGAGAAGTTTATTATAAAGATCTTGAAGATAACATTTTTTCCATTTTTGATTTTTCTTTTGTTTCCTTCCAGTTTCATCTTTAAGTGCCCTCATTTTCCTAACTGAATCCCTTAGCAAGCTTGTTTTAAACTGGGGTTTAATTTTTTCCTTCAAATGATTCTTAACTTCTTTACAAAGTGATACTGCACTTAACTTTTTACCATCCTTAACCATAAGATTTTAGAAATGATTTTATACTCTGAAGTATTACTGCTATTGGCTGACAGACACACTTCTCTGTTTAACGGGTAGATCAAGTATTTGCTAAAAAGTAGTTGCTTCAGTTATCTCTGCTACTCTAATGAGTTATTCATGGGTAGATTACCAGTGCAGTAGATTAAAGCACCAGATCTGGAATCATGAAGACTCCTCTTCCTGAATTCAAATCCAGCTTTAGATACCAGCTTCATGACCTTGGGCAAGTCATTTAACTCTTATTTGCCTCAGTTCCTTCATCTATAAAATGAGCTGGAAAAAGAAATGGCAAAGTATCTTTGAAAAACAACAACAACAACAACAATAATAATAATAAATTAATAATAAGGAAATGGCAAAGTATTTAATATCTCTGCCAAAAAAATTCCAAATGGGGTCACAAAGAATCAGGCCCCGTTGAAAATAACTGAACCTGAATGATTAATTTATATTGACCTTGAAGAAGTACATTCCATTAGTTTATTTAATAAATTGGTAAAATAACCTAAAAAGAGAACAAGTAGCCTTTTAGTTTTATTTAGTTAAGCTCTGTACTTTTAGTCTTTATTAGACAATCTCAGTTGTCTTTTTATTTACAGCTTAATTCCATTAGAATGATAAAGAAGTGGTTCTTTCTTCATTTTTGGGAAAGTATCTCTGTAAAAAAAATCCTAAAAAATTGAACTCTTGGGGGAAGAAATCTTTTTTTTGTCTTTGTATTTGCATTTCCAAGCACAGGACCTTGTAGGTACTTAATAAATGTTCTTTAAATTATATCCACAGTCACTCTTCCCCCAACAACAACAAAAAAAATGTTATTCTATGTAGATATGCTTATTAGCTAATTTTCAAAATTCTTTCTGGTTGACAACATGATCACAGCTTCATCATTATGATCTGCCTTCACAATTACTTGACATTGCAAAATCATTAGCAAAAACAATTTACGATCTCAGAACAAAAAAACTTCTAACTATTAGATTTTAAGTATTACAGGTTCCCAATGGTTAATAGTTAACATTTATAATTTTAATAATTTTTCACTCTTAGAGGTATGAGAGGTACACCCTCCTTATTTCAGCATGAAGTATTTTAGAGTTGATCCTATAGCATGCATCTTGGAAATTTATCTTAAGGAAAATATCTAATTTCCTTTGTTTTTCTTGAATTTCAAGTTTCACAGGAGGACTGCAAGCAGAAACAAAGGAAAAGAAAACTGATTTTCTAAATATTTTTTCAGTTGCTTCAGGCCATTTATATGAACGCTTCTTGAGGTAAGAATTTTTTATCATTTCAATGAAATTTAATAAATACATAAATTTTTAAAATGGTCTTAGATATGAACTCAGAGACTAAAAAAAGGCCTATTTTGTAACAGAAACTAACTATATTGTTTTTAAAAGAAAAGGAAAAACATCAGCTTTTTGAGGTGAGATATTTTTTAGCACTTTCAAAAGCATTCTCATAATGCTTCAAAATGTATGAATTAATATTGTTGATAATACTCCCAATGGGCCTTAATAATAGTAATAGGTGAATGTTATATAAATGCTTTAAGATTGACAAAACTCTTCATGTTATTTATCCAGTGAAATGTGTGCAGTTATTAACTTCATTTTTAGCTCGGGAAACTAAGGCTCAGAAATTTTAAAAATAGTTGCATATCCAAGGTCCCACAGCTGACAAGTAGTTAAGGAGATTTATAATCCAGTTCTATCAGTCTTCAAATCCAACACACACTATCTACCATAATACTCATTACTCTTTATTCTAGACTTATTTTCCTCATTGTAAGTATCAGGATAGACATCTTTCAAGGAAACAAAATTACCCAAAGATTTCATTGATAGAAATAGAAAATATAGATTTTAAGAAAATATAGAAATTTATAGACTTATAGAATATGGATGTATAGAAAATACAGATTTTAAGAATTAGTGTTAGTCACATTATGATAGTGCTGAAATTTGAATTCAGTTCAATTTATAGTTGTGCCCTCTGATTTGGTTTATGCATATCTACATAGAATAACTTTTTGTTGTTGTTGTTGAGGGAAGAATGACTGTGGATATAATTTAAACTAATTGGTTGAAAACAAACTAGTAGTAGTTGTGTGTGTTTGTGTATACCAAGACACACACATATATCACCCATCTAATGGTCACCTTGACTTGTAAAGAAGAATTTTAGTCTGTTTAGTAACAAACTTTGTCAATGAAAAGCTTACAATGAATACCATTAACACACTTGCTAGAAAATCCTTAAGACAGTTATGTTGACCTTCAATTGGTTTTTGTCTTAACTTTAACTTAACCCAGTTTTCTCTTACAGAATTATGATGCTTTCTGTATTGCGCAATACAGAAACTCCTGTTAAATTCTGGTTTCTGAAAAATTATCTCTCTCCAACATTTAAAGTAAGTGTTTTGTTGGTTCTGATAAAATAATATGGAGAATACAAATGCTTAATTGTTATGTCATTGCTACTATAAATTTAATTTATAATTTACTTTCAAAAGTGAATGTTTATTCCACTGAGTCAATTTTTAGATCTCAATACTTCTTCAGCATAAAAAGTCTTGGTTAAAACATTTGTTATGCAATGCTTATTTATAATGTATATTAAGATAAAAGGAAATTTAAAGGATAAGGGCAACAGAAAAGAGATTATTTTTAAATACATGGTAGGAAATACAAGAAGAATCTTTTTGCATGATATAAGGAATAGAAGGATATAAATAACTGGATGAAATAAAGCCAGGAAAACTACTGAATTGGAAGGCAATTTTACACAGACAATCAGTAATTGCAATTCCGGGAAATTTTTCAATTTAGCCTTGTACTAATAAGAGGCAGAAATATTAGTAGGCTTTGTAATCTCCCCCTTTAACCTACCTGAGTTCATCCTACTTTTCTGCTGTTCTGAACAGAAGCTAAATTCAATTATTTATTAATCAGTTTTTAATAATTAAATTAGTTATTAATATTCAATAAAAATCTACTATATTTGAGTCATTGCAACAGGAAAACAGACAAAAAAGGAACATTTTGTGACCTCAAGGAGACTACATTCCACTAGGAAAATAGAACATATATATTAGTAAATACAAGATAATAGGAGGAAAAAAGCAGTAAAAACTTGGAGAACCAGGAAAGATTTTTCCATAAAAGGTGGCCTCAGAGTTAAGCCATGAAGCAAACTAAGAATTCTAAAAGATAAGTATAAATTGAAATTTTTTGTGCAAAGATACAAGATGGAAGATGGAACACAAATTCAGGGAAGAGTTATTTAGGATCCTTTAACTGGAACAACAAGTAAGAAAGGACACAAAATGAAAGAAAAAAAACTAGAAATTCGGGTCAAAACCAGATTGTAGAGGACCTCAAATACCCATGTATAGAATTTGTATTTTATCCTGGATAAAGACATTTGACTGGAAATCACATAATCAGACCTTTGTTTTGTTTATATTAACATCTCTGCTGTGGTCCTTCACTGTGATGAAAATAACTCTGGGTTCTCAAAAACTATACCTCTGCAGTACAAGGTCTAAGGGAAGTTATATATCCAGGAAAGGCTTCAGGTATAATAACTCCAGATCAGCCTAGCTAGGTATATAGAGGCTTATTATCACTACATTAGCCACCTACTGATGATTTTTTTTAGTCATAGAAACCCATGAACAAACAAAAAAAAAATGTAGAATATTTTTCTTTTTATGGACCATCTTCCACATTTCCTTTGGCAGAAAATGAGGTAAAGGTCCTAAATACCACTTTTTAGTTCATTTGTAAACCTTAATTGAGTTTTTAATAGATAAGAAATTGTTTGCCATTGTGAGAGAAATTTCTTATTATTAACTTTTTAATTTTTAATTTTAGTTAAATTTAAATTTAATTTAATAATTTTTAAAAATGATTTTTAGTGATTTTAAAAAATATATTGTTTGAAATTGTAGCTAAATGATAGGACTCCACTATGTAGTGACTCAGCGAAAGTGGTCCTAATATCCACGAAGCATACAGCATTGACAGACAGTTTGTACTTTTCTTTTGTCCTGACCTTCTGATCCTGAGTCAATCAATCACAGTTCCAACTATGGCAGCTGAGAGCCATACCTAATCCTGGTATCTCCACCTACTAGCTCAAATCCACACCTGCTCTCTGTTCCCAGTAAGTCTGGTATCAATAAGTAACATGTAGAATTTCCCTGTCAAATCTGGGTCTACATAATAATGTCCCTTTCCACATCTAACACTGATGATCTGTTCTCAACCAAGCTCATTTTAAAGTTTATTTTAAGGTATAAATCTTCCCTTCTTAGATCCCTCTTCTGAGCATGTATCTCACAGAGAGCTTTACCACTGTGTACTTCTCCCTTCCTTCCCTGAATTGGGTAGGTTTCTTTGCATCTCTGGAACCATGCCTTTTTGTCTTGCTTTACCACTGTGTGTGTGTGTGTGTGTGTGTGTGTGTGTGTGTTTGATTGCTTTTTTGCTGTACTACATAATAAAGTTCATTTTTGTCCTAGCTTCCTGAGTGCAATTTTCTGTGAATTCCCAAGCCTGACTTTTTAACCTAAGACTTGAGGCAAAAGAAAACACATATCATATATTTAATACAGTAAATTAAAAATACAAATGGTGTCTACTTTAAATCTTGTGTCCTTAACACATTTTTAAAATAAATGCTCCCAATTCACCCTAATAACAGTTTATTAAAGCAGTGCATTGAAATACTTTTTTGGTAGCAAGATGATATAGTATATTTTCTCTACTCATCTCTGATAGTGTGATTCAGTATCTAGGTTTTAAATTAAAACAACACTACTACACAGCAATAAATTATACTGAAATAAATGTAGTATATCATCATAAATATCTTTTGCATTTTTTCCTTTTTATTATCAATTTGCCCTTTCCAATGAGCAAATAAAAAACCCTGAAAAACAAAACCTCAAACACATAGCTAAATAATCTGACAGAACAAATGCCCACATTGGCCATTTCTGGAAATGTATGTTTTTAGCATTTTAAATTCATGACTTCTTTGTTAGTAAGTACTATTTTTTGGACTTATGGCTTATTAATCTAAATTCTAAAGTATTTCAAAGTTGTTTTTCTATATGATGTTATCATTATGTAAATTGTATTCTCATTCTTTTTAATATAGTATTTTATTTTTTCAAATACATGCAAAGATGGTTTTGCAAAGATGAATGTTGAAAACTTTGTGTTTCAGATTTTTCTTCTCTCCTCCCTGCCTTCCAAGATAGTAAGCAATTCAAGTTAAACATATACAATTCTTCTAAACATATTTTTATTTTTTCATGCTGTGCAAAAAAAAAATCAGATTGAAAAGAAAATCAAACACAAGAAAGGAAAAAAGCAAACAAAAAAAAAGTGAAAATACTATGCTTTGATCCACATTCAGTCTCCATAGTTCTCTCTCTACATGTGGATGGCACTTTCCATCACAAATATATTGGAATTGCCTTGCATTGTTTAAAAGAACTAAGTGCATCACAGTTGATCATCATTTAATCCTGTTACTCTGTACAATATTTTCCTGGTTCTGCTTACTTCACTTAGCATCAGTTCATGTAAGACTCTTCAGGCCTTTCTGAAATCAGGCTTTCATCATTTCTTATAAAACTGTATTTTCATTCTACTTGCTTTGCTCTGAATTACTTTATAGTTTCTTCCCAGTTTTCCCTGAAACAATCCATTTCATTATTTCTTATAGCACAATAATTTTTATATTAGATGCATATACTATAGGTTATTTTGCTATTTCCCAATGGGAGGATATTCTTTCATTTTCATTTCTTGGCATCTATTGAAAAGAGCTTCCATAAATATTTTTCTACATAAAGATCATTTTCTTTTTAAAAATATGTTTAGGCTATAGGCCTAATAAATGGTATATTTAGGTCAAAGAATATACACATTATAGTAACTTTGATGATATAGTTCCAAATTCCAGAATGATTAGACCAATTCACAACTCCACCACCAGTGTGTTACTATAATTCTTTTTTGATAATTTTATCTTGTCACTTTTTCTAGTCTAGTAGGTATGCAGTGGAAACTCAAACTTGCTTTACATTTCCTTAATAGAGAATTAGAGAATTTTAAAAATATATCCTTCTTTGGGAAATTGCCTGCTCCAGTCCTTTCATCATTTATTTAGTAGAGAATGCCTTTTTTACATTATAAATTTAAATCAACTCCTATATAATTTGAATATAAGTCCTTACCAGGGAAATATACCATAAAGATTTTTCCCAGTTACCTGTTTCCCTTCTTAAATTTTACTACATTATATTTGTTTGTGCAAAAACTTTAATTTTATATTATCAAAAGTGTTCATTTTACCTTGTGCAATGCTCTTTAATGTTTGTTTAGTTGTGAAATCTTCTTCCTTGCTCCTCTAATGTGTTTATAATATGACTTTTTTATGTCTAGGTCATGAAACTTATTTTGATGTAGTGTGTGAGGTGTTGGTCTAAATCTGATTTTCCCAGACTTCTATCCAGTTTTGGTAGTGTTTTGGTTGGTTTTCTGGAGGTCTCTGGACCAGCCTTCATTTCAGCAGAGTAATCACCAGGAGAATAGCCAGAGATAAAGTCCAAATTCTTTATTATCTCCTTCACAGTCTAATTTCCTTGCTTGGGGCCAGGGCTAGCTTTCTTGAGGTCCTCTGGAGTGTGTCTTGGTCTCTGTGGAGAAAGTAGGAGGACCACCACCATGTTCTGAGTCTGTCTCCGGCTGAGTTTGATCCAGTTTATATACAGTATACTGAGTATAAGCCAATCATTATATCACTAGGGAACACCATTATTTGTTGTAAGATTAAATCAATCATACTAAACTAGAGAACTATTAATCACCATGCTAAACTAGATAACCATTGTCTTTATCAATTCCACTGACTTAACACCTTGTAAGAATCCTTGTTTCAAGTTCAGCGTTCTGGCCCATAACACAGTTTTTTCAGCATTTTTTTTGTAAAATAATCTTTGTGCTAATAACTGGAGGCTTTGCATTTATAATTAAATTTACTTATTTCTTGTTATATAACTAATTTGTTCTGATTGACTTTTATATTTTAGTACCAAATCACCTCAGTGATTACTACTACAATTCTACATCGGATAGATACTTCCCCTACTTCCTTCTCATTTTTGTCATTATCCTTAGAGTGTATGACGATCAGCAAATAGGCTAAATTAACTGAAATTTAGAATACATGATGAAGTAATGTATCTAAGTCTGGAAATGTATGCCACAGCCAAATATGAACTGCCTTACATGTCACAAAAGGAAATTTGTAGATAGAGACAAGAGCAAGCTGCTAGACATTCTTGGGTAGGAGAATTACATGATTTGACCTATTTTTTTTAGGAAAATCAATTTGCAGCTATATAAAGCATATATTAGAAAGGGGAGATACCAAATGCAAGATGCTTAAAATCATAATAATCCAGCTAAGAGGTTTAGAGGGCCTGAACTCTGATGGTTATTGTATGACTAGAGGGAAAGGGGCAGATTCAAGAGATGTTGAGAAAGTAGAATTGGTGATAGTCATAGCAACTGATTCGATATAGAGATCAGGGAATCTATAAAGAATAGACATTTGAGGATAACTTCTAAATTACAGCTAGGATGACTAAATAATGATGATATCTTTGAATGATATAGGAAGGGGTGGATTTAGCAGAGATAATGAATTTAATGTCAAGGATATCATTAGGAAGATTGAATATCAATTGTAAAAGAAAGGCTTTCACATCTATAGTAGATATAATATCTATCCATATGTATATTATATATATATCATTATCATATATATACCTCATAGATAAATATAATTATGGTTATAAAGTTTGTTAATGCATTCAGAGAATATAAGATACAATTGTGTTTATCTGTTAACTGCATAAAAAGCATTTGATTCTGTAGAGCAAGTTGCCATTTTAAAGGCTGCTCTCCAGCAAGATGTCTTCCGTGCACATATTAATACCATAGAAGATTCTTTGAAAGATCCTACAACCGAAGTGACTTGATTTGAATACTCTATTCATATAAAGAGAGTCATTAATGCGAGGTATACACTTGCCAAGAATGTCGTAGACAGTGTCCAACAGAAAGTCCTGTTTATAGATTCTCTTCAACTGATTCTCTTAAGCCTGAAACTTTGCAAATCTTTCTAAATGATGTCTATTATTATCCAAAAGTATAAGAAGAAAATTAATAGAAAGAATTCTTGTTGTCCAAATTATGATATATCTTTAGATAGACAGGCCATAAATATAAAGGTAAGTCCACCAATATGTTTATCTTGGGAGTACACTATAGCAGGAATGTCTCCTGAATTAAAAAGAGGTAGAGGAGGCCAGATTGCATTTGGACAATTCAACACTGCTTTTAATGATCCTGAGCTTCTCTCCAGAAAGAAAGGCCTATTTGTTGAATCTGAAGAACTGAATTTGTAGGACAACAGAGAGGAACTTGATTTCTTTCTTTAAAAATAGTAGCAATCATTAGGATTGCCACTATAGGAATCATTAGGCTATAGTGAAAAATTGTTAAAAAAAAAAAAAAATGAGTGTAAATGATAGCAGAAAGATGTGATGATCAAAAGATGAGTTAATCTGACTGTCCATAAAGAGCAAGTATTTAGAGAAAAACAAATGACTATTTGGCAAACTTTGTACTGTACTGAATCTGTGCAACATCAAAAGATATAGAACCATGATGGACTAGGGTAAACTCCAAGACCATGGCATGATTCCAAGGACAGAATGATCAACGAAGTGGGAGTGGAAAGATAGTTTGCATTCAATGGAGTGCTGGGAACAACCTGTTCAGCTTCACAAGAGCCAATTCCTAAATTTTCAGTGAGAGAATTTACATGTCAGAAAAATAGCAAACACTACAAACCAGATCTTCATTTGTTGTTTTGTTGATTGTCTGGACTTAAGAAAGTAATGGAGAAAACGTTAATAATGCAGATTAAACTTAAAAGTAGGTCTTATATATAGTTTTGTTTTTTAGAGAGGCATTAATAAACATTTATCCACATACCCGTAGTTGAATTCTGCCCTCCACCCCAGAGTCAATTGTGGGACTGTCTCTAACACAACCTTTACCTATTTACCCACTATCATCCCACATGCAGCCCCCCTATTCCCCATTTCAGTGCTGCTGCACAAACTTACTTGGTGTTGGCATTTTAGGACAATTGTATCTTAACTGAAACCTTGAACCCCCACAGGATCAATTGTACTGATTCCACTGAGAAGATTCTATGCATTTCCTATCCCCCATGCATATTCCCTTCCTTCCAGATCAATTCATGGCTATAAAAGACATCCTTCAGAAATTAGGCACCATATTCTGGGTCAATTACAGGAGAGTAAGCCCTCTCTCTGTTTTGTTTTGTTTGGGACATTGGATGAATATGTATGGATGGATTTATTTATTAATTATACATTACTCACTTGTCTGTACTCTATGGTCCAGCCAAACTTACTCTCAGTATTTCACACACATAGATGGGAAAAAATCCAAACATGAATAGGCAATTAAGGTATGATACTATGTATTAAATAGAATTAGAAAATATCTTTTACAATAACTATTACACTGTCACTAATTTGGGGTTTTTAGTGAAAGCATCAGGCTAAAGGAAATGTTATTAAATTATCCCTTTGAAAAATATTAGGTATAAATAAATGATTGGCACAAAGTGTTAAGTTATAATTTCAATACTAATTACAACATTGGATTTATACTGAAAACTTGTCAAAGATAATTTATTTTTCTTGGTTTTGAATTATATAAAATAGCCATTCATAGAGAAATGATTCCTGATGAAAAAATACTCTATTCCCTGTGTGACCTGTCATTTAGTTGTTCTATTATGTATCTTTCATTTTTTAACTAAAAAAAAAAAAGTAAGAAACTATCCTGCTTGGCTAGTTAATACTGATTAAATTAACTAAAAAATGAATTCCTTTCAAGCATTATTTCAAATCTTCCCAATTCCCTAAGACAATTTTTTTAAAGGAAATAATGAAGCTTGTTTAATTATACATCTTACTAAAATATCATTATTCATATTTTAGTGAGAAGTTAAAAAGGCTTTTGTATTACTAATAACAAATTTAAATAGTGCTTATTTCATCTTTATCTCACCCCTTTTTAATTCCTATTTTGGATGCATGTTTTGTATTAGTACAGTATAGTATTGTGTGGGGGGTATGTATAAATTTTACATATACACACACATATAGTTATATATTGGTTAGTTATTATTGATATAGTATGACATTATATATTTTATAAATTATTACATATTATAATTTTAAGCTATTAAAGCTTAAATTTTTGTGACACCCTGCATTGAGATATACATTCAAACTTTGTTTTACTGATAAAAGGGGTATTATTTTTTTAAAAAATTTTTGGAGACCACTGATCCAGAGAAAGGCCTTTAGGATGTTGAGTGAATCTCTGTGGAAGATTTTTGGGGTGCTTATATACAAGAATATTTTCCATGGGCATGACCTTTATAATTTACAAACTTAGTTTTACCTCCACACAGTGCTCGGACTACAGAGTAAGATTAGTGGGAGTAATTTGTTAATAATTTAAATTTTTTAAATTAATTATCATGGGTTGGTTGTGTATTTTTTTTTTTAGCCAACCACCCCATGATAGAATGAAGATATTTTTTAAAGATATGAATACAGGAAAGGATCCATGATTTTGTTAGATCAGGGAATTCCTAATAGAGAAACACTCCAATGATGCAGAACAAGATGTTTATAGTACATATAAAATTTTGTAAATACATGCTAGGGAACTACCTGAGGAAAGGAGTAGTTAAGGCCACATTTCTAAAATGTCAGAGGTAGAATTTTAAACTAATCTTCCTGATCTAAATCTAGCTGTTCCCATGTAAATGTATGATACTTCAAGATTCCTTAAGTCCTTTATTATAGTACTAATTGTCCCCCCAAAAAAAGTCTGTATTCAACTGCATTGTCAAAAAATAATGCAAGTAAACATATATTGTATCTAGGATATATTGCAACATATCTAACATATATAGGACTGCTTGCCATCTAGGGGAGGGGATGGAGGGAGGAAGGGGAAAAATCGAAACAGAAGCAAGTGCAAGGGATAATGTTGTAAAAAATTACCCTGGCATGGATTCTGTCAATATAAAGTTATTATTAAATAAAATTAAGTTTAAAAAAAAGTAATGCAAGTAACATTATCTTGTATACTTTTACAGTCTACTTCATATTTATTTGGATAAATGTTTCCTTATTTCACTACTCAGTTGTAAATTCTTTGAGGTCAAGGCCTGTCTTATTCTCTTTTCCTAGCATCTATCATGGTGCCTTTCATGTAGTATGTGATTAATCAATATCTATTGAATGGAATACTATTTTTCCAATGGGATTTTGCCACCTTTTTTATTTCCCATTTCCTATTCACTTTTGAAATGGTCTCTGTAATTTCCCTCCACTTTTTCCTCCTAGTTTGAGAGAGAAAACATAGCTAAAAAATAGAAGTTCTTCAGGAACGTTATCATTATTAATCACTTTTATTGCTAAAAGCAAAGATGTTCTTTAGTTATCTTTCAAATACACCCAAATGTACTTTGGTCTCACTAGAGCAGAAAGAGATCAAATTAAAATGAAATAGCCAATAATTGCCTGCTGACTTCCTGATTTCCTGATTCACTCATCTCACTCATTCTCTTCTTCTTTCATTCTTATAACTATGCCCTAAAAACCTAGGCTTTTTTTTTTATAAAGCATAACTAAGGAAATTTAGTAACTACTTTTGGTCTGTCCCAGGAATAAGAAATCTTCAACATAATTAAGAAATATTAGAACTGTGTTATGAAGAAATGTGTGCTAGAAAATACAGGGAAATTGTTAAGATGGTTTCAAAATGTGCTGTATGCTCCACATAGACTACATGGTTAAACATTTTATATTTTTCATGAATAGAAATAATTTTGTGAGAAATAATATTTAGGCATAGAACAAGATTTTGTTATTAAATCCTGATTCTTCAGGGCCCCATTTGGGGTTTTCTTGGCAAAAATACTGGTATGGTTTATCATTTCCTTCTCCAGTTCATTTTATAGATGAAGAAACTGATACAGGGATAAATGACTTGCCCAGGGTCCTACAGATAGTATCTGAGACCAGATTTGAATTCATGAAAAATAGTCTTACTAGCTCGAGACCTAGTGTCCTATTATTTATACCATCTGCTGCCCAGTGAAACCTGATAAATTGTAGCAATTCAAAGATCCCTTATTTTAAATCTAAATACCTAAAGAGAAGTTTTTATCATGAAAACAAAATCATTTTACTTAAAGTTTTTGCTCAATTTTTTGTTTGTAGGAGATAATTCCTCACATGGCTAAGGAATATGGATTCCAGTATGAGCTAGTCCAATATAGATGGCCCCGTTGGCTTCACCGACAAACTGAAAAGCAAAGAATTATTTGGGGTTACAAGATTCTTTTCCTTGATGTTCTTTTTCCACTGGTTGTGGACAAAATAATTTTTGTGGATGCTGATCAGGTAAGAAATGGAAGTAGACATTTTTTCCAAATAAAGACCTGAGTTTATAATGTTTCAAGTTATTGCTTACTGTTCTTATAGCTTTTCTGTCTTCATTTATGACTCTATGACTAAAAGAGTCAACAAGACATCACCACCACAACTACTACTTTATTCATGAAACCATCATACAATCATCATGCCATCTCCAACTCTAGCCAAGTTTAATATTTTAAAGATAGATAATTTCTGTCTTGATCTCCTCCTTTAAAAATAGTGGCAATGCTTTTCTTCTGTCTGTAAATATTAATCCAGTATACATATATATTACACATATATCTATATATTGCACATTGAAGTCATTATATTAAAGATGCTATGTAAACAGAATTATATGATGTAATTAAATAAATAAAATGAGAGTATGAACATTTATTAAAAAGCATTCTTTTTCTCCATTGTTTTTTTATTTCACTAAATATTTTTCAGTAAATGTAAAAAAAATTTAACATTCATTTTTTAAATGTTCAAATTTAAAATATCTCCCTCCCTCCATCTCCTAATCCTCTTTGAAAAGGCAAATATTTGACACATATTGTCAGATTTATAAGAATATGAATCATTCTCCAATTCATAATTACTCAAAAAATATGAATAGACAGTTTTTCATTGAAGAAATCAAAGCTATCTATAATGTCTGAATTAGCTCTCTGGAGGATCTAGTATCAGTCCAAGTCCTTAATCTTGGAAGAGGATTGAAGAGGTGGGACTCACATGGATGGTCAAATATGGAGTCTGTTTATTCCAAATTCCTTCAACCTTATATACCCTAATACCTATATAACTATAGCACACTGCTCATATGGGACCACGTAAAAAACTTGGAATAACATATAGATACCTCTTTGCCACTTGGTATAATTCTGCTTTAATTACAACACAGGTTGTCATCACCCTCTAACTTCTCAGGAAGACTTGAGAGTCCTTAGGGGGAAATGGGGAGCAGAACCAGACACTGTCATCAAGGTTCCTTTTACTGGACTAAAGGGTCTTTTTTTTTTTCCTTTTTTAAGTTATTATTATTATTATTACAGCTTTTTATTTACAAGATATATGCATAGGTAATTTTTCACCATTGACAGTTGCAAATCCTTTTGTTCCAACTTTTTCCCTCCTGTAACATGCTCTTATAGCATTTACTTTTACCAGTCTCTCCTGATTCCTAGGCCCTCAGAGTACCTCTGGTCACTGACCTTTGCAGTGTCAACTAATCCTACCAACTCGCCTCCTCTGAAGCCTTCAGAGGCCTCTGGCTATGATTTCTTGAATCATAGTTTAATAAGCGATAGCACGCTCAAGAACAGCCAGCCACGTGCAAACTTAAAGCCTTTATTATACCTACTCACATAATGCCCTGACTTGTTAACTCCCTAGTGAACACCTGGTCTGAAGACCACGTGTTCACTATCAAGCTCCTTACCTCTCTTGGCTATCCACCCACTCAGCGTGGCTACCCCAGGATAAAGAGAGCGACTTGCTGCCCACAGTGGGCTTATAGAGCATCTGTGAGATCACACACACAGCCAATCAGAGACAGAGAGCTTCTTAACGGGAGAAAGCTATGTAGTGGTTCAGACTCATTTCCCAGAGTTCTTTCACAGGGCGTAGCTGGTTCAGTTCATTACTGCTCTATTGGAAATGATTTGCTTCATCTCATTGTTGAAGTGAACTAAAGGGTCTTATACCTCACCCAGGGTTCACCCACTATCTGTGGCTCTCTATAGCTATCTATAGTCATATGAAAAAGTGCTTTAAATCAGTATTGATTATAGAAATGCAAATTAAAGCATCATATCTATCAGGTTGACTAAAATAGTATAAGGGAGAAATGGCAAGTGATGGCTAAAAATTGGGACCCTAATGCACTGTTGGTGAACTGCAAACTGATCTAACCATTTTGGAAAGCATGCAGGAATTATTCCCTAAGTTAACAAAATTATAATACCCTTTGACCTAGCAATTTCACTATTAGGTCTGTTTCTCAAAGTGATCAAGGAAAAAGGAAAAGAACCTATGTATTCTAAAATATTTTTAGCAACTATCTTTGTGGTGGCAAAGAACTGGAAATTGAGAGGCTGTCCATCAATTGGGGAATGTTTAAGCAAGTTATAATATGTGACTGTGATAGAATACTACTGCACTGAAAGAAATGATGAGCAGGTTGACTTTAGAAAAATCTGGAAAGACTTAACATGAAATAATAAGTGAGATGAACAGAACCAAGAGAACATTATATACAGCCAACAGCAATATTGTTCAAAGAGTAACTGTGAACAACTAAACTATTTCAAATATTACAAATATTCAGATCATCAGGAAAGAAGATGCTATCCACCTACAGAGAAAGAACTGAAAAAATAGAAGTATACATAGTATGGTTTTACATATATACACAATCTCTTTATATAATTTGTGTCAAATGGTGGCCTTCTCTAGTGCAAGATAGATGGGAAGGGTGAGAGATGGTTTCGAACTTAGAAATGTAACCCCCCAAAATTAAATTAAATAAAAAAAAACATAGTACAAAGAAGAATTATTTTGTCACAGGAACAATGGTTAGAAATTGCAAAGGAGGAGATGTAAAACTTAATGCAAGGAAAAAATTTCTAACAATTTGAGCTACCAGAAGAAATTGGACTGTATCTGGAAGTATCTCTTTCACTAGAGATCTTCTTCAATTAGAGACCAAATGACAATTTAATAGGGATGTTATAGAAAGAGTTCTTTTTTTCAGGCATGGATTAGACTAAATGGCCTTTGATCTCTTGAGATAGTTTAACTGACCCAGATTATATTTTGAGAATATCAAATATCAAAGTAGAAGTCTCTAAAACAAGATGATTTACAGTATATATTTATAGGGTCAGAATTTTATTAATATTTAACAGATTTTTTTAAAATTACATTTTTAATTTCTAGATTGTGAGAACAGATTTAAAAGAACTTAGAGACTTTGATCTTGGTGGCGCACCATATGGTTACACACCATTTTGTGACAGTCGAACTGAAATGGATGGATACCGTTTCTGGAAGTCGGGATATTGGGCTTCTCATTTAGTAAAAAGAAAGTACCATATCAGGTAAGAAAATTAATAATTTTTTATCTTTCATCAATATATAATTTATCCAGATAGTGACTTTTCTGTTGACTGAGAAATTTGTGAGGAAAAAAATAGTCTTGCATAATAACAAGTTCTCACTCTGCTCTATTGAATGAACGCTAAAGTAAACATTAGGATATTTGAATTTTAAGTCTGATCTCAGTGGCACTGATATCTTAAATCTTTGTTCCTCCTTTAACAAGAACAGAATTTTATTTGTATTTTTGGCTAATTATAGTTCTCATGAGTGTGTGTACATCAGGATCATAGATTTAGAGCTGTAAAGGATTTTAGAAGACATCAAGTAACACACAGGCATACATTTTACAGCTGAAGCAACTGAAGCTCAGAAAGATTGTTAAATTACTTGCCCAAGGTCAGCTAGTTAATCAGTATCTGAGACAATATTTGAACTCATATTTTCTTAACTTAAAGCTTAGTGCTCTATCCACAGCAGAGAAAATAGTAAGGAACTATTTAACCCAGTTGAATTCAAAGGAAATAAATAATATTTCTTTTTCTTTGGAATATTTCTTTTTCAGTGCCTTATATGTTGTGGATCTCAAGAAATTCAGAAAAATTGCAGCTGGAGATAGACTTAGAGGTCAGTATCAGGCTCTTAGTCAGGACCCAAATAGCCTGTCCAACTTAGATCAGGTAAGTAATGATTTAATTAAAAAAAAAACTATTTAGTTACAACATATGGCATTTGTAATTTGATGATATGGTCTGAGCAAAATATATCATTTCAAAAACACATCCAAAAAATTTTAAAATATATTCAATATGATTTAATGAATACAGATATATCCTCAAATTCAGGATTTTTCTTTATAAAATAAAGTTCAATCTGACATTTA
This sequence comes from Antechinus flavipes, assembly GCF_016432865.1. Lineage (NCBI taxonomy): Eukaryota > Metazoa > Chordata > Mammalia > Dasyuromorphia > Dasyuridae > Antechinus > Antechinus flavipes. The sequence continues at coordinate 149,026,315 of NC_067400.1, read as the reverse complement.
CTATTTCTGTGACCCTGGAAAAGTCAGTTGGTCATCTCTTAAGATGATAAATGACAGCGAAAGTATTAGTCTGCATTGATAGAAGTTTTCATCACTAGAAGTATCAAGATTTGTCAGTTCTAGTAAAAAAAAAATACCAAAAATATGGAAAATATCTCCAATTTTATATACCTAGAGGGGAGAGAATGCTACAGTGTGGGTTAACTGAGTTAACTATTTTTTAAATAGCTTTTTATTTACAAGTTATATACATGGGTAATTTTACAGCACTGATAATTGCCAAATCTTTTGTCCCAACTTTTCCCCTCCTTCCTCCCATCTCTTCCCCCAGATGGCAGGTTGACCAATACATGTTAAATATGTTAAAGTATAAATTAAATACAATATAGGTATACATGTCCAAATAGTTATTTTGCTGTACAAAAAGAATTGGACTTTGAAATAGTGTACTATTAGCCTGTGAAGGAAATCAAAAATGCAGGTGGACAAAAATATAGGGATTGGGAATTCTATTTAATGATTCATAGTCATCTCCCAGAGTTCTTTCACTGGGTGTAGCTGGTTCAATTCATTACTGCTCTATTGGAACTGATTTGGTTCATTTCATTGCTGGATATGGCCATGTCCATCAGAATTGATCATCATATAGTATTGTTGTTGAAGTATATAATGATCTCCTGGTCCTGCTCTTTTCACAACTGAATTAACTCTTAACCAGGTTGCCTTATCTCCTTTAATCTGACATATCTTCACCTTTGATTATGACAATTAGTCTTTAAAAAAAAAGCTTTTCAGTTATTTCAGTTTCTCATGGCCTGTATTTTTTAAAATTATCTTTATATTACAATTGTTGTAATTAAAAATTAAATCTATTTATTCAATCACTGAAATGGCTAAATAAAGTGAGTTTTTCATCAAAAAATATTTTTAAACAGATTTTACAAAAAAAACAAATGCAAGCTACAAATGTAGTTTTAATACTTAACATATAATTTAGTATTTTTTAAATCCATGTTATGATGATATACATGACACCATAATGAAATTGCTTCCCCTTTTCCTAAAATTAACACTATTGAAATTTTAAGAAATAGATTCCTTTCTTATGGAGTCATATTTCTCCTTACAAATAAAAACATTTTCATCAAATTCTCATCATACAACTTAAATGTATCAAAGACGAGTACAACAATTTTGAGTTTTCTGAAAATGATGGATTTCTTAGAGTCACTGCTTTTTTTAACAGAATACCTCCTTTATATAGCAATTTATTGTTTTGGGTTTTTTGGTTTTGGTTTTGGTTATAGCTGAGGCAATAGAGGTTAAGTGACTTGCTCAAGGTCACACAGCTAGGAAGTGTTAAATGTCTGAAGACAGATTTGAACTCAGATCCTTATGACTTAAGGGCTAGTGCTCTATCCACTGTGCCACTTAGTTACCTCTAGCAATTTATTATTTATAAATTTTGTCACAAATAATTTAAGTCTCAGACTGAGAACTTGTAGCTTTGCTGATTACATATCCTCCAAATTCTTTGCCAATGTAGCCCACAGTCCAGAGTTATTTCAGATTTTTTGTAAGCCAACAGACCCTTATCTGAGCTGGTCCTACTAGCCAGGGCAGGCTTTCAGGGTGTCCAATCTGTCTTGAGTACACTCTTTCTCCCTCAGTACCACTCTTCCATCTCTACCTATTATGTAAGTTAGGATAACAAAATTCCTTTTCTTATGACAGCTAGTAGCAGTCCTGAAGATTATTTTGGAGCTGCATTTTACTCTATATAGAGGGGTAAGATGGAACTGGCAAGATGAAATTTGTCTTTTTTAAACATATTGCTTGTCTCTACATATTTTTGTATCTGTGCACATATTATTCTTCTAGTATCCTATAAACTCCTTAAAACTGTATTAATTTTCACCATAGTTTCCTCAGTGTCTAGAACATACATTTAGTAAATGTTTGTTCCTAAAGAGGATTAACTTGATATATTACAAAATAATAATAAAACTCAAAATTTTCCAGACCTGAAGTCTAGAATTATTGTATACTGGAAATATTAAAAAAACTAAAAAACGTATTTCAGTGACAATCAGATCTGCAAAAATTCAATTAATGTAATGTGTATGAAGTAAACAAGAGTTTTTTTTAACATGCTATTGAATTGTCAATATGTTCTTGCCTATTGTTGTGTGTGATATCCCACTATGTACAATTTTACCAATAGTTGTGTTAGTTTATTTTAAGCACCCTTAACAAAATAGAAAATAGGAAGCTATTTCAGATGGAAATTCTACCAATGCAAAAAAAAAAAAAAAAAAAGACGACTTCCTGTTAAATTTTTAAAATTAATATATTTGAGTAGTCTAAATGTGGCCATCGTAATTCTAAAATAGGACCAGATATTGGAATTCCTGAATCTGTGATATAAAATGATATAAAATATGTATCACCTTCTTGTACTTTTCAAACTACAAGGAACAGAAATGCTACAATGATAGAAATGAAGTGTTGTTTAGCAGAGTAAAGATTGCAGTTTAAAAAAATACATATTCCTAGTGGCAGAGCAGCCATTCAGATAAAAGCTTCAAATTTCTTTAAATCAGTGCGGGGTATGAAAACGAAATAGATGGCACAGAAATTTTTTATTGTAAGTATTTGTTGGTTCAACTTTAAAAATCAAATGTAATTATAATTTTAAAATTACATGGAGAATAAGCTATACAGAAGAAGATGAAGTAGCAGCTAAAAACCTTGATGCTTTGAAGAAAATTTTAGAAAAAGGACACACAGATCAAGAAATTATTAATGTGAAGCAAATAGATATTCTAGAAAAGAATGATTTCTAAATTAGCTTTCTAAGGAAAAAAATAATAATTCAACCTGGATTTAAAGTATCTAAGGATTACCTATTTTTTTTATTAGAAGGTAGTGGAGAAGACAATTTTAAATTAAAACCAATATTTGTTTATTAGTCTCAAAAAACTCAAACTCTGGGGCAGCTAGGAGGCACAGTGGATAGAGCACCAGCTCTGAAGTCAGCAGGACCTGAATTCAAGTCTGGTTTCAGACATTTAACATTTCTTAGCTGTGTGACCCTGGGCAAGTCACTTAACCCCAATTACCTCAGCAAAAAACAACAACAAACAAACAAATAAACAAAAAACTGAAAGGTTCTTACAGTCATCAATCACTTCTAATTCTTAGGTGATCAAATAAAGCATAGATGACTAAAGCAGTTTTCAAATCCTGGTTTTCAAAGTTATTTTAGCCTCACTATTGAAAAATATTGCCCTTACACAATATCACGTTTAAGTAATTACTGATTTTAAATAATACCCCAGGTTATTAAACTATACTTGGGTCATTGTATGAGAATGTAAGTATTCAAATTCACCAAGATGTGTCTAAAGCTCTCTGCACCTATCCCAGTGTGTGTGAAGTTTTAAAGATAAAGAAGAAAACAGTTTAGTCTACTGCTAAAATACTTTAAGTGACAATAACTGGTTTTTTTTTTATTATATTATCAGTGTTAGCTTATGTTTAGGTAAAATATTCAATAATTTTTTAAATTTTTAAAATGTTGTTCCTTTTACTATTTTGCTTTTCATACTTGGAAATTGAAAAAAATATTTTTTTTTACTTATCCTTTGATATTATGATAATAAACAGATAAATGTGTTTTAATTTTTTTCATTTCATATTTCTATTGAGGTAGAGTTCATTATCATATTTTATGTATTTTTGTAACTTTAAATAGTCAGAATCTGAATAATGTGCTCAAGAATCTGAATAATGTGCTCACAAGATTCATTATTCATCCTAATTAGAATTTAGCTACACCTTGTATCTCAATCTCTCAGTGTCCTTACAATTATATCACATTCCTCTATATAACTCCTCTATAACATATCTGTGACTGTGATACTGGAGTCTAAGTGCAATGGTTCTACTATCCTTAAATTGTCATAATGAGTTTGACAAATCATTTCAATTTTTTTACTGTTTGTGTTCATCCTTTCATTTTCATCCTTGAAAGCCCATGGGATGACTTTGCCTTGTTATTATCTTGCCTGACTTAGTTGAAACTGATTTTTCTCTCAATTATATCTCTTTGCTTTGTGAAACAGAATTTTTGAAACTTGTCTTTATAAATTAGTTTTTTTTTTAAACCTGATCTTGTCTTTGGCAGTCATCTCTCTCATTTAGCAAGGAACCCAGAAGTTTGTAGACCAAGAGACTGTCAGGGATCTTTTGGTCTTCTTTGTTGAGAAAGTTAATCTACATTGATAAAACTTTTGAAAGAAATTATCATTTCATCTGTATCATTTCTGATATCGATTTCCCATTTTTAAATCTCAAATTACTTTAAATAATAATTCATCATTATAATGTTTCAGTTGCACATCAGATCTTTTTCTCATTATCCTTCTTTAGTTCTGATAAATCAGTGATTTAATAGATATTAAGATCTCTTAGGAAAGGAGCAGCTAGATGATGCAGTGGATAAAGTGTCAGGACTAAAGTCAGGAAAACTCATGTCCCCAAGTTTAAATGCAGTCTTAAACATTTACGAATTGTGTGATGTGGTGGATAGGATGCTAAGCCTGGAATCAGGAAGACTCATGAGTTGAAACATAGGATTCCTCATATGTAAAATTAGCTGGGGAAAGAATTGGCAAAGCACTCCAGTTATTTTTGCCAAGAAAATCCCAAATGGGGTCACAAAAAGTTGTATACAACTGAAATTACTCAACTATAGCCACAAAGACTTAGGAAAGAGTCCTACATCAAAAGCAAATGTTTTCCTGTCAGAGTCATCTGTTTTATTCTTCATGGTGTTATTTGTACTTGTTGTGTCTACCACCTGACAGTTTCTTCATAACTGTTAAAAGGATTCTGTGCTATCTACACAGTCTTTCTATTTGTTTATGTATTTTCCTGAATGATGCTTTCTCATGTTTCTTTTCAATGACACTTTTCTCTACCTTTACACTGAAGTCACCAAGTATTAGAGCATATATTTTAATTTGGAAAATCTTGTCAAATTCTTCACAGACTTTTTCTACCGCTTCATTTTCAAAAACCAATGAAAAGCTGCAATTATTTCCATGGTGATCTTTTTTGGAAATACTAATGGTAATTAGTCCTGAAATACATGATGTCAAAATGCCCTAGAAAACACTATCCCTTATCTCCAGGAACCAAATAACACCATGAAGGACACTTCTGTTATCCCTCTCTAATCCAATAAACATGGAACGCCTCTTCTCGCTTCAGGCTCAGAGTTTACACTGCTGGGCATCTGCCTCATGAGAAGAATTGCAACAGTCTCCAGCAGACATTTTTGTCCCCTGTTCTGTGGCGGTCGATATGGATGCTGAGTAACAATTTCCCCTGCACTGTATGCTATAGGCAACACTGCAGAACCTGAGAACACAGCAGCAGAGGGAGAAAGACTGAAGGCAACGGTGTCCTGAGTCAGTGGAAGTGTTTGGCTCATCTCAATGGAAACAGTAGAGAAAGGGGGAAACGGTGCACTCCAGGGGGGCTTTTAAAGAGCTTGTGACCCCATTCTAGCAGTGCGTCTAAACATTTCTTCTACAGCAGCTTCCCTAGGAAGCTTACAGTCGGCATTCCCATTATCCAAAGCCAGTTGTTTGATCAGTGATTTAGCTGCAGTCCCATCCCCACCATAGGTACTACTGCTTGTGTTAAATGGGCTAAAAAATCGGTGAATGGATCTTGATTTCCTTGCTTGATCTTAGTGAAAGAGACGTTCTTATCAGCACCAGGGAGCTTCAAACCAGACTGTTTTGGCACATTTCATGACTTACTCATAAGCTTATAACGTGAATCCTAATTATCAGGGCAGGGTTAATTCCCTATGATTGATATATTGCCCCTTGTATCTTTTCATTAGGAAGTATTCGTATTAATTGGGCCCCAGATAATTTTCTCTACAAGATATAGTTCACATTTTGCTTCTGAAAACAGAGTTCTAGGAGAATTTTAATAAAGAGTCTCCTTATAAAATGGAGAATAAATGGGAAAGTTGATGTATGGGTATCCGTAGAATGGGTCAAAGTCAATATCACCCAACAATTTTTGAAAATCATCAAGATTTTGTAACGAATCTGTTCTTGTCTCAAATTTCTGGGGTCAGATTATTTGAGAATCCATCAGAGAGCTAAGACAGGAAAAAAAAAGAGGCTTGTCTCTGGATTTTTTTTTTTTTTAAACAAACTAACCTCTCTGTATCCCAAACAGCTGTTTTATAGGCCCTTTGCAGAGCCAGGGTTGGGTCATTTAGATTAATCTGGATATCTCAGGCTCACTGCTGAAATAGTATGTTGAAAATAGCCATTATTCCCTTTAGGAATGCCTATTTCAATATTTTATCATCTTGTTTTGCTAATGTTAACCTTGCCTCTCTCTCTTATTCACATGCACAATAATTACCAATAGTCCTCTTAACTTACACAAGCTAAGGCAGAAATATCCGATCATTCTTGGCAGAATTCCACAAGCCTGAGTTCTGATAACAAAGGCTCCTAGCTTACATGAGTTTTTAAAGTGATAGCACAGGGCTTTTCTGTTTTCTCAAAAGTTCCTAAACTCTCCAATCCCTTTCATTCTGTGCATTTCTCACTTCTACATGCTTAGACACATACTCTCTGAGCCACTCTGGAAGAATTACTACTATGAATGAATTTCAGTTTAGCCTGTTTTTCACAAGCTTGCTAACTTTTAACCCAGAACCCAGAAAGCAAGGCAGACCTAGACACATAGCAGCTTTTACTTAGAGATTTAGGCCTGATATACTGTTAGTCCTGGGAGTGTCCTCCCAATTTTCTTCCCTTTATATTTTCATGTTTCATTACTCATTTCAGTCCTAGCTTGTTCTGGGCTTACTTTTGTGGTCAGACACCTCTTCTGGTTTTTGGATAATATCAGCTTAATTGTTAACCTCCTTAAGAGAAGTTTGCCTAGCTTGTTCTGGGATTTTAAGGTGAACTTGGCCCATCTTCTCTAGTATCCGTTATTAGTCTGACAAACTAGAGAGGCTCTTCTACTTCTACCCGAGCTTGGGAGAAAGTTTCCTGCCCTTTCCCTCTTCTACCATAGCGCTTTCTTTTTGTATGAGGCTTATTTCGTGCCTGTTTGGGATCCTCTTGTCCTTCTGCAGACTCTGCAAACTACCTCTTTTTCTTCCTCCTCCGTATGTGTGTGTGTGTGTGTGTGTGTGTGCCCACTGTAAGGGCTTATTTCCGAGTTTACCCTTACCTCTCTCCTAAGGGGACTTCCTCAGCCTGACGGAGTATTCCTCCAGGCCGGGGCTCTACTGTGACTGAGGGTCCTTCCTCCAGAACCCCTTGGGTGCCAACTGTTGCTGATGGCTCAGCTGAGCTGAGCCCTGGGGGAGGATGGGCTGACTAAAGCTGGAGATGGAAAACAACTCCACTTATTCCATCGCTAACTTAGCTTTATAGAGAGCATAAGAGAAGAAACAGTGCACCTTATCGGGTGGCCAGCACCTCTCTGCCTCACTTCCTAGCAGCCTTGAGCACTGCGGGGGAAGGAGGGATGTCTCCTGGAGGACGCGCTGAAGCCGGAGCAGGAGAGTTCTAAGGTCCGACCTGGACTCGCAGCTTAGACTGTGCAAGTCCTCTCCACCCCAGGACCACGGTTTAACCGGGATGGAGTGTAAAGACTACAGGCTAGCTCTGCAGAAACACCAGTGAGGAACTCTGGAGCTTGCCGGGTTCAAAGATAGCCTCAGCCTGAAAAAAAAGTTAACCAGGAAGAAAAGGAGGTGCAGAATCTTAAAGAAGATTTTTTTTTTTTGAAAATTAGAGTCGGGCAAGGGGAAGCCAGTGAAGCTTAAAGAAATCAAGAAATAAATAAAACAAAATGTAAAGAATGAAAAAAAAATAGAACAGGATATGAAATACCTTATGAATAAAATGAGAAACATTCTATGCATATCCAAAGAAGGAACTGATTCTGTCTGAATACAGATTGAAGCATTTCCTATTTCTCTTTTTTTTTAACTTTAAAAATTTTTAAGAGTTTTTATTTTCATTAGGGTAAGAAATCTATGTTTTCTTTCACAACTTGACTTTTATGGAAATGTTTTGCATAATTTCAAATCTGGTTTCTTAATTGTGGATGGGGTTAAGAGAAAGAACTTAGAACTCAAAAATCTTAAAAACAAATGTAAAAAATGTTTTGAATGTAACTGGAAGAAAAAATTAATTAAAAATAAAAAAGAGAAAAGAGAAAGATAGTAATTATGCTCTATGGATGAGATGCAGAGAAAGAACACGTGTGTGTGTGTGTCTGTATGCATGTACCATGAAAGGTCTAGTACCCTCCAAAATTTATAAAGAAAAGGGGGAGGGAACTGGTTAAGATAGGGTATAGAAAAGTGTGTAGATTTATGACAGTGGAGCCTACTGTGTAGATTAATGGGAATTAGATTTAAAAAAAAAAAAAGGAGAGAAGAGAAGAAAAGAGGGATGCATACAATAGGTGGGGGGAGGTTAAACCTTAATAAGGAAAGTTAAGGAGTAGAATTAAAGTAGAAGAATTAGCAGGGATAGGAAATAACAGATATATACAAACATAATAGGGATCAGGAGTAGAATTCTTACATGGGAAGATGACACTTGTAATTCATAAGAACTTCCTCATTTCTAGGGCAGTTAGAAGGAGTATATATAAACAGAGGACACAGGTGTGTGTTGAATATGAAGGAATACTATCCAAAAAGAAAAAAATCATAGCGGGGATAGGACTGTACTGGGAGAAAGGGAAAAGGAGAAAAGTAGAATGGGATAAATTATGAGAAAAAAAAAAAGAGGCAAGAAAAAACTTTTACAGTGGAGGGCAAGAGGGAAGAATTAAGGGGGAGCGAGTGAACTTTACTTTCATCAGAATTGGCTCAAAGAGAGAATAACATATATATTCAATGGGTATAGAAATCTATTTGTTCTACAAGGATGTAAGAGGGAAAGTAGATAAGAGATGTAGGGGGGAGGGGTTAATAATGAGAGAGTTTTTATGAGTTTATAAGTACAAAATTATTTATAGCAGATCTTTTTGAGTTGGAAGATAATTGGAAATTGAGGGGACATCTATCAGTTGGGGAATGGCTAAACAAATTGTAGTTTGTGATTATGATAGAATACTATTGTGCTATAAAAAATGATGAGCAAGATGCTTTCAGAAAAATCTGGAAAGACTTCATTGAACAAAGTGAAATGTACTATATACAAAGTAACACCTATGAATGACTATTCTCAGCCATACAATGATCCAAGACATTTATAAAGGATTTATGAGGTGGGGGGTGGGGGGAATACCATCTATCCTCAGAGAAAGAACTGATGGTATCTGAATATAGATTGAAGCATACTTTTTTACTTTTGAGATGTGTATTTGGTTTTTATTTTGGTCTATGTGTTCTCTCACAAGACTATTATGGAAATGAAATATCGATTAAAAAAATTAATAGGTCACTACCAGGAAGGAAAACAAGGCTGCAAACTTCAAGAGATTTGGTAGTTACGTTTAACAATTCAGTTAAAAACCAACAGATTTTACAAAGTGATCAAGAGAAAGACTCTCAAATACAAAGGAAAAGAAAAGTTGAATAATGCCAGACTATTCTATAACCTATCACAAAATATCAGATAGAATGGAATAATGTTTTCTGAGAGCTGTAGAGTTCAGGGTGACTTACCTTGTAAATCTGAGCTTAACCATAAATGAAAAAATTAGATGTTCAGTAATGAAGAAGCATTTGAAACATTTTTAAGGGAAAAAATGAAACTGTTTGAGATTGCTTTTCAGACATCCCAAACAACAGAAATATAGGAATGAATAGATGTTATAGCCCAAGTCAACAACCTTAACAGTAACTGCAGATGGATGAGTCAAAAAGAGACTTAATTTTTAGACTAGGTTGAAGGTGAAATCGTGAAGGAAAGTGTTATGGAGGTGAATCAATCAATTTATTTATTTGTGGAGCTGCAATACAATTTGGGAGGATACTTGAAAGGGAAGGAGGAGCTCAAGGGGATAGAGCAGAAGATGCCATGTATCTAAGTCATATGGAGTGCTTCAGAGGAAAAGTGACCTCTCATTATGAGGAAAGTCTATAAGGCAATGGGTTAGAAGGAGGGGGAAAAATTTGAAAAGAGGAGGGGGGGGAAAGCTTCACTGATAAAAAGAGATGGTCTATGGAGACAGGGAATTCCTGCTGGGTGTGATTTTGTTTATGTTACAGGATACAGTCAGACTCTTCCATTCCAGGCCACCAAATGATGAGGTTCAGCCACCAAAATGGTAGAAAATGGGATGATACCTCAAAAGTATGTTGGGATTACAGGGTGGTATCACAAAGCATCTCAAAAGAATTTGTAGACTTAGACATTTTCCCAAATCAAGAGGCAAAGATTTTATTATGCTGATAAGAATAGAACAAATCCATAAAAATTCTTAACAAGGATAAGGGTTTTAGCCATTAACAAGGGGAAGACAAATTCCTGAAAGTAACCAGGAGGAAGGCATCATTAAGGGAAAGATGCCATGAGGCAAATAATACTGAAAAAAAAGTTTATAACAAGGAGTATGTCATTGACAAGCAGATTAAATTCATAGAGAAGGTTAGCCAGAATCTACATATGAGAGCATAATTTGGGGGAAGGGGGACATCATAACTTGGTTTTCTGATTGGATATTCTAAAAGGGGGTTTCCTCCATCTGGGATGGGACTGTAATCTAAAGTCTACTTGAACAAAGGCCTAAACAAAATCAAAAGGGTCTACTTATAATTCTATCTGAGCTCCTCCTGCTTTGTCTCTGAGTAGGTAGGCTTTTCTCTGCCAATCCACATCTAGGTATCCAGGATCCCATCAGTTTGTGGTATTTGTAGTGTGAAAATTCCATTTATCTTTGGCTAGGGGAGGGGCAAGAGTGGAGATTGGAACTCTTGGGGGCACCAAGCACCAAAGGGAGTAAGAAGATTTTAACTCGGGGAGATTTTGAGACAAATGAAAAAAACTAAAGGGAAGGGAGGGAGTAATAAATCATTAGTAGGTAGCATAATTTAGGACAGACATGGTGAAGAAGGAGCTCTACACTGAGGCAGTATCCATCTGAAACTGTGATGATTGACCTTGTTCTGAAATAGTAGGGAAAGAGGAGGGCAAGCTCTAAAAAGCCACAGCCAAAAATTGTTTTGGGGGGGAAACCTAGAATTAATACTTTAAAAGTTTGATTGAAGAATCTAGAAAATAGAGACTAGATAATTTTACAAATCATAGAGCAGAGAAAGGAGATTTAAAATAAACAGAAATGATGGACGAAGAAAGGATTGAAATTCTTTTTGGAAAGAGGCATAAAAATGAAAATTTTAAAACTAGTAAATAGGACTTGTTGGGGAAATCTGAATCACTAAAAAGAAACAAGGGGGGGGGGAATTATATAACTAGATAAAAGCAAGTGAAAAAAAAAGAAAAATAAGCAAAGCTCTCAAAGGGAAGGAATGGGGATTGAGAAGAAAGAGAGAAATCCTAACTTGAAAAAAATGCCTAATATTAGAGAGAGGAAGACAATATAAACTAATAATTTAAATGTGAATGAAATAGTTCAATAAAACAAAGAATGACAGATTAGATTTTAAAAAAAACTAAAATCGTTGATTACAAAAAATACTTTTAAAAAACAAAAGAGGAGGATAATATAAACTAATAACTTAAATGTGAATGAAATAGTTCAATAAAACAAAGAATGACAGATTAGATTTTTTTTAAAAAATTAAAATCTGTTGATTGCAAAAAATACTTTTAAAAAACAAAAGTACATGTGAAATAAAATTCAGGGGATAAGAAAAAAAATTGCCTTGCATCAAATGAATCCAACAAAAGCAGGAGTTGCAATCATGCTAAATGACAAAGCAAAAATAGACATTCAGAAAATAAAAAGGAATTTTAAAAAAGAAGCTACTTTATGCTGAAAGGAACCATAGGCAACAAATCGTCATTAATAAACTTATACTCTCCAAATCATAAAGATCTATGCTACAAGAAGACATAGATAGTAACATAATAGTGACAAGAAACTTTAATATCCCTCTGTTGGTTTTGAATAAATCTAACAGATAAACAAAAGGGAAAATATGAGGACCAAACAAATTGCTAGAAAAACTAAAGTTAAAAAACTTATGGAATCTTCTAAATCTACGAAATGGACAACAAAAAATATACTTTCCCCTACCTTGAGGCAATTGGGTTAAATGACTTACCCAGGGTCACACAGTTAGGAAGTATTAAGTGTCTTGAGATCACATTTGAATTCAGATCCTCCTGAGGGCTGATGCTCTATCCACCGTGCCACCTAGCTTCCCCAAATATATGTATTTTTCTGCATCATATGTAACTTTTACAAAAATTGACATGTACTGGGGCACAGAGATATTACAAAGGTAAAAAAGCAAAAAAGTTAACATGTCTTTTATAGATTTATAATGCAATAAAAATAGTCATTGGTTCAGAGATCACAACAGACCCAAATGGAAACAATGGAAAACGAGTAGTTTTTTTTTTATAAGGATCAAAGGACAGACCATAGAAAGGAAATCATAGAAATATATATGTAAAAGAAAATGCTAAAATTTCTGGATTTCAGTTACAGTAGTCCTCAGGGGAGAAATCATATCTCTATAACTATATGTTAATAAAATAGAAAATGAGAAAATTGATGAAAAGTATAGGCATAGAGGGACCTTTTTTAATGTCAAAAGCATCTTTTTTAATAAGGAGTATACAGAAAAAGTTTTTCCAATAAATAAAGAATGAAGCAAAAATACGCACTCTTCCCAATATTATTTGACATAATAATGGAAATACTGAAAATCTGGAAATACTAGCAATATCAGTAAGGTAAGAGAAAGGAATATAGGGCATAGAGTAAAGACTAGATAAAGAAATTATGAAACTTCCCTTATTTCCTCATAATATGATAGTATAAATGGAAAACCTTAGGCAATCAGCAAAGTTGCTAATTGAGACAATAACTGAAGCAAAGTTGTAGGCAACAAAATAAATCTTCAAAAATCAACAGCATTTCTATATGAAAATAACAAAATATCCAAAACAGTAATAGTAAGGGAAATCCCTTCTAAATAAATATAACTTGCTTGCCTGTAATACCTGGGAATTAACCTGCCAAAGCACATGTATAGATTCAATTATAAAGTACTCCTCAAAAAAATAAAAATAGCTTAAATAGCTGGGGGAATATTCAGTGTACTTAACTGGCAATGTTAATATAATAAAAATTGATTCTAATAAGACTAGAAGTATGGATGCTTAGCCTATATTTTCACCACATTGCATTGGTAATAGGCTCAATGCTCTGCCAGCGTCCACATTGGAGAACTGGAATATAGGAGCAAGAGATTAGAAATCATCTTCCATGGAGGAAAGACTTCAATTTTTTTTTCCGAAATATGTAGACGCACACATATACATGAGAGCAGCTAAATGACTCAGTGGATAAAGTACGACAAAGCTGGAGTCAGAAAGATGAGTCTTCCTGCATTCAAAATCTGGCCTTAGATGGTTATTAGCTGTGTGATCCTGGGCAAATCATTTAACCCTGTTTGTCTCAGTTTCTTTATCTGTAAAATAAATTGGAAAAAGAATGAAATTGCAAACTATGCCAGTGTTTTTGCCAAGAAAACCCCAGCAAGAATGATACAAAGTCAGACATGATTAAACATTATTTATATGTGTATGTGTATGTATGTGTGTGCCTTGTTACCTGTTTGTTTGCTGGCTATCTCCCTCTTTTTCACCCCACTGGAAGACCTTGGAAAGAAGTACTAGAGGCAACAATACCAGCTCTTTTGTCTAGATGCACATTGTCCCCTGCTTTTGAGAAACTATAAAAATATGAATTAGTAGTGTTTTTTGTACAACACTAAGCCTTCATTTTGCCAGGAAAAGTGTTAATCGTAATAAAAATCTTTCTCTTTCTGTTTCCCCTTCTATTATAAAGACCAAATATTTTATTATTAAATTAAATATGCATCAATTTGCAAGCACACTTATTAGTAATTACTAAATTATTTATACTCTCCTTTTGAACCTAAAAGATAGTCATTCAAATGTCCTCAGTGTTAGTTGATTGTTTTTCTTCCTTTTTTTTTTTTTTGCTGAGTCAATTGGGGTTAAGTGACTTGCCCAGAGTCACACAGCTAGAAAGTGTTAAGTGTCTGAGACCAGATTTGAACTAAGGTCCTCCTGACTTCAGGGCTGGTGTTCCATCTGCTGAGCCACCTATCTGCCTCTAGTTGATTATTTTTAAAAAGAACTTTGCATTACTTCATTCTGACTTAAATACTTTTTCTAGAATATCCCCTTGCAACCATTATTTAAATAAGTTTGATATTAGACTGACAATGAGAGTCAATATAGACAAATACAAATAAAATAAATTTCCTGAAAAATAACAAATTTACTATAGACATTACTCAGTTAAAGATTATGTTTATAGTATTAATCTTTATTTTTACATAATAACTTTGTTCTAGAGTGATTTTAAAATTAAATTTCTTAGTTATAGAAATAACTATAGTTACTTCAAATTTAATTAATGAACATGCTGCCCAATATAAAAAAGAAATAAGTAAAATTATTCAAATGTTTAAAAAATGAACTGCAGTTCATATATTTTACTATTTCTATACCATCTAAAATTATTATTATAGTATTTATATACTGTCTGGGGCAACTAATTGGTACAACAGATAGAGTGTTGATCTTAGAGTAAGTAAGGATCTTCGTTCAAATCTGATCTCAGAAACTTATTAGCTGTGTGTAGTTGGACAAGTCACTTAACCCTGTTTGCCTCAGCTTTCTCATCTGTAAAATGAAGTGGAGAAGATAATTGCAAATCACTTCAATATTTTTGCCAAGAAATACCCAAATGGGGTTACAAAGAATCTGACACAATTGCCAAATGCCAAACTGCCAATAACCTACAACAAGATATACTATCTTTTTTACTTCATTCTCCTGCATTGACTATATTTTGGGCATCATATGTATCTATATCTATATATAAAGTTCATATATGATTTTTTTATAGGACCTACCCAATAATATGATTCACCAAGTTGCCATTAAGTCTCTTCCTCAAGAGTGGTTGTGGTGTGAAACATGGTGTGATGATGAATCCAAAAAAAAGGCCAAAACAATTGATCTGGTAAGTTTCTCTGTATTTCTCAAGGCATACAATATGTAGAAAAAGTAGAAAAGAAAGAAGCCTGGTCTTACTGCAAAACTAAGAGAGAAGTCCTGGTGGAGTTCCTGCATTGCATTGGTGACCAAAGAACATCTAGGGAAATATTATCCTTCAAGACTTCCATTTATTACAAAAGACCCAGGAATTCTTATGCACATCAAGCACTATTATTTTGATCCTGAGTTCTGACTAAATGTATAACATGAATAATGTATTTTTCAAATATATGTAGATATGATTGTGATTAATAAAATATAAATTAATTTAAAAGTGTTCTGAACTTGGAGTAGTTTTGGCATTGTGTATTTTCTCATTCAATGGATAGTATTAATTACATATTATACAACAACAACAATAATAATACTAATAACTAATACTTTCTAGGAAGTTTGAAAAACTTGAACAAATTAGTCTAGGAGAAGGCCTAGGAGAATACCAAGTTGTATTGCTCTTGTATGTATACTTTATGTAAGGACACAGATATGAATTAATCAGAATGAAAAGGCATGGAGAGGCAGTCTAACCCTGTTGAAAGGAATAAATGTAAATAGTCAAATATTGGGAATTTATGTATATATTACAAATGTTATAATACAACAGCTTTCTTGGATTTTTTTTACTCATTGCTCAATATGCTATAGTGATTTAAATTAGTAAGCATAAGAGGTATGATAGAAAGACCATCACAAGCAACTAATCCATAAATATTCATAGATATGGAATTCATAGAATTAATTATTCTTGTTAAAGCTTATTCTAACAAGACTATGGTATGAATTTTCCTAAGTGATGTCAAGCTATGTAATTCTATTAATTTTGTTCATGTTTTTTTCACTTTTTATTTTTTGCTTTGATAAACTATTCCTTCAATGAGTAATCATTTAATATATTCCTGTTATGTGCCAAGTACAGTGCTAAGTGTTAGGGATATAATAAGAGATGAGAAACAGTTCCTGCTCTCAAGGAGTTCATAATTTAATGAGGGAGACAATCTGAAAACATAATATACAAACAAGCTATATAAAAGATAAATAGGAAGTAATAGAGTAAAGGCACTAAAAGTAAGAGGGATTAGGAAAGATTTGCTATATCAGGTAAAATTTTAGCTGAGATTTAAAGAAAGACAGCAGATAGAATTGATGAAGGAGAATGTTCCAGACATGGGAGACAAGTGAAGAAAATGCTCAGAGCTGAGAGACAGAGGATATTATACCTGGAAAAACAAGGACGACAGTGTCGCTGAATTAAAGAATATATGGAGCGAAGTAAGGTACAAAAAGACAGGAAAGGTAGGAAGGTTGTGGATTATAGTGGGCTTTGAATGTCAAAGAGAGATTTTCTATTTAATTCTGAAAGCAACAGGAGCCCATGCAGTGTATTGAGTAGGAGGAGTGACATTCAAATGCTTTTTAGAAAAATAACTTTAATAGCAAATTAGAAGGTGGGATGAAGTAGGAAGGCAGGAAGATCCATCAGCAAGCTGATCCACCAGCAGACTATTGCAATAATCAAGGCACTAGGTGATGAGGGCTTGCACTAGAATGGTGACAGCATCAGAGGAAAAAAAGGGGGCCCATTAGAGAAATGTTGTAAAGGCAAAATCAATAGGCTTTGGCAACAGATTAGAAGGGGTAGAAGTGTGGTGTTCTCCTCTTTAAAATAATATATGATGGTCCTCTCTGGGAGCAGGTTTCTCGGGGAGGTTTCTTGGAGGCAGCCTTAGTTTCGGTTAAGAGTAATAATCACTCCAGATGCAGCCAGCTGATAAAATCCAAATGTTTATTTCTCTAAAAGCTCTTGCAGCTTTGTCCTTTGCTTCTGCCTCTGCTTTCTTCAGCCTCCAGCCAGCACAAAGGTGGAAGATGGAATGAATCTGTCTCCACCTCTGACAGTGGGCTTCTGTGTCTCCCAGAGTCCTCCTGTATCTGTCCCAGAGTGCTTATGTGTCTGTCCCAGAGTGCTCTCTGGCCCTAAGAGCTTCTTGCTTATATGAGCTCTCTAAAGGTGTGAACACAAGCATTGTTTCTATCAATTTTACTTAGTACCTTGTTTCAAGTTCTGGCCCATAACATCTCCTTGTAAGATCAGATCAATGATACTGGACCATGCTAAATTAGATAATTATTGTCTCTATCAACTCTAATGACTTAACATTTTGTAAGGATTCTAACACAGAAGTGAGAAGTCAAGAATGATGCTTGAGGAACTGGGAGAATGATATTGCCCTCTATATAATAGGAAAAAAAGGTGTTAAAGGGAAAGTTTAAGATGTTTACTGGACATCTAGCTCAAGGTGTCTGAAAAGCAGCTGGAGATGTAAGATTGGAGATCAGCAGGAAAATTAAGACAGAATAAGTGGATTTGAGGATCACCATTATAGAGATAATCATTAAATCCATGGGAGCTAATGAGATCACACAATGAAGTAGTATAGAGGCAGAGGAGATAGGCCAGAACAGGATCTTGAGGAACACTTACAGTTATTGCATTTGGCTACTAAGAAATCATTGGTAACTTTGGACAGAGCAGTTTCAGCCGAAAGATCCACTTGGAAGCCAGATTGTGATGTGTTAAGGAGAGTGAGAAGAAGTGGAGGTATATATGGCCTTTTAGAGAAGACTAGCTACTTAGGACAAGATATAGGAGATATAGGAGAGTGAGCAGCAATGTAAGGATCAAGTGAGGGTTTTTTAGTATGGAGGCGATGAGGGTCTGTTTGTAGGGGTAAGGAATGAGACAATAGACAGAAAAAGATTAAAAATTAAGATACATAGAGGGTGACATTGGCAATCTGTTGAAAGGGACAGAATGGAATGGGATCACGTGAGTGGTATGGGGGGTTAGCCTTGGAAATGAGTAAGACCACCTCTTCATGTGAGACAGGAGTAAAGGAATAGAGAGTGGCTGAAGGCATACAAGTAATATGAGAGGAAGCTTACAGCAAATGGCCTCAATTTTTCCCTTAAATATAATAAAAGGTTCTTAGATGAGAGTCAGGAGAAGGAGAGTCACAGGAAATCTGAGGAGGAATAAAAAGGTCAGAAGAGCCCCTGTGGAGAATGGGATAGTAAGTTGATGGGGGAAGTAGAGCAGGATTGCCTAACAGCAGTGAGAGCCCAATTGAAGTTATGTTACATACATTTCTTTCTTTCCTTCTTTTTTCAGTTTTCCCTACCATTATTTAAAATAGTTGTAATTATTTTATAGGTTATTTTTGCTCAGTTGTCTAGAACTTTGTGATCTGAACTTGCTTGTTCTTTAATAGCTATGTTAGATATTATTGTTTTGTGTGCATTGAGAGGCAGACTAACATAGTAGATTCAAATATTATCTCAGGCATAAATTGGCTTTATGACCCAACATAAATTGTTTAGATTCTCTAAACCTCAATAATTCATTGAGTAAATTCATTTACCAATTCATTGGTAAAACTGAGATAATAACAGTTTCTCCCTCAAAAGGTGGTTGTGAGGATCAAATGGGACAACATATGTAAACCAATTTGCAAATCTTTATAAGTATTCTATAACTGTGAGCTATTATTATATCTCTAGAAGGCTAGAGAGAATCTTTTTACATCAAGTTCTAAGTGGCATCAATCTATAGTGGCAAGCAAATTCTTCTGCTCTAACAAACTCCTTAGAGTTCAGTGATGGTCATGACAAAATGTTCTTGGAAGATTTTCATAAGCTCACAAAAATTGTTAGCAATCAGAGATAGTATCGGGAAACTATGCATTGTTGTTTTGAAGTATCAGTAACTGAATACAAAAAGATGGTATTTCATATTAGAAGATGGAGGAATGCAAAAGAAAACAGAAGCACTTTTATGTATTGGATCAGTATGATTCATTATATGAAATCACAACCCTTTGAATTTCCCTTTGGAAAGAACCGTTAACAGAGGAGAGGAGTATTTTACTCCAGAAAAGGATCTTGATGAAGTAATGAAGGAAAATAAAAAAGTACTCTAAAATTTTTTTTTAATGAAAAGCAAAGTGATTCATAAAATTGAAAACAAGGCAAATATAAGATATGATGGTAATCTGGCTTATTGAGAGGCTCATTCAGATATTTATACATTGAACTTTTTTACTTCCAATGCAGATTAAAAGATGTATTTAAAAATTCAAGTTTTTTAATAGATATTTCATTATCTTTCTTATAGCTCCTTTGAGTTAATGGAGATATCTACATTAAGAATTATATGATTTAGAGGCATCTCCAAGTTTATCCAAAAATGTGTTTAAGTGACTATGAAGTGAATTCTATACATTGAATTTTTTTTCCCTACACCTTTCTTACCACTATGAAATAAAAGATCAGTTATCCAAGAAAAAGAATTTCTGAATAGATAGAATTAAAATTTCAAGCAAGGAAAAAAGCTGAGACACTGGCTAAGCCCACTTGTTGTTAGTTATAATTCACTAGGAATAGCTCACCTCTAATATAGTTATTATGGACATGAAAATCACTTTTTAAAAGTGACAACATGGAGAAAATGAGACAGGCAAATATTGACAAATGTCCAAGAGGATGAAAAAAGCCTTGTAAAAGTATATGAGATTTATTTTTTATCACAATATAAATAACATTATCCTAAATTTGAAAAGAGGCAATTAGGTGGCTTATTGGATGGAGCACTGGCCCTGAAGTCAGATCTGAGTTCAAATCAAGCCTCAGACATTTATTAGATGTGTGAGCCTGGGAAAGGCATTTAAGTTCTGTTAACCTTTTAAACTTTCCAGTATCTTTGCCAAGGAAACCCTATAGACAATATGATCTCACAGGATCACAAAGAATCAGACTTGATTGAGCAACTGAACAACTCCAACAGATTTGAGAGGTTAATTTCAAAAGCTGGAGAATTAAGCAGTTGTTCCTATTCATTGTCCAATATTAATAGCTAATGATCTCTAAATGTTCATCCAAGATGATTGTATTCTTCTCATTAAAATTTCCTCATTAAAAAATGAAAGAAAATTTCAAAGTATCATTTACAAAGCATTGTGCAACAGTCTTGCCTAGGTCTGGAGAAGAGTTTTGAAACATGACTATCTCAAATGTCCATCAAAAATCTGTAATGGGTCTCTTTATGTCTTGTCAGCTGCCATGTCTGTGGAGGGCCGGGAGCAATTGTTCTTAGAGTGGTCAGCCCCAGAGGCCTTTACAGCAGAGTGGATCTTTGCTAAAGTGCATTTTTGAGTCTGATTTGCTGTTTGCTTATATAAAGAGAAAGATCCATTTCTGACATTACTTATGATCAAGTCCTGCTTCATGATTCTCTTGAAGATTGAAGAGTACCAATGAGCAAGACTACATATATATGAATTTGTAGACAGTCTTTTCTGAAGATATTAGTTTGACAACCCACCTTTGACACACATTGAGTAATCTCAAATGTTGATTATTATATGGCTTGGAAGCATTTAATAAGTAGGGGGGGGAAACCTTTAAAATGTGTAATATAAACATATCCTTTGTTTTCCCAGAAAATACATAAGAAGTCCAAAGAACACATGCAAATAGGCTGTCAGTGAATTAATACTTACTGATCTATAAAGAACTATAAGTGCTATAAGAACCTAGAATCATATAACATTTAGAACTTGAAGGGATTTTTAAAGATGATCTAGTCATACTTCCTTACTTCACAGAAGAAGAAATTGAGGTTTGAAGAAGTAACATGATTTGGTCAAGATCACATGATAGTAGTATGCTTTTTTTCTATTCCATTCAAATATCATTATGTCATAGTGTTTTTAAAAAATTATTGATAACTTTTGGTTTTATATCTCATTACTTTCTTAATATGCTTTCTACATTTTACAAGCTGAGTATATTTTACAATTCTGAATATATTTTGTACTGTCACAAGTCTCCTTTTATAACAGAAATTTAAAAAGTAAAAGGGAAGAAAGCATAGTATTGATATTACTTCATTATCTATGGTACTCTTTAGCAAGAAGTAGTTTTCTTCCTTAACTCTTTTAATATCTGAGATCTGGAGCACTACCCTTGCTTTTTTTTTTCCCAGCTGAAGCTTAATATAGATAGTGCTCCTATCTTGTATCTTTACTCTGTATGCATTTCTCTGCTTCACATGTGTTTCTTGTAAACATCATATTACAGAATTCAGTCTTTTAATCCATGCTGCTATATGTTTCTATTTTATGGGAGAGTTCATTCCATTCACATCCACAGTTGAAATTAATAATTCTGAATTCTACCATCCTATTTTTCCCAAGTTATACTTTTCTCTCTCCTTTCTCCCTTTCCCTCCTAACCAGTGCTTTGCTTCTGACCACCACCTCTCTCAATATGCTTTCTCTTTTTTCAGCTCCCCTCTTCCTTTCTCATCCTTTTCCCCTTCCACTTCTGCCCTCCCTTCTATTAGCCTCTTTCTTTCCTTTCCCCTTTCCCTTCTCCCCTCCTACTTCCCTATAGGGTGTATTGTCTCCATATCTCTACAATGAAGGAAGGAAGATACATTTTCTCAGTTTTTCTCTGGAGGCAAACCTAGTACTCACACAACATTCAGTTTCATTTCATTTCTTTTCTATTTACAGTCTAGTTAATTGAGTATATTATTTTCCTGCCTTTGTTTACTTCAATCTGAATCAGTTTAAATAAATCTCACCAAGGTCTTCTGAATTTTTTATATTCATTATTTTCAATGAAAAAGTTGTAATTTTCTAATTACATTGTATTCAAATATTCTAATAATCCATGACTCTTTACATAGTACAATTTGCTTAACCACTTCTCAAACAGGAAGTACATACCTTGCTCCCAGTTTTTTTCCTACCACAAAAAGTGCTGTTGCACAGGAATTTTAGAGCATTCAAAAATCTTAAAAATAAATAAATGTGTATGTTTGTAATTGTTGTTCAGTCATTTTTCAGTCATGTCTGACTCTTTATGATCTCTTTTGGGATTTCCTTGGCAAAGATACTAGAATAGTTTAAAATTTCATTCTCCAACTCTTATAGATGAGAAGACTGAGGCTCAGCTTCAGATAAATTATTACACTTGTTCTTTTGTCACAGCAGTATTATTTAGTTTAACAGATAATATCTCCTGGATATTGATTTTTTGGATATTTTGTTTAAACTTTTAGTGCAATAATCCCAAAACCAAAGAACCTAAATTGAAAGCTGCTGTCCGGATTATCCCAGAATGGATAGAGTATGACACTGAAATTCGAAATCTGTTAAAAGAGATTGCAGTGGGAAAGAGAAATTCAAGTAAATCGTCCTCAAAAGAGGGTAAGTGAACCACGTGTTTTATTATTAAAGACTAAAGATTGGATTATAGATTTATTTCTTTATAAGTGAATTAATTAGTTCGTAACTCATGCTTCAAGAGAGCTTATTACATAATAATGTCCTGGATTAGTAGACTGAGCTCCTTTTATTTAAAGCAAGGCTATGGAAGGAACTGACATTCTACCCTTTGTAGACAGTCTCCTGATTTTTAATTTTCATAACAAGCTTTCAGGGAAATCTTTACCTCTTTATAGTAAGGAAAGCAAAGTTGTTTGCTTGTTTATTTTTTAAATTTTAAAATGTCTAAATCCCACAATTATACAGCAAGGAAAATATCAACAAGCTAATTAACCTATATCTTCACAATTAACGAAACATATTTTGGACATTGTTCTCTAATCTGTGTTCTTCATTACTTTAGGCTTCCCTGTTAATTTCCATTTAGAAAGGACTGACTGCGAAATTGCTGATGGAAACTGGCTAGTATAGTTTTGTGCCTGATACCTTTATAAATTATCATGTCACATAATGAGAGAGGAGAGAGAGAGAGAGAGAGAGAGAGAGAGAGAGAGAGAGAGAGAGAGAGAGAAGGAGAAGGAGAAGGAGAAGGAGAAGGAGAAGGAGAAGGAGAAGGAGAAGGAGAAGGAGAAGGAGAAGGAGAAGGAGAAGGAGAAGGAGAGGAGGAGGAGGAGGAAAAGGAAAAAAGAAGAAGAAGAAGAAGAAGAAGAAGAAGAAGAAGAAGAAGAAAAGAAGAAGAAGAAGAAGAACAAGAACAAGAAGAACAAGAACAAGAAGAAGAAGAAGAAGAGGAAAAAGAAGAAGAAGAAGAAAAGAAGAAAAGAAGAAGAAGAAGAAGAAGAAGAAGAAGAAGAAGAAGAAGAAGAAGAAGAAGAAGAAGAAGAAAAGGAAGAAGAAGAGGAAAAAGAAGAGGAAAAAGAAGAAAAGAAGAAGAAGAAGAAGAAGAGGAAAAAGAAGAGGAAAAAGAAGAAAAGGAAGAAGAAGAAGAAGAAGAAGAAGAAAAGAAGAAGAAAAATAAGAAGAAGAAGAAGAAAAGGCAGAGATGTTTTCACTTGACTTCTGTTTTTTCTCCCAGAAGAAAAATGTTAAGAGAGAGTTAATACCATAGATAGTAGATAGGAAAAAGAGACAATTAAAAAAAAATGCAACTAATTGCCCTTGTTGTATTACCAAGCCTAGATGAACTACATCCTGAATATTACAAGAACTGGCAGGTATGACTGCAGAGCTAATCTCAGAGATATTTGAAACTTCATGAAAAATAAGAGAAAGTATCCTAGAACTGGAGAAATGCAAAAGTTCCAACTTTCAAAAAACTGTAAAGAATGGATCAGTAAACCAGTAAACTATAGACCAGTGAGTTTGACTTAGTTCCCTGGCAGAATTCTAGAATGGATTATAGGGCTGGCAGACATCTAGGTAAGAAAATAGCACTGATAAAGATCTACTATGACTTTGTTGACAATAAGCTATTCCAGATTATTCTTTTTTCCTTTTATGACAGGTTTACCTAACTGGAAGATCCAGTAAATGCTATGGACATAGTTTACTTAGATTTTAGCAGAAATTTAGGTAAAATATTTAATACTATTCTTATGGAAATATGGAAAGAAGTAGGTTAGATAGTAACACAATTAGATGGATTTGAAAACAATTGAATGAACAAACTTAAAGAGTAATCATAAGTATTTCCATATTAATATGGCAAGTGATCTCCAAAAGAGTGCTGCACCCATCCCCCCATCACATGGTTCAAAAATTTTCTCTTTTCATTAAAAAAAAAAAAAAAAGCCTCCCATCTCTGGCACATTACAAATATTTTTTTTTTCGCTTCAAAGAGGGAATGATTGGCTGAATGGAATAGAGAAAGATCATAGGGTTCATCCTTATCTCTGTTATAAAGTATGTGAGATCTAGTATATTTGAGAACTAAAGTGTTACCAAACCAAACAAAACAAACCCTACTTCTCTTGGACTGAGCTGAACGTTGTCACAATTTTAGAAATAGAGATTTCCAAAAAAATTTAGGAAGGCTAACTATGGACATGTATACATATATTGTATTTAACTTATACTTTAACATATTTAACATGTATTGGTCAACCTGCCCTCTGGGGGAAGGGGTGAAGGGAAGGAGGGGAAAAATTGGAACAGAAGGTTTTGCAATTGTCAATGCTGAAAAATTACCTATGCATATATCTTGTAAATAAAAAGCTATAATAAAAAAATTAGGAAGGCAAGGTATAGTAGGGGCAGCTAGGTGGCACAATGGAAAGAAGGCCAGACCGGAGTCCAGAAGACTTGAGTTTAAATCCTTTCTCAGACACTTATTAGCTGTGCACCCTGGGCAAGTCACTTCACCTTGTTTGCCTCAGTTTCCTCATCTGTAAAATGATCTGGAGAAGGAAATGGCAAATCACTCTAACCCTAAATGGGATCATAGAGTTAGACACAGAGTGAAAGAACAAGAAGGTATAGTAGGTAAATGAAAAACAATCGAGCCTAAGGATTTGGGAGCATTTTTTCTTATCTCTCACTAGCTTGACCAATAGCAAGGAGCTTTTATTTGAGGAGCTTTGAGTTTCTGTTTGAATTATATTTGAAAGAACTTTCAGATTAGCTCTAATGTTAAAAGATCTCAATTTTGCTTTATAGTGGCTGTGCTAATGTGCATTCTTTAGCAAGCAATAATAATTCAGTTGCATCAGTGGAAGAAAGTTTGCACTTGCAAACAAAAATGCTAAGTAGCAAACACATCCTTAAGTATATCTTTAACAGAGATGTACAATTGCTGAGACCAAACATTATGGAAAATATTGCACCTGGTAAAGTATTCATTCTGTCACATCCAGCATACACAAGTTGATGGCCTGCTTCCAGAGGCATTTAGCAGCATGGAAATTGGGTTGGAGAAGGTGGAAAGTGGGAAAAATCCAGGGTTTGATTTGGAAAACCGAGCAACAATAGCGCAAGGAAGCAAGGGACGGACTACAAAGTAGAGGATGGTTAAAATCGAACTTTTCGAGAGCCTTGCAGCAGACCAGGCCTCAAGCCATTTCCTTCCCTGTCTCTTTACTATAGATCCTTCCTACTAACTTCTTGAAATGACTTCTGGTCTTTCTGCTCCAGAGCCTTTTGAAGGGCTCCCAAGGCCATGCCCAAACCAGCCCCACCTCCATCTTCCACCTTGACCTCCTGACTAAACGCACCTGGGTCCGTTTTTTCTCCATGGAGGAACACCAGATGGATTTGAGGACTGCTGCTTTATAATATAGTTTCCCCAACTTATGCCTGCTTTTATATTAAGGGACTTCAACTCTCTCAAATACCCTAACCATTCAGTTCCTCAACCTACTCAACTCTCATAAGCTACTCTTCCATCGCGTCTCAATCAGATACACTGCCCTCCTTGAATCCTCAGCCCCCTTATGATACCATTGGTTCCATTCATGCCTACTCTTGTGCTGCTGAATGAAGGTCCAGAAAATCATGCAATCATTCTGACTAGGTCCACTGTAAGTTTATATTACATCTGGGTCTTCACTACTGCTGGGAAATCCTAAAATACCTCCCTTACCATATCACTATCCTACTTTCTCACAGAGGCTCTTCCAAACTTTTTTAACCCTTCTTCAAACGTCCTGACTCTTCCCCCATCACTATCTCAGCCAAGAACATGGCTTCATATTTAAAAAAAAAAAAAAAAAAAAGCTATTTTTCGTAAACTCTTTCTTCTTCCCTCTTCTTCATTTTCTATCTTTCGTTTATCATCTGCCACTTTTTCCTCCTTCAATTCTGTTTTATATGATGAAGTAGTTTTACTCCTTACAAGGGTTAATTCCTTTACTTATTCAAGTGATCCCATTCCAGTCCAGCTGCTCCAACACATCCTATCCGCCTTCCTCTTTTACATATTTTCAGTGTTTTTTCAAATTCAAATTTGGATGCAATTCAAGTTCAAATTCAGTGTAATTTTCAAATTAAAGAGGAAAGATTGTGGAAGTACAAAAATTAAAAATTAATATTTATACTTCCACAGTCTTTACTCTTTAATTTTTAAACTATTTTCAACATTCATTTCTTTTAAATTTTAAATTCAAAATTCTCTCCCTCTCACCCCTTTTCAACTCCTTGAAAAGGCAAGTAATATAATCAGTTGTACACATGAAGTCATATAAAACATAATTATCCATGTTGCAAAAAAATTTGAAATAAAAAGCAAAAAACATGAAGTGAAAAAAAAGTTAATCTGCACTCAAGAGTTCATTAGTTCTCTCTCTGGAGGTGGATAGCACCTTTTGTCATGATTCCTTGATTAGAATAGCTCCATCTTTCACAGTTGAATATCCTTACAAAATTGTTGGCACTATGTAGAATATGATCTTGGTTCTGCCCATTTTATTTTGCATTATAATGTTCATAGAAATCTTTCTAGGCTTTTCTGAAACTATCCTCATCATTTCTTATGGCAAAGAAATATTCTACCAAGCTTCTTCTTTTTATTATAGCTTTTTATTTACAAGATATATGCATGGGTAATTTTTCAGCATTGACAATATTAAAACCTTTTGTTCCAATTTTTCCTCTCCTTCCCCCCCAACCCCTCCTCCAGATGGCAGGTTGACCAATACATGTTAAATATGTTAAAAAAAAATAAGTTAAATACAATATATGTATGCATGTCCATATAATTATTTTGCTGCACTAGAAGAATCGGACTTTGAAATAGTTCTACCAAGCTTCTTCAGCCATTCTCCAGTTGATGGACAATCTTCTCAATTACCAATTCTTTGTCACCACAAAAAGAGCTGCAATAAATATTTTTGTATATACAGATACAATTATTTGAAATTATTCAAAACATTTTCTTTGATGTCTTTAAGATATATAGATATGGGTAAAGGATATACACAGTTTTATAGCCATTGAGCATAGTACCAAATTATTTTCATGAATTGTTGGACCAGTTCACAGTTCTATCAACAGTGCATTAATGTATCTTTTTCTTCATGGTTTCCAGCATGCATCATTTTCTTTTTCTATCATGTAAACTAATATGATAGATATGAAGTGATACTTAGGAGTTATTTTAATTTGTATTTTTCTAATCAATAGATTTCATTTCTGCTTCTGAAAAAATGTATGATTTACATCATCTGTCTTGTCAAATTAAAATCTTTATTAGAATGTTTTTAAAAATGAGTAATATTTTTGGAAAATCAAGAAAGGAACTCCACTTATTTCTGTGCTTTCTAGTATTTTTAATAGGATTGGGTATGATATTTTGTCAAAAAGATTTTTCTGAAACTATTGATATGATCATGATTTTTGTTATTTTGTTGATATCAACAATTATGCTTGTAGTTTTTCTAATTTTGAACCAGTCCTGCATTCCTGACATAAATCTTAACTTTTCTGTGTCTAATTTTTGTGATATATTGCTATGATTTCTTGTTAGCACTTTATTTAAAATGTTTGCATCAGTATTCATTATGAAAATTGGCATATAGCTTTTTCTTTTGTTTTTGCTCTCCCTAGTTTAGGTATTGAAACCATATTTGTGTCATAAAAGCAATTTGGTAGGATTCTTTCTTTACCTATTTTTTAAAATTGGAATTTGAATTAATTGATCTTTAAATATTTGATGGAATGTTTGTAAATCCATCTGGTGCTAGGGCAGGGGAGGTATTCTGGGAGAGCTCATTGATAGCTTGTTTAATTTATTTTTCTAAGATAGGTTTCTATTTTCCCTTCAATTAGTGTAGACAATTTCTATTTTTGTAAATATTCATCCTTTTCATTTAGGTTTCCAGTTATACTGACAAATAATTGTGCAAAATAATCCCTAAAAATCACTTTATTTTATCCTCAATGGTGGTGCATTCACCATTTTTCATTTTTAATACTAGTAATTTGGTTTTCTTCTCTCTTTTTTAAATCAAATTAAGTAATAGCTATTTTTTAAATAAAAATCATCCCAGTTTTATTTATTACTTCAATTTTTTTTTTTACTCTTTTTCTTCATTTTTCCTTTGATTTTCTGGATTTCCATTTTAATGTTTAATTGGGATTTTTATATTTGTTCTTTTCTAGTTTTGTTTTGTTTTTTAGTTGCATGCCCAATTAACTGGTCAGCTCTTTTACTGATGTATACATTCTGAGATAATTTTCCCGTCATCCTGCATCCTACAAATTTTGCAATGTTCTCTTATCTCTCATTAAATGATATTATTTAATGTTTCTATTATTTGTTCTTTGACTCATTGACTCTTTAGAATTAAATTTAGCTTCTAATTAATTTTTAATCTGTTTCCATGGCCTTTTATTAAATATAATTTTATTGCATGATGGTGCAAATATTTCTTTTCCACATTCGGTTGTGAGGTTTTTATACCTCAACACATAGTCATTTTCTCTGAAGGTAGTATGTATAGCTGAGGAAAAAAGTATATCCTTTTCATTCCCATTCAGTTTTCTCTAGACATCTATCTTATCTAACTTTTCTAGAATTCTATTCATCTTCTTGACTTTTTTAATTTCATGATAGATTTTCCAGAGGTGAAAGTTGAAATTCTCCCATAAGTATCATTTTACTGTCCTCCAGGAATTCATTTAATTTTTCCTTTATGAATCTGGATGCTATGCCATCTGGTACTTACTTAATATTTATATTTCATCATACATGGTGACTTTTAGTACGATATAGTGTCCCTATTTATTCTTTTTAATTCTATTTTTGCTTTGTCTGAGATCATGATTTCTATCCTTGCCCTTCATCTGAAGCATTATAGATTCTGCTCCAACCCCTTATTTTAACTACTTTTGTGTATCTTCAAGTGTTTCTTGTAAAACATATATTGTTGTATTCTGATTTCTAATCCATTCTGTTAGCTGCTTCCATTTTATAGGTGAATTTTGATTATATATTGCATTTTCCTCTCATCCTATTTTCTTCTGTGTATTCTTTTAACATTTTTTATCCTGTCTCTCCTCAAAAATTTGTTTTGCTTCTGACCACTGCCTTCTTTTAACCCTCCCTCCTTTTCATCATCCCCTAGAATTTTTTCTTATTCCTTCCCAGATGGGTAAGATAGATTTCTGTGCATAGTTGAATACACACACACACACACACACACACACACACACACACACACACACACATCCTTCTTTGAACCAACGCAAATGAGTGATGTATATACTCCTCTCTTTGAACCAACGTGAATGAGAGTGAACTTTTAAGTATTGCCCATGCCCTTCTCCACTATAAAACTTTTCTTTAAGTGCCTCTTCTCTATGAAATAATTTCTCTCATTTCTCCTTTCCCTCCTCTCAGTGCATCCCTCTTTTTCACTCAATACATTTTTTTGAATCATCCCAACATAATTGACTCACTTCCATGCCTTCTATGTAGAGACCTTCTAACTATCCTAATAATGATAAAGTTTTTAAGAATTATGTGTATCATCTTCCCATAAATAATTTAACCTTATTTTTCATATTTATGCATTTTTATGCTTCTCTTGGTTTATTTTTGAAAGTCAAATTTTTCTATTCAGCTGTAATCTTTTTATTAGAAATACCTGACAGTCCCATATTTCACTAAATATCCATTTTTCCCCCTGAAGGAAAATACTATATATTTTCTCTGGTAGATTATCCTAATTGTAATTGTAGCTCTTTTACTTTCAGAAACATTATATTCTAAAACCTTCATTTGTGTCTTGATTTTCTATCCTTAATTTTCTGGAGGCAATCTGTGATCTGTGAATTCTTTTTTTTTTTTTTTTTTCTGAAGCAATTGGGGTTAAATGACTTGCCCAGGGTCACACAGCTAGGAACTCTTAAAGAGACCAGATTTGAACTCAGGTCCTCCCAACTTCAAGGCTGGTGCTCTATCCACTGTGCCACCTAGCTGCCCCAATTTGTGAATTCTTTTGATTGGGATTTCATTTTCTATGTCAGAAGTTCTGGGAAGTTCTCTTCTACCATTTCCTTCTTTATGATGTTAAAAGTTTTTTTATCCTGTTATGTTCTTCTGGGAGATTTCTGATCCTTAGGTTGTTTCTATACATCCTGTCTTCAAGATTTTTATGTCTTGCTTGAATAATGAATATATTTTCTTGTTTTTATTTTTCTTCTCTTCAAGGTTGTTCTTTACTTCTATGTATTAGTACTGCCAATCCATCATTCTCGTTTCTTTGATGATGCTTGCCATTACAGATTCCAAGTTTTTCTGTGTTGCATATTATTTTGCTATTCACAATTATACTCTAATAATTCTCATTTCTCTCTTAAACCACATTTTGTTTTCAGATTACCAAATTTCTTGGGTCCTCTGTATTATCAAGTTTTGGAATCATTTTCCTTTATAGTATTTATTCAAAACCTCCTGAATTCATTTACTAGATAGAAACCACATTTCTATTTCTTACTGTTTGTCCTATTAATTTATTCATTTATGTTCAAGGTTTTTTCCATTTCCTCCTTTTTTCTTGTCACTCACTCTTCTTGACTCCCTCCCCTCTTAATTGTGGTTTCTTTGTGGGACAGAGCTCAAAGCCATCTCAAATTCCTTCCACATGGGGCAGTGGTTTACTAGCTTAGTGCTCTGCCCCAGTTAAGCTCAGGTTTCATGGAGTGCTACAGCTCCCCATATGCATTTCATAGCTTTACAATGCTATTATGTCCAGTTTGCAAACCCATTCACCAAATACACTCTCCATTTCCTTCTTGATTCCTTGGTAAAACAGACTACAGACTAGGTCCACATTACACTATGTCCTTTGCATTTCTTTTCTGGTTATCAATTATTCCCTGCAACCTAAAATTATTATCACTGGGAAACTTTCAAGTAAAATCATGCTGATGGGTCCACTATAAATTTGCTACATAATCTCAAGCCCTCACTACAGAAGAAGCAGTCTTTTTATAATTACCCAATCGAATCACTCTGCTCACCACAATGGCTATTTCAAACCTTTTCATCCACAAAGACTACATCTACTCCTCATTGTCTCAATTAAGGATTTCTATTCATACTTCTCTGAAAAAACTGAAGCCATTTAAAGAGAGCTCCCTTTCCTCCTTTACATTACGTATCACTCAGATGTCTTCATACATTACCTCCTTTCCAATCTGTCACTCATGAATAAGTGGCCCTTCTTGCCAAGGCAAATCTCTCTAAATGAAATCTCATCTCATCCTATCTTTTCCAGAAGAATGCCCTATCATCCTCACCTTCAGTTGTTCCCTCTGCTGCCTGCTAACATTATTTCATCCTTCCTTTCATGGCTAACGCCTTTGAGAAAATCCTCTAGACTTAATACCTCCACTTCTCTTGACTTCTGCACCTTATGTGACCTTGAGCAAGTCACTTCTAAGTCTGTTTTGTCACCTGTAAAATAAAAGGATTGAATTAAAAGGGCTTAAGTAATTTCTTCCATGACAGATTTTCCAGTGAATCAAACTGTATTAAAAGGAAAGCAAATCTTTTGTTTCCAGCCTTTTTGCCACCTTCAGTTCTCAGGGATTATTTCATCTGGTAAAGCTACAAATACTAAAACAAATTCTCCTTTCTCTTTTGCAGTTTTCACTCGAGATGAACTCTAGCATCTATGAAAGAAGCCATGATACTGAAAACCGAAATCTGCCATAATATGGAATAAAGAATGACAACACTGCAGAGGCTGTGCTTTGAATCTTTTACTGGAGTTCAGTTAAACATTCTTCAATTTTAAAAAATGATTATTTAAAACTCACATGTAACATGTTAAGTAAACAATTTCTTTTAAAAAGAGGTAAACCGTTTTTGTTCTACTGAATTTTCAAAGCTAGCTTATCAGTTTATCTCGGTTTCATGCCAAGTTTCAGCAGTTTTATTGGATTGTAAATGTGTGTCTGGAAATAAAACTGATACTCCAAATTGGCTATTTCTGATAGCATTCACACAAAAGGCTGTGCATATTTGAAGTATCTAATCCAGATTTGTTCATGAACAAAATGTAACTGATATTGGAGAAATATATTTCTATATTTTTCTTTTCACCTGCTACTAATAGAAATAGAACTTATTAGTAACTTTGTTCAACCATTCAAAAAAATTACCATTTGAAAAAATGAATCTCTTTTTATATTTTAATAATTATTTTACAATGTAAGTAATGTTGCTTTGTAATCAGCTATTTTGGTATGTTTAGTCATGTGATCTGTAATCAGTTATTTTGAGTAAATGGAATTATATGATGTTATTTTTAAGTAACATTTCCTTTCTGATGTGTATTTATAAAGTGGCACTCATGGGCATGAAAAATGAATCTTATTTATTGTTCATGAAAAAAGGTTAAACCAGTATGGCAAACTATTATTACAAAAAAAGATAATTTAAAATAAATATGACCTAAATTAAGAACATAAAAATGAATAGCTTGTTTCCTTATTTTTCATTTTTAAATGGATTAATAGAAAATAAAATAGTATTCAAAGATAAAATAGGTTAGTAAGATTGTTAAATGCTCACTGATCACATCAGAAATATTAAGTGCTTACTACATGGAAGCATTTTATAATTCAAACTATCCTAATGCATTGCAAATTACATATTAAAACATATCTGTCAGGATTAGTTTGACAATAAATATACTTCTGAAGGAACAATAATTTGGATGGCTTCCTCAGAGACGAAGATTAATATGAATGAATTGATTTTCCTCATAAATTAAACTTATTCACTGAACTTACATTTAGGGAAACATTTTATAAAGTCCTATGCTAAATATCAGCAAAGACTAAACTTTACTAACAATTTTTGTGGGAAATAAATTCAAAATATTTTCCCTACATATGTAGCCAAGAAGTTTTTCTTTCTCTTTACAAGAATATAATTTTCTTTAAAAATGCTTCACATCAGACTTCCTTTAAATAATAAATCAGCGTGAACAATTTTGCAGTGTAACATATAATTTCAATATATGACATTCCTATAAAGCTAGCTTATGTCTTTAACATGAAATCTCAATAGTTATTGTATGAATTACAATAACTTGTTTTGCAAACTAGACAACTTGCTAAATTAGTACATAGCCAATTGTTTTGCATTCCTGAAAAAGATGGTTTATAATCCAAATTATTTTCATATTATTGCTGAACATTGCAATATACTCAAAGCCAAAAACTACCCTCTCACATGTGAGTGACTAAGCCTTGCTTTGAGAGGACTAGAATCAAAAACAAAACAAATAGTAGTTCCAAGTACATGAGATCCAGGTAACATCATGTTTCTCCCTGCTAATTTCAGAATATATTTTTGAAAGGCTTATTGGTTAGTGAAGGGTTTTATCTAAAAATAAGCATAAGATAAAAATGGAATGCACTAATAGGAAAACTGCAATGTCGTAAATTCCTAGATTAAGTATAGGTGAAATAATCTGCTTTCTTGCCATAATTTGTTTTTAGCAGAAAAAGTGCTGTCATTTATTCCTTCAGAGATGGAAGAAATACTAGCATTCCCATGCTCTTAAAACTTTTTGTTCCAATGTGTATCTCCAAAGAAGTCCTACAAATGAACTTTTGATCAGATCACGGACCCTATGTATCTGCCTCTTTACTCCTTTGGTCCTCTGTTACTATTTTTCTTGTTTCTTTATCCAAGATGTTATCTAACCTGATAGTGAAAATCCTTTAGATAAGAAGTTTCTCCTACCTCTTAGGATAGATGCATTATATATAATATATTTTAGTTTGGTTTAAAGCTTTAAAGCTCTATCTATTCAGAGAAATGATCAATTCAACAGAAGAAAAAAAAAAGGTACCAATCACGTACAGGGCATCAGGCCAGTTGCTATCTATACAAAAGCCAAAAACAAGTGATGGACTCAATATGCAGAATGAAACATATTTGTATCCATGGCCAATATGAGAAAAATTTTTTGCTTGACTATATTTATTAAAAGGATTTTTTTTTTGAGGGGGGTTTGGATGGAGAGGTAAGAAAGATAAAGGAAGGCTAGAAAATAAATGCTTATTAATCAAAAAAAAAGTTTAATTCTTATGCAGAACTCAAAATCTTAATGGAGCTAATTAGCTTCTTGTTCATACCTTCTCAAATGTTCATTTCTTTTCCCCTTAAAGGCATAAGCAATTATAATCAAGGATAAAATTCCTTTTCTCTAAATTCACAAATCACCTCAGGTTTCATCTGGAAATTAGAAAACTGGACCTGGTTTAATTTAACTTAGATTCAACACATTAGAGAAAATAAAGATTGGGTTCCTAAGGCTTCTAATCAAACCAGTAGTTATCAGGCCCAAGTTCTTTTTAAAATTAGGGGCTTGGGAGGACCAACCATTTGAGGATTCTAATTATGTGATACCAAAAGTTTATATAAAACTGACTGCAAAATCTCTGATGAGCACATT
The DNA here is from genome assembly GCF_016432865.1 of Antechinus flavipes. Lineage (NCBI taxonomy): Eukaryota > Metazoa > Chordata > Mammalia > Dasyuromorphia > Dasyuridae > Antechinus > Antechinus flavipes. The sequence goes on along the minus strand of NC_067400.1, from coordinate 148,991,302 downwards.
AAGGGCATAAAGAGAATCCAATTTTATCCTGAAATTTCTAAGCTCTTTAAGAACAGGAATAATGAACTGTCCCAAATACGACTTGGTTCAGCACTCCATACATATATAAATATATGTGATAATAATTCCACTACCATAGAGAAAAATATAATGATTTTAGTTTGGTTTAAAGCCTTAAAGCTCTATCTATTCAGAGAAATGATCAATTCAACAGAAGAAAAAAAAAGGTACCAATCACGTACAGGGCATCAGGCCAGTTGCTATCTATACAAAAGCCAAAAACAACTAATCCCAGAAGCACATAAATATAATCTAAGGATGACACTTTAATCTGAAGGATATCAGAAAACGGCTCCATGAAGCTAGCCCTAGTGCTGAGACTTGAAGCTACTGCTTCTAAATGATGAAAAGAAGCAGAATATTGACTTGGGAGAACGCATCAGTCAGTCAGTTGGTCTGGAACATAGAGAGTTTCAGTGCTGTAAATCTGAAGTCAGAATGAATATAATTCAAAATCCTTTCCCTGCAGCAAGTCCTCAGGTACTTGAATCTCAAAAGTTTCTCAAAGAAAAATGTAAACTCCTTATTACACTTCTTTATAGTCCCAAAGCCTTTGTCTTTTGAGAATACATTACCTGAGGGTGGAGCCAAAATGGCACAATGATGGGAGCAAGGTGGTTCTCACAAACTCCTCCAAAGAGATCTAGAAAATGCAGACAAAAAGCTGATAGGGAAATCCAGTATAAGTTATCATTTATCCAGCCCAGCTGGAAACAGAGAGGAAGGTCTGCCATGTATAGCCAGCTATCTGCCACGGATACCATGAGCCTGCCAGTTACTCCAACACCCAGGAAGAGAATCCGCACCAGGGCAAGAGCTCCAAACTGGAACACTCTGTGTTCACATTATGTGTAACTCGGCAGCTTTTCACCCAATACCCACTTAGAAATCACAGATTCAAGTGGAGCAAGAAGGGGAGCTGTAAAACAGGATAGCATTCACCATAGGAAGGCCCTGGGCTAGGTACTGAGTAAGATTCAAAAGTTAGCCGCAGAAACTTGCCTCAAACTCTACTTCAGAGCAAGGTCTTATTTCTAGCCTCTATCCCAGCTGGCAGGGGATAGGCAGGAATCCTAAACCAAAGAAGAACCCTTCCAATTGGCTGCTAAGAATCGAGTCCAACAGCAGACTACTCTTACACAGACTCAAAAAACTCAGGAGTTCAGACAGTGGGGGTAGTAATAAGGATGGAAGTGAAAAAAGAGGTGGAGAGATGTTCTGGATCAGACCACTTAGGAAGTGCTGAAAGCTTTCAAGTTTCCAGTATGTTCCTGAGTTACTGAAATAACATCTCAATACCTCAAGAAAGGAACAACAGAACTAGGCCAGACCTTCCCTCTAGATGTGCAGCAGACCTTAGCACTAATCAAGTTCAAAGTCAGGAATTAAGTAGGAAAAATAGGCAAAAAAGGACCATTACCACCCCCACTACTCCCAAAATGGGCTATTATGGGGGAAGCAATGCTCAAGACACACACAGAGGAAATGAATCCAAAATATCTACAAGAAATGCCTTAGGGGGAAAAAAAAAAAACACTACTTGGATACCAATAAGTAAGATGAGATGGAGCAAGTTTTAAAATGTTTTTATAACTTCTGCTCAAGATTTTGACAAAGATCAAGTGTCAAAATGTTTTTATAAATGAGAAAGTAGATCTTGGGTGACCAAAATAATTAAAAAAAAAAAAGACAATACATAACCATTTAAAGTGAGATGACTGGACAGTTTTGGCCTAGAAGATTCACAAATCATTCAAGGTATTTGATTTGTGATTAGATTAAAAATATTGCCCATCAGAAAAGGCTAACTTTATGTTTCCACACTTAAATTCAAAATGTTCTTCACTTTAGAATGGAAAAAACTGAAGTCCAAAGAAACCTAATGGCTTTTCCACAAATAATCAAAGTCCAAGGATATTGCAGGTTATGTCCCAATGAGACTTTGTGGCTAAATTCCTGCTAAAGCTTGAAAGAAAAAAAAAAAAACTCGCTAGATAGGAATTCATATAGATTTAGTAGCAAAAAAATTTTTTTTTTTTTTTTTTTTTTTTTACAATGGAGGTCTTCAACATAATAACCTTAGAAGAATCAACAGATTTACTGAACATTCTGCCAAAAGGAAGGACAGGGCCTCTGAAGCTAAATGGGCTCCAGGAAACATGACTCAAAAGGAAAAGGAGACATTTTAAGACAGGCAACACTATATCCAAACTTAAAAGATGGCAGGGAGTTCTAAGGATGTAATTTAGAAATGGCATGTCTCCCTATATTTCATTTCTAATATAATGTAGCTATGGACAGAAATGTTTTAAGCTAGTTTATTAAAATGGTTTATTCTTAATCATCTTATTTGTTGGTATCTGTTCCTTACCTCTGCCTGAGAAATCCTAAAGCCCACTTTTCAGTAAAGCAAGAGAAAATTGAGTTAAGAAAAAATCAAGACTCAATATACATGAAATGTCTAGTTCTAAAAGGCATATGATTTGGAAATTACTAGTTCCCATCAAATTAATAGCAAATGGTCATAATGACAGCAAAGAATTGTAGCTGATTAAAAGAAGACATTCAGCATGACTAAATAAACCATTTTTACTATAAATGTCTTATATGGAGGACTCATTCCTCCTTGGAACTCAACAATCAAAATGTAATTAGGAAATATTAACAAAGTGACAATATGACAATGTTAATATGTAGTTTTCCAAGTCAATATTTAGTTTAGAGTGGCCCTGTTTCTATTTAACATCAAGTTATCTACTTAACATCAAGTAAATTGTCAATAATAACTGATACCAAAGAGAAGAAAAAGTTGAATGTTTTAAATGTTTAAGCAAGCAATTTTTTAAGAAACCAGTTCAACTTTTGGATCAAACAAAAATATACTCTGAAGCAGCTTAGAAGGAAAACTATAAAAATTGTGATAGCAACCTTTATGGAAAAAGAATAGCATTTGTTTAAGTACTTACTATGTGCTAAGCACTATTTAGAGATCTCAGTTGTTCTACAAAAGTTTTTTTTTTTTTAATAAAACACAAACACTAAAAATATTCAGAAAGTTCCAGAAAAATTATTCCTTCTTGTTCACATCAAATTAGGAATTTGGGATAATCCATGCATACTTAATAAGCTATGTATGTTTTCACAAACTCCAGAGATATGTCAAAAATCTGTTAGGAAAAATTCTGCTTGAAAAAGGCCAATATTTTCTACTAGGACTTTTTCATAATTGTAGAAAACTTAATAAGATATTATTCCAAAGTGGTCTACTGGTCTATATGCTCAAGTGGTCTATATATTTACATTGCTTCCTCAAAGTTCTCCACATTAAATAATATAAAACATTTGCACTATAATAATCCTGTTTATGACTTGACATTCCTCAGCTTTCCATTTGCTGTTTGAAATAGCATTTCCCTAGTCATAAGACCTGCCTAGAAGCACTAATAAAATATGAACTGCTCAGAGAGAGGAATGAAACAAAAAGAACATCTTTTTAATACTAAAGCAAAAAATATTTGTGTCTTTTCTTTTTGTTTGTGTGCACAAAACAACCATCAAGGGATTAAAAAACTGGAAGTTGTTTTTATTGCTTAAAGGGCTTTTTAAGTGAATTGTTAACAAAAGCACATTTCAATGAACACAAATATACAAGACAGTGTAAAGTGAGTACACTGACATCCTAGGAAGAAGCATATTGTACAATGTCCAAATCAGAAATGAAATGTTTGGGAAGTATTGATGACTTTAAAGGGGCCTTTCATAATCAAGAGAATTTCTTCCACTAAGGAAAACATATAAAGTTCATTTAAAAGAACCATTTCCAAGGTTCTCTAATGAGAAATCCACAACTATTATAAGCATGCAGAGGACAGTTTTTCCTGCCACTTTTCCAGTTCACCCTTCTGCCTCACTTAAATCCAATTCATGCATATGTCAAGATGTAGCCCTTGTGAAATTATAGGACATTCTCAAGGACGAAGGATGAACAACAATTAATACTTGCTTATGAGATCTAGTAAAAAGAGCTCTGGAATTGGAATCCAAGGACTTACGTTGGTCCAAATCACAGCTCAGCAGTTTATTGGATGTTTACCCTTGACCTTGGGCAAGTAAAAACTGACACTATGGGCCTTAGTTTCCCAATAAATAAAATGGAGGAATGGAGTAGATCATTTCTCAATTACCTTTAGTTCTACATCCTATCATCAGGAAGAACAGGGCTGTCACCCAAACCAGGTAAGTCTGTTGTGGTCCATGTGGTAGCATGACTGGAGTTATTTCCTTAGCAATAACAAAAACTTCTCCTTTTTAATTTCCTTGTTTATTAAATTGATAGGTAACTGGTGTGATTAACCCCCCAGAGAGTAGGAATTCTTGCATAAATTCAACAAGTTCTCTTAAGCACCTGTAAATGGAGGAGGGTGGGGAGCTTCTAGTAAAGAAAAAAACAAACTCATTTGATTTATTGTATTTCTGCTTAACCTATAACTTTCAAGTATAGTTTTGGCTAATTTTGGTTAAGGCAAATCAAAAGGTTTGTTTAGTTTAGTAAAAGAACCTAGTGTAAGATTTACTTGTGAAATTAATACAGTGCTAATCAATTTTGAATGGCTAGAATTCTGAATAGCCCAGTACTGGGACATTTCCCATCTCTCTCCATTTCAACTCCAGTTAAAAGAATCCCATTGAAACATCTGAATCATTTTTCCTTTTGTGATTTTTCTTCATTTTTTCCTGCCCCACCTTTATTTGACTACTAAGATCATCACGGATAGCTTATATATAACTTTTTACTAAGAAAACTGAAATTCAGAAAAATCAACTTACTTGCTCATGATGAAAAATCCTTACTCTAAAATCTGTTGCTCTTTTCAATATATTATAATGCCTTCAGTTTGCTTATCCACAAAATGGGAATTGACAATTTACTATGAAGGCTCCTCAGATATCATGGTAATGTTGCATTCAATATAAAAGCAGTTCTATCATTAATATGGAGCACCTTTATAGTACTAAAGACTTCAAGTTTTAATTTAATTCATTTCTTTTTTTAGTTAACTTTTTCTTGTAGGATAAAATTTCAGCTTTTAGATTTTAATATAAATATGCTAATTTGAAGATTATTTCTTTTAAGAGCTACAAACAATGCCATTTAAATGTTTCAGATCTTAAAACATCTACATTAAGAACCAAATTGTAAAGTCCGTATGTGACAACCTTTTGACTGGGAGCTCCTGAAATGGACTGAATACTTTTTGTGAGATTATTTACACAATACATTCCAGCTCCTGGTTCGCTTGGGGGCAGGGGAGGTGTTGCTTTGATTTCATTTTTTCCTTTACACTTATTTATGGCAAGCTTCCTTTTCTCAAAATGCCAATCTGAAGTGAATTCAAATATAGAAAATAAATTATAACATTCTCTCTTATGTTCTCATGACCACAACTATTTTTATAGCAATCATAAAAGGAAAAAAAATGCACATATCACCATAAATATCTTTATTAAATGTGAAAATACACTGGCATAAAAATAGTACCCACATTGGTAGACATGTCTGAGACCCAGTTCATTACGTTTTAGGTTCCTTTCCTTTTTTTATATAAAACATTCAAAAATTTAAGATGCTTATATTAAATTAGTCATCTCACTCAAATAGCTGAACTATAGCTTTAGGGTAGGAGTAGTATCTAACTTACAGTAAGAAAGATGACCAGTTTTTAACCTCTGCCAATCTTTCTCAACCTGCAGAGGTTGACAAATGTAGATAAACAAAGGCAACAAAATTTTGTTACTCCAGAGCCACGCAGTGGCTAATTTATCTTAAATCAGACAGCAAGCAAGAGATCTCTGCAACAAGACTGAGTTACCCTACCTACTATCATCCTGTTTAAAATGTAGTAAATTTCTTGCCACTAACAAGTAGTGATTAACAGGAATGATCTGTGATTTAGAGTAAAATTGTATTAGTCATTGAAGAATTACAATTGCCTTCCTCCTTCCTTTCTGAATGTTAAAAAGGAAACTATAGTCAATAAGGCTATACAGATTTATTTTACAACTATTCTTTTGACATATTGGTCAAATCTTTTTGCAAGGCAAAATAAATGGTGTACTCTCACAATAAGGCAAAAACTTGACCAATTAATTCTCTGGGTGAAAATTATCACTTCTCACCATAAATAAAACGATATCACTGTATGCATTATGATTCTAAGAAGTATCTTTAAATTACCTTTTTTTTTTTTTTTTTAAGGAGTGGGGCAATATTTTTTCTTTCAAGTGATGTGGGCAGTTTTAGATTTCATTGTCAGAGACCTAAAGTTTCCCAAATGTTTTCATACTGACATGAAAAAGCTAGATTAATACTGATCTGACATAGAAAACTGTCATTTTTAAAAGTCAAACTGATAATTGGCTAATTTTATTATATAATTCACTCAGCAGAGGCTGCTCAAATTGCTTGGTTTTCATTTATTTGTGGTAAAAAGCACAAACTCCTGTACATACTTTCAGACTTCTCATTGAGTTTTTAAACTCTCCTTAAGATCACTTTTGCCTTATGTACAGAGTAGTATATTTAATACTTTTTTGCCATGGGTAATTCCCATTAGGCCAGCTTTACTACAATGGAATAAACCAGTGACTTTTTAAAGGGAATTCACTAATGAAAAATGGGTAATTTCAGAAAAGAACACAATAGAGTTAAGGATAGTATATCCTTCCGTGTGACTTGCTGCATATTTTTTACTGAAAGATCTACAAATGCTTTGTGCCTTGTGACCAAAAGCAGTATATTGGAAAAAAGTGTGCAAGAGCAGCAGTCACTGAAGAAAGGTATCAAAATAAACTTTCACCATTTTAATTCTTCCCATTATACAGTGTGGCTTCCTACAGGTAGACAGACAAATTATTGTTCTATCCCTTACTACATAAATGTTTCTATACCATTTTTTGCAAACATTATGGTCTCTCCAAACAGGAAGAACCTCCTTGCATTAAGTAGGCAAGAGTTAAGAGACATAGATTTCCTACTATCTTCCTTAAGTAGCAAAAGAACCCAATAACAATCCAGACATTTCATTTCCTCTTTAATGGAATTGGCACTGCAATATATAGCTTTACTTTCTTTTGGATGAATTAAAGCAGTCAAGCATTTTTAATCTATAATTATGGTGCTTCTGAAGGAAAACAGACTATCGAGCATACTGCTCACCTCTTAGCAGAGTTACTGACTTCAGACTATGTAATCATAGTTATTCTGAGAGGTGAAAACTCAGGTATGAAGTCTGAAGTTGGATGCTAGATCAAAAACAAATACTCTAAAGAACAATCCAATCCATGACCATCACAAACACTCTTTCGATTCTCATATCCTGATAATTTCAGTATTTTTTAAATGATAGGCTTGTGGGGCTTAATGAATTTCTATCTGGGATTTTGAAGATCCTTACTACTGCAGGGCTATCAGTTGTGTAGTACTCTTCTTGGTGTGATGTTAAGGAAAATTTGTGATTAAAAGATCAGATTCAAAAATAATTTCTGTAGGTAACAGAATTAGTTCCAGCTGTACAACTGCTTAATTGGGATTTTCCAAAGAGTTAAACAATACAGCTTAAATTATACATTTGCTATTATAGTGGATTGAACTTCAAGACATATAAAACAAATGAAAACTGAAAATCAATGAAAAATTTTCTTTTCAATGCTTTACATTTATGGAGAGAAAATTAGACATCACAGTATCAGCTAACATTTTTTACAAAGTGTTTTCTCAACTCATCTACATGGTTATATCCAACATGTTTTAAAACAAAATCTTACTTCTATAGGCAAATTGATATTTATGAATAAAATTTTGTGCTTGGCTAATCCTGGCATCAGTATAGTCAAATTAATTACCTTCTCAATTGATTAGATCTCTTGATTCTCTAATAATTTTAAATAACATGTTACTAAAAGTATTCCCCCAAAACTCAGAGCTCTACAAAAACTTCATTGGGAGCAGTTAATAACTATTAACTAAATCTATTATCTTAGATTTTAAATGCAGCACTAACATTTCCTTAAAAGGTACAATGTCCTTGATTAGAGCTCTATTCAAGAGATCAATTCCTATTTTTAACATGGGAAAAAACCCTCTATATATTAAGCCTGAATAGCTATAACTATTCAGTAATTATCTCATAGAAATAGAACATGTGACCTATCAGGAGAGAAATATCACTGTTACAGAGAAATGATAGTGGAAACAGGGGTAGAGTTCAGCAAGTTGAGGCACCTTTTTCTAGGGGGATACAAAAAGATTGTGGAAGACTCTATAAAATCCCAGGAGCTTGAAATCAGATTGGTACTTTTAGTAAAAGTGAACATCTGATTTTGAACTCAGAATTAAGCAAAACAGGATCCTATGAACCACTAAAAGTCCACATTTTCAAGTCTAGCTCCAAGGAATAGGACGATTACTCTAACAGAGCCACCACAATAAAGGATATTGAAATACTGCATTTAAAGGCCTATATATCCTGGAAAAATAACTTTAAGTTTCAAGACCAATTCTTGGTCTTGAAAATTCCTCAAGGCAGGTAAGAATTCATTACTAACAATTTTCCCCCTGCTTGTATAGAAACAACATTTGCTTAAGAAATTTTCAACATTTGAAAATAACTTTTTACAAAAACAACATATCTTTTTAGTCTTAAATGAAAATGCTCCCGGGGTTTCAGGATAATTATGCAGTTCTGAGGAATTCTCATTCAGCTATCCAAAAAAAAAAAAAAAAAGCAAATAAAATGTGCTTTCTAACTCCAATCAATAGTCCAAATCCAGTTGCTATTTGGTAATGTTTTCTAAATGAGGGATTTTTCACTTCTTCATTTGTGATCACATATAAGAAATGTCATTAAAATGATTATAGTATTAAGGAAGTTCAGATAGTAACAAAACATTTGAAAATATTAGAAAGCAATAACTATTCTATTTGTTTAAAATCCCAGTCTAGCAGTCTATGCTTCAGAAAACCAAGTTACAGTTTAGAATTTGGTCTTATTAATCTTTCACTTTAAGAATACTGAAACATGGCCCAGTCTTCTGAGAATGACAGCTTCTTTTTTGGCTTATGTATGCTTATAGATGCACCATATGTAGGAAGTGACATACCACACAAGGATCTGACAGGAGGAAGGATTTGCATTTACTCCAATGCAGAAAAATATAAAAAATATATTACTGCTTATACAAGAGAGTCTGCCCCAGACTTGGCTGCTCCATATGGGCACTGAACCACATACCATTACTCATTATCCCACCCCCAGCCAACAAGAGTTTAAAATGGACAGGAAAAGATTATTCCTATTAAACAATTCTTTGGTTATGGACAACAAAGATTTGAAATATTTCATTAGGGTCCTGAAACTGGAACAAGGTTTGTTTTCTAATTTTAAAAAAAGTTAGGAGGAGGAACAGTAGCAGAAAAATGTTGTTGGTTTTAATTAAAGTGGAATTTAAATCGAAATGGTCCGCCTGAGCTGAAGGGGTTAAAGCCTTGCCATGAATTCCAACTTCTATGGAAACTGTTGCCACCACCTCCTTGTTGACTCTCTGCATCCAAGGGATCTTCTCCTTCATCAAACTTTTTTCTCATTTCTAGGGGGAAAAAGAAAAAAATCAAAAAATAAATTTATTTAATTATTAAATAGATTCTTATTGATTAAAGATGGAGGAAATCACTTTTAAATGTTATAAGCAATTGTGCCTGACATTTATGATGTGTATTTCACATTTTATAAATAATAGTATTATAATGAGCAATGCATAATACTGCTTCCATTTCAGCTCACAAAAGGAAACATCTTTACACATTTATTCTATCTTAAAGATACAGACGAACCCATTTTTCCTGTGACACTTAATAAGTTCTCTGAGATAAAAAACAAACAGAATGATCTTATAGGGAAGCAAAAACAAAACCTGAAAAGCAGAATTTCAAATGCAACAGTTTTTCTAATCAATTCTAATACCTGAATGATTCTGCAATAATGCATGCATATATCCTGGAAAAGTAACTAAGTTTCAACACCAAATCTTGGTCTTGAAAAGTCTTTTAAGACAAGTAAGAATTCATTAATAACAATTTTTCCGTACTTGTTGACTGCCCAGCAAAAAAAATTATAGTACTTACAAGGTATTAAATAAACTTAAAATTTCCCAGAAAGTAACAGCACCACACACCCTTTACGATGAAGCAATTTGGAGAATACAAACACAAGTACTGTTTATTTTATGCTTGTACACTCACAATATCATACATGAAATCATTCAAGATATATTTTAATTTCCTGACATATTCTTTCATTCTCATCTAGTACTTACTAATTTCTAAATTATTTGATAGAATATTTGTATATTATATACTTAAAATTCTCAGCTTTGGGTATGCATTTCTGGCCCCTCTTCTCTCTTAACTAACTCTTCAGCAATCTTATAAGCTCTCACATATTTAACCATCATCTCTGGACAGATCACTTCCAGATCTATTTCTACCTAGTCCCAGTCTCTCCTGCAGGCTTTAATCCTAGATTACCAATTGCTTAATAGACATTTCAAAATAGATGTCTCAGAGATACTTTAAGCTCAACACAACCAAAAGTCATTATTGTTTTTCCACAAATCCTCCCCTCTTCCAATCTTCCCTTTTTCTGTTGAAGACACCACTTTTTTCTCTGTCTCCCAAGTTCATAACCTTGGAATTATTCTTAATTCTCCCTTCTACCACCCACAAATCTAACCAGCTGCCATGCACTGCCATTTCTCCCTTCTAGGTGACCTCTTTTCTCTCCACCACACTGTTACCACTCTTTCTCACCCAAGGTCATTTTCCTTAAGCTGAGATCTGATCATATTGATCCCCTATTCCACTACTCCAGAGGCTTCTAGTTGCCTCCATGAAAAAACACCAACTCCTCTTTCTGTCTTTTAAAGACCTCGCTCCAAGTCTCTTACCCTGTCCGCACTTCAGTTTCTCCTTCAGTAAAAGCACTGGACTTGCAGAATGATGTGAGGTTCCAGTGAGTTTGTGCTCACAAAGAGCAGAGGAGGTCCTCCCAGAATCTAAAGCTTGGTGGGTATGCTTTGGGCATGTATCCATAAGCCTTAAAGTTGATATGCTGAGAGGAAGAAGAGTGGGCATAGAAGGGACAAAGACCCCAAATAAATGGGAAGTTCTGATTATTGGACTGTATATTTTATTTGTCCCACCATTCTGTCTGCACCTTCTTTTGTTTTCCTTCTAAAATCTAGTGTTGGTATCTCTTGATGGTTCTGCCATTCTCCTAGTTACTTGGATACAGTTATGTACAACTCTTCCCCCACTCACCACCGCACAGTCCTGAACTTAATTAGCTCAGATTAAACATGAAATTCACAAAATTAGAAAGTCCACCCCAAATGTTCACAGGGCCTATTTCTGACCCATGGCAGAGCATTCTGAGCTCACACTGGTCTGTTCAGCCCCGGTCCGGCACACTGTAACTCGCCTCTAACACAATGATGTCATTTTCGTCCTCTTCAAGGAGGGACAACCACCAACCTATCTTTTCCAAGCTCACTGAACTTCCACTTGTCTTCTTGTGTAAACCATCACAGTAGCTTCCAAACTGCTATTCCTATTTCTATCAGGCTGTTTCAGAGTAAGTCATCTGATCATTCCACTCTGGTTATGGCTCTCCAGTATTTGAAAAGTTTCCTTGGTTTTCCATAGTTTATAATTAAAGTATAAATTCCTCATTTTAGTATTCAAGGGTCTCCATAATTTGGCTCCAACCTATCCTGCCTTAAATATTTTTCCCTTTCAGATATTTTAGAGTTGAGCCAAAAAGGTCTTCTATCTCCTTTTTCTCGTCCTATTCTCCCCTGTATTCATTCCTTGACTAACATGATTGCCTCCACTAATCTAATTTTCTCACCTGATACTGCCTCCTACATCCCCAACAAACAACTTCTTGCTGAAAGTGACTTTTCAACATATTTTGCCTAGACTCCTCCTGTGCCCTCCCTTGTATCACAGTTGTCTGTGACTTTCTCTCTTAAATTATAAAATTCTGGACAGTAGAATCTATGTCAAAGCTATTTTTATATTCCCAGCACTTAGCACAGTGCTTTACACAAAGTAAGCACTAAATTCACTGAATTAAATTCAATTTTAAGTGATACCTGGATCCGAAAGTACTTCTTTAGCAGCTGCTATGTCGATAAATTTTTTCTCTGCTTTTTTCTTTTCTTCTTCATTCTGAAAATTATCTGGGTGCCACTGCAGTGCTAACTTTCTGTACGCCTTGATGATTTCTTGTTTTTTAGCATTTCTGGGGGGTTAAAATATAGCAATTATATATTAATAGAAGAGATTTACAACATAGCCATAATGAACTGAAATATAATTACCAAATAATAAGATCGAAGAATACTAAGATGAGGATTTCCAATTTTTTTAAGGATGTAAGCTCCTGGAGTACACTGATGTGATACAGTGCTAAGTTTTGATGAAAAAAAACAGTCAAAGGTACCTCACATAGTTATTTCAATATAATTTCAATTTAAAAACACAATGAATGATTCTTCATGATATTTGCCACTAGATAGTTGCCATTTTGTACACTTAAAATGCGTTTGAACATAAAGGATCAATGATTTCATAGTGAACATAATCCCCAAAGTATTAACTTGTCCCAGAGAAAGATAGCACTTCATCTGACTCACTTGGCATTAAGAACGAGGGTAGGGTGCTGAAGTTTCACTGAGATTTAGTAACTTGCTCAGAGTCACATAAGAATAAGAGGCAGGATTTGAAATCCAGGTCTTCTCTATTCCAACCCCAACACTCTATCCACTATGCCATGCTGCCTCTAGAAGGTACTATGATAATTATGAGTTGTTTTTATGCTTTTTAAAATCACTTATTCCAATTTTTTAAATCTTCTAGATTTTCTAACTAACAATCTTAAGCACTGAAACTCTTCCATTTGTTTTCATTTGAACTTCTAGAGTTCTCTTCTCAGAGGTCAGAGTCTGATACTAGTGGAGTGCTATATATCAGTAGTATTAGAATCAAAGTTTTAGTCTTCAAGCTGATACACTAAAGATAAGTATAAATTTGTTCAAGAGAAATTTTGCATAGGATTATAAGATGAATTAGTAATTTCCACCTAGTTACCTGAAGTGAAATGTGTGAGTCACTAATTATGAAGGCTAAGAGTCAAAGGTTTTCTAACCCTCTTTTGTCTTATAATTTAAGTTTAAGAGCTTTTAGGTATGAGTTTAATTTCCCTGTTTTATTGCCAATAACTAATTCTCCATTCTCATTGTACATGTGTTTTTAAATAACCCTTAAAATGAAATTTTTGCAAAAAAATTGTACCAAATTTTATAGATGTCAAAGGCTTTATCTATGTGGCTATATTTATACAATTAAAGAGAATAATGGGGAAAGAGGCCAAAAAAGGGATTTACTACTATTTTAATCATATATATATATATAGATATATATTTTGAAGCCAATGTAAATTCTAAATACATATGAACAATTCACCTTTTTACTCCCAAGATTTTGTAATAATCTCTTTTCTGGGACTGTTTCAAGAGTCTCTGAGCTTTCTCTAGTCCTTCTCGAATCTGTTGATCATTTTCATTGTGTTCTTGTGCAGTTTCATAATCCTGAATAGCTGTCAAAATGTTTGAAATAATGCTGTTAAGAGCAATTATTATACATTTTAACCTTTTTTATTAAATCATAAGCTTTATATTATGAATTTAAAAGTATTTCAGACCCCTTAATTTTTTGTCACTACAAGATAATTTAACAGATCTTTATTTAATCCGATGTGTTACAAAGGCCTCAAAAATAACTATTAAATTATCACTTCTGGTAAGTGAACTCCATTACTCCATTTCCTGGTCCACATTTCCCACATCTCCTTATTCCAAATGCCCACTAAAAAAAACAAAGCCTACATTAGAAAGTATTGCTTAAATAACATTACTTTATTGTAAGGCAATCTTACAGCATATCACATTAATAATCAAGTGTTTATAAAGAATTTTTTGGGAAAAGTAAAAATAACAGAACTTTTGATCATGTGCAAGGTAAACAGAATGCATGAAGATTAGTTTAAAAGGAGTATAAATTGAAGAATCACCATAGTCAGGTTGCTCAAGTATAGTTGATAAAGCATTATCAAGTTTTTTCACTTTGAAAAACTGTTTATTTTAGCAACAATTAACCCTGAAGAGTTTGTAAAACAACTTAAATGGGTGTCTTCAGAGGGACTAGTACACATAGAGGAGCTTTCAAGTAGAGTAATGGAGCCAAAACAATTCTATAATTATATATGTCACTGATAAGTACTTTTAGTGTTAAGCTTTGATTGAGATTAAACTACCTTTACTCATATGGTCATATTAACCCTTTACAAACATTGAGTATATTGATTAGAGGATTAGCTGCTTTGGGCAGAAGCCAGCAAATTACTTTATGTTTATTTATCTGTGTATTCACTGTATGTAGTAGACTATAAATTTGTTAAGGGCAGGTACTACTTCCTCTCTGTAATTTCTAATCTCTAGAATAGTGATTGACACAATTGTCAATTTTTCCAGACGGTTGCCATGCCACACCAAATGATTCCCAAACTTCTATTCAATGTCTATAAAATGACTCCAACAAATGCAAGATATATTTAATAACAAGATGATCTCAACTAAATGACTAGTGCATCAATCAACCAATAACTGAACAGTCCTTGTCTTTAAGGAGCTTATGTTTTATCAAAAGAGGCAAGTTCACTACATATGAATAAATGGATTAAAAAAAAAATCAATTATGGAGCATTTGTTGTAGCCAGATACTTCAAAAAGGGGACAATTCCTCAAAAAACTTATATTTTAACGAGTATGACAACAAATATAGGAGAATGGTGGTCAAATAGTGTCAAAATGATGAGGATTAATCTGATTCTTAGACTTAGCTTGGAAAGAGGAAACCATACACAAAAGAAATCAACAACATCTGTTAAGTGCTTCCTGTATGCCAGGAACTATGTAAGTCTTAGTTATATAAGAGGAAAAAAGAATACATTCCCTCAAAAAACCCACAATCTAATGGAAGAGCCAATATGCAAACAAATGGAAAAAACTAGAGGTAATTTTGGAAGGAAAGAATAAGCAGTAAAGGTGACACAATGCATAGAAAAATGAGTCAGAACCCCAGAGTTCCAATCCCTACTCTGATGCTTCTGTGGGATGCTAGGTAATCTCCTCTCTAAAGAATGAGGAAATGCTGAACTGTCTGGCTTCTTTAGGTATCTTTAAAAAGTTTCAAAAGTAAAAAACTATTTCCATTTTTCCTCACTACTATCTCGCAATAAAGGAATAACAGATTCCTTCAACAAGAAAGAAATCTGCCCACAGTCCCACATTTAGTTAAACATTTAAAAAGGGATTTGGATGCAGATCTGTTTGCTTCTCAGTTCCACAGTCTTTTATGTACATAATTTTGTCTTTTATATTCTTGAAAAGGAACAATTTTATAACAAAGAAAAAGCAAAAGCCCCAGAAGACCAATATAAAAGATCCCATTCAGTGGGAATGGAGAGAAGTTAAGATAAAGGTGATAGCATCCCAAAAGAAGTTGGACTAGAAAGTTTCCAAGGTCTCTCCCAACACATGGAGAGCACAGAGTACACACAGGTATCAGTTTGTAAATTTTGTCCCTGTAATTTCTGTCTAATATTGTTTCCAATTCTACTCCCTAGAACCAAGAAAAAAATCTAATGCCTCCAAAACTTGCCAATCAATTGTTTACACTAACGCTCCTCTGGATATGGATCTTTCTGGATTTAGAATAAAAAAGACATGATTTCAGTAATGGTCCTAAATACTATATAGGCAATGCACTTTATTGCCTCCTTCTTTTGTGGGAGGAAAAATATAACACAACTTTAGAGAAGAAGTAAAAATAAGCAATTCAATTTATCTGGTACTAGGGACTGGAACTAGATACTAGGATTTTATCTCAAAATATTTTCCAGACCATTAAAAAAAAGTCACTTGGTTATAATTTGAAAATTACCAATTAGAAATGTATTTCTTTGTATAACAATCCACTGTTTAAAAATGTAAATACATCATCATTCACCTTAGTTTGAAATATTTCTATTAGAAGGCTTTCATTTCATATGAAACCCAAATTTAGGGAACCTTCATTTATATTTTACATTTTACAGAATGCTTTCACATAGAAAATTATTTTATTTGATCCTCTTGGCTCTACAAGCTAAGAATTTTTTAAAAATATTTTCTTATGAATCATATTGGAAGAGAAAAATCAGAATAAAAAAGAAAAAACACAAGGACAAAAAGATGAAAAGGGTATGCTTCAATCTGTCTCAGAATCTATAGTTCTCTCTCTGGATACATTTGGCATTTTCCATGCCAAGTCTAGTGGAATTTTTTGGATCAGTGTATTGCTGAGAAGAGGCAAGTCTGTAGTTGCGGTGTACAATGTTCTCCTGGTTCTTCTCACTTCACTTAGCATCAGTTTATGTTAAATCTTTTCAGGCTTTTCTGAATACTTTAATATGCCATAACTTATTTAACCATTTCTCAATAGATGGACACCCCCTCAATTTCCAATTTCTTGCCACTACAAAAAAAGAAGCTGCTATAAACTCACTTGTGGGTCCTTTTCCCCTCTTTTATGATCTCTTTGGGAAACAGACTCATAAGTGACCCAGTTGTATCAAAGGGAATGTGCCGTTTGATAGCCTATTTCTTATTCCCTTTGGGGTTCTGGGCAAGACCCTCTAAGCCTCAACTTTTTTATGTGTAAAATAGACAACCTATTCTATCTTTACAACATTCAGGTTTCCTATAACTGGTAAGCTAGATATTGCAAATACTATTTTCCTAATTTTGCAAATGAGGAAACTAAGGTTCCAAGGAGTGCCTTTTCACATAGGTAATTAAAAGACGGATGGGGAAACTTTTATCCAGATCCTCTGATTTCCATTCTAGACCTCATCCCATTAACATTTATATTACAATTTAAACCAAGAGGTAACCTTAAGGGACAGAGAATCAAGGAAATTCCGACCTCTCAGGGAACCAAGACTATGGCACAAAACATTGCTGATCTGCATTCATTGTGAACTTTCTCACCAAAAGGGTTTCTACTCCAATGAAATTATGGTCTGGACCAAAAAAAAAAAAATCCTTTAAGCCATTCATTAATTCTCCTAATTTGCATCCAAACAAGATGGGCAAAATCTCCAATTTCAATTATTCATTTTTTTCAGTGGGTTAAAGTGAATATTCTGAAACAAATTCAGCTTAACCTTATAACATTCTCTGTAGAGTTACTAAATTCACAATCTGACTCAAATCAATTTGTATTTTGTATCGTCAATTCAAATAGCTTCACAAAAGTACATGAACCAAAATATAAAACACTATTAATAAAAACAAATTTTTATTTAAATAAATTCTTCAAATTCTGTAATTCTTTTATCCTAAATTAGTACTAAATTATCTTATAAATTATACAAGAAGAACATAGTAAACGTTTTACTAAGATGCAAGAGGTAGTTTGATACATAGCCTGAAAGATTCAGACTTTAAAATTTTTCTCCTGCAACTTCTAAGCAGACTTCTGGAAACTACAAGAAACTCAAAATCAACAGCTTAAGTAGATGCTACACTTGAAGGCTAAAATAAACAAGTCCAATATTATGATCTTGTGTTTAGAATATACATCATGGGGTACTCTTGTCAAAATTATAATTACAAAAAATAAAATAAAATTATAATAATTAAATTCCTTGATGACTATTCATCCTTTAAAAATTTGCTATACCCAGTAATACAAGACCAGTTTTCTTCTCTATAACATGGGATGATTAGACCAGGTAGTCTTGAAGGGTTCTTTTGCTTCTAGATCTATGAACCTATGATTAAAGATCAAGAGCTAGAAGGAATCTTAGGACTAATTGAGTTCAACCTTCTTATTTTAAAATGGGAAGTGCATTGTGGCTTATTCAAATTCATGCAGTTACAAACTGCTAAAATAGTAATTTGCACATAAACAAAACTGTCAAATTATTACCCAATTAAGATTTACCACAATATGAAATTCATATTTGATCTGCTTTATTTGTTCAGTCATATCTGACTTTTTATAACCCCATGGATCATAGCATGCCAGTACCATCTATGGGATTTTCTTGGCAAAGATTATGGAGCAGTTTGCCATTTCCTTCTCCAATGGATTGAGGTAATAGGGTAAGTGACTTGTCCAGGGTGACACAGCTAATAAATGTGTTCTCTCAGGACAGATCTGAGGACAAATGTGAATTCAGGAAGAAAATTGTGTCTCTTGATAAAGCCAGAGTCTCCAGGTCCAAGCTAATTACCACTTAGCTGCCTTGGTATCTACTGAATGATCTTGATCAATTTTGAAAAATTAAAAATGAAATGAAATCTGGCCATACTCTCACTTTAAAAACTATTTAACTTGCATTTTCAGTCTGATTCCAAATTAAAATTCTTTCATAAGGTCTTTTGAAATATTTTTCAATTATTTCATATTTAAATTTTTCTTAATCAGATTAGGAACCTCATTTCTAATAAAGTAGGATACTAGTACAGTAAAATAATTCTTAAATATTCCACTACTTATAGTGTTTCTTAAATCTATAAATATTCCTAAGAGCTTTAGGAAAACTAGTTTTAAGCAAAGTAACGTAAGAGAAATTTCATATACGCTCATTTGACATATCAAAAGTATTAGCCCCCTGAATTCATGTTCCAAAAAGTTTACCTTCATCATACATTTCCTCTATTAAATAGGCTTCTGCTCTGTCTTTGAGAGCATTCACATTGGCAGGTTCTAGTTGCAAAACTTCTGAACATGCTTTAATAGCTTCAACAGGTTTTTCGTCCTAAAAACAAGTAACAAAAAAAAGGAAGTATAGTTGTTGTTTCATAAGCTAAGCAGAAACCTAAAATTTTAAAACAAAAGAAATTGTTACCTTGGAGAAGCAATGGCAAATCCTCTCTTTGGAACGAATAGTATAAATAGGTGTATTTGGCTCTGTTTTCATTACAGATTCATATTTGCTAACTGCATCTTCATATCTGTTACAAAGTAAATAAATGATAAGCATTAATACTGCTTTCTTAACAATTAGCAACATTGTTCGCTATCAACATAATGCCATCTGATTACATCAACATATTTCTCCCAAAGACAAATTTTCACTTTGTTTTTATTTGAATTAATGGAATCATTCATTCTATTCAGAATGTTCAGGAGCTTCCCTGAAGCCATGGCAAATAAACATATACAACTAGTGTATAAAATGGACTGAAATAAATATAAAGTGCTTTTGCTTGCCAAAACTTAACAAAGATCACTTCTTCACAGAAACACCTTAATGGAATTGTAAAAATAGAATTCAATACAGCTTTTTAAAGCCTGACATGTACTGAATTACTTCTAACAGATTTCACCAATTCATTATCAGAACTACATTTTTTAAACTCTTGCAAATTTTCTAATCACATCAACATTAATTAAGAAAATGCTGAGGAAGGAGAAAAAGTATTTATATAGCACCTACTAGGTGTCAAGAACTGGGACTAAATGGAGCTAATACAAAAATTATTCTAAATTTAAATTCAAAAGAACTCTGGAAGTAGGGTTCCTCACCTTATAGTTGAGGAACTGAAGATTGAGATTAAGTTACTTGCCCAGCCAGAAGCACATAGCTATTAAGTGTTTGAGGTCAGATATGAAATCAGATCTTTAACCCTCAGCTCAGCACTCTATCCACCACATTACCTAGCTGCCTTTAAAATGAGTTTAGTTTTGGTTCTTTTCAGCAAAGAGCTGATTCAGGCCAATCTGCATCCAGAAAGAAGGCTGAATATGGATCACAACATAGTATTTTCACCCTTTTTGTTGTTTTTTGCTTCCTTTTTTCTTTTTGATCTGATTTTTCTTGTGCAGTATGATAAACATAGAAATATACATAAAAGAACTGCACATGTTTAATATATTGGATTATTTCTGTCTAGGGAAAGGGAGAGAGAAAAATTTGGCATACAAAGTTTTGCAAGAGTGAATGCTGAAAACTATCTTTGCATGTATTCAGAAAATGAAAAGCCACTATTAAATAAAATAAATCTATAGAGTTAAGTGATTTATAAAAATTGACAACTTTAGGATAGCTTTTGGAACTAACAGAAAGAAAACAATCTGACCTATATTTTAGTAATTGTCATATACCATTTGATAGCATGTATGTATTTTCATAGTTAAGCATAATGCAGATGCATATCACAACAAATAAATTTAAATTCCCAAGACTGCTGAGTTTTCAAAGGCCAAGAAATAATACAATTATAAACTATACACCCTCAATTGGATGTTGCCTATATTTTAATACTGGTTTAACAATGCCCCAGAGAGTCCAAAAAAAAAAAAAAAAAAACTCCATTCTTACCTGCCTTCTCTGATGAGCTCCTCTGCTGACTCAATAAGTTTATTGAGCTTCTTTACTTGTTTATAGTGTGTAAAACACCTTTTATGATCTTGGTCAAGTTTTAAACATTCTCGGACTTCACTGTTCATGTATTAAAAATAAAAGGAATACAACATATTTATAGTAACTCAAAATGAATTGATAGTTTTTCCATACTATTTTTAGAAATTAAAGAGAGGTCTTTTGACCATAAATCAATCATAAAAGTAAAAACAGAATTCTAGAGCTATAAAAGGAGTGTTATAGTCTCATCTACTCATTTTATAGATGAGCAAACAGGGATGGAGGGAAGACTTGCCCATTGTTACACAGCTGGTGAGCAGCAGAGTTGAGACTAACACAATTCCTACTTTAGCCTCTTAACAATATAGGATATTGCCTCCCAGCTATTTTTTTTTGCATAGGCACCAATTACTCAAATGTATTTGCTGAAATTATTGAATATCTATGTATACAATGATGTAATATATTGAACAGTATAAAAACATTATGAAAAGAACTGCTTTTAAATTTAATTATGCTATAAGCTATACAGAATCAGAATTTCAAAATAATTTTTTAAAAAGACAAAAATCATGTAATACTATGAAACTAATTATTACATGGTCTTAACTCTAACTCTAATAAAGACAATAATTTACATAAAGCAACCAAGTTTTTCAGTGCAAATACTATTGATATGCCAGTTCAGATAGTAAGAAAACTGACCTGAGTGAGAGTTCATGATCTCCCAACTGATAGTATATTGTGCTGATTTTATAAAAGGCCTCAGTATTGTCATTCTTCAATTTGGAAGCAGATTTTAAGTCACTAATAGCTTTCCCTGGTTCCCCTTCTTTTATAAAGCATTCAGCCCGAAGTTCTCGCAGCTCTGCATCCCAAACACAAACCTTAAGAAACAGAAGAACTAGACTTTGAGCAAGAAACAAAGCAAAGTTAAATAAAAACATTTATATCTGTATCCTATATGTCTTTCTTCATATCACTTTTCAATAAGCATTTTCATTTGGGTCCTCTCCATTTTTCTCATCAAATTAAGGTAATTATTTTCAAGAATAATTTTTGTTTTCTCTTCAAAAAAATTCACCTTTCTACATCTGAGTCTGAGGTGGACTTAAACTCAAGTCTTCCTGACCTCAGGGCCAGTATTCTCTATCCATTAAGCCACCTACTTGATTGAAATAATTCTTAAATATCTTAAATTATAAGTGAGAAATACAATCAATAATTTTTAAAAAAAATTGGACATTAAGAACTGTTATGTTTACTTGCTCAGGAAATGAATCCAAATGCTTTTTTATTCTTTACATTTGAACCTATGAAAGAAATATGTATCCTATTTTGTATTAAATAATTGATTCCTAACAAGATAGTTATAGCACATAATATGATTTAATAAATATTTATTGAATTGAATTGTCAGTGTAAATTATTTAAAAGCTTAATTTATATTGGATGAAGTAGTGTGACATAATACAGAGCCCACCCTGAGAGACCCCAAAGCCTGAGTTCAAGTCTAGTCTCAGACATTTTTTTGGCTTCATGACCTTGAAGAAACCTATGATTGGTTCAAAAAATGTTTATATTTAAACTTCAATTCTAATATAAATCCTAATAAAATATAAAAACCATGAAGCTCTAACTCAACTGAAACTTTATGAGGCTCCTTATTTCACTGAAGAGTGAACTGGATATAAAAAATACACAATTATTCATCACCTTGGGGAAATTCCAAGGTCATAACTAAGCCTTTAAAGGGAAGGATGAAATAAGACTGGGATTCCTTGTCATAGCTCTTAATATTTTGTTATATACTATTAAAGTAAGAAATATTCTCAGTAGCATTGATAAGCACATTAAATGAAGATGAGGATTTCTGGAATAAAGCCATATTTTTCAACACATAAATTAATGAAAGTTCCATGGGACAGATTCTATATATTTCAGAGAGAAGTTTTCCATAGCAATCACATTTTATACATATATATATACATATATAAGTAAAAACATTAAACTACAAATATCAAGACCAAATGAAAACATAAAATATTAAACCTGCAGCATACAGCAATGTTGTTCCTGTCAGGAAGGAACTTAGTTTTAACTTTGAATTTTCTTAACGAAGTTACCACATTGACTGGGGTGGTCACCCTCTCCCCTCTTATTTCAATAAGTAAATTGCAGAAATTCTCAATGAAGAAACATTCTGCATATCAAAGCAGATGCTACTTTTGCAAAATAAAAGTAAAGAAAGCCATATTGTCAAAAAGAGTTAGAAACAAAATTTTACTTCCATGATAATCTGTATTTCATGAAGCAAATTTTCCTGGGAAATTTTATATGTATATGAAGCTAACATTTTATTACTGCCCATAGGAAGAAAACTCGCGTATGAACACTTGGCTTAACTTAGAAATTTAAAAAAACAAACAAACAAACAAAATTTCCACTTCACATTTCAATATTGTTAGAACTTTCCCCTAAAAATCATCAGTGGGAAACGAGGTAGTAAATCAAGAGAACAAAAGCTGGAAGACCATAAGTAAATACAAATCATCAAGGATTAGTTCTCAAATAGTTTTCTTCCAACTTCTATCAACTCTTAAATTATAAATTTGCTTAAATGTGTACCTTGTAAATAACTCATTTTAACTATTATTCTCTCTAACTTTCACATTACTCCTTTAATTTAGGATATTTTTTCTTCATTCTCCCAATTCCTTCCCACCCTGGCATCTTCAATTTTCTATTCCCAAATCAAAACATTAAAAACAGACATGAGCAAAAAAAAAAAAAAAAAAAAAAAAAGAAAAAGAAAAGAAAAAGAAAAAGAAAAAGAAAAGAATGCACACACTCCATTGACATTATTTAGAAAAATATTCTAGCTGGATGTTATTCTCAAAGGTATTAGCTTTCACTCTGGATTGAAATCCCCTGCTGGCATAGCCAAATACCAATGTAAGAACCCTCAGTGAAGGAAAAATCTACCTGCAATGGCTTCATTGTGTTATAAACTTACCTCTAAAATAGTATCAAGGAAAGCTATAGCTGCCTGATAATCTGCTCGATCAAAAGCAGAATGTGCTTGTGAACGTAAGCGCTGCATTTCATCAGCTTTTAGTAACTGAGACTGAGCTTCCTTTTCTTCATTCTCACTTGGATGAGATTTTAGCTGTAAGAAATTATAAAAAATTGTGTCAAGCTTAAGACTTGCAATTTATTTATTCTAATAATTAAAATCACACCCACTGTTCGGATTTCTTGAAAAAGTTTTTAAATAGAAAAGAGACAGGGGAAACAAAAGGAAAAATATTTGAATCTATATTAAATAGATCCAATGAACATCACTATTACTCAATATTCTTATGTAAATAAGATTATCTTTAATCTTCTGATTATCTTTTATTAATCTTTTTGTTATCTTTTTGTGTTACCAAAATACAAGTTTTTTCACATTATACTGTATTTTATGTAAAGCAGTATTGTATGAGTTATGTCTAATTCTTCCTAAAAATATACTATACGACTATGGAAAAGTAGTTATTAAACAACTTTGACTAAAAGACTAAAAAGAGGGATCAATTTTCTACTTCATTTCTCTCTCTGGGTATAGTTGACTCTCTTCATCACTGACAAGTGGAACTAACTTAAATTATCTCAATGTTGAAGAGAGTCATGTCCATCAGAATTGATCATTGCACAGTTTTGTTGTTGCCATGTTCTGGTTCTGCTCATTTCACTTAATGTATCAGTTCATTGAGGTTTTTCCAAGTCTCTCTGAAATCATTCTGCTGGTCGATTCTTACAGAACAGTAATATTCCATAGCATTCATATACCATAATTTATTCAGCCATTCTCCAAATAACAGGCATCCACTCAGTTTCCAGTTTCTTTCCAATACAAAAAGGGCTGCCACAAACATTTTTGCACATATGGGTCCCTTTCCCTCCTTTAAGATCTCTTTGGGATCTAAGCCCAGGAGTAACACTGCTATGTCAAAGGGTATGCACAGTTTGATGACTTTTTGAGCATAGTTCCAAACTGCTCTCCAGAATGGCTGAATCCATTCATAGGTCAACAACATATATCACTATCCCAGTTCCCACATCTCTCCAACATTTGTCAATATGATTTCCTGTTATCTTAGTCTCAGAGTTGTCTTAATTAGCATTTCTCTGATCAATAGTGATTTGAAGCACCTTTTCATGTGACTACAAATAATTTCAATTTCTTCATCTTTAAATTGTCTCTTCATAGCCTATGGCCATTTACCAATTGGAAAATGGCTTGAATTATTATAAATATGAGTCAGTTCTCTATATATTTTAGAAATGAGGCCTTTATTAGATCCTTTGGCAAAAACTGTTTTCCCAGTTTATTGCTTCCCTTCTAATCTTGTCTGCATTAGTTTTGTTTGTATAAAAACTTTTTAACTTAATATAATCAAAATTATCTATTTTGTCATTAGTAATGTTCTCTAATTCTTCTTTGGTCACAAATTCCTTCCTCCTCCACAAACCTGAGAGGTAAACTATCCTATGTTCTTCTAATTTGTTTATGATACCATTCTTTATATCTAGATCATGAACCTATTTTGACCTGATCTTGTTAGGTATTAGGTGTAGGTCAATGCCTACTTTCTGCCATGCCAGTTTCCAATTTTCCCAGCAGTTTTTGTCAAATAGTGAGTTCTTATCCCCAAAGCTGGAGTCTTTGGGTTTGTCAAGTACTAGATTGCTATAGTCATTGACTATTTTGTTCGGTGAACCTAACCTATTCCACTGATAGACTTTTCCATTTCTTAGCCAGTACCAAATGGTTTTGATGACCGCTGCTTTATAATATAGTTTTAGATCTGGTACAGCTAGACCACCTTCATTTGCTTTTCTCTTCATTAATTCCTTTGAAATTCCTAATCTTTAGTGAAGATCTATATCTATGAAATAGTCAACCTTAAGATCAACAAGACATAATCTAATACTTGAAAGCCAGGGAATGACATGGATAAAGGCACATTTACCAAGTACATTAGTGTTTTAGCAAGAAAAATTAATTTAATTCATGTTCAGAATTAAGTGCATTAGTAGTGAAGTGACTATGGAAGTGATTATGGAAGAGAAAGGGAAATTTACAAAGTTTTTTAAAATGAAAATTATTTCCAAAAAAGTGGATCTGAAAAAATACTGTTTCTGAAATCAATGCATTTGAAACTGAAAATGTAAAGAAATGTTTAAAAAAAAAAGCTTTGACCTAGAAAAATTTATGTTTTCCGTTGATCTTATTAAATGTAAATTTAGGGTAGGTGATCCAACTTCTTTGCTCTGCCCTCATAATTCAGCTTTATTTGGGGGTGAGGGGAATCTCATCTGAGCAGCTGAGGATAAAAAATCTGGGAGGTAAATCGGTCTCCCAAGAAAAGGTTGAATTAAAACCAACAGAATTGGTCATCATTTTATGCTAAGAAAACACTAATCCCAAACTGTCCAATTTTAAGTCACCCCCCAAACTTTAAAACATGCCCCCCTCCCTCTGCAATGAAACAGTCTTCCTTAGACCCTAACTCTCTCATTATTAAGGCAGTTAGGACAGTATGTAGGAATATACATGTAGACAGAGGATACAGGTTTGAAGTGAATATGAAAGTATAATATCTAATAAAGGAGTGAAAAAGAATGTCATGGGGAAAAGGGAAAGAGAGAAGTGAAATAGTACAAATTATGTCCAAAAAAAAAAAAAAAAAAAAAAAAACAGAAAAAACGTTTACAGTGCAAGGAAAGAAGGGGAATAGAGGTGGAATGAGTGAGAAATTAATTCTAAGAGAGAATTACATTCATACTCAACTGGATAGAGAAATCTATCTTACCTTGCAAGAAAGTAGAAGGGATACAAGAAAGGGGAAGAGTGATAGAAAGAAGGTCACAGGGAAAGGGGTAGTAAGAAGCAAAATGCTTTTGAGGAAGAATATGGTAAAAGGTGAAAAGAAAGAAAGAATAGAATGGAAAAAATACAGTTATCAATAGTGACTGTGAAAAAATTTTTGAAACAAGTTTCTCTAATAAAAGTTTCATTTCTCAAACATATAGGGAATTGAGTGAAATTTATGAAAAATATAAGCCATTACCTAATTGATAAATGATCAAAAAATCATGACAAGTTTTCAAATGAAGTAATTAAGCTATAAATTTTAACACATTAAAAATACTCTAACTCACTATGATTGGAGAACTGCAAATTAAAACAACTCTGTGGTATTAATTACCTCATACCTATTTGTAAATACGGGCTAGCTCCCTGGAGGGCCTCAGAGTCAGCCAGAGTCAGGATAAATTAAAGTTCGTGGTCTTTTAGGTGGAGAAGTGAAAGAGGCAGGCAAGCAGAATCCTGAATTCTGGAGTCATCAACCTCTCTCCTCTTCGTCCTGCTGCCAAATGACTCTGGCCTCTCTCTCCCTCCATCCTCCAATCCTTGCCTATAATTATCTTAACATCAAACATTCAGCAAGCACTGATGGTAAGAAGAGCCATTTATCCAAATACATGCTAATAGTCATTATCTCACATGGAATAGGTAATTAGCCTTGAATGCTCAACTGTCTGATACAAGCATACCTTTTTAAAGTTTCAGCCCTCTAGACCTATTGGATTGACTGATAGGACAGAAAAATAAAAGGACAAATGTTGGAGAGAAAGTGGGGAAATTAAGACAGTAATGCAATGTTGGTAGACTTATAAATTGATTCAACCATTCTGTAGAGAAATCTGAAACTATGCCCAAACAGTATAAAAATCATATATATTCTTTGACCTAACAATACTACTACTAGGCATGCATCCCCAAAGAGATAAAAAAGAAAAGGAAAAGGACCTATATATGCAAAAAACATTCATGGAAGTTCTTTTATCAGAGTAAAGCATTGGAAATTGATGGGATTTGAGTAAATTGTGGTATATGAACGTTATGGAATATTATTGTTCCGTAAGGAACGACCAGCAGGATGAATACAGAGAGGACTGGCGAGACTTACATGAACTGATGCTGAGTGAAATGAGCAGAACCAGGAGATCATTATATACCTCAACAATGATATTGTTTGAGGATGTATTCTGATGGAAGTGGACCTCTTCGATAAAGAGAGCCTTAATTGATCAAAGATGGACAGAAGCAGCTACACCCAGAGAAAGAACACTGGAAATGAATATAAACTGCTTGCATTTATGTTTTTCCTCCCAGGTTATTTATACCTTCTGAATTCAATTCTCCCTGTGCAACAAGAAAAATGTTTGGTTCTGCACACACATATATTGTATCTAGGATATACTGCAACCCATTCAACATGTAAAGGACTCTTGCCATCTCGGGGAAGGGGTGGAGGGAGGGAGGGGAAAAATCGGAACAGAACTGAATGCAAGGGATAATGCTGTAAAAATTACCCTGGCATGCGTTCTATCAATAAAAAATTATTTTAAAAAATTTAAAAAAGGAAATTGATGGGATGCCCATCAACTTCAGAATGATTGAATAAATTGTGATATGTGATTATGGTGAAATACTATTATAAGAAATAATGAGCAGGATGCTCTCAGAAAAATCTGGAAAGATTTCCATGAGCTAATGCAAAGTGAAATGTAAACAGCAATAATATAAGATTATCACAGCTATGGATGACCGCTGTTCTTAATGTAATACAATCTTCTAAGACAACTATGAAAGACTTATGATGAAAAGTGCTATCCATACTCAAAGAAAGAATTGACTGTATCTGAATACAGACTTTATTTTTTCCTGAGGTTTGAATTTTTTGGTGTACAGAAGGGTTTGGAAGGGATATGTTTTCTTTCACAACATGACTTTTATAGAAATGTTTTGTATAAATTCACATGCTTTTTAAAAGTTATATAGAAGATATTTTACAATATTGCATACCAGGTTAATATATATAGAGAGATTAATAAATAACACAAATATTTTATTAAGTATTACTGGAGTATATAGAATCTAGCAAGTTATTTGTGAATATATTACAACACGAAATCAGGAATCACATGATCTGTCTGCCATTCTTCCAAGAGATTATTGAATTATGATCTAACAGAAACTAAAAGGTGAAAATCTCTGAAAAGCGTATCTTTCTGAACATCAGAATTACAATTTCATATTTTTACCAATTCTTATTTCTATTTTAAAAAATCAATGGCTCATGAGAAGTACTGCCCATCATATATGACCAGATATGTTAGACCACCTGACCCAAAATAAATTCTACCAACAAAATAACTGACATTATTAGTTTTAATATTTGGCTGCTGTTAAGCTGCAATAATCTCTCTACAACCACTTCTACATTTATCAGTATTACAAAAAGTGTACAATTCAAAATTATTATAGCAAAATAGCTATGGCAAAGCAACATAATGACCTTTATAATGTATAAATCATGAAAGTACTAAGAGAAAAACAAACAACAACAAAAAAAAAAAATCCACATTTGTTTGTTAATAAGCCAATAAATATTTATTAGGTACTTACTATGTGGCAAGCCCTGG
Source organism: Antechinus flavipes (assembly GCF_016432865.1). Lineage (NCBI taxonomy): Eukaryota > Metazoa > Chordata > Mammalia > Dasyuromorphia > Dasyuridae > Antechinus > Antechinus flavipes. Next base: position 148,962,107 of record NC_067400.1, on the reverse strand, counting down.
ACTAAGTACTATAAATACAAAGAAAGGCAAGATAGTCCCTGCCTTCATGGAGAGGCAATATGTAAGCAACTAAAATCATTAAATATCAAACAGCCAGACTGGAAATTTAAAGTTATGAATATGAAAATATAAAACCATCTTATAATTCTGTCCTATAGATTCTCCTAAATTCCGACACAATTTACAACAAATATAGTTTGAAAATTCAAATAGTTTGCTAATTTCAGATATAATCTTAACCTAAAATGTTATCTAATTTGCACTCAAGTAGTTACATTCAAAATTTTGTTCTTTGAAATGATTATTTTCTTCAAGACAAGGATATAGAATACTTTAATTCCTCTTTTAAGAGAATACTAAAAATAATAATTCACTGATTATTTCCCAAAGAATGATCAAGCTGTGAAATGAACTTTTACAAGAAATTTTCTAGGCAGAAGCAACCGGTAAAACTACTTCCAAAGTACATTTAATCAAAAGCTAGCCAGTAATAAATTTTAACTCCAATTCATAAACATTACCAACATCAGTGCATACCTAAGTATATTCCAAAGAGACCTGGAGTGCCTTCACTTGCAATCAATATCAGATGATTAAAATGAGATTCTTCACCATGTAGCAGCATACAAAATACTAAACACAACATGCAGGGCCAACTACTATTCATGATTTCCCCTTGCTTTCAAATTAATATATAAAATCCTCAGTTATACTTATAAATCATAAGATTCTTTGGTTAAGAAGGACAACAAATTAGATAGCTTATCCTTTAGGCAAAAAAGTCTGAATAATATAAATTAACACAATTTTTTAAAAATGTTAATGTATTTATTCAAAACAAATGTAAAATAAGAAAAAATAGGGAAAAAAAGCAACTAAAAAAACTTTATCATGTGCCTAGCAGAATATCAGGGAGGAATAAAAATATGTTAAAACAAGTTTTCATTTCAAGAAAACATATAATAATAACAGAAGACATGTATCCAGAATTGGCTATATTTTCTTTGCTTCTTAGTGGGTTTTCTTTTATTCTCAGTTGTACACTCTTTATTCTTTTTCTCCCCTTTCCTCTCCTCCACCTCTTACAAGCAGGTTTCAGTTAAGCACAGGGGTGTGTGTGTGTGTGTGTGTGTGTGTGTGTACATACATACTCACCTATGTGCATATACACACCATACACACACACACATATATGCATATACACATAAATACAAAATAATATTAATATGGTTTACATATAATATAGATTTTAAGTTTTAAGATCAATGACTACTACCAACTTTTTTGTCTAATAAATTCTACTCCTAATCATTGATATTATTTTTGTTTATATCTCATTTCCTGTCACTGCTAACTCTTCTTCTGTTAACTTGCCTTGCTATTATTTAACCTCACCTACCCTCGTATCCCTTCCTCATTTTCTCCCCCCACCCTTTTCTTCTCTTTTTATTCCATTCCTATTAATCTATACATCATATCCTAGTCCTATTAATCTATATATCCTACTATATCCTATTCCCTTTCCTTATTTCTTTATAGATTTTGAAGGATGCTATACTCTTCTTAAGGTATATGTACACATGTGCATGTGTGTTATATACAACACACATATGCATGTACATATATATAAATTTCTTCTTTAACCCATTCCCAATACAAGTAGGTTTTCAGACCGACCATTTTTCTTCCTCCATCAAATTCCTCATTGTGGATTCTTGCTATTGTACCCCATTTGAACAGCATAATTACAATTTTTACCTTTTCCTAAAGAGTTTTGTTTTCTAAAATCACATCATACTCAGCTCTACCTCAATCTTTTTTTTGGACTATCCAATTACTAATGTCAATCTTAGACATATGGTTTACATTTCCTACATATAAAATAAATTGTTCTTATTGAGTCCTTTGAAATTAGTCTTTAATGTTGGCTCATGTTAAATTTTCTATTGAATTCAAGTTTGAGACAAAATCTTGAAAATCTGACAGTTCATTAAATGTCTCTTCTTTCAATATTATATTATTTTGCCAATATGATATTTCAGCCACAACCCTAGTTCTTTTAATTCCTGATATGTATGTGTATGTATGTGTATGTATATATATAGTTTTTCAGTTCCTGCAATGTTTTATAATAGCTGCTGATAAATCCTGTGCAATTCTTATTGTAACTCCCATATTTGAATTGGTTTTTTTTGGTTATTAATGCTGATGCTTGTAAAATTTCCTCTTTGAAGGGTTTTCAAAATTCAGCAATGATATTTCTATGTTTTCCTTAAAGGATTTTTTTTGAGGTGAGGATCAGTAGATTTTTTTTTTCTGTTTCTATTTTCCCCTCTTGTTCAATCAATTCAGGACAATTTCTTTTGATTACTTCTTATATTATTATAGCAATTTCTTTTTTCTTTTGGACTACTGTCCAATTATCCTTAGGTTTTCTCTTTCTGACTTGTTCTCCAGATCTGTTGTTTTTCTTATAAGATGTTTTACATTCTCTTCTATTTTTTTCATTCTTTACATTTAGTTTGATTTCTTGGTCTCTTATAGCTTGATGACTTCCCCTTTTTATCTCTACCCCTTAGCAAAGTACCTGATACATAGTAGGCAATTAACAAATTCTAGTTGACTGGTTGCTGTTCTACTTGAGCAGAATTAAGATAAAACTGATAGGGATGCCTCAAACAAAAAGATCTCTTCATTTACCTAATTTTTTCTCCATTTCTACTTCCAAGAGATAAAAAGGGTTCTTCTTTTTAACTTTTAACAATGTTATCCAGTGCTAGGCTATTATTCAATTCCTTGTTCAGTAAGAAACACAATTATCCCTTCCATATCATGACTTTTCTCATCATTATTTTGATATATCATGGGTTGGCATAAGAAATTCCTTTGAATGAAAATTGGGGGGGGGGGAGTTTTTCAGAAGTCGCAGACAACAGAGAAAAAGTTTAGAAGCTCAGAAATTGAGTACACGAAAAACATTCAGAATTACTCTCTTCAAATTTGTTAATTATTTAATTTTCATATTTACTTCATTTTAAATTTCTTTTTCATATAGTATTTTTACTTAACATCAACCTAGACATAGCCTATGACCAAATACTTAACCCAAATTTTACAATAAATTACTATTAAAAACCCCATAAAAGAAAATGAAACATTCAGGTTTCCATGCTATGGAAGGACTAAAAAATTTTACGCATTTTCCAGATTGCAGAGCCACTGAGCCCTTAACTCTAACAATGTGGAATGGATAACTTGTAGTAATATAGCATTATACTTTCAGCTTGCCATTTAGAAGTACTGTTGTATTATAGCATTAATAAGTTCAGTAATAAAAATAACAGCTATTATTTATGTAGTGATTTAATATTTGCAAAGCACTTTACAAGCATTATCACATTTTATCCTTAAAATCACCCCAGATGTAACTCCTATTTTACAGATGATGAAACTGAAACAAACAGAGATTAAGTGATTTGCCTAGGGTCATATAACTAGTACATGTTTGAGGTTGAATTTAAAATCTAGTCTTCCTGACTGGAAACCTTGCTTTATCATCATCATTATTATTATTATTATCACCATTTTTAATAATCAAAAAAGCTAGGAGAAATCCAAAATTCAGATAAAGAAGTTTATACTAATACAAATAAGTCATTATAAGATTTTGAACAAGAGATAAAAATAATAGAGAAGGGATTATCTATTGGTTGGAATATGATAGACTGGATCAAAGAAAACAGGCAATATTACTGGCACAAGGAGACTAGGAGAGAACTAGACTACTTTAATCTATTGTTTTTGTTGTGTCCAACTTCATAATCCATCTCAGGGTTTTCTTGGTAAAGATACTGGAATGGTTTGTTATTTTGTGCTCCAGCTCATTTTACAGATGAAAAACTGATGCAAACTGGGCTGAAGGACTTTCCCAGGATCACAATCTAATTAATATAGCTTCTAATTAGTGAGTCTTCCTGATTCTAAAGTACAGTGCTCTATCCATTGCACCATCTAACTGCTTCTTTAATCTCCTCACAATGAAACCCAGAAACTAGAATAATTCCAAAAGACTGGAAAATACTGTAAGTACACAATAGTGATTTGAAAGTTTAGTAATTAAGATTATTATATTTATTTTTGCTTATATAATATTATATAAATAACATACACATACAAACATGCAGTATCATTTGAATTCAAAACCACTTAATTTGGGGTTGCAGAAAAAAATAGATTACACTAAAACTTTGTGTTTTTTACATACTGGAAAAGATTTATTACCACAGAAAACTGATACTCAACAATTTGTCACTGTAAACTTTTTGGCCAGATTATGCTAGAAGCTATAAAACTATACATTAATGTCATTATGATCATTCACAAAAGAATACTAAAAGAATATGACTTAACACAGCTTACTATCTTAATTATATTAAGCTATAAACTAGGATGATTTAGAAAATGGGCTCCTACAGGCTTATTCTAAACTTTATGCATCAGCAAAGGTATAATATTGGAGCTGAACTGACCACAATATTCTGGGAATTTTAAATATAAAAATGAGTACATGTTACAATTGTAGAAATTTTGAGAAAGGGTAAATAACCTCATTAACAGAATTTCTAATCAAATTTAGCTATACATTAGTGAATTTAAAACTCAGTGATAACTTTAAACTAGAAATTTCAGTGTAATGCCATTTTAATTCAATAAGCATTTATATAATACTCTAAGGTTTATAAAGTGCTTTACATATGTTAATTCACTTGATCATAACTTCCTTTCAAATTCTACTTCTGATAAAATAAAAGGACACTAAGAGATGACTAGGAAAATAAGTCTGACGTTACTTCCATGAAACTGACTGACTCTAAACATTTTTCAGAAGGTAGAAATTTCCATCTATTCCAACTGTTTCAGCAAGGGTGTACTTTTATTCCTACAAACATAACACAGGCTATATAAAGACTCATATATAGCCAATATTACAATAACCTTTAAATCAAATTTATCTTTTAATTTTACTAATGAAGGCGCCCTTTTAAAAACTGAGCAAATTAAAAGAAACCAAATCGTTGTTAATGGGAGTTCTTTTAAGTCTGGAAAATAAGTTGGCCTCAATAAGTTTGCCAGAAAAATATCTGGCAAATAAGTTGGCCTCAATTACCCTAGGTAATTGAACATCAAGAGTAACATCTACATTGTATAAACATGTATACATATATTGGATTCAATATATATTTTAACATGTTTAACATATTTTGGATTACTCCCCATCTAGGGGAGGGGGTGTGGGAAGGAGGGGAAAATTTGGAACACAAGATTTTGTAAGGTCAATATTGAAAAATTATCCATGCATATGTTTTGAAAATAAAAAGCTTTAATAAGTTTTAATTAACTTTAAATAAAAACAAAACAAAGCAAAATTCAAAAGAAAAAGAGTTATATCTAGAAGTCAAAACTAAAACTTACCCAAATAACAAATGAGTTTCTGCAGAGCAACTGAAAACTTTCACTGCAAATCCATTGGACTAAACTTGGGGAAAGGGAAGGAAAAGGAGATGGGAGCACAGAACAAAAACAACCAAAAAGTGAAGCTAGCCAAGTATTATTAAAGTTATTAACTGCACCTGGGTCAAATGTGCTCACAGAACACTAAAATAGGGGAAATCCAAAAATGGTCCCGAGTATACTGTCTGTAGATGAATCATTAAAGTAGTCTTTTAATCATTCAGTTACTGAACAGCAGACTACTCTAAGACTTCACTATAATGAAGTGAAAATTGCAGAACATAAACTAAGCAATCACCATGACCTGTTTTTTCCCCCCTCAAATATTCAATACTATGAACTAGGTATAATTACATACTTAAGAATCTGTTTCACAATTCCTACAGTTCCTTTTATGACAAACAAAAAAATTAATTTAAAATACATTATGTCTAAGATATTGAAAGCAGTTCTGATATACATCACAAAAATTATTCATCATCCTGTACTTTATAACTACTGAAGAATTTACTCAAATCTCATTTTAAGGAAAAATTCTAATCTCTTTCCCCAACTCAATTTGCCAAAGTTACTACCAAGGATGGAAAATATATATATGAGTAATTCCTTCTGTGACACACAAAATTCCTAACTTTAACAAATATTGAAGTAGCCAAAATGGTGGGCAATAGTAAACTGAAGAAAAAGCAAGAAGCCTAGATTATCCACAGCAGAGTAACAGAGTTGCCTTTTTCACTGAAAAGATTTTGAAATGCTTTTTGGGGTTTGCAAAACTCTTGTTCATTTTATATCCCACTTTACATATTGTAAAACAGGAAGTTTTGCTACAGTTAAATTGTCATTAATTGAAAGCCATGTATACAGTCTCTATTTAAAAAATTACCTGGTATCAATTGGACTGAAAGATTTTTTACCAACTGTTTTTCTCTCAAATTTTACTTCTTTCTTTCTCTGAACTCCTGTGACTCATAACAGATTCAGAGAATTTTATAACTGGAAAGGAATATCAAAATGATATAGTTCAATCTATTTTATTGAGGAAAATTGAAGCTCTGAGAAGTTATAAGGTTCAAGATAGATCACTTAGTTCATAAGCAATAGAACTAGTCATCAATATAGACCTCATGATTTCTAGTAGTATTATTCCACTAATACATTGCCTTTTGTAACACTTTTTCGTTTTTAATCTATCATATTCTTCCTTTTTATATGAATATGTCTTAATTGCCCATTTAAATAGTTAAACTCCATGACAGTAAAGATATATCTTTTACTTCTCTAGATAAACCATAGCAAATAGTACAATATACCTGTCTGGCAGGAGAACTGGGAGTCCAATTTCATAAAAACCCAAACTGCTTCTTTTCATCCTGAGATAAACACTTATAAGCAATATATCCATATGAGACGATGAAATCTAAAATTATCCTGCTTAAATCTGTTTCTATTTTTTTATTTAAAATAAAATGTATCTGCCGTCCTTTCTAGGGGATATCATTAGCACTACCATCACCATCACCATTCAAATTTCCTCTTTTGCCCCCCAATTAAAAAACTATGAGAAGAAACCCTATATTAAATAAATAAGCAAAACTAAACATACAGAGGCCATATTCAAAAGACAAGTTCACCACTGGTCCTCTGGAGACATGGTTGGCCATTACACTAATCAGTTAAGTTTTTTTTTTTTTTTTAATCATTTATTTTTTACAATGTTGCAATCCTTGAACACACTGTTCTAGTTCTGCTTACTTGACTGTATGAGTTAATACTGCTCAGGGTTCTCTAAAATTCTCATCGTACTATGAAATATCCCAGATGCCGTAATTTATTAAGTCTTTTCCCAATTGCCAAGCAGCTTCTAGCTTCTAATTTTTTGTAGTGTGTGTGTGTGTGTATGTGTGTGAGAGAGAGAGAGAGATGCTTTCAACTATCTTGTCCCAGCATTAATCTTCTCCCAATATCCACTTATTTCCCAGTTCACTCTCACTACACCAAGTAAAAGCAAGTAATCAACCCTCCTTTGTCTTCTTTCAGGTGACAGGGAGGTTCAGCAGATACACAATACTCTCACCCTAAATATAAGAAGAATAAATTCCTTACCCTTCTCCCTCCTTTCTACACAAAGGTATTTACACTAACTCTCCTTCTCTTTCTATTCATTAAAGCATTAGAAAACACTGAACTCTCTCAAAACTTTCTTCTTTCTTTGCCTTCTAGAATATTGGCACTATATAGTTTCCTTCCCATTGCTCAAGTAAGTTTACTTTTATAGATTTCTCTAGACTAGTGGTTCTCAAAGTTTGGTCCAGAGTATCCTGGGAATCTCTGAAATCTTTTCAGAGATTCTATAAATTCATAATTAGTTTTTATTTTAAATGTGATCAATATCTGTAACTATAAACTACATAAACAAAAACTCTTTAGACAGATCCTCAATCATTTTTAATAGAATAAAGACACTGAAAACAAAAGTTTGAGGACCGCTGCATCTAGACACTCAAATTTTCATATTCAGCTATGGGTGATAATCGTCATAAAGGATTTTAAAACCTTTTTAATAATTTGTATTTTGCAATATTTCATTACAAGATCTCTCATTTAAAACAGAAGCTGCCAGGTCTTATGTAATCCTGATTGTGGTTCCTTATCATTTGACCTAACTCTTTCTGGATGTACACAATAATTTTTCAAAACTGTTCATTTTACAATAGCATTGTTAAAGTACAAATTGTTATCGTTTCTACTCAGTTCACTCTGCTTTAATTCATATAACTCCTTAAAACAAACTTTTCCCTTATTTCTTACATGACAATAATATTACCTTACATTCATATCCTACAGTATGTTTAATTACTCCCCAACTGATGAGTACCCCGTTAGTTTCCAATTTTTTTTTTACCACAAAATTTCAAACTGATTTTCAAAATGGTTGAATCCATTCATAATTCTACCAATAGTGCAACAATGTCTATTTTTTCACAGACCCTCCAATATTTGTCTTTTTTTTTTTGGCATCTTTGCCAATCCAGTGTGTATGAGGCAAAACCTGAGATCCTTTCATTTCTGTTTTTCTTTGGTAGTTTGTCTCTGATTAATAGACAGAATGAGCAAGAAGCTGAAGAGGACTTTAACCCTTGACAGCTTCTATACAGATAGAGAGCAGACTCTAAATCCTGAGGAGACTAAAAACAGGCAGTCCCCAGGTGATTCCCCAAAGGAGGAGATCGTCTGTTCCTCAGCACAGATGAACCTCATAGAAGTGATTAAAAAGGCTCTCACAAGGGAGCTAGAAGAAAAATGGGGAAAGCAGAGTGAGGCTTGGCAAAAGGAGAGGGAGGCTTGGCAAAAGAGCCTGGAGAAAGTTAAAGAGAGAGTGGATAAAGAAGTAAAATCCTTGAAAAATAGGATTAGTGAACTGGAAACAGAAAACAGCTCTCTAAAAAACAAAATTGGCGAAATGGAAAAAAATTCCACAGAACAAAAGAACTCAATTGGACAATTAGAGAAAGATTTTAAAAAAGTGAGTGAAGAGAATACTTCACTGAAAATCAGAATTGAACAAGTGGAATTGAATGACTCGAGGAGACAAGAAGAATCAGTCAAGCAAATCCAAAAAAATCAAACAATGGAGAAAAATGTGAAATACCTTCTGGGGAAGACAACAGACCTGGAAAACAGATCCAGGAGAGACAATCTGAGAATCATTGGACTCCCAGAAAAACATGATGAAAAAAAGAGCCTGGACACTGTCTCCCAGGAAATTATCAAAGAGAACTGCCCAGAAGTCATAGGAACAGAGGAAAAAATAAACATTGAAAGGATTCATCGATCACCCACTGAAAGGGATCCTAAAATCAAAACACCAAGGAATATAGTGGCCAAATGCCAGAACCCTCAGGTGAAAGAAAAAATATTGCAAGCGGCTAGAAAAACCCAATTCAAGTATCAAGGAGCCACAATAAGGATCACCCAGGATCTGGCAGCATCCACATTAAAAGATCGAAGGGCCTGGAATATGATATTCCGAAAGGCTAAGGAACTTGGTATGCAACCAAAAATAACTTACCCAGCGAGAATGAGCATCTTTTTCCAGGGAAGAAGATGGACATTCAACGAAGTAAGCGAATTTCATCTATTTCTGATGAAAAAACCAGAACTTAACAAAAAGTTTGATCTACAAATATAGAACTCAAGAGAAATCTAAAAAGGTAAAGATTAATCTTGGGAACTATATTTTGACTATATAGATGTATAAAGAATACATGTATATCTTGTTCTAGAAATTGATGTGGAAAGGACATTGTACCAGAAAAAGGGTAAAGTGGGGGTAGTACATCTCATGAAGAGGCATAGGAAACCTATTATATCTGAGAGAAAGAATGGAGGGGGATGAATATAGTGGGTATCTTACTGCCTTCAGAATTGGCTTTAAGTGAAAAATCTTAAGACATATTCAATCTATGGTGAAACTTCTCCCATCTCATTGAAAAGTGAGAAGGGAAAAGTGGAAAGGGAAGGAATAAGCTAAGCGGAAGGGAATACGGGAACTGGGAGGGAAAGGGGTAAGATAGGGGGAGGAACTCTAAGGCGGGGGGAGGGACACTAAAAAGGGAGGGCTGTGAGAAGCAAGGGGTGCTCACAAGCTTAATACTTGGAAGGGGGGAAAGGGGAAAGAAGGGAGGAAAGCATAAACCGGGGTTAACAAGATGGCAAGTAATACAGAATTGGTCATTCTAACCATAAACGTGAACGGGGTAAACTCCCCCATAAAGAGGAAGCGGTTAGCAGAATGGATTAAAAGCCAGAATCCTACAATATGTTGTTTACAGGAAACACACCTGAAGCGGGGAGATACATGCAGGTTAAAGGTAAAAGGTTGGAGCAAAATCTACTATGCTTCAGGTGAAGTCAAAAAAGCAGGGGTAGCCATCCTGATCTCAGATCAAGCTAAAGCAAAAATTGACCTAATTAAAAGAGATAAGGAAGGACACTATATCTTGTTAAAGGGTAGCATGGATAATGAAGCACTATCTATATTAAACATATATGCACCAAGTGGGGTAGCATCTAAATTCTTAAAAGAGAAACTAAGAGAGCTGCAAGAAGAAATAGACAGTAAAACTATAATAGTGGGAGATCTTAACCTTGCACTCTCAGAATTAGATAAATCAAACCAGAAAATAAATAAGAAAGAAGTCAAAGAGGTAAACAGAATACTAGAAAAGCTAGATATGATAGATCTCTGGAGAAAATGTAATGGAGACAGAAAGGAATACACTTTCTTTTCAGCAGTTCATGGAACCTATACAAAAATTGACCATATATTAGGACATAAAAACCTCAAACTCAAATGTAGTAAGGCAGAAATAGTAAATGCATCCTTTTCAGACCATGATGCAATGAAAATTACATTCAACAAAAAAGCAGGGGGAAGTAGACCAAAAAATAATTGGAAACTAAATAATCTCATACTAAAGAATGATTGGGTAAAACAGCAAATCATAGACATAATTAATAACTTCACCCAAGAAAACGATAATAATGAGACATCATACCAAAATGTATGGGATGCAGCCAAAGCGGTAATAAGGGGAAATTTCATATCTCTAGAGGCCTATTTGTATAAAATAGAGAAAGAGAAGGTCAATGAATTGGGTTTGCAATTAAAAATGCTAGAAAAGGAACAAATTAAAAACCCCCAGTCAAACACTAAACTTGAAATTCTAAAAGTAAAAGGTGAGATCAATAAAATTGAAAGTAAAAAAACTATTGAATTGATTAATAAAACTAAGAGTTGGTTCTATGAAAAAACCAACAAAATAGACAAACCCTTAGTAAATCTGATTTAAAAAAGGAAAGAGGAAAATCAAATTGTTAGTCTTAAAAATGAAAAGGGAGAACTCACCACTAACGAAGAGGAAATTAGAGCAATAATTAGGAGTTACTTTGCCCAACTTTATGCCAATAAATTCGACAACTTAAGTGAAATAGAAAAATACCTCCAAAAATACAGCTTGCCCAAACTAACAGAGGAAGAAGTAAATATCCTAAACAGTCCCATCTCAGAAAAAGAAATAGAACAAACTATCAATCAACTCCCTAAGAAAAAATCCCCAGGACCAGATGGATTTACATGTGAATTCTACCAAACATTTAAAGAACAATTAACTCCAATGTTATATAAACTATTTGAAAAAATAGGGATTGAAGGAGTCCTACCAAACTCCTTTTATGACACAGATATGGTACTGATACCTAAACCAGGTAGGCTGAAAACAGAGAAAGAAAATTATAGACCAATCTCCCTAATGAATATTGATGCTAAAATCTTAAATAAAATATTAGCAAAAAGATTACAGAAAATTGTCACCAGGATAATACACTATGACCAAGTAGGATTTATACCAGGAATGCAGGGCTGGTTCAATATTAGGAAAACTATTAGCATAATTGACTATATCAATAACCAAACAAAACAAAAACCACATGATCATCTCAATAGATGCAGAAAAAGCATTTGATAAAATCCAACATCCATTCCTAATAAAAACACTTGAGAGCATAGGAATAAATGGACTTTTCCTTAAAATAGTCAGGAGCATATATTTAAAACCATCAGTAAGCATCATATGCAATGGGGAAAAACTGGAACCTTTCCCAGTGAGATCTGGAGTGAAGCAAGGTTGCCCACTATCACCATTATTATTTAATATCGTATTAGAAACACTAGCCTCGGCAATAAGAGTCGAGAAAGATATAAAAGGAATTAGAGTAGGCAATGAGGAAACCAAACTATCACTCTTTGCAGATGATATGATGGTATACCTAGAGAACCCCAGAGATTCTACCAAAAAGCTATTGGAAATAATTCATAATTTTAGCAAAGTAGCTGGCTACAAAATAAATCCCCATAAATCCTCAGCATTTTTATACATCACCAACAAAACCCAACAGCAAGAGATACAAAGAGAAATTCCATTCAGAATAACTGTTGATACCATAAAATATTTGGGAATCTATCTACCAAAGGAAAGTCAGGAATTATATGAGCAAAATTATAAAAAAGTCTCCACACAAATAAAGTCAGACTTAAATAATTGGAAAAATATTAAGTGCTCTTGGATTGGCCGAGCGAACATAATAAAGATGACAATACTCCCTAAACTAATCTATTTATTTAGTGCTATACCAATCAGACTTCCAAGAAAATATTTTATTGATCTAGAAAAAATAACAACAAAATTCATATGGAACAAAAGTCGAGAATCTCAAGGGAATTAATGAAAAAAAAATCAAATGAAGGTGGCCTAGCTGTACCTGATCTAAAATTATATTATAAAGCAGCAGTCACCAAAACCATTTGGTATTGGCTAAGAAATAGATTAGTGGATCAGTGGAAAAGGCTAGGCTCACAAGACAGAATAGTCAACTATAGCAATCTAGTGTTTGACAAACCCAAAGCCCCTAACTTCTGGGAAAAGAATTCATTATTTGATAAAAACTGCTGGGATAATTGGAAATTAGTATGGCAGAAATTAGGCATGGACCCACACTTAACACCATATACCAAGATAAGATCAAAATGGGTCTATGACCTAGGCATAAAGAACGAGATTATAAATAAATTAGAGGAACATAGAATAGTTTATCTCTCAGACTTGTGGAGGAGAAAGAAATTTGTGACCAAAGATGAACTAGAGACCATTACCGATCACAGAATAGAAAATTTCGATTACATCAAATTAAAAAGCCTTTGTACAAATAAAACTAATGCAAACAAAATTAGAAGGGAAGCAACAAACTGGGAAAACATTTTCACAGTTAAAGGTTCTGATAAAGGCCTCATTTCCAAAATATATAGAGAACTGACTCAAATTTATAAGAAATCAAGCCATTCTCCAATTGATAAATGGTCAAAGGATATGAACAGACAATTTTCAGAGGATGAGATTGAAACTATTACCACTCATATGAAAGAGTGTTCCAAATCATTATTGATCAGAGAAATGCAAATTAAGACAACTCTGAGATACCACTACACACCTGTCAGATTGGCTAAGATGACAGGAAAAAATAATGATGAATGTTGGAGGGGATGCGGGAAAACTGGGACACTAATGCATTGTTGGTGGAGTTGTGAACGAATCCAACCATTCTGGAGAGCAATCTGGAATTATGCCCAAAAAATTATCAAAATGTGCATATCCTTTGATCCAGCAGTGTTTCTATTGGGCTTATATCCCAAAGAAATACTAAAGAAGGGAAAGGGACCTGTATGTGCCAAAATGTTTGTAGCAGCCCTGTTTGTAGTGGCTAGAAACTGGAAAATGAATGGATGCCCATCAATTGGAGAATGGCTGGGTAAATTGTGGTATATGAATGTTATGGAATATTATTGTTCTGTAAGAAATGACCAGCAGGATGAATACAGAGAGGCTTGGAGAGACCTACATGAACTGATGCTAAGTGAAATGAGCAGAACCAGGAGATCATTATACACTTCGACAACGATATTGTATGAGGACATATTTTGATGGAAGTGGATTTCTTTGACAAAGAGACCTGAGTTTCAATTGATAAATGACGGACAAAAGCAGCTACACCCAAAGAAAGAACACTGGGAAACGAATGTGAACTATCTGCATTTTTGTTTTTCTTCCCGGATTATTTATACCTTCTGAATCCAATTCTCCCTACGCAACAAGAGAACTGTTCGGTTCTGCAAACATATATTGTATCTAGGATATACTGCAACATATCCAACATATAAAGGACTGCTTGCCATCTAGGGGAGGGGGTGGAGGGAGGGAGGGGAAAAAAAAAATCAAAAAAAAAAAAATAAAAAAAAAAAAAAATAAAAAAAAAAAAAAAAAAGATATATCTTTTACTTCTCTAGATAAACCATAGCAAATAGTACAATATACCTGTCTGGCAGGAGAACTGGGAGTCCAATTTCATAAAAACCCAAACTGCTTCTTTTCATCCTGAGATAAACACTTATAAGCAATATATCCATATGAGACGATGAAATCTAAAATTATCCTGCTTAAATCTGTTTCTATTTTTTTATTTAAAATAAAATGTATCTGCAGTCCTTTCTAGGGGATATCATTAGCACTACCATCACCATCACCATCCAAATTTCCTCTTTTGCCCCCCAATTAAAAAACTATGAGAAGAAACCCTATATTAAATAAACAAGCAAAACTAAACATACAGAGGCCATATTCAAAAGACAAGTTCACCACTGGTCCTCTGGAGACATGGTTGGTCATTACACTAATCAGTTAAGTTTTTTTTTTTTTAATCATTTATTTTTTACAATGTTGCAATCCTTGAACACACTGTTCTAGTTCTGCTTACTTGACTGTATGAGTTAATACTGCTCAGGGTTCTCTAAAATTCTCATCGTACTATGAAATATCCCAGATGCCGTAATTTATTAAGTCTTTTCCCAATTGCCAAGCAGCTTCTAGCTTCTAATTTTTTGTAGTGTGTGTGTGTGTGTGTGTGTGTGTGTGTGTGTGAGAGAGAGAGATGCTTTCAACTATCTTGTCCCAGCATTAATCTTCTCCCAATATCCACTTGTTTCCCAGTTCACTCTCACTACACCAAGTAAAAGCAAGTAATCAACCCTCCTTTGTCTTCTTTCAGGTGACAGGGAGGTTCAGCAGATACACAATACTCTCACCCTAAATATAAGAAGAATAAATTCCTTACCCTTCTCCCTCCTTTCTACACAAAGGTATTTACACTAACTCTCCTTCTCTTTCTATTCATTAAAGCATTAGAAAACACTGAACTCTCTCAAAACTTTCTTCTTTCTTTGCCTTCTAGAATATTGGCACTATATAGTTTCCTTCCCATTGCTCAAGTAAGTTTACTTTTATAGATTTCTCTAGACTAGTGGTTCTCAAAGTTTGGTCCAGAGTATCCTGGGAATCTCTGAAATCTTTTCAGAGATTCTATAAATTCATAATTAGTTTTTATTTTAAATGTGATCAATATCTGTAACTATAAACTACATAAACAAAAACTCTTTAGACAGATCCTCAATCATTTTTAATAGAATAAAGACACTGAAAACAAAAGTTTGAGGACCGCTGCATCTAGACACTCAAATTTTCATATTCAGCTATGGGTGATAATCGTCATAAAGGATTTTAAAACCTTTTTAATAATTTGTATTTTGCAATATTTCATTACAAGATCTCTCATTTAAAACAGAAGCTGCCAGGTCTTATGTAATCCTGATTGTGGTTCCTTATCATTTGACCTAACTCTTTCTGGATGTACACAATAATTTTTCAAAACTGTTCATTTTACAATAGCATTGTTAAAGTACAAATTGTTATCGTTTCTACTCAGTTCACTCTGCTTTAATTCATATAACTCCTTAAAACAAACTTTTCCCTTATTTCTTACATGACAATAATATTACCTTACATTCATATCCTACAGTATGTTTAATTACTCCCCAACTGATGAGTACCCCGTTAGTTTCCAATTTTTTTTTACCACAAAATTTCAAACTGATTTTCAAAATGGTTGAATCCATTCATAATTCTACCAATAGTGCAACAATGTCTATTTTTTCACAGACCCTCCAATATTTGTCTTTTTTTCTGGCATCTTTGCCAATCCAGTGTGTATGAGGCAAAACCTGAGATCCTTTCATTTCTGTTTTTCTAATTATTAATAAGTTGGAGCATTTTGTTCATATATAGAGTCTAGATTTCCTCTTTTAAAAACTGTGTTTATTTCCTTAGGCCTTTTTGTGGAAATGTGGTGATCTTCTTCCCAAAACGCAGCCAGGTGATAAAAGTTCAGATCTTTTATTATCTCCAATATAGCCCGGTTAGCCTAGAGGCCTATCTCTCTGCTTGGTTCCAAGAGCTCTCTCCGAATATCTTTAAATCCAAAGGTCTGGTCCTTTAGCCTCTGCCTCTGCTTTCTTCTGCCTCCAACCAAGACAGAGATGGAAGGTCTCTCTTATCTCCTTCTGGGGAGCCCAGCCACCAACTTGCCGCGGAGAGAGGGCTTCTGGCGTAGCTCCACTGAAATCCGTCAAAGTGTTCTCTGCACCAGAGTCGTTCTTCTCGAGTCCAGCGCGATCAGCCAGCCAAGAAGAAAAAATGTATTCTGCCATAAATCCCTCATCGCTGGCCTTTTATATGCCTCTTCTGAGAGAATGGGATTATGGGTTTTCTCCCATAGTGCTCTCTGGCCCAATGAGCTTTAAGGGAGGTGTAGAAAGTGTACTTTGTGAAGCTAGCATACTTGTGGACTCCAGTGAGTAAAGGTGTGAACACAAGCCTTGTCTTAATTAGTTCTACTTAGTACCTTGTTTCAGGTTCTGGCCAAAACAACTTCTTGTAAGATTAGATCAACTCTAATTACTTAGCAGTTAGTAGGAATTCCAACACTTTTTCTTCATTTTTTCTTCTATGAAAATTTTTATATCACACTTCTATTTCTTCAATCTTTTGATTTTGTTCTAATAATCATTATAATCTCATTAAGTAAATGCTTGTTACAATCTAGTTTTCAGAGTTTTCCTCACCCGAAACTAACACTTTCTCTTCTAAGCCATTTCTTTTCCTTCTAATTCACACCCACAGAATTATTTCATTTTTTAATTTCTTGCTTCAATTCTTCCAAGTATTCATGTAAGCTTTGTCCAAAGACAATTTTTCCCCCTTTGGATTTCAGTTACCTTCTCATTCTTTTTGGAATATGTCTTCATCTACCACTTTTTTTTTTTTTTTTAAATACTGTTCAAGATCATTTTTGGTCTGCTTATCTCTACAGCTTTAATTTCTGAACTATGTTTTTTTTCCAGGGCCAAATTCTTCCTCCTGCTATACTTTGGGTGGAATAGTTGACCCCTCTTGCTTTCATCTCTACTCACATGTCCTACTGTGTTGACCTCCACCTTTCAGGGTTAGGCTCTCCCTGTATTTGAGATTGAGAGTTCTGAGTTTTCAGGATCCTTTAAGACAGAATGCTAGTAACCACAGAGTCTCTAAGAACCTTGATTATCCAGGTCTAGTCACATGTACTGCACTAGTCAATGCCACATGGTACCTGGAAGCTGCCTAGAATTTCCAAGAATACCATCCTGGATCTTTTTGACCACTGTTTAAGGGTTGAGAGGAGAAGTCGGCTTCAATTATTTCTGCTTCTGAGCAGAAGTTCCTTCAAGCTATATGTATTTCTGATCATGCTTAGAGTTAGCTTGCTTGATAGTTGACAGTTCATGAGTTCTTCCTTCATGGGTTGTGGCTGATTTTTTAATGGACTTCTGAGGTATAACTCACAGTGTAGTTTCTCATTGGATTTCCTAATCATTATTCAGCATGATACAAATTTTTGGTTTTTACTGGAATAGGCACACAGGATTTAAGCAGTCTGCCTTTATTCAAGCAGCCCAAAATGCTTTAAGTATCTTTTCCAACTGTAAAGAGCTTGTCTTCCCTTCCAAATTCAAGTCCAATGTGAGCAATACAACAACAACAGCCTACAGACATGTTGGAGTGAATATTCCACAGGAATCTCAACCTCAACATATCCAAGATAAAACTCATTATCTCGTCCCAAAAATCCATCACTCTTCTGAACTTCTTGTTCCTGTCAGGGTTACCATTATCCTTTTATTACACCAGATTCACAATCTCTGCCATTATCTTTTACTCATTATTCTCCCTTACCCCGTAACAAATCAATTGTCACGCTTTGTTCATTTCTACCTCCATGCTTTTCTTTTCAGTCAAAAAAAAACAAAACAAAACAGAATCTCACAATTGTTCACCTAGACTACAGAAATTATTTCCTATTTGATCTCTTTGCTTCAGGTCACAATTTCCTTTAATTCAACCTCCTCCACCTAATTTAGCTGCCAAAATATTCCTAAAGCACAATCCAGACCATGTCACAACTCTACTTAATAAATTCCACTAGCTCTTTATTAGCACTAAGATAAAATTCGATGCCAATTCAAACATCCCCTCATATATGAGGTCTTCCCTGATTTTCAGTATCTGGGGTCTCATTCCCTCCTTCCTCTACTACCCAAAAAAGAAAAAATTACTTTATTTTGTACATCCTAACTTTGTGTACATGTTGTCAATCCCAAAAGAACCCTTTGTCAGGAACTTAAATGTGCTTAACAAATGCATGCTAATTGAATGATTAATTAGGAATGAAACTGTAAATTGATTTATCCCAAACAACTCTTTAACTCAAAGGAAAGGGTGTTAAGTTACATATTTTATTCTAAGAGCTCCAACTTCAATTGTATTTCACAATTCCATCCTTCCAAGAAGAAATACAGCTAAGATCTACTCATGCAACAAAGAATTCAAAGAGTATTTAATATACTATTTAATTCTATCTAAATCATTTTTCTAAATGCCTAGTGTCCTATGAGAGTAAGGCTCTCAGAATAATAAATTCTATTCTATTTGGACAACTATTTTCACCTCAGTTCTGTTTAAGGGTATTATTTCAAAAAGAAAGTTGTATGATTTTATCCTGGCTTTTTTCTTTTTAAATGGAAATAAAGCTGTCTAGTACATGAGTCTATTCAATGTGTCAGTCTACACTTTGTCTCTGGCTGGAGGATTCAAACTTTCATTTCCCAATCCCTCCTCCCTCTTTCCTCCTCCCCCACCCCCCACCCCAAAAAAATGCTTAAAGGCTAAAGCACAAGTCAAATAATATCTGGCATTCTTTTCTTTGGCCATCATTAATTCAACGGTGAAATAAATGGTCACTTTGTTTAGAGTTTCTAATGTTGTCACTTCACCAATTAGATTTTTCTTGTTGGGAACAACTAAGTCCAGGGTGGTGGCTGAATTAATTTCTTTTATTTTCCTCCTTGTGGCATAGTCAAAAGAGAACTGGATTTGAAGTTCAGAGATCTTCATTTGAATTCTACTTTATAGATACTAGCTAGCTGTACAGTTCTGGGTAAAATAAAATCTCCTAGAATCTGTTTCAGAACCTATCACAGGGGAACAATGCTACCCGAGCTAGTTACTGCACAGTATTACTGAGACAAAAATACTTAGCAAAGTTTAAAGAGCTACATAATAATAATTTCAATATTATAAAATAAGTATAATAGCATTATTCCTTACACTCACAGACCTGTAAGAATAATGTCAAAGTCCTGAAAGAGCTGAGGGTTAAGAATTCTGAGTTTTAGCTACACTAGGAGCAAAGGAAAACAAAGATAGACAAGAGTCTCTTAGTGGGCATGAAAGCATTACAAAACAAAAAGCAACACTACTCAACTACTTTTTGTATCCATTTTCTTTGTAGAAGAGAAGAATCTTGACAGTAAATAAGGGGAATTGATTGAGAAGATCCATATATTTTAAACAAATCTATGAATTACACACCATGGTACTTTAAAGATGCAAATATGATTGCTGAACTGTTGTCATCTTCAAGTAACATAATAACTTCAAACATAACTTTTCAAAAAAAAAAAAAAAGAATATGGAATCTACAAACTATCTATGGCCTTAACGATCTTGAAAATTTTGGGGAAAATTGTAACAGTTAACCAGTAAGTATTCATTAAATGCTTAGTATATTCCAAGTGATATGTTATATATGCTAAAGATACAAAGTAAAAACTATCCCTGTGCTCAAGAAGCTTACATTTTAAACAGAGAAAAAAAAAAAATGTAATAGCATTTGTCTAACCAGGAGATGATGAGGACTTGAACTAGAATAATGTTCGCATGAGTTGAGAGATAAGATGCATACAAGAATATTGTGGCAAAAGAAAACTACCAAGATTTGGCAACTAAGTGAATATTTGGAGTAACTAAGAATAAGGAGAGGAGACAGGAATGACACTCTCAGTGGCATTCACCATAATAAGAAGGAAATTTGGGTGTCAGTGGAAGAATAATGATGAAGTGTTCGTGAAATACTGAATGTGAAATATCAAATACAAAATAGCTGAGAAATATCCATTTCAGTCTAAATGTCTTGATAGACAGTTCATGATGAACTAAAAGATCAGGAAAGACAAGGCTGGATATGGAGATCTAGGAATGATTTTTATAGCAATGATAATTGAAGTCCTGGAAGCTAAAGAAATCACCAAGCAAGAGAGAATATGCAGTGAAAAAAAGAAGGTCCAGTACAGAGCTTATTTAGGGGACACAAAAATCAGTAGTCATATTCTGAGTGAAGATCTAGCAAGGGAGGCCAAAAGGCACAGTGAGGCATGAAAACCAAGAGAAGTTAATTTAACAGACTATAAGCAGTGAGCGTCATTTCTTATTTTTAATAGCTACTAGCAATTTTGGCAAAACAGGATCATATTGTAGTCATAGCATATATGAAATTCAACAAAGCAACTGACACAAAACTATTACAAGATTTTTATAAATGAGATGGAGCAAAACAAAAAATTACTTGAAGATTATATCCAGAGAATATTCATTTTTAAAAAGTTAATCTTGAGAGAAAGCTCAGGGACCTATCCTTGTCCCTATAATGCTCATTCTTATTTGTAAAGGGCTGAAACTCTGAGCTGATGCACTGGGTCGGACAACCGAGCACTTAAGGCTAATTACCGAGTAGCTAATACTCTATAAGCATATGCTTAGAAAATGGCCCTTCCCACTATTCTGTAGTGGCTCGATCTTTTGGTGTCTACAGAGAATTGTGGGAGGGATTAGGGGGTGGAGTAAGACAAGCCAGAGATCCTTTGGCGGTAGATGAGGAGAAGGGAGGTTATGGAGATCCTGCATTCATCCCCTTCACTTCTACCCCTAAAGACCAAGAATAAAGACCAAGGACTTTTGCTTATCCTGACTCCGACTGATTCTAAGATATCCAGGGTATTAACTTGGTCTTCACATTGGTTAATGTCTTATATAAAGGCTTACATGTAATAATCATCAAAAACACAGAAGATACAAATCTACAAAGGTATAATCTATTTCTTAGAAGACAGGTGGGATCCAAAAATTTCAAGAAAATGTTTGTAGCAGCCCTGTTTGTAGTGGCTAGAAACTGGAAAATGAATGGATGCCCATCAATTGGAGAATGGCTGGGTAAATTGTGGTATATGAATGTTATGGAATATTATTGCTCTGTAAGGAATGACCAGCAGGATGAATACAGAGAGGCTTGGAAAGACCTACATGGACTGATGCTAAGTGAGATGAGCAGAACCAGGAGATCATTATACACTTCGACAACGATATTGTATGAGGATGTATTCTGATGGAAGTGGATTTCTCTGACAAAGAGACTTAACTGAGTTTCATTGGAGAAATGATGGACAGAAACAGCTACACCCAAAGAAGGAATACTGGGAAATGAATGTGAACTATTTGCATTTTTGATTTTCTTCCCGAGTTATTTTTACCTTCTGAATCCAATTCTCCCTGTGCAGCGGGAGAACTGTTCGGTTCTGCAAATATGTATTGTATCTAGGATATACTGCAACATATTTAACATATATAGGACTGCTTGCCATCTTGGGGGGGGGAGGAGGGAGGGAGGGGGAAAAACGAAACATAAGTGATTGCAAGGGATAATGTCGTGTAAAAATTATCCTGGCATGGATTCTGTCAATACAAAGTTATTATTAAATAAAATAAAATTTAAAAAAAAAAAATTTCAAGAAGCTTGTAATAGTAATCCAAATCAAAGAATATGAAATTTAAATAGGGCAAAGTCCTTTACTCAGGTTTAAAAATTCAATTGTACAAGTTGCACCAAGGGTTATATGGTCAGAAAAGAATTCCTATGAAAAATATTTTAAGGATAAAGGATTTGGAAAACTAATGAAATAAATAAAATATAATGCCAAAAGTAAATTGAAGGTAATAACAATTCCACTCTATATGATTTTTTGCTTGTTGAGGGATCTTTCTGGTGAGTCCTCAAATGACTTCAGTGTGACCGGAACCCTTTTGTGGCAACTTGAGAAATACTGACTCCTGCTGTCCAGACTATTTCAAGTCCATGAAAGGCAGCACAACATAATATAAAGAATACTGGATTTGGGATCTGGAGCCAGTCTGAATTCATATCCCAACTCTTCTAATGAGTGGTACAACTGTGCGCTAATCATATAACCTCTCTCTATGGCTTAGTACCTCTGGGGATTGAATGAGATATCCTCTGAAAACTCTTATAACTCAAAAATCCTATGATGCTATGCATTAGAAACAAAGTCAGATGAACAAAATGATTAAGATTCTGCTGACATCTAGTGGTTTTATATTAGTTTAATTTTGATTTCTATCAGGTCTCTGAAAAATGATCAATGTAGAGAAATATTTAGATTTTTTTCATAAAATGGAAAAATACTGTTAAAGTTATGATTGTACATAATTGTCATTTTTCTAATCTATGGTTTCTCTACTTATAATGAGCTTATTTGAGTAACAAAGTTTGCTCGAAAATATAAAAAATAATCAAAAATTGTAATTGCCAAGGGTTTTATTAAATATGTTCCATTGTGTTTTCTACACAAAGAGAAATGAAAAAGAAACAAAACATATAAAACTGAACTTAAGTTGGCAATCTGTGGCACTTAAAAGACAATTAACTGTTGCTAAATATCAAAATGAATTATTGAAGAAATGTCTAGGTTTTGTTTTGGCTTTTCACAGAAAGACAGATTATCATCTCTATTATTTTAAAACAAAACTGCCCAAAGGCCTCCCAAAATAGATATTAGAGATAAGGGGGGTTTATTATTATTATTATTATTATTATTATTATTAACCAGATTACAAAAAAGCTTTGGAGGAATTTTTATTTTTTGAATGTCCTAGAGACTCTCAAAATAGGATGTTCAAAAGGCTAACTGATCATCTCCTGAGGCCTGGTGAACAGCAATATTTTTAAAAGATGACTCAAAAGATTCTTTGGTTTTAAGAAATGAGATCTTCAACCTAGAATTATATAGCCTCGACTCCTAAAATAGGCTGTGAAAAAGAAAAAAATACCAATATTCAACAAAATAAACAAAAAAAAAATGACAAAGACAATCAACAGCTGATTATACATTATTAGGTAAACTCCCAGTGACCTGAAAAAAATGGCAAAAATTTGGAATTATATCATGTAAACTACAATGCTCGATGAAGATATAACTAGAGTAAGAAATATTTTGGGAAGCTGATAAACACAAGGCGGAATCATTATTATAAAACCTTTAGATACACTTTAGATAAATCACCAGTTGATAATACACAAACACACACACACACACACACACACACACACACATTCATTCTATAAAGATGAATAGAATTGTATTCTAAGATTTCATAATAATCTTTTTCATGGAATCATAGGATCTTATAAGTTAGGAGAAAATTTATAGCTATTTAGTTCAATCCTTGAAAATGAAGAAAATGAATCTAAGAAGTAGGACTTCCCCAAAGTCATTCAAGTAAGTACTTAGTAGGGGAGCCCCAAATTAGTACCAGAGTTCCTATTTGTATTCCTGTGCTTTTTCTCATTTCATCATATTATAATTCAAAAAACAGCTGTTCAGTATCTTTTACATTTTACTTTTCAAGCAGCAAAGGATTAAATCCATAAGAATGCTGTGCAACCTTGTACTAAATTTTGGGCCCAATTTTCATAAAAAATACTGATCACAGGCAAACTAAGTGGTCCAGATTAACCTAAGTATTCCTATAAAAGCATTTTCCATGGAAACAGCTGTCATGAGAACCATTTTTAAACCACTTCACTTCTGTATACTTGTTTTTACTTTAAAACTACATGAACTGACTTATTTTTTTGCAGAGATACAAACACAAATGAACAAGATGTTCTGTTAACATAGAACCTTTTAATAGTGATTTATACAGCTAAAATTTCTCTCTGTTTTACCATTAGTGGTTTGGGCTGAAAAGGAACTAAGAAATAAATATTGGTTAAATATTTTGTTCATTTTTAAAAGGATACACAAGAAAATAATTATCATAGGCATTTTCTACCATTTTTCTGATATATTCCAATCAAATGCCACAATAACATGAAAACTATTACTTGTCTGACTAATTCTTCCTTATGTCATTGTTCCTCCCTGAGAATGGAGAACAAACAACAACCTAGGAAACAAACAGCGTTACCACACTTAAAATGAACATTTCCACACACACACACACACACACACACACACACACACACACACACACACACACACACACACACACCACTTTATCATCAAGACAAAGCTTCAATATTTTATTTTTGAGGAAACAATGAACATTGGGTAGAATGTACCTATAAATAAAGGCACATGCACATTTTCTTGTTAAAAAAATTTCTGCTGATAACTAGTGAGACTAGTCTTAAGAAAGCAATAGCAAGAGTATGACTGCTACAAAATCACTTGTAAGAAGAAAATTAACAAAAATTTTCTGATATATATTTGGGCCATCAAAATGTTCATCCCAGGAAAAATCCCGATATGGGAATTTCACATAATTTTTTTTTTAAATTTGAAAGAGTTCTTGCTGTTTAAATCTAAAAAGTAAATTATGCAGTCACATATATAATTCCATGTTTTGAAAAGCCCTTTTGAAATTAATATAATACTTAGTGAACATGTTTGAGTCCATCCTTATAAAAGATATAATACATTTTTCACCTTTGCATCCTTTTAAGCACTTAAGATACAATTATAAGCCTCAAGAAGCTTATAGCATAGTAAGATGATAAATATCAGATCATGATATGAGTCACTGTTTTTAATATTGTGCAAAATTATACAAATATTTTTCAACTTTTTAGATAGCTAAAATAAAAATGTTGATATTATAAAAACAATAAGTTCACAATCTGTACTTTTAATTACCAATATTTATCATGTAATAAATGGGAAATGAGATTTATATATCTTTTTCAGCTTCTACCTCAAGTTAGGAGAGGCAACATCTAAAACAAATTAAATGTTAGTATGAATAACTGGCTAGTTCTTTCTTTAAATGTCTTTTCAGAAGGATTCTTCAGAAGAACTGGCGGTAGTATATGTATTATAGAGTCTTCATTCAGTTACATCCAAAAATAAACTTAAAGAACTTCCACTATTATTTACCTTTAAGGAAAATGGCTATCCACAAAATCCAGCTATTTTTTTTTTAAGTGATGGAATACCCCTTTTTAAAATGAGACAAAAAACTAGAATAGAATTCATAAAATGGTACAGTTTACACTGAGATTCCCATAAAGAGAATGTCAAGCATGAATTAGCTACAAATACTGAATTAAACCAATATATTTCGTACACTTGATTTTCTAAATGTTCAAAATGTGATTTTTTTATATCACAAAATTACTTTATACAGATCTAAAATCAATTGATACAGAAACTAAATTAGAATTTTTTCTGTAACAAAAAGAGTTTGAATAATATGTATTATAGAGATTATTCAACTGTCAATGAAGGCATTTAAGTATCATTCCAATTTTAAAAAAATTTTCTTCCTTTTATTAACCAAGCAGAGTACTCAAATCACTTACTGGCAGGCACATCCTATTCCCACAAAGGGAAGGGAATTCTTATTAAACATTTAGGAAATTATTTTTTCCCTAAGGGCTTTGTTGCAATGTTCATTAATACTCAAAGTGGTAACTTCATTTTTAGTAAGGTCTTCATTGTATATTATTATTATAATTTTTTTTTTTTTTTTGCACAAACAAAACCAATGCAGCCAAGATTAGAAGGGAAGGATAAATCTGTGGGGGAATTTTTTTTTTTCATTCAGTATTTCTGATAAAAGCCTAACTTCTAAAACATATAAAGAATTGACTCAAATTTATAATACAAGCCATTTCCCAACTGACAATGATCAAAGGATATAAAAGGACAGTTTTCAGACAAAGAAATCAAAGTCATTTCTAGTCATATAAAAAAATGATTAGAAAAATGCAAATTAAGACAACCCTGAAGTTCACTTCACACTTTTAGACTGGCTAACATGACAGGAAAAAATAATGATGAATGTTGCAGAGGATGTGGGAAAACACTAATACGTTGTTGGTAGAGTTGTGAACTGATCCAAGCATTCTGAAGAGCAATTTGGAATTATACCCAAAAGGCTAGCAAACTATGATAGCGGCAGTGTCTCTACTAAGTCTATATCTCAAAGAGATCATAAAGGAGGGAAAGGGATCCACATGTGCAAAAATGTTTGTGGTAGCCCTTTTTGTAGTGGCAAGAAAATGGAAATTAAGTGGATGCCATCATTTAGGGAATGACTGAATGAGTTACAGTATAACATCAATGTTATGGAATACTATTATTCTAGAAGAAAGGCAAGACTGATATGAACTGATACTGAATAAAGTGAGTAGAACCAAGAGAACATTGTTCATACTGCAGGGGTCCTCAAACTTTTAAAATAGGGGGCCAGTTCACTGTCCCTTAGACTGCTGGAGGGTCGGACTATAGTAAAAACAAAAACTTTGTTTTGTGGACCTTTAAATAAAGAAACTTCATAGCCCTGGGTGAGGATAATCACCTCAGGATTGAGGACTCCTGGTTCACAGTAACAAGAAGATTGTGATGATCAACTGTTAACAGAATTGGCTCTTTTCAACAATGAGGTGATTCAAGGCAATTCCAATAGACTTGTTGTAGAGGGCTGAAACTCTTGAGTGGATGCACTTAAGTCAGGACAGCTTTGGCTTTTTTTTTAGCTTGAGGCTAAATACCAATTGGACAATACTCTATGGGCATATGCTTGGAAAATAGCCCTTCCCAGGTGCTGGCTCGATGATTGGTGTATACACAGGATTGTAGGAGGGACTAGGGGGTGGAGTAAGACTAGCCAAGGTCACTTTGGCAGTGGATGAGGAAGGAGGAGGTTGCAGAGATCCTGCTTCCATCCCCTTCACTTCTATCCCTAAAGACCAGAATAAAGACTAAGGACTTTTATTTATCCTGACTCGGGCTGATTCTAAGGTATCCTGGTGCTAGCGCATTTTTTGTTGTTGGTTGTTTTTTTTTTTCCCTTTTGATCTGATTGTGTGTGTGTGTGTGTGTGTGTGTGTGTATAGCATGACAAATATAGAAATATATTTAGAAGAATTGAAAGTGTTTATAACCTATACTAGATTACTTGAAGTCTCTGGAGGGCAAAAGGAGAAAGGAGAACAAGGAAAAACATTTGGAACACAAGGTTTTGGAAAGGTGAACGTTGAAAATTATCTTTCCATGTATTTGAAAAAATAAAATATTATTAAAATAATAATAATAATAAATTAATATTCTTTATGATTTAAAAAAAGAATAAGTGTTACATCCAGCCATTCTGGAGAGCAATTTGGAACTATGCTCAAAAAGTTATCAAACTGTGCATAACCTTTGATCCAGCAGTGTTTCTATTGGGCTTATACCCCAAAGAGATACTAAAGAAAGGAAAGGGACCTGTATGTGCCAAAATGTTTGTGGCAGCCCTGTTTGTAGTGGCTAGAAGCTGGAAAATGAAAGGATGTCCATCAATTGGAGAATGGTTGAGTAAATTGTGGTATATGAATGTTATGGAATATTATTGTTCTGTAAGGAATGACCAGCAGGATGAATACAGAGAGGACTGGCGAGACTTACATGAACTGATGCTGAGTGAAATGAGCAGAACCAGGAGATCATTATATACCTCAACAACAATACTGTTTGACTAAAGCAACAGAGTCTACTTGGATGATGCCAGGGTGTGCTCATTGAGACTGCCCACCCAACTCCCATTCTGGTGTCACAAACCTTTTTTTGCTGAGCTTCTAAAGCTGAAAAATGTTCTACTTTGTCTTTTGAGGTTTTCTGAAACTCTAACATTTGTTTAGAGTCATTATTTAAAAGAATTTGGAGCAAGTTGAGGGAGAAGTTGCTTGAGTTCCTATCTTCATTCTGTCTTCTTGGTACCACCTCCTCAACATCAATTTCTTTTTTTTTTAGCTTTTTATTAAGAAAATACATGCATAAATAGTTTTAAACATTCACCCTTGCAAAATCTTATGTTTCAAATCTTTTTCTCTTTTCCTTCCCCTTACCTCTTCCTTAGACAGCAAGTTATCCAATGTATGAACATCAATTTCTAATCAATGGAGGAAGCACCAGGAAAAAAGGGAGGAAGAGGTGTGGGTTGTGGGAAGTTAAAAAAAAAAAATCCTGAATTGAACATGAATCTCTTACACCACATGCTTGACAGGTAATTGACCATCCTTTTATTAAAGCGCTCTAGTGAGGGACAACTCATTCCTTACTGAAGAAGCCCATTTTATTTTTGGACAGCTCTAATAACTTGGAAATTTTTCCTTATAACAAAATCTGAGTCTTTGCAACTTGCACTCATTATTCCTATTTCTGGGGCCATGCAAAACAAATATAATCGCTCTTTCCCACAGCAAATTTCAAATATTTAAGACACCCATCACTGTTCCAAATCTATTCTCTTCTAGGCTGGCAATACTTATTCCTTCAGCTCACCCTCACATGATAGAAGTCTGTAGCTTCTCAATATTCTCATCACCTTCCTCTGGATACCATCTAGCTAAAATAGAACCCAATTTAATACTTTAGATTTGTTTAGAGTGAGCTATAAAGAAAAGAACTATCATAGCATGGCATGGTGAAAAAAGACCTGGCTCTTCAGTCAGAGTACCTGTTCAAAGCACACCTCTGCACTCAAGGTTACTCAAGTAATAAAAGTCACTTAACGTCCCTGGGCCTCAGTTCCAAATTTAAAATGAGACAATTGAATCTGATGGCCTCTAATGTCCCTACCTCACAGGGTTATTGTGGATAAAACTTTTATAAACCTAAAAAGTTGTACAAATGAATTATTACTAAATCAATCTAGTAAACTTAAAGAGCTATGTAACCATCAGCAATTCATCTTAAATTTTTAAAGAAACTGCTCCTTGCTTTTTCTGCACAAATACTGAACTACATAACACATCCTCTTAACAGCCTATATCAACATGGTAAAAACTGCAACAATTCAGCTTTAACATCTGAAATATGTGTTGCATTACTTTAACTATAAACATTAAACAAAACTTGTCACTATAATACTTAACGATCTTACAAGTTACAATAAACTCAGTTTTTAATGATTTGTAATATTATCTAATTTTTTCAATAGACTATCAGTATCTTTTATTTTCACATCATCTGTATTTCCCCTCTATCTTCCTTTTTTAAGCCTTCCAGAAAACCATCCCTTAAAACAAAGGATTTTTTCTTAAGGAAAAAGATTCCACAAAATCAACCAACATTTATAAAAAATTTTTTGATGTTCTATGAAATGTTTCACATCTGTGGATCCTCATCTCAACAAAAGAATTAAAAGAAAGTATCTTCTCATATCTCTTCTTTGGGACCAAGTCTGCTCTTTAAAATTTTACTTTCAGTTTCAATTGTTCTGTGATCATTGTTCTTTCCTTTTACATTATTGCAAGTCATTGTGTAAACTGTTTCCTGGCTTTTATTTTAATTTTCATCAATTCATTAATGTCCTTCATCAGTTCAGATATGCTTCTCTATATTTATCACAGTCATTATTTCTTACAAAACTCCACTGCATTTACGTCCTAGAATTTGTTTGGTCATACTTCAATAAATTGGCAACTGTTTTGCTTCCGATTCTTTGCTATCACATAGCAGGGGTCCTCAAACTTTTTAAATAGGGAGCCAGTTCACTGTTTCTCAGACTGTTGGAGGGCCAGACTATAGTAAGAACAAAAACTTTGTTTTGTGGGCCTTTAAATAAAGAAACTTCATAGTCCTGGATGAAAGGGATAAACATCCCTCAGCTGCCACATCTGGCCCACAGGCCATAGTTTGAGGACCTATGACATAAAGTGTTGCCAAAGTATTTTGGAGCCTTTTATAGTAATATGCTCCCTGAAGTATATAACTAATAGTAGAATCTCTGGATCAAATTAACTTCCAGATGTGAGGGATTATAAAAAAATAATAATTTATTGTGGTGGAACTGTGAACTTGTATTTGAATTGATTCTTAGTAAAATAAATAAAATTCATTATTATTATACCTTTGTTCAGTTCAATTAATATTTTACCTGATATATATATATATATATCTATATATATAGATAGATATATATATATTTTATAAAAATTCATGTCAAGTGAAACACCTATGCTGCAGTCATGAATTAAGGACCAAAGCACATTTTAAGCATAAAATTCATAATCAATATGTCAAGACGTCAAAGTAAATTGCTTAACAGACCATATTGTAAAACAAAATCTTTATAGCTCCCTGTCATTGTTGGAAACATCAGAATTGAAAATTCTTATGTTGGAGCATTTTGAATGGGAGAGGGCATGCCATTTTCCACATTATTAACATCAATATTAGAACATTTCTCAGTTTAAAAAAAAAAAGTCTCCACTTTTCTCTCCCACTCTCGCTATCATCTTCTCTCTTATTTTGTGGGATAAGATAAGAAAGTGCATTGCAAACATGAAAGACACAGTACACAAAGAAACAGGAGATGGGAATATCAACATAGGAGAATAACAATAGCAAGCAGCCCAATTTAATTGTTGTATAGAAAGCAACAGTAGGAAAAATGTGAAATAATCATGGAAAGAAACTAGGAGGACACTGTAAAGAGCTTTAAATTTACACAGATGCACTAAAAAATAGATTCTGTAATAAAACAATTAACAGAATTGATATGAGTATATGGAAATTTAGACTTAAATGCTTTGTATTGGGTAAAAACATTATTACACAATAAAAGAATTTAAATTCCTTTAGGATAGAGATTATTTTCATTTTTATTTGTTCTTGCATATGGTAATTGTTAAATATGTGCTTAATGGATTGAATCTAAAATACAAATGCTTCAACTTTGTTAAATTGATAGTAAAGAGATATCAAAAATGAATGATATTGACCTGGGTGAACTGGGTTAAGGTATGCTGTAAGATTATTCTCACAACTGAATGGAAGTGCATGAATTGAAAAAGGAGAATCTACTAATTAGGAGTCCAATTAGGAAACTTTTGCAATAGTCCAAGAAAAAAATAATAAGGGATCTGAACTACAGAGATGGTCATCTAAGAATAGAGAAGCAGTCATGGAAAAGGTTATCAAGTTAGATGACAAGACTTAGCAAGTGAGGGAGGCAACCAGATAGAGGGAAAGAGGAATATTTGGAGTCAGTGACTCCAGTATAGGAGACTAATATCCCAAATGTCCATCAGGTGTAAGGGCAAAGAAAAACTTAAAAATGATCTTGAACTTATAAACCTGGGTAAGTAGACAAACAGTGGTGCCCTCAACAAAAACAAGTTAACTTGAAAAAGAGATGGATGAGGGTTGTGCAGAAGGAGGAAAGAGGAATGAATTTTATTTAAAGCATATTGAGTTTTGAGATGTCTATTAGACATCTGGTCAAAGAATTCCAACAGGTGTTTGATGATGGATCTACAGATTTACAAGTCATTTATATATATATAGATAATTGAAAATGATGATATAACTAAGAAAGGGAGTGGGGGGAGTGAGAATTTAAGAGGGACAACTTTAGGAAATGCCCATTTTGAGAAAATGGGACATGGATAATAATTCATCATAAAAGGCTGTGAATAGCAGTAGTCAGGGATAAAAGAGAACAGTGTCATTAAAAACCCTGGGAAGACAGAATAGTCATAGCTTTATTGATTTACAAGTGAGAAACCAGAAGTCATTAAGTTAAATTCCTTTATTTTAGAGATGAGGAAATTGAGATACAAATAGATTATGCAATTTGCCTATAGTAGTAGTATCTGGGGCAAGCAAGATTTGAATCTAGGTCTTCATAACTCCTAGGTCAGAGCCTATATATACTACAGAGAGGTCAAGAAGAATGAGAATTTGGAAAATATCATCAGACTTAGCAATTAAAATAATGTTATTAATCTTTAAGACAGCCATTTTAGTTAAGTAGTTAGATCAGAAGCCAGATTGCAAGGAGTTGAGAAGTCAGTGGGGAGAAAGGAAATAGCAGCAATGGGCATAATTTTTTTTTTCTAGAAATAACTGTATGCCTTATTCTTTTTAGAATAATTGTTAAAAGATTACATTTTCATCATACAAAAATGGTTTTTATTTGCCTATTGTTTAGATAATAATTTCAAACATGCTATAAGTTTTTATATATTGCATGTTGTTTATATATATATAGTATATATATACACACACAATATATATATTATATGTTTATAAATGTATTGTATATATCTTTTATATAATGCATCACAATGTCCAAAGTAGTTTCACATATCTTTTATATCTTTTTTTTAAACTTTAAGACTAGTTTGTTGGTAGGTGAGGCTAGGGGCTGGGGGCTGGGTATTATGCTCAGAAAGGTTAAGTGATTGGCTGAAAGTAATTGGCTAACCAAGGAGCAAAACTGCTACTGGTCCAGCTTTTTTCTGACTGCTGTAATTACGCTAAGACTCAAAGTCATTTTGTGAAAGACTAAATTTTTATAAGAAGAAAAAAGGAAAGAAAAAATAGAAAGAAAGAAAAATATTGCCAAACTAAACATTATCTTATTTTGGTTTGGTTGGGTTGTTTTTTTAGCATCAGGATAAGTAACAACAAGCTAAATGAATGAATGCATAGAAGATGTTCCCTGGATTACTGATTAGGAAGAACAGTAACTAGTGGGTGCATTTATATCCTTAAGTATTAATATTAAATATTAATACCTCATTTATCTAAAAATAACTTACTCAACTGCTTCATCTGGATCACAACCGAGAACCAGAATTAAGGGGGAAACTACTCTAAACCACTAAGGCAGAGATTACCGAGTCCATGTGCTAAAGAATAAGCACTCAATTAATAAGAGAAGTCATTAGACACTCAAAATTTATTTAATCTTACTCTCTACATAATGGTAACAAATTGTCTGATGTCTCAATCCAAGTACCTATAAATAGCAAACTAGGATTGTCTGAAAGAGTACAATATGCTGCCCCTAAGCAGATACAATGACAACCAAAGAAGTGGGAGCCTGAAAGGAAATAGATTTTTTGCAGGGGACACAAGAATACTGAGCATAGGGACGAACATACCATCTTCCTTTAATATTCCCTGAACGCACAATGCAACCAGTAATGCTAATAATAAAGACCCTAAATCGCTGAGAATATATTTTTTTCAATATATTCTAAAATTAAAAGGAATTAGATAGTAGATCAAAGATTTCTACGAAAAATAAACATTTTTAAGAAATACTGGTAAGGAATAAACCTCAGTTATGGGATAAATGTTCAAAAATCTAAGGATGTTAGATAACTTGAATAATTCCTGAATGAAGCATTACTAAACTCTTGTTCTTATTAAAATTATGTTCTCATTAAATAATTAATTAGCCCAATGTAAAAATTAAAACCAACAAAAACAGAGTTTATGTTAATGAGTAAAATGACCAAGCTCAGCCACAGAGAAGAGATGAGAAAAATGCATGTCCTTTCCCTTTCTTACAAAGGTACAGCGCTATAAGTGAGGAACACAGAATATGGTGTCAGACAGACTCAGGTGATATGCTGGTTAGTTTTGCTGAACTGTTCTTTTTCCTCTTTTTCTTTGTTAAAAAGTAATGGCTCATTGGGATGTGAAAGGGAAAAGCTATATTTGAAAATGAAGATTATATGAAAACAAAATACATCAATACAAAAGTGTTTTAAAGAAAATGACCCTCACCAGGCTCCATAAAATCCATCTAAGGTTAGATGATATCACCAACACCAGTAAAGGTGTCTTTTCTAAGCCCTTAACCCCATGCCCAGGTTGCCAAGCACTCATGTGGATTGTCTGATTGCTCAGATAACTGATAGGAAATAGTTTTCAACTCTATTCTGTCCAGTCACATGGACCATCTACTCTGACACCAAAGCCTAAAATCCTATAGATATTATCTTCTGCTCTGCCTCCTCTATCCTTCCAGACCCCTACCCATGACGAATATGTTTAAAATGATAACACATATTTAATCTATATCAGATTGCTTGCTGTCTTGAGAAGGGAAGCTGAAGGACAAAGGGAGAAAAATTTGAAATACAAAGTTTTACAAAAATGAACATTGAAAACTATTTTTACATGTATTTGGAAAAATAAAATACTAATGAGAAAAAAAGAAAAAAGTGAAATCTAAAATTTCATATTATTATAAGTATTAGATAACTAAGAAATCTTCCACTATCAGGGCCCCAATAATACTCTTGACTGCTTTCAGATACAAACCTACTGCAGCATGAAACTGAGATAAGGCATCTGCTAGTTGTCCAGCTGCCAATAATTTCTTGCCCATTTCAAGATGTCTTTCAACATCTCCATTTATTCCACATTCTGCACCTAAAACAATAAAAGATATATTTTAGTCATAATTATAATTTTATAAAAGTTAGTTTCAACAATACATGCTTTGGGGACAAAATCATGAAAAAAAAACTTCTCCTCCCCCTTCCACAAAATAATCCTGAGTCATATGCCAAGATTTCACATGGGAAAACTACAAAAAGATCAATGCAAATGAGTTTCCAAGCCACCAGAGAAAGTAGTTTACAACTAAGAAATACTCCATTTGTAATCCAAAAAGAGTAAAATACAAAATTTTTAAGAATGTACTCCAATCTGAAAAAATATTACCAGGCTATAAAGGTAGACTTAAGAGACTTATAGAAGATTCCTTATTTTTAAGTTGATGACTGTAAAGACACTGATGTACACATACACACATACACATACACATACACACACACACACACAATTCTAATGAATATAAGGCCTTAGTCTTCCAATGAAACACATTACAGTCTATCCATGACTTTTCATCATATTTGTATCTAGTTAAAATCTTCCTGAAAATCATTCTCAGCAGATAAAATTAACATTCTGAGTGCTTTCATCTAGATTTACTAACAATGGATACCAATGAAATACATAGTCTATTGTCTGGTTATATACACACAAATATGTGTGTACAGTGCTTGCCAATAAATAAATGAATATATCTCTATCTAGCCATGTTATTCCAAATATTGGCCACACTTCTAACTACAACTTGCTTAACTGTCCCATTCCTCAAAATTACATCCATCTGAAGTAAGGGATTACTATTCTTTTCCTAACAATTGTTGGTAGAAGATCATTTGCCCCACTGTTGCTCTTGGGTCTTTCCATATGTCCTGTCCCCAATGTGTTGTTTCCCCTAATTAGAAAGTAAGGTCCTTGGAAACAAAGGCTGGCTCATCTTTTTATTTGAATCCCAAGTGCTTAGCACTGTTTTTGACATATGGTTAGCATTTAATTCATATCAAGATATTTTCCTTTGTTAACTATATAGTCAATATCCCATGAGTTTCAATATATTGCCATTATCTTTATACAACTATAACGATTTGCTTTTTTAAGTTATTGATGTTGAGAAGTAAAATATGGACAAAGAAAAGGGCAACAACACATATAATAAAATAATATTGTAATGCCGTGATAAAAATCAATTGTCATAATAACTACATAAAAACATAATATCATAAAAATCGCCAGCAAATACTTAGAATACAAATGTATTTGTAAAATCTTGAGAAAAAAAGGTAGACAATTCTGAAAGTAAGAACAAATAAAATAAAATAGAAGTAGTAAAAGGCAACAGCCATAGAGGGCTGGAAATCTAAAAAGGCATATTTGAATCTAAAGACAGCAGAGGGCTTAAGGCTAAGTACCTATTCAATGTGAGATAATGATTCTATAAACATATGTTTAGATGATGTGGTGATGTGATGACTCTCCTCAAGATTGGCACTTGATGAATGTGTTGTGATGAGGTAATCATAGGCAAGGATTGGAGGGCTAAGGGAGAGGGTCAAAGTGTCTTTGCCAAAGCAAGCTCAGGAGAGAAGACTTCAAGCTCCAGACTCCAGAGTCCAGGATTCATCTTTGATGAGCCTCATGGCAGCTTGCCTGCCTCCTTCATTTCTCCTCCTAAAGACCAAGGATTTTGAATTATCCTGAGGTCCTCCAGAGAACTAGTCTAGACATTATAAACAGCAAATTAAAGAAAGCTTGGCAAAAGGCCCAACTAAATTTAGTATAGTTATCCCACTAGCATTTATGGTTAAAAATGGAAGAAAGCAGATTAAAAAAAAAAACTTCAATATTTTTTTTTAACCATACTTTTCATCAAGGACAATGGAACTATTACCCTTATATTCTCAACAGCATAGTCCTGAATGTGTCTGTGAAGGAGATAGTATAAGGGCATTGAACAGACATTGTAAATGAACCAAGACTAAGACCCAAAATTGACCAAGATGAAAAGAGTGTGCTATATGCTCTTGGAAATTTATTTTTTTTTAATAATGATCCTAAACTTCTCTCTGAAATAAAGCCTTAATTTTTAATGGCTATGTTCTTCTTGTATTATAATATGAATGCAAATATCGCCCAGAAAGCAGCTTTATTCCAGGGACAAAAACTTAGTAAGCAGCACATATTACATCATATCAGAAACTATGAGGCTGAACTAAAGTAAAATAAGTCCAGGAAATATATGAGTTAAAAAAGAGATATTGGATGGACTTCTTGTAAAAAAAAAACTTTAAGAATTGAACAGAATGCACAAGCACTGAAGGATCAGAATCTATATCACTGGAGAGAATTTACAAGTCAACAAAAGCAGGAATTCCTATTGTTTTTATGGGCTTAGGTTTAACAAATAGTTTTTTGTTCTTATGTTTTTATTACATTTTCTAATTTTACTGTGTCATTGCTTGCAAATATAGACAGTAAGATTCTTGCCCTTAAAAAACTTATGACTAAAAAACAAGAGACTTATGTTCACATTTAGATTAAAGCAGCAAGGTGGTATAATGCAGAGTTTCTTAAACTTCTTCCACTTGCGATCACTTTTCACCTGAAAAATTTTTATATGACCCCACTTCGAATCTATGTGGAGGAGTTTCATGTGCAAAGTGCACATACTGTATATTCAGAACCAAGGCTGCAATGAAAATAGTGCAATATAGGCAAGCAATTCCAAAAACACCTCATATTCACTACTGGTTAATTTTTGATGGCTGAATTTAGGATGGGCTCCAGGAGGATCTCTGTTTGTAACTCTGGGCAGGGGAAGAAAAACAAATTATTATTGCCCACCAGGACAGGTGCAAAGGACTTGAGTTGGGTAAACATGACATAGTTAACTACAAACCTATATACAACGGGGCTTGTATCTCCAAGAAGGACTATGAAAGGTCACCAGCATCACTTTCAGAGCATCTAGTTCCTGTGGCCAAGAATAAATCAGGACTGGAGATGGCCCTAGATGGAGTGCTAGACCTTGGCCTTTCTAAGATAAGATCTTCAATAGGTCTCAGCTTGACTGAAGCCACACCCATTTGGTGATTAAGGCTAGGTATAAATTGAGGCAAAGAATGGTTTCTTTCACTTAGTTAAATAAATAAACAAATAAATAAAATCTACTATTTGCATTTGAGCCAATCAAAACCCAAACAATGACCACTAGGGCCATGGCCTGAGACCTACTGTTGGCCAATCTAAGACCAACATCTTTTGGTTTAAGGCGGGAAGTTCTTAAGAAAGAAATCTAGCCAGTTCGGAGTTACAAAAGGAAAAAAAAAGCTTTTAAGGTATGATACCCTATGTGGACAGAAGGAGGAATAAAGCAAGAAAATAAAGCAAGAAAAGAGACAGAGGGAAGAAGGGAAGAGGAAGGGAGGAAGGAAGGAAGGGAAGGAGGAGGAAGGTCTGAAGACCTGCGGAATACAATAAGTATGCTGAAATCCCCTTTTATTAAGCTGGCAGAGGGAGGTAAAGAAAAAACTATGAGCCAGACACTGAACGCATAGAGGAAGGAAAGAAAATGTCCTAGGAATCGATAGATAACAGCTACCAGAATTTGATTTAGTGATAAACATAGACAAATAAGGATATACTGGAGCCAGAGAGGTGATTATTAAGTTTTCAGGGTGAGCCCTGAACTTTGGAAATCAGCAAACACAGCAAATGAAGACTTAATTTGTTCTTGTTGACTGTCTAGACTTTAGCAATAGAGAAAATGTTAATAATACAGGTTAAACTTAAAGTGTACAGAATAAACATTTCTTTCAGAGAGCAAGTTGTAAAATATATATCAGCACATCAATGGACAGAAAGAACCTCAAAGTACAGAGAGATTATTGAGTGATTGTTATATAGGGAAGAGGCTGAAATAGCAACTGGGAACAAGCAATGTCACAACACCCCCACCAGAATTAGCGAGTTGGGGAATATGAGTGAAAAGTACAGTCAGCAGTGGAAAGAATAGCCAGAAATAGCTTATGATCAAGAGGAAACAAGGCCTAAACAATTGCAGCCTGGAAGGAATAAAAAAGATAAAGATTTACAATTAAAACAAGTTCTTTACCTATGGAACAGGCATTATAGAGGACACATTGTGAGGCAGTAAGCAGATATAAAGTGGTATGTTGGGTCATATTGAGAAACAGCTTTAAACACTGATGCCTAAGGTATGATGAGCCATTAGAATGCAGAGGTTAAGAAAAGACAAAAGTATTAACCTTTGAGAAATTAGTTCATGTGGATTATCAGTGAGTAGAAAGAAGTAAACTGGTGAGAAGGAAAATGATTACTTTTGAGAACCCTTGGCTCACATGTGACAAGTGGTGACACTGAATCCTGTGAGATCCAGGAGGCTTGCCTCTCAAAAGACAGGTGCAAGCAAAAGTTCAGGCCCATAAAGAGTCAAGATAGAAAACAGGAGCTGGCAATATGAGGTAGGTCAGGTCCGTGGACAACTTATAGAGCAGTAGAGCCCTGGAAGAAAGACAGAGAACAGAAATCTCAAGTCTGGATCCGGGGACTGCTCCCTAGAAAATCTCAAGAGGTAAAAAGAGGCCAGATTTTAGAAAGAAATTATTTACGAACCTTAACTTAGCTATAGATATTCCAAATATGAGATCACTATACACAATCAAATCAACATAGTATTGAAAGATTTTAATTACATCTATCTTGTTATTCTAACAGAAAAAAGAGACACGACTGCTAAAAAAAAAAAATACTAACTGAACTAGTTTATAGATTTAATACATGTTCAACTAATAATGGGATTATTTTTCAAAACTGGAAAATATAAATACAAAAAGGTAAAGAATCTCAAGGGAAATAACAATAGAGAAGTAGCAAAGAATAAGCCTAGTCTTAAAGCCAAGTGATGTGAAAATTTTGAATGGATTATTAAAAGGATGTTAGAGAATATCTAGAAAAAGAAAGCACTGACAACAAATAGCCAAAACTGCTTCAAGAGTTAGTCATGCCCACTGATACATTATTGGTGGAATTGTGAACATATCCAGCCATTCTGGAGAGCAATTTGGAACTATGCTCAAAAAGTTATCAAACTGTGCATAACCTTTGATCCAGCAGTGTTTCTACTGGGCTTATACCCCAAAGAGATACTAAAGAAGGGAAAGGGACCTGTATGTGCCAAAATGTTTGTGGCAGCCCTGTTTGTAGTGGCTAGACGCTGGAAAATGAATGGATGCCCATCAATTGGAGAATGGTTGAGTAAATTGTGGTATATGAATGTTATGGAATATTATTGTTCTGTAAGGAATGACCAGCAGGATGAATACAGAGAGGACTGGCGAGATTTATATGAACTGATGCTAAGTGAAATGAGCAGAACTAGGAGATCATTATATATCTCAACAACGATACTGTTTGAGGATGTATTCTGATGGAAGTGGATGTCTTCGATAAAGAGAGCTAATTCAGTTTAAACTGATCAAGGATGGAAAGAAGCAGCTACACTCAAAGAAAGAACACTGGGAAATGAATATAAACTGCTTGCATTTTTGTTTTTCTTCCCAGGTTATTTATACCTTGTGAATCCAATTCTCCCTGTGCAACAAGAAAACTGTTCGGTTCTGCACGCATATATTGTATCTAGGATATACTGTAACCTATTCAACATGTAAAGGACTGCTTGCCATCTGGGGGAGGGGGTGGAGGGAGGGAAGGGAAAAATTAGAACAGAAGTGAGTGCAAGGGATAATGTTGTAAAAAATTACCCTGGCATGGGTTCTGTCAATAAAAAGTTATTAAAAAAAAAAAAAAAAAAAAAAAAGTCATGCCACTCCTAATCTCATTTCCTGTTTTTGACAGGATTACTAGATTATCAGATCAGAGAAATGCTGTAGACATGATATACCGACATTTTATAAAATCCCT
The DNA here is from genome assembly GCF_016432865.1 of Antechinus flavipes. Taxonomy (NCBI): domain Eukaryota; kingdom Metazoa; phylum Chordata; class Mammalia; order Dasyuromorphia; family Dasyuridae; genus Antechinus; species Antechinus flavipes. The sequence continues at coordinate 148,921,306 of NC_067400.1, read as the reverse complement.
ATTACTATTCCATACACACATACAAAAAAAAAAAAAAAATAGAGAAATGTGCTCTGAGTTTACTGTTGTACAAGTAAATGGATTTGAAGCTTGTAAAGAGACCTATAAAAAGAAAGTTATTGGTTTCGGTGCTGAAGTGATTACACTTAGAATATCTGGCCCTAAGTATTTCACATGCTTGTCAAATTTTCAGATGATACAAAGCTGGAAGAGACAAATACTTTGGATAATATCAGTAACCAAAAAGATCCTGACAGGCTAGAGTATTAAGCCAAACCTATGAAGACAGTTTAAAAGGATTTCACAGTTTTATACTTTATGTCCTAAAACAGAACTCACAAAATTTAATAGAGATCCATAAAGTCTTATATTTTTGTTCTAAAAATAACTTTATAAGATGATAGAGATGTAATTGGATAGCATTTCTTCTGAAGAATGAGAGGTTCCCACCTCTCTTAGGGGAAGATTAGAAGGGAATATCTTTCTAATTGAAAATTCAATATGAGTTAACAGAAAGAAGCTAACCTGATACACTGCTTCCAAGAATAAAAATGTGATTATTTCACTATATTCTGTCCCGGTCAAAACACATTTCAAGTATGACATGCAGTTCCAAGATTTCCTTCACAGGTTAACAATACACTATTTCAAAGTCCAATTCTTCTTATGCAGCAAAATGACTATATGGACATGTATACATATGTTGCATTTAACATATACTTGAACACATATAACATGTATTGATCTACCTGTCACCTGGGGGAGGGGGAAGGAGGGGAAAAACTGGAACAAAAGGTTTTGCAATTGTCAATGCTGAAAAATTACCCATGCATATATCTTGTAAATAAAAAGATGTAAAGGGCTGAAACTGAGTTTTTTGGGGTCGGACAACCGAGCACTTAAGGCTAATTACCAATTGGCCAATATTCTTATTAGCATATGCTTGGAAAATGGCCCTTCCCACTATTCTGTGCTAGCTCCATCTTTTGGTGGAGTGGAGTAAGACAAGCCAGAGTCACTTTGGTGGTAGACGAGGAGAAGGAAGGTCGTGGAGATCCTGTGTGCATTCCCTTCACTTCTACCCCTAAAGACAAAGAATAAAGACCAAGGACTTTTGCTTGTCCTGACTTCAGCTGATTCTAAGGTATCCAGGGTGCTAACTCAGTCTTAACAAAAAGATTTCTTCATTTAAAAAAAAAATACAAGTCTCAAAAAAAAAAGTAGAATGGGTAACTTCAAGAGGTGATGAGTTTTCCTCACAGGAGGTCTTTAAACAAAAGTTGGATGACCACTTGTCAAGTATGATGTAAAAGAAATTCTATTTGGAGTGACACACTAAAGTAGATGGCCAATGAGGAACCTTCTATCTCTGAAATTCTATGGTTTTGTGATAATAGCACTTTTAACAAACCCAAGAACAAAAACTATCAAGCAGAAGAATTTTTAACTGAGATCCATAAACATTCTTTTTAACTTGACAACTGTATTTGAATTATAGCTGCTTTCCTTAGTAATACTATATATTTTTGTTTATACATTTAAAAATACCATAATCAGGTATCTACAGATTTCAGACTGCCTGAAGTTTGTGACACCAAAAATTATTTAAGAAGTCTTCCACTAATGAAAGGACAGCTAGGAGATAAGAGTGTTGGCCTGCAGTCAGAAAGACTTATCTTTCTGAGTTCAAATCTGGCCTGAGATACTTAATAGCTGTGGGACCTTGAGGAAGTCATTTAATCCTGGTTACTTTTGTTTCTTTATCTGCAAAAAAGTACTGTGGAAGGAAATGGCAAACCCACAGCAGTATCTTTGCCAAGAAAAACGCAAATGGGTTTACAAAGAGTTAGCCACAATTGAAATGACTAAACCTAAGCAATTACTAAGAGGAAAGACTCTACACTGAAGAAATACTGAGAAAATCAAATGGCAGTTTTGCAGAAAAAGCTTTAGATTAACATTTTTTTTTCTTTTCTTTTCTTTTTTTTTTATTTAATAATAACTTTGTATTGACAGAATCCATGCCAGGATAATTTTTACACAGCATTATCCCTTGCAATCACTTATGTTTCGTTTTTTTCCCTCCCTCCCCCCCCCCAAGATGGCAAGCAGTCCTATATATGTTAAATATGTAGCAGTATATCCTAGATACAATACATATTTGCAGAACCGAACAGTTCTCCCACTGCACAGGGAGAGTTGAATTCAGAAGGTAAAAATAACTCAGGAAGAAAATCAAAAATCAAATAGTTCACATTCATTTCCCAGTATTCCTTCTTTGGGTGTAGCTGTTTCTGTCCATCATTTATCCAATGAAACTCAGTTAAGTCTCTTTGTCAGAGAAATCCACTTCCATCAGAATACATCCTCATACAATATCGTTGTCGAAGTGTATAATGATCTCCTGGTTCTGCTCATCTCACTTAGCATCAGTCCATGTAGGTCTCTCCAAGCCTCTCTGTATTCATCCTGCTGGTCATTCCTTACAGAGCAATAATATTCCATAACATTCATATACCACAATTTACCCAGCCATTCTCCAATTGATGGGCATCCATTCATTTTCCAGTTTCTAGCCACTACAAACAGGGCTGCTACAAACATTTTGGCACATACCGGTCCCTTTCCCTTTTTTAGTATTAGATTAACATTTAAACCATATGTTAAAATTAAATATATACATAATTTAATATAAAATATGCAATATTTTACATATGTACATACATACACACCATACACAAAATATAATGCAATAAATATGCCTTTGTCACAAACAGGTCCAAATAATATGCAAGCTAAATGTAAAAAAATAAATTAAAAAATAGTACCTATCTTTAAGATTTCTAGTTAGAGAAAAAATTCATAATGAAACACTGATTATGACTACTTAACAAGCTTTAAATTCTCTCATACTATCACTAAGGCCACATCTCTCTTTTTCAAAAAGGGGGGGATTACAAAAAGTAAAATAGACTACTTTATATAAAATTAAAGTGTTTGCATTAAAAAAAATTAAACTAGAATAAAGGAAACTCAAGGCATTGTATCAAATATTTATAATCCACAAGATAGATAGTAAACACATCCATCCACACGTATAGGATTAAGAGTTATTTTCCAATAAATTAATGGTCAAAGGTCCTGAATAGTTTTGAAAGAAATACAAAGTATAAAACAATCATTTTTTAAAATCCTCTACATCACTAATAAACAAAAATTAAAACAACTCATAAGTTATACTCATAACCACCAAAATGAAAAAGCTAATAAAAGATTAAAATAATGTAATGTTGAGTGCAGAGATACTATGTAAATACAGGCGCATTAAATATACTATTAGTTGAGTAGTGAATTAGTACAATCATTCTATCAACCTTACTAAATTGATTAAATCAATTAACCTTATTTTTAAAAAGACTAAACTGTTCATATTCTTTGATCTAGTGATGCCATTAAAAGTACACACATACCCAAAGGAGGTCAAAGGCAGTAAGAAATGTCTTATGCATGCCAATATAGTTTTGGAAGCATTTTTGGTGCTTAAAACAACTGGTAACTGATTGAACTGTGGAATATGAATGTAATGAAGTACCATGGCACTGTAAGTCCTAATACAGTATATATTAGCAAAGACATAAAGATAGAATAGCATACTCTAAATTTGTCTATAGTGGAAGGAAGCAATATGATCAGAGTTTGTAAAAGATAGATGAGGAATGATGACAATCATGAAATGAAAGTATGAAAATTAATTTGTGTATCCTTTCCCTCATCTATTGCTAGAAAGACCTTACCAAGTAACTTTTCTTCCTAAAAGCTACATACTCTCATCATTTCTAATAATCTAAGCATTCTGCTTCATCTTTTTCCAATCCCACAGGCTAAACATAAAACTGAAATTCTAGTATAACCACTCAGTAAAGATATACTCAAAATGAGTCCTCAAAGTTCTCTCTTCTGATTTCTAGGGTTGAATGAGATTTCTTATTTGTCCCTTGAAAACAAAACGCAGGGTTGTTTGCTTGTTTTTTGTTTTCTCAGTTTTTTTCTTTTTGATCTGATTTTTCTCGTACATCATGATAAATATGGAAATATGTATAAAAGAATTGTACATGTTTCACATATATTTGATTATTTGCTGTGTAAGGGAGAGAATGCAGGAGGAGAGGGAGAAAAAATTAGAACACAGCGTTTTGCAAAGATGAATGTTGACTATCTTTGCATGTATTTTGAAAATAAAAAGTTATTATTAAAAAAAAAAAAAAAGTCAGAAGCAGCAGTAGTTTCAGGAGTTCTTAAGCCAGAGAGAAGAAAGAGATCTAATAACTGGTCAGAAAAGAAAGTTCTTGCCACCAAAGTCCTTTAAACTTTGAATATCAGGTTTCTTCTCTATAAAATGGGAATAACTATGGGGCCTAAAACTCTCACAGGCTTTTTGTGGTTCTCAAAATATGATCAAGTATTATATACCTTGCAAAACTTAAAGCTATATAGAGTCATTTATTCTTGGATTTCTTCCTATGGAGTCAGATTATACTAGATAGAAAAGTCCCTATTGTTAGACAAAAGCAAACTATATAACCCTAAAGTTGTTTAGTTGTTTTTCAGTCTTGTCTGACATGACCTCTTTTGGCATTTTCTTGGCAATGATGTTGGAGTGGTTTGGCATTTCCTTCTCCAGATCATTTTACAGATGAAGAAATTGAGGCAAACAAGATTAAATGACTTATCTAGAATAACAGGGTCTGAGGCCAAATTTGAACTCAAGTCTTTCTGACTCCAGACACCATCCACTGCGTCAGCTTCACCTAGCTGTCCCACTCTAAAATTAAGAGCTTGTTAAATTGAAGGCCATATATTTTTTAAAAAATATATTGATAATTGTATTTCAGTATAATGGGTTTTCTTTGTGATTCTGTAATTAACAGATTTTATACATTTAAAGTGTTCCTATAGTAAGCATTTATAAATATTTATATTATTATTATACATATTATATTATAAATAATTTCACTTCACTTTGTATCTGTTCTCTCCATGTCTTCAACTCCACAGAATAAGAAGATGTGCCTTGGTGTTCCATAGCCCATTCTATTTCCTGCTTCCTTTTGTGTCTTCGGCTCCCTCATTAGATCATAAGTTACTGAAAACAGTATAACAGGATAACAGGACATAATCCCAGTTTTGAAGATAGTATAACAGCCTATAAAGATGGTCCTTTCTAACGAAACTAATTCTGTAACTTTCTAACTACTCTTAAAACCTCATTAGGAGACACAAAATGCAATTAGCTCATGATTAACCATAAAAATACAGAAGGACAAAGTTAATGCTAATCCCTAAACAAAAGATTCTTATTTAAAAAACAACAACAACAACAAAAAGAAAACAGGAACCCTCAATTATGATTAGATTATTACAAAAGCTTTGATAGACAGTAGAAAAGTTTAAGGGGACTCTAAAGGAAGAAGATCAGATGAGTAGACAAATAGTCATAATGTGGTCAGTATCAAAACCAGGGAAAGATGAATCAGACTGAGGAAGGCTACAAAAGTCCATCAAGATCTATAAGCTCTGGTAAATGCTTGATGTCAGAATCAAAACATCCCAGCAAGTTCACAGACAAGGACTAAGTTGTTTCCCACAGTAGGAGTTTTTAACTTTTTTTTTTTTTTTTGGGGGGGGGGGGGTGGTCACAGAATGTTTGGCATTCTAGGAAAATCTTTAACTTTTTCATAGAATATTTTTAAATGCATAAAATGAAATTGGGCTATAAAGAAAAAACTATTATTAAAATATAATATACACATACATATATGCACATTTACATAAATATATTACACACATATATTTATGTGTGTACATCACATCCACCTCTTGGCAAAATGAGGATGGGTTATGGGTGCAAATTAGATATACATTCAGAAATGAAGAAATATTCATTATTTTCATTAATGCTACCTGTACAAGAGGTGGCTCTACTAGGAAAACAGAGAAGTGATCTTTTTTAATACCAATAATTTTTTCTATTGGTCTTGAAATTTTACTCTTGAATCAAAAACAAGATTGACAAGACCGTGTAAAAAAGCTATATTTAAATTATTTGTCTAAAACTTAAAATCCAAAGGTAGAGCCAAAATGGAAACTCAACTGTGCTCTTCCAAATTTACTTCCAAACAACTTCAATGTCTCAAACCAAATTCTGGAGCAACAGAACCCAAACAAGGAAGAACTGAAACAATTTTTCAGTCCAAGACAACTTAGAAGGTCAGCAGGAAAGGTCTATCTGACCAGTATGAGAATGGAGTCTCTTTGCTGGCATTAGATACAGGACTCTTTTACATTGCCCATATAAAGATACAGGTTACAATGTCAAGGCAAGGAAGAGCACTAGTGCACTGGAGCTTAAAGTACTGTAGTAATGAGTAGTGCTTAGCATAGGCCAGGAGAGTAGTAGAAGACTTTTTGTTTTTTTTAATCACATCACCTTAAAAGAACTGAAAACTCCCAGACTCCCAGAATTGCCCTAAAAAGAGCTGCACAAAAAACTCAAGATTGGGAAAATGTTCCCCCCTTCACCCTGAGAACAGAATCCAATTTTAACATCAAATTAAAAATCAAAAAACAGTTTAGAAAAAGAACAAAAAAATAAACAACAACAACAACAACAACAAAAAAAAAAAAAAAAACCCTGAACACAGAAAGTTACTAAGGAGAAGGAAGATCAAAACACAAACTCAAAAAAAGACAAAAAAATCAAAACTGCTATATTCAAAGCATCAATGAAAAAAAAAGTGACTTAATCGCCGACTCCAAAAGAATTCCTAGACAAGTTCAAAACTGATTTTCAAAATCAAAAAGAGGAAAAATTAAGGAAAGAAATGAAAGTGAAGAAAGAAAATCATGAAAAGAAAAACATGAACTACTTCGTAGAGTTACAAAAAAAAATACTGAAGAAAATAACTTAAAAAAAACAGGCTAAAATGATAAAAGAGGCACAAAAATCCAATGAAGAGGAAAATGTCTTGAAAAGATATTGGTTATAAGGAGACAATGGTTAAATCTAATTTAGCACTGATTTAATCCTACAACAAATAATGGTTTCCTAATGATATAATGACTGGAGTATACTCAGTACACAGCATATAAGCAAGAAGCTCTCAGAGCCAAACATAGAAGCTCACCAAGCCCACTTCCAGAGGCAGAGTCAGATTCATTCCAACTTCCACCTTTGTGCTGGCTGGAGATTTCGAGAAAGAGAGGCTGAAGCTGGCAGAGACAAAGGACTAGCAGCAAGAGCTCTCAGAACCAAGGAGAGAGATAAGTCTCTAAGAAAGCTAATTGGGCTATTTTAAAGGAGACAATAAAGGATCTGAACTTTCAACTCCTGGCTGCATTTGGGGTGATTACTGAACTGAACTAAAACTAAGGCTGCCTGCAGAAGCCCCCAGAAAACCTGCTCCCAGAGAACATTATATTTTAGAGAAGACTATTACAGGAAAAGATACACAAAAATTCATTGAAGAAAAATACTTTAAAAAGCAGAACTGGCCAAATAGAAAAGGAGGTATAAAATTATAGTGAAGAAAATGATTACTTAAAAATAAAAATTGGTCAAATGAAAACTAATAACTCCATGACACATCAAGAAACAACAAAACAAAATTTTAAAAATGAAAAAATAAAGGAAAACAAGTGACTGAGAAAATAGATTGAAGAGAGATCATTTAAGAATAACTGGACTGCCTGAAAACTATCATGAAAAAGAGTCTAAATATTTTGCAAGAAATTCAGTGATATTTCAGGAACAGTGAGTAAAGTAAAAACTTCAGGGTCAAAGAGAAAATATTGCAAGCAGCCAAGAAGAAACAATTCAGATATCATGCAGCCAAAGTTAGGATAACACAAGATTTAGCAGCTTTTACATTCAAGAATCAGAGAACTCGGAGTATGATGTTCTGGAGGGCAAAGGAGCTAGATTTACAACCAAGGATTCACCTATCCAGAAAAACCAAGTATAATCTTTCAGGAGAAAAAATTCATATTCAATGGAATAGAGGACTTTCAAGCATTCCTGATAAAAAGACCAAAGCTGAATAAAAGATATGACTTTTGCAAGAGAAGCATTAAAAAAGGTAAATAGGAAAGAAATCATAAGGAATTTAACAAAATTAAACTATTTATATTCCTACAAGGAAAGAAGATATTTGTGACTCCCAAACTTTCTCATTATTACGGTAGTAAGAAAGAATATGTATAGACAGAGGGGGAATATGGTGGTCAGAAACAAAACACTTTTGAGGATGGTCAGGGTAGATGGAAAGGAAGAGTAAGAGAATAGATGGAGGGAAACACAAAGATAGCTACCATGAAAAAAAAATTAAAAGTAAGTTTTCCTGAAAAAGGCCTCATTTCTCAAAAATATAGAAAACTGAGTCAAATTTATAAAAATAAGAACCATTCTCCAATTTATGAAATGGTCAAAGGATATGAGGTAAAGTAACCAAAGCTATCACTCTATGAAAAAATGTTGCAAGTCAATATTGATTAGAGAAATGTACACTAAAACAACTTTGAGATATCTCCCCACGCCTATCAGCTTGGTCAATATGACAGAAAACTAAGACATTAATGCACTGCTGGTGGAGTTGAGAATTGATTCAACCATTCTAGAGTGCAATTTAGAATTATGGTCCAAAAGCTACTCCACTTCCAAAACCTGTTACTCTGGTTATAGATACTAGTTCTACATCCCGAGAGACTGAAAAGAGAAGGAAAGGACACACACACACACACACACACACACACACACATACACAAAACTATTTGTAGTGGCTCCCATTATTGGAAATATACCTTAAAGAGTAAGGAATAGTTTTCCTGTCAGATCTACGGAGAAGGGAAGAGATAGAGAGCATTATGAAATTCAAAATGGATAATTTTGACCATATTAAACTATATTGCACCAAAAAACCCACTGCAACCAAGATTAGAAGAAAAGCAGAAAGCTGGTAAACAATTTTTACAGCAAGTATCTCTGATAAAGGTTTCATTTCTCAAGTATATAGAGAATTGAATTTAGAAGAATACAAATAATTCCCCAATTGACAAATTAATAAAGGATATGAAGAGGTTTTTAGACAAAGAAATCAGAGCCGTCTACATTCATATGAAAAAATGCTTCAAACCACTACTGATTAGAGAAATACAAATTAAAACAGCTCTAAGGTATGACCTCATACCTACCATACTGTCTAATAAGACAGAAAAGAAAAATAATAAATGTTAAGAAAATGTGAGAAAATTGGGACATTATTGCATGCACTACTGGTGGAGCTGTGAAATGATCCAACCATTCTGGAGAGCAATTTGGAGCTATTCCTAAAAAGCAATCAAACTGAGCACACTCTTGATCCAGCAATTTTATACTCTTGACTACCTTGAAAGTATCAAAAATCTGTAGATTCCCAGAACTATCTCTGGAAAAACAAAAAACAAAAAAAAAAAAACAGGATAAAAATGCCTGAAGTTCAGCACAGTACCTCTCTACCCAAAGGATGAGCCAAGCCCAACTTTAACAAATTACAAAATCAAGAAATACATTAGGGAACAAGAGCAAACAACAACAAAAAAATTGATCATAAAAAGCTACTATGGTAACAGGGAAGACTAAGATAAACTCAGAAGAAAACAACAATGTGAAAACAGCTACAAACAAAGCCTCTAAGAAACATGCCATTCAAATTTGCCATTCAAACAGAAGATTCAAAAGAAGCAAAAAACAAAACAAAATAAATATAAAAGGGCAATCATAAGGATTTCAATAAAATTAAACTGCTTACATTTCTATATAGGAAGATGATACATGTAACTCCTAAGAATCATTATCATTATTAGAGCAGTTATAGATAGCACAGATATGAGCTGATTATGGTAGAATGATCGCCAAAAAAATGAAGGGGTGAGAAAGAGGGATGCATTGGGAAAAGGGGGAAAGTCGAAAGTAAAATGGGGGAAATTTTCTCACATAAATTAGATGCACAAGGAAGAGTTTTTATAGTGAAAGGGAAAATGGGGAGAGGAGGGAAGTGACAGGTAATGCTTGAACTATGAACTCTCATTGGAATTGGTTCAAAGAGGGAATCTATAACTTACCCAATAAAAAAAGAAGGCACCAAGAAAAAAGAGGAGGGGAATGATAAAAGGGAGAATAGAGTAAGAGAAGCAATAGTTTGAAGCAAAATAGAGTGTCTATAAGAAGAAACAGAAGAAAATTGGTTGAAGGGGGGAAAAAGGCAGAAATAGAACTAATTAAAAGGCATAATCAGGTTACAGTTTACAAAAAGGCACCATAATGAAGAGGTTTTTTTTTTTTTGGTTTGGTTTTTTTTTTTGCCTTTTTTTTTTTAAAGCTTTCATTTTCAAAACATATCCATAGTTTTCAATATTCAGTGTGGCAAAAGCTTGTGTTCCAAATTTTTTTCTCCCCCTCCCTTAGAAGGCAAGTAATCCAAATATGTTAAACATGTGCAATTTTTCTACCCAATTATTGTCCAACTGTCCAATAATAATAATACCGAAGTACAATTTAGAACTAGTCCCATTAGACTATAAAACCTTTTGACCCAGAAATACCACTTCTCTGTATATATACCAAAGAGATCAAAGAAAAGAGGGAAAAAGCTAAAAGTGCAAAAATATTTATAGCAGCTCTTTTTATGATAGCAAAACTGGAAATGAAAGGGATATCCATCAATTGCGGAATGACTGAACAATTGTAGCATATGATTGTGATGGAATATTCTATAATGTGGGGAATGACAAAGCAGATAATCTCAGAAAAATATTACAAGACAATATATGAACTGATGTGAAGTGAGAAATGAGAAATTCTGCAGAGTAATAGCAATGTTATAATGATGATCAATTGTGAAAGACATGGCTATTCTGATCAATACAACAATACAAAACAATTCCATAGGACATATGATGAAAAAATGCTATCCATCTCCAAAAAGAACTGATGAATTTTGAGTACAAACTGAAATATAATTTTCTCATTTTATTTTTGTTTTTTTTTTTTAAAAAAAACTACAGTTTAAGATGGAAATGTTTTGTATGATTTCACGGGTATTAAAACAATGTACTGCTTACATTCTCAATAGGTAGATAAAGGTAGGAGGAAGGCAGAGAATTTGGTACTCAAAATTCAAAAAGAAAAGAAACAAAATATAAATAAAATATTTTAAAAGAAAATTTTAATAAAAGTACCATATAAACACCCTTCATTATACATTCCTAGTTTTTCCAATTTATAAATCCCTCTAGAGAATCAAGCAACTAACTCAGTTTCCTAGATAGTCTAAAAATAGCAACAGTTATTTGTTAATAACAATCAAGATCCTTCTAGTTTCAACTTTGCAATAAGAATAGGTCTTTAAAGAGCTGGCACATAAATTCCAAAAGACTTGTGATGGAAAGAGTCATACGCATCCAGAGAGAAAACTATTGATACTTTTTTTTTTTTAACCTTGCTATCTTTACCTTTTATCTTGCTACCTTACCCCTACTGGTGAAGGAACCTTCGCTCCCCTCTTTCCTTGACAGAATCTGGCACCCTCAGCTCCCTCCTCCCCAAAAGAGAGAGGGAACTATTAGCCACCCCTTCCTCTTGGCAGAGAGAATAGTGAGCACAGCAGGTAAAGGAAACTCACCTTTTTTTTTTTTTTTTTTTTTGGGGGGGGGGGGGAGACTTGGGTTTTTTCCCCTTGTGGTTTTTTTTCTCCTTTTGTTATTTTTCTTGGGCAGCATGACAAGGAAATATGTGTGGAAGAATTGCACATTTAACCTGTATTGAATTGCTTGCAGTCTATGGGGGGAGGAGAAGAAAAATTTGGGACACAAGGCTTGCAAAAGCATGTTGAAAACTATCTTTGTCTGTATTGGGAAAAATAAAAAGCTATTTAAAAAAAAAAGTTGGCACATCATTTGAAAGCTACCACTAGATTTTTCTAAAGTGTCTAAAAAACTGAAATATAGTCAACCACTTTACATTAATGGTAGCTCTCCAAATTGTAATATGTCCTTGTTTTTCATAAGATTTCCCCTATAAGTATAAACTGAGAAAAAGAAAGTTTATTCTTCAGTGAATTCCTCTAGGAATAGTTCCCTTGGATTTCCCTTTTGCGAGGATAATTTTTCAACATCGACCTTTACATAGCCTTGAGTTTCAGATTTTTCCCTCCTTCCCTCCACCCCTTCCCTACAGCAAGCAATCCAATATGTACACATGTTAAAATATATGTTATATTGGATTTCTTCTTAAGAATAAGTCACTCACTTTGAGCACCAGCCCTGAAGTCAGGAGGAGCAGAGTTCAAATCTGGTCTCAGACACTTAACACTTCCTAGCTGTTGTGATCCTGGTTAACCCCAATTGACTCAGCCAAAAAAAAAAAAAAAAAAGAATAGGTTACTCCCAATCAAAAAGCGTTGAGAGTCATACTAATTGAAGGTGAACTATTAAACTGAAAACGACTACTTACAATACCACAAAATAATAATTCTCAACAACTAATTTTTATATAGTATTTTAGTTTCCAAATGGCTTTACAAAGTTGACCTTGCTGATAAAAATTTGGAGGCAAATTGGTGAAGCACTTGATTTACCACACCACACATGTAGTTTGTTCAAGATGTTCAAAAGCTCTAATTAAGACGGTTTTTGTTTTTATATTTTGCCCTATTTTCTATAAAGATCCTATTTTTCTGTTCAAGAAGACAGATTTTTCAATCAATTTTGAAGTTTTTTGAACTTCCTTATAAAAATGAGATGTTGAATGAATCTTTTCTAAAAGTTATTACTTTTTCCACTATAAATTTTAGCTTTCACTGAGAAGCAATATTTGATAAGTGCAATATCTTTGCTATCCAATGTTATGGTATTCAAATAGCAAAAAAAGTAAAATGCTCACAAATATATTTACAAAGTTCTAGTGGTACTAGTTTATAGAATACTTCTGCGCCTTTTTAAGACCTCTTTTCTCAGTAGCTTGATTATAAACGGTATCTCACGTAGTCATAACCTATTTGATAATTATACAAACCACCATTAAAAAAAAAAGTCCCTTTCCTAAATCTCCCAGATCAAACCACTACCACAAGTGCATGGGAAAAAAAAATCCAGTTAATAAATCCCTTAATCCAGAGGTGAAAGAACCATCCATAAACATCACCACTACATTTAGATGTATGAGGACCACTAACTAGCCTTCTTGTCTCCTAGAATCCCCAGAGCACCCTTCCCACTCACCCCTAACAGGGGCAACTGCTTTTAAATTTAGGAGAAAAGCTACACTTTCGCTAATCAACACAGACACCTAGGTAGGTACATATCTACCTAGCCGCCCCCCCCTCCATTAAGGCAGAGTCAACCCACCCACTCCCGAGCTTGCTCACCTGCTCCGCTCACTATTCTCTACGCCAAGAGGAAGGTGTAGCTAAGAGTTCCCCCCTCTCATAAGGAGGCGGGATTTGAGGGTGCCAGATTCCGTCAAGGAAAGGGGGGAGCTAAGGTTCCTTCGCTACTAGGGGTAAGGTAGCAAGATAGATAAGTGTGATATTAAGAGAGTCTCCACACACGGTCCCAGGCCACACTTGGAGCCCCAGAACACACCTGGAACCTCAACCCCGGAATCCATAGAGGGCGACCAGGGGGCGGGGAGACGTGGAGAGTAGTACGGAGATCATACACCATGAGCTCGGAGACAACAGCTCAGCCGTATCTTATTCCGGGACCGGCCCATCCCATACACCCTAACAACAGCTGCAAACACCCCTATGGCAGACAGCCCCGCTCCACCGGTCCGCACCTTCCGAGGTCGGGGAAGGGGGGAGAAAGGGATAAAGGTAGGAAAGCAGTCTGAGGGCCAGGCCCGGCTCGCCACAGTCGCCTCAGGCCGGAGGGTCTTCCTCACCTTCGTACTGCAGATCCACCAGGACAAGCAGGAAGGGGAACACCGAGCTCAATCGGCTAGTCATAGAGCCGAGGTACACCATGGCCGAGGGCGCTCACAAGGAGGAGGAGGACGAAAAGAGAGTGCGGGAACTGACCAGCTCCCGCGGCCACTGTAGCCGCTCGGGCCACGGCTGGTGACGGGAGTAAGGGGCGGAACCGCGGACGCCGCTACGCCCCGGGCCCCTGACGCCGTCCAATCGCGTGCTTCCAGGGCGCCCTCTAAGCGGGCTCGCTTGGGTCGTGGTGGGTGCTGATAGGCTGCCGAGGCCCAAGCCCCACCCCTTCTCTGATAGGATAACGTGGAAGCACGAGACGCAGAGGCGTCCGCCAGCCCCGAGCTGTCAGGGAACCCTAAGGCTGGCCCGGCCTGGAGGCAGAATGATGGGAGTGGCTGGAGGCAAGAGCCAAAGAGCCCGCGGAGAACCCTGGAAGGCGAATTTGTGTGGCGAAGTGGCGGGGGCGGGTCTGCAGACGCATGCGCTTGAGGCGCTCTCTGGAGCTCCAATTCTTGCTTTAGCCTCTTTTGGTTTTCGAGAAGTGGCCTCTTCTAGTCTCACTTTTCCGGTGACAGTCGGGAAGAAATGATTCAAAGGGTCGAGCTGAGGAGCCATGGGAGTGAGCTCCGGAGTCACAGACTTGGAAGGGGCCTTTTGAGATCTTCTAGTCCAACCTCAGCTCCTACGTCACAGATAAGGAAATTGAGGCTGAAACGCTAAGCTCAGAGTGAGCACGTGTGCGGGGGGAAGGAGTAGACTGCTTTTCTTTCCTTTTTCGCCGGATCCTGTCGTGCTAGTTTGTTTGGAGACACAACTACGGAACCGTAGAGCAACCGGAAGTTGGCTAGATTGGTGGAGGAGGGAGAGGAAGGGTAAGATGCTAAGCAAAGTGATCGGATTTGGTGGAAGTTGGAGGGAGGGAGGAGAATCATGAATACAAGATGATACTAGTCAGGAAGACTTGAAAATAAATACAGCAACCCCTGAAGGGGAAATCTGACTTGGGCAGACCAAAGTACCCTGAAAAAAAGGACTTGTTCAGATGGGGTGCCCTTGACAGAAAAGCTAGCAGGTTGGCCAGAGGGCAGTCCAACTAATATTTGCCGGTAAAGCTTTCTTAGAATCAGATCTCCTCCCTCTTCTCCCCTCCCCCCCCCGAAAAAAAAAATGTCCTTGCATCCTTAGTAATCAGAGCAACCGAGGGAAAAAAGTAAAGGGGCAGGAGGTGGGAAATATTAGGAAGTGAAAACTAGGAATGAATGTAAATGTCTGCATCTAGCAGATCTGAGTAATAAAACTGACTGCTTGCTGTTCACCAACCCGTGTATTGTTTGTATTGTAAGATCAACTTCTGGCAGATATTACTTACGTGGAGCACATACTGTAATGCCGGAGAAACTGAGGCAGGAGAGAGATTAGATAGTTTTAATGTTTTTATTAATGGGAGAGTAAGATTGACTGGACAGGACTCTCGTCTCAGATTATCCAGTCAGACAGAGATAAGTATACTGGGACCAAGGAATCCATATTGGTCCCGGGGCTGGAGGACCCAAAGAATCCAGCGTCCAGCATACGGCTGCCAGACGCCATTCTCCAGCAATGAATGGAGGAACCCCAACTTCTTAAATACCTTTTTGGAGACAAAGAAGAGAAAGGGAGGGAAAGTTTTTATCAGGGAGGGGAAGCCATAAAACCCTAAAAAAATCCGGAGACAAAGAAGTAAAGATATCATGGGTTATCTTGGAATATTCTAAAGGAATATTGTAAATCCATAAAAGAGTCAGGAGATCTACTCTCTTCTATCTTGCTAATTTATAACCCGAGAGCGAATAATCCTTAGTTTTACTGGGTCAGAGACAGAACAGTTAAGGAAACTGAGACAGGGAAACTGAGTCAGGACAGTTAAAGAGAACTGTGGCATAACAATACAATGCTTAGAATTTCTGATGCATAGAAGACATTTAATAAATTGAGTTATTGGCTATGTAAGTATGGGCTTAACTGCTGACCTTTAGGACCAAGTTGGAGAGAAGGTGCCTACCTACTTTGGTGAAGTTTTCTCATTCTGGAAGTGCTCTCTGCAAGTGAAATTACAGATCTGAATCAAATCTTTATATAAGGTACTTTACTTTTTGTTAATTACGCTGACTGAGATTGTGTTTTTCTTCAAGATGATAATATAAATAACTGCTTATATTTATTTAGCACCTACTGTGTGCTAGGTATTATCATACCTGCTATACAAATGTTTCATTCTCACTACAGGAAACTGAGGCAAACATGTCCAGCATCACATAGCTAGAAAACTGCTTAAGGTCAGATTTGAACTCTATTTTCCTGACTCCAGGAGCAGAGCTCTATCCTTTCTTTCAAATTACCTGCATCTTGCTACCCCTTCTAATAAAAGAAGTAAGCAAGAAAAATCTCTGGTTACAAGCTTGAAGTTGACGCCTCTGAGTCATTAGTTTAATAGTGGTAAAAAGTTAAAAGCATCAAAATGCTAGAGAATTCTTCTGTTTTAGGATATCTGATCTCATTTAAATTCATTTAATTTGAGAGTAGTCCACAAATTATGTAAGTGGACAGAGAAGTAGCAGGTGAACTTAAAGATGAGCCAAGTATAAGATAGTAACTTCAATCCAATGTGATGGTATGGTCTAAGGATCAAGAAAATAAGGTACTTCGTCATTAAGGGAACAGAAAATGTTACTTTATGCTGTTTCTGAAATATTTGCTGCAATTCTGTCATTAAGAAAGTTAAAAAAAAAACTTTTAAAAGTCTAAGGAAAGACTTAAATGATCAATTCAGGTTTGATCTTATTAAAGTCTTAAGAAAGGGTTCTATTGGAAATAAAAGTATAGGATTTGGAAGTCTGGACAAGGTGAAATTTGTTTATTGAGTACTAAGAACTTGATAAAGTTTTAGTAAGCCAGTTGGGAGGTTTGATATTTATGTCATTTTGATATTTTGTTTCAGGTTTGGCAGTCAATAAATAATAGAAACTTATGTACTCTTATTTTTCATTTGTTCTCATTTATGTATTTGAATACTTATACTTGTCCATTAAAATTAAATATATAAAAAAAAATAGGACAAATAAAAGGAAACCAGTATAAATCATTATTGGTGGATTTTAGGCAAAATTTGAGAATGGTACTTTCCTACATTCGAAAATTCTGCTCCATGCATATTACTGTCCATTCAAGGCTTTGACCTCAACTTATCACAAAACAAATACCTAGGTGCTATGGAAAACAATTTTCTGGCATTTAAACTATTTATAAAAAGTAATCTTTCAAAATGGCCTTCACTTCCTGCTTATCTCATATATACACCTGTTGCCTTACAAGTAGCTACAGTCCTTATTTATTTCCCAAATTTGAGTACTACTTTATACCTCCAGGTAAAAACTATGTAAAAAACTATTCAAATAAATGTCACAGTATGAATAATTATTCAAGAAGGGCATAAAGTCATGAATGATGTACCAATAATGAACTGCTAAACTGTAATATTTAGAGGCAATTCCTACATGAACAATGGCTATGTATTACATTTCTTATGTTATCACAATTTTAAGAGTTGGAAGGGACCTGTTCAAAGAACAGTGGAAGGGAAGGGTAGGCCCACCTTGTAGTCCACTCATCCACATTGCCCAACCCATACCCAGAAAGTAATCCCTATTTTAACATATCTGATAGCGCTGCTTGAAAACTTTTTTTTTTTTTTTTTTTTAGCAAAGGGGAATATACCTTCTCCTGTCCATTTTGGTTTTTGGAGAACTTTAATATTTAGGAAGTTTTTGCCTGATGTTTAAATTTGTCTCTTTGTAACTTCTACCCATTGCTCCCAATTCTGCATTCTATGGATAAATAAGCAAATTTGGTCTCTTTTCCACCTGATCCCTTCAAATACTGGAAGATAGAAGTTTCTTCTCCAAACTCCAAACTATATCTCCAATAGTTCTCATATGACCCAGACTTAAGGCCTCTCACCATCATGGTTATCTGCCTCTGGACCCTCTCCAGTTTTACAAAGAATTTCCCAAACTGTGGCACTCCACAGTTACCATTTCCACGACCACAAATCATTGCTCCTTACTCAACAAGGGCATTTCTGCAATGTGACAGAAAACTTATTGTGCATCAAAAGTCAAGTGTTCACCTCTGTACTCCCTTTCAGCAGAATCCCATAACTTAGCACATCTCCATATTTATCAGACTACACAAGAAAAATCTGATCAAAAAAAGAAAAAAGAGAAAGAAAAAAACAAACAAGCAAACAACAAAGGTGAAAATATTATGTTGTGATCCACAGTCAGTTCCCCACAGTCCTCTCTCTGGATGAAGATGGCTCTCTTCTTCACAAGTCTACTGGAATTGGCTTGAAATACCTCATTGATAAATAATTCTTATGAGGAAAAAAGAGGACTTGTCTATGGACCTCTATTCTAATAATAGTTTCTAATGTAGTTTGACCATGGCAAGAGATATCATTTCATTCACAGAAGTTCCAGTACTAGAGCCCAAAATTGAATTACCTTTTTGGATGTCACAAAACACAAAGCTAACATACTGAACTTATTTAGTTAGCTAAAACCACCAGAACCTTCCCAAATTCCTATTTAATCCTAACTCGGCTATCTTGCACTTACAAAGTTTATTTTTAGAACCCAAGTGAAAGACTGCATTTTATCTATTTAATATTATTTTCTAATCAAAGTTAGCTCAAGATCATTTTGTATCCCGATTCTGGCATCTTCTGTAAGTTTTCCCTCAGTTGTCATCTGTTGACTTGTTCAAATGTACCACCTTTACCTTTATCCAAGTGATTGATAAAAATGTTACACAGCGAAAGACTAAACCTTAATTGCTGGGATGTTCCATTAGAAAACTGCCTAGGTTACTTTGAATCAATAAATGCTTCTCTGAATCCATCTATTCAAGCAGTTCCAAATCTTCATTCATCCCCCCCCTCCCATAAATCTTTACATTGTTTCCATAAGTAAGAAAATTCTTTATCAAATACTTTTTTTTTTCAAATTTGAGTAAACTACAGTATTCCCATTATTTTCCAGTTTAGTAACTCTGCCAAAAAGAGGAATAAAGTTATTCTAGCTGTTAGATGTTCTTTATGGAGCTATGTTCATTTATTATAATTGCCAATTTCTTTAGATATTTACTATCTCTTTACTAATTCACTCTAGAACTAAAGAAATTGAGGTCAAGCTCATCTCTGTTTCTCAGGGTTTGTGCTCTAACTTTTTTTTTTTAATTGGGACAGTGCTTGAATTTTTCCAAACTTTCTTTTTCCTGTTCTTAATTCTTTCAGACTACAGTGATAGTGGCCTAGCAGTCCCATCTGCCAATACTTTTAGTAGCCAAAGATGTTCATTTGAGCCAGGTAATAATTGAACCAGGACAGCAACTGGGTGGCTTTCTTGGCTAATTCCCCATTAGCCAAATCCATCTTCTCTATTGAGAAGAGTCATTTCCAGTAGCCAGGAAAACAAAATAAGGGAGCAGCTACCATCTTTTCTTTTGTTCCTAATAAGCAGTTCTTATTCATGGGTCCTTTTTTTCCCCAACTAGTTAAAAAACAAAACAAAACAAAACAAAAAACCCACCAATCCTTGGTTGTTTTTTGTTCACCAGCCCCAGTTCATTCAAAGCGTTAGCATTACTGATACTGTTTTTATAAGATAATGATATGTTCATATTAATGCTGTTACCTGTACTCCATTTCTTCTTTCATATATGTGTGTTAAACCCTGAGTTGCTTGGTGAATTCCCTATGCATCCTAAGTGAGGTCCATAGACAAGTCCTCTTTTTTCCTCATAAGAATTATTTATCAATGAGGTATTTCAAGCCAATTTCAGTAGACTTGTGATGAAGAGAGCCATCTTCATCCAGAGAGAGGACTGTGGGCAACTGACTGTGGATCACAACATAATATTTTCACCTTTGTTGTTTGCTTGTTTGTTTTTTTCTTTCTCTTTTTTCTTTTTTTGATCAGATTTTTCTTGTGTAGTCTGATAAATATGGAGATGTGCTAAGTTATGGGATTCTGCTGAAAGGGAGTACAGAGGTGAGTACTTGACTTTTGATGTACAATAAGTTTTCTGTTACATTGCAGAAATGCCCTTGTTGAGTAAGGAGCAATGATTTGTGATCGTGGAAATGGTAAGCCAGAGGGTCACAGCCAGTAGCTATGTAAGCAGGAATACCTGAACAGAGCCTCTGTCCTGTGAGCGTGTTGCTGAATTGCGAGATTGGCTCTTCTCCCATTGGCAGATACATTCATAGGCAAAGCCCACAAGCTGCTTTTCTGAATGGTGATTTGGGATTGTCTACTGTTCATGTACTGATCACTTGCAAAAATGTATATCAACAAGACTTCACAGCATAATAAACTGGAGTTCTTTTCACACTCTATGAGTCTTCTGCCTCATTCATCTAGCGTCTGAAATCAAAGGGCTCATATGCTTTGAGCTCTTAAAGATGGCCACAACACAGACGTGTTTAGAGGAAATGCATATGTCTAACCTACATACTTGGTGTCTATGAGAGCTGGGGAGAGAGGGAGAAAATTTTGGAACACTAAGTTTTGCACAGGTGAATGTTGAAAACTCCTTGCATGTATTTTGAAAAATAAAAAAGGTATTATTTTAAAAATAACTGTTTATTTTTCATTCTTGAGAGTTTTCTATCCCTCCGATGTTGTTATAGTAAATCAATAAGCATTAATCTCTTACTAAGTGTGCCAGGAATTATGCTAGGTATCGGGGATACAAAATCAACAATGAAACATTCCCTGTCTCAGGGAGTTTACATTCTATTGGAAAAGACAATATATACATATTGAAGAATGTACAAAATACAAGCTAGTTTGAGGAGGGAAATAGCAGGTAGAGGAATCAAAAACTTTATTTAGAAGATGACACTTGACCTAAGTCTTGAAAGAAGCAAGAAATTATGAGAAGCAGAGAAAAGAAAGAGGAAGTACATTTCAGACTTCAGGGACAAATGCAAAGGCATGGAGAGGAGGGATAGCATCTTGTGAGATAGGTAAGAAGGCCATTTTCTCTATATTTTAGAAAATCTGAAAAAAAAAACGTGTAATAAGTCTAGTAAAATAGATTGATATTAAAGGGCTTTAAAAGCCAAAGAGAAATTTCTATTTTATCTTAACAGCAATAGGGAATTACTGAAGTTTAATGAATAGGGGAGTGAAATGGTCATTCTTTAACCAAAGAAAGATCAATTTGGAAGCTGTGTGGAGAACAGATTGAAGTAGGGAAGAAATTTTAAGCAGAAAAACCAATTTAGGAGTTCTCTGCAATAGTCCACAAGAGAGGTGTAAGGGCTGAACTCAGGTAATAACTTTATATAATGAGGAGTTGAATGTTAGAAATAATATGAAAATAGAAATGACAAAATTTGTCAACTGATTGAATATGTGGGATGAAAAAGCCAAAGACAACACCAGCTTATAAACATGGGAGAATAAAAAAAAGAGAGAAGTTTAAAAGAGGGTATGTTTGGA
The DNA here is from genome assembly GCF_016432865.1 of Antechinus flavipes. Classification (NCBI taxonomy): domain Eukaryota; kingdom Metazoa; phylum Chordata; class Mammalia; order Dasyuromorphia; family Dasyuridae; genus Antechinus; species Antechinus flavipes. Next base: position 148,899,747 of record NC_067400.1, on the reverse strand, counting down.
TAGAAAATATCATGAGTTTTGCTCTGCAACATTTTATGTTGCAGTATCTTCAGTATCCACTTGTGAAGTGCATGATTGCAATTGTCTGGATTCTTATGGATATTGATCCACATCACATTATTCAATAAATTGCTTACTGTATTTATTTATAATTCCAAGAGCTAAGCTCAAGTCAAATATGCCTCAATCTCCAAGACTAATTTTAATAATTTTTAAAGACCCTCTCCCCAACCTCTAAAAATAGCAAGCTAAAAAGGTAGTTCTGTGAATTAAATCAGTATTAGCAGCACACTCAATTGTTTCAACAGGAAAATTCCTATTTTCTTGTCAAACCAGAGAAGTCAGAAACTTCCAGAAATAAAGGTCCTTGACTCTTGTCTTGAAGAAAGTAAATTAAGGCAAGCCATATCACATTAATTAGTAGTTTAAGGCTATCAAGGTTATCAGGGATCAAATTTTATTTGCCTACATGAATAAATGAGAGTTACTAGTTATTCTGGATAAATATATTAGACACAGATACTTATAGCACCAAATCTATGTTAAAACTAAAATAGGCCACATAAATGTGAAATCTTCCAGTATAGAATAAGTGGCCAAGGGTTGCAATAATCTGACAAAAACCATTTGGAAAAGCCACAAGCCACTCTAGAGACCCAAAGTGGATGGGAAACTACTGCCCAAGACATAGAACACCAACAATTAATTTGTAGGGAATTTATCTCTGAAGGGAGGATGAAGGTAACAAATTATTTCAAGCCTTTCGTTTCTGGTTTCTCAAAATTTTAGAGTGTGTCCTAACTCATTTACACTCCTTGGGTCCCTCAAGTTACAATGAACATCCCTTGCTAGGAAGTTTCATGATGGGGAATAGGGAGAGTATAAAAAGGAATGACCAGTTAAATCACCGTGAAATCCTGGTAGAACCTGAGTGGAGCACTAATTTAAAGTTATATACAACTTCACCTCAACTGCCTTTTAATTTTCACTCAGCATTAGATAATATTGAGATAACATAGGCCAAGTTAACAGCCAGCCTCTAAGAACAAGTATCCAGCTGAAGACTATCTCCAAGTAAGCAGACTAGGTTGACTATTTTGTCCCTAGTCCAAACCACCACTCCCCAGGACTATTGTCCTAGGCAGAGTTAAGCTACCAACTTAAAACAGACTTAAAGCAAGTACTCCAATGAGTATTTAAATACTTCTTGCTTATATCAGCTCTCTAAAGGTGTGAACACAAGCATTGTATCAATTAGTTCTATTTAGTACCTGGGCTACTTCCTTTCTGCTATTGAGAATTACATTCAAAATGGAATTACACCTTGTTGGTTCTTTCCCTTTTTGAAGGATGACATTATCATAAAAGCAAGTCAAGAAACTATTAGTAGTTTTGCTTTCAACAGTGAGAACTGTAGCAGATGACAGGATGACTGACTCTACCCCATCACTAATATCTCACCACTGTTTCAGTTTTGAACCCCTTTTTACCACACTCAAAAGCCAACATTCCCAGTCAGGTCTTTGTGATATCTGCCAAGACTATTAAAATGGCCTCCTAATTGTTCTCCCTGCCTCAAGTCTCTCTCCCCACTCCAATCTGTCCTCCACACAGCTTCGAAGTCTTCGACTTCCTTGAGTGAAAGTGTAGCATTTCACTTCCCTACTCAATAAATAGTGTTTCTTTGTTACCTCTAAGATAAAACAGAAATTGTTCAGCTTTTAAAGTCCATCCTGATCCCAACCTTTAGTATCTTCCAGTCCCCTTATATACTGTTCTTCTTGCCACTCTTTATAGTCAAGCCAAACTAACTTTGCTTTCCCTCACACACAACAGATGCTTCATCTCTCTCAGGTGCCTTTGGAGTAGCAGAGTGCTATTAAAATGCACTTCTCCCTCCACGCCCTACCAACCCACTGAATGAGTAAAGATTTCTCAAAAAGTCTATGAGATGGAGTGGGTCAAGCCTAAGTCTCAGGAAGTCACACAATCCCTATTTTCAGAAGGCTGTAGTGCAGAAAAGGTCAGGAAGTTACAAGATCCAAAGGAAGTAGACAGCATTTCTGACCTTTAATCCATGGTTACTTCCTTTTTAGTCCATCTAATGAACCCAAGTCTTTGGCTATTTAACCAATTTATTATTTCCAGCTTGACAGCCACAGTGCTGGGAGATGGTAGCTGAAAGGTTCTTTGTCTGCTCAGCAGACTCTCCTTGCAAGGACGGAATAAGTGCTTCTTGTTTGTATAGAAGATACCTCTGAGTAGTCATTTTGGGTAAAGGAGTCTAGCACTTGTCCCACATAGTTTTTATAGGGGCTCATCTGGGATCTATGACTTCTCATTGAGATGGCTAGGGTTCTGATTCAAGATAGGCAGCCTATTGGATTTTCTCTGACCATCCTTGAGATCAGACCTTCAGTCTCCCCCTCCGTGAAGTATGGGCCTGAAGAAAGGCATCCAAATACAAACAGAAGCACAAGTCTTCTAAGAAGAAGCCTGAAGGCAAATGAAGTGGCTAGTTAAGAAACTCCTACGCATAATTCAAAGGTAAAGGGGAAGGAGCAGTTTAGAGATCAGAGCTGCTTTCCCCAGAGTACTGTCTGTGTTCTTGGCCTGTCTTAGGCTGAAGAGGATTCTGGGATCATCAAGGCTTAGTGATCCCAGGTTAAGGGGTGCCCTCTAGGAAATTAAAAGGAAGTCCTGATAAACGGCACAAAGGAGGGACTCTGGATGGGGTGCCCCCTCTGGGGTTGGAGATCTGAGTCAAGAGGACAGGATCTCAAACCATGAGATTGACTGTGTTAACAGAAGATTTAAGAGTTTAGGAACTTTGGGAAAAACAGAAAAGTTCTTGGCTGCTTTTAACATTTGGCAGCAAACAACCTAGTCTACAAGCCTTTTCTGATTTAAGAGGGAAAAAAGAGAGAGAGAGAGAGAGATAGCAAAAACCTTATCTGGATCAGATTTGATTTTAAAAGCTGATGACCGAGAGTGTGCAGCTCTGAATGGGAGGAGATAAGAGAGAACAAAGACAGCTATCAATCAAAAAAAGTAAATTGTAAATTTGTTAAGCTTCTTAAAACTATCTTGTAGTAAGGTTATTACTTCTGGAAATAACTTGTTTGGGTTATATAGATCCCAATGAAGGGAGTTTAATGATAATCTACAATTTTGTTAAGTAGGAATAACATAGTAATTGGCTTTTACATCAGGAATATTGAATTTAAGGCCATCTCCTCAGGTACTAAGATGAGTTGTAAATTTTATATGATGAATGTCTTACTATTATAATTATATGAGTTATGCTTTAAAATTTTGTCAGCTCTACTGGTCATGTGTGTATGTTTTATGAAATTTGATCCAAAGTTATTTAGTTACTAACTATATTGTGAATCTTAGAGTTTAAATAAAAAAAGATGATTTAAAAAAAAAACAAGGGGAAAGAAAGATTGATTTGCAAAGGCAGTTGATAGTTTGAATAGAACATCTAGTTAGAATATCATAAGGTAAAGTATTGATTTAAAATAACTTTTTAATTGGTGTGTTCGTTAAAATTGGAAATGACTATAAATTACATGAAATTCCTATCCATTGTGATAGGCTATGTTATGTTTATTTGGCTATCACTTATGAAAATTGCTAATTAAATTATTTTGGGTCATTGTAATATTGGAACCTAGAATTGTTAGGTATTATATGGGTTACATAGACACCAGATGATGAAAGGCATCAAAGTTGGGATTCCATCATGTGAGGAATTCATATTGGACATTGTCTTTGGTAAAAGGTAAATTTATTATGGAAAGGGGCAAGCTCCTAGTGGAACTTGCCATTTGCCAGGAGAAAGGAGATACCCCATGAGGTTGGGCATGTCCATGGCTGGCGGACTGGGGGGGGCGGGGGGATTGGTACCTTAAAAAAGTTAGCTATAAGGAAGAGAAGTGGGATTAGGAAGAATAATGGAGTTAGAAGAGATACCACATGGAATGGGGGAAGGGGAAATATCTGTCAGTTTGGGAAGATGAAGATTTAGTCCACTCTTCCTCCCTCTCTTTTCCTCCCCTCCCCTCCTCCCCCGCCATGGCTGCTGCATTTTATTATTATTATTATTATTATCACTAAAGCAATTGGGGTTAAGTGACTTGTCCAGGGTCCACAGTTAGGAAGTGTTAAGTGTCTGAGACCAGATTTGAACTTGGTTCTTCTGACTTCAGGACTGGTGCTCTATACACTGTGCCACCTAGCTATCCCAGTAAGGCTGCTTCTTAGAAGTGCGAGAACAAACCCACTCACTGGAGCTCACAAACACCCCTCCCTCCCCCCCCCCTTTTCCTCTCCCCCCCCCCTCCGCCTCCCAAATTAAAGGAAATTATTTTAACATTAATTGCTTTTATTGTTTATAGGAATAGCTTATATTTACATGGTGTTAATAACTGAATGTTTTTATTTTTCAAGTCTGTGGTTGTTTTAAGGCAAAGTCATTTGTGATGCTATATCAAAGGTTCTATCACTTAGCAATGCAAGGAACTATTAAGAGAAGTTTGTTAGATTTCTGGTTAACTGCAAATTCTCTGAAAATGATTATTTCAAAACCCATTCAGCAAATTACCTAATATTTATTTAAGTGTATAATGGTCTCCTTGTTTAATGAATACGATAACAAATATGATCTATACTTTCTTGAAGCACCTAGAATGGAATTTTAATCTGATATCCCTACAATAGTTTTGACTGTGCCTTGCAGATGCATTTGATAAATTATGCACAATGGTCTGTAAGATTTTGTTTTGTTTTTATATAGACCCAAAGTCCTTGATTAGTGAAACTTGCTATTGATATGCAATCTCTTGGGACTATAACTAATATTATTTTGAGTTTTGAATTTGGATATGATTGCCTGATGGATCATTAACCCACTTTCCCAGAGAAGTGCCATAAATTACTCAGAGGTCTGCCTTCCTGAACTGTCACAAGTGGATGTCTTAGAGGCATGATTGGTTGTCAGAGATAAAGATGCTTTATCTTATTATGTATGTGCTCTCAGATTGAAAACCTGAAGAATCAGCTTTGAATAATAATATTATATTGTAATGGGCTGAGGTCATCACATTATGTTATGATCACGTTCTTGCTTTTTCCTTTTATAGCAAATATCACTAATCAATGCAAGTGGTCAGTAAAAGACATGAGGTACAGTACAAGTATGTAGATGATATATTGATCTGCAGTCCAGCCCTGTAGGCTTCTCTGGTTGCTGCCATAAAACCCTTAACTTTCTTGCTTCCTAGGGCAAGAGTTTCTTTGTCTGAAGGTCCACTTGGGCCACCTCCCACCTCCCTTTTGCTCACTAGCAAAGGAAGCAAACAATCTTATCATACCCTGATCAGGTCAAGGTTTTTAAGACCTTGAAAGCTAAATTGATCTCTCCCTTGCCTTAGCCCTACCTTTGTACATTGTATATTGATGAAAGCAGGATCAGGTCCTAAGGGCCTCAACTTAGTCTCTAGAACCCTACCCTAGACTCCTTGTCTGCTTCTTAAAAAAACTTGGTGTCTTTGGGGGTAACTCTCCTGCTGTAGAGTTAGCTGCCATAGCCCTTCTAAATGAGGAGGCCTCTAAACTCATCCTGGGCCAATCATTAGAAATTCTGGTTTTCCACCAGGTTCAGAGCATTTTTGTCTATATCAGAGCTTTAGAATTGGGTAAGGGAATGAGAATAAATATCTATACTGACTTCAAATACATTTTTTATACTCATGGGGGCTATGTGGAAAGAAAGGGGATTTTTGACAAGCAAACATTCCTCCATTAAGCATGCAGGGGAACAATAAGTTAAGCTGTCCATGGACCTGGAGAAGTTTCTATTCTGTTTCTTAAATGAAGGGGGATTCACTTCAGTCTAAGGGAAAAAAGCTTGCAGATCCATGCTGCTGGTTGTTTGGCCAACTTTTGATTCTTGCATTCGCTCATATAGCTCTCAGGCAAGTAAATTCTGAAAGAATTGTTAAAAAGGCTCTAGAGTTTTTGCTAAAGATCATACTCACTTAAGGCCACAACTTTCTACCAATTGCTCCTACTCCTTTGAGGAAACAAAACCAGGAATTTGGGGAAAACATTCTTTGTTATTCTAGGAAAAGTTGTTTGGATAAGAGGCATTCATGATAGTTTCATCTTCCCCCCACCCAGTCTTCCTCTCGGTGGGGTTCCTAGTTATTGTCCTTAGTAATCTCCTTTTCTTTCCATTCTCCATATAGTAATATATTATTTCCCATGATAGACTATATGTTCCTTGAAAGTATATCCTTAAGTACATACCTAAGCATTAAATAAATGCTTTTGACTTACTGATTAGTAGTTACAATGATAATCTTAAAGTCAGCTACAGGCAATAGCTGTGTGATTCTGAGACTTCATATTCCTTCCATGATCTTCATTTTCCTCATCAGAAGATCATCCACTTCAAAGGATTGTTGTGAATTAGTACATGTAAAGTACTTTGTAAATCTTAAAACACTACATCATTATAACCTATTATTTTTCTGTGTAACATTTTTCAATATGACATATCTGGCAGTCAACTTGGCATAGTGGAAAGAGTGCTAAATTTGGATTGGGGTTCAAGTGTTGCTTCAAACACTAACTATATGCTCATGAACAAGTCACTTAAACTCTCAGATCCAGTGTTTCTACTAAAAAAGAAATGTATTTCAAATTAAATTAATCTGTAAGATGGGGAAAATAATATTTGCTCCACTTATCTTAGAGATTTATTATAAAGGAAAGCATTGGGAGGATTCTGGAAGGTGGCAGGGTAGGTTGGTCAATTTCAGGCTCTCCAGATTTTCCCCACAGAACAAATTTGTACCTCAGGGCGAACATATACTGGTGAAAAATCAAAAATATTAGAGCAGAGTGGGGTCCCCCAGGTACAATCTAATATCTAAAGAAAGATTGAAACTAGGAATAACCCTTGTGAAACACAAACACCTGATAACTCTGCTGAAATAGTTAGTGGGGACCCCTCAGGATAGCTGGGTGTGGCTGGAGCTTTAGCAGGAACCACAGAGATTTTCACTTCCCCCACTATTTATTTGTCAAGTTGGGGTTTGAGTCTGAGAAGACTGAGTGAACCTTGCCTGATTCGGAACCCCAGGCCCCGCTATGCTGCTGAGATGTGGGCCTGCATGAGAAAGAACCAGCACACCTGTGAATGCAGAGGCAGTGGGGCAGAGACCCTGCTGGCTATGGGCACTTGCAGGAAGGTGGAGTGCTTGGTTTGGGGTTCCTGGTCAGAGTAAAGAGCTGAGAGGAAGCTTGAGGCACTATTTCCTTCCACCTTAGGATTAGAGAGGTTTACACTAATACCTCTTATCAAAAAATGTGAACTGGCAAAGAAGAAAGAACCCTACCATTGGAACCCCAGAAAGACCAGGGTTCAATTTCTGAGGAGAACTCTTTAGTTTAAAAAAAAAAAAGCTTCTACCCCAAAGAGTAACATGAAATGGCCCCTTGCCATTTATAGAAAAACTCAAAAAATAATTTAAAAATCAAATGAGAAACATTGTGGAAAAACTAAAAAAAACAAAACAAAAAAACTAATTTAAATCATTCAAGACTAACAGGAGGCTGTTCATTTCAATAGAGCTAGAAATTAAAGGCTTTATTATAAATAATATATACATTGCTATAAACTTTAAATTGGGATTACTTTTAATTGTGATTCAGTATATTTATGTATCCATCTCAGATCCTTTTTTTTAACCTTAGATAAAACTGACAATTTTAGGTGAGCTTGGTTTCGTATTGGAAAATATCCTATAATGACTTCTGATTTCTGTTTGTAGACATAGACAGATGATACAAATAATGGATATTGGTGTTCAATAATGTTGAATTCCCTGATTTAATAAAAGATTCCCTAACGTTTGAGTTAACTTTCATTATCTTACCTGTCTATTGGCAAAGTAAACTGTTTTGAGATCAATTTTGTAGAAAATTACTACAAGTGACCTGAGTTGGAGAAGAACAGACCAGAGGCACAGGACTGCATCAGATGTATCTAGTAGAAGTAAGACATCTGCTTTTTCCTTTTCTTCTTTTATCTATAAGGTCTACTTATCAAACATTTGCCTCTTTGATTTTTGTCAAGCCATTTTGTCATATGTTTTTTCCATTTTTTTCCTTTCACATTGTCTCCCCTCATAAACCCTAAGAAATCCTTGATAAAGTGTTTATCTTTGGTCTAAAAGTGATGGCCAAATGACTATTCTTTTTACTAACTTGTTGGCCTTGTTAATAAAATGATTAAATTGCCCCTCCCCCAAAAAATCCACATTCCTAGAATCTTGTAGGAGTAATAAGACAATATATAAAGCCAGAATATGGCAAGACAATGTGATGAAGTAAAAAGTGTGCTGAATTTGGCTTCAAATTCCTACTCTGCCACCTATTGGCTGTGTGACTTTTTGGCAAATCACTTAACCATTCGGTAAACCAAGTTATAATATCAGGAAAATGAGGAAATCTTATCTTTGCAGTTCTGGAATGGTATCAAGACTCTAAAACTGTTAGGATTTATCATTGTTATATAAGACAAAATAGCTGATATTCATTCCCTTTTCTACATCTCTTAGAATTATACTAGCCATCATATAACATAGAGCTATCTGCCCTAAATTCACCCAATACGAAATTATTTTCCTTTGTGGGAGTCAGAAAACTGTGTTCTCTTCTAAATTCTGAATGACCAAAAAAAAAAAAAAATTCCTAGCTGTGTGAACCTGAGCAAGTTTACTTACCTCATTTTCCTTATCTGTGAAATGGAGATGATAATTAGCACCTACCTCTCAGGTTTATTTAGAGGTTTAAGTAAGATAATTATTATAAAGCATTTAATAGTACCTAGCACATAATAAGGTAAATAAAATAAATGTCAACTATTGTTATTACTATTATTGTTGCTGTTTAGTCATTTTCAAATGTGTCTGACTTCATGACTCTTTTTGGGAGTTTTCTTTGTTCTCCTTTTCATTTTTTTTTTTTTGTATGTTTCTTACCATCTCTTAAATAATACATTCAAAAATGTTGCTTAGAATCAAATTGAAGTTCATTGTTCTACAGTTTGCCAGAACCCATTCCCTTCTTTTTGAAGCTCAAGACAACATCTGCCCTTCCCCAGTCCTTTCTTATTCTCTCTGAACTTTCAGAAATCACTAATCATAATTCAGTAATAACTTCTGCAAGTTTCCCAAGTTCCCATGTCATTTCTCTGGATTGGATGACTTGATCTCATTGAGATAGATTGTTTCTTACAGTTTCTTTATTTAACATGTGCCTCAAATCCCTATTAGATTTTTTTGTTTTGTCTTTTCTAGACCAAAGATCAAATTCTTTGAAAAATAACCATAAAATCACAGAATTTCATAATTGGAAGAGAGCAGAGCTGCCATGTATTTCAACTTATCCACTACAACAGGCCAAAAGGTATTCATCCAGCATTTATTTGAAGACTTACACTGAAAAATAAATCATCACCTGAGCAGTGAGTCAATTCCACATTTGGATATTACTCATTGCTAGAAAGTTTTTCTCTACATAAAGTTTAAATTTGTCTCATTGAAGCAGTTTATGTTCCTAGTATTATCCACTACAATAAAATTGAAAAAATTCTCTTCCACAAGAAAGTCATTTGAATATTTGGAACTAGCTATTATGTACTCAGGGCAGCTGGAGTAAAGTCCTGGGCCTAGAATCAGAAAGATGAATTCAAATCCATCTGAGGTACTTATTTGCTATATGACCCTGAGCCAATCACTTTATCCTGTTTGCCTCAGTTTTTTCATCTGTAAAATATGTTGGAAAAGGAAGTTACAAACCATTCCAAACCTTTGCTTAGAAAACCCCAAATTGAGTCAGGAAAAATTGGACATGACTGAACAACAATAAACATATCCTCCCTGCCAAATACCATAGTTTTTTAGCCTGAGGAAATATCTTCAGTTCCTTGGACTGATCCTCATGTTTCATGAGGCAAATCAACTACAGCTTTATTAAATCAAGCACTGTAGTAACTACTGGGCTCAGGACCTTTCATCATCTAGTAATCCTCTTCTAGATACTCTCCTATAGATGTCTTTTCAAGTGGATATTGAACCATTAACATTATCCTTTAGGTACAGCCATTTAACCAGTTCCAATTTATACCTGATTTATTGTAGAGGGCCAGGAGGTAAGACTCCATTCCAGGTTTTGAGTCTTACAGTAACTTGGCTCACCAAAATTCCCTTATTGAAATAGCAGAGCCTGCTTGTCAATATAATAAATTAATAATCTAGCGACTGAAGCAAAATGCAAATACTACTCTTTGGATTAAAAGTTAAACCTTTAAATTTGGGACAGGAAAGAATGTCCACAAGGAGAGTAAAGGTATTTGGGAGAAAGATACCTGAGATAATGGTATAATAAATTTTACTCTAATGCGAATATCAACTATTTACATCTCTAAGTAACCAAGATCTGGGGCTTAAGGTATTTAATCATTTACATCATAGCAGAATTTTGTTAAGCTATAGGAATTTTAAAAGAGTGTACTTTGTATCAAATCTATAAACATTTGAGGTATATATATATTTGTGTGTCTGATCAATAAACTTTGAAGAGTCCATAACCAGGACTTCTCTGCCTGGCCTCAGTATGTCACATCCTTCATCACTACAGAAGCTGGACTCCAACACTTTTTACATTATTATCTTACTTTTCCTTTCACCTTTTTCCTTAGACTAGCAAAAGAGTTTAAAAATACTTTGCTAGAAGCTAAGCTAATGGCATCTACAGCATTTTCCTAATCTACTTGTTTACTAACCCTTCTAGAAAAGAAAATGAAATTAGTCTGGCATGATATTCCTAATCAAGCCACCCTAGAGTTTTGGGATCACAGATAGCTTCCTAAACTGAATGTTCACTATCTTTTAAAATATATACTTTAGAACTTAAACAAGAATAAAAATCAACTTCCCTTTATATACAAAAACTTGCTCATTCCATTTTTTTCTTTTCTTTTTTTTTTAAATTGGCACATTTTCCTTTTACCAACTCAGTGATATTTCTTCCATTCACTACCATTCCTCAGATATCACTTAGAGAGGCTCAGCAATTACATCCACCAGTTCTTTTAGGTGCTGAAAATTTTTTCCATCATGGTAAATTGAATTCATCAAGAGCATAAGGGCTTACTTGTTAACTGCTGATTCTTCTTCAAGCTGGAACCTCCGTTCTCGAGAGATGGCAGTCAAAGTCTTTCAGAAATTTTCTTCACAATAGCCCTATCACAAAATAACAATTAAATTAAGTTCTCTCAAAAAGTCTCCCAGGACTCTTTCAAAGATAACAGTTAACCTTCTAAATCTCCTCAGAAGGGAAGTTCTCTTAGTCTTCTCTCAGTACCCACAGAACCCCATTTAACTATAACAATTAACTTTCAGTTTCAGAGATTTTATGGTCTTTCTCATAAAAATACAGTAACAACAACTCGTCTCTCTGATAAGGGTTATTTAAACTAGGATTTCACAGGAAGGCCATATGCTTACCATTCAGTGATAAGTAAGGAGCTAATCATCCAGTGTCCTAATTTCTAGAAATTCTATAATTACAGAACTTGTGAAAAATATCCAGAATTGATCCCCAATACGGGTTCATTAGAGATTTAATAGTTCCAGTTTTCCATGTATAAACTGTCATAACTCCTCACTGCATGTTGGTATCGCAGTCTCTTATTTATTCATATTATGGGCTCCATAAAATACTAGGAGAGTAGTTGTAGTTTGTACAAAAGAGTATATTTTAGAGACTCAAACCCAATTCAACCAAAAAGTTTTGTGTGCTTTCTATGTCATAAGCATTGCATTAGCTGCTGGGGATACTAAAACAAAAATCTAAAAGTACTTCTCTCAAGTTTATTTTCTTCTATGGAAAACAACATGTACACAGATAAGTAAAGACAAAATATGTACAGATAGAAAATAATATTGGAGGCAAAATGGATTGTTAAATGAACCCACTAAATGAAAAAACTCTGTTATAAAAGAATCCTTCAGTGGACAGTAATCTAGTCATCTTCATGATAAGTACAGCAATTGGAGATATTGCTCAAAGGCCCCACCGAAATTTTCCATCTGCCCATCACATCAAAATTGTCATTCTGTGAAATAGGGGACTATTAGTTAAATGTCTATGAATACTGCAATTCAAAAATGAGAAAGGATTAAAGATGATATGAGAAGGAAGAGAGTGAAGCTGAAATTTTTCTTTCAGAAATCAGCAGACAACTTTGGTGATGATTCAACACAAGGAGGAACTGAACCATCTTGGTCTGGGTATCTACCACCAAAGGAATGGCAATTTATCCTTAGGATGAGAACAGATCTGTTACAGTATCCATCCAGCTTACTCCCACACAGAGATGAAGAGAAGGTAGAGGCAATAAACCTGTGGCTTCTCTGTAGAATGTTTGCATCAGATATGTAAATCATAAGAGCAATACATACAAATAGATATGGTATCATTCATGACTACCAAAAATCCTCTGAAAATCAAGTATAATACTTTGAAAATCCAGTTGAACTACTCCCAGATTATCATGGTAGGGGTGGTGTATCTAGGAATGCCCATTGAATCTTAGCAAGAAAAATAAATTTGCTTGAGCAAACAGGGATAGACTGGAGATTGATCTTCTGGGGTGGTAATATATCCTACTCAGAGAATAGACGTCTAGTTCTAAGTATTGGCATTTTATCTTATTGCTGGCAGATTACATCTAGCAATTAAGATTAGAAGAGCTAAAAAAAACTTGTGATTTAGAGGAAGCTCTGCCAGGATGTAGTCCATCCAATGAGTATTCAAATTCTGTTTTTCTCAATGGTTGTTTTACTTTTAGACTGCAGTTCCTCTAATGAAAACATTAAGGAAATTGATTTCACCTATGGATCTGTTCATGGTTAAGCTGCCAAATCATCTAAAAGTCTTTTTATGGTTGCTGTTGTCAATGATGGAATGTCATATTAAAGAGGAAGTCCTCTTCCTCAAATATAACTTTGACTGTAAGTAGTTCTTTTTGTAATGTCACATAATTCCCTTTTGCTTTTAGAAGTAAGCATAGCACTGAAGAATAAGATAAAGACCATTTCAGCTTTTAAAAGGATGGCCTCCATGGTAATGATAGACAATCTATTTCCATGAAGAATGATTTATGTAAGTCTGGGGAGAAAAAGATGGGCCTGAAATAATTTGGTTCCTAAGAGTGTGGCTTGTACTTTTTCCACTTTTTGTTATTGCTTTTGTTATTTGTTATAGACGTCTATTCAGTTAGAAAGGAGAGACAACTAATCTGTGGACCAGGAAGAAAATTACGGTTACTAACCATCATAGACATAAAACATTTCTTTCTCTGTGAGAATGCTTTTAGGCAGCCTATAAAGATAGATCATACCCAGGCTTCTAGGTCCTTATTGCTCTATTGATTTTTACCTTAGAGAACTCTTGTGTTTTCAGCAAGAGGAGCAAAGGAACCAGAACCATTTGAATAATAATGATACATTGAATATAATTAGCAATAAATATCATTAGTAATAAATTAATTGACATAAAATTACTTAAAACTTACTCAATTTTATTTTTATTTTATTTTCCCCTTTATTAAAGCTTTTTATTTTTCAAAACATATGAGTGGACAATTATTCAACATTAGTCCTTGTAAAACCTTGTATTCCAATTCCCCCCCCCTTCCTCCACCCTCTCCCCTAGATGGCAAGTAGTCCAATATATGTTAAACATGGTAAAATACATGTTTAATCCAAAATATGCATACATATTTATACAACTATTTTGCTGCACAAGAAAAATAAAATCAAACCAGAAAAAAAAGAGAGAAATAAAATAAAATGCAAGCAAACAACAACAAAAAGAGTGAAAATGCTATGTTGTGAACCAAACTCAGTTCCCACAGTCTTCTCTCTGGGCGTAGATGGCTCTCCTTATCACTGAACAATTGGAACTGATTTGAATCATCTCATTGTTGAAGAGAGTCACATCCATCAGGATTGATTGTCATACAATCTTGTTGTTGCCATGTATAATAATCTCCTGGTCCTGCTCATTTCACTTAACATCAGTTCATGTAAGTTTCTCCAGACCTCTCTGAAATCATCCTGTTGGTCCTTTCTTACAGAACAATAATATTCCATAACATTCATATACCATTTATTCAGCCATTCTTCAACTGATGTGTAATGTTCTTGTTGGTTTTCTGGAGGTCTTGGAGTAGCCTTTTCAGCCAAGTAATCACCACAAGAATAGTCAGATGTTAAAGTCCAAATCCTTTATTATCTCCTTCACAATCTAGTTTCCTTGCCTGGGGCTGGGCTAGCTTTCTGGAAAGCCTTTCAGACTGGCCTTGGTCTTAGTGGGGGAAGTGCAGGAGGCCAACCACCATGGTGGCATGAGATGAAGTGAATGAATTTATCTCTGAGTCCGAGGGCTTGTGCTACATCTCCAGCCACCACAAAGGTGGACAATGGAAAGAATGTGTCTCTCAGTCCCTGCTGGCTGTTATATATTCTATTATAATTACAACATCATAGGTGTGAATCTTGTGGAACTATATTAAGTACTAAATACATATACTGAACTAGAGAACTATTAATCACTATGCTAAACTAGATAACCATTGTATTGATCAATTCCACTGAGTTAGCACCTTGTAAGAATCCTTGTTTTAAGTACAAGAGTTCTGGCCCATAACACTGATGGGCATCCATTCAGTTTCTAGTTTCTTGCCACTACAAAAAGGGCTGCCACAAACATTTTTGCACATGTGGGTCACTTTCCCTCCTTTAAGATCTCTTTGGGATATAAGCCCAGTAGTAATACTGCTGGATCAAAGAGTATAAACAGTTTGATAACTTTTTGAGCATAGTTCCAAATTGTTCTCCAGAATGGCTGGATTCATTCACAACTGTAATGTCCTCTCTAAAATGTAATGTTCTGTGGTATTCTCTTCTTTTTTTATAATATGATCGTTCTCTCTGGGAGCAGGTTTCTTGGGGAGGTTTCTGGAGGCAGTCAGTTTCAGTTCAAAGTAATAATCACTTCAAACGCAGCCAGGAGTTAAAATTCAGTCCTTTATTGTGTCCTTCAAAGTCTTGAACTTCAGCCTCTAGCTCCTTCCGAATGTCTCCAGCCAGCACAAACGTGGAATATGGAATGAATCTGTCTCTGCCTCCAAGAGTGGGCTTCTGTCCCTGAGAGCTTCTTGCTTATATGCTGTACACTGAGTACACACCAATCATTATATCACTGGGAAACCATTATTTGTTGTAGGATTAAATCAATTCTAAACTAGATTTAAACATTGTCTCCTCAATTCCACTTAGTACCTTGTTTCAAGTTCTGGCCCATAACACACAGCTCTACCAACAATGTGTCAGTGTCCCAGTTTTCCCACATCCCCTCCAACATTCATTATTATCTTTTCCTGTCATATTAGCCAATCTGAGAGGTGTGTAACTTACTCAATTTTATTTTTATTTTATTTTCCCCTTTATTAAAGCTTTTTATTTTTCAAAACATATGAGTGGACAATTATTCAACATTAGTCCTTGTAAAACCTTGTATTCCAATTCCCCCCCCCTTCCTCCACCCTCTCCCCTAGATGGCAAGTAGTCCAATATATGTTAAACATGGTAAAATACATGTTTAATCCAAAATATGCATACATATTTATACAACTATTTTGCTGCACAAGAAAAATAAAATCAAACCAGAAAAAAAAGAGAGAAATAAAATAAAATGCAAGCAAACAACAACAAAAAGAGTGAAAATGCTATGTTGTGAACCAAACTCAGTTCCCACAGTCTTCTCTCTGGGCGTAGATGGCTCTCCTTATCACTGAACAATTGGAACTGATTTGAATCATCTCATTGTTGAAGAGAGTCACATCCATCAGGATTGATTGTCATACAATCTTGTTGTTGCCATGTATAATAATCTCCTGGTCCTGCTCATTTCACTTAACATCAGTTCATGTAAGTTTCTCCAGACCTCTCTGAAATCATCCTGTTGGTCCTTTCTTACAGAACAATAATATTCCATAACATTCATATACCATTTATTCAGCCATTCTTCAACTGATGTGTAATGTTCTTGTTGGTTTTCTGGAGGTCTTGGAGTAGCCTTTTCAGCCAAGTAATCACCACAAGAATAGTCAGATGTTAAAGTCCAAATCCTTTATTATCTCCTTCACAATCTAGTTTCCTTGCCTGGGGCTGGGCTAGCTTTCTGGAAAGCCTTTCAGACTGGCCTTGGTCTTAGTGGGGGAAGTGCAGGAGGCCAACCACCATGGTGGCATGAGATGAAGTGAATGAATTTATCTCTGAGTCCGAGGGCTTGTGCTACATCTCCAGCCACCACAAAGGTGGACAATGGAAAGAATGTGTCTCTCAGTCCCTGCTGGCTGTTATATATTCTATTATAATTACAACATCATAGGTGTGAATCTTGTGGAACTATATTAAGTACTAAATACATATACTGAACTAGAGAACTATTAATCACTATGCTAAACTAGATAACCATTGTATTGATCAATTCCACTGAGTTAGCACCTTGTAAGAATCCTTGTTTTAAGTACAAGAGTTCTGGCCCATAACACTGATGGGCATCCATTCAGTTTCTAGTTTCTTGCCACTACAAAAAGGGCTGCCACAAACATTTTTGCACATGTGGGTCACTTTCCCTCCTTTAAGATCTCTTTGGGATATAAGCCCAGTAGTAATACTGCTGGATCAAAGAGTATAAACAGTTTGATAACTTTTTGAGCATAGTTCCAAATTGTTCTCCAGAATGGCTGGATTCATTCACAACTGTAATGTCCTCTCTAAAATGTAATGTTCTGTGGTATTCTCTTCTTTTTTTATAATATGATCGTTCTCTCTGGGAGCAGGTTTCTTGGGGAGGTTTCTGGAGGCAGTCAGTTTCAGTTCAAAGTAATAATCACTTCAAACGCAGCCAGGAGTTAAAATTCAGTCCTTTATTGTGTCCTTCAAAGTCTTGAACTTCAGCCTCTAGCTCCTTCCGAATGTCTCCAGCCAGCACAAACGTGGAATATGGAATGAATCTGTCTCTGCCTCCAAGAGTGGGCTTCTGTCCCTGAGAGCTTCTTGCTTATATGCTGTACACTGAGTACACACCAATCATTATATCACTGGGAAACCATTATTTGTTGTAGGATTAAATCAATTCTAAACTAGATTTAAACATTGTCTCCTCAATTCCACTTAGTACCTTGTTTCAAGTTCTGGCCCATAACATCTCCTTGTAGAACCATGCTAAATTAGATAATTATTGCCTCTATCAATTCTAATGATTTCACACTTTGTAAGGATTCCAACAATGTTTTCTGTTTCTTTTTCTTTGGGGGTCTCTGGGAGCAGCCTTTGTTTCAGTTCAGTAATCACCATACAAGTACAGCCAGGGGTTAAAGTCCAAATCCTTTATTGTCTCTTTCCAAGTCTTGTCTCCTTTCCTGAGGCCTGGTTAGCTTTCTTATAGTCCAGATTCTTTATTATCTCCTTCCTGGGGCTGGGCAGCTTTCTGGAAAGCCTTTCAGTCTGACCTTGGTTCCGAGAGCTTGAGCTCCCACCTGCCTTCTGTGGCTTCTGAATCTCCCCGACTGAATCCTGGCTGAGACTCCTAGCTTATATATATTCTCTTATCAAAGGTGTGAATCTTATAGAACTAAACATGTTCTGAGCTAGAGAACTGTTAAGCACCATGCTAAATTAGATAACTATTGTCTCTCTCAATTCCACTATCTTAGCACCTTGTTTCAAGTTCTGGCCCATAACACACAGCTCTACCAACAATGTGTCAGTGTCCCAGTTTTCCCACATCCCCTCCAACATTCATTATTATCTTTTCCTGTCATATTAGCCAATCTGAGAGGTGTGTAACTTACTCAATTTTATTCCAATATTACTATTCTTTCTTTGATTGTGTGATCCCTATCTACTTATATTGTTGTTTGTCCTTCATTTTTAAAGACATCAGGAAGGTGCTGTCATGATTATCTAATGTGATAATGATCTAAAGTGAGGAAGGGCTATGCAAAGTCATCAGCCTCACTTTCTCTAGAAGCATCTAAGTCCAGTGGCAAAATAAAGATCAAGATGATGAAGATGGCCCTGTATGAAATAGGAAACCCTGGTCTTTTTAAGCTAAGGACTTTCCCAGGTTTTAGTTTGTCAAAGCACTCATTCTGTGATTAAGTCTAGATAAGAAATAAAGCAAAGAATGGCCTCTTTTACCCAGTCCAAAAAAAAAAAAATCAATGTAGAAGGGGAATATCCACTTTGAGTTACCAGAGCCCAACCAAAAAATGACCCTGGGAGGCTAGGGCTGGGACCAATTCAAAGAGAACTAGAGTAATTTGAGTTCAAGGTATAGTACTTAAAATAAATCTAGGCTGTAAAAACCTCAAAATAATTAGTGAGGTTTCAGTGATCAAATTTAAATTCCTTGGCAGGTAAGAGTATGAATCCCTATGTGGATACAGGGAGAGGAGGATGGGGAGAAAATGAGAGGTTAGGAGGAAGGAACTTCATGGCCTAATTGGAACTATCCAGTTGAGTTCCCATTGGGACAGCTACTACTGCTCATAGAGATCATTGTCCTTCATTGTTTAAATATCAGGAAGGTGATTGCCATGACTTGCAAGTGAATTGGATTTAAGTGAGGCAGGGCTGTGCAAAGTCACCAGCTTCATGCTTGCTCTTTCTGAGTCCAGTATTGGCATCTAAGTCCAGTATTGGCAAGATATAGATCAGGACTAAAGATAGCTCTCTGCTGCTTTATAAGGCAGGCAGAAAGGTAAGGTATAGAATAGCTATGAAATAGAACTATGGGAATAGGTTTTTAGCTAGTACTTCCTACTAATGCCAAATATCTTCAAACCTGAATTGCCAATGGATTTTTCATTTCTGGCATAGGAAATAATTATTAAAAAATATAATAGGAAATAATAATAATAAATAATAATTTATAATAATATAGTAATTGATTAAAAAAAATAAATATGCATAGTAAAAGAAATTTTATATAAATAATATAGGTATTACATTGGTTCATAATAATAAATATCCTAGGAAAACAGGTTTTCTTAGAATTATAGCTGTCAGCAACATAATTCAAAAATATGCATTTATTGAGTGTCTGCTATGTTCTAGGTATTTGGTGCGGGGCAATCAAAAGCCAAAAAGAATTTATGTTTTCCTGTGTATATCTATATATGTGTGTGTGTGTGTGTTTGTATATGTATGTGTGTGTGTACATACACAGATATGTGTATATAAAATATGCAAAATAAATACAAAGTCATTTGTGGGTTGAGATAAATACTAATGATTTGGGGCATGGGTATGGAGCAATGTGAATGATAGGGGAGTGAGTCAGGAAAGACCTCTCAAAGGAGGTGGGACCTCAGCTTTGAAAGAAGCAAAGAATTCTTTATAAGAGAAGTGATTGCAGGAACAACAGCATTCCAAAATGGGGGCCTAAGCATTCATGGTGATAGAAGTTGGAATAATATGTACAGGGAAGAAGGTAATTGTATAGTTATAAGATTAGTTATTTCCAAGTCCAAATAAAGCATATGTCAAAGAAGGAAGAATAAAATGAGGCAGAATAAAATTATATGAACTATAAAGTATAACTAGATATAATTATCTGAATCTGAGTTAGTGGTTCAGTGACAAGATTCTTGGCCCAAAGAACAAGGAAACAATTGCCCACTGGATTCCTCTGTAGGCAAATTCTACGAATTGATGACTCAGATTATCTATGATATTATTTATTTATTCATTAATAAAAAACATAGTAAATAATTGAACATAAAGGTTTTTTTTTTTAAATCTAGAACTGTCATTTAATTGGTATAGAGTACTCCTGATGAATTGACCTTCCCTTCCCTCCAGGGATAACAGATCCAGAAATTATCTCCATCTAAAAATCTTAGAGATTTCCTTGAGGCAACTAGGTTAAGAGATTAAATGGATTTGTCTAGGCTCACATACTAGGAAATATTGGAGATATTATTTGAACTCACATAATTTTTGAAATTTAGAAGATCCACATATTAATTTGTCTAGATACTATAAAAACATTTTTTAAAAATTGGTACCATATCTTCCCTCATCAGCTAAAAATTTCTGATTTTTTTTAAATTTATAAACTCAAAACAATTCCAAAAAGGCCCTAGAATTGAGATCCAGTGAAGATCTATTTGTCTTTTGAAAGTAGTATATGCCTTAATATGGATATGAAGAAGCTGCTTAATAAGTTGTTTTTTATAAGTATCATTTGCCACCAGGGGTCACTAGAGGCAAAAAAAATTATAGCATCATTAAATTATAATTAAGTGAAATCATCAAACAGAATCATTGTACATTGGAATGGGGATGACTGATGATCAGTAATTTTTATACTCCAGACTTGTCACTGCTTTGATCTTTAAACCAACTAAATTCCAGGAGTTCAGAGATTGATAGCCTTCTAGTTCCTCAGAATCTTAAGGTAAACTCATTTTCTGTATCAATTATCTTCTGCATCGTACATTTGCTCTGATCACTTAGTTCAAACTCCTCATTTTGTGGATTAGAAAATGGAGACCCAGAGAGGAAAAATTATTTAGCCAATTGTATATGACAAGTAACTAGTGAAGTAGGGACTAGAGTCTCAGACTCAGGGATTAATACATTTTTCAAAACAATGTGCTGCCTGCCTATATCTTCTGATATTAAGCATTGATTTGAACTCTAATAAACCAATAATATGGCCAAAAAGGAAAATTAATGAAGTAATGGACCACTTGGTCCACATCTTGTTTAAGAATATTTTAGGGGTAGCTAGTTGGTGCAGTGGATAGACCACCAGCCCTGAAGTCAGTAGGATCTGAGTTCAAATCTAGCCTCAGACATTTAACATTTCCTAGCTGTGTGACCCTGGGCAAGTCACTTAACCCTGAATGCCTCAGCAAAAAAAAATATATATATATATATATACATATATATATGTATATATATATATATATGTGTGTGTGTGTGTGTGTAAATGAATTTCTTCTGCCTAGGATTAAAAAAACAATATATGGGAAATTTATTTTTTCTGTATTTATATCTGTGATACATTGCTATGGGAATACTTTATGGGAAACCAATGCAGATTTTTACAGGCTCTGTAATTTGTATTCTTGAAGAATTACTTAGAGTACTAAGAAGTGATGCTAATTGCCCAGGATCAGATAGCCTATGGGTAACAGAGGTGGGACTTGAAACCAGGTCTTCCTAATCAGAAGTGTCAACAATATTCACTATGCCATGCTGCCTATTGAGATGCGCATATTAGAATAAAAATACAGTTACAGGAAACACACCTGAAGCGGGGAGATACATGCAGGTTAAAGGTAAAAGGTTGGAGCAAAATCTACTATGCTTCAGGTGAAGTCAAAACAGCAGGGGTAGCCATCCTGATCTCAGATCAAGCTAAAGCAAAAATTGATCTAATTAAAAGAGATAAGGAAGGGCACTATATCTTGCTAAAGGGTAGCATGGATAATGAAGCACTATCTATATTAAACATATATGCACCAAGTGGGGTAGCATCTAAATTCTTAAAAGAGAAACTAAGAGAGCTGCAAGAAGAAATAGACAGTAAAACTATAATAGTGGGAGATCTTAACCTTGCACTCTCAGAATTAGATAAATCAAACCACAAAATAAATAAGAAAGAAGTCAAAGAGGTAAATAGAATACTAGAAAAGTTAGATATGATAGATCTCTGGAGAAAATGTAATGGAGACAGAAAGGAATACCCTTTCTTTTCAGCAGTTAATGGAACCTATACAAAAATTGACCATATATTAGGACATAAAAACCTCAAACTCAAATGCAGTAAGGCAGAAATAGTAAATGCATCCTTCTCAGACCACGATGCAATGAAAATTACATTCAGCAAAAAACCAGGGGGAAGTAGACCAAAAAATAATTGGAAACTAAATAATCTCATACTAAAGAATGTTTGGGTGAAACAGCAAATCATAGACATAATTAATAACTTCACCCAAGAAAACGATAATAATGAGACATCATACCAAAATGTATGGGATGCAGCCAAAGCGGTAATAAGGGGAAATTTCATATCTCTAGAGGCCTATTTGTATAAAACAGAGAAAGAGAAGGTCAATGAATTGGGTTTGCAACTAAAAATGCTAGAAAAGGAACAAATTAAAAACCCCCAGTCAAACACTAAACTTGAAATTCTAAAAATAAAAGGTGAGATCAATAAAATTGAAAGTAAAAAAACTATTGAATTGATTAATAAAACTAAGAGTTGGTTCTATGAAAAAACCAACAAAATAGACAAACCCTTAGTAAATCTGATTAAAAAAAGGAAAGAGGAAAATCAAATTGTTAGTCTTAAAAATGAAAAGGGAGAACTCACCACTAACGAAGAGGAAATTAGAGCAATAATTAGGAGTTACTTTGCCCAACTTTATGCCAATAAATTCGACAACTTAAATGAAATAGAAAAATACCTCCAAAGATATAGTTTGCCCAAACTAACAGAGGAAGAAGTAAATATCCTAAACAGTCCCATCTCAGAAAATGTAATGGAGACAGAAAGGAATACCCTTTCTTTTCAGCAGTTAATGGAACCTATACAAAAATTGACCATATATTAGGACATAAAAACCTCAAACTCAAATGCAGTAAGGCAGAAATAGTAAATGCATCCTTCTCAGACCACGATGCAATGAAAATTACATTCAGCAAAAAACCAGGGGGAAGTAGACCAAAAAATAATTGGAAACTAAATAATCTCATACTAAAGAATGTTTGGGTGAAACAGCAAATCATAGACATAATTAATAACTTCACCCAAGAAAACGATAATAATGAGACATCATACCAAAATGTATGGGATGCAGCCAAAGCGGTAATAAGGGGAAATTTCATATCTCTAGAGGCCTATTTGTATAAAACAGAGAAAGAGAAGGTCAATGAATTGGGTTTGCAACTAAAAATGCTAGAAAAGGAACAAATTAAAAACCCCCAGTCAAACACTAAACTTGAAATTCTAAAAATAAAAGGTGAGATCAATAAAATTGAAAGTAAAAAAACTATTGAATTGATTAATAAAACTAAGAGTTGGTTCTATGAAAAAACCAACAAAATAGACAAACCCTTAGTAAATCTGATTAAAAAAAGGAAAGAGGAAAATCAAATTGTTAGTCTTAAAAATGAAAAGGGAGAACTCACCACTAACGAAGAGGAAATTAGAGCAATAATTAGGAGTTACTTTGCCCAACTTTATGCCAATAAATTCGACAACTTAAATGAAATAGAAAAATACCTCCAAAGATATAGTTTGCCCAAACTAACAGAGGAAGAAGTAAATATCCTAAACAGTCCCATCTCAGAAAAAGAAATAGAACAAACTATCAATCAACTCCCTAAGAAAAAATCCCCAGGACCAGATGGATTTACATGTGAATTCTACCAAACATTTAAAGAACAATTAACTCCAATGTTATATAAACTATTTGAAAAAATAGGGATTGAAGGAGTCCTACCAAACTCCTTTTATGACACAGACATGGTACTGATACCTAAACCAGGTAGGCTGAAAACAGAGAAAGAAAATTATAGACCAATCTCCCTAATGAATATTGATGCTAAAATCTTAAATAAAATATTAGCAAAAAGATTACAGAAAATTGTCACCAGGATAATACACTATGACCAAGTAGGATTTATACCAGGAATGCAGGGCTGGTTCAATATTAGGAAAACTATTAGCATAATTGACTATATCAATAACCAAACAAACAAAAACCATATGATCATCTCAATAGATGCAGAAAAAGCATTTGATAAAATCCAACATCCATTCCTAATAAAAACACTTGAGAGCATAGGAATAAATGGACTTTTCCTTAAAACAGTCAGGAGCATATATTTAAAACCATCAGTAAGCATCATATGCAATGGGGAAAAACTGGAACCTTTCCCAGTAAGATCTGGAGTGAAGCAAGGTTGCCCACTATCACCATTATTATTTAATATCATATTAGAAACACTAGCCTCAGCAATAAGAGTCGAGAAAGATATTAAAGGAATTAGAGTAGGCAATGAGGAAACCAAACTATCACTCTTTGCAGATGATATGATGGTATACCTAGAGAACCCCAGAGATTCTACTAAAAAGCTATTGGAAATACTTCATAATTTTAGCAAAGTAGCTGGCTACAAAATAAATCCCCATAAATCCTCAGCATTTTTATACATCACCAACAAAACCCAACAGCAAGAGATACAAAGAGAAATTCCATTCAGAATAACTGTTGATACCATAAAATATTTGGGAATCTATCTACCAAAGGAAAGTCAGGAATTATATGAGCAAAATTATAAAAAAGTCTCCACACAAATAAAGTCAGACTTAAATAATTGGAAAAATATTAAGTGCTCTTGGATCGGCCGAGCGAACATAATAAAGATGACAATACACCCTAAACTAATCTATTTATTTAGTGCTATACCAATTAGACTTCCAAGAAAATATTTTATTGATCTAGAAAAAATAACAACAAAATTCATATGGAACAATAAAAAGTCGAGAATCTCAAGGGAATTAATGAAAAAAAAAATCAAATGAAGGTGGCTTAGCTGTACCTGATCTAAAATTATATTATAAAGCAGCAGTCACCAAAACAATTTGGTATTGGCTAAGAAATAGATTAGTGGATCAGCGGAAAAGGCTAGGTTCACAAGACAGAATAGTCAACTATAGCAATCTAGTGTTTGACAAACCCAAAGCCCCTAACTTCTGGGAAAAGAATTCATTATTTGATAAAAACTGCTGGGATAATTGGAAATTAGTATGGCAGAAATTAGGCATGGACCCACACTTAACACCATATACCAAGATAAGATCAAAATGGGTCTATGACCTAGGCATAAAGAACGAGATTATAAATAAATTAGAGGAACATAGAATAGTTTATCTCTCAGACTTGTGGAGGAGAAAGAAATTTGTGACCAAAGATGAACTAGAGACCATTACTGATCACAAAATAGAAAATTTTGATTACATCAAATTAAAAAGCCTTTGTACAAATAAAACTAATGCAAACAAGATTAGAAGGGAAGCAACAAACTGGGAAAACATGTTCACAGTTAAAGGTTCTGATAAAGGCCTCATTTCCAAAATATATAGAGAACTGACTCAAATTTATAAGAAATCAAGCCATTCTCCAATTGATAAATGGTCAAAGGATATGAACAGACAATTTTCAGAGGATGAAATTGAAACTATTACCACTCATATGAAAGAGTGTTCCAAATCATTATTGATCAGAGAAATGCAAATTAAGACAACTCTGAGATACCACTACACACCTGTCAGATTGGCTAAGATGACAGGAAAAAATAATGATGAATGTTGGAGGGGATGCGGGAAAACTGGGACACTAATGCATTGTTGGTGGAGTTGTGAACGAATCCAACCATTCTGGAGAGCAATCAGGAATTATGCCCAAAAAGTTATCAAACTGTGCATACCCTTTGATCCAGCAGTGTTTCTATTGGGCTTATACCCCAAAGAGATACTAAAAAAGAGAAAGGGACCTGTATGTGCCAAAATGTTTGTAGCAGCCCTGTTTGTAGTGGCTAGAAACTGGAAAATGAATGGATGCCCATCAATTGGAGAATGGCTGGGTAAATTGTGGTATATGAATGTTATGGAATATTATTGCTCTGTAAGGAATGACCAGCAGGATGAATACAGAGAGGCTTGGAGAGACCTACATGGACTGATGCTAAGTGAGATGAGCAGAACCAGGAGATCATTATACACTTCGACAACGATATTGTATGAGGACATATTTTGATGGAAGTGGATTTCTTTGACAAAGAGACCTGAGTTTCAATTGATAAATGACAGACAAAAGCAGCTACACCCAAAGAAAGAACACTGGGAAGCGAATGTGAACTATCTGCATTTTTGTTTTTCTTCCGGGTTATTTATACCTTCTGAATCCAATTCTCCCTATGCAACAAGAGAACTGTTCGGTTCTGCAAACATATATTGTATCTAGGATATACTGCAACATATCCAACATATAAAGGACTGCTTGCCATCTAGGGGAGGGGGTGGAGGGAGGGAGGGGAAAAAAAATCAGAACAGAAACGAGTGTCAATATAAAGTAATTATTAAATAAAAATTAAATTAAAAAAAAAAAGAATAAAAATACAGTTCCCCTCCCATCCATACAGAATGTTTGACTGTGACATAGTTACTTGAAAACTGAGTAGGTGGGGGGGGAGAATACCTTTTTCATAAAGATTATCAATAATCCTTGTTTTAGTTCAGTCTGAGGATTATAGCCTCTGATTTAATGATGAAAATTATAGGATTTAAGAGTTGGAAAGGCTTTATATGTGGTCTAACCAGAGGTATGCTGCTAAGTGTTTATCAGATCTCTGAAAAAAAAACATATTTTTAACCTACATTATTAACATTTTATTAATGTTAATTGATTATCAAATTATTAATTACCAAAGATAATCAATAAAATAATGGTGTGAGCCTTTATTCATGGCATTTATCAATTTCCCAGCCTCTCCAGTCCCATACTTCTGATGTCATCTTTTCTCCAATCATTTTATCTTATAACCAATATTATAGGCTGTCAATAGTGGTTTTATTTGTTTTGTTTTATTTTTTTTAAATGTTATCCAGAGTCAGTATTAATACAAGCCTGTTAGGTCAGTTCCTTCACCCAGCAGAAGAAACTTCCAGGTTGAGACAGCTAGGATAAACCTTTATATCATAAAGGATATACCTTTTATCAGAATCCTTGAATTTAAAAATGTTTTCCCAGTCTATTGTTTCCCTTCTAATCTTGTGTGTATTAGTTTTGTTTGTACAAAAGCTTTTTAACTTAATATAATCAAAATTATCTATTTTGTGTTCAATAATGAAGTCCAGTTCTTCTTTGGCCACAAATTCCTTCCTTCTCCACAGATGTGAGAGGTAAACTAATCCTTTGTTCTTTTAATTTGCTTATAATATCACTCTTTATGTCTCAATCATGAACCCATTTCGATCTTATCTTGGTATATAGTATTAGGTGTGGGTCAATGCCTAGTTTTTGCCATATTAGTTTCTAATTTTCCAGCAATTTTTGTTGTAGAGTGAGTTTTTTTTCCTAAAACCTAGGATCTTTGGGTTTGGGTGTGACTATGGGTATAGTACTAGATTACTATAGTCATTGACTACTTTGATGGATTTAACATATCAACAAATGCAAACATTTCATTATACAAACAAGCAAAAAATTAGAATTATTTATGAAATCATGAACCTATCTTATATAGTTTTTTTCCCATTTTTAAGTGTTTTGTTGCCTTGAACACTGTAGTAAAATCATTCTACTTGTTTTCTTTTTCTCAACTTTCTATTTTCTTCTGCGTTTTTTATATTTTATTGTTGCTCTTTTTTTTTTTTGCAACTCTATCACTATCCCTTTCTATTCCCACTCCCTCACCACTGCCACAGAAGTCCTCCCTTGCAGCAGTTTAGTTAAGTAAAAGAAATCAAGGCATTGGCCATGTCAAAACATGTACATCTCATTCAATATGTATTGTCCATCACCTCTATTCCAAGGGATAAGAGGTGGTCTTTCACAATTAAGCTTCTGAAGTTATATTTAGTCACAGCATTGATGAGCTCTGAAACCTTTCAAAATTGTTTTCTTTTATATCACTGTGTCCATCATAAAAATCACTTTTACTCATTTCATTTTGCATCAATTCATGCAAGTCCTCCCAGATTTCTCTGACTTTGTCATATTTCATATTTCTTAAAGAAAAATAATATTCTATTACATTTTTGCACCTCAATTTACCCAGCCATTCCTCATTCTTTTTCTCATTCTTTGCTACAACAAAAAATACTACTATAAATATTTCCTTTTTCACTATCTTCTACTTCTTTGAAATTGACCTGTAGTCAATGGAAGCTTGCATATATTTATTTGAAAATATTTTATTCACATACTTTTATCTATTGGTCAATAGCTCTTGATCTAATGTGTTTATAATCACTTATCCATATTTATTCCCTATCAGATTTTTATAAAGGCAGCATTACTTAGGGGATAAAGAGCTGTTCTTGGAACCAAGACCTGAATTCATGTTCTCTCTCTGATACATAGTGACTGTGGAATACTATATGGAATCATTTACTCTCATATAAGACAACTCTCTCTGTGATCTGTCAAAGATTATTGAAAATGGCTCTGCAATCACTAGATTGCTTTCATTATCATAAAATGTAGTTCATTTGGGCCAGGTAGGAGCTTTCTGACCCTTTCATTACTTATTTTTGATATCAACTCCCTAATTAATCATTTATATTCTGCCTTTGCCAGTCCAAAGATTATTTTCCTTGATAAAGAAAAAAAAAGTAAAAGTTGAGAAATTCTAACTTCTCTTAATTATACATTATCACTTTTCTCTCCTTCTTCAACTATCACTCCTACTTTTTCTTTTGATCCTCTTGTTTTCCTCCAAAATAGTTTTTTTTTTTGAGAAAAATAAACCATTTTTTTTTCTTATCCTAAGTTTTTTCCCCCAGATATTAACTTATTTTGATTCTTAGCATTCCTCACACTATTCTTGTAAAAGTCTGTCACACTTTTGGATTCATTTTCAATTATCAAATCTTAATTTGATTTTTTTCTATGGGTCTTTTAAAATTTTAAGTTAGATGTTCTCTACATCTCTATATTCCTCTCTACATTCACATCAGGCTCTTTAGATAATTCCTTTTTTCTCTTCCCATTAGAATTGAATTTCTCTTGCAATGACTTTTCCTGGTAGAAATTCTACCTATCCTTCCCTGAAAACTTTTAATTTATCCTTCCAAAGTCTAGGTTCCAAAGTGGACGATTCCTGACTTTCCTATTCTTTTTTTTTTTTTTAACACATAGAATATGGAACATTCTCTTTCCACCACGTTTTCCATTATTTCCACTTCCCATAATCAGTTTCTTGTTGGTAAATATCAAATTAAAAATAGAACTTCCCCTTGTTGATTGAAGGCATTATCAATGGAGCATAAATTCTGATACCTTCTGCCATTCTGAAAACATTTTGAATGTAATACTAACAAATAGACTATGTCTGCTTTTGAGGATTTGCCTCATTAAATATTGTAAGATTGGTCACTTTTTTGTTAATTCCTTGTCTATAAAACAAAGAAAAAATGCAAAAATGTCCCACTTCTACCACTGTAGCAAAGGTGTTCAAACGGCATGTAAGGAGATAGAAGCTAGTAAAAATCACACAATTTTGAGACCATCATCAAACTTAGCTTAGCCACTGATACCCTAAATGTGAAATCTGTCCAGTAACCAGTAATGGATTCACTATTAGAGGAGATGGTTCATCTCTTTCTTCACATTCTCACAATAAATAACATTAGAGGACAAGAGAAAGATGCAGATTAGTGGAAAGATTGTTTACAAGTTATTCTTTTTTCCCTTTTTTTTTTTTATTATTATAGCCTTTTATTTACAAGATATATATGCATGGGTAGTTTTTCAGCATTGACAATTGCAAAACCTTTTGCTCCAATTTTTCACCTCCTTCTCCCCAACCCCTCCCCCAGATGGCAGGTTGACCAATACATGTTAAATATATTAAAGTATATGTTAAATACAATATATGTATATATGTCCATACAGTTTGCTTTTACAAGTCATTTTTGAAGAGGTTGGTATAGTTGTTTGTTGTGCGTTAAAAAAAGCATTCATGGAAAACTTGATTATCTCATCTTGTAAATCTTTTGACAGACATGTAGTGACTATTGTGAAAAGGATGACAGTTTCTGCAGTCACATTTGAAGGTTTAAAGTTATGGCTCACAAAAAGGGTAATTAAGAAGCATCCAATCTTCCTCTGATTGGATGCTCTTCTCAGAACTTCCACATCATTCTTTCTTTAGGCTGGACTCAATTTTCTCTACCAGATCTGTGAGGCAGGTACTTTCACTCCGTTTATTTTTTGAACTCCATTTTATAGATGTTTTTCCCTTTTAGACTGTAAGCTTCTTATAGATAGGAACTTTTTCTCTCAGCTTGATTTTGTCTTAACTGTACTTAGCACCATGCCTGGAGCACAGTAGTGCTTAATAATTAAAAATAAATCATTGACTCACTGAATGATACACACATTATTAACCTTGTCCATTCCTTCTTTTTTAAAGTCAAAACAGTCAACCAAACAGTAAATCAAGCCTTGAACTTTGATGATTTCTGAAATGTAAATACTCATACTGAAAATTAACACTGACTTTCCCAAGACAGTATAAATAGGCTACAGAATTTTACCAATAAATCCTCACACAGGAGAAATTGTATAATGGATATCAGAAAATGAATATGTAGATCTGTAGCAAAAAAGCTTTGTCAGTGGTCAACATGTGCTCTTTGGATATTCTTACAGTATTAAGAGAGCTAGAGTAAGGCCACATATTTGGAAGAATTTATGCAAGAACATGGGTAAGAGTTGCCAGAAGGAGAGAATGGTACCTTTGGAAAAATACCCACTTCAGTAAGATAGCAGATCCAGGGAGATACAGAGGAGTTTATTACTGAATACATTTTAAAGAACAATTTTTATTTAAATGCACTGAATATTTCAGTAGGGGAAACCTTTCTAATTACTTAGAGTGGTTCATCTCCCAGTGATTTCCCAAGAGTTGGTTCAATTAGCTTTAGGAGATAATATAACCAACTCATCAGTCAGATTCCTATTAAACATTTTATTATAAAGTTAATAACCATCCACAAAACTGAACAAATAAAATTGTAATTGTCAGAAATGTGAACACTAAAGGATGAATTTTTTTTATCTACAGGGACCCATGAAACAGATAAAATATAAAATGGCCTTTGGTCCTTTGTGCTTCCTTTCTGCTTTCACAGTGACATTTTTTTAAATAAAAAGAAAAGAGGTTGCTCCAAGTCACTTAGTTTTAGTTTATTAAACTTCTAAGTTTTAGCTTATTACTCTGAATGTGAAGATCTTTCCCAAGAACCAATTGATCGATACTGATATATATTTTTAATTATTATTATAGCTTTTTATTTACAAAACACATGCATGGATAATTTTTCAAAACTGATCCTTGCAAAACCTTCTGTTCCAACTTTTCCCTCCTCCTTCCCCCTCCCTTAGATGGCAGGTAGTCCAATACATGTTAAATATGTTAAAGTATGTCTTAAATACAATATATGTATATATACAGTTATCTTGCTGCACAAGAAAAATCAGATCTAGAAAGAAGGTAGAAAAACCTGAGAAGGAAAACAAAAATGCAAGCAAACAATGACAGAAAGAGTGGAAATGCTATGTTGTGGTTTACACTCATTTTCCATAGTTCTCTTTTTAGGTATAGCTGATTCTCTTCATTGCTGAAAAATTGGAAATAGTTTGAATCATCTTATTGTTAAAGAGAGCCACATCCATCAGAATTGATCATCATGTAGTATTGTTATTGAAGTGCATAATGATTTCCTGATTTTGCTCATTTCAGTTAGCATCAGTTCATGTAAATCTCTCTAGGCTTCTCTGAAATCATCTTGCTGGTCCTTTCTTTCTTTCTTTTTTTTTTTCTTTTCTTTTTTTTTTTAAAATTTTTATTTAATAATTACTTCATATTGACAGAATCCATGCCAGGGTAATTTTTTTTTTTACAACATTATCCTTTGCACTCATTTCTGTTCCAATTTTTTCCCCTCCTTCCCTCTACCCCCTCCCCTAGATGGCAAGCAGTCCTTTATATGTTGGATATGTTGCAGTATATCCTAGATACAATATATGTTTGCAGAACCGAACAGTTCTCTTGTTGCATAGGGAGAATTGGATTCAGAAGGTATAAATAACCCGGGGAGAAAAACAAAAATGCAGATAGTTCACATTTGTTTCCCAGTGTTCTTTCTTTGGGTGTAGCTGCTTTTGTCCGTCATTTATCAATTGAAACTCAGTTAGGTCTCTTTGTCAAAGAAATCCACTTCCATCAAAATATGTCCTCATACAATATCGTTGTTGAAGTGTATAATGATCTCCTGGTTCTGCTCATTTCACTTCTGCTGGTCCTTTCTTACAGAATAATAATATTCCATAACATTCCCAGTTTCACAACTTTTGAGCATAGTTCCAAATTGCTTTCCAGAATGGTTGAATACGTTCACAATTCCACCAACAATGTATCAGTGTCCCAGGTTTCCCACATCCCCTCCAACATTCATCATTATCTTTTCCATCATCTTAGCCAGTCTGACAGGTGTGTAGTAGTATCTCAGAGTTGTCCTAATTTGCATTTCTCTGATCAATAGTGATTTGGAGCACCTTTTCATATAACTAGAAATAGTTTCAATTTCTTCATCTGAAAATTGTCCATTCATATCCTTTGATCATTTATCAATTGGAAAATGGCTTGATTTCTTATAAATTTGAGTCAATTCTCTATATATTTTAGAAATGAGGCCTTTATCAGAACCTTTGACTGTAAAAATGTTTTCCCAGTTTATTGCTTTCCTTCTAATCTTGTCTGCATTAGTTTTGTTTGTACAAAATTTTTTTAACTTAATATAATCAAAATTTTCTATTTGGTGATCAATAATGGTCTCTAGTTCTTCTTTGGTTACAAATTGTAATGATCGCGTATTTTAAATCAGCCGGAGTCAGGAACTCAGGTTAAGGGAAAAAATCTTCAGTCTTTATTCAAGTGAAGAGGTGAATAAAGATTGCGATAGCAAATATAGGCAAGAAAGATTGCAATAGCAATATGGGCAGCTACGACAGGAAATCAGCTAACAGAGCAAGTGAGTGCTGAGCTCTCCTCCCCTTCCTTTTTCACTCCCCTGCCTCCACCCACCAGAATCGTCATTTCCTATACAACACATCAGGACTTGCACAAAGAGTGGGTGGGGGCCATTCTTTCTCCAAGCTTATATATTAATAGAGTATGATCCAATTACTATTTAGCCTCATGTGCTTGGGACCTCAGTGCATCAACTCAAGCCTCAGCCCATTACATCTCCCGCTTTCTTTTGTTTTTGAACACAGGTGATCATGCCATCCCTGACTCCTCAGGGAGGTCAGAGTCCCCAAGGGGAGGTGATCACATCCTCCCTGACTTTCAGGAAAGGAGGTGAAAGCACCGAAAAGGAGATGATCACAACCCCCCTGACTTCTCAGGAAGGGAGGTGAAAGCACTAAAAAGGAGATAATCATGCCCTCCCTGACATCTCAGGAAGGGAGATGAAAAGCACCAAAGGGAAGTGGGGGTTGCTAGCAGGTTTCTGGGCTCAAGGGTCTTATTACGCACAAACCCATCAGCATGGAAAGTATTACACAAGCACATAGCAACAACGCAGAGGCTATTAGTGATGACTCTCCCCACAGTCAGTGCAGGCTTGATGTGGTGTAACAAACATGAATTATTCACCCAATTAACGGTATAACAAACAATATGAATCAACATTGTGTTGTAAAAGATTGCCAGAAGTCCTAGAAGGAGAGTATGTAAACAGCAGTCACACATACATCTTCTTCAGCAGCCAAGAGATAGTCCAAAACCAATCTATTGTCCATTGCTTCACATATCAGGGAATCCAGTGATCCCCCCAAGTTTTTGAAGTCCAGCAAAAGTCTTTTTATGTCTTAGGGAATCCAATGATTCCAGCAGATTTTGAAGTCCTGTAACAGTCATATCATTTCTCAGAGAATCCAATGATTCCTGAGCGCTTTCAAGTCTTATGTCTCAAAGAATCCGATGATTCCTGAGGGATTTAAAGTCCTACAACAATCTAATGTCTCAGATAATCCAATGATTTCTGAGGGTTTTGAAGTCCAATGATTTTCTATGTCCATGAGTCAAACGCCATAATTGCCACACTCTTTCAATGGTGAGCACAATCAGCAACAGAACCATCCGATGTTTCTTGGGTCTTCTTCGTTTCAAGGGTCTGCTCCGTCTCTCTGCGATGGACAAGGCGAATACGGCTCATTGGCATCCATCTGATTCCTTCTCCACCTGTAGAGATACAAGCACACCCTCTCCCCCAAGCAGTTAGCCTATCTGGTCCCTTCCATTCACCACTTTCTGGGTCTCTCCACATCACTTAGCGATTATCTAAAGATAGTGGAGCTGCTCGCACTGGACACTGTCCTTCCGTTGGGTTATAAAACCTGTCTGCCGGAGCCAGTGCATCTTTGTCAAAAATCAAGAAGTTAATAGTATAAAGAGCTAGATTTAGAAGCTCTCTAGGGTTACCTGTGGCGCTCCCTTTCCTTTGTTTTTGGAGCAGCGTCTTAATGTCTCTGTTTCTCCTCTCTACTATTGCCTGTCCTTGAGGATTAAAGGGTATGCCAGTGGTGTGTAAAATCTTATACTGTGCACAAAAGTGTGCAAAATGTTTGGAGGTGTATGCAGGACTATTGTCTGTTTTTATTGCTTGTGGCACTCCCATAATTGCAAATGCTTGGATAAGGAATTCAGTGACCACTCGGGCTGTCTCTTTTGCTGCTGGTATGGCAAAAGTGAATCCTGAAAAGGTGTCTACCACAACATGGATAAAAGACAGACGACCGAAAGATTTATAATGGGTCACATCCATTTGCCAGATTTCATTCGGTCTCAGGCCACAAGGATTCTTCCCTGGAGGCAGTGTAGGAGCGTGGAAAGGAAGGCAAGCTGTACAGCTTTTTACTATGCTCCTAGCTTCCTCTTTTGTAATCCCAAATTGTAAACGCAAAGCTCGAGCAGCCTGATGGTATTTAAAATGGGATTCCTGGGCCTCCTGAAACAAAGGCGTACTGGCTAACATAGCTAAAAGGCTATCTTCCTTTGGATTCCCATCAAAAATAGGGCCTGGGAGTGCACAATGTGAGTGGACATGCAAGATATAAATCTTACCTGGATGTTTT
The DNA here is from genome assembly GCF_016432865.1 of Antechinus flavipes. Classification (NCBI taxonomy): domain Eukaryota; kingdom Metazoa; phylum Chordata; class Mammalia; order Dasyuromorphia; family Dasyuridae; genus Antechinus; species Antechinus flavipes. The sequence continues at coordinate 148,864,640 of NC_067400.1, read as the reverse complement.
CCTCACTTGCTCCTGAAGTTCCTTAAAGAGCTGATATATATTAGAAGCTGCAAATTTTATTTGGGCTGTGGCAATTCTTTGTACCACACCTACTGAATAGGCTGAATCAGATATTATATTTATGTCGCCTGGGTAATAAGTGAGAGCTAACATGATCGCATATAATTCGTTCTGCTGAGTGGACTGAAAAGGAGTTCTGACTACTCTCTTTATCGTTAAGTCATGAGAGTATACAGCACAAATATTGTGTTTGGACGCATCTGTAAAGATAGTTGGTCCTTTAAGAGGAACTTTAGAAACTTTTTCTTCAAGAATCCATCACCAATTATGTAAAAGTCTGGTTATCTTTAATGGAGACCCATGTATAAAATTTGGAGCCATGGCTAATAAAATTTGCCACTCTGGGATGGTCTCACAACACACATTAATTTGTGTATTGGTGTAAAAGGTATATATCTTATCAGGTCTTGCCCCAGATAATTGTACTGCTCGCTTAATGGCCTTTAACAAAATTCTAGCCACAAGCACTGGGTAAGGAGTAAGGCTTTGTTCTGGTTGTGCTGGGAGGTTCACCCACTCTATCACACTGTCTCCTTGATGAAGGACTGCTGTGGGTGCCTCTTGTGGCAAAAACTGATATTTCCAAGGATTTTTGAGTGACTCTTTCAACCACATTGGATAAAGCCAGTTCAACTTCTCTCAAAGCCTCTTGAGCTTCTTTTGTAAGCTGGCGTGGTGAATTTAAAGCACTGTCTCCCCTTAAAATATCATATAATGGTTGTAACTGAGAAGTAGTCAAGCCTAACACTGGTCGCATCCATTGAATATCTCCTATCAATTTCTGAAAATCATTTAAAGGCGCCAATTGTAATGTTCGCGTATTTTAAATCAGCCGGAGTCAGGAACTCAGGTTAAGGGAAAAAATCTTCAGTCTTTATTCAAGTGAAGAGGTGATAAAGATTGCGATAGCAAATATAGGCAAGAAAGATTGCAATAGCAATATGGGCAGCTGCGACAGGAAATCAGCTAACAGAGCAAGTGAGTGCTGAGCTCTCCTCCCCTTCCTTTTTCACTCCCCTGCCTCCACCCATCAGAATCGTCATTTCCTATACAACACATCAGGGCTTGCACAAAGAGTAGGCGGGGGCCATTCTTTCTCCAAGCTTATATATTAATAGAGTATGATCCAATTACTATTTAGCCTCATGTGCTTGGGACCTCAGTGCATCAACTCAAGCCTCAGCCCATTACAACAAATTCCTTCCTCCTCCACAGGTCTGAGAGGTAAACTATCCTATATTCTTCTAATTTATCTAAAATCTCATTCTTTATGCCTAAATCATATGTAGAAGGCTGAAACTCTGAAAAGATGTACTTGAATCGGATAGCAGAGCACCTAAGGCTAATTACTGATTTTAATAGCAGAAAAACTGAGGCAAGACAGAGATTAGTTTTTAATCTTTTAATGTAGAGAGTTTTAGGCTAGCCTACCAGATGGGACTCATGTCCAAATCATTCCAACTCCAAGAAAATAAGGCAGGGAACTTATATAGGGCTTTAGCTAATTAGAGTTTGCAAACAGAATACATAACCTGAATATACAATCTTATAGGGGAAACAAAGGCAGACAAGGGGAATGAGGACTCTGGGTGAGTACACAAGTCATAATTCCAGGAAAGGATCATAGCTTAATCCAATTAAAATTATCTGTTTTATACCTATCTTTTCTCTATATATCTTTTAAAGATATAAGTTGTTTCTATCTATAATTTTAATAAGTAATATGTTCCATATTTTCTAATTTTTTTGTGTTTTCTTTTTATATATAGGTCATGTTTCCATTTTGATCATATCTTGATAAATGGTTTAAGATATTGATTTATGCCCAGTTTCTGCCATGCTGGCTTTCCAGATTTCTTCTAAGGACTATGTCTTAAACCAAAATCACTCTGATTCTGATTAAAAATGCCAAGGTATCCCATTGCATTCAATGCCATCTCCAGTCATCCTAATCTACATCTAGTCACTGGACCCAGAAGGCTCTGAAGGGGAGTATGAGACAGTTGACCTTGCAAACCATCCCTCATTTAAATACAATTCACTGGCATGTTATGATATCACCTCCCTGCTGTTATTCCTTTTCCAGAATGAAGGACAAATAACAACAATGACAATAGTTTTTCCAGCAATTTTTACTATGTAATGAATTTTTATACCAAAATCTTAAGAATTTACACTTGTCAAATACAAAGTCATGATAGTTATCCGGTGCTGTAAATTGTATACCTAATCTATTCTATTGATCAACCTTTATATTTCTTAGGCAGAACCATATAATTTTGATACTTGCTGCTTTGAAATATAGTTTAAGATCTGGTACTGCTAAACCTCCTTCTTTTACATTTTTTCCCTCATTATTTCTTTTGATATTTTTTGACTTTTTTTCCAAATGAATTTTGTTATAAATATGAGTCTGGTTTTTCTGTGGAACATCCAGATGAAGATTTCTGACAAGTAGTTGCTGATACAGTGCTCAAGAGAGAGAAATACACATATTAGGCTTCTATGCTTAAAGTTGATAATTGAGCCTGTTGGAATGATGAGATCATTAGGAGGGATCAAAAGGAAGATAGCCCAAAATAGCCAAGTATGACTTGGATGGACCAAGATTAGAAGTAAGGGTATGAATTCTGATTTTACAAAGGAATATTTCTAAAGGTAAGAGGTAAGGTATCATAAAAATCTAAAAAGTAGAGGATTCAGGAATACCAGATATGCAGTGATGATAAATGGTAGGGAATGGTTGAGAATAATCTGGACTAAGGTTAGGCCATTGGATTTAACAATTAAAAGATTTTTCACAATCATGAAAAGAATAATTTCAAATGAGTAGTGGGAACACAAAGCGGATTACAAGACATTTAATGTGGAAACATGCTTATCAAAATTGTTCACTGAGGATCATGAAGTATATTCTTCACAACGTTCAAGTTGGAAAAAAAAAACTTTCCATAGATGATATCTTCCAGATACTTCTGTTAATGGCTCACATTTTCTTGATAGTATCAAAACTCTAAACACCATAGAGTTTCTTTAGTGAGATCCATGGTCATTCAAAAGAAATCAGGCTAATAGCCCATGCAGGAAGAACTAATTGGAGAAGGAGTAAATATTGTCCCAGTTTATGAAATCCATTGACTTAACAATGAACAAATCAGAGTTAGATAGTAGGACCAGATCATTATGAACAACCTCTGAGAAACTGCATAGGACTCCAAGTGGCTTCCAGCTGTAAAGGCTCCCTTGACATTCAGGTGATGCCATTAAGTTGTAAATAGAAAAGCACAGGCTCAAGAGGATCATAACTGCAGATCATCTTGAATGCAATATAAAAGTGTATTATAGCTCTAATTAGGCTGCTGTACATTTAATTTTTAAGTATTTAATTGCTATCTTTTGTGTTTATATTAGCATCATTTCTGAAAATATCCATACCACCTTCTTTTTCCTACCCAGTGAGTCATTCTTTTGTTACTCAAAGATTTAAGAAGGGAAAAAAAGCATTTCAGTAAACTCAATCAACATGTCAACTGAGTCTAACAATATATACAACATTGCACACCCATGGTCCACCCAACTCCCGCAATTATTATAGTAACCGCAAATATTGCTTTCTTGGTTCTGGTTACTTCAGTCTGCATTATTTTTAAAAATCATTCTTTACTTCATAATGGTCATTTTTATTGTGATTGGGGGCTGAATAAGAAATCTCCTTATTAGTAGTAAGTTCATTTCAAATCATTGTAAGGACGTGACTTTCCCCATATGAACCTAATTCCCATGTAAATCATGAGAACCCAATCGAGGAAGGATGTGACTCCCCCTGTGAGGACTTGACTACTCTCTCACCCCAAGAGCATATATTTTAACTCCTTCTCCTATGAAAACCTGACCATTCCTTGACCCATAAGAACATATATTTCAACTCTTTCCTTTTTAATCTATAAGACAGGCATGTACCACCTGTGTTTTAGCTCCAATTATATGATTCCAGGAACTCGCCACTCCTTGGAACTGTTGCTGTTGATAAGGACTGGCCCCCTTATCAATGCAACATTTGATTATAACCACCTGGAGCCCTAGTTGGTGCGTCCTTGTCTTAGATGAGGTCTTCATTTGGCCCAAAGCCTTCTTTGTTTGGACCCCTATAAAGAGTGGGCAAAGCATTCTCCACTTTGAAGCCTCACCTATGGAGATGACGATCTGCCTAGGACTTTCCTGATCGAGACTCACAGGCTGAAATATCGGGGCCTTCTCAGCCCTCCAATTAGAGTTGAAGCTCCCTCGATCGTACTGAGTAATGTATTCTCTCTCTTTCTCTGCTATTCTAATCATAATCCTTATTATTCTTTGCCTCTTGTGTATTATTTGCTGTATGTGTTGTTATTGCAAGCATTCTATCCCGTGCATTGTATAATTAAATTTTACCTATACTTTAACTGAGCCTGAGAGCGTCATTTATAAAAGCGGATTCGAACTTCTCTTAAAAATCATATAACATTAATATAACAGGGGCTTAGAAGTGAAGAGAAGAACCCAAAATTGGGTCCGGAGACAGACATCAGAAAATAACAGTAAGAAGGACGAGATGCTTGGGCATCATTCTCCATATCTCAGAACAACAACTTGATTATACTACTAATTGCTAAAAATAAACAAAGAAACAAATAAATAAATAAGTAGGTAAATAAACAAATAAATAAATAAAGATGAGGAAGTGAAGGAGAAGGAACCCAACTATAGTTACTTTGGAGATAGAAAAGATCTGAGTTCATATTTAGAGGAAGATAACAAAATTAACAAAACCACTCCTTTTTCACTGAGAAACATTTAATGGTCCCAAGCACAAAAAAAGAGTTCTTGGAAGAACTTTAAAAATCAAATAAGAGAAATAGAGGAAAAATTAGAAGAAACAATCCAAGAAAATTATGAAAAGAAAGTCATCCAATTGGAAATACTGAATCAAAAGCTTAAGAAAATAGTTCCTTGAAAACTAAAATTGAGCAAGAGGAAACTAATGATGTTCTTAGACACCAAGAAATCATAAAACAGAAATCAAAAGAATGAAAGAACAGATCAAGGAGAACTAATATAAGAATAGTTAGATTATCTGAAAATTACAATTAAAAAAGAATTTTGAAATTATTTGAGGAAAATTGCCTGAAGTTCTGTAACAAGAAGACAAAGTAGAAATAGAAAAAAAAATGCACTGATCACCACCTGAAAAAAATTCCAGGAGGAAAACTTACAGGAATATTATATCCAAGTTTCAAAGTTCCCAGGTTAAGAAGAAGTTGGAAGCAACAAGAGAAAAAAAACACAATTTAATTATCATGTAGCTATGATATGAATGATACAAAACCCAGCTATTCTCTAGAGCAAAAAAGCTGGGGTTACAACCAAAGGTGACTTACCTTGCAAGTTAAGTATAATCCTGAATGGGAAGAAAATGAATATTTAACAAATTCAAAAACTTTTAGGTTTTTTGACAAAACTCCTAGAACTTCAAGGAAAATTCAACATATGAGGTCCAGGAGAAATATAAGATAACCATTACAGATCATTTATAAGGGCCTCAATAAAGTCAAATCATTTATTTCATATATGTGAATATATTAGCAATATTCTTATGATTACCATCATTTTGGGGTAGTTTGAAAGAAAGGCATGGCCATAGCCCATATGATGGGGGTGATTCTTAAAAATAAAATTGTAGGAGAGAATAAGGAGTAATTATCTTATACAAATAAGGAATAAAAGGAAAAAAAATTTTATATATATATATTTTTTAAATTTAATTTTATTTAATAATAACTTTGTATTGACAGAATCCATGCCAGGATAATTTTTATACAGCATTATCCCTTGCAATCACTTATGTTTCGTTTTTTCCCCTCCCTCCCTTCTCCCCCCCCCAAGATGGCAAGCAGTCCTATATATGTTAAATATGTTGCAGTATATCCTAGATACAATACATATTTGCAGAACCGAACAGTTCTCCCGCTGCACAGGGAGAATTGGATTCAGAAGGTAAAAATAACTCAGGAAGAAAGTCAAAAATCAAATAGTTCACATTCATTTCCCAGTATTCCTTCTTTGGGTGTAGCTGTTTCTGTCCATCATTTATCCAATGAAACTCAGTTAAGTCTCTTTGGCAGAGAAATCCACTTCCATCAGAATACATCCTCATACAATATCGTTGTCGAAGTGTATAATGATCTCCTGGTTCTGCTCATCTCACTTAGCATCAGTCCATGTAGGTCTCTCCAAGCCTCTCTGTATTCATCCTGCTGGTCATTCCTTACAGAGCAATAATATTCCATAACATTCATATACCACAATTTACCCAGCCATTCTCCAATTGATGGGCATCCATTCATTTTCCAGTTTCTAGCCACTACAAACAGGGCTGCTACAAACATTTTGGCACATACAGGTCCCTTTCTCTTTTTTAGTATCTCTTTGGGGTATAAGCCCAGTAGAAACACTGCTGGATCAAAGGGTATGCACAGTTTGATAACTTTTTGGGCATAATTCCAGATTGCTCTCCAGAATGGCTGGATTCGTTCACAACTCCACCAACAATGCATTAGTGTCCCAGTTTTCCCGCATCCCCTCCAACATTCATCATTATTTTTTCCTGTCATCTTAGCCAATCTGACAGGTGTGTAATGATATCTCAGAGTTGTCTTAATTTGCATTTCTCTGATCAATAGTGATTTGGAACACTCTTTCATGTGAGTGGTAATAATTTCAATTTCTTCATCTGAAAATTGTCTGTTCATATCCTTTGACCATTTATCAATTGGAGAATGGCTTGATTTTTTATAAATTTGAGTCAGTTCTCTATATATTTTGGAAATGAGGCCTTTATCAGAACCTTTAGTTGTAAAGATGTTTTCCCAGTTTGTTGCTTCCCTACTAATCTTGTTTGCATTCGTTCTGTTTGTACAAAGGTAAAAGGAAAAATTGACACAGAAAAAGCTCATGGAGAGAAAGCAGATAGTTGTAGTACCTTTCTATTGTAGGGAACAACACTTATCTAGAAGTGTATAAAAGTTTTCCAAATTCAAGAAGAAATAAGAGGGCGGGGAGATAGAGTCAGGGGAGAGGATAAAGGAGTTCTCTTAAAAAGGCTAGTAGATTAAAGAATAAGAGAGCAAGGTAATGAATAGAAGTAAAGAAGAATAATGAGGAGGGAAAGATTAAATAGGATGAGAAGGATAGTGAGGAAAACAGGAAGAATGAGAATTCACATCAAATAATTGTAGCTTAAAATGTGAATGAAATGAATTTACCTATAAAATGGAAATGGATAGCAGTTTAAAATTTGAATTCAATAATATGCTGCTTTCAGGAAACATTACAAAAATGAGAGGCACGCACAAAGATAAAAGACAAGAGTAGAATTTAGTATGTTAAAAAAAAAAAGCAGGGATATGCTATCAGACATGATAGCATATCAAAGATAAAGTTAAAAATAGATTTAATCAAAAGGGAAAACATAGAAACTATGCTGTCAACAATATTATTCAATATTGTTTTAAATCATTGCATTTGAGATAGACAATATAAAATACCTGAATGAGTGCCTGCCAAAACAGACACAGGAACTTTACAAACAAAAACACAAAATACTTTTTATGAAAACTCATCTAAATAATTGAAATAATATTTATTGTTCATGAGTAGGTAAAGCCAATATAATTTTAATAGGACAATTTAATCTATTTAATGTTACCCCAATTAAACTACTAAAAATATTTTGCTGAGTTAGAAAAAAATAATAACGTTCCTTTGCAAAAGCAAAAGGTCAGAAACCAAATGAAAAAAAAGTAAAGAAAATATATTCATCAGTGTCAAGACAGATTATATTATGAGGTGAGAGCCTTGTTAAAGTATAAAAATAATAATTTCAATTATTTTAAATAAAATTATTCTTATATGAATAAACCTGTGTAACCAAAAATAGAAATTTGGGGGGAGGGGAGGAATTCATAGACAATCTCTCAGGATGTGAGAGGATTAGAATATTGTTGGTTGATTTAGAAAACAAGAAAAGACAGGCTTGTAAAGGAAGATGCCATCCAGCTTCAGAGAAACAGATGATAGAAAAAAATAAGCATAGTATTGTCTTATATGTAGGTTTATATATATGTATGTTTATATCTATCTATCCATGCTTAATTGTAGTCTTCTTTAAGGTGGTGGGGTAAAGTAGGGGGAAAATAAAATAAAAAGTGCATAGCAGAGAACAAAAGAAAACCAACAAAAAAAGCAAAGAAAAGTTGAGCAGCTTTGAAAATAAATGTGTAGTATTATTAGGTATATATTAGATTTTCTTGAAATGGCCATTTATTATTTTACATTGAATCCTTTCATAGTCTGCTGTGTACATATCAATGTTATGTTTTTCTTTTCTCATTTTGTATTTAAATATTAAAAAATTACCAAAAAATGCATTGGTATGAGAAATAATTCAATTGATCACCTTCTATATTCCTATCAGTGTTATTAGTTTGATGTTTTACATAAACAATATGTGAATAAGACAGGTTTATTCATATAGTAGGCCTTCATCATGGGCCTTAAAATTTAATGTAATGTTCATTACTTTTTAAAAGGTTATGAGACTCACTTATGTAAGCACAAGAATGCTGACAAAGATTTCTCCATCCTGTATTGCTTAAATTCTATGTCCAAATTCAGTGTGGTTGTAATACCTTGATTCTTTGGAAAATCCCCCAATTTATTTTTATACCTTCAGGCCATTTTCTCTTGTCTAATACATGAAGACATTCATCACCCACCACTGAAATATCACTTTTGGTCTCCAAAAACAAGATCCATCAACATGAAATTTTGCATTTTTCCATGCCTCTTTTGCACATTTGAATATTAAACTTTATATATTCATTTTTAATGAATTCTTTTGGAGCAGGGACATCTCAGACTGTGAGGAAGGTCTCCACTTCATTAAAGTGGACCATGGAGCCTTTAATAAAGTGTCATTGGCTTAGAGTTCTACCTCAATGGTTTTTCTTGCAGAAGGGCCAGTTATATTCTCTACACTAAGAAATAACTAACAAAATAAATGCAAATATAGTAAAACAAAGGTAATGTTAATGTATGGTTTTCTAAATTAATATGTATGCACAAGGATTCTTATATATAACTAAGTGTTTCCTATTTCTATTTGAGTTTGAGTCACTGTTTTCCACTGATAAAAATCACAAGACCAGACCAAAAAATTACCATAGGAAGGGTGCCTAGGGCCTAGCCCAGGACATTAAAATTTAGAGTCACATACTTCTTCTTTTGGAGATCCTCTAATTTGCTCCCCTTTACCATATAGTTCTCTACTCACCAATTCTCAATTGATTGTGGGGATTAAGGATAATGATTAGGGAATTCTCATTCCAGAACTATGTTCCATACTTGCTACTTCTCCTTTTAGGAGTTTGTTCTTTAAAGGTACAAACTAGATTCTCTGGGGCACAATCACAATTATATTTGATTATGAGAGGCTCCCAGAAAAGGTGTGAGTAATACAATGTAGGAAAACACTAAAACATGTTAGGAATGAACTCCTAAGGGCTTCACCAAGTAATTTTCTCATCTGGAACTTATGACATGCTCATCCAAGCCTTCTCCTTAAAAGAGGCTTTCCCTCCAATGTTTATCTCCTCCATGAGCTCGTCCCAGGTGCCAAATTTTCCAATAATAACTCTAATTTCTCCTCCCTTTTGTAAAGTACCATATCAGATAAGTTCATTCTTCTACATTGATAGTAATTATCTATCTATACATTCATAACTCTTTGGAAGTCAGAGATTGGAACAATGAAACTTCAAGTCTTGACAATGCAAGGAGAAAAAAGACAGTGCCATTAAAGCATGTTATAGAGAGGGTTAATTACTAGATATATAGCTATCAAAATATTAGTTTTACTGATTGAAGTCTTATCTTGAAAAGCTATATAGAGTTGGTTATTTCCATAACAACTTTTCCCCTATTTAAATAGTATTTTGTTTTCCTTTTATTTTCCAGTTACATGTAAAGATAATATTTAACATCATTCTGTAAAACTTCGAGTTCCGTTTTTTCTTCCCTTCCTACTCCCTCCCCAAGAAAACCATATAGGCTATTCTTGTATCATCATTTTAAATATATTTTCATATTTGTCATTTTATGAAAGAAAACAGGATAAAAGGGAAAAGCTATGAGAAAGAAAAAGAAAACTTAAAAGTAAAGGCAAAAATAGTATGCTTCAATCCTCATTCAGTCTCCTTAGTTCTCTTCCTGGATGTGGACAGCATTTTCCATCCCATCTATTGGAATTGTCCATGATAACTCTTGAAGGATTCTTTCACCTATCTTTGTAGCTCACAAAAGAACCTGTCCAGTCAACCACATCATTTGGGTTCTTGTATAGTTTTTTATATTATAAAGTGATCTTGCATTTGTTTGACTGCATCTACATGGCAGGAAGTCAAAGAGAACTCCCTTTACATAGGGTGGCCAAGAACCCTAATATAATCTTCAGTTAGAATTGAGAGGCATAGTATTTAGGACTATTTACTTGCTGATCATACCACATTTCACACCACATACTCTAATCATAACACATTTCAATATTGTGCTTAGTTTGAAATGCCACATTTTAGAAAGGATATTAAATTATTGGAGAACTTCCAAAGACAGGCAACTAGGATGGTAAAGAAGGGCTTTGAATTTATGCCATGTAGGGATTCGTTGAAAGAATTGAGTAAGCACAGTTTGAGGAGAAAAAACCCAGGTGGTGGGCTATATAGTTGTCTCTAAGCATAAGATGGGCTGTCATCTGGAAGAGTGAATGGATTTTTTTTGATCCCCAAAAACAGAACTATGAACAATATGTAGCAATTAGAAAAATTCAAATTTAGGTTTAAGGTCAGAGAAAACTATCTAAAAATTAGTTTCCAAAAAGTTATGTAAGCAAGTCAAGTCAACAAGCCTTTGTTAGGCTCTATATATAGTCCTTGCCCTCAAGAACCTCATGGGAGAGCTACATGCACACTACCAACAAGATAAGAGCATAAATTGTTGGTAATCAACAGAGGAAGAGGGACTAACTTTAAAAAGTATCAGGAAAGGCTTCTTGCAGGTGGGATTTTAGATAAGACTTGAAGAAAGCCAGCTCAAGTATCTTGTAGAAGATATTATCAATCAGATTTAGGGTTAAACTAGATATAAATTGACCTCTTAGATCCCTTCCAATACTCAACTGCTATAAACTGTAATCTTAAGGGAAGAAATATTAAAAACAACAACAACAAAAATTCTCCAAAAGAATCTAATGAACCCTATTCTCCTCAGAGAGTTTATTGACTACGTTATAAAGAAGAATTTGGCCAGGTGGTTAAAAAGCACACAAAATAGTTTAGGTTTAGGGCAAACTGGCAAAAAAAAAAATGAAAACAAACAACCCACAGATGTTCAAAAATTATAGCTACAAGATTTCAACTTGCAAAAAAAAAACCCTTTCAACTTTTAGTATTATTTTCATTTTCAAATTTAGAGCCATTCATCTCAAAAGACCTGATATTTTTGCCCTGCTGTAGTTTCTTTCTTTCTTTCTTTTTTTTTTTTTACAGAACTCATGCCAGGGTAATTTTTTACAGCGTTATCCCTTGCACTCACTTCTGTTCCAATTTTTCCCCTCCCTCCCTCCACCCCCTCCCCCAGATGGCAAACAGTCCTTTACATGTTAAATAGGTTACAGCATATCCTAGATACAATATATGTGTGCAGAACTGAACAGTTTTCTTGTTGCACAGGGAGAATTGGATTCAGAAGGTATAAATAACCCAGGAAGAAAAACAAAAATGCAAGCAATTTATATTCATTTCCCAGTGTTCTTTCTTTGGGTGTAGCTGCTTCTGTCCATCCTTGATCAATTGAAACTGAATTAGCTCTCTTTATCGAAGAGATCCACTTCCATCAGAATACATCCTCAAACAGTATCATTGTTGAGGTATATAATGATCTCCTAGTTCTGCTCATTTCACTTAGCATCAGTTCATGTAAATCTCACCAGTCCTCTCTGTATTCATCCTGCTGGTCATTCCTTACAGAACAATAATATTCCACAACGTTCATATGCCACAATTTACTCAACCATTCTCCAATGGCTGGGCATCCATTCATTTTCCAGCTTCTAGCCATTACAAACAGGGCTGCCACAAACATTTTGGCACTTACAGGTCCCTTTCCCTTCTTTAGTATCTCTTTGGGGTATAAGCCCAGTAGAAACACTGCTGGATCAAAGGGTATGCACAGTTTGATAACTTTTTGCGCATAGTTCCAAAGTGCTCTCCAGAATGGCTGGATCTGTTCACAATTCCACCAACAATGTATCAGTGTCCCTGTTTTCCCACATCCCCTCCAACATTCCACATTATCTTTCCCTATCATTCTAGCCAATCTGACAGATGTATAGTGGTATCTCAGAGTTGTCTTAATTTGCATTTCTCTGATTAATAATGATTTGCCTGCTGTAGTTTCTTATGGAAGTTAGGCAGAATTTTGTAATCTTTTTTGAATTCAAAGCAGTTTTTCACTTTATTTCAATTCTGCATTTGCAAATTTACATAAACAGTCCAATAGTATTGTTATGTAACATGTAAATAAAAATGAAAATTAAACATTTTAAATAATCTACTTTACTGACAATTCCATGTCTCTTACTTAATAACTGCAGTTACTAACTGCAGTAACAAGCAGGAGCCAAATGAAGCTTTATAAAAACTCTCAAGGCCATTTTTGTGAATAGCTGAAGTAAGTGGTGAAAATATGATCTGATTTGATAATCTTGCGCCCAAATATTTTTTCCATTTCCTAATACTAGATTGAAATTTCATTATTAGATAATGTTAACGTTTTTAAGTTCCATCATTCCTCAGAAACCTGTACTAAATGTAAGGAAAACTGAAGTTTAGTCCCTCTAAGGTCATTAATTTTGGGCTTCAACACCCTCACCCAGATTTCCTTATCTATGAAACCAAGTGGTTAAACAGGGTAATTTATTAGATCTTTTACAGCTATGAATTTCTATGATTCAAATGCATATACATTTCTGGGGGAGGCTACCACCCTAAGGCCATTATTAGCTAACATCTTAAATGTAATAATTGAGTAACAGTAAGAGGGGAAAAGTCTTTAAATACGAGACTATCAGAGATTGTGGGGTTGGGTAGGGGAGTATGGGTGAAAAGACGAATGGAAAAAGGATAAGCTAGAGTACCAGGGTAGGTGGGGTCAACTGGGCTGGCGCCAAAGACAGTTTACGTCTATCTTACAATTTGACTTTAGTCCAGCCCAGATCTTGATTCATACCAAGCCCAATTAAGCAAGTCTGTACATGGTTTCTTTTTGAAAAGTGTTCTCCAGGGTTAGGAGCATCCAGCTCCGGCACTAGGAACCACGTGTCTGAACAAGCGGCTGGATTGGTGGAGGATGTTTTAGTGCTGCGGTATGCGCACAGCTCAGCCCAGCTTGCCGAAAAGGAGGAGAAGGAGAGGAGAGGAGAGAACGGAAGGGAGGGCGTGGAGAAGCCCGACTTTGGAAGGGAAGCTGTTTTCAACACGGTTCCAGACGGCCAAAGGGTTAGGTAAGGCTTCAATCATTCGGTTACTCCTCAATTCAGCCCCACGGGATCAAGTTCATTGCCAGATCTGAAAGAAAGGGAGGCAGCAGGAGCCTTTTTTCAGTCTAAAGTCCCTTTTTTGCTTCCTCGGGGGGGTCTTTGCCCCGGTAGGAAAGCTCCAGCTGCACGGCTGCATACCACCCTCTTCCTCCTTCTTCTATTCCTCTTCCACGGCTGGGCCGGGATGCTCGAGAGCTGCTGCCAGATAAGGACTGAGAAACGAGGGCTCTCGGTTAGGATGGGGGTACACTGGAGTGGAGAATGAAAGGCGAGAGGGAGGGTGCACCAGAGAGTTCAATCTGTGAATGGTGCTATTTGCTTGAGTTCCCTGAAGCTAGCCAGAATTTGCCTCCTTCGATATCCTCGCGTCTTTAAGATAGAGATTAGTCTGCTGTTTCCCTTTGCACCCTCCTTACGCGTGGCTGTCGTAGCTTCTATTCCCAACTCTCCTTTTAATGCGGGTGGGGTGGGAGGGTAGAACCCGGGCCGGAACTCCCCTCACTGCAACCATTGTCTTTTGGGGACAAGTACCACTGTGAGAAAGCGTAAAGGGCCGATGGTTAAGTGGTGTTGTGCACATTGCGCCCAGTAGAGGGAGGCCTCTGCCTAAGGTCCCAGATGTCTGGGGACCCCGTGGGGATGAGCTTGGGGAGGAGAATGCTTTTTCTCCCCTCTTTCCTGGCCCAGCCATTTTGTGACCGAAGTCAGACCAGACCGGCACAGGGCCAAAGTGTTGGTGGAAAATGCATAGAAATGAGCAGAGCATTCCCCGATTCGAAATGAGCTCTCCCCTTCTCTTCTTCCACCTTAAAGTATTCCTTCTTAAAAATTCGGGACGAGTGTCTGTTTCTTCCTCTGTTATTGGTTAACCATATTTTTCCATTGCAAACGCTATACATTGAAGAAAAAACGAGTAGATTTAAGAATTGCCAACACGTATGTCTTCATTTCCTTGACAGTATAATTTTTCCTGGACATTTTTTCCTTTTTCATATTGTCAAGAAAACTTAAAATCTTTCCCTCCATGCAATATTACTTCTTGAGAGAGTCCCAGCTGTAGGACTATTCTGAATTAATTGCAAAGGCTGTAGTGTAGTGGAAAGAAAACTTGAAACTAGAAAAACGTGTTCAAATGTTGGGAACACAATATGTAACTCTGCTTTACCTCTGTTAGACCTTTTCTTCTCTTCTTGTAAGAGGATGTTGGTGATTCAATGAGACTGAGAGGGAGTTGTTCTCTAACCTCCCCACTCAGAGGCCGATGCATTGTCTGTCTGACCTCTCTCCTCTTCCCTCTGCTTCCGATTTTTCTCCCCAATTCACAAGTAACACCTGTGTCAATAAAGGCTGTTTTGCAACTCCTTCAGATGTTCGCAGCTGTGGAGGTTCTCGGAGATTTGATCTGCCCTTTATAGTTCACTTAGGCATGATCCTTAACATTCAAGGCATAGTAGCTATGTAACCCTGGGCAGGTCACAATCTGTAAATGCTCCAGGTAGCCCAGAGAAGGTTCTGACCTACATTAGTAGGAATTTGCTCAATCAGATTTCTCCATACCATTGACATCTCAGGTCCAATCCCCATGCTATATTAGTAACTATTTTCCTTCTCTCTCCATTCCATATTATTAACTATTTTATTTCTTTTTAGTCTTTCTAGTTATTAAGTTATTATTACTGATCTAGGCTACTTGGCATAGTTGTTTCTCTTACCTGTAAACTTTTTTGATCATCTGACCTTTCTTCTACATTTACTTTTCAAAATTTTGAAAAACTATCTTATTGCAGGAGAAATTAATAGTGACCTTAAGGAGATGGTAGTAGGAATAGTAAGTGTTTACTGTGTTCCAGGCACTTTACAAATATCTTACTTGAACCACACAACAACCCTAGGAGGGAGGTGCTATTATTATTCCCATTTTACAGTCTAGGAAACAGGTTCTTTATCTTACCCTGGGTAAGGATCACACAGCTAGTGAGCGTTGGAGGCTGGATGTGAATTCAGGACTTCCTTACTACATGTTCAGGTCTCCATCTATTACACTACTAATTGCTTTGTTTTTCTTTAAACATCCTTATATTTGTGTTGCAAACCCATGGAAGAAAAAGAAAGACTCCTTCAATCAGTATTATGAGGGAATATAATTTTATTTTTTAAAATTCTTTTACAAATAGTATATTATTTTTCTAAATACATGGAAAGATAGTTTTCAACATTCACCTTTGCAAAAATCTTAAGTTTCAAATTTTTCTCCCTTTTCTCTTTCCTCCCCAGAACAGCAGCAATCTGATATAGGTTAAATATGTGCAGTCCTTCTAGACTTATTTCCATATTCATCATGCTGCACAAAATAAAATCAGATCAAAAGAGAAAAAACAAGAAAAAACAAGGGAAAAAAAAAACAACCAAAGCTGAAAATGCTATGCTTTGATCCACAGGAATGTAACTTTAAAAAAATCAAATGCAAGAAAAAAAATCCTATAAGCTTTATGATTAAAACTTTATATTCAGTGTCACTGTATGGTCATATCTGCAACTCTATACAGAATAATTTTATAAGCATATAATCTAGCAATGCCTTATAATTACAAGTTATGTCTTATTAATGTTTTAAATTTTACTTGTGGTATGAAGCAATAAAGAGATTTTGGTAGAATTAGTTACAAATTACAAATTAAGTTCATTTATTGATGTATTTTAAAAAGATGAGACGAACCAATAAGGTTATTTATTTCATTAAACCAAAATTTTACAGTAACAAAATAAAATAAAGCAACAAAATAAAATCCTTGCTTATTACTCCATTGCTTAAATGAGCAATTTCTACAAACTAGCGTAGGCATAGTTCTATGGCTTATTCTTTTTGAAGTTAGTAGATAACTAGTCTCAAAGCCAAAACAAAACATGTGCGTCCTAGTCTAGGTTGGAAAATTGCTCCCCCTATTGTTAAAGGCACGGGAGGTTTTAAATCCTCCCTTGTAACAGGTGGGATTTATTTTACTAAAACAAAACAATACAAATCCTTATTTGCTGTGCAGAGCAGACTTTTCTGTCTTTAAGATGCAGCATTTTTAAGATGTTGCCCACTTGTCACATCCTCCTCTTTGCTTTCAAGGTAAGCTTAGGTTATGAGTACCATATGTTAAATCTTGGCTTTACCACTTCTGTATGTAAATTCGAAGCAATATTAATCCAGGATTTCTCTGCACCACCCTTTCTACCCCAACCCTGCCATTCAAAGCAACATTCGAATGCCTCCTTAGCAATTTTGTAGAAAGCCAAAGATAAGTGGATATATTTCTAGGCTTAACACTTGATTTTCATTGAACCGGACAAAGGAAAAACCAGTTAGCCACCAGTTAGCAGGAACCAGAATCCCAGATGTGTCGGAGACTTGAGCAAATTAGCGTTTCTCTTAGAAGCAGGAGCAGAAGCTCTGAGCTTCCCTGGGTGAGGCGGGGACTCCTAGTGGGCTGCAGTTACCCTCGAGGGTAGGGTGGAGGGGGATTGGTTGGTTATCACTGTGCCCTTACTCTCTCTGGACGCCCCCTGCTTTCCTTGCAGGGATCGCGGCGCGCGCTCTTGCAGCAGTCTCTCTTCTGGCCCCGGGCTAAAGCAGCCCGGGGCGCTGCCATAACAACGGCCAGGACGCCCGAACCTTAGGTCAAAGCTGCCGCCGCCGCCGCCTGGGAAACCATCTTTTTCCCGGGACCAACAGTGCGGCGGCGGCGGCGGCGGCGGCCGGAGGAGCGAGGAGGAGACCGGAGACACGGCGGAGTCTCGGTGCTAAGGAGACTGCATCGGCGCCCGCCCCCTCCTGTTGCCGAGGGATTGGCGCACCAACATGGTAAGCTGAAGCCGCGCCGCAAGCTGGAGGGAGACCCCCCCCCCCCGAGAGGCGGGGTATGCAACGGCTCGGGGGTCCCTGCAAGCAGCCGCCCTGGAACCCTTTAGCACTGCTCGGGGCCAGCCTCCAGCCACCGTTGTTTCTTTTCTTTTCCCTCCCTGTCATCCCCCTCTGCAGCCCTTCCAGAAACACGTCTACTATCCGTTCGCCGGTGGCCAGGAGGGCCAGGTGCCTACTTCCAGCTCAACGCTGCATTGCCCGGCCCGCTCCACCGTGTCTGGGGTGGCCGGCATGGCCACGGGCGGCGCGGGGCCCTTTCCCTTCTTCCAATTCCGGCCTCGGCTCGAGAGTGTGGATTGGAGGCGGCTCAGCGCGATCGACGTGGACAAGGTCGCTGGCGAGCTGGACTTCCTCACGCTGCAGGAGAACATCATGAACATCACCTTCTGCAGACT
The DNA here is from genome assembly GCF_016432865.1 of Antechinus flavipes. Taxonomy (NCBI): domain Eukaryota; kingdom Metazoa; phylum Chordata; class Mammalia; order Dasyuromorphia; family Dasyuridae; genus Antechinus; species Antechinus flavipes. Next base: position 148,846,591 of record NC_067400.1, on the reverse strand, counting down.
GGAAGACGAGAAATGTCATCACTGCCAATCCGGGGTGGACCCGGTGCTGCTGAAGCTCGTCCGCCTGGCCCAATTCACCATTGAGTACCTGCTGCACTCGCAGGAGTTCCTCACCGCCCAGCTGCAAGCGTTGGAGGAGAAACTGCGCCTGGCCCTGGGCGAAGTGGAGCAGAGCAAGAAGTTGCTGGCCAAACAGGGGGCGGAGATGAGGCTGCTGAAGGACGAGTGCAAACGGAGGAAGAAGATGATAACCACGCAGCAGATGATGATTGAGGCAAAAGCCAGCTATTACCAGGTAGGTAACTGCGCCCGATGAGCCTTTGAGTGAATGCTGTATTGTTTTGTGTGAAAAGTCCTATTTTTTATGCGGGACTGCGTTCTTGGATAACTCCACCCCCACTCGTCCTTGGAATGCATTGCCTACTACAGAAATACCCTTCTTCAACTAATGCAATAGTTTCCAAGGCTTCCCAGTGGATAGGCTTAATGACAGATGGCATATAGATTCTTCCATTGTAAACTAAGAGACGAATTATTAATTGAATAGTAGCAGCTATTGCTTTTTGTTGGAAGCATCTTCAAGGTATAATGCTAGAAATCCTTTTCCATATCCCTCATAACTGATGACAAAGAAAATCAAGTGTGTGTATATGTGTGTGTGTATATATGTGTATGTTCCAATTGAAGTAAAATATTTAAAGGCCTGAAATATTAAAATTTCTGAAATTTCTTATTGCCATAGTATGTTATTATTTTTTAAAATAGAGAGCATGTCATTCATTTTTCTTTGTATACACAGTGCCTAGCATAGGGATAGGTGTTTTAAAAATGCTTATTGATGAAGAAGCTGGAAGTTGATAGCACTGCAAACAAGTTACCCTGAGGAAATTTCTAAGCAGGGACATCAGATTGATAAAATTTAAAAGCATATCCTAAGTTAGTGCTTTTCATTTAATGGCTCATGCTTGCAAAAAGTATATGAGGGCTTCTTGCAAAAACTTCTCTAATGGCACCTTAATCAGAAAAAAATTGCTTATGAATATTATGAAAAGTATATTTAATTACCCTGGGGATTCATATGTTTGGTTGATGGTTGGTGAGTGAAAAATAAAACAGGTTCATCTGGCTAAAAAAAGAAAAAAAAGTTGAGGAGTGGTTCCCTGGAAAGCTAGGGGAAAAAGCAGGGAAAAACTCCCTCATGAAAGGAGAGAAAAGTAAACATAAATAGTAGGAGTGGATGGATAGCCAATGGTATCAAAAGAGAGGGTAAGAAGGAAAGAAGTATGAGAAGAGAGATTTGAATTTTGTAATTAAGAGATTATTGGTTTCATTGGAAGGAGAAGTAGGAGTGGCTCAGTGAATGAAAGGTACAGAATTATAGGTAATGAGTATAAATGACCTGGAGCCTAATAGAGAAAGGAGGAGAAACAAGGTTATGATTTGACAACATGAGAGGTGGAGGGAAGTTTTTAGAAATGTGTAGATATGAGCATGTAAGCAGGAAAGGAAACAGTAGATAGGAGAGAGTAAAGATTGGGGAAGGGGGTGATTGAAGGGGCAATTCCCCTGGAATGGATTAGGATCAAAGGGTCAAATAACAGAGTTGACTTGGCAAGAAGAGCCATCTCTTTGTCAGACTAGGGTAGGCTTTTTAATCTGTGTCCCCGATAGATTTCAACAGCTTCATTCACTTAGGTGAGGGAGAATTACATCTTTATTTTCATTTACTTTTAACTGAAATTTATCTTTTCCTTCAATTATTCAAAAAATGTAACTCTGAGAAGGGATTGATAGGCTTCATTAACCTGCCAAAGGGGTCTATGATCCCTTCAAAAGCTGAGAATCCTCAGTTTAGAATGTAAAAAGAGAATGGGTGATAGCTTCACTTGAAATCCTTCCCTGTCCACTGGTTCTGCTGATGGCAAACATCCCTGTGTCATCATCAAAAATGCTTAAAAAAACCCTGATCCTCGAAAGTTGCTTTCCAATAATCTTCCTTTCTTTCATAGTGAAACTTTAGAAAAAGCTATTTGCTTTTATTGATTCTATTTTCTTTTCATTTCTTTCTTTTTCAATCTTCCAACTTAATCAGTCAGCTGAAACTGCCTTCTTCAAGTAATAATAATGATAATAATGATAGTTCTATTACTACTATTGCTACTGCTGCTACTACTACTACTGATAATAACTATGATTTATACAATAGCACATACTTTGTGCCCAGCACCAAATCCAATGGCCTCAATCTTCATTCTTGATTATTTTGCAATATTTTATACTGTTGGCCTCCAACTTTTCGCCTGAATATTCTATTATTTTTGAGTTCTATGACAGAAATTTTTCCTACTCCTTATATGTGGCTGATCACTCCTTTCTAGTCTCTTTTGCTGGACTACCATATAGGCTCCTTTATGTGTATATATAGAACTCTGCCCTGGGCCTCCTCTTTTCTTTCTGTGTTGTCTCACTTGATCTCATTAGCTTCCATGGGTTCAGCTATCATCTCTGCTATGATTCCCACATTTGTATATGCAACTCATATCTTTCCATAACCTCATATATGCAATCACTTGTCAAATCTTATTGACTTAACCTCCACAGCATTTCTCATATATGTCTTTTTTGTCTTTACTCACATGGCCATCACCCTAGTTCAGGCCTTTATCACTTCACTCCTTACTTATTGCAGCTGTTTTTTAATTGGTCTTCTTGCAAGATTATGTGCAGAGCCAGCCAAAGGGATATTCCTAAAGCATAGATCTGATTATATCCCTCCTGTACTCAAGAAGCTGAATTGGCTCCCTATTACTTGATTATAGAAACATACTCAAGAAGCTAAAGTGGCTCCCTATTACTTGATTATAGAAATTTGCCATTTCTTTTTCCAGTTCACTTTATTGACAAGAAAACTGAAGTAACCAGGGTTAAGTGGTTGCCAAGGGTCACACACTAATATTTTGAGACTAGATGTGAACTTACAATGATAGTCTTTCCGACTCCAGGCTCAGCACGACCTGATATAGAAGATGCTTAATCAATGTTAAGGGATTGATTGTAGATCTGTGTGATTGAAATGGAAAGAAACTGCAGCTCATGGGAATTAGGAAGTTTGATATACTGGGAGATCAAGGTGTTTGAAAGGTCATTAGAAGTGTAGGGTAATTGTGATAAAGAGGAAGATTATGAGAGAACAGCAACCAGGATCTAAGGTATAGAAGGAGTAAATATCAAAGGAGGAGAGGTAGATTAATTTTATATTTAGGAAGAGAAGACTAAAGATGTTAAATGACTACCTGGATCAAATTAAATATGAAAGTCAGAATTTGAACCCAGAGCAGTTAGTGCTTTTTCCAGGATACCAGGCTGCTTCAAATTCATTGCTGTATTTCAGGTGTTGACTGAGGTTATGTCCTTCAAATTATGTGACTTTGGACTGTTTTTTTTTTTTAATTCTTCTATCTACTACTAATATGTGGCATGTATTGGACTGAGCCCTTTTGTAAATATTATCTCATATCATCCTGATAGATCTCAATAAGTTATATACTATTGTTATCCTCATTTTATAATTGAGGAAACTAAGATAGAGATAAGGTTAAATGATTTGCCCAGGGTTACACAGCTATTAAATATCTAAAACCAAAGTTGAAACAGGTTTTTCTGACTCCAGACCCAGTGCTCTGTCCACTATGCCGTTAGCTCTTTTATCTTTATATTATCTTTAATTAATAGTTTTTCTGCCTTCTTCAAGGTCAGAAGTTATTTATTTCTGCTGTAATTGTACGTATGAGAAGCTTCCTTTTTTTTTCTTGGTAAATAAAATTCATTTCAATAAACAAGTATTATATGTCTGCTGTGGGCAATTATTATTTCACTAAGGTGTTTTCTTTCTTGTTTAAAAAGATTTGATAGATAGCTATTATAATCTTAAATTTTAATAGTCTTTTCATTTACATTGTGTATGCTATTTTTTTGGTTCTGCTTTCTTCACTTTGAGTTTTTCCAGATCATATCATGTTCTCAAGATTTCTCATATCCATGATTTCTTAATACATATTTTTTTATCCCTTTCTCACAGATTATTCTATTTTCTAATCAACAGGCATCCCCTTTATTTCCATCTCACTGCCATCACAAAAGAACAGCCATGAATATTTTAGTATATAGCAGACTTTTCTATCTTTATTTTGCTCTCTCATAGTTTAGCCTGACTTGAGGATGGGCTAAATACCCTTGATAGGCTGCTATTTGGTAAATTTCATACTTCTGGTTGGGGCCTTCATTTCAGGGAAGATGTTCTTCACAACAAAGAAATTTTCGTTCAAGAAGGGCCCAAAAATTCATTTGAAAAAAGCCAAGTTCAGTAATCATGATATGAATCCTTATAGGAGAGTTAGAGGAAGAAAGCAACATCTGGAGAAGAATGATTAAGTCTGGATCATCACAGACCAAAGGAGTTTATTAGTAGTGAGGTCTATGGAATTGAGGTTGCAGGGATTCAATTCTAATATAGGCAAATGATCCTTCTTTTATATAGCAATCCTTCAAATATTTAAAAACTTCAGTTGTCTTTAACTCCTCCTCTCCCCACCTTCCCCAGTTCTTTCGATTGATCTTTGTGTAGTGCTATTTTAAATTTTTACTCTATCCTGGTCAAATTTATTATTTGGGTACATCTCTGCTTGGCAATGCCCTTCTTTAAATGGGACACCCAGAATATGGAAACTTTACATATATTGGGAAATATCACTTCCATGGTTCTAGAAACAAACCTTCTGTTATTGCGACTCAGGATGGTATCTGCTTTTTTGACTTCTGTGTCACAACTAGACTTTTTTTTTTTTTAACAACTAGGACTTTTTTTTTTTTAATATTAACTGATTTCCACACATGTTCTTTTTACACTGTATTGGTGCTGTTAGTTTCTAAAATTCCAAATGCCAGACTGCATTTATCCAGATTAAATTTAATCCTATCAGATTTTACCTATCTTTCCAGCTTGTTGCAATCTTTTTGGATCCTGATTCTGTTGTTTAGTGTTATTAGCCATCTTTCTGAGCAGTGGATCATCTGCAAATTGGATAAGTCTGCCATCTGTAGCTTTATATCATTAGTAAACCACATTGCACAAAACAGTATCAAGAGCAGCATCTCTGACACTCAATCATCTATCCTCAGCTTGTTTTTCTTCAATTACTCTTTAGGCATCATCATCACTCAAACAATTCCAAGTTGACACAACTTTACCATCTTTCACTCCTCTTCTCTCCATTTGTCCACAATGAAACTTCAGAGATTTTATTTAAATGCTTTGCTGAATCTAGGTCTTCTAAATTTAAAGCATTTCATTGATTTCCCAGGCTAGTAACTATCACAAAAGAATTTGAGATGAGCCCTGTATGACTTGATGAGTCCATGCTGGATTATAGTGGTCACATTTTCTCTTTCTAAGGGCTCAGAAACAAAACCATTTCTTTGTATTACCATTTTAGAGTTTTGTCAAGAATTTAGACCAAAACTCACCCATACTTAGAAAATCTTCCTCCTTCTACCTGCTCTGGAAATTGGCCCATTTGTTGACTTTAAATCTGATGATATCTCTCTCATTCTCCACAGTGATCACCAACATTAAGCTAGCAATCATCTTTGAGATTTTTCTTTTAAAAACATGTTTTTATTTATTATTTTTTATTTTTACAGTGCCTAAATTTTCTTCTCTATCTGTTTCTAGTCTCCTCTTTGTTTCCAGTATAATGAAAAATATTGGTGTTTTGTTTTGTTTTGTTTTAAGAAAAGACAAGAGAAAAAATGAGCTAAACCAATCAATTCATTGGAAAAAAATCTACATATATATATTCCATGGCCTTGGATCTCTGGCCTCTACAAAGGAATGTGGGGGAGGGGGAAAGGGAGGACATCTCATAACCTTCAAATTCTTTCATTCCCCTGATATATAATTCATTAGGACCAGGTGACATAAATTGATTAATAGCAACTTGCTACTCTCATCACCTTGTTATTTATCTTGTGTTTTGATAACTTGTCATTTTTATGTTGTCCTTTTCAACTGACAAAATGTATATATAATCTCCAGTCCCACTCTCTCCCCTGAGCTTCAGTCTCAAACAAGCAACCTCTTGATATAATTTTATAATTATATATAATTTTTTATATAATTTTGATATAATATACATAATTTTGATATATTATTTGGATATAATTTGGAAAGATGAAAAATCACAGCAACTGACAGATCAGTCTAAAATACTGAGATATGAAGTAGAGAGTCCTTGTGTTGGGGTAGATGTGGGAAGGGGGGGGACCTTTTAGCATTGATCAAGAGTCTGAGGCTGAAATATGACTAGTCACAGGTGTTTTGTATTGTAATAACAACAAATGCTGTAGTAGCATTACAGTTATTACCATATTTAGTATGAAAGGATTGTTGGCCTTTTCCACTAGTATTTTTGGTATCACCTATAGATCCTATCTGCTAGCAAGAATGTTAATTTTTGATTAAAAAAAAAAGAGGGGCGATGAATGTATGCCATTTATTTATTTTCATTGAAATTTAATTGGAAGAGTACTTCTTGTGACTTAGAAATATATCTTTCAATTTTACAGTGTCATTTTTGTGAAAAGGCTTTTATGAATCATGCTTTTCTGCAAAGTCATATTCAGCGACGCCATCCTGAAGAATCTCACTTTGGTATGTACCCTAAGTTTATTTTTTTTAAGATGCAGTTTTCTAGCGAAGGTCATCACTTTTTCCCTTTTACTATGAAGTCTAGTATATGTAGTACAAGGCTCTACTCTTTTCAAAGGAGATATATTAGCACTTTATGTGTCTGAAGATCTGTATATCTATGACTTGTAAGCACATAACTGGTCTATTGAAATGGTTTTCCAGTGACCCTTTCCTAAAGTCATGATAATAATGCTGAACAATAAAAGACTTGGAATTTTTGAAAACTTGATTCCTCCCCTTTTTCTTCCTCTCCTCACTACCAGATAATATTTTTACTTCTTTTTTTCTTTGAGTAGAAGAACATTTTTCCATATTTCACATTATAAACTATAATTGGATAGTTGGACTTAGCTCATAAATTGTGGAAATAGGTAGAACAATACAAAACAGAATTTCTCTTAAATGTATCTTTCTTCAAACAATAGTAGTTTTTGTTCAATCATTTAGGAGAGCCAACTCATGTTTTTTGGTGTAATATAATGCGTCTGTAAGATGGGACAGTTGAGATAAAATGATGCAGTAGAAGAAGAGCAAAAAAGTGAAAACACTTGGCATATCCTTCAGGCCTTATGTAATTGTGTTACTCAGGTCCTGGAGTGTGAGAAATCTTAATAGTCCCTCACCAAATAACTTCATTTCTTGGGTACCTAATAGATGTCATGCATAGAGAATTGGGGAACAAGAACAGTAATCCCTGTCCCTCCTCACTGGAAAAAAATAAATCAGTGTGACAATTTGACTGTTGAAGAATCAGGGAAAAGATATACTAAATGGTCCAGAAAGAACATAATATAAATGAATTTGGGCTGAAAGTGGAACTTCATTAAGGCATTCCAAAATGATTTTCATATTACTGTGTTTTCTTGATGAGATCTCATAGAAAAAAAAATTAGTTCATTATATAGATATTTGTGTCCAATTTAATTTATTACAAGTATAACAAAATACTTGTTGAAATGAATTAAATTGAATTATTTGAATAACTTTCTTTATTCATCTTTTCCTCCCAAAAGTATTCTCAGTCACTATTTATTACAAGAATGCTGATTTTTAGAACTTAATGTGTCTTTTACATTGTCTTGTTTGTAAATATGTGATTATGTAAATATGATTTGTTAATATAGGATTATTTAGTACTTTAAATAGATTGGAATAGTTCAACACTATTCTTACTATTTTTCATCAGTATTGACTTTATTAAAAGTTTCAAATCAGATCCTTATAACTATCAGAGAGAAAGAAGTAAAATTTTCTTTTTTAGGAGCATTTTCAATGAGAAGTGGGAAATTTCAATAAGACATCTGATTATTTTATTTATATAACGTCAGATAATTAAATTGATTTGTTTTTGTTGAAAACAAATTGTTTTGACATGGTGTTAATGCTGTTTCAGTTAAAGTCAGACTATATCTTTGAAAAATTCTAAGTAATTTTCATAGTGAATTGGCCTCTTTCATTTTATGAAATTAAAATTAATTGGGATCAGTTACTTCTTCTGAACTTGTTTTCTTGCTTGTGGAATGAATTTTAAAGATTTTTGCCTCTCTTTTTATCTTGCATCTTCTTGCTCCTTTTATTTTGACTTCTTCTTTCTAAAATAGTCATGTTGTACTTTGTTCTATTCTCATTCCTCCCAAGTTCACCCCCTTCTAATTAAAAAACATTTTAAAGACTGGGTCTTCTTATATTACCCAAAAGGCAGAGCATGGCCACTTATGGGATTAATCCCAATATTTTTAGACATGGGATCTTCGATCTACTCTGTTTCCATTATGGGCCCATTTGTTTTTCTTTGAACAGCTGGTGGCCCTCTGCTGTCATCATATCAGTGCCAGACTTCACATGGACACCTAATTGCATTATAGCCCTACCACAGCTCAGAATTCCCAAGCCCAAGTAACCCGCCAATCTCAGTGTTTCCCAAAGGAAGGATTAGGACATATGCCTCTGAACCAGACCTAATTAATTTTTATCTTGTACATATTGAGAGATTCATATCCTTCTATTTGGATCTTTTGCTGCTAAATGTGATATTGTTGCTCTTCTAAATGCCAGAATTGATGATATTGTATTTACCATGTCCATTTCTGGATAAGCTACAAGACTATTATTGGCTTTCCCCACAAGTTTCAGTCTCATTCTGGGCTCTTTGTAGTAAATCAATCATTTGGCATTTATTACACACCTACTATGTGTCAGTATTACTCTAGGCAAATATCCTGTTTAAAATATAGGAAAGGCAGTTAGTGAAGTGATTGTAGCTCAGGAAAGAGAAGAGGGCTGAATGACTAAATCTAAGGATTATCCTCATAGACATTACAGTTGAACCCATGAGAAGTGATGATTTCACTAAGCAGGTTAGTATAGAAGGAAAAGGGGAGAGGCCCCAGGACAAAGCTTTGGGGGGACATTCATGGTTGGTTGATATACCACTTGGTTGACAGATCATCAAAGGAGAACAAATATAAGGGGTCAAAACAGATAGGAGGAAAACCCTAAGAACAGAAGGCAGTGTCATTAAAACATAGAAAGTAGAAGAGTGATCCAGGAGAAGGTAAGCAACACTGTGGCATAAAGATCATTAAGGACTGAAGATGTAGCAGTGCAGAAATCGCTATCCATTTACTGCTATATAGATAAGGAAGTTGAAGCAAAAAGGAAGTTGAAGTGACTAGCCCACACAGCTAGGAGAATCTGATCTTCTTGATTCCCAGCCTAGCAGTCATTGCTCATTAATATCAATTAGCTTTTTTTTTGGGGGGGGGAGGGCAGGAGATGGAAAGGAGCATATATTATGTCCCTACTTTATTCCAGGCACTATACTGACTGTTTTATAAATAATATCTCTTTTGATTCTCCTGCTAGGTAGGAAGTGTTACTATCACCATTTTCAGTTGAGGAAACAACTAGAAAATGTCTTAAGGCTGGATTCAAATTCAGGTTTTCCTAACTTCATGTTCAGCGCTCTATTTATTGCACCATCTTGCTTATATTGCATATAAAAAGATATGCCCCCACATTTTGTTATCATTCTTCCATTCATACTGTTACAGAGGCATAATGTATATTGTTTCCCATTTCTACTTACTTTGTATCAGTTTATATAAGTCTTTTCATGCTTCTTTGGCTTCTTTATTTTTTTTTTTTGTTTCATACAGCACAATAATATTCCATCTCATTAAGAGTTCTTAACTTTTACTGTCTTTACTTAACCTTTTGGCAGTCTGGTGAAGACTAGAAACTTTCTCAGCATGATATTTTGTATAATATAAAATAATAAGATTATACACAGAAACATGCATATTTCTATGTATAAGTATGTGACTATACACACATACTATATAAATTTTAAATACATAGGATTTCAAAGGAAACTAATTATATTGAAATAACAGTTATCAAAATATTTTTAAGTCAGCACATGGATCCCAGGTTAAAAACCCCTACATTATGTTACATTATTATGTATTATGTATGTTACATTATGTATTATGATACATAATTTGTTTAGACACTCTTCAGTTCCATTTCTTTGTTACTACAGAAAGTACTACTATAAACATTTTGACAGCTAATTGACCTAGGCAATAAGAGTGCTTAGACCTCTGGAGTCCAAAAGATTCAACTTCTTGAATTCAAATCTGGCCTTAGATATGTTCTAGTTGTGTGACCCTGAGTAAGTCATCTAATTCTGTTTGCCTTAGTTTCTCATCTGTAAACTAGGTTGGAGAAGGAAATGAAAAACCACTCCAATAAACCCTAAATGAGATGACAGAGTCAGACATGACTGAAAAATGACTGAACAATAATAACAATAAATGTTTTGGTGCATATAAGACTTTCCTTTTTCTTATTACTGGATCTCTTATAATATTTTTTGAGCAGTTGGATCTCTGGATCAAAGAATATTTTAGTCACTTCCTTAGCACAATTCCAAATTATCTTCCAGATTCACAGATCTATTAGCTGGCCTTTGTATATTCTTCCAACTTTGAAAATTCCCAGCTTTTTTCATCATTGTCAGTTTTCAGGGTATAAGGTGAAATCTTAGAATTGTTTGATGTCTTGCTCTCTTAATTTTTGAGCAAATTTCACATCATTGTTAATAGTTTGCAATTCTTCTTTGAATAGTAGTTTACTCACATCCTTGGATCACTAATTTTGGGGGGAGTGACTTTTGACCATATAGTTGTTTTAGTTTCTTACATATCTGAGACATAATATCCTTATCAAAAATATTTCATGCATAGATTTTTCTAGTAGACTATTTATTTCCTTGTTTATTCCTGAATTTTTATTTGTGCAAAAGTTTTTCAGTTTAGTGTAATCCTCGTGAATATTTATAATTTTACACTTCTATGTATTCTAAAAGTTACGGATTTTATTCATTGAGAACTTCATCTCTAATCTATTTTTTCCAAATATATTAAAAAATTTTCAATATTCACCTTTACAAAACTTTGTGTTCCAAAATTTTCTTCTTCTCTCCCTTTCTTCACCTAAAATAGCAAATAATCTGATATGTTAAGCATCTATAATTCTTCTAAACATATTTCCATATTTGTCATGCTGCACAAGAAAAATCAGAGCAAAAGGGGAAAAATATGAGAAAGGGGGGGGGAAGTAAATGACAACAAAAAAGTGAAAATATTATGCTTTCATCCACATTCAGTCTCCATAATTTCTCTCTCTGGATGCAGATAGCTCATTCCATTACAAGTCTATTGGAATTGTCTTGAAATACTTCATTGTTGAAAAGAGCCAACTTCATCACAGTTGATGATCACATAATCTTGTTGTTGTGTACAATGATCTCCTGGTTCTATTCATTTCACTTAGCTTCATTTCATGTAATCTTTCCAGGCTTTTTTGCAATGTTTTTCATTTTCTATATAGAACAATAATATTTCATTACATTCATATACCATGATTTTTTCAGCCATTTCCCAACTGATGGGCATCCACTCAATTTCCAGTTCCTTGACACTACAAAAGGGGGTACCACAAACATTTTTGCATATATGGATTCTTTCCCCTCTTTTATGATTTCTTTGGGAAAGTAGAGACACTGCTAGATACAAGGGTATGCACAATTTTATAGTTGTTTAAGATAGTTTCAAATTGGTCTCCAGAATGGTAAATCATTTCACAACTCCACCAACAATATGTTAAATGTCCCAGTTTTCCCACATTACCTCCAACATTTATCATTATCTTTTCCTGTCATCTTAGCCAATCTGATAGATGTGAAGTGGTACTTAAAAATTTTAGGTTATCTTAATTTGCATTTCTCTAATCAATTATGATTTAAATATTTTTTCATATGACTAGAGTAGGCTTTAATTTCTTTATCTGAAATTGTTTATTCACATTCTTTGACTATTTATCAATTGGGGAATGTTGTATTCTTATAAATTTGAGTCAATTCTTTATATATTTTAGAAATGAGATCTTTATGAGAAACACTGGTTCTAAATTCCCCTCCTCCCCCTAGCTTTCTTGTTTTCTTCTAATCTTGGCTGCATTGGTTTTATTTGTGTAAAACTTTTTAAATTTAATGTAATCAGAATTATCTATTTTGCATTTCATAGTGTTCTTTGGTTCTTCTTTGAACATAAATTCTGCCCTTTTCCACATATCTGAGAAGTAGACTTACCCTTGTTCTCCTAATTTACTTATGGTATCATTTGTTATACCTAAATTATGAACCCATTTCAACCTTATCTTGGCATAATGTATTTAACATCTAATCTTTTTATTAAGTGGATTTAACATTTCCAAAGGAAGTAGGAGGCTAGATTCTCAGTAGTTTTCCTTGTTATAATGCCTTTAATTACTTTAAAATTTAGGGATATTTAAATATCTAATTTTGTAGTGATTAGTAGCATAGTTGTTTTTGTTTTTCAGTCAGTTTATTCTTCAGGACATTTCTCTTATTGTTTCAAGTAGATTTACTTCTTTCATATGAAAGTTATACAATATGGTGTTAAAAGTGCATTGAATAAACCAAGTAAATATTATTATTGGTCTTTGAAAATAGCTTGGTAGCATATTGAAAACCAAAATAGGAAAAGTATTAAATATTTTAATCTATTGCATTTAGACTTTTTTAGGTATGATATTCATCTCCCTCAGGATTTAGTTCTTATGAAAGGTAGTAAGATATGGTAGGGAAATTTTGGTGTCAGAAGACATGACTTGAACTTTTAGATCTGATACTTATTAGCTCTATGATCTTAGGCAAGATATCAGACTTATTACTTCTCTGAGTCAGTTTATTTGTAAAAATTGGAGATGATAATATTTGACATACCTACTTTATAGGGTCTTTGTAAGGAAAGCATTTTGTAAACCTTAAAGATCAACATTCTATCTTATATTCACTAAATAAACGTAATCATGGTGATTATTTTCCTTAATATCATAAGGTGAGATGACCAAGTGCCCTGAAAAACATCATTTTCTTTTGCCTTTGGGAATATATTAAAAATTATAATTCTTTTATTTACTTTTCAGACTATAATTTGTGATTATTAATGATTATTTTAAAATAATTATTATTAACTAAAAGCAGTAGTACATTTAATAAGATATAATTTTGTTACATTTGTTTAAATTTATAGCAAGAATGTCATAGATACGATTCAACTTTTGCTGTAATTTGTCAATTCCTTGATGACTATGATTATCATACTTTTAAAGGATCAATATAAGTTAAACTGTATAGATTATCCCAGAATGGTATGGTTTTTACCATTCCTTGATATTGTATCTTTATGAATCATGAAAAGTCACAATCTTCAATGACCTGTGGAAAGATGAATACGATAAAAGTAGGTGGGTTGCAACTTATTACCAATCATGCCTTATTCAGAGAAAGTGGCAAAAAGACATTGTCCATAGTGTTTATGGCTGGAAACGTAAGTGGGACAGACAATGGAAGAAATTAAAGACAGCTCATGTGATATATATTTACATTCCTCCCCCTCCTATATATTTAAGCAAAATTTTTCAGCATGGCTGATTGATTTTCCACTCTGTTGTCCATACCTTTCATGTTCACAACATACATGCACTAATATTTATTTCTATAATTATATGTGTGTGTGTATACATAATCACAATATAACATACATATATATGTATATGTACAAACCTGTGTTGGCCTTTTCTTCCCCACTTGTGTATGTATGTGTGTGTGTGTGTATGCATGTACACACACACACACACATATACATATCCATGTATATATTTTCATACACATATCTGTCTGGTCCTTCCTTTCCCCATTTACCTCTTTTTAAAAATTAGTTTCTTGTCCATTCAGCATAAGTAGTCTTAGCATTTCTAATAATTACCTTAATGGTCACTGTGGCACTGAATTTTCCACAGAATTCCCATGAAAAGGAAAACATTGTGATAACCAGATAAATGATGGTGGCAGAAGTTGCAGCCTCATAGCAGAAAAAAGTCTTTTCTTCTTCTAGTGAAAAGACTGATTGTGGCTTCTGATCCTAGAAAAAGAATCTTTGTGAAGAGGTCAAGGTATTAAAAACCATAGGGCTGCAGTTGCTGTGAATTTTCCCTTATCCCTTCTGGCCACTATTCACTGGGTTATATTCTAGCCAAACTCATACTATATCATTAAACCTAGTGATTGAGGTACTGCATTAAAAGAAAAAAAAAAGCTCCTTCAGTGCCTATGATGTAATATGAACTCCATAAATATTAAATCATGAAAACAAACCTAAGTAGCCTAAAATAATCAACTATACTTCCCAAATGACAATTGATTCTTTTTTTTCCCTGATAGGATCAAATCTATTACATTTTCACCTATTTAATGTTTTAAAAAATATTGCAAACTTATTTTCCCTGAAGGAGACTCTAGGAAGAAGTCCCAGACTGACAGGCTACAGACTGAGATTGAAATGCTGAAGGAGCAATTACAACTCACCAAATCTCAGTTGGAAGCTGAGCAGCAGGCTCATATGGTCAGGTTTTCTAAGGTATTATTTTTGATTTTGATGATTTCTAATAACTTCTTAATTTGTGAGTAACAACCCCCATATGGAATTGTATAACTGAGTGTGGGAGATAATGAAGTTATAATTTATTATCAGTAAATGTTTGATTTGTATGCTGATTTTATATAACCATATAACCAGAGTCATAGAAGGCAGCATAGTCTCATGGAAAAGGATATTGCGTCTGGAGTGAGAAGAGTAGGATTAAGATGATGTGTCTTCTACTTATAAGATGAGTTGGTTGAAATGTTCATTAAGGTCTCTTCTAATTCTAAATCCATGATGCCCTGATGGTGTTATGAACAGGAGACAGAGGACTTCACAAGGATTGGCAGTATATGCTTGTCTCTCTTCTACCCTTTCTATCTAGCACCTCATCATCTATAGCACTTGTCAGGAAATACTTGCTTTGTTTTCATGAAGACTTAATGACAGAGGTATTCCATAATATTTTGTGTAGAACAGAGATTTCAGGCTCTGGACCCATAACACCCCAGAGATTAAAATGTGGAGAGCCAGATTAAAATGTAATTGGGAAATGCTTAACAAAATAAATAAAATGCAATAAATAATGTCAGTTTGTGATTGTCTGCAAGGATCTGTTTCTATATGAGTTTGATACTATTGATGTAGAATATCTTACTTTATATAAAAAAATAAATAAATAAGAAATTGGTTCCTTAATCCCTTGTATCCACTGATGATGGCAAAATAAATCCTGATAAGATGAGGCATTTATTTGGTTTTTGTTAACGTTTCCATATTGATTTCATTCATGTCTTACCAGCCTCTTGGTTTTCTAGATATTTGAGTGCCTGTAGGATGGTTGTCATCTATTGTTTTTCTCATTCTCCAAATAGTATATGTCTTTATTGATTTAAACATGTGCTATAATTTTCTTTCCTCCACATTTGTTAAGATGGATTACAAGTCCTGGTAAGTATATAAGAAGAAAAAAACCCACAAAATGTTAGATAGAAACTTGGCTCTCATTAGAAATTCTAAATATTTTATGTGGGAAAATCTTAATGTTGTCATAGTTGATTTTGACTGAATGCCATTTCATTCAGTAAATAGTGACATTATAGCCATTAGCATAAGAAGGCCCTAAGAACTTGCATATTTTGAGAGCCATAAAGACAAAGCGATATATTCAGGGAAAGTTAGATCTATTAATTCTAATATAATGATTTTTAATTTTAGTAATCAAACTAAACTGAAGAAAGACTACATGGTTACAACTTATTCTTATATATGTAAATGAGCTGTCATATTTAATTTTTAAAATAATTTTGCATTTGTTACATGTTAGAACTATGAATGCAATGTATTAAACTAATTTCAGGAATATGAAATCCAGAAATCAAAAGAGGAAGAAATTCTGAAGTCATTTGATAAATGGAAAGAAGAAGAAAAAGAGAAGTTAATTGATGAAATGGAGAAAGTAAAAGAGATGTTTATGAAGGAATTTAAAGAATTAACTTCTAAGAATTCAGCATTAGAATATGTAAGTATTAAATCTACAATTTCTAGCTTACTAAATGTAGTTCTACTTGTTTTTTAAATTATATATGTTATTTAAATATTCCTAAAAATTTAATTTCATATAGTACCTTAATGCTTATACTTTATAATATGATTCTTAACTTGGAATCATTGATTTCTGGGGGTCCATGAGTTTAGATGGATAACAAAGTACATTTTAAAAATTAATTTCTAACTGAAATCTAGCATTTCTTTCAATTATGAATTGTTAAAGAAATTATTCTATGGACTCCATAAACCGTCCAGTGAATATATGACACAAAAATGGTTTAAAAACCCTGTTTTTAATAGTCTTTTAAAAATCAATTGGTGCATGACTTAGGCCAGTGCTGTGGAGAAGTGATTACTTTGGGAGATAATTTCTTTTTTTCCATTAAAATTTTTTTAATTCACTTTGAACTCAAATACATGAACATTTTACTTATTTATATACAACACACTATAAAAAAGAGGATTCAATATAAAACCACAAATTTCCATCTCACACTGTTTTTTAACTGTATAAGAAGTACTAGACATTGTTTTCAAAACCATTCTTTTTTCTGTGCTTCCTTCTACGTTTTCATTTATTCTATGCTGTGCACTTCTAATTTTTTTCTCCCTCCTTATTCTGCCCTAGATAAGGTTACTATTAGACCTCGAAAAAAATATATATATATGTATGTGTGTGTATGTGTGTGTGTGTGTGTGTGTGTGTGTATACTTACATATATATATATGTAGAACCATACTATACATACTTCTATTAGTTCTTCTCTGGAGGTGAATAGCATCTTCCTTCATAGGTCTTTGTAGTTGATTTGAATATTTATATTATTCAAAATCACTTAGTTGTTCAAAGTTGTTCTTACAACAGTATTGCTGTCCTGTGTACCATATTCTTTTTGTTCTGCTCATTTTATTCTTCATTATTTCATGAAAGTTTTTTCTTTTTTTTCTAAAACCAATTAACTCATCATTTATTATAGCACAATAGTATTTTATTACCATCATATACCACAACTTGATTAGGCATTCTCCAATTGATATACATCTCCATTTCCAGTTTTTTACCATTACAAAGACAGTTACTATAACTATTTTAGAACATGTAAATTCTTTTTCTTTTTCCCTGATCACCTTAGAATATAGACTTAATAGTGATATTGCTGGACCAAAGAATATACCCAATTTTATAACTGTTTGGCATAATTCCAGATTGCTTTCCAAAATGATAAGATCAGTTTACAGTTCCACCAATAGTGAATTAGTGTCCCAAATTTTCCACATCCCCTCCAACATTTGACCCTTTCCCCTTTTATCATTTTAATCAATCTGATAAGCATAAAATGATATCTCAAAGATATTTTAAATTGCATTTCTCTAATCAATAATTAGAGCATATTTATATGACTATAAATTGTTTTGATTCCTTCATTAGAAAATTATTCATATTCTTTGATCATATATCAGTTGAGGAATAACTCATGAAACTATAAAATTACTTCTTCGCTTTTCTGCTTTCGTTCTAGTCTTGGCTACATTGCTTTTATTTGTACAAAAACCTTTTGATTTAATGTAATCAAAATCACCCATATTATACCTCACAAATGTTCTCTATCTCTTGTTTATTCATAAATTATTCTCCTGTCCATAAATCTGATAGTAATGTTTCATGTTATTCTAATTTTCTTGTGATATCTCCCTTTATATCTAGGTCATGTATACATTTTGACCTTATCTTGGTAAGTGGTGTAAGATATTGATCTATGCCCAATTGCTGTCAGACTGCTTTCTAGCTTTCCCAATAATTTTTTTTTTTACCAAATAATGAATTCTTATCTTAAAAGCTTATATCTTTGTATTGTCAAACATAATTTACTATAATCATTTGCTGCTATGTACTATATATCTGCTGTGTTCCACTGACCAACCAATTTTTTTAGCCAGTACCAGATAGTTTTTTAAACTTACTGCCTTATAATAGTTCAGTGTCTGGTATTGCTAAACCTCCTTTTCCTTGCATTCTTTTCCAATAGTGTCTTTGATATTCTTGATCTTTTTTGTTCTTCTAAATGAATTTTTATTATTTTTTCTAATTCAGTATTACAATTTTTGGTAATTTAATTAGGATGGCATTGAATAAATAGATTAGGTAAAATTGTCATTTTTATTATATTGACTCTGCCTATTTATGAGCAAATAATATTTCTCCAATTATTTAAATCTGATCATATGTCTAAAAATTATAATTAGGCCCATGTAGTTCTTGGGTATGTTTTTTGCAGATTATATTTGCAGATATTTTATATTGTCTATAGATATTTTCTGTATGGGATATCTCTTACTATCTTTTTTCCTGCAGGATTTTGTTGGTAATAGAAATACTGATGATTTATTTGAGTTTATTTTATATCCTGTAACTTTGCTAAAATTAATTGTTTCATCTAGTTTTTTAGTTGAATTTTTAGGATTTTCCAAGGATGTCATCATATTGTCTGCAAAAAGAGAAAATATCTCATTGCCCATTATGATTCCTCTGATTTCTTTTGTTTTCCTCCTATTACTATTGCTGCTGATACAATATTGAATAGTATTTGGTGACCATTGGTATCCTTCTTTCACTCTTAATCTAATTGAGAAGGGTTCTAGCTTATCCCCAATGATTTACATAGATGCTTATTCTAAGGAAAAATCTCTGTATATCCATGCTTTCAAATGTTTTTAATAGGAATAAGTGTTTCATTTTATCAAAAATGTTTTATGTATCTATTGATATAGTTATATAATTTGTTACTTTTGTTATTTATGTAAATAATTATGCTAATAGTTTTCCTAATGTTAAACCATCCCTGCATTCCTTGGTTAAATTCCACTCGGTCTTTATAATATAATGTTGTAGTTTCCTACTTAGTATTTTGTTTAGGATTTTTGCCTCCATTTTCATTAATGAAATTGGCCTATAATTTTCTTTCTCTGTTTTTGGTCTTCTTGGTTTAGGTATCAGTATCATATTTGTTTCATAATGATTGATAAGACTTTTTCTTTGCCTATCATTACATATAACTTATACAGTATTGGAGTGTGTTGATCTTTAAATATAATGCATCTGTCCTGATACTTTTTTCTTTGGAAGCTCATTTATTGCCTGTTCAGTTACCTTTTTTTCTAAAATAGATTTATTTAGATTTTTTTCCTTAATCTAGAAAGTTGATATTTTTATAAATATTCTTCTATTTCACCTAAATTGTTAAATTTGTTGGCATATTATTGGGCAAAATAACTCCTTATAATTGCTTTTATTTCATCTTCATTAGCACTATATTCATCTTTTGCATTTATGGTTTTCATTTCTCTTTTTAAAAAAAATCATGTTTTGGGTGAGCGAGGTGGCTCAGTGTTTAAAAGAGCACCAGTCCTGAAGTCAGGAGGACCTGAGTTCAAATGTGATCTCAGACACTTAACACTTCCTGGCTGTGTGACCCTTGGCAAGAAACTTAACCCCAAATTGCCTCAGTAAAATCAAATAAATAAATAATCATTTTTTTGTTATTTCTATTTTATTAATTTCATCTCTAATCTTTAGTATCTCTAATTTGAGGTTAAGTTGGAGATTTTTATTTATTTTTCTAGTTTTAAAAATTCCATCAATTCATTGTTGTGCTCTTTCTCTATTTTATTGATATTAAACATTTAGAGATATATAAATTTTCTTTTGATTGCTGCTTTTGCTGAATTCCCCTGGGTTTGGATTTGTTGTCTCATTATTGTCATTCTTTTTAATGAATTAGTGAAAGAACAAATTACTTTAACCCATTCATTCTTTAAGATTGTTATTTAGTCTCTGGTTAGTTTTTAATCTGTGTTTCTGTGGTCCCTTATCAAATATAATTTTAATTGCATTGTGATCTGAACATGATGCATTTGATATTTCTTTTTTTTTGCATTTAACTATAAAGTTTTTATTCCCTGGTATATGGTCAGTTTTTGTAAAGATACCATGTTCCTCTGGGGGAAAAAAGGTACATTCCTTTCTTTTCCCATTCATTTCTCTCCAGATAGCTTCATAGCTATTTTATCTAAATTTCTATTCACCTTCTTGACTTCTTATTTATTTTAGTTAGATTTATATAATTCTGAGAGAAGGTTAAAGTCACCACACTATTATAGTACTATTATTTATTTCTACCTATAATTAATTTAACTTTTCTAATAAATTAGATAAAAAAAGATTAGATTAGATTATGTACTATTTGGTACACATAGATTTAGTACTGGTATTACTTCATTATCTATGGTCATAACACATTATCTATTATGTTTATCCCATGTGATATATCAAACACATATGATTGATATAGGATATAATGATATGTGATGGTATTGTAACATGTTATAATATATAATAACATAGTTTCCTTATTTATCTTTTTAAATTAAATTTTGATTTTAATTTTGTCTGAGATTATGATTGCTACTTTTTAAAATTTTAGCTGAAGCATAAATTCTGTATCAGCCTTTTATTTTAATTCTGTGTGTATCTCTCATTTTTAAATATAATCATTTCATGTTTCTTGGGTGTTATTCATACTTCCTCATTTAGACTGTTAAGGCATTTGAATGTCAGTCTTTATAGCAACAATACAGTCTTAAACATTCATTAGGCAGTTAATTCAAGATGATTTGTTGATACTGTTGGAGTATGAGAATATCTCCAACCTGTTGAAAACTTCAGATTTTATATAGGAATTAGCTTTTCCACAGAGATGGATATGTGGATGTAACCAGTACATTTTGGAAAGAGAGAAGACATTCATTTTTCCCATTTTTCTCCTTAAGGTGTTATAAGTAAATCAGTAGATCAGTTGGATCCACTGAACTCAATAAATTTACTATAAACTTGTCTTATAATAGAAATCTTCAAGCAGAGGTTGGAAAAACTTCTCATAGTGAAAGAGGTGATCTATGTTTTGGGTTCTGTTCTTTAATGTCCTGCCTTAACTGGTATTCCAGATATTCTAGGTATAAGCCTGGAAATAAAATGCTCAGTGGCCAGTTTTCATTATCATCCAAAATAGAAATATTAAAATACAGTTATGCCTTTCCAAATTTAACTTTTAATTATAACTCTTATAGAAGTATAAGCACTTATGTATATGTACTTAAATTTTTTTTTGATAGCAATTGCTGGAGATACAGAAGTCCAACATGCAGATAAAATCCAATATAGGTACGTTAAAAGATGTTCAGGACTCTAAAGAAGAAAAACTTCAGTATTCACAGGATTTCCAAAATATGATGCAGCTTCTTGATAATCAGGTAGGTCTCTTGTACAAGATTTTCTCAGTACTTGATCAGATCTGTGATCTACCTGACATGGCCACAGCACTATGCATGGGATCAGAAGACCTGAGTTTAAATCCTTTCTCAGATTATCTCAACTGAGCTTCAGTTTTTTCAGAGATATCCTATAAGTCCCTTCCAGTTCTAAATCTGTGACCCATGATCCTCCATAGGTTCACATCATAGTTCATGTATCCTTTTTCATCCTGTGTAATTACTGCCCATCTTCTTTTATCTTATGTAAAGACATGTAAAATTAGATATATTGTAGAGTGATGCTTATTATTGGATGTTTACATTATTCTATTTTTTTAATTGCCACAATTTGTAAGTTAAAGACCCTCTATCATTTTCCATTTGTTAACTAGTTAGTCTTATTTCTTAATATATGCAAAATTTAGTAGATGTTAAATAATTAATTATTATATAAGTTAATTTAGAGAAATCTCATTTGAAATCACTAGAGGATTTATCAAGCTATTTTTTAAAAAATTTTTTTAAATTATTGTTTGATATAGCCTGGATATACATTTGTGGCAATTTTTAGATAAATTTTATATTATAAAATTTTAGAATTGAAGGAATCTTAGTGATCATCTAGCTTGGCCTGTACAGTTTGGAAATGGGAAAATTAAACCCTCAAGAGATTAAATGACTTAGTTGGTTTACTTGTAGACATAGAACCTGCCTTCTTCCCTCCCCACCCTTACATGCTCTAGACCAAGGGTCCTCAAACTACGCCCGCGGGTCAGATGCGGCAGCTGAAGACGTTTATCCCCCTCACCCAGGACTATGAAATTTCTTTATTTAAAGGCCCACAAAACAAAAGTTTTTGTTTTTACTATAGTCCAGCCCTCCAACAGTCTGAGTGACAGTGAACTGGCCCCCTATTTTAAAAGTTTGAGGATCCCTGTAATCTAGACAGTACTTCGTGAGATGTGAAATTAAAAATATATTTTATCAATAAAAAGAGAATTATACACATGTATGCATTTTTTTCCCTACACACATAGAAAGACTTACTAGATCTCAAAAACCAAATAATCACTTCATTAGTTATGCTTTTTAAAAAGTTTATTTATACTTTTAAAAGATGCTAGGTAGCATCATAGTGCCTAAAGCTTAAGATTAAAGTCTTAGAGTCAGGAATATCTTAATTCAAATGTAACCTAACATATGTCTTAGCTGTGTGATCCTGGGCAAGTCACATAACCTCTAGTTGCCTTAGTTTCCTAATCTGCAAAATAGAAATAATTGCACTTATCTTACAGGATTGTTGGTGATCAAATGAAATAATGTGTATTAGGTCCTTTGCAAACCTCAAAGTCATATATAAATGCTAGCAATTATTATAATTACCATTAATAATAATAATTACTCTAATTTTCCAGATAATAATATCTCAGAAGAACCTTTGCTAAACAATTAAGATAGTCACCATATCTGAAAGCATGTTCCTTATTCCTGGTATAATAGTTCACCTTTGAGAGTATAGAAGAATGTTTCATCATTGGCCCTTTGGCATTAAGATTGATTATTGTATTGATCCAAATATTGACATCTTTCAGTCATTTTTTTACTTTTTTAAAGTCACTATGTAGAAAGTATATCCCTAAAATCCTAAGACAAAAGCCTTAGTACAGTTATCACTGTGATTTCATCCTATTTATTATTGTTAGCTTCCTTTTAAACCTCATTAGGAAATCTTTTGTTCACTCTTCATTCTGAAACTGATTGCTGGTATTCCAGAGCAATGTATCTCAGGCAACTCTTATATTCTATCTTTACTAGCAGTCTTAAGAAAAAGAATTATATATGTATGGCCTATTATGACCAATTTATAGTAAACCTAGTTTAATTTTTCATAAACATGCTGTTTCTAGTAATATATGATGAGAAATTGTTATCTCTGATCCACTATAACTTTGAATTTTTCTGTCTCTTAAATTACATTTATATGAATTGTATTTTTCACCAAATTCACTTGAAGTAAAATATTCTGATTCCAAATTAAATTTTAAAATCCCATTTTTATTTTTAAAAAGTAATTACTACATACAAATAAGATATATACAGGATAAACTGAAGACAGTCTCATTGGCACAGTCTCATTGAATTAAGGAAGACTTAGAAGAGTATATCACAGAGTAAAGTCTTAACCAAATAACACTGTTTTCTGAATTGTAATGAAACTGTTTCCCAGTGTTCTCATTTATGTCATGGTAGCTATATATTCACCCTTTGGAGTAGGAAGATGGACTAGATAACCTTGGAATTACAGTCTCAGCTATATAATAAGTAGAATATATAACAAGCATGTGCATTTAAAATTTGTTATATTATATGTGCTTCATTAACACATAATTTGACTTCATGATTATCTATTAAAATGAAAAAACTTTCATTGTGAATGGATTTCTTTAAGACAGATAAAATATTACAGTTCCAATGTTGCTTAATTGTCTTGCAGGAGAGTAAGTGGACTTCTAGAGTTCAAGCTCTTCACCAAGAACACAAGAAAGAAAAAAGCCAGGTAAAATTACAAAACATACTACTTTTAAGCAAAACCCAACACAATTCACTTTTTATTTATTCACCAGATAATGATTATATTGGTGAATTGACTCATCCCCACTCACTAATGTTAAATTTTCAATATGAGCATTTGCAACTTAGGAATTGGCAAATATTATAAGTCAGGGCTTGAGTTATCGATTTGTTGGTTATCTGGACTTAAGAAATGATAGAGAAAATGTTAATAATGGAGATTAGATGCAAAAGTACATCATGCATAAATTTGGGAGAGACAGCCATTTGCTAAACATTTAACTGGCATAATCCTACTGTGTTCAACATGTTATTCTTAAAGCAGAGAAGATAATAATACTTGTTTGTTTTTTTTTACCTATTGCTATTTAACCTATCTATTGAATGAATGATAAGGCTTGCTAAAATTAAGTGTCTTTAAAACTGAACTAATTGGGGAAAAAAAAGCATATACCCGGTAGTTATTTTATTAATTAAAAGGGGGTAAACAAATGTATTTTTCAAAATTATTTATGGGGCCTATTCAATGATGATGAAAAAAGTATATGATTGAAGTATGCATTTAAACAGTGATAAATTAAAGAAGATATGGTGGGTACTGTGTTAAGCACTTTGCAAAAATTATCTCATTTGATCTTTACATCACTGGTATCTCATATTAGGAGTTAGAATATCTGACTACATTATTTTCCTGCATATGTGATCTGGGACAAAATCACTGATCCTTTCTGGGTTAGATAATATAGACATTTTTTTCCCATGAAGGAAAGACTTCTTTTGGTAACATTATATTAAATAATTTCCATTGCTTAAAAAATTAAAAGTGTATTTGATGACTCTGCATGTCTTTGTTTCATTTGTTATTATCAGCATTCATCTCTCAAATGAGGTGATTGGAATTGATGACTTTTGGAGTTCTTTAAAGTTCTGAGGCAGCTAAGTGTCTGCTAGGTATCTGGTGGATAAAGAGCTGGTCCTGGAATCAGGAATCTTGAATGGCTTTGAGGACTTAAGAATATGCAACTTTTAATGACTTTTTAAAAATTTTGCCTTCTTGGTATGAAACAGTGAGAAAATGAGGAAACTGGTTTCCCCCATCCCTCTTTCTTATTATTACATAATCCTCTACCAATTGCCTTGTCTTAACTCTTACATCTGGAGTCATAATTTAAAATTTGGTTTTGAATCATTGAAAAACCCCACAAGTTTCTGAGTCATTAAGGGAAATTGAGGAAACAATACAGAAAAAAAAAGACATTTGCTATGGACACTAGACTTAAGGGCTAAATAGAAATAATAGGTAGTAGTATAGAGTACAACAGCTAGATGGCTGGAGTGGGTAGAGTACTGAGCCTACTGTTAGGTTCAAATGTGACCTCAGGAACTTACTAGTTGTATGACTCTAACCACTTCAGTTTCCTCATCTGTAAAATGGGGATCATAATAGCATCCATCTTCCAACGTTATCGTGAAGATCCAATAAGATCATATTTGTCAAGTGCTTAGCATAGTACATGGCGCATAGTAAGTGCTTAATAAATACCTATTTCCTTCCATCTCTACATTTTATGGTTTTAGCTTAAGATAGAAAAGCTAGTCCTAGTGGAATACCAACATTTTTGGTTCTTACAATCTATATATTGCTCAGAAAACAGCCTTAATGGTTTTAGTTGCACAGTTAAAAAAATAACCAGGGGCGGCTAGATGTCAGTATTTAGAGCACTGACTCTGAACATGAGTTCAGCAGGCCATGAGTTCAAATCTGGCTTTAGACACTTAACATTTACTAGCTAAGTGAATCTTGGGTGAATCATTTAGCCCCAATTGCCTTGAGAAAGAAAAAAAGGAAGGAAAGAAGGAAGGAAGGAATCCGGAGAATGAAATATCATTGGATGCTTAATAAACAGTATTTAATGATTTTAAAAATTGCCTATATTCCTTTCCAGAATCCAATAGGTTAATTTGTCTATAGGATAATTAAAAAAAAAAAAAAAAAAAAATCATTCCTTTACTGTATTACTTGTTTGAGCCACTAGATGGCATAGTGGATAGAGCTTTAAACTTGGAGTCCGGAAGATGATAAAATTTGGCTTCATATCACTACCAGCTCTGTGACTCTTCGTAGGCCATTTAACTGCTGTCTGCCTTAGTTTCTTCATCTGTAAAATGAGAATAATAATAGCACCTACCTCCCATACTTGCAAAGTGATTAGCATAATTCCTGGCACATATAAATATCTATATAAATGTTAGCTGCTATCAGCTTTATTGTTGTTTTATTATAGTTGTTATTGTTATTGCTGTTAACCTCTCAGGGTTATTGTTAGGATAAAATGAGATAATATTTGTAAAGTGCTTTGCTACACTAGGTGTCCTATAAATTCTACCTATTTTTTTTGTTTACTTCATTTTTTCCTGATTACATGTAAAGATAGTTTTCACCATTCATATTTGTAAGATTTTGAGTTCCAATTATTTCCCTTCCTCCTTTGCTTTCCACCTCCCCAACACACCCAGCAATCTGATACAGGTTATAGAGGTACAATTTTGGTAAACATATTTCTACATTAGTCATGTTGTGAAAGAAACTAAGAACAAAAGGGAAAAACTATGAGAAAAAAGAAAAAAATGACAATAATATTTTAGCTCTTATTATTATTATTGCTATCACTACTTCAGTATGTGAACTTGTTATCAGTTGTTAAAGATTTTGACATTTGAAAGACCCCCTTGTAATCAGAGGCTGGAGTAAATGAGAATTTCATGCTGCATAATATTAAGGGATTTTGAAAGTAACTGAAGGTGAGAAGAAAGAACTCGCCTCAGACAACCTCATCTTTCTCCAAAAGACCCATAGAGGTAATATGGAACTCATGTGTGAGTGGAAGGAAAGGGGGATTATAAGAAGTTTAAGGTCAGAAGAAAAGATTTAAGATTTGGAGTCACTTCTCTGGGTAGAGAGATTTGGAATTGGATAGATAAGAATATAAATGTAGTGCCTTGAGTTGAGTTATAGAAACTTGTAACTTATCCAGTCAGTACGGTTGTGAAATTCCTCTGTCTTTTTTTTGGCAGCATGTGAATAAAAAACAGACCATCATGAATAGTAGGAAAAGTCCAGGTTTTAGAAAGGTATGAGTGAAAATAGGCAAGGAGGCAAAGGGATTTGAGACAAGAGGTGAGCAAGTTGAGATGGAGAAATTGAAATCAGAGTAGGAGCAAATTGGTTTAAAAAAAAAAGAGCTGAGAGGTAGAAGGATTCAAGATTCAGGTGAGGGCAAAGGATAAATTTGAGAAGAGATGAGGTACAGAGAAATGGAAAGCTGGAAGTTGTGGTCAGATAGAGAAATTTCAAGGATTTTTGGTCAACAAAGAGGATAATTGTGAGATTTAAGGACTGTGCATCTTTTACCAAGTCAAATACAAAATTCCTCTGTCTAGCATTTAAATCCTTTCTTAACCTGATTTCAACTGTATGTTTTTGGTCTTATACTTGTTTCCGCTCTGCTCACTCTATGACTCATCAATATTGATCTTCAGCTGTTCCCCACACAACATAGTCCTTCGGTGAAAATTTGTTTCTTTGCTTTTCTATAGGCTGTCCCTCCTTGCTTGCAGTATTCTTCCCCCTTTCTCTTTCCCTCTCACCCCTCAGAATCCCTTCTTTTCTACAAAACTTAGCTCAGACTCTAGCCCCTACATAGAGTAAGAGATGGCATTTCCTGATCACCCCAAATGCTTATGCATTTCCCTCCACCAAATAAGTTTGTTTTTATTTTGTGCTTGCTTACATGTGTGTATTTCATTCATTCATTCAACATTTATAAGCACCAACTATGGTGCTATACTGGGCTAAGTGCTAAGGATACAAAAAGAGCCAAAAACAACCTTTGCCCTCAAGGAGCTTGTATATACACACATATGTGTGTGTGTGTTTGTATATTTATATGTGTGTATATGTATGTATACAGACACACATACAAAGCAAGTTATCAATTAAGCCTTATTTAAAAGAAGGAAGGCACTGAAATTAATATGGATTAGGGAAGGTTTCCTTTAGAGAATATAGCTTTATTTGAGAGTTAAAGAAAGATCTAGGTAGAGCAGAGAAAGGAGAGTATTCTAGGCATGGGAGACAACAACAGAAAATGTTCTGGACCTGAGAGATGAAGAGCAATCTCTTTTTCATGGAACATGTAGGAGGCTAGTGTTACTGGGTCAAAAGGTTTATCAGAGTAAGGTGACTGGAAAAGTAAGAGGGGACTAGGTTGTGAAGTGCATATTGTTTTCTCCTATAGAATGAAAACTCCTTGAGGACAGGAACTGTTTCATTTTTGTTTTTTTGATCCAGCACAGTGCCAGATACATATTAGGTACTTTATAACTGCTTGTGGATCAAGAGATACATTGGAGGTCTTCCTTCATATCAGAATTCATTGAAGGCCTTTTTTTCCCCTTGAAAATCCAGGTCTGGGACCTCCTTCTTAAAGCTGTTCCTACTCCCCTCATCAAGAACAAGCCCTTCTTCCCAGTTCTCCTTCTCTATATTTCATCCCTGATTCAGTTGTGTGACTGTGAGTGAATCAGTAAACCTTATAAAGTTCTAGGTCACTCCCTAAGCTATACATAACACATGAGCTTTCTAACTTCTTTGTTGGGAATCCTTATACTGATAAAAATTATAGCTCTAGATCCCTTTCACCCTCCAGAAACTCACTTCAAAATATGCAACTTATTACATTGTTGATATTTTCTTATTTATTTTTAAAATTTTATTTCTATTCCATCAAAAACTATTATGTTAGTAAGCTAGTGGTCAGAATTGCAGAGGTCATTTGGCTGGAATGGAATAGAGAGGGTTATTCTCACCCTCTTATAGCAGGGGCCACAGATTGAATAGAAGGAAAAATATTTGTCAAAGAGATGCATTAAAAAGGTTTGGAGAATGGAAAACTAAACCATTCATAGCTTGAAAATTAAAGGTGAACCTTTCCTGAGTATGAGGAAGTTGGTACATTTTTCATATTTGAAATGTGTTTTTTGTGGGGGTTTTTCAGACCACTAGGCTACACCATTTCTCTGTCTTCTGGCTTTGATCATTTAGAACCTGCTTACATTTTCTCCATAACCCTTAAACCTTAGTGGGTGAGGGTGTTATATTCAATCAAGTTGGTAATCTCAGTGCTAAGGACTTAGCCATTAATTATTCCACATGGATGATGCCTGATGTTCCCACAATGTACATATTGTATTTCTTTGTTTTGGGGGACTTGGCTTTGCCAGCTTTTTAGTACTCTACCTAGATTTTTTGGCAGTCTCTTTTTGGAATAATTATAGTTACAATATAAATGGAGTCAAATAGTCATTTATAGGCTCTCCTTTTTTCTTTAGACATGTCAAAAGATTAGGATTTAGGAGATAAATTGTCTAAAGGAAATTATTTCAAGATCCTTAACTTTACTGTAATTTTTGATATTACATCATCACTTATTTCTGATCACATTTTCTAATCTTGGCTAATATTTATCTGGTTTGTCTCATACCTTCATATTGGTTCCAATGGTATCTTGTCTTTTTTGTCTACAGCTTTTTGTTATTTGTTAATTGCCTATGCATTCTTACAAGGCTCTTTGATGCCATACTATTTAAAAATTTTTAATGTTTAATTAAAGCTTAACATCGGACAGCAACAAAACCAATGAAACCTCCTTATTAATTTTTATATTAAAATCAATTCACTTCAATGCATATTAAATCATATCTCCTTTTAATGTACAAAAGTATCATAGCAGTTTCTTAGGCATTGAATCTTTTTTTTTTAATTTTTTATTTAATAATTACTTTATATTGACACTCGTTTCTGTTCCGATTTTTTTCCCCTCCCTCCCTCCACCCCCTCCCCTAGATGGCAAGCAGTCCTTTATATGTTGGATATGTTGCAGTATATCCTAGATACAATATATGTTTGCAGAACCGAACAGTTCTCTTGTTGCATAGGGAGAATTGGATTCAGAAGGTATAAATAACCCGGGAAGAAAAACAAAAATGCAGATAGTTCACATTCGTTTCCCAGTGTTCTTTCTTTGGGTGTAGCTGCTTTTGTCCGTCATTTATCAATTGAAACTCAGGTCTCTTTGTCAAAGAAATCCACTTCCATCAAAATATGTCCTCATACAATATCGTTGTCGAAGTGTATAATGATCTCCTGGTTCTGCTCATTTCACTTAGCATCAGTTCATGTAAGTCTCGTTAGGCATTGAATCTTGATGAAGATTCTTTGTCCATAGATTCGAATTCATATTTTCTCCTATATAATTGTAGTGAGTGAGTATTCTATTCTTTTGCTTCTGCTCTTTTCTCTTTGAACCTGTATACTTTTGCTTATATCTCAAAACTAGGCAATATTTTAATTATTTTAGCTAAGAGCATAGTCCATTGCAGCTCAGAACTCCTAGGCTCAAGAGAGAGATACACCAGTTTCAGTCCACTTGGCAGCAGGGATTATAGGGGTTTTACAACACCTAAGTGCCCCTTACTCTTAATCTTTAAAGCAATAAATGCCCTTAGTCCAGGCTAGGGGATTAGCAGCTTCTTTGGCATGAGTGCCATTGGCAATTGGATGGTGAGGAGAGGGTGATGAAATTTCCAGTTCCAGTCCTTGGGAATAAGAGAGAAAAACAGGGAAGGGAGGAAGATAAAAATTCAAATATTTTTATAACACTAATAGTCCTGAAACTCTTAAAGTGACATAGAATCTTAGAATTTGAAAGAACCCTAGATGTTATCTAGAGTAAATTTCACTCCTCTACAACTTGACTTAAATATTCCTAAGGCAGCTATAAATGTTAAGAAAACAATAAAATTCTTTGTGCTGAGGTGAAATCTCAGCCTTTTTTAACCACCTATCCTTTATTCCAATCTCCAATCCCCATTCTCACAAAATAACCAAATTTTTGTTTGTGTCAGTCTCCTCAACTGTAAAATGAAGCTAATAACACTTAACCTTCTAGGGTTGTTGTACGGATCAAATAAGATAATGTTTGTAACATTCTTAACATAGTACTGGTACATAATTGATATTTTAAATACTTATTCCCAAGCCTTCTTCCTTCCTGAAATGTATCCATGAATCCTTTTGAGGTCTCTGGATCCAAGTTTAAAAATCACTGCCTTAAGGTGTTTGAAAGTCATTTAGCATGCCCTTCATTTTACTACACATGGTATGGCTTCCAAATTCCTACTACCCTGGTTTCCATTCTCTAGACACCCACTGGTTTGTCAGTGCACCTTTGTTAGTGCACAAAAATTCATCTGATTCTCTAGATGTGGTCTGACCAGAATAGAATACAGTGGAGTTGTTGTCTTACTTGGTCTGGACATTCTTGTTACCTAATGTTTATTTTTTTTTCAATCTGGGAAAGGATTTTTTTTAAAGAATAAAAGATATAGTTTGCTTTAAAAAAAAAAAAAAAGGAGCTCAGTTGTGGCCATGTAGAGCTCACCATCAGCTGAACTTGGTAATAATAGAAGACGTTTTTGTTCATGCTATATAGAAAATCTTTTATTCTTCTATAGAAATGCTTAAGATTTCCAGTTACCTAATTTCCTATTGAAATACAGAGCTAATCTGCAATATGAAATCGCTTTTAGAGAAATTTTAGTTTTCTTCTACTTTATTGTACATTTTCAGAAAAACAATGTAATCCTTCAAGTTTTTCTATCTCTGATTTAGTCCTTTTTGTCCCACAGATGAGGGGCTACAACAGGAGTTAACTTGGGGTCTGTGAACTTAGAAGCAAAACAATGTTATCTTTGTTTTCACTAATCTATAACTGAAATTAAACCATTTCCTTCCATACCAAAAAATCCTGAGAAGGGGTCCATAAGTGTTCATGATTTTAAAAAAGATTAAAAACCTCTGGTCTAAAATGATACCCTCTCTTATTTTCCTATTGGGTATGGACTAGAAAAGTAGTTTCATTTTGCTGATCGATGCCTTCTTGGCAATTCATTGTCTTAAAAAATTTTATAGAGCACTGATAATTTAAGTAACTTTCCTAGGATCACATTAGCATTTTATTCAGTTTATTGATGCATCAAAGTGATATGAGTGTTGAATTGTGTGTTTAGCAAATAAAGTAAAAAAATATTTTGCTTGACACTTATAAAATTGTGTTTCTTACTCAATTTTTGTAGCTCCTGTCACATATAGAAAAACTTCGAACATCTATGATAGAAGATTTGAATTCAAGTAATGTTTGTTATAAGAAAAGGATAGAAGAACTAGGGCAGCAAATCCAAGAACAGAATGAATTGATTATTTCTCAGAAACAGCAGGTATGTTTGTTTGGTTTTTTGGGGGGAGGGGGTGAATTATGTGTGTTACATGTACAAGCAGAATGTTTTCCATATAGTAGACACAAAATACATGCTAGTTACACATATATAGCATACTTTTTTTAGAATATTTATAGATTGTAAGGTGATGAATCCTCTGTTGTTTCATGCAAACATGGAAATGACTCAAATTCTTTTTTTCCCTAACACTATCTCAGGTTTATTAATATCCAAACTGTCCATTATATAATAGCAATATAATATATAAATATTAATTTATTATCTTACACTTCAATGATATGCCTGAACAAAAAATGTATTAGGAGCCAAACATTTGAAGTGTTTAAATAAAATTTTGCATAATTCATCTAAATAACAAAAAATAGTATTCTACTTGTTTTCATTTCACAAAATACTTAGTTTTTCTTTTTTTTAGTTTTCTTTGATTTATTTTTATAATGCCTTTTTATTTTTCAAAATACATGCAATGCAAAGGTAGCTTTCAACATCTGCCCTTGAAAACTTTGTGTTCCAAATTTTTCTCCCTCCCTCCCTCCCTTTCCCCTAAACAGTAAATAATCCAATATGGGTTAAACATGTGCAATTCTAAATATATTTCCAAACTTATCATGCTGCACAAGAATAATTAGATCAAAAGCTGGGAAAATGAGAGGAAAAAAAACACACAAACAACAAAAAGTGGTGAAATATACTATACTTTGATCCACATTCAGTCTCCATAGTTTTCTCTCTGGATGCAATGGCTCTTTCCATCACAAGTCTATTGTAATTGCCTTGAAAGGCAATTTCTTGAAGGCTATTTAAACACATCACAACTTTTGGCAGGCTTTAAAACTTTTGGGTTTAGTTTCATCTCTTTATCAATGACTACCCGAGATATAAATCTAGCTCTATTCTCTCTCCTGAATTCTAAGTCTCTCAACACCAACTTCCTTTTGGCATTTTAATTGGATGTCCCACACACGTCTCAAACTCAACTCCAAGACTCACCCCTTTTTTGATCTTCTTTATTTCTGTCAAGGTTACCACTATTCTTCGAGTTACTCAGGAGTCTTCCTTTTTTTGTCCATTCAAGCTCTTAGGTGTCATTATTCTAATTCTGTCATTAAAAAGAAGTCATTTTCCCAGAGCTATATCTCCTTCTTGAGATACTTTTGAGAAATCAGCAGTGATATTCAAATGTCATTGGCTTAAACTCCTTCTGGTGGCTTCTTCCTCTCTCTTCCCTCCCCCCTTCCCCATAGTTGATCATTTGATCAACTAGCCTTGAATGGCTTTTTAAAAAGATGTCAGGTGGTACGGTAAGAACAGTTGGTACAAAAACATTCCCTCAGAGGTCTGTAACACCCTTCCATGAATGTTTGCCAAATCTAGTGAGAAGTGGACTTGTGTTTAGAGATCATATATAATAAAGAGTAATTGGAAGACCTTTTTTCTCCTCTTCATAGGGTGTTAAAGACTTCCACCAGCTGATATGAGGATGTTATTTAGAACCCAGCTTTTTAAACTGTTTTGCCATCCCTTATGGGGTCATGTAACTGAATGTGGGGGTTGCAGAATTATGATTTATTATCAGTAAATGTTTGATTTGTATACTTACTCTTATGATTCCTCACTGATTCTCAACAATCCAATTGGTTGCCAACTTTGTCAATTCTACCACTACATCTCTTATATCTCTCTGCTTCTTGTTGCTCTGATTTAGGACCTTGTCATTCCTTGCCTGAAAACTTCCTAATGGGTCACCTTGCCTTAAGTCTCCACCCTCTCACATTCATCATTCACACAAATGTCAAAGACCCAAATGATTTCTCTAAAGCATATTGTTGTTCCTCTGCTAATAAATTCCAAATATCTCTGTTTGACTTTAAAGCCTGTCATGACCTGATTCCAGCTGGCTTTTCTAGCCTTTTATTAGACAGAATTAATTTTGGTCCAGTCAAAATGGCCTTTCTCCTATTCCTCACATACAGCACTCTTTCTCCCATTGTCAGATTTCTGCCTTGGCTTTTCTTTATGTTGAGAATGAGTGTCTTCTCACCTCTGCATCTTAGAACCTCCAACTTCCTTTAACATTCAGTTGCAGTATCACTGTCTATATGAAGTATTTTCTAATTCTCCCAATCTTCTAGTAATTTTTCTGGCCCTCCAAAAAAAACCCTTGTATTTTGCATAGATTTTTGCATACACACACATATAAATGTATTTTTCATTATATATAAGGAATATGAATTGCTTGACAGAGGAGACCATTGGATTTTTGTATTCCCCCCCCCAGTAACTGATATATAGTAAATGCTTTATAAATGCTTGCTGATTAATTGATTGGAAGATGAATTCTCCCTGAAAATTTGTTCTTGGATTTTGGGGTTTAGTTTTTATTGTTGT
This sequence comes from Antechinus flavipes, assembly GCF_016432865.1. Classification (NCBI taxonomy): domain Eukaryota; kingdom Metazoa; phylum Chordata; class Mammalia; order Dasyuromorphia; family Dasyuridae; genus Antechinus; species Antechinus flavipes. Next base: position 148,811,656 of record NC_067400.1, on the reverse strand, counting down.
TGTTGTTCCAAATCAAGACTAGAGAATAAAGTAAGCTCTTACTTTTTCAGACACTATGCTAAGCAGTGGGGCCACATATACTGAGACATGGAGGAGTTGTATTGGTCTGTATTAGTATCCATGATGATGAAATCACAAATCAATCAATTATAAGTGCCTACTATATGCTAGGTGCTGTGGATAAGAATTTTTAAAAATATTGATGTAAAAGAGTAAAGAATTATCAGTTCTTCCTGTAATTGCTTATAAACACTGAACATGAATCACCAGCATAGAAAAGAAAAAATGTTATAAAGTTAAAGTAACTGAGTTCCATTAGAAAAAAACATTTTAAAAGCAAAATTAGTAATAAGTTATATGGTTAAATGATCAGGTCTAAACTTCACAATTCTGATGTTTTCTCTTACCAGGGAATTTGTAATATAGGGAATAATCTTGTATTTTTATAGGATTCAGAGCAAACATTAATGGAATGACAATTATGCTCCATAGATTGTCATATAAATCATTTCCAATTCTATATGGCTATTCTAGAAGGTTTTTCTTTTTTGCAGATTAGAGAATTTGCCAGCAAACCATTACACACAATCAGTGAGCAGAATGGTAAGTTGAACTATGTCATACTGTTTATAGTAGTGGGCACCAGCCCCCAATCAAATACTTTTATATGTATAGTAATACTTGATAGTTTAATTTGGGAAGTATTTTACCATAATATAACCAATCTTTTTCAAAGGCCAGTTTAAAATTTATTATTGGGAATAATGCCAAAAGAAAATGGTCATTTGTCATTTGGTGAGAGCAGTTCACCATAGATAGCTCAAACTCCATTGGTGATCTTGAAATGTCAAAAGAACATCGAAAAACCTTTAACACATTGAGTGGACCAATGTGGTAAATTGATGAGAGGGCATGAGGAAAGGGAAGCTGAACAAGAAGACATGGATAGGTAGTGATCTTTATTGTTGGAGGATTAATTACCTGAATGGCTGAGAGCTATAGGCCCATTTGAGATTTGAGTATATATTGTACACTTAGTACTTAATTTATAATTTTTAAGGTGTGACTGAAGCCAGGCTTACAGAATAATGAATTTGGGAACTATTTGAGCATACAAAAATCATCTACAAGGTGAAAGTGTTGAGACTTGCATTAGTGGAGGGAGTACTCATTCCAGTGAAGTCACAGATTATTGAATTTTTTTTATTTTTTTAACTTAACTTAATTTTTAAATAATTAAATAAAATTATCAAACTTTTAAAGTTGGTCTCTTGAGTGAATGACAACATCTTAAGACATGGGAATTAGGATTGATTTAAGCCTTTTGGCAACATTCAAAAGTTACTCTGTGTGTGTGTGTGTGACCTGAATGCTGTTAGGATTTCTTTTCTGTAATTCAAAATTGGAAAAAAATTCCAGCTTGGCCTTAGAGCTACTTGAAAAATACAGGATCATCCAGTAGTGTCTGTTTATGACAAGGCTGGGGATACTTGGTTTCCTGACCAGCTGGATAAATCCTTACCTATCTTGATTGTGAAACAGTAATTTCTTCCTCACTCAAGCAGGGCTTTGAGAGTTTCTATTTCATATTTAGAAATTATTACTGAGTAATTAGAGAAATTATATATAGCATTCTCTGCTTCTAAAAAATTGTATCCAGATATACTTAGCAAATGTTTTGTTGGTTTTGGGGGAGATATGTTCTTTTTTAAACATAGAGGAATAAGTCATTAAGAAAGAATCTGCTAACTTTTAACACATCTTGTTTTTGTATGGATCAAAGGTTAAATTTTAAAGTATAAGGTAAAATATTTTAATTTTTGACAGGTGTTCAGTTCTGTAAGAAAGGATATTCCATAAATCTTTTTTATTATTGCTTTTTATTTACAAGATGTATGCATGGGCAATTTTTCAGCATTGATAATTGCAAAACCTTTTGTTCCAATTTTCCCCTCCTTCCTCCCCACCCTTTCCCCCATATAAATCTTTGCTAATTAATCCTTTTTCTTCTTTTTCTATTTTAGGGAGTTCTTCTACAAAGCAGACTTTGGAAAGACCTGTGCCAACTATACATAGTAAGTTTCTGTAATAGATTCAATGAAAATCTAACATTATTCATGAGCTAGAGCTCATGCATTTACTTATATATTAACCTTTGAAATATTACATTGAGCACAAATATACTTTGGAAATTACATTTTGATTTCTTTACTGTGATATCTGCTTTAAAACACATTTTTCATGGATACCAACATTTGTTGTAGCTGTTAAAACAAACCCATATCCCTTTCTGGATGGTGATTTGGATTAATATTTACCTAATCTATTCTGTTCTCTTTAGCAGGATGCTATTAGGAATTCTTTCTGGCACATTTTTCAATTATATGCCATGAGGTTTCCCAACACAAGAGGTATAAAATAATGCAGCATCTATGTGTGGATGTTCTTGGGCCCATTTAGTTGTTATTAGGTGCTGGAAATTCTCATTGTTTATAAAAGTTAAGGAGAATGCTTTACAATAGCATTTTAATTTATTGTCAAACAATTGCTCAGTATAAATGGGGAGGTTAAGTAATCACTTATGCCTAACTGTTAACTATTGGTTGTAATTAATAGTATTTATGTTATGCTTTAAGAATTGCAAAATATCTTACAAATATTATTTCATTTGATCCTATCATCAAACTTAGGATCCAGGTGCTCCTATTAACCCATTTTAGAGCTGAAAGAAGTTAAGTGACTTATTCAGGATCACATCAATAAGTTTCTCTGATAGGATTTGAATTTGTATCTTTCTGATGCTACACATATCATGCACCACCTAAAAGTATAGTTCCAAGATCTTAAATATTTATAGAATATGTGCTTTTAAAAATATAATGATTTGGATTTTTATTTATATTCAATAAACCAAAGGGAGGAATGAAAGGAACCACTTTTTGAAAGGATTTATGTATTGTAATCTGAAATGGATCAGAAGGGACTTCATTGATCTGGGATTCCCTTGATCAACATCCTCATTATATCTGTACCATTGATGTGTCAAATAATTGAAGCTGTATTAGTTAAAAGAAGAGCAAAATTAATTTGGTCTAGGAAAATTTAGTAGAAATGGAATTTGAGCTGGGTCTCAAATATTTAAGAGGACAAGATATTTGATGAGGGAGAGGAATTTCATAAGCAAAAGCATAGAGGTGAAAAGCACAAAACATGTTTAGAAAACTAATCAAGATATAAAAATAGAAGTCGAACTCATATCTAAATGGTAATTTCTTTACTTTCTGATTATTTTTTCTCATTTTTAGGACAAATAAATGTTTTCTTTTGTTTAAAAAAAACAAAGGGAGGAGAAAAATTGTGAAGAAGTAGTTAGAAGCAAGCAAAAATAGCAAATATGATTCAGAAGCTCTTTGATAAGAAAGGAATTAAGGACAACATATTATAATAGGATTCATACTTCTAATGAAAAAGGTTAATGAAGTCTTTTTTTGATGATCCCTGTGATTTACTGTCATTCTTTTTTAGAGATACAGCAAGGTTCAGCTATTATGAACTCCAAAATACTGGAGAAATAGCTATTTTTATTTCTCATAAATTAGAGCAGACAGAGAAGTATTTTTCTGTATGGTATTCTATAGATTAAGAGAGACATAGAATTTCCATTTAGGAAAAAGAAATAGAGAAAACTAAATTGATTCACAAGAACATGAGCTACTCAAAGAGAAGCATATAGTATGATAGTAGGTAGATGATAGCCAACCTTCATTCTTACTTGCTTCTGACTATGTGACTTACTAAACATGAATCCCATAATATCTCAATGCCTCTGATGATTTTGAAGAACTCTAAATTACAGGTGAAATGCTGATTTGTAGCTTCCACATCTAGAGACATCCACCTGGCTCAGTGAACTGCTGAACCTGACATCAAGAAGAACCAAGTTTGGATTTGGTTTGAGACACTAATTATATAACTCTAGGCCAATCACTTAACCTCTGCTTCAGTTTCCTCAGCTGTAAAATGGAGAAGATAATAGCTTTTATATCATAGGATTGGTGTGAAGATCAAATGAAATGATATTTGTAAAGGACTTAGAATAATGCCTGGCACATTGTAGGGGTTTATTAAATGCTTATTTCCCTTTTCTATCCCTCCACACAAAGGAAGTTCAAATCCATATCCGTTTCCTTCTTACTTTCCCTCTCCAAAAATAGGGCTGCTGAAACCCACCATAAATGGGAAACCTGAGGAACATTGCATCTAGTCATGCTACTAAGGAAGAACATGTAAATACAATACTGTTCTGTAGGCACAGAATATAAAAATAAGCCTATATTGTTTTGTAAATGAGGGCTATTGGTCTTACTGAATTTTCAAATGACACTTACTTTCTTGTTTCAGGGTAATGGGTAGAGATGGTAGACAGTGCTTTTAAATGATCATGTTACGTTAGTGGAAAAGACTATAGAATGGCGGAAGAAAGGCTTTGAGTTAAGTACAGCTAAACTGGAAAAACAAAATGTACAAATAAATGATACTACAGAACATAAAATTGTACAAAAGAGAACACAGAGAAGGACTACTCAATGTTCACCTGAAAATGTAGATCATACATACTTATCTCTTTGAAATGTTTTCTCTTAAAGGCTAGAAGTGGGCCATATGATCTCTTAAGATCCCATTTAGGGTATGATTTAATAATGTTAAATTCTGAATTATTTAGAAATGATTTGTCTTTACACATGGAAAGGAGTATTAATATTTCAATCATGCCTGATTTGTATAGCCTTTATTTGTTGTCATGCTCAGATTATTTAGATTTAATTATGAAACTTGATTAGCATTTTTTTTTCTTTTTTATACCATTTCAGTGAATGCTTTGGCGTTAAAGAGTTTGGATTCTAAATCAAGTCAAACAGTAGTGCAAGGTAAGTTTCAGCAATCAGCTCAGTGTTTTATGTGAAGTTACTACATTGAGTTAGATAACTTATTAACTGAAAATATTTCTATGGGCTAAATAGAAGAGAAAACATTTAGTGATCACAGAACACTTAATAGAACTAATCTTCATATTTGACATTATTAAGATCAGAAAATATAAATTTATGCATTGATTGGTAATAACTTCAAAAATGTTTTTGAATTTTCCTACCCCAGTAGTATTTCATCTTATATGTGATTTTTGGTAGTTGATGTTAAGTAAAGAAAAAAATGTGAGTTTGTATTAGACCAGCCATCCAGTACAAGCCACAGGGCATTGTGTGGATTGTTTTTTTAACTTTGAATGTAATAGAAAGTCACAGTTTCATTTAGGCAGCTTTAATGATTGGTTGAGCAAAATAATCTATAAAAGTCATGTGATAATGACCAAAAGGAAAAATAGGACCCACTAGAAGAGACTCCTGCTCTTTGGAACAGTTTGTAGTCTAAATGACCAGATCTCTTTCAAGAAGGTTGATATTAAAAGTGTTACTAAAAATGATAATTGCTATTAAAGTCATGTAGACTATAACAAGATTTGTAGCCACATATAATTTTATTTTATGTTTGTGGTATTGTGATCAAATACTTCTTTAGACAATCTGCTTCATAGTATTTATAAACAATCATAGTTGAAACACTATTTTTCCTATATTAAATTATTAATGCTTCTAAAAGCTATTAAGTGGCAGCCATAATTAACTGCTCTATTTCACCTGTTAATGTAGCCTTCAATTTCTGATATTATAGTTGAGCTAATTAGTACATCTACCAAGACCTATTGCTTTACAAGCACTCTTCTCTGCTCATGATGTGCCTAGCCCCATAATGTCTGCATTAAAAGAAGAATTCTTTTACTCACTAACTGACTCATGAAGTTCTTTATTAGGATTTATTTCTCCTTAATTCCAATATAAGTGATTAAAATCTTTAAATATGTGACTTTCCTCTGCAATCTGTAAATACTTATACTTCCTTTGATATTTACATTTTGTACCCAGGTGTTTAGACCATACAGATTTTTCCTACAATATGGTAGAGATTTTCATGTTGATTATTTATGGGGCTTCTCCAGTATTTCATCTCCAAGAAAAATTATCTCAAGAATTAACTGTTTCAATATTGTCATTTCTTAGCCATAATATTTCTATTTTTATCCTATTTCATTATTTTAATAGGAGGATGATACTTTTGGTATAATGTTGCTGATTATTTATCTTTTTTTCTTCTACTAGTGGGTTTTTATGTCTTTTTCCTGCCCTTCCTACCTTCATTTTCATCAGCCTTCTATATTTCATAATAAAAGGTTAGCATTTACTATATATCATTTTCATTCTGTGGTTGAGTACATCAAGGTTATTTCTGATGCCAAAGAAATGCTGAATAGTAGATAAGATATTTAAGGTTAGTTAAGATCAAGAACGTCCTGGTAAATATTTAACTGTTGGCTTTCCAGAGGAAAAAGAGTAGTACACAAGAAACACTTGGAAGTTTAATGTGCATTATTCACACTTTCTTTAGTCTAGACATTCAACAGAACACTAAATCAAACCCTAATTGGTAGCATTTGCTGATTATCAAGATATAAATGCCCAAACTAAAAATTTAACATTTGGTTCTCAGGAGTTGGCTGACTCCAGCAGGCTTCCAGTTAAAATTCAGCCAGCTGCTTCCCCTAATTCCTCTTCCCTATTCCCTTGTGGCAGCCCAGCTCTTTGAAATGCCATGTATCAAGTGCAGGAGAGACATACTGACATGTTTCCTTCTTAAGGACCATTGGATTTTTCTGTTCACTTAATTCTCCCACTAATTAGAAAAGGAAATTCTGGCAATACGAGAAGTCAAACACTTTTTTCTCCATTAGCATCTTTAATGCCCTCAGCCAATTGATTGTGAAGTTTGAGATGAAATACAGAATAATTCTTTTACATATAAATGTTGGGAACTTTGGCCTCATTCAGGAATCATTTACTAGTTAGACGACACTAACTTTTCATTGTCCTCAGACAGTTCCTTCTTCTTAAAATCATTCTAACAATATCCTATTTTTCCAATTATACATAGTTTTCAACATTCATTTTGTAAGACTTTGAGTTCCAAATGTTACCCTTCCTTCACTTTTCTCCTCCCAAAGAGAGCAAGCAGTTTGATTTATGTTATACATGCACACTCATGTTGTGAAAAAAAGAATCAGAACAAAAGAGAAAAATCATGAGAAACAAAAAATAAAAAACAAATTTTAAAAAGTAATAATAATATGCTTTGATCTGCATTCGGATTTCATATTTCTTTCTCTGGAAGTGGATGGCATTTTCCATCACAAGTCCTTTGGAATTGTCTCAGATCATCCAGACAGTTCTCTGATATAAAATACAGAATACTTGCTGGTTTGCATTGGCAGAGAGAATTTGCTCACTGGGAGTTAGACGTGGCAAGACCAAGAAAAAAATTCATCATCTTTAGTTAGGAACATCTATACTGTTAGAACTAATAAGTCCCTCTCTCTCCAAAGGGCAAAACAACTACATAAAAGTGAAATGTCTATGGAATAGTAATTTTATTTTTCACATAAAACACCAGAGTTTTTTAATTCCCATGGTATTATATTATGATGAATATCTTGTTCAGCATCAGCTCTTAAGATCTTTAAGGCTAACTATATAACTAAGTAGTTAGGATTAGAAATAGATTTTAGATAAAATAATTATTTAGACTTGACTCTTCTGTCATTCAATGGTGTACTGTCCTAGGGTTTTCTTAGTTAAAGTCTGAGGAATGAATTTATTAGTAATAGGAAGAGGCTCTAGGACATATTCCTCTAGAGTAACAGATGAATTCTGATGTTGGAATGACCAGAAACATAGAGATATCCATTTATAGATTTTACTTTAGTTTGTATTATTTGGAACTGAGATTCACCTGAGTTGATAACTTGGCTTCTTACTTTCTTTTAGAGTGAACTAAAATTTAAGGTACAGAATTCTTTCATCTTTTTTTGGTAATAACGCTAGAAAGCCTTGTCAAAGCTTCTAAGTACTCTCTACAAAAATGTGGATGGAGGAAGATTTTTTCCTGTAAATTAAAGACATTTATGTTATTCATTATATAGCTGAGGACTCAAATAAATGGTTTTAACTCACAAGAACAAAAAAGTCTGCTATATTGGAATTTGAATTTTCTTAAAGCTTAGATTTTTAAAATCAGAATTTAATATTGCTGTTCTTTCCATGATAACATTCACAATAACAGGTCATTTCACTAGCAGGTATGCAAAATTTAAAAAAAAATTATTCCAACTGGCATGATAAATATAAAAGAAAGAGCATACCCTTGTGTTTAAGGCTGATTGGAAAAAAAATAGCACCTGTCTCACTAGCAAGATACAGTATGTCATATAAACTCTTGAATTTTTAAACAAAAATATGATTAGCTAAATCCTTCCCCCATGCCAACTTTGTTTATTACAGAAAATGAAAAGTCTTGCAGAATATTGACTAGGGGAACCTTTACAAACCTGTTCTAGGTTAAAAAATATCAGTAATTCTTATAACAATATTTTTCTCACTAAGTTAATTATTTATACTACTATTAGGTTTGGAATAAAATGAAAACCAGCAGGGAAGTAGTGAAATGAGATGGAGAGCAGTGAAGAGTTTAGCTTATCATATAGTGTTGACAAGTACATAATCTTTTTTTCCCATAAGGGAATAGTGATAACTTTTAAGTATTCGTAGTTATAGTAACAGAAGGGGAAAAACTCTTTGGATGCAGATAATGTAAAAAAAAATAGAGTTTGAAAAAGGAGGACTAACAGTAGACAATGTCATAATAGGGCATATATAATAGTAATTTCTGTAAAGTTTTAAAATTTACAATACACTTTCATAATAGCAACCACACAAAGCTTGGATTGTACTTTACAAGGAAAATGAAAGCTTAAAAAAAGTGAGAATGAGTTACCTGGAATAAAAGAGTAAATAAGTATCCAAACCAATGATATGATTTTACCTCTTTATGTAGCAACTGTTTCCTTTGTATGATGTTGTCTCTTGCTTTTGAGTATAAAAACAAGAAGAATCACGGGATTTGAGTTGGATGGGACTATAGAGTCCAATGGAGTCCAGTATGCTGATTTTACAGATGAGTATATTAAGTTTCAGAAAGATTAGGGTCCCTGAGTCCATTCAGCTTCTGAGAATTTCTTGAATTGAATTTCACAGTTATTCAATGAAAGAAGGTATAATAGTGGACAGACATCCATATAAAACTTGTCTGACATGCCCATTAGTTATTAGTCCATGAGGGCATTGTGAGAGAAAATTTGACTTGTTCTACAATCAGCCCTTCAGTGCATTCAGTAATATATGAAGTCCAGTGAATTGATAGTCTCTCGTGATACAGTATTTATAATATATTATTCATTTATAGTTTTAGTTTTTCCCCCATTCTTAATTTTTGTTGTGATCATGCCCATTCTCAATAATTGGGGGGAATGAAGACATTTGTGAAAACAAGAAAGCAAAACTATTAATAAGCCTCTAAGTCTTAGAATATCTCTGATATGTGACAGTTATCCATAAATTCAGCTCAAGTACAAAATTGCAAACATGGAAACAAATGTAAATATGTTTTTAGCTATTTCCAAATATGTTTTTATGTAGAAATTCTGATGTGTGTTTTGTACAGTATCAATTTTTTAGTTTCATCGTTTTGGTAGAATTGCTGTTATAGATAATGCAACAAAGAAAAATTTTAATGTAAAAGGAAAAGATGATGAATGAGAAAATGGAGAGATAAAGTTAAAAAAAAAGTAAAGAATTTTAGAGTCAGTTAGGGAAACATTGACTTAATGCCTACTATGTGCCAAGCACTGTCCTAAATACTGATGATTTAAATAAAGGGATGCCCTTAGAACTCACAGTCTATTGGGGAAGACACCATGCAAATCACTATGTACAAGAAAAATTATATACAGGAAAATTGGAAATAACTGAAAGAAGTAAGGCCCTAGAATCAAGAAGGATCAGGAAAAGTTTTCTGGAGAATGTGGGATTTTTACCTGGGACTTAAATAAAGCCAGGAGATGGGAATGACTTGTCCAGAGTACTCCACATAATAAAACACTTGCTGAGAACCACATATTTCTCACTAAGCTGTTTCAGCCATTGTTAGATTCAGACTAAAATTTATCAGAAAATATAATTATAGTATTTGGTACCATACAGAGTATGTTAAGAAAATGATTTTTAAAAACTCTGGTGCATGAGTTCCAATAACAATTTTGTTCATTTTGTTTTTACTGTAGAGTTTCATAGATGGCAACAAGTTAGCAGGCCTTTAGAGTAGGATCTCAAATGCCATAATCTGATATTTCTCCAGCTAGGGTTCTTTCCCTCTTTTACTAACACCTGTTGCATTTCCCATGATCCCTTAGCTCTCATGACTTTGACTTTGAAGCAGGTGATACCATAGATAGCAGGTAGACCTTGGAGCCAAGAACTGTGTTTGGATACTTTCTCAGAAGCTTTGTGATATTGAGCAAGTCATCTCTGCTTCAATTTCCTTACTGAAAAGGGATATAATAATATCCTCTACCCTCATAGTGTTATGAGGATCAAATGAGTTCAGTGGTGAAGTACTGTCAAACTTTGGTCACTATATAAATCCTAGTTATTATTATTAGGTATTGAAAGCCTAAAGGCTTAAATAGTTGTTGTTGTTTTTTTTCTGAAGTCTTGAAGATATTCAAGGGAGCACATATTTTTCCAAATATCTGCTACTTAGGTTTCCATCTTGGGAATTTTAACTCATGGTTAGAAGTCAAATAGAAGCTGAAACAGGGATCAGAAAACTATGACATGCATGCCAGAGAAATGGCATGTGAGCTAGTTTTCCTTGGCATTTGGGGTTCCCACTGCCACTATCCACTCCCCTGATACTCCTTTTCTTTATAGGACTATCAGTTTGTGAGAATTAGCAGCTATTCCACACTCCCTTCCTAGCCGGAATGAATCCACATGGTTCTTTTCCACCACCGCTTCACCCTTTCTCCTTCCCAAGAACACTGACTGGCAAGTTCCACTTGGTCAGTACCTCTCCTTGCCCCTGTGATTTAGTGAGCCAGTGGTTAATACCAACTCCTACACAGCAGAATGGAAGGGGTCAGAGCCTGGCATACCATTCATAAAAGACTACAGATGCTCTCCACTAGAGCTAGAAGCTAATTGTACCTATCTCAGTCAGAGTAGTATACAAAGTGGGTTTGGGTTCATCACAACTCTAGACTAGAAAAATATTATGTAATAGTCATATTACTTACAATCATTCCCTATATATACTTCTCAAATTAAGTAGAAAGTTATGAAATTGTGTGTGTTTTGCTTGTGATTTTACTTTTGCTCATTTAGTCAACTGTTTCAGATGATTGCTATCTCCTCAGATCAACTGAAACAAAAAGTATCTAAAACAAAATTAGACACTGCATTAAAAGAACAGAAGTGAGAAAATTCTTCTGTGAAGTTGTGGCTGCTGCAATCTGTGCCTGCCATTCTCAAATTCTGTGTTATAATGATTTTTCCCATTGATAGTCACTTGTGGAAAACAATGGTATCTTTAGTAAAAGTTTTCTCTCTTCCTTTTATTAAACTTTTGCATTTTGATAGATATTGGAAAATTTAAAATATTAATTTGTTACATTCCTCACATATTCTACTTTTCATTTGTCTCCAAAACTGGTATTTCAATTATTTTACAAGTTTCCCAAATAAATGTTCTATCCACTCAATAAACAGAATTCTTTCAGTCCATCAATCAGCCTTTCTTAAGTGCCTACTCTTTTGTAGTTATTATTCTAATTGCTAAGAAATCCAACAAAAAAAAAATCCCTTCCAGGGTACATGTGTGCCTGTATCTACATACATAGACATACATGCATTCATACAAATATTTATGTTTGCACATATTTATATATAACATATAATGCACACATATATACGTATGTTGTGCATACATCTTTTATGTATATATTTATGTATGTATGTATACACACACATGAAACATTTTACCTGCAAGAAATTTTTTCCAATCTTTGACTTCTGACCATGAATTAAGATTCCCAAAAGAGAAAGCTAAAAGGTAGCTGTTTGGGAAAATAATGCTTGCATGTGTTTATTTATATGAATGTAGATATATACATGCATATATGCGTATATACATGTATATATGCAGTTAGATGTCACACTGAATAATGTTAGGCGTGAAATCAAGAAGATTCTTCTCCCTGAGTTCAAATCTGGCCTTAGATATTTATTGGCCATATTGACCATGGGCAAATCACTAAATCCCTGTTTGCTTCAATTTCTCCATCTATAAAATGAACTGGAGAAGGAAATGGCAAAGCACTCCAGTATCTTTCAAGAAAACCTCAAATGGAGTCAAGAAGAGTTGGACAAACTAAAAAATGATTGAACAACACAAATTTCTCTCTATCTCTTTGTCTTTCTAACTGTGTGTGTGTGTGTGTGTGTCTGTGTCTGTGTCTGTGTCTGTGTCTGTGTGTCTTTCTCTCTTTCTCTTACTCAGATGAAGGAGAAAGAGGTTTCACCTTCTACAATCACTCTTTCCCAGTCTTCCTTAAAATTAGTATCTTCCCTTTGTTGATTTTCTCCAATTTATCATGTATATAAGTTGTTTGAACATTGTTGTTTGCATGTTGTCTCCCTCCAACTAGATTGTAAATTATTTGAGGGTAAAGACTGTTTTTGCTCTCTTTGTGTCTCTAATGTTTTAGCATGGTACCTATCTCAGGATAGTTTTTTTTTTTTAAGTTGATATGAAAATACCTTTTAAAAAGATAAAAGAATGGGGTGGGGTGAGAAGGGGAGAACTCTATCCTGTTGGGGAATGGAAGCATGGGGAGGAACATTGAGATATCAAGATAGGAAAGCTCTTGCAGAAGGTGGTACTTCAGTTGAGTCATGAATGAAAGCAGGGCTGTGAAGGCATGATGAATTAATACTAAAGAGAACTCTTGAGTGTGAAGCTTAATAAAAGATAATTGTAAAGAAAAATGAAAAGTAAATAAAAGATCTGTGGAATGATTTGAATTTAACCAAAGTTAAGGGAAGGATTTTGGATGATTTAACTAAGAACATCTAGATAATTGCAAGATGTATGCAATAGTAGACTAATTTATTATAGCCAGTTTTTGATCTTTGCCTAAACATAATCTAATCTGCCAGATTAGAGAAAATATCATGAGGTAAAGTAGGTCAAATTGCACTGATCTGAAGCTGTTCTTGCTAAATTGAAATTAAATCTAATGTCTGTATTTAGTCAGTGTTTTAACTTTGTCTTACATTCCACTGTTGCTCTTTTATTTTATTTTTTTTTGGTAGGCATTTACTGTAAATTTCTTCTATATTTATATTTCCTTATCATATGTAATGAAAACTCAGTTTAATAACCTCATTGAGAGATAGCAAAGTGTTCCACCAAACTAATTGAATTTTTCCTTTAATTAAGGGTTATCCCATTTTATGCTGTAAAAATGCCTGAAAGATAGGAAACTTCTCAGAGATCTGTGAATCACTCTTTCAGGTGTACACATTCTTGTGTGGCTATATTCTTTATTATATACTTTAAATACAATGACACAAACTTCAGAGCGATAACTAGATCATGAATTCTTTTTGAAGTCAGTCTAACAAAAAATCAAATTCAAATTATTTTTGACTAAGCAAAAAGTAGTCTACAAATAGGAAAGCATATATGATTAGGTACATAGTGACTGCAAATTAAGACTGATTTGCCTAAACTATGAGAAAATGTCATATTATATTCACCTTTTCCTCACATCCTTCCGCTAAAAAGCAGCTGAGCATGAATGGAAAAAATGAGACATGAAACGTATATCTGAGTTGTGATGAGTTGTACATGTACTATTTTCTTGGGTGCTAATTGACTCAGATTGAATGTAAATAGCAGTCATTTCTGCTTTGGATAGAAACCTTGAGGGTCTTCCCCTCTTAGATATATTTGTTTATTTATAATTTTGGACTAGATGAAAGAGGAGAATCTTGGTCTCAGTGGCTACCTAGCTTTTATCACTGATTATGTGCAGTCTCAAACTGAGACCTGTTGAAAAACCTCACCTTTTTTGAGAAAGGCCAAGTTCTCCTATTTCATCATTTCATCCAGGACCATCTCTAATCATTTTGCCTGTATCTTTCTTTTTATATATAATAATAGCATTTTACTTTTCAAAATACATGCAGTGATAATTTTCAACATTAATCCTTCCAAAACCTTGTGTTCAAAATTTTTCTTTCTCCCTCCCCACTTCCACCTTAACATATTTACACATTTATCATACTGCACAAGAAAAATCAGTTGCCACTGGACTTAGATAATTCTGGAGGGACAAGTGAGGTAGATGACTTTGCACAGCCCTCTGTCACTCAAATCCAATTCACTTGCATGTCATGGTGTCACCTCCCTGATGTCATGATCCTCTTCTAGAACAAAGGACAGATAACAAGAAGAATCATTTCTTTGAAGCTTTTTGAAAGAAATTCCTTCCTAATCACTTCAATTTAGAAACTGCCAAATAATATCTATCTTGTGTTATTAAGAATTTATTCTTCAAATTGGAAAAGCAAATTATCTTTCATCTCTTGAGACCAGTTTTATTAAATAAAATAAAATTAAAATAAATAAAATTAAATAAAATTTTAAAATTACATTTTTGTGTAAGGTAGAATCTGTGCTGAATAATTAACTGAAACTTCAGTGTAAGAACATGTTATTTTTTAATTTAAAAATGTTTAAATGTTTACAGTTTTATTAAAATGATCATAGATAGTATATGATGGACTTTATGAAATCATGGCTATAGTGGATAACTAGAATTCAGAATACAAGGGATTCAGTGAGAGAGAGAAGAATTTTTTCCACTGAGAAGCACATCTGGTCAAATTTCCTTTTCCTTGTTATTTGAAGCAGTAGATTTAATTAATAAAAATGTTTCTATTCTCTATACCTAAAGTGGTTACAATAATGTATAGCGATTAATTCAGTGTCTTGTGGAAACCAGGGAATTTCCTTCCCGTTTTTTGAACATATTCTTATTTAACTATAACATTTTATCAAACAGATTAGGTATTTTTAAAATTTTCAAAGGAGGATTATTAAAAGAATTGGATGATAGACTTGAGTTTGTCTTTATTTCAGGGAAGTTAAGAAATGAATTATTCACATTTCTTTATCCTGTTTACTTTCTTTTGTTGACCCACACATTGAAAGTAAGATTATTTTTCTCTCTCAAAAATATATTGAACAGCATCTTTAAAGTAAATTTAGGCCTAAACATTAGTCAAAATACATTTAGAAATTAAATAATGGAGTTGCTGATTAGGAGAGATGTTCTAAAAGGCTTTAGATTTTTTCTCTTATGGGTTTCAGTAAATCTATTTCTATTCTCTGTAAAGAATATTACATTCTAAAATGAAAAACAACAACTAAACCAGGTGTGCTACCTGAATATTGTCCAATATAGTGAAAATAGTTGTTTAAAAGCAATGAAGTGAGCCTTAATTCTTAATTCTTAAAATGAGGGGGCTAATTTAGATACTTTCTCTTGCCTCTTCCAGGTGTGTATATATATATATATATACTTAATCCTATGAAATAATTAAGAGACTATTTATGGCATGAATAAAATGGGTTAAATCTACCACTTGCCTGGATCAGTGTGTTTTCATTTAGAAAATGATAATGTAAAAAATTTTGCTTGTATAGTTGACTTTAAAATAAAACAAGCCAGTTATATTTTAAAATTTCTTCCAAAATAAAATGCCCAGTGAAATGTTATGACTTAGTGAAAGTAAAAAAGAAATCTTACTCTATAGTATAAAAATTTCTATAAGTGAAATAAATCCAAATAAATATTATATAAATATATTAATACTATATGTTATTTTACTGCATTTTAAAAAGTCAGTTTGCAAGTCTGATAAAACCTTTCTTTAAATACCTACACAAATTGAATTTTATGAATTTTTGCTAATGTAGTTATGAAAAATTACCATAGAAATTATACCATACTTTCAGAATTATGTTAGAAAAAAGACTAATTTTCCTTTGACCTTGTCCTTCTGTGTCCTGTTTGTGCTATTCCTATTTTTCCTCATTAATAGAACAGGTATCCAAGTTGCACATAATGGAACCGATAGAGGAACTTTCAGATGAAGAAAAAGGTAACAGTAGTATCTATCAAGGCATAAATACATAAATTATCATATTTTATTATGAAAATAGAATAAACCTTGAGATATGCTACTATTAGTAGTGATGCTGTACATATAAAGGAAATATTTAGAATTTTCAAATATTTTTGTGATATGTATACATTCATTTAACATTCAACAAATATATATGAAGTACTAACTACATGGACCATGGTAGGTTTTCAATACTACAAGACCAAAAAATGAAACGGTTCCCACTCATAGGGAGATTAGGCTACTGAACTGTTTTGTAACTACAGATGAATTAGGTAAAAATATATAAAACCTAAGTAATTTTGTGGGGCAGTAATAACTAGAAAGATTAAAAAAACATAAATAGTGGTAACTTCTAATCAGAACCTTTAAGAGTTCCAGGTGATGGCAATAAGGAGAATTGCCATTCCAAACATAAGTGACATAGGAAGAGAGTGGGATGTTTGGGATGGGAAAATGCCAATAGATATAATGTAACATGCACAAGAAGGAGTAAGTCATAAAGTAAGTCATGGAAGGTAGGTTGGCTGGGAGCCTGTATTGGGAAAGATTTCAAATGATCCTGAAAAGAGAATTTTTATCTTATACTAGAGAGCCACTGAAGCTGTATTACCAGGCCTGTTTTCTTATTAAATACTTCCCCATGTTTTTATGGGAATACATAGTGTTTTAGGGGGAAGGTAGTTGCTTCAGTGGATAGAACATAGGACCTGGAGTCATGAAGACTCCTCTTCCTGAGTTCAAATGTAGCCTCAGTTTACCAGATGAATTACTCTGGGCAAGTCACTTAACCTGATTAACCTCAGTTTCCTCAAACTGTAAAATAAGCTGGAGAAGAAATAGCAAGCTATTCTAGTATCTTTGCCAGAAAAAAATCCAAATGGAATTATGAAGAGTTGGACATGATTTGAGATGACTGAATAACAATAATGTTCCAAGCTCAAAACTTTTATAAATAGGTACTTAATGTCAGCTGAATTGAAATAGAAATAAATAGTAATAAAATACTTTAAAAATTCAACCAATTCCAAATAATTTTGGAATTTATTTTTTAGAGAATCTTTTATCCATACTCTGGAACATTTTTAAAATTTGATAATAAGTTAACATCTCCTGTATCATATACTGTCACATATCACATACGACTACCAACAAAAATCACATGCCATTTAGTGACCTAAATATTTAATTTATTAGTAAATACCTAAATATTAAATGTAGTCAGGAAAAAGATGTTTTTTTGGTATACAAAATGATTTTTAGTAGCAAAAAAACCCTCTGAATTCCAGGTGCTTATATTTAAATTTGAAATTTTTTTAGAAGATTGGATGAGATGTTGCCTTTTCTTGGGTAATAATTGAAACCATTACTGATTTGGTTTTGTGCTGTTAAATTTTTGACTAGTTTAATTAGAAAGTGTTGAAGCGATTCATTAGCAAGATCTAAATTATGTCATTTTTATAATACTTTTTAGAACTAATTTGAGAGAATTTCAATGTCTCCATGTTGAATGTTATAACAAACCAAACTATTTTGAAAGAAAAAATAATCAATTCTCTTCTTAGCACTGATTAATTTCTTTAGCTAGCAAAGATCAGAGAATGATTTTGACAAACTAATATTTATGTCATTTCAGTTGGTAGGCATGTATGGTACTTCATCCACAGAATGCAGTTTTACTGTCATAAGTTCTGTCTCTAATTTTGGCCTGCCACCTGGCCAATGTGTTAATCACAGTGAGGACAATGAAAGTAATGTAATCATCTCAGGGTAACTCATCCCCACCATGATCTTGGATCAGGGCATCATCACAGTAAATAAAGGATGATATCTTATGAGCATGTCTGAATGACAGCTGTTAGTCATATCGGGAATGATTCACAAAAGTGGTGCCAGCATCATTCTTAGAGGCTACATTCATTTATCTTATTTATACAACAGAAGCTGATGCATTAGCCCTCACTTCTCTTAATCTCTCTTCCCAACTCTTTTTGGGTGATTTTATTGCCTTTTGCTTATGAGCCTAATCTTCATAGTGGTTGCCATGCTAGAATTTTTGTTGTTGAACCACAACAGAAATTGCTAAATGATCTTTGTTTTTTAAATTTTAAAAATAATTTGGTTTTGATAATTTTTTGCAGTTGTAGAGAGAATTGGAGATTTCTTAGGCTTTTGAAAAACTAGGTTTGGGAATCACTACTGCTCATTTCCCAAAAGGTAGGGGGGAAAGGAAGAAGTTCAAAGAAGAGATGAAACTTCAGCTAGTTATTAACAGCTCTCTGGCTTGATGTTGTAGTTGAGCTTTCTTACAGATTTTTATGATCATTTCTATTAATATTTCTTACATTAGAGGTGGGACCTAAAGTCAGGAATGCTTTGCTTCAAATCTGGCTTCAGACATTTACTAGTTGTGTGACCCTGGGCAAATCACATTTGTCTACCTCAGTTTCCTCATCTGCAAAATGCGAATAATAGCACCCATCTACCTCCCAGGATTGTTATGAGGATAAAAGGAGATATATTGGTTAAATGCTTTGCAAACTTTAAAATATTATACAAATACTAGTTATTATTGCTATTCTAAGCTCAATAAATCAATCAAAATTGATTATTATAGATATAAGACATATATATAACACATCTTTGCTTATATAATATTTCACACTTATAGTGCATTACATACTTTTGATCCTCAAAATAATTCTGTGAAATAGGTGCTACTATAATTCCCATTTTGTAGAAGAGGAAACAAACAGTTTCAGAGATATTAGTCATCAATAATAGTGCTTCTGCCTTCATCATCTTTAGACAGTGATAGTGGGTTTTTTTTTAGTATATTTTCCAATAATTTTTATTGGTTTAATTTTTAATTATTGAAGCTTCATGGTTTCTTATATTTGAGGTGGTACACTGAGCTTAAAATTTTCCTATTCTTTCTTGAAGCAAGGTAGATTGTACTGGTGGTAGGCATTGAATATGAAAATAATATACTAGTTTCTATACTCCTTTCATCCCTGCAGCATTGTTCACATAGCAGAGAAGATCAGGAAACTCCTGCTTGATTTATTAGTCCTCCCATTTGCTTGATGAAATTGACTTTTGTCAGAGGGGTCATCCTTTTCTGTGGTTTGTATGCATGAGCTATAGAAATGGTCCACTGTTTTTGAGGGTCCATTCTCCCTTTTCAAACTCCTTCCCTTTGTCCCTTTCAAACATTAATCATATTTGATTCATATCCAGCCACTGGGGAACAATCAAAACTTCCTTGTATCATCCTTAAAAATTAGCTGATCTACTTACCTAAAATGATTAGGAGAATTTATAATGCTATAATATGCCTTAGGATTTACAAAGTGTTTTAAATATTATTTCTTTTGGTGGCCAGAGCAATCCCGAAAAGTAAGTTCATTTTCATTTTAGAGATGAATAAAAGGACAGTTAAATGAATTGCCCAAGATTATACAGCCAACATCCAAGGCAAAATTCAAACTCAGTCTTTCCTTACTCCCAAGTCCACATTCTATTTCTCTTCCTAGCTTCCTTTCAGTAGAGATATATATCTTTTGACAAAAGTCCTACAGTCCCACCAAGATTGGTTGAAGTACTCACTCCCCCAAAACTCTGTTGCCTTTTGCCACTTAATTATCTACAGTCTATTTCATCTGAAACCCTAGAGAATTTTGTAACAGGTTATTTTTAAAAATATTTTCTTTTTTTCCCAGTTACACGTCATGAAAATTTTTTAGCATTTATTTTTACAAGATTTTGAATTCCAAATTTTCCCCATTTCTTCTTCCCTTCCCCTCTTCTGAAGATAGTAGGCATTTTGATATAGTTTATATATGAACTGTCATGTAAAACACATTTCTATATTAGTCACAGTTGTTAAAGAAGAAACAGATCAGAAGGGAAAGAATACAAGAAAAAATAAATTAAATGGAAAAATATTATTTTATTCGTAGTCATATTCTATCAGTTCTTTATCTGGTTATGAATAGTATTTTCCTTCATGAGTCTTTTGTCCTTGTCTTGGATCATTGTGTTGCTGAAAATAACTGAATCATAGTTGACCATCACAAACATAGCTGATACCATGTACAATGTTTTTTGAGTTCTGTTCATTTCACTTTGTATCAATTTGTAGAATTTTGGGGTTTTTCTGATATATACATGTTCATTTCTTATTGCACAGTAGTATTCCATTACATTCATATGCCATAACTTGGTCAGCCATTCTCCAACTGATGGGCACAAAAAGGGCAACAATAAATATTTTTGCATATTTAGGTCCTTTTCCTTTTATAATGGGTCAAAGGGTATACACTGGTTGCTTATAAAAATTTATTTAAAGGAACTTAGGGATGTCTTTAATAATGTTGCACCTTAAAATTTTTTTCATGGAGAGCATCTACCATATTTTGCTGTAGGACTTTTATGAGGAACCAGAGTTATAATGAAACAGTACTGAATCAAAACATTGGCCCATATCAGTCATTGATCAAATGCAATATTATATTGTGTATGTGCCTGGAGGGTGATGGAAAGATTTGCTTTGTAATTTTGTTTATAGTGAGCTGCCTTCATAGGTATCCAGGATGAACAGCTATTACTCTCTTTGATTTGTAAGTCTACAAACAATCAGCCAACAAGCATTTATTAAGTGCTTGCTGGCTATTGGGTACTGTACTAAAATAGGCAAGAACAGTTCCAACCATCCAGAAACTCATTGTAATGGTAGAGAGACAACATGCAACTCTCTATATATAGTGTGAAAGATAAACCCATAGGGAGGCACCGACAAGGTATAGGAGGGAGGTACAGGATGGCCTCCCATTTATTTGCATAATTAAATAATCAAAATAGAAAAGTATTTGTGAAATGTGATGAGACCAGTAAGATGGAATTCTTAAATGAACCAATTTCATACATTAAAGGAGATTGCATGATATGTCCCTCTTCATGCTAGTCTTCCCTGTATTAGTTATCTCCAATTTGCCTTGTATAAATCTTGTATAGACATATTTGGTTTTGTGTTTTTAATCTCATTAGACTGTGAGCTCTTTGAGAGCAAAGATGGTCTTTTGCCTTTTTTCCAGCACCTAGTACTTAACAAATTGATTGAATTAATAAATGTATGTTGACTGACTTCTATATCAGCTATAACATTCAGGCATAATTTTCCATCAGGGTTGGGATTATAGTGCTGCAGTCCTAAGAAGTAGACTTAACAACCTTCATATGTGATATTAAGACAGGAACATTACTTATAATGGCTCTTTTGCCTGGTCAGCCAAATGGCAATTCTTCCATCTTTCTTCTTTGATTTATTGCATGGTGCTCATATTTTCCTAAGTTGTCTTTCAGATGTAGACTTAATGAGATTTCCAAAATTTTTGCTTGAGTTTTTAGAAGCTTTTTTATTTGTTAATAAAGATTTACCATTTAACAATACACCCATATAGGATCAAAGTTGTCTTCCCACTTAATGGAATCACAAGATTTTAGGGCTGGATGGGATTTGACCTATAGGGCACCAAGTCCAATTCTCCCATGTTATAAACTGAAGTTCAGAAAGGTTAAGAGATTTTTTCCAAGATCACACAATGAGTTAATGTCAGAACTGAAGATAAAGCCCAATTCTGCTTTTTATCTTTCAGTAGTATAGTAGAAAGAACATTCTGCAAAGGGATAAACAATTGTTTTATTTTCCCCCCTACCATTACCTACACATATATCTATGTGACCTTAAAGAAATATTTTGAGGGCTAGATTTCTTGAAAGAGCAAAGTGTAACTAAATGATCCTTAAGTCCCTCCCTGTTACAATTATGTATGTGTGTATCTATCTATATATGTATGTATGTATATGTATGTATATATACATATATCATTAAATATATATCTGACAATTTTGTTTTATCTCTTGGTAACTTTTTAAGATAATAAATTTGTAGAGCAGGTACCCATCTGCATTAACAGAGAAAGCCTTTCACTAGAACAAAGATAGTAATGGAATAAAAACAAGCCTTATTTTAACACTAGCTGCTATTCATGCATATTTATTTGCCTTCAGAGTTTTCATGCTCTTAGAGTTTGGTTACCAGCTTGATGTAAACAATTAAAGGATTACTGTTTTTTGGAGTTTTTTTAGTGAGGCACTTGGGGTTAAATGACTTATCCAGAGTAACACAGCTAGAACGTGTTGTCTATAGCCAGATTTGAGCTCAGGTCCTCTTGACTCCAGAGCCAATGCTCTATCTTTTTTTTTTTTTTTAATGCTTTGCTACACCCTTGTAGCCTCAGTAAAAAAAAATCTTTCAGCTATAGTTTTTCTATATATGTACATATATATAGTTTAAAGCAACTCTATTTTATATAGAAATATATATGTATACATATACTATATATATATGGTCAGTTTTCTGTTCTGCATAATGTTAACTTACAACATCATCTTGATTTTTGGAGAGGTCTTTTAACTTATTATGGTCTTGTGCACAAAGCATGTGCACAAGACAAAGCAAAACAATCCACCAAAATTTAAATTAAACTTGAAGAGGGAAAAAAATGTTTAATGATACCAAAAACATTCGTCATTTTCAAGACCCTCTTCTCCTAGGCTTCAATATTAATGATAAACAAGTAAACAATTCCATTGTCAGAAAGCTTAACCAGGTATCCAACACTTAAAAATTTATAGTCAAATTGTTTCCAGCCTAGCTTGAGCTTGTTTATTCTCCAATCCCTATTACTCTGGGGACCAAGAAGCAGTACAAAAGCTGGATACTTTTCAGTATGTGATGAGCTCTATTTTTCCTTAATGCCCATAATAGTTGGCCTAAAAATAACCTTGGATGCATCAAAGAGACCCTGCTTTGCATGAATTCTAGGGCATGTTAGACATCACCAGCAACTTTTAACCCCTGGCAAGAGCTGACTGCCAGCAGTAGAGTGAATTAATGCCAGTGAAAATAGCCTTGATTGTAATCAAAGTAACTAGCTATTGAGGTCTTGTAATCACAAAGAAAACTGATGAAATCTCCTACAATAGAATTCATCTTTGTGTGTGTGTGTGTGTGTGTGTGTGTGTGTGTACATTTGATATCTAGGTAACTATGTACTCTTCCCTTTTTATTGCTTTTCTTTTAAAATGTAGATAATTTGTTTCCTTTGAGATTAAATGAAATTGTTCACTAATAAAGACAGAGAGCTTTTAATATTGTTATAATTAGTTTTTATTTAGACTAACTTGTTTAGGACTTTTCGCAAGTCATTATAGAAAAGAAGCATCTGTTCAAATGTGCCTAGAATGCCGTGGTAAATAAAAGAGTTGTGGTTGAAAAAGATCCTATCACCCATTTATGACACATTCTCTTCCATCAAGACTCCCTTTGGCTGCCTTTTTCTCCATGAAATTCTCACTTGACCTCTCTTACAAAAGTGAGCTTTCCCTTTTTAAATCTTCTTAGAATACTCTGTCTCCTTTATCCCTATTAAATTTTACATCACTCTATCTTTAGTTTTGTAAATATCCTTTCCTTCTTATTATGTCATAAATTTCGTGAGGAAAAGCTTTTTTTTAATATACCGAGAGCTCAGCACAGTTCCTTGTTCTAAATATTTGTTTAATATTAACAACTAACAGAGGTTGTTAGTGGTAGAACCCATTTCAGAGGTCATGACAGATATCCCACAAATGATTTTTTCCTTTAAATAAGCTTTTTTGGAGGAGGGGGCTGGTAGTAGAGGAACGATAAGGGAAAGGGTGAAAAAGGAAGTCAAGTGGGAGAATCAAAATGATGTAGGTACACTAGAGATCTTTTTGTATTCTTTTTCTTCATTGTAGATTAATTCAATATCAAAACTCTTTTTACAAATACTTTATTTTGTTTTCAAAACTCTTGGAGAAATTTTTTTGGGGGGAGATTATTTATTATTTAAACATATACTTGGCTTTAAATGATTTTTTTTAACTATTTAAAAGGAATTATGTTTTTTCCAATACTATTTTATTTTTCTAAATAGATTTAAAGGTAGTTTTCAATATTCATTTTTGTAAAACTTTGTGTTCCAAATTTTCCCAAGACATCAGGCTATCTGATATAGGCTAAATATGTGCAATTCCATTAAACATATGTCCACATTTGTCAATTTGTGCAAGAAAAATCAGATCAAAAGGAAAAAACCATGAGAAATGAAAAAACCAACAATGTAACAATGTACAATGTAATTGTATAAATAATATAAATGAGATGAAAATATTATGCTTCAATCCATATTCAGTCTGCATAGTTTTCTCTCTGAATGCAGATGGCGTTGTCCATCTCAAATCTTGGAATTATCTTGAATTGCTACAATGTTGAAAAAAGTCAATTCCATCACAGTTAATCATCACATAATCTTGATACTATGTACAATGTTCTCTTGGCTCTGCTTAACTTCACTCAGGATCAGTTCTTGTAAGTCTTTCCAGGATTTTCTGAAATCAGTTTGCTCATCATTTCTTATAGAACAATAATATACCATTACATTCATGCACCATAACTTATTCAGCCATTCCCCAAATTATGGGCATGTCACTCAATTTCCAGTTCCTTGACACCACAAAAGGAGCTGCTACAAACATTTTTGCACATGTGGGTCCTTTCCCCTCTTTAATGATTTTTTTTGGGAGACAGACCCAGTAGAGACACTGTTGGATCAAAGGGTATGCACAGTTTTATAGCCCTTTGATCATAGTTCCAAATTGCTCTCCAGAATGGTGGGATCAGTTCACAACCCCATCTGTATAAATGTCCCACTTTCCCCACATCCATTCCAGCATTTATCATTCATCTTTTCCTGCCATTTTATTCAGTCTGACAAGTGTGAAGTGATTTTTCTCTCAATTATCTTAATTTACATTTTTCCAACCAACAGTGATTTAGAACATTTTTTATATGACTAGAAATAGTTTTAATTTCTTCATCTGAAAATTGTCTGTTCATACATTTTGACCATTTGTTAATTGGGGAATGGCTTGTATTATAAATTTGAGTCAGTTCTCTATTTTTTTTATCAGAAACACTTGCTATAAGAAAATTTTTCCTAACTTTCTGCAAGAATTTTTTTTAAAAAAAACATAATGTGATTCATAAAATAGACATAGGATCATAAATTTAAAACTGTAATGGGGGAATGGCTAACTAGAACTGGAAAATATATTAGAGGTCATCTTGATCAGTTTCCTCATTTAACATATGAAGAAGTTGAATCCCAAAAAAATTGAATTCATTATCCGGTGTTATATAGCTAATCCTGGATTGGAATCTATATCCTTTGATTCTGAATTCAGTAGAATTAATCCTATTATGCCATGTTAAGTCAACTGTAGTATTTTCCATAAGGAAAGAGTAAAATTCAAATATATTTTTGGTTGTTTTGACACATGAACATACATATGAGCATATGCATATATCTATATTATTGTATAGTTTGTTATAATTTAAACAAGAAATTGTATGGTGGTTCTCAAGCAATATTTCAGCTCATCAAGTTACAGTTTTTAAGATTATTTAATATAGCTCTCAAAGTTGTGGAGAATTATAAATTTTTTCTTATGAAAAAAATCAATGATTATTTGTAATTAAAAATATTTGTTTTAACCTTGTTTATTAAGAAGTTGCACAATAATTCTTTCACTTTGGTAATAAAATTTTATTTCCTATTTCAGGAAAAGAGAATGAGAAGAAATTAATTAATAACAAACTGCACTTGATAAAAGCTTTGAAGAGCAATCCTTCTCTCACTAAAGAATTAAGAACAGTCTTAGAACAGATTTTGGTGGAGAAACTGGAAAACTTGGGAATTAGCGCAGTAAGCTTAAATCTTAAATCTCTTTAAGGTCTTCTGCTGCTTCCCTCTCCCCCCAAAAAGATAAAGATAAAAAGCAAGAGAAACTTCTTTTTAGAGAATATATGCTAATTAGTATTCATAGTTGGCAACAGATTATTTAATTGACATCTCAGTGTCATTGTGGCCTAAATATTCTAAAGAATATTAGCATCACCTAGTCTATCCTGCCATTCAAGTAATGGAAGCCAGACACATTTTCAAGATGTTCCAAAATGGCAATCTGGAAAATTCTGATAGGGAACATTTCAAGGATCCAGATTTAACTCCTGTGGCCATGATTCATTCAGAGAAATAACATTCTCAAAAATTTTTCCTCAATTATTATTATTTTTTTTTGCTGAGGCAATTGGGGTTAAGTGACTTGCCCAGGGTTCACACAGGCAGGAAGTGTTAAATGTCTGAGACCAGATTTGAACCCAGATCCTCCTGACTTCAGGGTTGGTGCTCTATCTACTACACCAACTAGCTGTCCTCTCAATCATAATTTGGTTTAGTATAGTTTCTTGTGTTAATCCTACTTTCTTTTGCATGTATTTCTAATTGTCTTAAGAACAAATTAAAATCTCATTTGAAAAATGCCATCTACTAAAAGTGATGTGGAGTTGAAATGCTTATTTATTTATAGCATGTGTATATTGTTGAACATAGAGATAGGGGCTGGATCTGTGATTTCACTGGATATTTTTAGATGAAGAAATCCCTTCTACCAGTGCAGGTCAGAATGCTGGCTACAACTTCAATTTCTTTTAGAGTTGTCTAGAACACTAAGAATTAAGTAACTTTCCCAGTGACAGATAAGTGTCAGATCTGGGACTGGAGACAAGGTCTTTGGCTCCAAGGCAAGTTCACAATCTTAATATCCCATACTGCTTCTCATTATTACACATAATACTGTTACAAGCATAATCCCATCACATTTTTCTTTTGAAATCATTTGAATTTTTGGACTGTATTCTAGAAGAAGTAAAAAAAAATACATTTCTCAAAATCATGTCCATTTAAATAGTATATATGGAAATGTATAAAATTCATCTGTGATTTATCTCTTCATTGACACTGGCATACCACTTCACCTCATTTCCAATACAGATTCTATTTCACATCTGGATTATTATACAACCTCCTGAATGACCTCCCTTATTCCAGACTTATTTCTTTCTCATCCCATAGACCACTGTTTTCCCATTGTCAGTCACTTGCTTACAAACCTATAACCCTCCACTCTAGCCAGGTTGTAATCCACACACTATTCCCAAATCATGCTTTTTATTCATTTCATTCTTCTTAATTTGATTTGTGCTGTTGCCCGAAATATTCTTTGTCTTCCTCTTCATTTATCTAGCATCCTTCCAGCCTCTGCTCATGTGTCATCTCTTATAGGATGGTAGAATCTGACTTCAGAAAGGACCTTTTTGGCTATCTTTTTCAATGTGATAGACTCCAGTGATCTCCCTCCAAAAAGCTATTCCAAAACTATCACTTTCCTTACATTAATTATTTGTTTACCCTGCAGGGTTATAGCTACATTGTAAAATCCTTAATACCAGAGACTTCTACTGATTTTTAAAAATGTCTATTACTGTGTCTTAATCACATTAAAACTTGTTTGGCAGTCTGTTAAAACCTATGGATCCCCTCTTAAGAATGTTTTTAATTGCTAAAATAAAATTTTATAAATAAAATAAATAAACTGATTATATTGAAATATAGTAATCAAAACGCCTTTAAATCAAGTTCATGGCCCTGAGGTTAAGAACTTCATTAGGCAAATATTTTATCACCAGTTTGAAAATCTCCTCATTTGAGAGTTCCCAATCACTAATGAAATCACAGATCTATTACCGCTCTAGACTCCATAGAAATAGACGTATAAAATACCAAGATATTGTGGAAAGGTCATATAATTAAATCCTATAATATCTCATCCTTTAGGGTGTTCGTGGTATTCCCACTAAGCACTTGAATCGAGTGCTAAGTACTATTGAAATTGCAAGGCAAGAGAAAGGAAAGCAAGTGCCCAAAGTACAGGAGATTAGAGACTTTCTGGAATATAAAGTCAGCTGCAAGATGGAGGAAAAAAGCTCAGTGAATTCAAACAAACTTCTTACCGATGCTTCTTTGCTTTTTTCAGGTAGGAGAATTTATACTTAGTGTATATTTAGTGTGTTAGTAATTATGGTCTCTAGTTAAAAGACAAAACTGTTAAATATAGCATTCTTAAGTCTGGGCTTGTAGTTATTTTCCTACACTTTCTACTCAAATGAAATTCACAGCAATTCAAAATGAGAGCCCTGGATGCAATCTGCAAGCTATATTGTATCCATGTAATTAAAAAAAACAAGTTGTGGTCAAACCCTATAAAGAAATTGATTTTAAAAATGCTATTTAAATTCCAGATAAAGCTATCATGACCCAGTTGGAAGGTTCCTCAGTTGGAGAATTACCTAGAGTGACAAAGTCATCTTCAAAAATTAAGCATCTGGTCAAACAAAAATCTGTTCCTGCTGAGGAGATACATCTGCCAATGTGTGTATTTTTATCTCTTGCAAAAATCTTAACTTTATTAACATTTAGTTTAATTGATTATTTTATTTGCTGTTAAACATAGTTTTCTATTAATAACGGGGGTTTCATTGACATTCCCTTTAGCTGCTTATAATTGTAAGAAAATTAAAACCCCCAATACTACAAGAAATTATAATGTTAATGACAAACATGGAAATGTGTTTAAAGGAAGTGCACATATTTAATCTGTCAGACTGCTTGTTGTCTGGGGGAAGGGAGAGGTAATGGAGAGAAGGAGAAAATTTTCAAGCATAAAGTTTTACAAAGAAGGTTGAAAACTATTATTAAAAAAGAAATTGCAATATTAAAATGTATTGTTGCTTGGTGAATAGTTAAGGAATATTTTTTTTTACCACCAGGAAAAGTACTGTAGAAGAGCATTTTCTTAAAAAGTCTTCAAGTATTTCGTAAGTTTTAAAAATTGGTATATTCTTGCTTTTCCAAAACTTTTTGTTCAATTTTTCTTTCTTTATAAGTTGGAGTTCTATTATGAATAATTATGTTCAGGGCATCATGTATTAACATTTTTTAAACATCCTTATTTAGGGTTAATATGTCTCATATATAGTTTTTATTGGTATTGCCAGTAGCTTAAAAGCCAAAGACTGAGACTGTGCCAGTATAAGTTTCAGTTCGATGAAGTTTTAGTCTGTTGGCCTCTTATAAAGATAATGTAACTCTGTTCATTGTTAGTTGAACTCCTAATATATGAAAAATTAAGATTTAAACCAATTTACTAGAATTATTTTAGCTTTGTGCTTTATTTTTGATGTGTTGATAATCACAGTACTCCTTTATATTTTAGTAGTTCTTTGTTAAAAGATTAATCCCAGCTAAAATTTTGTTCTAATTGTAGGTAGAGTAAAAAAAAGCAGTAATTATATCCAGATTGGGAATTAGGGGATGAATTCTTAGATTTTTCTGGGACTTTCTTGCACAGTTTTCAAGTGACACTGCTACCTGGACATTTCTGCCAGACTTAGAATTAGATGGGCTTTAGATGTCAGCTTGTCCAACCCCTCCTTGGAGGCAGAATTAGCTCCATATATATTCCCAATACATGTGCATTTAACTTTGGCCTGAACATCTCCAGCAAATGCAAACTCAAGGTCTCATGAAGGAGAGTCTAACCTATTTTGGAACATTTCCAATTGTTAGGAAATGCTTTCTTATCTTGAGCCAAAAATCTAACATTCTGTCACATAAACCCATTGCTCTGTTCCTTTGTCTTCTGAATCCAGGCAGAATATCTCAATCTTTTATAATTCCTCAAGTATTTGATGATTTTCACTTATTTCCCCTAAGTCTTCTAAGCATTATTGTTCCTTTCACCCAATTCTGACAAAAAATTATTTACAGTCACCCCACAACCCTAGTGTCCATATATTAGAACCATTCTATTTTGTCAATATTCCTTTCAAAATGCAGTAATCAGAAACAAAAATAAGTCAGCAAGAATTTATCAAACATCTCTTTTGTCCCAGGAAGTGTGCTAAATATGCACTAGTTCAGAAAGAATGGCAGGAAAAGTCCATGCTCTCATGGAATTCAGAGTCTAATGAGGCAAACAATTATGTATCCACAAGATATATTCAGGGTGAATTGGAAGCAATCACAAAGGAAAAAATATAGAGATTCAGTAAGATAGGGAAAGGTTTTTTTGTAAAAGGTGAGACTTGAAGGAAACCAGGAGTGGAGATAAAGAAGGAGAGAATTTTAGCAATGAAGTCAGCCAGTGGAAATGACCAAAGATGTAAGATAGAGCATCATAATCAAGGAAAAGCAAGGAAGCCATTGTCATAGGATTATACAATATGTAAGAAGGGGCAAGATTGTGCATAGTTTTGAACATTAAACAAAGGATTTAATACTTGATTCTGGAGGTAAAAGGTAGCTACTAGAGTTTATTGAATGGTAATTATGGGATGGGGGTGACCTGTACTTACTTAGAAGGATCCTGTGGACAGTTGATTGGGGGATAGGTTGGAGAAGGGAGACAAAACTATTTCAGATTTGTTCATGTTACATAGTGATTAGATAAACATGCCAATTCTGTTCACTGTAGAAATAAAAACATAGACAGTGAGGTTAAGTGTTTTGGGGTCATGGAAGATAGCACATTGAAATGTGCAGAACCAGGAGAACAATTTGCACAGTAATAGCAATATTGTAAAGATAATCAACTGTGAAGGACTTAGTAATTCTGATTTACACAGTGTCCCATCACAGTTCCAAAAAGTTCATGATAAAAATATGCTAGACACTTTTACAAAGAGAACTAAGGGATTCAAAGTTGAGCATATTTTTTTTCTTTCTTTTTTTTTTTTTGCTTCTTTCTTTGTATTGCAACTTAATAAATTATTAATCTTTGTGTTTTCCTTTTGATTTGCCATATTTAGGACTCCTCCCTTTAGTTCTGAGGATGAATTAGATGAGACTGGCATCATTCAGTCCTTTGTCTCCCCAGAATTGCTTCACAAACAGTCTGTAACCAGCCTCCACTCTTTTGGAAATGATGCTGCCAAAAGTGACACCGAATGGTCCGAAGGAAGTGAAATCGAAGATAATGAAATCCCTACAAAACCTGTAGAAGGTTTTCTAGACTTTCTTTTGCTTAAAAATTATGGAGATAAATAATTTATTAAATATTAATGATAAGAATGATAAATGATTTATTAAATATTAATGATAAGAATTTTACCAACTAGATTCTAACCACTATTAACTGAAATTCTTGAACCTGTGTTTTGTAAGTTTTTTACATTCAAAAAGAAGCGGGAAGTCATTTTTGCAGTTTGACATATAGACAAAATGTTTTCTAAAATGAATAAGGAAAAAAGGGGGGAAAAGCAGTTTCTAACCATTTTGAAATTCAATCCACCTTATAGTAAATACTATAGGAATAATTCACAGGGAAGTAAATTGAAACATCCCAATAGAACCTTTGATAGTCCATGGCAGATTGGAATTTTTAAAAAACAGAACTAATTGCTATACATCATTGGACTTGCAAGTTTGACAGATGGTCAGAAGCTAAAGTAATAGAGAGCAGCTCTCATTCATAGCCCTGACCTTCTCTGTGGCTCTAAAACCCTTTCCAATTATCCTGAATATATCAGTCAGCAATGAAAGTGTTTCAGAGTGTTGATATATAGAGTGTGACTATAGCAAGAGATTTGGGACCTTTAGAGTTTTAAAATTGAAGAGGATCATAGATTTAGAGCTAGGAATAAAATCATCTAGTCCAATATCCTGTTTTACAGAAGAGAAAACCAAAGGTGAAACTGGTAAAGTGACTTGCTCAGCATCTCACATGTCGTAAGTGACAAGAGTTGGGATTCAAATCCAGATTTTCTGACTCCAAATCTATACCATTTCTAATATCTGATGCTTTTCTGAGTCTGGATCAGTCTCCAAGATTTCTGGAGCTCTTCTGTGGACATCCTGTTCTTTGATGTTTGTAATGGAAAGAATCAGCAAAGGCAAGGGAAAACTATGTATTTCAGGTTCCTCTAGTGCGGGATGTTACTTTCATTTGTTTTAGTTTTCTGACCCAGAAGGTAGTCATGTCACTGCCAAACAAAGGAATTAATGATTTGTAGCAGGTTTATTGGTGTTCATTCCAGGTATATTAATGAGTAGCCATGAGCTATTCATTAATAGAGGCAGCACTTCAATGGAAAAATAATGAAAGATTACAATATATAACAAGGGACACTAAAATATCAAACCATTGATGTTTATTCCTTATTCTCTGAATTAATGATATTACGCTCCTACTATGTAAAAGGAACAGAGGTGAATAGTACATAACTCTTATGCTTTCCAAATAGGGGAAATGTACATATACTATATTTGTATATATATACACACACATAAAAGCAAAAATATTTCTAATGTGTGTGCACATGCACACATACATGCACACACATAATGTTAAATGCTATAATATTGTTAGTAGTGCTACAAGAAAGGTATAGACATAGTTCCACCACCACCACCACCCCCTCGGAGGTAATTGGGGTTAAGTGACTTGCCCAGGGTCACACAGCTAGGGGAAAAAAACTGATTTTTTTTTTTTTTTTGCTGAGGCAGTTGAGATTAAGTGACTTTGCCCGGCGTCATACAAACAGGAAATGTTAAGTGTCTGAGACTAGGTTTGAACTCAGGTCCTCCTGAGTGCAGGGCTGGTACTCTATCCACTGCACCACCTAGCTGACCCAGTGTAGACATAGTTGTTCAAGAGGGAACATTTCTGGCAGGGTAAGGGATAAGTACAAGAGGGAAATCAAAGATTTCTTGGAATGGTAGGATTGGGTAGGACAAATTATAAAAGGTACAGAGAGCATGACACTTAGAGCAAGCATCAAGACTGTAAGCTCCGTGGCTAGGATCCTTATTTGATAAAACTTTTTCTTTCCCCTAGCATGTAGTACAGCTCTTTGTACCCAATAGAACTTAATAAATATTTCTTGAATGAATTTTGAATTAGTTCAAGGAAGGCACAGAAAAAAGTACAAAGCATCTTCAGGAGTGGCCTGTAGTTCAGTTATGTATAAGGATGTAAAAGGGAGTAGTGACTATAGTGACTATAGTAGCACACTAGTAACACTGTAGCTTTTAATGTAATAGGAATAATTCACAGGGAAGTAATAGTGGATAAGATAATCAAAAGAAGAAATATAGAGGGGGAAAATGAAGAGAGCAAGGAAGAATGTTGAAACATGCCTAAACTTTGGAAGTGAAAGTAAGAAAAGGAATTGATAAAGGTAGATCCATAAAAAGTGGCAAAGGAGAAAAAAAAGAAGATAGTACAATCTTTTGAATTTGAGAGTTTCAAGGAGGTAGTAGTATCAACTACTAGAAAGAGATCAAAGAGGCTAAAGCCATTGGATCTTTCCATTAGAAGAATATTGGTAGTCTTTAAGAGGATAATTTCAGTATATGAATAGGGGTGGGAAAAGGACAAAG
Source organism: Antechinus flavipes (assembly GCF_016432865.1). Classification (NCBI taxonomy): domain Eukaryota; kingdom Metazoa; phylum Chordata; class Mammalia; order Dasyuromorphia; family Dasyuridae; genus Antechinus; species Antechinus flavipes. The sequence goes on along the minus strand of NC_067400.1, from coordinate 148,777,968 downwards.
TGATTCAAGGTTTAAAAAGGCAAAAAAGAAAAGGAATAGATTGTGTTTTGAAAAGTTTGGCAGTGAAGAAAGGAGAAAGCTTAATTAATCATTAACTTGGGAGTGTAATACAGGGTAAAGAAGAATATTTTAACAGAATACAAATGTATTTAGAGACAGTAGAAGAGACAGATGGAGAAGATGCTATACACAGAAAGAAACTATTGGAACAAGGTCCTAGAGTGAGATTAAACTGCTGAAGTGGAGTAATAGATCCAGAAGAAAGAAGAAGGGATACTTATTCTTCAGAAAGGATGAATGTGTAGAGAAATTTTGAGATAGGGAGAATCATAGTTAGAAAAGTTGATATCATTGGGCCTTCATCACAATAAAGTAGAGATCAGACCATATGCTGAGAATGAGGGCTTTGATGAGTTTTAAAAGAAACATAGAATAAGCTTGGATTTACACATTTTAACTTATAATAAATACTAGATGTTCCCAAAACCTAAATCATCAAGTTTTTAAAAGGTTAAAACTGCACTAAGACTTTGGGGACACATTTTATAATTTAATCTGATATATTTTTAATTTAAATTAAATTTCTTTAATTTAAAAAATAATGGGCCAGATTTCATTTTGGAGACCATTTTTAATAGTTTCTAATTGGAAAGAATATACTTGGTAGGAGGTATAAATGTCTTTTAATTTTTTTTTTTTATCAAAAATGTGTCAAAGGGATCACATTTGGTAATTATGAAGTACAAGTTTTCTCAAAGTAGTTTGGCCATAAGATTATTATTTTTAACAAATGATAGACAAAACTTGCTTAAAAACTCCAGCTGATTAATTTGTATTGGTCATATAGGCACCTGCATTAAGTTGCTAACTGAAAAAGTTGAAAAGACAGTCTCAAATCACAGAAATGTAAATAAACCAGTCGGTGGAATTAATGTTGTTGAACCATTTGTTAAAAAGGAAGACTCACAAGAAGAATTAAAGGTGGGGTCCCTTTTTAAAAATATGAACTTTCCTTTTCTTTTTCCTTTTCTTTTTTATAGATTGTAAAAATTAGAATTTGAAATCTGCCCATGTTAGGCTATTAGTCTTAATAGAATATTGATTCTCATTATTCAGCCACTGTTTTCCCTGGGGTGGAGGGAGAGGAACTGTGGAAAATTAGTCTCGGGAGAACCAACAGAATGAATCTGATTTAAAGGTGGAGTCCTGACCTCCTTTTTAACTACATTAGTCAGAAAGGTAGTCCATCTTAAAAGCAAAACAATTTTTTATGTGTGAATTTATAAAATGTCAATGTTTTACACATTTCTGGACATAACTAGTCTGTGTTCTGCATGCTTTGAGAATTGAATAAGATTTTAGTCATTATCACTGTTTTGTTCACTAATTTTCATTTAATTAAATTTTACTTTCACACTACCTTCCTTCCACTGAAATAGCTCTAGGAGTTTATTATTATTCTAGGAGCTCATTTTTTTCTCATTTTTCAGATGAGGAAACTGAAATCCAAATTGGATATGATGAGAGAGGACCTGAGATTTGTCCAAAGCCATACAGCTAGTTAGCGTCTGAGGCAATCAGTAAATCAATCATTAAACATTTATTAAGCACTTACTATGTGCCAGGCATTAAGCTAAGTCCTGAGCATATAAAAAGAATCAAAAGATAGTCTCTACCTTCAAAAAACTAATGGTCAAATGGAGCATGACTTTAACTCATCTTTCTGATTTGAAAATTATTTAAATTCCCAAAAGCATTGCTACCTTTAATGATTTATTATCTGGTTTTAAATGCATATAGAGCTCCAAAAGACCTTAAAAGGATATATATATCATTCAAATTTATCATCTTACATCGTTATAGTCACCATCTTACTTATAGGACATAACTGATTATCTTTGATTTTACAAATTTCTGTTTTTAGGTAATTGATATGTATTTTTTAGTTTTCATTAATACATTACTGGTAACAGTGACCCCAAAACAGCAGAGAATATATATAGCCTAGCCTAGCCTAGCCTAGCTAGGCTCCCTCTCACAATTCTCTCCCCATTGCTATCTGCCTTATAATTAGTTGTTAAAACAATTTTCCTAAAATGTCAATCTGATTATGTTACTCTCTGCTCAGTAAACTGCAGTGACTCCCTATTACCTCCAGGCTCAAATTAACTTTCTTTTTGGACATTTAAAGCTCTTCACAATCCTTATATCTTTCCTAACCGTTTTTTTTTTAACCTTGTATTCCCTTTAACACACTATAGTTTTTCCTTTCTGGTGTCCCGAGACACTCTTATATAATCTATATTGTATAATCTATCTTGAGTGTCCTAACTTCCAAATCTTGATATCCTTATTTCCTTTTAAAATAGTGAACACAAGTACCACCTTCTCCAGGCAGTTTTTTCTGGACCTCTTCTCCACCTCTCACTCCCTGCTTCAGTTGCTAATGTCATCCCCTCTGAGGCTCCTCTCATCTGTTCTTGTCTGTATTTGTCTTTTTGTTTCGAGTTATACATCTTCTCATTCCTCTCCCCCATCCATATATCTTCCATGAGGATAGAGAATGGTTGTTCTTTTTCTCTGCATCCCTTGAGCTTAGCCTAGTATGTGGCACATAATAAGTGTTCAATAGATGCTTATTAATATCTATCCTCTTTAGTTTACCATTCTTTATCTGTCCAGTTGAGCCAAGCATGTGTGTTCTTTTGACTGGTATAGTTTGTACACTTTGAAATTGTTTTACTGGAAATTATGTACTCACTGAAAAATTCCTGACTTAATGCTAGGGAGAGAATGATAATGGAATGAGAATGCTATCATTGTATTCTTGGTAAAGATCTCCAAAAATGGTATTGTTCATTCAAAATAATTTTTTGTTCTTTTTATTGTAGTGTTCAGATGTAGAGGATGAGGACTGGGATTTATCATCCTTGGAGGAAGAAAAGTCTTCGAAAAAAAATGTTGGGAAAAAACCAAGTGCAACTTCACTTTTAAAGATTGAATCTAATACCACTCAAGTTACAAGTGCCTGGAGTACATTTGCTCCCAAAGTGCCCAAAGCAGGTCAGCTGCAATCAGTGCTGTTGTTGAAATATGATAAATATTTTGATTGTGTCTTTAAAACAGAGAATTCATACCAATAAGAATCCATTAAACACTTGAAAAAATATGTATCAAATTAGAACTAATGATTTTCTTTATAGGATACTGCCTAATTGTCTTCACTGAGATTACTACTTGACTGTCTTAACTGAGCCCAGGAAAGAGCAGTCTTGGTTACACTGCTGTTTTTTCTCTCTCACTTGGCTCTGAAGCGTCCCTAGCCCTTTACATTTAGCCTATAGAGCCTGGTTTTTGTAAATTATCTTTTATTTTTTTATAACATTTTAATATACTTTAGCTATTATTTGATAGTATGTTAAATAATGTTTTTGCATATTTAATTGAAAATTTGAAATTCTTTTATTGACTAAAATAATTTTTACTGTCTTAGATTTTCACCTATAGACTAATCAATTTGGCTGATGTTGTGTCATTTTTATTTTCTTCTTAGAATTTTTCCTGTAGTTAGAAAGGTTAAATTGGAAGCATGTTAATCCCTGCAGCACTTCCTACTCAGCTCCATTGTTCCGATTCATATAATTTGGAAATTACTCTAAGATGAAATATGATAACAGAAAAATCCACTTTTAGCCACTAATTTATTTTATCCCTGTTTATTCAATCCTGTTACTTATTGTGAACCATTCATAATTATAGAATGCTAGAATAGGAACTTAGAAATATATTCATTATCTTCTTGCCATCTCTTTTAATGGAAGAAATATCCACATGTTTAAGATGCAATTCCATTTGTGTATTTGGGTCTGTTTAAGCCTTTGCAGCTAGTTAAAAAGCAAACAACAAAAACTCCAAAATAGTTGTCATCATGGATTCAACATAAATTCAGTCACTAAAATAATTTTCACTTCATTTCCTCTAAAGATTCAGAATAGAAAATAGTGGCTTTTTACTGGTATGTATTTAATTGTCTTCTTTATCTTTGATCTTTTTATCAGCAGTACTTCCAGAAGCTGATACAAGTACATTAAAAAGCAGCTTAGTAACTGTAACTGACTGGAGTGACTCTTCGGATATATAACCTTGTCAGATGTGACTCCCTGGTGCCAATGCTGATCTCAGTAATCTGTCCACATGGTTCTAACTCTCATGCCTTATTGTAATTCTCACAGTAACAAGGAAGCTTATTCACAGAACAAAGGTATATTTAATGGCATTTAAATATTTATTGAAAAACCAGTTGATAAGTCAGCAGTATTTTAAAGCATAAGAGTGTTAAAAAAAAAAAAAACTTGTCAATGCATAAAACATTTTTTCCATAATGGTACTTGATTATTAGCGTATTTTTTCAAATGATTTTTAAAAACCAGTTTTTAAGCACATTTTACCATTCCTGGATTTTTTTGTTGTTGAAAGTAATAACATTTTTATATTGTAATTTAAATTCTTATATAATTTGTTTCTCAATTTGTGTTAAATTTTACAATTTTTTGTACTAATCTTTTAAACCAAAATAAGAGAAGTAATGCATACTTAAAATATTAATCTTGTTATTTTGACATACAGTTAATTCTAAAATTACCAAAAAATTACATATGTGTATATGTTTATAGGCCTGAATTACTTTCAGCTACAGAATTGTAACCAGAACCATCAGTGTATGCTGCATTGAGACACTTTCAGCATGTTTACAATGAATACATTCATTTTAACATATAGTGAGATACTGTTTTCTGCATTCTAATAGCTACCTTGGATATTTTGTGAGTAAAATATAACTTTAAATAGCTAACTAGGTTGCCTAATAATGTCATTAGAAAAGATAGGGTCATTACTGAATTAACATGTATATTTGTGGTTATTATTACATTTTATATTTTTATTTTAATAGAAAATCTGTATTATAAAATAGCAAAATTTAACAAATTATGTTGTATTCTTGCCAATATGACTTTTGTCAGAGGCCAGGAAATTCATATCAATTGTTTTTGCATTTTTTTATACACTCAAAAAAAAAAAAGCATTTTTAAAGCTACTTTCTGTACTTTGAAACAAAGAGACATTTCAACTAAATGGCTATGTTGAGGTTTTGATTTTATTTTTTCTTTAATTGTGAACCTCTCCAGTAAAATTTTACATTGTATCATTGTGAGTGGGACTGAGTTATTACAGAAATATCTAAACTACTTCTTTAGAGACTTTTTTTTCTGATTCAAATATTTTATATCAGAATTCAGTAAAAGAGATGCTCAATTGTCATAAGGAGCAAATAATGTGCTCTAATATTAGAATTGTAAGATCTTATTTATGCCTCATTATTATAACAATTTAAGAAGTTGCCTCTGGTTTTACATAATCACTATGGACATATTATATTGCTGTACTTCACCTTATATAATAAATGTGTTCCAGAAAAGTTGTACAGTATAGAGATTGAATCAAATTTTCATTTACTAGACAAGAAGCAAGTAACTATCAGTGTGCTCACCAATTTTAGCTACTGCCATGCCATGTCCACCTTCTGGCCTTTCTCTAACCAATTTGGAGAGAATTAGGACTTAACATTATCTTGCTTCCTCTCTTATCCCTCCCATCAAGGAAGAGGTAAGGGAATTTTTGTTCATCATTTTAAAAGACTGATGACCTTTGCCTTACAGAAACTATTTAAAAATACCATAAGGAATTCTTGACAAACCAAATAATCCATCAGCACTAAGGAAACATAGAAAAATATCAGGGATTTGAAATCTGAATGTCTAGTTTCAATTATTGGCTCTGCCCATATAATAATACCAAGTCAACTTAAATCACTTCAACTCTCTCTCCTTCAATTTCCAAATCTGAAAAAAAAAAGTATTGGACTATATCCAGCTTTAAATCTATTTTGTGATCTCCATAAATAACTTATAAGGAACTTAAAACTTATAACTCTAAATTTGGCATTTCGTACTCAATTTGTTCAAAATTATTCAGGGACCTGTTTTACAATTTTTATTTCATTCATTGCTCATGAAATTTATTAGTAAATTTCAGTCAGTGAATTTGAAGATTAGGTTTAGAATTCAGATTTTTTTGGGCAGTGATTAGGGATTCTTTCTTCTCATAGAGAACAGTATAAATCATTTATTTTATATAGTTCATAAAAATGTGACTGATTATTAATGAATCATAACCATAGTGAAATATTAAGACCTGTATTTTGTCCCTTACAGTGGCATCAAATGACATATTTTTGGGAAGACATAATTGTTCTTCCTGACCTCAACCTGAGAAATGCTCAATTTCTATTAATAACTTATTTACATTACATGAAATTCTTTATTGACTAATTATAAATATATCTTAAACTTTCCTGATCTTCTTTTTAGCTTTTGTATTATTTCCATCTCTTAGGGAAAATTAGTTTTACATATTGAAGACTTGATCAGGAATTAAAGTAATTTATTTTTCTTTCTTAATTTATCTTTCAAGCTTCAAGAGATTTCCTTAATTCTCTATTCTGGTGAACTCATTTGATATTTACCTTTCATGATAGAATTTCATATGCCTTTCATGGACTAACCAATAGCCTAAAGCAGTAACTTTAGAGTTTAGATTTTTTTCTTCTAAATCATTGTTTTAGTTGTCCCCAGTAATGCTTATTTAGTTTATTTCTCTTCATTCACAAAGTTTCATGAGATTTTCCTGGACTCAAGAGAGCTAAGCATTACTTGCATACTAATAAATTTCACTTTGTACTTGTTTCTGCAGATCACTTAAGGAAAAAAAATGTAGTTGGTTCACAAACTGATTCTTTCCTCCTATTCTTTATCATGTGTCTCTAAACCAGTTTTCTTTTATGAATGAATAATCCCAAACTACTACCTATAAAACATACTTTCAAGTGGAATCTTTTCCACTAATTTTCTAGGTTTTCATTGACTTACTGAGAAATATAGTTTATTTTTTTCTTCTCTTCCCTAAAAGTGTAATCATATGATCTTTATTCTAAATCAAATGATTCACAAATACCTTCTGTACAAATTCCTGACCCCTGCTTGAACCCAAGTCTACCAGATGATCTGAATTGAATATCCATTTATTGAACAATCATTTTATCTTATTTAGAAATCTTGCCTTCTTCACATTTTGCTCATGTGATCTCATAGTCTAGCTCTTCAAAGGGTTCAATCATGGATTTCCAATTACTCAAGATCCTCTTTATCCATAAGTTTGGTGAACCTAAATTTATCCTCTAGAATCCTCATTAGAACTTAAGTACACCATTACCATTTACCCCCTACTACAGCTAGGAGTATAGGGGATAGAGTCTTCCTGGAATCAAGAAGACCTAAGTTCAAAGCCAAGCTCAGACACTTGCTAGCTGTATAATTTTAGGCAAGTTACTTAACCTCTGTTTGCCTCAGTTTCCTCATTTGTATAATAGGAATAATAATAATGATAGCATCTATCTCTTAGGGTTGTTGTGAGAATCAAATTAAATATGGAAAAGAAGTAAGTATTTATCTAATCCCCACAACAACCTTGTGAGGTAGATGATAATACTTGCTTTAAAAAATTTAAGTTCTGTATAAATGCTAGCTATAATCATCATTATTATTCTTTTCTTAAAGTTCATCCTGAGCATTATACCAGAAAAGTCCCTTGAAACAATTTAAGGCTTAGATGTCAATGAGATTTTGGTTAAGATCATTTTCACTCTAATATCATTCCAATATCTCAACCATTCTCATCAATGTCACCATTCTGACAAATGAGAAACAATAAAAATAATCTATATGTCACTAAGTTTACGTTCCAAAACCAAAACAATTTTGGGACAAATACTGATTTCCCTAATGGGTGATCAGCTTCAATTAGATTTAACAAACTCTTATTAGCACTTACATCCAATTCACAGGAAGTGAAAAACATTTTCCTCCAGATGCCATCGATTCTCTTCAAGAAGAAAAGTAAAACAACCACCAACAATATTAAGCACTTCCTGATTGGAGGTGGGAGCCAACTTCAAGTAGTTGAGTTTTTAGGTACATTTATTATTCTATTTTAAATAAACAAAAAGTCAAAGTTTTCATTATTTGAGTCACTTGGAAGGTTAATTTGAAAATACTATACCTATGGTTTAAACTGTATTTAACAAGATATTCCATATTTTAATTATTATATTAATCACTTAAAATATCTGGTAAGTAAACCTGTTTGTTTTTTAATGAGTCGCAATAAAAAAAGATTAGCACATAATTATGTAAGAAAATTTACATCCATAAAATCAACAGTACTGTAATTCATATTTTTTAAATAGCTTTTGTTAATTACAGTGGGACTTTGATGGAAATCATTCTGTGACAAACTCGAGTTTGTGATTTGTAGCAGTATTAGTTAGACATAAGCATTTTTATCAAACTGTTTTGAAGAGCTTGTGTTTTTGAAATCACCTTCTCCACTCTGGTACTTTGGAGGAGAAGATAAAACAGATGTGGCTCCATTGTATATATACGCCATTCTGAAAGGCAAGGAAATAATTTTGCATATTAAAACACATGTATATGACATGAGAAAGGTGAGAGGAGAGCTATATTTCCCCCTTTTTTCTATAAATAATTGATTATATTTCCTTCGTATTTTTGTATAATATTGAAATATGCAGCAAGTATTTGAGCATATCTCATTGGTGTTTATTAGTATTCTTGCCTCTGCTTTTTCTCTCAGCTTTTAAGCATATACCTACTATCTATCCTAGTCAAGAAGATGCTAGAAATTTCTATCAACAGTTTGTGTCTCTGTTGTAAAAAAAAATGAGCTGTAGTCAGACCAACATTATGATTATGATTTAGCAACTTCTCTGTATATTTTTTCTTTTAAATTCTAAGTATGGCTTTTCCATCTTGACCTTAACTGAGTTGAATTAAGAGAAAAAGGATTTGTTGACATCTTGACTAGAGAATCTCTCTCACCAATCTTGTGGAAAGTTGATGAAATTGGGAAAGATTACTAGACCCTCTGAGTTAGGGGTAAAGAGTTCAGTGCTAGAACCTAACCTTGTTGGGGCATTTCTTCACTGTGTACTCACACTTAAGACTATTTTTGCATGTTAAAATAGAGTAATCTTTATTTCAATACTGTTCTTAAAGATTTTCACAGCACACAATTGAATTTATATAATTTTAGGACTATAGCCACATAACTGATATGATTAACTGAAGGTGCTCCCTACCAAGCAAATCTATTAAAAATTCTGGTCCCCTTACATGCAACCTCTCCAAATTTGATTCTGTGGAGTTTCTCTTTGTGGATTATATTAACTATGTACAATTTATTTCTCACACATGTAATTAGAATCTTAGCATCACAGATTCAAAAGTATTGAAGGGAATTTAAGAATTTATCAAGTCCAATTCTCATTTTCCTAATATTTTGGAACTGAAATTCAGTCAAGAGATTTGCCTAAGGTAATACACACAATAGCAGAGCTCAGAGTAAAACAATTCTGGATTTTTCAAATAGATCATTTTTGTCTGATTTTCTTACCTGGGTGTTTTGCTGTTGTCAGATATTGAGAAGCAAAATAGAACACCACCAATTATGCAAAGTGAAGCTCCTGACCATCCAATGAACAAAGCAGCTCCTAATTCATATCTGTCAAAAATGGGACATAAGTTTTTAATTTCTTATTTCAAAAGTAAATTGTATTTTATATATGAAATTCTTATGATAAATTATTAAATTATGCTCTACAGAAAAAGGTGGGTTGAAATAATTTATATGAGGCTTTATGGCATTTGCATTTGATTAGAACAATCACCCCCCCCCCTTTTTTTCAAGGAGGAGAATGTCATCATCCTAGTTGTCTAAGGATCTTTTTAAACTCACTAAAAATTTATTTTGGTATACAAAATCAAAACAGTTCCGTTATCAAAGCACTTTCATTCTACTCTTGGTTTATAGGTACATACATGAATAAATACAAAACATGTAAAAATTATTTTAAGAATGGGAGAGAATACCCTACAACTATGGAAATCTGGAAATCTTCCTGTTAAGTGGTGACAAATGAGCTATGTTTTGAAGAAAGGGATTCAAAGATGAGAAGATGAAAAGGCATTTAGAAACATATAGAGGAAAGTAAAAAAAAAAAGAATATGTAGAGGATAGCAGAATGAATTAGTAACTAGAGAATAATAATATGTTGCTTATAAAAGACATGTTTGAAATTGAAAGACACATAGAGTCAAAATAATAATCTGTTTCATCTCACATAAAAAGACAGAGGTAGCAATCTTGATCTTAGACAAAGCAAAAGCAAAAGTAGATCTAATTAAAAGAGATAATCAGGGAAAATATATCTCTAAAAAGTATCATCAGCAATGAATATCAGCACCAAATGATACAGCATACAAATTCTTTTTTTTTTTTTTTTTTTTTTTTATTTTATTTTATTTATTTTTTTTTTAATTTAATAATTACATTATATTTACACTCATTTCTGTTCCGATTTTTTTTCCCCTCCCTCCCTCCACCCCCTCCCCTAGATGGCAAGCAGTCCTTTATATGTTGGATATGTTGCAGTATATCCAAGATACAATATATGTTTGCAGAACCGAACAGTTCTCTTGTTGCATAGGGAGAATTGGATTCAGAAGATATAAATAATCCGGGAAGAGAAACAAAAATGCAGATAGTTCACATTCGTTTCCCAGTGTTCTTTCTTTGGGTGTAGCTGCTTTTGTCCGTCATTTATCAATTGAAACTCAGGTCTCTTTGTCAAAGAAATCCACTTCCATCAAAATATGTCCTCATACAATATCGTTGTCGAAGTGTATAATGATCTCCTGGTTCTGCTCATTTCACTTAGCATCAGTTCATGTAGGTCTCTCCAAGCCTCTCTGTATTCATCCTGCTGGTCATTTCTTACAGAACAATAATATTCCATAACATTCATATACCACAATTTACCCAGCCATTCTCCAATTGATGGGCATCCATTCATTTTCCAGTTTCTAGCCACTACAAACAGGGCTGCTACAAACATTTTGGCACATACAGGTCCCTTTCCCTTCTTTAGTATTTCTTTGGGATATAAGCCCAATAGAAACACTGCTGGATCAAAGGATATGCACATTTTGATAATTTTTTGGGCATAATTCCAGATTGCTCTCCAGAATGGTTGGATTCGTTCACAACTCCACCAACAATGCATTAGTGTCCCAGTTTTCCCGCATCCCCTCCAACATTCATCATTATTTTTTCCTGTCATCTTAGCCAATCTGACAGGTGTGTAGTGGTATCTCAGAGTTGTCTTAATTTGCATTTCTCTGATCAATAATGATTTGGAACACTCTTTCATATGAGTGGTAATAGTTTCAATCTCATCCTCTGAAAATTGTCTGTTCATATCCTTTGACCATTTATCAATTGGAGAATGGCTTGATTTCTTATAAATTTGAGTCAGTTCTCTATATATTTTGGAAATGAGGCCTTTATCAGAACCTTTAACTGTGAAAATGTTTTCCCAGTTTGTCGCTTCCCTTCTAATCTTGTTTGCATTAGTTTTATTTGTACAAAGGCTTTTTAATTTGATGTAATCGAAATTTTCTATTCTGTGATCAGTAATGGTCTCTAGTTCATCTTTGGTCACAAATTTCTTTCTCCTCCACAAGTCTGAGAGATAAACTATTCTATGTTCCTCTAATTTATTTATAGTCTCGTTCTTTATGCCTAGGTCATAGACCCATTTTGATCTTATCTTGGTATATGGTGTTAAGTGTGGGTCCATGCCTAATTTCTGCCATACTAATTTCCAATTATCCCAGCAGTTTTTATCAAATAATGAATTCTTTTCCCAGAAGTTAGGGGCTTTGGGTTTGTCAAACACTAGATTGCTATAGTTGACTATTCTGTCTTGTGAGCCTAGCCTTTTCCACTGATCCACTAATCTATTTCTTAGCCAATACCAAATGGTTTTGGTGACTGCTGCTTTATAATATAATTTTAGATCAGGTACAGCTAGGCCACCTTCATTTGATTTTTTTTTCATTAATTCCCTTGAGATTCTCGACTTTTTATTGTTCCATATGAATTTTGTTGTTATTTTTTCTAGATCAATAAAATATTTTCTTGGAAGTCTGATTGGTATAGCACTAAATAAATAGATTAGTTTAGGGAGTATTGTCATCTTTATTATGTTCGCTCGGCCGATCCAAGAGCACTTAATATTTTTCCAATTATTTAAGTCTGACTTTATTTGTGTGGAGACTTTTTTATAATTTTGCTCATATAATTCCTGACTTTCCTTTGGTAGATAGATTCCCAAATATTTTATGGTATCAACAGTTATTCTGAATGGAATTTCTCTTTGTATCTCTTGCTGTTGGGTTTTGTTGGTGATGTATAAAAATGCTGAGGATTTATGGGGATTTATTTTGTAGCCAGCTACTTTGCTAAAATTATGAATTATTTCCAATAGCTTTTTGGTAGAATCTCTGGGGTTCTCTAGGTATACCATCATATCATCTGCAAAGAGTGATAGTTTGGTTTCCTCATTGCCTACTCTAATTCCTTTTATATCTTTCTCGACTCTTATTGCCGAGGCTAGTGTTTCTAATACGATATTAAATAATAATGGTGATAGTGGGCAACCTTGCTTCACTCCAGATCTTACTGGGAAAGGTTCCAGTTTTTCCCCATTGCATATGATGCTTACTGATGGTTTTAAATATATGCTCCTGACTATTTTAAGGAAAAGTCCATTTATTCCTATGCTCTCAAGTGTTTTTATTAGGAATGGATGTTGGATTTTATCAAATGCTTTTTCTGCATCTATTGAGATGATCATGTGGTTTTTGTTTGTTTGGTTATTGATATAGTCAATTATGTTAATAGTTTTCCTAATATTGAACCAGCCCTGCATTCCTGGTATAAATCCTACTTGGTCATAGTGTATTATCCTGGTGACAATTTTCTGTAATCTTTTTGCTAATATTTTATTTAAGATTTTAGCATCAATATTCATTAGGGAGATTGGTCTATAATTTTCTTTCTCTGTTTTCAGCCTACCTGGTTTAGGTATCAGTACCATATCTGTGTCATAAAAGGAGTTTGGTAGGACTCCTTCAATCCCTATTTTTTCAAATAGTTTATATAACATTGGAGTTAATTGTTCTTTAAATGTTTGGTAGAATTCACATGTAAATCCATCTGGTCCTGGGGATTTTTTCTTAGGGAGTTGATTGATAGTTTGTTCTATTTCTTTTTCTGAGATGGGACTGTTTAGGATATTTACTTCTTCCTCTGTTAGTTTGGGCAAGCTGTATTTTTGGAGGTATTTTTCTATTTCATTTAAGTTGTCGAATTTATTGGCATAAAGTTGGGCAAAGTAACTCCTAATTATTGCTCTAATTTCCTCTTCGTTAGTGGTGAGTTCTCCCTTTTCATTTTTAAGACTAACAATTTGATTTTCCTCTTTCCTTTTTTTAATCAGATTTACTAAGGGTTTGTCTATTTTGTTGGTTTTTTCATAGAACCAACTCTTAGTTTTATTAATCAATTCAATAGTTTTTTTACTTTCAATTTTATTGATCTCACCTTTTACTTTTAGAATTTCAAGTTTAGTGTTTGACTGGGGGTTTTTAATTTGTTCCTTTTCTAGCATTTTTAATTGCAAACCCAATTCATTGACCTTCTCTTTCTCTATTTTATACAAATAGGCCTCTAGAGATATGAAATTTCCCCTTATTACCGCTTTGGCTGCATCCCATACATTTTGGTATGATGTCTCATTATTATCGTTTTCTTGGGTGAAGTTATTAATTACGTCTATGATTTGCTGTTTTACCCAATCATTCTTTAGTATGAGATTATTTAGTTTCCAATTATTTTTTGGTCTACTTCCCCCTGCTTTTTTGTTGAATGTAATTTTCATTGCATCGTGGTCTGAAAAGGATGCATTTACTATTTCTGCCTTACTACATTTGAGTTTGAGGTTTTTATGTCCTAATATATGGTCAATTTTTGTATAGGTTCCATGAACTGCTGAAAAGAAAGTGTATTCCTTTCTGTCTCCATTACATTTTCTCCAGAGATCTATCATATCTAGCTTTTCTAGTATTCTGTTTACCTCTTTGACTTCTTTCTTATTTATTTTCTGGTTTGATTTATCTAATTCTGAGAGTGCAAGGTTAAGATCTCCCACTATTATAGTTTTACTGTCTATTTCTTCTTGCAGCTCTCTTAGTTTCTCTTTTAAGAATTTAGATGCTACCCCACTTGGTGCATATATGTTTAATATAGATAGTGCTTCATTATCCATGCTACCCTTTAGCAAGATATAGTGTCCTTCCTTATCTCTTTTAATTAGGTCAATTTTTGCTTTAGCTTGATCTGAGATCAGGATGGCTACCCCTGCTTTTTTGACTTCACCTGAAGCATAGTAGATTTTGCTCCAACCTTTTACCTTTAACCTGCATGTATCTCCCCGCTTCAGGTGTGTTTCCTGTAAACAACATATTGTAGGATTCTGGCTTTTAATCCATTCTGCTAACCGCTTTCTCTTTATGGGGGAGTTTACCCCGTTCACGTTTATGGTTAGAATGACCAATTCTGTATTACTTGCCATCTTGTTAACCCCGGTTTATGCTTTCCTCCCTTCTTTCCCCTTTCCCCCCCTTCCAAGTATTAAGCTTGTGAGCACCCCTTGCTTCTCACAGCCCTCCCTTTTTAGTATCCCTCCCCCCTCCTTAGAGTTCCTCCCCCTATCTTACCCCTTTCCCTCCCAGTTCCCGTATTCCCTTCCCCTTAGCTTATTCCTTCCCTTTCCACTTTTCCCTTCTCACTTTTCAATGAGATGGGAGAAGTTTCACCATAGATTGAATATGTCTTAAGATTTTTCACTTAAAGCCAATTCTGAAGGCAGTAAGATACCCACTATATTCATCCCCCTCCATTCTTTCTCTCAGATATAATAGGTTTCCTATGCCTCTTCATGAGATGTACTACCCCCACTTTACCCTTTTTCTGGTACAATGTCCTTTCCACATCAATTTCTAGAACAAGGTATACATGTATTCTTTATACATCTATATAGTCAAAATATAGTTCCCAAGATTAATCTTTACCTTTTTAGATTTCTCTTGAGTTCTATATTTGTAGATCAAACTTTTTGTTAAGTTCTGGTTTTTTCATCAGAAATAGATGAAATTCGCTTACTTCGTTGAATGTCCATCTTCTTCCCTGGAAAAAGATGCTCATTCTCGCTGGGTAAGTTATTTTTGGTTGCATACCAAGTTCCTTAGCCTTTCGGAATATCATATTCCAGGCCCTTCGATCTTTTAATGTGGATGCTGCCAGATCCTGGGTGATCCTTATTGTGGCTCCTTGATACTTGAATTGGGTTTTTCTAGCCGCTTGCAATATTTTTTCTTTCACCTGAGGGTTCTGGCATTTGGCCACTATATTCCTTGGTGTTTTGATTTTAGGATCCCTTTCAGTGGGTGATCGATGAATCCTTTCAATGTTTATTTTTTCCTCTGTTCCTATGACTTCTGGGCAGTTCTCTTTGATAATTTCCTGGAAGACAGTGTCCAGGCTCTTTTTTTCATCATGTTTTTCTGGGAGTCCAATGATTCTCAGATTGTCTCTCCTGGATCTGTTTTCCAGGTCTGTTGTCTTCCCCAGAAGGTATTTCACATTTTTCTCCATTGTTTGATTTTTTTGGATTTGCTTGACTGATTCTTCTTGTCTCCTCGAGTCATTCAATTCCACTTGTTCAATTCTGATTTTCAGTGAAGTATTCTCTTCACTCACTTTTTTAAAATCTTTCTCTAATTGTCCAATTGAGTTCTTTTGTTCTGTGGAATTTTTTTCCATTTCGCCAATTTTGTTTTTTAGAGAGCTGTTTTCTGTTTCCAGTTCACTAATCCTATTTTTCAAGGATTTTACTTCTTTATCCACTCTCTCTTTAACTTTCTCCAGACTCTTTTCCCATTTTTCTTCTAGCTCCCTTGTGAGAGCCTTTTTAATCACTTCTATGAGGTTCATCTGTGCTGAGGAACAGCCGATCTCCTCCTTTGGGGAATCACCTGGGGACTGCCTGTTTTTAGTCTCCTCAGGATTTAGAGTCTGCTCTCTATCTGTATAGAAGCTGTCAAGGGTTAAAGTCCTCTTCAGCTTCTTGCTCATTCTGTCTATTAATCAGAGATAAACTACCAAAGAAAAACAGAAAAAAACTGGAGTCTTTCTTTGGGGGGGGGGCTGGGTGTGTTATCGAGCTTCCTCTACAGACTGCAGGTGGCAGCAGTGAGGCACTAGCAGGACTGTGCTGCGCCTGCGCTCTGAGATCCCAAAGCGTGCTGAGTCACTGAGGGGGGGGAAGGGGGGGGGGCCAGGTCCTGAGAGACTCCAGCTGTTTGGGGTTGTGTTCTTCAGCCCGGTGTTTTTAGCTTCTCTGCTGGGCTGTTGACTTGCTGCCGGAGGAAATTATCCAAACCTGTAGCGAAGCTCTCCCCGCAGAAACGGCTACGATCACTCTCCACCCCTCTCCAGTCTGCTCCCGTGCTCTCACTGCCGCTGCCCGCCGCCTGCGCCCGATCTAAAACCGCCCCAGCCCTCCAGTAAAGACAGACCTTTCTTGGCGGATCTCAAGGATGGCTTCTCTTGGTAACTATTTGTGGGTTTTTTTCAGTCAAGCATTGATTCAGAGGCTTGTAATGAAGTGGATAGTGAGAGAAAGCGCGGAGCTTATGCAACTGTGAGCCTCCTCTCCGCCATCTTAACCGGAAGAGCATACAAATTCTTGAAGAAAAAGTTAAATGAATTACAGGAGTAAAACTATATTAGTTGAGGCCTTTTAGTTTACCTTTCTGAAATATGTAATCACTAAAAATAAGGTAAGGAAACGAAAAGTCAGATATGATAGTCCTCTGGAGAATATTGAATGGGAATAGAAAGTATTTTGTCTGTCTTTTTTCTTAGCTGTAGATGATACCTTAACAAAAACTGACGATGTATTAGGGCATAAAACCTCAGAAACTAGTGCAGAAAAATATAGTAAAAGCACTCTTTTGGAGCACACTGTGAAAAGGAGATTCATTAGTCAGTTTCTGAAGTACAGACTAAAAATTAATTGGAAATGAAATCTACATTGAATGAGTAGGTCAAAGAACAAGTTTTAGGAATAATAATTTTATTAAAGCTAATAAGAATAATGAAGCAACATGCCAAAATTTGAGATGCAACAAAAGAGCAATTTTTAATAGATCTAACTGCTTACATAAGAGAGAAAGAGCAGATCAATGAATTGGGCACAAAACTAAAAAAATTAAAACTAGAAAAAAAATTTTAAATCTTCAGTTAAACACCAAAATGGCAAACCTGAAAATCAAAAGAGCAGTTAATAAATTGGGATGTTAAAAACAATAAAACTAATAAGTAAAACTGGAAGCTAGTTTTATGTAGAAAAACCAACAAGATGGGTAAATCATTTAAAAGTAGAAAAGGTAGAATGTATAACCAAAGAAGATGAAACCAAAATAAATATTAGGAACTCTCTTACTAGTATGCCAGTAAAACACAATGTGAATGAAATAAATGTTTATAAAAATACAAATTGCCTATTTTAAGGGGAAATAGAATGCTTAAATAGCACTAGTTTAGAAAAAGAAATTGAATAAGCCACAAATGAACTCAGTATGGGGAAAAAGCCCTACAGATCATATAGATATATAAGGAAATTATTTCAAACACTTAAAGAACAATTAATTCTCATATCATGTAAACTATTTTAAAAAAAACAAGCCACGGAGTCCTGTCAGATTTTTTCTAAAAAACAGGATTTTAATACCTAAACCCAGGGAAGTAAAACAGAAAGAAAACTAGACCAATATCCCAGCAGATATTGTTGTAGAAAATTAAAATAAAATACTAAGAAGAAGATTATAAGAATAAATCACAAAGATCATCCACTATCATTAGGCTGGATTTATATTAAGAATGATTGGTTTAATTTTAGAAAAATTGTAAACATAATTGACCACATCAAAAATAATAAAAAATAAGGATTATATCAGTAGATGCTGGAAAAGATTTTGACCAAAAGAGACATCCATTCCTATTTAAACAAAACAAACAATAGAAACAATAGGACACATAGAACAATAGAAAGCATGGGAGCAAGTAGAGCATTTTTTTAAATGCTAAGTAATATCTAAGCAAAACCAAGGGTAAGCATTATCTGTAGTAAGGATAAATTTTCCCATAATATTCAGAGGTAAAATAAAAATGTCTGTTATCACCAAGCTATTGAAAGAGTAATTTCACTTAAGATAACTATATTCAATATAAAATACTTGGCAGTTTACCTGCAAAGACACAATCAGGAACTATATGAACACAGTTGTAAACCACTTTTCTCATAAAAACAGATTTAAACAATTGGAGAAATTTTAATTGCTCATGTAAAAGGCTGATCCAATATAATAAACATGACAATTCTACCTAAATTAATTTACTTATTCAGTACCATACTAATTAAACTACCAAATAATTTGTTTATAGAACTAAACAAATAATAAAATTCATAAAGAGAAACAAAAAATCAAAAATATAAAGAGAATCAATAAAAATGGGAAGGAAAGCAGCCTCAGAGTACAAAATCTTGAAATATATTCAAAAGTGATAATTGTCAAAACAATCTAGATAAGAAAGAGTATTTGATTAGTGGAATAGATTTAGTACTTAATATTCTAAGCTATTGAGGTAAGAATTATTTGACAAAAACTTCTGTGAAAACTGGAAAGCAGTCTAGCAGAAATTAGGCATAAGCAAACATCCCATACCATATACCAAGATCTACTCAAAATGCACACATGATTGAGACATAAACAGTGATATAAGCAATTGGGGGACAGTATAAAAAATTACTTGTCATGTACATGGATAAGAAAAGAATTCATGATCCAAAAAAGAGATATAGAAGATCACAGGATGCAGAATGGATAATTTAAATTAGATTAAAAAGTTTTCATACAAACAAAACCAATGCAGCCAAGATTAGAATGGAAGCAGAAGAGTGGGATGAAATTTTCCATCAAGTTTCTCTATAAAAACTTAACTTATTAAATATATAGAAAAATAAATCAAATTTATAAAAACATGATCAGTTCCCAGTTGATAAATGGTCAAAGGATATGAACAATCAGTTTTCAGAAGAAATCAATGCTATCTATAGTCATATGAAAAATGCTCCAAATTATTAGTAGAGAATATGAACAGAATGTCATATTGAACTATTGATAGTGTTGTGAAATGACCCCACCATTTTGAAGAGCAATTTGGTTCTATGGCCAAAGAGGTTTAGAATTGTGGATACCTGTTGTCCCAAAATAATACTTTTAGGTCTATACTTCAAAGAGAACAAAGAAAAAAGAAAAGGACCGATGTATACAAAAATATTTATAACAGCTTTTTTGTGGTGACAAAGGGAAATGCTTATTAAGTGGGAATGGGTGAACATGATATCATATGTGATTTGTGCTATAAGAAATGATGAAGAGAATGGTTTCAGAAAATCCTAGTAAGAGTTGTATGAGTTGATGACACATGAAATGAACAGAACTAGAAATACATTTAGCACAATAATAGCAGCAGTCTAACAATAATCAACCATAAAAGATTTAGCTACTCTGATTAATTCAATCATCTATGACAATCTCAAAGGACTTGTGATAAAAATGTTATGCATCCTACAGAGAGAACTGAAAAACTTATTGAAGAATAATATTATCATTTTATTTTTCTTAATTTTTTGCAGTTTGGTTACTATAAAAATGTTTTGCCTATTTATATTTAATATTTATAACAAGTACTGTATTTCTTGCCTTCTACAGTGAAAGATTGGTTAAGAAAATTTAGAAATCAATTTAGAAATAGAAATAAATTATTTTTTTAAGCATGAAAGGGAAACAGGATACAAGAGAAACGATAGTGTTGTAAGCTGGAGAGTTCAAAAAGGATAAAGACTGAGAAAAGGCCACCAAAATTGGCAATTAAGAGATCATTAGAGAGAAAGTTTTTAATGAATAATTAGTTTGGAAGCCATACTGAAAAGAATTAAGACAACAAGAGTAAAGGAAAAGCATCCTCTATTGCAAACAACCTTCTCAAGAAATTTAGCCATAAAAAAAAGAAGGAATAGAAAGGACGATAACTAAAAGGTATAGATGGATCAAATGAAGTTTTTTTGAGGGTGGGGAAACATGGGCATGTTTAAAGGAAGTAAAAGAAACATGCTTTAATATGAATGAAAGAGCAGGGATATTAAGAGAGAAATCTGCTAGAGATAATAGGATGAATGGGATCTTTTGTTCATGTAGAGGGGTTTGGCAGGGAAAAGAGTCTCGTCTTCATGTGAAATAGGGGTTAGAAGTGGTAAAAAAACAAATACTGGTAGAAAATATCTGAGTGATGTGAGATGAGAGAAAGGGGGAAAGAGAGAGAGCTCTCTACAAATGGCCTCATTTGTAGTGAAATATGAGGCAAGATTCCAAGCCAAAAAGGTTGGGAAGAAGAAGCTGTGGGAAGTGTGAGGACAGATGAAAAGGTTTAGAAAAGTTGCTATGATGAGGAGGATGGTGAATCAATTAGGGAAATGTAAAAAGCTTACCTTGCTGCAAAAAAAGGTACAAGGGAGATTATGTAACATAAACTTATAATGAACCCTTTCAGCATGGTTTTCTCTTTTCTTCAACTTCATTTAGCAGCATGCGAATAAGAGGATGTGGATGGTGAAAATGAGGGTGGTATTTGGCAGGACAAGGCCAACAGAATAAAGAGGAGGACAGTATCAAGTTGAACTGATTCATCAAGGAATCAAGCTGGAGAAAGGAAAAGAGTGTATCTAATGCTAAAATGATGATTTTTGAAAAGAATTGAGGGTTAGAAGGATGGGAGGTTGCAATGCAGATGATTAGGATTGGAGCTTTAAGGCAGAGGATGAGATGGAATGAAAAAGTGATGATCAAGATCATGAAATCTCTGATTTCATGAAATGGATGTAGGCGTGGGTATGATAACAAGATTGTGGGTATGAGTATGTGTGGTGTGGTGGAGTAGTTGGTCATGGGAAATGGAAATAGTGAATATGTACTCTGCTCCTCCACACATGTACAATTTGTGTATCCAAAAGATATTAATAATCTGAATTTCTTCTTTCCATACCAGTAAAACAAAGAAACAAAAACCTCAGCTCCATTTCATTGCTAGACAAGTACAATGTAATTAGAAACAGTTTCGCAACTAAAACAAAGGAGTCATACATTTTAGCTGTTTACAAATTTTATAGTTTTTATATTTGCACATATATATATATATAATATTATATCCATAATATGTATGTATAATATAGAATACAGTTATATGATATATCTTGATATAGGTGTAATGCATATAATATTGTATATTATATGTAATTACATATATTATTACATATAATGTAATATAGCATATATGTATCATATTTAACAAAATTATATGGCATATATTAATATATAACATAATATATGTTTTCTGTTTTACAAAATATAATTATATTTTGTTTTACAAAATATATAATTATATATCAATATATATCAGTTATAGTATAACATATATAAATGTATCATATACATTAAGATTATATAATCCATTAATATATAATATAATATGTGTTATACATAATATATATGTGTACTACTAGGTATATCATTACATATAATATCCATGTATCATATGCATCATATATAATACAATTAAATCAATATTTTAATAAATAATATGTTATACATTGTATTGTATATGATAATTACATATATCTTATACAATACAACATATGTTAATATATCATATAATATATAATTACACATATAATAGTGTAACAACATATACATGTATCACATAGTACAATTACAGCATATATATTAATATGTGAAATGTTTGTGTATTATATAAAATACATGATCACAATATATCATGTATAACATCATGTAACATGCATGTATCATATGTAAAATTATGACATCTACTAATATATAATAGTGTAAATATCGCATGTATAATATACAAATAAATAACATCATATATAACACTTGTGACATGTTAATGTATAATATATGTATTATATATAATATGTAATTACATATATAATATCAGTGCAACAACACTATATATGTATGTCATATATACACAATTATATCATATATTGATATATAACAATATTTTTGTGTATTATATATAATTAGAAAATGTTATATATAACATGACTTATAATGTGATTATCATACAATTATATGACATTAACATAGAACATGATGTTATATGCCATATATTATATAATATGTAATATATGTGTAGTATCACCTATAACATGGCAATATATAGGCCATACAAGACAATTATATGGCATATATTAATATATAATATTATGCATTTCTTGATATATAATTATATAAAAATTACATATAACATGATATATATGATAACATAAATACTTATAATATCATATATAACACTATGATATATGTATGATATGATATATAGTACCATTATATAACATGTATCAATATATATCATTGTATCATTTATATTATAATATAAATAATAGCATAACCTATAAGATATATAATATATAATACAATTACATAACATGTTAGTATATATTGTTATATCATGTGTATTGTATGCGATTAATAATTATATGTAATATACATATTATAATATATAATACAATTATATATGTATTAATATATAATGTAATATATAGTTATATAATAATATAATAAAAAATTTCAATTGATTATATCTGTCTTCATATTTGGACAGAATAAAAGTAAAGTTTTTGTTTTTTTAACTCAGTCGAGCAACATCAAAATCCTATGGACAGCCTACTTTGCTATCTCCCACTTGTCTAAATAAAGAGAAATAATATCATTAGAATAAATGGGGAACTCTATTATATCACAGAATCAGAGAGATATGAATTCAAATCCTATCCCAAACATTTAGCTATCTGAGTCTAGGCAATTCATTTAGCTCTTTTAGGCTGTTTTCTCATCCTTGAAATGGCCTGTCTCGGAAGTTTATTGTGAAAACTACATGAAATAACATATGTAAAGTGCTTTTGCAAACCTTAGAGCACTAAATAAATGCTAACTCTTATTATTCTTTGGAAAGGAGAAGTGGAGATGGCACAGGGAAGAAAGGAAAGGAAGTAGAAGAAGCAAAAAGCAAAAGATAGAAAGGATTTCCAGGCTCCTTCCTCAGATGGCAATCATCAAACCTTGGTCTTGGCTTTAGCCTCCTGCCCTTCTCACCCTTCTATACTCGTGAGTCTCACATTGCCAAACAGCTATCCAGTTTCCAGGAATTGACGTGATCAGTCCGTTAGAGGAATCCTTCAACATTGCGCAACTCTGTGGGTTTGAGAAGGGCAGGGAAGATTCTATCTCCCTGTACTCTTTTCCTAACCAGCACCCTGTTTTCCTGATTTGAAAGGGAAATCAGAAAGAAATGTAATGGCTGTAATTAGGGTAACACCGAAAGTACTCCCAAAATGGAATAGGAAACTATTTTCTCTGTGGAAGTGGATAAAGAATTAAAGAATTTATAGTCTGTCACATCATAATCAGGATTGCCTGGCTGGTATTTTTCTAGGTCTACTGCTAGGAATATAAATCTTGCAGAGTGTTTTGTACTGTACTTTACACAAAGAGAATGCCCAATTAATATTTCTGGCTGGTTTCTAGCTATCTCACCTTCCTTATTATTAACATAAGTCAAAATTTATAGAGTTTAATAATTCTGAAAGTTTAGGAATGAGCCTGAGACCCAAGCTTAAAACAAAAATTAGAGCAAAATCATTGACCACATCTCAAAAGAATAAAAGGCAGTAAGTTTGCACACTGTAAAATATTTTCATCATATACAATTGAGAAGTATTAAAGCTGTGATCCTTGGCAGTGAGCTGGGCATAGGGTCACTTCCTCAAATGGTACAGATCAGGGGCATTGATGGTAAAGGGAAAAGCAGAGGAAAAGAAGGGAACAAGTGTTCATTAAGCACCTATTGTGTGTCAGGTACTTAAACACTTCACAGATATTTCACTTGATTCTCTAGACTGTGGAGCAAATGAAAGCAGATGGAGAAAGGTAAAGTGATTTGCCCAAAATTCCCAAGTATCTGAGGCTGAATTTGAATGCAGATTTTCCTGACTCAAGAATTCCACTCAACCACCTGGAATGGTTCTAAAGAATGCCTCTAAAGAATGGGAAGAATAGTCCCTGTGTAAAGGATATGACTGAAAGAAATATCCAGGTTCAGATAATGAAAGTTTCATAATCCTCCTGACCACATACAGTATGGGTGGGATGAAGCAGTTCACAAAAGCATTTGGCTATTCAAACTTGAAGTATTTGAAACATGCTATTTAATAAATGCAAGATGAAGCAACTTTATATTGTATTAAATTAAATCACAAAAATTGGCACAAATGAATAAAATGTACTTGCTCAACAGGCAGAAAGACCTCAGAAGCAGGAAGACCTAGATGTAGGTCCCATCTCTGCCACATATTATGTAATTCTGAGCATGATCCTTTAATCTCTCTCTTAATGCTCCAGGAAATTCTCTAAAGATTCATAAATTGCAGAGTGTCTGCTGTTTTCTAGTGGGAGAGAAAAGTTCCTCAATGAAAATTCCCAGTATTGATGAAGTACCTGTATCTGATACTTAATAAATCCTATTTACTGACTGAATGTTTTCACACAAAATAATGAGGTATTTAGCAATATTTACCTTTTTCATCAATTCTCTAGTCCTATTGTGCATGTATCAATACAATATCCTTTTGATGAGATAAATGAGGCTCACAAAAGATTGTAAGGACAGGTAGAAAAGTGATATTCTACCTGGGGACTTTGGCACTAGCTCAAGTGACAGAACATGAACCTTATCTGGCTGAGTGATCCTGGACAAGTCATTTAAACATAAAATAAAGCCTCCTCTGTGGTTGTTTCTTTTCTTTCTTTCTTTTTCTTTCTTTTTTTAGTAATTCTTCCTGTCTTGCCATTGTAAATTCTTTAAGTAAAATTTACTAAGTAATTCACTTCAATAATGATTATTATAAAAATTCATAGATTATAAAGGCTTGTACTCATAACTGATTTTCTTTTTTTAGTAGTCAAAGTTAACATATACCTCTACATTCTTTTCTTAATAATTATGATTAATAACTTATCATGTAGTAGTGTGCAACCCTGTCAATCATATATAGTCATATCAAATATCAACTCAATTATTTTTGTATAGATTACCTCCTTTGGGGATAAACATGATAATTGTGAACAATTTTTGCCTTCTCCAATTATAGTTGAAGTAACTTTAATAGCATCCCTAAGTAAGGATTTACTGGGAAATATTTTCAAAATTGATTCCTCTAAAATGCATGCAGGATAGACTTTGAAGTTTAATCTGCATTGTTAATGCATTCTCCATTACTTTGTTAAAGTCTAGATCACCAACAAAACAATAAACATTGCACCCATTTATATTTTTGTTTATTTCTAAAGTATAAGTGTTTGCACTGAACTTTTAATAGTGTGAGCTGGTATGAAGAAACTGCAGCATACCTCTGAGTTCAAGCCAAATATAGTTAATTATAAAAGTTTGATACTTCCCCTAACCATTGATATTTCCCCATAACCAGCTTATGTCTAAGCCAAATATGTTGTTTTGGAATAATTTGTTATTTTTGGTTATCCTTTTGCTGTCACTTATTAATGTAAGTATTTGAGAAGTGAAGTTATCTTGATTTTCTGTGTGATGTAATGATTTGAATCATGCTAGGAACAAGTAGGTAGTGCAGTGGATAAAGTATTGGACCTTGAGTCAGAAAAGCCAGAGTTTAAATCTGTCTGTAGATACCTACTTGCTGGAAGATCCTGGCCAAGTCACTTAACCATGTTTGCCTCAGTTTGAGCTGTTGTAAAATGAGCTGGAGAAGGAAATGGCAAAACACTCCAGTATCTTTGCCAAGAAAACCCCAAATGGGATCGTAAAGAAGCAGACATGACTGAAATAAATGAAATACAACAGCAATATCTGTCACAAATGGGACAATATGTTTAAATGATCTAAAATAGCTTGAGAGTAGTAATTAATAGATTGAGAGCAGTAATTGAAATTGGGCATTTGCAAAGCATTTAGGTCAGGAGCTAATTAAGTGAGTGACCAATGTAATTCTAGACATAAATCTTAGTTTCTTTATCTTTAAAATGAGGGAAATGAAGCATGTGATCTTAGATTCCTTCTAAACTTGCCACTATCAATATTCCTGACCAACTGTCACCAAATGGTGGGGAAACCTATGAAGACCTGGAATCACTAGACCACTACTCCTGTTTTTAATTCTCCCTAGTAGCCATAATTTGGGAAAGTAACTCTGGTAAGGATGGGGCACATCATCTACTGTCCCCTTCATCTGCTATCTCCATCATCTGCTGTCCAATCCTCTTCACCTGCTTCAGAGCAGGCAGGCTGAAAAAGCAAGGTATCCTGAAGAAGAGATGAGAATGGCATGCATCTGGCAAATCAAGATTGCAAAGGAAGACTCTGGGAATAGAATTTTCCTCAGACCACTGAGCTCTGCTTCTGGATTGACCCTCATAGCCTTAAGTAAGGGGAGAAATTGCTGTGGAAAGGAAGCCTACATTTCCTGCCTACACCAACTGCCTCTGAGGGACAAGTAAAGCCAATACCCAACCTCCAGACCATCAGGCCTGCTTGCCTAAGGCCCACAGTCATGATTCCAGGAAACAAGTCCTGTGGAGCTGCAGCCTGGCTAATGGTTTTTTGGATGCTGGAGCCACAGTGACTAAAGAAACACAGAAAGTATTTCTTATCCCCACAGTCCTCGGCCGTATGAAATAATTCAACATCAGAAAGTGTCCTTATTACTAGAAATGATGTAAAAGAAGAGGCATTGCCATTTGCTTTGCTGCTACAGAGTCAAGAACACTAGCTCTTTCTATTTTATATCCAAAACCATGTCATATATGCATGTTGCCGCTTGTAATTACAATGTAAACTCCCCGAGAGCCGGAATTGCCACACTTTTCTTATTTGCATCAGCACAGTGCTTTGTGCTCTTTTTAAACTATGGTTTGCAACCCCATGTAGGGTTTGTAACTGAATGTGAGGGATCATGAAATGATGATTATCAGTAAATGTTTAATTTGTATATCTACTATATATATCGATACACTTGGGGTTCATGAAAAAATTTCTCAGACAAAAAGAGGTCAAAAGTGTAAAAAAATTAAGAAGCCTTCCTCTATCATTCCTTCCAATTAAAAAATTATATGGTTCTACTTGCTTATCATATTTTAAGGCAAGTAACATTTCTCCCTATTCCATTGGTGCTGCCACCTTTATGTATGTAATATTCTAGAAAATGGCACCCCCAAATCACAGAATCTTAAGAAAACTCTCTGAAGACATCAAGTCAATTGAAACCTGAACAATAATCTCCCTATTCCCTATTTTGCAAGTGGTAACAACTGTTTCTATTTTGGCCAGAAACTCTAAGGATGTTCCTCTCCCACACTGATTCTTTTATGGAGGTACCTTTTGCCTCAGTTCTTACCTAGACTTTAATTACTGAATATGTGCTGCTTCAGACAAACTGAGATCTGGAAAAAACCTCAGCTTAAACAGGCCAAGGTTTTCAATTATACCCAGGACCATCACAAATAGTCCTGATCTACCTTTTGCCATTGCCTTCTGAAGACTCTGGAGGAGAGACTGACTCTATACAGCTTTGCCTCACTTAAATCCAATTCAATGGCATCAAGACACTGTCATTGGTCCTCTTCGAAAACAACAACAGCAAATGGTCATCTAGCCTTTGCTTGAACACCTCTACTGAAAGGGAAATCCCTACCTCCTAAGGAAATTTATTTTTGGAGGGGAGGAAAAGTTGTCCTTAATTGGAGTCTCCTAAATTACCTCTCAGCAATTTCAACTCTTTGCTCTCTAAGGTCAAGCAAATAATTTCAATCCTTCCCCCAGAGATATTTAATAATAGTTATCATGCCCTACTTTTCTTCTGCTCTAAGGTAAATATCTCCAGTTTCTTCAACTGATTCTTGAATTGTTTCACTAGCTGTCCTACCTGTTGGCTTATAAATATCCAAACAAGACTTGGACAAGTGAAGAATGTAACATTTATTTGGCTCAGTATTGTAATCTGTCAAGATCTTTTGGTTGCTATCATCCAGCATACTAGTTAACTCTTCTTTTATTGTGTTATCTGAAAATTTGAATATCACGCTATCCATACCTTTATCTAAGTAATTGATTAAAAAATACCAAATAGGAAAAGAGCAGCGACAGGTCTAAAAGGTGCTAGAAGAACAAGAATATTTCAAAACAGCATGAACACAATTTCAATTAGGATTTCTGAAAGAGATGAGACAAAAGTTACAAAGAGTTTTTAAAAAAAATTTTTTTATCAGTGAAATGAAAAAGCTGAAAGTAAAAATGGAAAAGATATTAGAGTTATGGAAGAAAGAATTGGAAATGGAATTAGCTCAAACAACAAACTTCCTGAAAATTAGAATAAATCATATAGAAGTTAATGATTCCATGAGGAAATACTAAAACAAAAAAGAAAAGAAAAATAGAACATAATGTAAATGTAACAAAACAAAATTGAGATTGAGGGAAAAAAAACAGATTGAGGGAAAAAATTTAAAAAGAAAAATAGGCATATTTCAAGAAATCTTAAAACTACCCACATTTCTTAAAACCAAAGTAGAAATAGAATCTATTGGTGACCTCCTGAAGAAATTCCAAAAGAAAAGCTCCCAATAACATGATAACCAAAATTCAGAGCTTCTAGATCGGGGATGGGGGTGGTGGTGATGGGAGGGAAGAATGCAAGAAGCAAGCAAGCAAGAATTTAAATATTAAGAAGTCGCAATCAGAATCATATGATGTAAGAGGCACCATGATTTTCTCTTTGAGTGAGAGAAGTTTCAGGTTCAATCCTAGGTGAGCCCATGATAGGCAATTAGGTGGCACAGAGAATAGAGTGCTGAGCTTGGAACTGAGAAGACTCATTGGTGTGAATTCAAATCTGGCTTTAGACACTTAGTAGCTATGTAATCTTGGGCAAGTCACTTAACCCTGTCTGCCTCAGGATCCTCATCTGTAAAATGAGGTGTAAAAGGAAATGGCAAACTACTTAAATGTCTTAGTCAAGAAAATCCCAAATGGGGTCACAAAGACAAGACTGAACAACAACCGCAACAACTATAAGGAAGGTGTGAAACTTGAAATACATTATTCCTGAAGGCAAAGAAGGCTTACAGTCAAAAATAATTTATCCAGCAAAATTGAATATATTCTTGGAGGGGGTGGGGGAAATGGATCTTCAATGAAATGGAAAACTCAAACACTTTTCTTGAAAAATCAGGGCTTCAAAGAAACTTTGAAGTAGAAACACAGAGCAGCCCTGTTTGTAGTGGCTAGAAACTGGAAATTGAATGAATGCCCATCAATTGGAGAATGGCTGGGTAAATTGTGGTATATGAATGTTATGGAATATTATTGTTCTGTAAGAAATGACCAGCAGGATGAATACAGAGAGGCTTGGAGAGACTTACATGAACTGATGCTAAATGAAATGAGCAGAACCAGGAGATCATTATACACTTCGACAACGATACTGTATGAGGATGTATTCTGATGGAAGTGGATTTCTTTGACAAAGAGACCTAACTGAGTTTCAATTGATAAATGATGGACAGAAGCAGCTACACCCAAAGAAAGAACACTGGGAAACGAATGTGAACTATTTGCATTTTTGTTTTTCTTCCCGGGTTATTTATACCTTCTGAATCCAATTCTCCCTGTGCAACAAGAGAACTGTTCGGTTCTGCAAACATATATTGTATCTAGGATATACTGCAACATATCTAACATATATAGAACTGCTTGCCATCTAGGGGAGGGGGTGGAGTGAGGGAAGGAAAAAATCGGAACAGAAGCGAGTGCAAGGGATAATGTTGTAAAAAATTACCCTGGTATGGATTCTGTCAATATAAAGTTATTATAAAATAAAATAAAATATTAAAAAAAAGAAGTAGAAACACAGAAATTAAGAGAAACATAAAAGGTTAAACATGAATGAATGAATAGTGATAACAAACTAAATGAGAATAAACTGCTTATATTCTAATATGTGAAAATGATACATCGGTCTCCTTTGAACTTATCAGCGTTCATAGAAGGAATCTAATTAGACAAGACTTGGGAGTGGTTCTATTATATGTCAATGAATTTTAAAAAACAATGGAAAAGGAAGGGAAGAGGATTACATTGAGGAAGAGGGTATGATTTGGGAAAGTCTATTGATGTCAATCAATTTCTTCCTGGAATAACTTCCTTAAAAAAATAAAAACAACAGACTTTCAGGAAGTTAGTGGTTTGGATTACTAAATAATTGATAGTGGGCATAATGTAATTTATTTCAGCACTTTGGAAAGAATGAATCATGTTCAGAAGTATCTGTTTCTGTAAGGTTCGGGAAGGAAATTTTATTAAGTGTTTTGGGGGACACTGTGGTTTTGGTGGGTATTTTTTGTTTTTTTTTTTTCAAAAAGAAGGAAGTTAGTTTCAAATAGCCTAAAGGAAAGAGTTGAGAAATATTTTTGAGTATTTATTGGAATGATAAAGCAGAAATATATTACATAATGAAAGGAAGCAAAATAAAAAAAAATAAAATTTCATGATGAAATATCAAAATTCAAGAATTTGCTCATCGAAATTCTTTTTTAAAATAATGCAAAAGATTAATATAAGGAATAGACCCTCCCCAGTACAAGGTGGAATTGAAGAAACAACAACCATAAACTTAAATATAAACAGTCTGACAATAAAGACTTTTTTTTTTTGGTATAATCATCTTTACTACAGCATTACCCATTTTTCCTGAAGCAATGTACTAGACTTAGGCCTTTGCAAATTTTTGTACTAAGACAACCACAACACACTTTACCCACTTCTGCCCTAGGCATCCATAACAAAGTTTCAACTATTGCTATATAAAAGCCCAAAAGTTGTGTTTACACCCTATGAAATATAATCCAAAGTTTGGTTATCAGACTACAAAGAAACATTTTCTTTAAAGACGCATAACCCTCCCCCCCAGCTGGGTAGTTCTCCTTAGTTCTTGCTACATTCCAGTCCGCATACATACAAAATGGAAGTAGGGAAATTGAAATTAATCACAGAATTATGTAGAAGATTTTACTTGGTAAGAGATTTTTTTTCCTTGTAGTCAGGAAAACCTGGGCAAACCACTCTGTTCCTAAGCAACTCTTTAAAACAGTTACTGATCTATATGGGCAGGAAATTCCTCAACAGGAGTTCCCTATAGTCATGAAAACACAGATTTGGACACTGTTCCCAAAGTTGTTTTGGGTAGCATATCTATGTTAATATGATAATTGAGTATTATTAAGATGGAAGATAATCAGTTTCCTTCCTCCTTTACTTCTAGAATGTGCCCTACTCTGAGTAAATTATAGAACCTTGTAATGCTATTGTTACCTGCCTTTGCTTCCACTCATGACAGAAAGGAGAAAACAGACAATAGAATATTTTAATATTTTACTACTATTGTGGACTCAGTGCACCCTAACGTCCACTTTTCTCTGCATCTAAAGAAAGAAAGACATATGGCATAATGGAAAGGACACTGGACTGAGAATCAAAGTACTATAAACTGCTACTACCTGGTTATGTCAGCTTGGATAGGTTATTTAACTTCTCTAAATTACCCTTTTTTCATATCTGAAATGACAGCATCAATAGAAGTGGCTCAGCAGAGAGTCTAGAAAGCTGGCATTAGAGTCAAAAATTCCTGGATTTAAGATGAGAATCTGTGACACATATTGCCTTTATTGGATTCTTTGGCTTTCCCTTCCTCTTCTACAATCACCTTCCCAACCTGGAGAAAATTCCATCTTGTTACTCTACTCTCCTGACTGGTAACTTCCTTTTCAGAAATGCTAATTTAGGGAAAGTTCCTACTTTGTTTTACTTCATTCCCAACTATCCAACCTCTTTCTAGCTAGCTACTTTGCCTCTTTGAGATTCTTTTTTCCTTACCATCCTTTTACTTTCATTACCCACTTCTGGAATTATAAATTGAATTGTAATCAGTTCTCCCATTGTTCCTAGATTGGGTGTATTAGCTTATGCCACTATGACCCCATTTGCTATCCAAGAAACTTTTGGGACACTGTGCTAAATTCTGGGAACACACAAAAAAGCAAGAGATAATTCTTGCTTTGAGGAATTTTAATAGTGTATTGGAGGGAACCAATAAGTAAACAATTATGTAGAAACAAGATACATACAGGATAACAGATAATCAACTGATTACATATAAACACACACACACACACACACACACACACACACACACACACACATACATTTCATTAAGCAGGATCAGAAAAGGCTTATTCCAGAAAGTAGAATTTTAGTTGTATGACTAAAAAAAAAGAAATGTATCAGATATATGGCTAGAGTAAGGGATTAATACATCCATAGCATATGTGATACACCAGTGCTCATGCTATATTAAGAGAATCAGAGGAAACTCTCTAGCATGTTGGAGAGATTCTTTATAATGGACTTTTGGAAAAATATGGGCAAGAATTCCACAAGATCAGGAAGCATGGATAGTTTGTAATTTGCAGCTGTAACCACATCAATGAAATCACAGATCCATAGAAAATCCCTTGGGATATTATTGTTCAAAAAGTAGCTCCAGGCCATTGTTTTGTCTCATTCCTCCTCCCTCCCTCAGGACTGCAGTCAACAGTGTATTGATTCTTCCTGCTTCCTCCTGTTTCAGATGTTTGGGCATTTCCATGCTCATAAACTTCTTCATCAGATTGAAGAAACAGGGAAAGAGAGAGCAGGTATTCCCTGCAGAAGGGGATGCAACTGATAACTAAAGGCATGTGGGTTACCTGTAGATTTTATGCATCTATCTTTCTATTCTGTCCATCAAAATTCTGAAATAGCAATTCACAAGACTATGCATATGATAGACATTTAATAAATGCTGTTGAATATTTAACATGTATAGAACTGCTTGCCATCTGGGGGAGAGGATAAAGAGAGGGAGCGGAAAAGTCTGAACAGAAGTGAGTGCAAGGGATAATGTTGTAAAAAATAACCCAGGCATGGGTTCTGTCAATAAAAACTTATAATTATTAAAACAAACAAATAAATAAATAAATGCTGTTGAGTCTGAGTTTGTTGAACAGTTTTCAGATTTTTAGAATTCCTTGGACCTTTTGCATGAGAACTATACAAGATACTTTATAAATTTTATTAATAAATTTAAAGAAATTTCAGATAGTAATTATAAATTTGTATAATATAGGATATAAATTGATAAGAGTTAATGATTTTTATTAATTATTATGCAGTGCAGTGTTTTTTTACACAAACTATTGTGTAAAATAGTTTTTTAATTGGAAAAATATAGGGTAATTATTTTTATTGGATAAGTATAGAGTAGTCTATATATATTAGGTATTTGAAACAACCTCAAAGAATGTCTAGGAAAGAAACCACCAGTATGATATGTAAGGTTAATGAGAACCAGCATAATATAGTATTTCCACTGTATTCTCTGAACTGAAAGCCAAATAGGAGGTCTGCATTTGATCTCCAGACATTGCCTTTATTTGCTATATGGTCTTGAACAAGTCACTTAATCTCTACAAAGAAGTTTCCTTATCTGTAAAATGATGAAGTTGGACTAGATAAATCTTGAACATTACTCCTACCCCTAAAACTCCATAACTTAACAATCTATACTAAAGACCCAGCATTTAACATTTAACAATAGTGCACAAAAACCTCAACAGAAGAAAAGAGGATGTTAGAGTAGAAGGGAAAAAAAAGCATCTGCAGTGGAGATAATACATTTGTACAATAATTAATGGTATAGTAGATAAAATACCAGTCTTGGAATGAGGAAAGTCCCTCTATTTGGCATATATTCATAAGAATTAGTGTTGATATAGCACTCAAGGTGTGTTAAGCACTTCACAAATATGTCATTTAGACATTATTTTTTCCCCATAGTAAACCTGGGATATGGGTGCTATTATTGTTTCTGCATTTCAGATGAGAAACATCATCTGATGAAATGATCAATTGTCAAGGATCACACAACTGTAGGATTTGAACCCAGATCTTTTTTACTCCAGATTCAGCATTCTAGTTAATATCACCATCTAGCTGCCACATATTGACTATGTGATTCTTCAATTAATCTTTCAGTAACAAAGGCAAAAGTCAGTAAGACTATAAGACAGTCTATAAAGTTAGCAGCTAGGTGCTACAATGAATAGAGTAGTCA
Organism: Antechinus flavipes; assembly: GCF_016432865.1. Lineage (NCBI taxonomy): Eukaryota > Metazoa > Chordata > Mammalia > Dasyuromorphia > Dasyuridae > Antechinus > Antechinus flavipes. The sequence continues at coordinate 148,743,434 of NC_067400.1, read as the reverse complement.
AGAGTCAGAAATTCATTTTCCTGAGTTTAAATCTGGCCTCAGATACTTAGTAGCTTGTGTGCATGGGCAAGGCATATAAACTTGTTTGTCTCAGTTTCCTCATCTGTAAAATGAGTTGGAGAAGGAAATGACAAACCACTCCAGTATCTTTACCAAAAAAAAACCCAAATGGAGTTACAAAGAGTTGATCACAACTAAACAAACACCATAAAACAACTGCTACATAGTAAGTGCTTGGCACAATAATAATTGCTTGGTGACTAGCTAAGTAAAATGCTTGTTGATTTGATGGCTATAAATTGCAGAGAAACTGCTAACTTATATAAATGAATGAAATTTTCACATTGGGAATTCCCCCTATCATTGATATCACAGGTCTAGATCCAAACAACATCACCACAATAAGAAATGGAAAAATTCCCTCCCTGACTTGTTAGAGAATTATAGTACTTAGGTTATTTGAAATCTGAAAAGAAGTATAGAATTCTAATACTAAATTAAATGAGGCAACTGAACATATGACAGCCAAGGGAATTGTGCTTGGGAGAAAAGTTAAATTACCTCACAATGCTAAATATACCTGAATTCACTATAATTTTTCAAGAAGCAGATTCGCAATTTAAAAAAATAGCTCAATGAAGGAAATGTTGCCAGGAAAAGATTCACAGATGATGGTAAGTAAGGAGAATGTCATAGATAAGTTTATATCAGCTGTAAGTTTGTAAGGGGCAGCTAGATGACTTGAAGTCAGGAAGATTCATCTTTCTGTGTTCAAATCTTTGTGTGTCACAAAGCCTGTGACATTTACTAGCTGGGAGACCCTGGAGAAGTCTTTTAACTTTGCTTGCCTCAGTTTCCTTATCTGTAAAATGAGCTGGAGAAAAATAACAAACCATTTGAGTATTTATCCAAATGAAGTCATGAAAAGTGTACATGACTAAACAATTACATGTTTATAAAGTGAGCTTTATCATGTCTTAGGCTAAATATATATGATACCTCATGTTAAAGTAAATGAATACATTTTAAAATCCAAAGATTTTGGTTTAAGAATGTGAAACAACAGAATATTTGTGCTAATAATATTGATAACTAAAACATAAATAATGTTTAAATTTACAGAATTCTTATTATTATTTCATTCAGAACTTTGGAAAATTTAACTTTCTAACTTCCATACAAGGTTTATATTATGTATCAGTTTGGATTTTTTAAGGGTTGTTTTTTTTTTCCAGAGAGGACGGTTTAAATAAATTCAAAAGAAAAATTTTAAAATGGAAGATAATGTAAAGGTGGGATAGAAAGTCCTAGAAGAGGAAATCACAAAGAATAGTAGAGTTATTTTGGAAAGAAAAATCTTAAGACAATAGATTAATATAATATTGTACATTTGAACTCATAATTAATTCTGCTTCCTAACAGAAAAGAAACAAGGAATATTTTTCATTAAAACAAGCAACACCAAAACCTAAATGATTTTGCTTCAAGATACATTTCTTCTCTGCAGTACATAGTACACTAATATGGAATTATGACTTGGATCCCCATCATTGGAAGAGAATGCTACATTCTGATAAAGATCTGAGATTTTGATGGGTAAAAACCACACATCCTACACTGCAGCAAGAACTGGAAAGTTACTCTCCCAGGGTAATGGGATGGGAATCACATCAACTATGGAATGCAGGAAATATTTGGTGGAATTTTTTTTAAAACATCTAGAATAAAATGAGAAAGAATATCATAATTGGGGAGGCAGCCCTCTATATTTTTATACTGTGACTTCCTACATTTATGTACAAGTATATTTTTAAATCAAGCAAAACAACTTTATAACAAAACATAAGGGATGAATTTCCAATGATTTTGCCATTTCCATATTGGTATATCTAGTGTTTTCTAGGACTGGATTAATAATTTAGGGAAACTGTCAATAACCTTCAGGCTGAAGGCAATAAGTAGCCCACTGATATTCATTTATTACTCTACAATGAGATTAAATTTTTTTTCATGTCTCCAAAGAATTTAAGCAAAATTGCAGTGTTGAATTTCTTTAAGTTTCATATATCCCCAAAAATATAAAAGAAAGAAAAAAAGTTTCTCCATACCAAAAAAAATTTATAGTAGCTGTTTCAACCTGAAAATGAAGAGAGTGTCTATCAACTGGGGAATGAATGAACAAATTGTAGAACCCATAAGAAACTATGAAAAGAACAGTTTGGCAGACATAAAGGATAACTTGTATGAACTGAGGCAGAATAAACTGAGCAGAACCTGAAGAGCAATTTATAGTATAACAACCTTGTAAAAATGAACTGTTGGGAAAGTGTAATGGGCTGAAGCTTGAGTTGATGCATTGAGGTCCCAAGAATATGAGGCTAAATAGTAATTGGACCATACTCTATTAATATATAAACTTGGAGAAAGAATGGCCCCCGCCCACTCTTTGTGCAAGTCCTGATGTGTTGTATAGGAAATGACAATTTTGGTGGGTGGAGGCAAGGGAGTGGAAAAGGAAGGGAAAGGAGAGACTTTTTGCATTGCCATTGTGATGGTTTGCTCAGCTCAGATCTCTCTCTGTTAGCTGGCTTCCTGTGCAATCCTTATTCATCTCTTCACTTCAATAAAGAGTGAAGATTTTCCCCTTAACCTGAATTCCTGACTCCGGCTGATTTTAAATATGCGGTCATTACATTTGGCGCCCAACCTGGGGCTGTTTTTCATTCCCTGTGGCAAAACTGTCCATTCATATCTTTTATAAGGCTCAGCTAAGTTAACGCTGGGCACTGAAAAGGCAAATCTTTTCATATCCTCCTTATCCAGAGGGATAGAATAGAAACAATCCTTAATATCGATGACCCAAAGAGGCCACTCTCTAGGCAATTGAGTAGGAGATGGAATTACAGGCTGAAGAGTTCCCATAGTTTCCATCTGTTCATTCACTTTTCTTAAATCAGTGAGCATCCTCCATTTTCCCGATTTCTTTTTTACAACGAACACTGGGGAATTCCAAGGACTTAGAGAAGGTTGTAAATAATTAATCTGTACTGAAACATCTGCATAAGGACCTACAGGAAAGACTCAGTTACTATGATCAAATTAATGATCAACTCCCATTTTAAATGACCAATTATGAAGAATGATACTCATATCCTTACAGAGAAGTGATAGATTCAAGATGAATTAGATATACATTTTTGGAAACAGTTGGTATAGGAATTTATTTTCTTTGTATATTAATTATAGAGGTTTTGTTTCCCTTCTTTCCAAATTAGAGGAGGTGGGAGGCAAAGGAAATAAAATTTTAGCAGAAATTTTTTCTTTTTTATTATAGCTTTTTATTTAGCTGAAAAAATTTAACAAAAAATTTTTACTAGGCATAAATTTATCCAATGAAAAATGCTGTTCCCTCCAGAAAAAGAAGGGATATCTGAATATAGATTGAAGCATACTATTTTTCACTTTCTTTGTTCCTTTTTTCTTTCCTTGTACCTCTTCTTTCTTTTTATTTTCTTTCACAAAATTACTAATATGGAAATGTTTTACATGACTGCACTTGTATAACGTATATCAGATTGCTTACCACCTCAGGATAAGGAGAAAGGAGGGAGAGTGAGAGGACAGAGAGAGAGAGAATTTGGAACTTAAACCAAAAAAAAAAAAGGGGGGGGGGAATTCAACAAATGTTAAAAATTGTTTTTACATGCATTTGAGGAGGGAAGAAAATATTATTTATAAAACTTACAAGAGCAATTTTGATAAGCTAATAGGTGAAACTATGAATACAACACAGAAAGTTTTCTGTTACATGCAAAGGTTGATGGCCTTTATAAAGCATCACCTTGAGTTTCTATTGTTATTTCTTTTCATTTTCTCTTCCCCATCTTTTAGGTCCTCTCTAATTCCCACCTTTTCTAAGAGCAATTCTCACTATTTTCAACTTTCTAATATTCAATGTAATGACTGATTATATCCAGTGCTATTTGGAGAAAAGACACTATGTAAAGTTCATAAGTGAATTAAATGTAGTCTTAGTGCTTTAATAGTTTCCTCTCTATAATACATCCTTTGCCTTGAGTCATGTAATCAAACACCTCTAATTTTCATTATCCATTAAGATGTTTATGTTCCTTCAGAATATTCACTTATGCATTCCATATGTTCTAAGATATGTAGATTGAAAAGAGTACTTACTTTTGTTCAACAAAGAGAGGGTCAAAGAAATCGGTTGTGATTTTGTTTGCATATAGAGAGCAGCCTGCCATAGAACACAGTCCTAGAACATACCAGAATGAAGAAATTAACATTAGAATGAGCACAATAATTTTGCTACATTCATGGATTAGGTAGAAGTTTACTATTTACCTGAAAAAATGAACACAACTCCAGATAAACAAGCAAGTTTAGCTTTGGATGGATATGAGCCTCCAATTTTTGTACACTTCATTCCAAACAGTGCAAATATGGAAGCAAAAAATCCCAGACAGACAGCAGCAATCATCAGTCCTCTGCATGCTTGGATATAACCTGCAATTACAATGTGACATTTTCCACATTACAGCAATACGTTATTTTGAAAACGTAAATCCTCCCTTTACAATGTTCCATTTTGAGTCAATCTGTTCTGTCTTCTGGAAGAATAATTGCAATAGTTAAAATTCCATCATTTTGATTTTATGGTGAGAAAGTAGAAACTAGAAATACTCTTTTCATTACTACATCCTGAAATTCTTCCTCAGTCTTACTCAAATTAAATGATGTTTCTGGCATGTGAAAGTTTTGACTGTGGGGTTTACGCCCCATAGAGAACTAATTCTAGTAAAATTTCTTTAAGACTAATTGAAAAGTCATTTGGCTCTGACAAGTCTTAGACAAAAATATTAGTTTATTATTTTTGCATAGATACAGTCATTTGCTTTAGTCTATGATTTTCATTAGGAGGAATCTTTAAAGAATCTGTTGGGGGGGGGTTTAAATAGAGATGAATAACTTGGAATTAGTTTACCAGTAGTTCACAATATTAGAAGATTCTGTGCTACAAGGGACAAAATATTATTCTATTCCTTAGAATTAGTCTATTCCTTGTCCTTTATAAATAAAGGAACTGACAAGATCAGGTGACTTGTTCAACATAGTTGACACATGAATAGATATTTCAAAATGCTTTAGAGTAGTTTAGAAACATTTTGTTCTCTTAGTAAGCAGTTTTATTATTTCAGCTATAATCTTGTTTACAATAATGATTTGCTTTGCAAATCTGTTCTTCATAAGTAAGATAAAAACATACTTATGCAATGTCCAAATTATCACAAAATTCTAATTAGTAATATATGAATTAATGAATTTTTATAGTATGATGTTCTTGAATTTATAACAAAGAACAGCTTCTTACATGTCATATATGAATGGACACCCATGAATAAATCTGTAAGTGGAATAATATATGTAATATATTTGTTTTCCATTTAATTATTCATAAAACTACCAAACCTTGAATTTTCCTTCTTTTCTGATATGGACTAGTATTGAATTCAGGAATCAGGAATTTTCCTATTGGGAAAATTATAGACTGAGGAAAGACTTAGAATGTTTATGTATTCAGACCAATTCCACCTACATTTCTATGAACAATAGATGGATTAAGTACTGGGAGAGACACAAAAAATTTTAGCCAATTACCACAAGAACAATCTGTCAAAGGGAACAGTCATGGAATTGAAAGAGAAAGTTTCATATCATTATAGGGACACAAACTATTATAAAAAATTCCCATTACAAAAAAGTTTCAGGTCAATCCAAATGTTATTAAGTCCTAGTAAGCATCTCTTTCTAGAGAGGGGGCCTTTATAAATAGTGTACTTAATTTCTGCTCCATTCTGATACAAGTAAAATCCAAGTTGTTAATGCAGACTACATTTTTGCTTTCTAAAGTGTCCCAAATGACAATTGACACCTCAAATATAAAGAGGCACACATTACTTTTTTCCCACATATTACTTATTGCACATATTGTGTTTTCAAAGATATCAAGTATCTAGTTTTTCTTTATATTAATTTTATTTTGAAGTTTATGAAGTTGCCTTGCTTTCCTATGATTAAACAAGATTTATTGCAATAAAAAAAAAACAACAAAAACAGAAAACCCTCCAAAAAGAGCATAATAACACTGGCATTAGAAAATAATTAACACAGATTGATTTGGATGCTAGTCATTATGGCATGGGTTAACTTGTAACACTGCTACTAAACAACGAATCCTACAAGTTCTTCCTTTTTAGGTATCCCTTTATTCCTCCCTTTTTCCAGCAGGATGCCTGATTCAGATTCCAGGCAGCAAAGTGGAGTGTTTGGAAACTGGAATCAGGATCCTCAGAAGAGAAGAAAATAAGCACCCATTAAGTCCTCATTATATACCAGACACTGTGCTTATCCACTTTAAAATTATTATCTCAATCCTTGCAATAACCCTGAGTGGGAAATATTATTATCCCCATTTACAGATGAGAAAAAGAGGCAGACATAATTTAAGGGACTTATCCAGGGCCACATATCTAGAAAGTCTCTGATGCTGGATTTGAATTCAAGTCTTCCTGACTCCACACCTAGATCTCCCTGAACCTTCTTATCCATTGAACCACTTCAGGTAAAGTTCAAGAGTATGTAAGGTAGTAACAGGGCTAGCTCATTGTTTGGCAGCTAAGATTCAGTCAGTACTCTACCATTTTTATGATCAAAGAGACCAATTTTAGTCTATGGTTTTAAACATCTTTGTCCTGCCTTCAAGTGTAGTCACTGAACAAATATCAGATCTTAGTATGATAAAAATGTGAAAATAAATGAATAAAACTATCCTAAGGAAATTATTCTTCTTCACTTCCTTATGAATCGATAGAGTACAAACAGTCCCAGTTTACAATTCAATTGTAAATTCTATAGTTTGGAAAACCTAAATGCATTTTCTATAAAAGCAGATTAAATAGTGATTCATTTTCAGGTTGATTCCTAAAAGATCATACTAGAGCTAATATGGCAAAGAATGCTATCTATCCTCTTTACATAACCACATTGTAACAATATTTCTATGGGAAAGTATGCATCAAATTTCATTTCAGGACCTCAGAGATACATCTTTCCTTATAAACTGTTCTTTTGGGTGTGGCAAGGTGAAAACAAAGGGACTGAAAGGCTTCACCATCATATCTTGTTAGAATATCATTTGGAAGGTAGGGAGACAGGTACTGCTGGAGCAAGGGTTCTGAATCCCAGCAGTCCGCAGAGAGAGGTCCATGAATAGCATTCAAGGAGTCTATGAACTTGAACTAGAAAAAACAACACATGTATTGACTTTCACTAACCTCTAACTGAAATTTAGCTTTTTCTTCAAGTATTTAAAAACAGTGTTCTTAGAAGCAGTCCATGGCATTAAACAATTAAGAACAGCTCTGAATTAACATGTTAACTCTATATCTGCATAAAAGAAAATATTTTAGGGTCTGAATTGGGTAAGGAAGGACAGTTGCTTTCATGGATGGTGAGGATTTCTTGTACAAATCCTGTTCTGTATAAGGAATGTTTATATAAATAAAATATTTGTAAATTAGGACCTGTCTATATTATAAATTATAAAGCAGTGATAAATGAATGGCGTGCTGAATCTGAAGTCAGGAAGCCCTGAATTCAAGTCCTATCTTAGAAACTTATGTGACTTTGGACAATATACTTAACTTCTGTCTACTTCAGTTTCCCCAAATGTAAAATGAATATAATAATACCCATCTCTCAAGGTTGTTGTGAGGATTAAATTAATCAATATTTTAAGTATTTAGCATAATACATTGCATTTAGAAAATACTTAATAAATACTTGTTCTATTTCATTATTTTGGCAGAGTTAATCTTTGCATGATTTAAGTCTACTTATAAGCATCCATGTAATGATTTCCCTTTTACAATGTGGGTACTTACAACCTTCCATTTAATATTTCCTGAGGGTAAAACTTATTTTAGATAATACCATAGTAGTAAAAACTGGCCAAAGAGGCCATTATTTCTGACAGACCTAATTTACTGGAACTGTTAACAGCTAATTAACACATTAAGATGCTGAAGCTTGAACATATTTACTCAGAGGTCCTCTAAAACAAAATTTATAGTTAAATCTCCTAAGAGAAATGCCAAACGTTCTCAGTTACATAGATATTATATACTAACAGCAACATGGATGAGATTGATTTTTATCTAAAGGTCAAATGGTACTTTGAGAATAATAGCTTTAGCATGACAGCCAGAAATCATTAACTCACTTAAATAGAACATAGCTTCAATTAGTAAGAGGACTGTGATTTGTATCAGTAGATATTGTAGGATAGAAAAAACTACATTCTGACTTTCCTGAAAGTTCAACTTAACAATTAAAATACACATTTGATTTTCACTGTCATCTCTTAAAAAGTAAAAATATCCACTTGAAGAGAAACCATTAATGACACATAAACTGGATTTTAGACTCATGAAAAGAGAGAATACACTGTGTCTATATTTTCACTGACAGAAGGGGAAAAAATCCCTTTATCAGTAGAAGTCAGCACATTGTCTACATCTAGAACACTCATTTAACTTATACTCACACAGCCAATATATGTCTGAGGTGGTACTTAAATCCAGGCCTTCCCAGCTTGGGGTTCACTCATATATACATAACAGTGTAATAGTGCCCTTCCAGAAATAAAGTATGTATATTTTTAAATGAGAAGCAGATTAATGTATTACACAATTAATCTCAGATAAAACATCTTGGATATATGTCCTGTTTCTGGCACCTATTGGCTATGTGACCCTAGCCAAACTCTAAACTCTAAACTCTAAATGCTGTTAAGACTACAAATTGCAGAAAGGGTGTTAACCTGCCTTGAGAGAAAGAGAAAGAGTGAGAGAGAGTTTCTTTACCTGGGAATTCCTCGACCAATGAAATCACTGGTCTAGTGTCTTTCTATGTAATTTTTTTTATGCTAACAAATGCTTACCATTTTTCCTGGGAAATCTATAAAAAAGAACAGAGATAAAATTCTAGAATCGTTTTATGAAAAAAAATGGCATTGATTTAGGCAATTTGATTCTTATCACTAGATCTGAGATGACACAAAGCTTTTCTACCCCTTAAGCGGCTTTATCTGTAAAGCTGAGATGAGAATTACACAATCTTGTTAATCAAAATTCAAAGGTACATCTTCACATACAATATAATTGAAATAAATTAGTACCATCCCTGTCAATTAGCTTATTTATCTCCTTCAATACTGTGGGAAAAAATTATACATAAGTGGCCTTTTCCTATTTGAATTTTTCAGTGATCTGGCTTTATTTCCATTTTTAGGATTAGTTTTATTTTCTTCAAGTCAATTGCCTGTCTGACTCTGTCCAGAGCTATTTCATTCATAAATGGGGGTGCAAATCAGAAAGTAATGAGGCAGCTAGGTGGTACAGTGAAAAAAAGGCAGAAAGATGAATCTTCCTGAATTCAAATCGGGCCTCACTAGCTGTGTGACTCTGAGCAAGTCATTTAATTTTGTCCTGGTTTCCTCATCTATAAAATGAGCTGGAAAAAGAACTCTAGTATCTCTGCCAAGAAGACCTCAAATGGGGTCATGAAGAGCTAGATACAACTGAACATCCACAACAATCTTTGATTCACTCTTCTTCCTCAGCTCATCAACTGATATGTCCTGATGATTCTAAATCTGTAAGATATCTCCATTGATATGGCCAACACCCATTTCAGGATGTTATCATCTCTTGCCTAAACTACTGTAACAATCTAATTGGTCTCTCTATGTCCAATATCTCCTCTCTTCAATCCATTCTCCATAGCAGTGACAAAATAATCTTTCTAAAGCATAGAAAAGACCATGATCAGAAATCATCAGTGGCTATCTATTGATCCTAGGATAAAATAAAAATTTCTCAACCTGACATTTAAGTATCTCAACAATGTGGCTCCAAAACTTACATGAACTGATGCTAAGTGAATTGAGCAGAACCAGGAGATCATTATATACCTCATCAATGATACTGTATGAGGATGTATTCTGATGGAAGTGGATCTCTTCGATAAAGAGAGCTAATTCAGTTTCAATTGATCCTGGACAGAAGCAGCTCCACCCAAAGAAAGAACACTGGGAAATGAATATAAACTGCTTGCATTTTTGTTTTTCTTCCCTGGTTATTTATACCTTCTGAATCCAATTCTCCCTGTGCAACAAGAGATCTGTTCGGTTCTGCACACATATATTGTATCTAGGATATACTGTAACCTATTTAACATGTAAAGGACTGCTTGCCATCTGGGGGAGGGGGTGCAGGGAGGGAGGGGAAAATGGGAAAAGAAGTGAGTGGAAGAGATAATGTTGTAAAAAATTACCCTGGCATGGGTTCTGTCAATAAAAAGTTATTTTAAAAAATGTGGCTCCAATCTACCTTTCCAACTATCTCTCCTATTCTTCTTTATGTTATGGTCAAACCAGATTACTAGATAGATGTTTCCCAAACTCAAGATCCTATCTCTTGCTTCCATAGATTCACACAGACCTATAATGGATATACCTTCTTCTTCTTTAAAATTAAATTAAAAGCCACTGCTCAGGTACCATCTCCTTAGTGAAGTATTCCATGATGCTCTCAATTGATGATAGTCTCTCCTTTCTCAATTACCTTGCTTTTTTTCTTTCTTTGTAGATTATCATCCCTCCATGTCCTATGGAATATAAATTTTTGAGAAAAGGGACCAGTTTTTTGGGATTTTTTTTCTTGTTTTGCATCCCAGTGACCTATAACTGTCTTAGTACATCTGTGTGTATATATGTGTGTGCCTGTACATAATTAGTATAGAGAGTTCCCAGTAAATTCCTTCTACTAATACAGATCAGCAAAAATTTGTAACTTAAAGTTTCCCAGAACAATAAGAAGATAAGTGACTTGCTCAGAAACACTTTCTCCAGGATAGGTGGGAGCTGGGAATTGAATTCAGCATGCTATTCCTTACACACACACACACACACACACACACACACACACACACACACAGGATTTATTCTTTCCATGTCTCTAATCTTACACAGAAGAGACATTTTATAAATGTTTGTTGGATTGAAGGTTTTTAGCATCAATCCTTTATTTTCTTTCTTTCCCTTTCAATTTTTCTTTCTTTGGTGACTTCAAATTAGTATGCATGTGATAGATTCCTCTCTAGTACATCATTAAACACTAACATTTAAACTTTCTGGGTCAGTCATCCACCCATTCCATCACCCTATAGAGAAGATGAGCATTTCAGCACCTTATCAAGAACATTTTTGATGCTATTATTTCCCCTTTCCTTTTCCTTGCCCCTTTAAAAGAAAGCTTATGTAGCTAACCCTTTTCTCAATTACATTATAACAGAAGACTGCTCTTAGGACAATTACTGTAAATCTGTGATAAATTCTGTGGTAAAACACAGTAATATGAGCTTATCTGTTCACATCATCTGCCTGAATTTGTGTTTTGGATAATAGAGACAATTCAACAGTGGTTCTAAGGAGTAAATATGGTCTAGATCATATGTGAAGGTGCTACTCAAGTTCTTGTTCCTTTCAGAACAATACCTACATTTCCTTTACTCTATGTCCTCATCAAATAATACATTTGAAGCTAGAGTTTGTTTTTCAAGACATACAATTATATACACTAAAAATTATATACACTTGGAGGCATTAAACTCTTGTCTCTACTATTAACCTAGTTATGTAAATAAAAATTTAAAATAACGCAATGACCAAAAAAAACCCTTAAAACTAATGTAATTAGTCCTCTTGGGCTATAGCAGTTTACTTATGCAGTCCCATCTATATTACTTTTTCCTCTGAGAATCCCAATTTCTACTTAAAAAATTCATTGTTCTCTTCAAGGTTAAACAAAGTTGGTATTATCAGCGACTAATTGTTGTAAACTTTCCGAGAAGCAAGCAAGAAAAAAAGATCTAGTTTTATAACTTTTTGAAAGAAAAACCAAAGAAAGCCTATTTCAAATAAAAAAAAACACGTAGAAAAGATCATCCCACTAGGAAAAAACTGACTAATAAAATTAAAAGAAGGAAGAAAAGGGAAGTATTCTTTCTATGCTGAACTTCTCCACACAGTAACTCAGGTTTCAGAAGCAATAGAATAATAAGCAGAGTCAATCACTCTGACTAGGAAAGGAATAATCAGTTGTGGTCTATTGTTTTAAGACTTAGAGAATGCATTTAAATCCATCTGGGCTAGTTTATATTTTTAAAGAAAGACAATTTTTTGATTTTTCTAATGTATGGTTTTTAAAGATGTGACCGAAGTGCAAGGACAAACGATTTTTGCTTTTAATCAATTCCCCATTTCACAGATAAAGTTGTGATTTTATCAACTGTGAGGAATTTCTTCAATGCAGGTCATAACTTGGTTATGTTCTTATCAGTAAATTCTACGAAGTTAGGAGAAACAAAACAAAATGGACCGTCCAAGGTTACACACATTGTCTGAGATGGGATTTGAACTGAGGATGTTTAGAAGCTACGTTGTAAGTTTTACACACTACGCCAGAATTCCCTCTTCAAAGAAAAGAAAAGAAACAAAGAAAGAAAAAGGAAGAAAGAAACCAAACACTGAGTTTTAAATACAGGGGCTGCTGATTCTATAGTTACTAAAAACAAAACAAAAACAAACAAAAACTTATGGTAGGCTCTCTACAATAAAGGTATTTTTAGCAATGAGAGAATCACCCCAGGTTGCCAAATCCTTTCTCCCAAAGACCCTCTTTTCTCCTGTGTGCAACGTCTTGCTGAACACACGCACAGGACAGGAGACGGGTCACTTCAACCCTTGGCAACCGCTCAGGGTAGTACCGATCCCAAGAGCATTGGCTGAACTAGAAGGAGCGTCCCGACTTGTGCACCTGCTGCTTCCCTTCCTTCATCCTGGCTGGCTCACATCTGACTTTTAGTTCACCTCTCATCTCAATCTCATTCGAGAACAGAACTTCTTAACCAATTTTTAAAAATTAAATCATTGACCCCTCTGGCAGGAGGGAGAACCCCATGAATCCTTTCTTAGAATGTTTTTAAATAATTAAAGAAAATGCTACATCTCAGTTAAAAGTTAATGACATTAATTTTCCCCCATCCAAGTTTACGGATTCCTAAAAAGGTAACCACGGACCCCAGGTTAAGAACTTTAGAACAATCCATTCCTTAGATTACGAGAATGAACGAAACAAAATCGAACTCCATGCTGTCCTCTGCACGTCCTTCACCTCCTTCCCTATCCCGACGCAATTCCCACATTCCGACCTCCCGAAACCTATCATGCCTGCTGAGTGTTAAAGTATGAGCAGCACGCAGGTATTGGATCCCATCTAAAATGTGGCCCCTTGAGCTCCTGAGCTGCTTTAAGTTACGCGCATTTCCTCTCTTGCGCGCTCTGCTAAAATATAGGACGCAGTTCTTCGAGTGGAAGGAAGGAGAGGGAGGAAGAGCATGAGAAAGGGATATGGGGGAGACAGGGAAGGTCACGGGGGAAAGGAGAGATGCAGACCGTCTAGAGCCAGCATGGAGGGGAAGTCCTTGCAGTCAGAGACACCCGTGGAATCGGTAACACATGTCTTCCACAAATTGGCCCAAAAGGTGGCGGTGGTGATGACCGTGCCATCGATGGTGGACACTTTCCAGTAGTCGGTGGGAATCGTGGAGGAGACCAGCACCCAGCCGGAGACAGACGCCGTGAAGGCTATGATCTCCAAGACCGTACTCGCCATGCCGCTGGCTGCTGCAGCGCTTCCCGCATCCACTTCCCAGCCTAGCACCTTTTCCTTCTATTGCTCCCCATTCTTACCCTCCCCTGACTCCGCCTCCTTCCAGGGTCCCCTCCTCCAGCAGCCCCAGGGCGCGCGAGGAAAAGAGGGTCAAAGAGAGCCCGGGAGCTTGAGCCCACACTCCAGAGTCAGCTCCATTGGGTGGGAGGGGTGGAGTGGGGAGAGCTACCAGCTCATTGGAAAGAGTCCAGTAGTTTCACAGCATCCTGCCCCACCCCTGGATTTCCCTCCACCCCCAATTCAGTCCCGCTGTTCACCACCCCTTATTCCCATCCCCTCCTAACCCCCTCCCCCAGCCCTTACTTTCCTTCTTAGAAGAGGGAAACTAATAAACTATACATTATGATTTCTAAATGGGAGGAGGAAGAAGAGATGGGGAAAGAAAATGAAAAACTTCATTATCCTGCTGTGCCTCAAATTTCACTCCGACCATTCCTTACCACTGGTGAATCAGGGGGATAGCCCCTTAGTCCTGTCAGGTTTCCTTGGAAGAAACACGAGAGACATAAGAATGTAAAGAGAATGCTAGAAAGCTGATTTTTTTGTTGGATAGAGTGATCTCTAAGAGGTGACGTCATTTCCTCGATTTTCTTGCCCCCTAATCCAGATCATCACAAACTTGAATCTGTATCAGTTTTCTTTTCTCCTAGTTAGAAAAGACCACTCTGCGGTGCCCTCTTACTCTTTCCTCAGAAATTGGGCCAGGTCCCCACATCAATAAGACACATTCTTTCATGCATCTCTCTCAATAACTGTTTTCCTCTCCTCTAGCAGTACACTTATTATTAGTTTGCTGGTCCAGCCTGCCAACCCAACGAACCCCTTATTAGAGGGGGATGGTCTAAAGATGCTAAAACCCACAGAGATCTGAACATGAGGTTTCAAGAAATGCCCTTGTTCTGAAGTATTATAGAAAGGGAAGATGGGCAGCCGGAGGTAGCATATCTGATGGAACAGATCCTTCTTTATGTCCTACCCACGATAAAAAGTTTGGTTTCCAAATTACTTTATTAAATCTGAAAGGAGAAAGCTCTGTATGTATATATACTCTACCAGGAAAGATAAGTTTAAAGTGATAAAGTCTAACAAGACAAGCTTATTCCATTATCAAGTTTCTTTATAGTAAGTCTGAGTAACTGACCCTGTTACACCTAAGGGACATGGACAACAAGGGTTCACTGAGCAGACTCAGCCTTTGGAAGCAGCATGAAGTTCTGTATACATAGATATGTTCTTTGTACACTCCCAGTTTGAATGAAATTGGGCTGCTAACTTGTTCACTCCCAACAATCCATTTCCCTCCTTTATCTTTGCACATAAAATAGTCTCCATATCTGCAATACCCTCCTTTCTTACCTCTATCCAATAAAATTATTTCCCGATCCGCTCACTGATACTCTCTAGATTTTGCAATTATTTTACCTATGCTTTCTTTATATTTACTTGTATGCAGATTGTTCCCTCCAAATAGACTATGAGGTCCTTGAAGGCTATTTCATATTTGTCTATGAATTGTGGTACCTAGAATAGTAGTCTACATCCAATAATATACACAATAACTATTCATTGAATTTAATATTTTTGTCCAAATCCATGAATAGAGGACAGAACCAGCACACATACAAAGTCTTTTTGATTTAATCAGAATTATAAGCTTAAAATCCTTCTGATTCTCTAGATATGATCTGACCAGAACAGAGTACAGTTAGGACTGTTGTCTTACTTGGTCTGGACACTCTTGTAACCTAATGTTGGTTTTTTTTTTTCAATCTGGGAAAGGATTTTTTCTTAAAGAATAAAATGGTATAGCCTGCTTTAAAAAAAAAGGCTCAGTTAAGGCAATGTGGAGCTCAACATCAGCTGAGCTTGGTTGGAACAGATGTTGTTGTTCATGCTATATAGAAAAGTTTTATTCTGTTACTGAAATGCTTAAGATTGCCTATTACCTACTTTCTTGTTGAAACCCAGACCTAATCTGCAGAATAAAAATCACTTTTAGGGAAATTTTAGTTTTCTGCTACTTCATTGAACATTTTCAGAAAAGTAATATAATATGCTCAAAAAATTATCAAATTGTGCATACTCTTTGATCCAGCAGTGTTACTACTGGGCTTATATCCCAAAGAGATCTTAAAGAAGGGAAAGGGACCTGTATGTGCAAAAATGTTTGTGGCAGCCCTCTTTGTAGTGGCCAGAAACTGGAAACTGAGTGGATGCCCATCAATTGGAGAATGGTTGAATAAATTGTGGTACATGAATATTATGGAATATTATTGTTCGGTAAGAAATGAACAACAGGATGATTTCAGAAAGGCCTGGAGAGACTTATACGAACTGATGCTGAGTGAAATGAACAGGACCAGGAGATCATTATACATTTCAACAACAATATTATATGATGACTTGGCTATCTTCAACAATGAGATGAAACAAATCAGTTCCAACAGAGCAGTAATGAATTGAACCAGCTACATCCAGCGAAAGAACTCTGGGAAACGAGTATGAACTATTACATAGAATTCCCAATCCCTATATTTTTGTCCACATGCATTTTTTATTTCCTTCACAGGTTAATTGTACACTATTTCAAAGTCCAATTCTTTTTGTACAGCAAAATAACTGTATGGACATGTATACATATATTATATTTAACTTATACTTTAACATATGTAACATGTATTGATCAACCTACCATCTGGGGGAGGGGGTGGGAGGAAAGGAGGGAAAAAATTGGAACAAAAGGTTTTGCAATTGTCAATGCTGAAAAATTACCTGTGCATATATCTTGAAAATAAAAAGCTATAATTTTAAAAAGCAGCATAATACTTGAAATTGTTCTGTCACTGATTTAGGTTCTGTTTAATCTCATCTGGATTTTTTCAGTCAGATGACACCTTCCTTCCTTCCCACTTTCATCTGTGGGTCTAGAACAGGAGTTAACTTGGGATCTGCGAACTTGGAAGGGAAGACAATGAAATCTTTTACTAATCTCTAACTGAAATTAAACTATTACTTTCCATTTAAAAAATCCTGAGAAGGGATCCATAGATGTTTATGACTTTAAAAAAAAAGAAAATTAAAAACCTTTGGTCTAAAATTATACCCTTCCCTAATTTTCTGTTCGGTATGGACTAGAAAAGTAGTTTCATTTTGCTGATCAATATATAATTTGCAACTCATTGTTTTAGAAAATTACATCCAACACTGAGAACTTAAATAACTTTCCTAAGATCACATCAACATTTTATTCAGTTTATTGATTTACCAAAGTGATATGACTGTTGAAAGATATTTTTAGCAATTAAAGTTAAATATTTTGTATGAAACTTATAAAATTGTGTGTCTTACCCAGTTTTTGTAGCTCCTGTTACATATAGAGAAACTTCAAATATCTATGATAGAATATTTGAATTCAAGTAATAGGTTATCTATATCTATATCTATATCTATCTATCTATCTATCTATCTATCTATCTATATATGAAAAGGATAGAGGAACTAGGGCAATGACTCCAAGAGCAGAATGAGTTGATTTTTACTCAGAAGCATCAAGTATGTTTGGTTTTTTGGGGGGGAAAGAAAGGGGAATTTTGTGTGTTTTGTGTAGAAGCAGAATGTCTTTCAGATAATAGGCACAAAATAAATGTTTATTAAATTATACATGCTAGTTACATATGAATAAACATACTTTTTATTTCAGAATATTTATAGATTGTAAGGTAATGAATCCTCAGTTACAATTCTACCCTATCATTTCATGCAGGCTGGGAAGTGATCCAAATTCTTCTTTTCCCTAATGCTGTATCAAGTTTATTAATTTCCAAAATGTCCATTTTATAATAACAATATAACATATAAATATTAACTTAATATTTTATAGTTTAGTAAGATGCCTGAAGAAAAATATGTATTAGAAGCTAATCATTTGAAAAGTTTAAATAAAATTTTGCATAATTCAGTTAAACACCAAAAATTACTCTAATATTCTAATTTTTTTCATTTCAGGAAATCCCTTATTTTAATTTAAATTTAAATTTAATTTATTTTATTTTTAATAATGGTTTTTATTTTTCAAAATACATGCAATGAAAAGATTGTTTTCAACATCTACCCTTGCAAAAACTTGTGTTCCAAATTTTTCTCCCTCCCTCCCTGATTGTCTCCTCCCCTCCCCTAGACAATGAGTAATTCAATATAGGTTAATCATGTGCAATTCTTCTGAATATATTTCCACATTTATCACACTTCACAAGAAAAATCAGTCAAATGGAGAAAAGAAATAAGAAATAAAATAGCAACTAAACAACAACAGCAGCAAAAAGGTGAAAAACACTATTTTGTGATCCACAATCTGCATAGTTAGCTCTGTGGATGCTGATGGCTTTTTCCATCACAATTCTATTGGAACTGCCTTGAAAGTGATTCAAGTTTTTTCCTTTTCATTTTTAATAATAGCTTTTTATTACATGCAAAGATAATTTTAAACATTCATCCTTGAAAAACCTTGTGTTCCAATTTTTTTCCTCTCCCTTTCCCCACTATCCCTTCCCCTCAACAGTAAGTAATCCAGTATAGGCTAAACATGTGCAGTTCTCTTAAACATTTTTTTCCACATTTATCATGCTACTCAAGGAAAATCAGATTAAAAACAGAAAAAAAACAGGAAAAAAAAGCAAGCAAACATCAACAACAAGGTGAAAATTCTATGTTGTGATCCATCTTCAATCCCAATAGTCCTCTTTCTGGATGCAGATAGCTCTCTCCCTCATTCCGTAGACTTCAGGCCTGTTGCAATTGTACTGAATCACCCCGTTGTTGAAAGGAGCCAAATCCATCACAGTTGATCCTCATGTAATCGTGTTGTAATTGTGTATAATGTCTTTCTACTCCCTTCACTTAGCATTAGTTCATGCAAGTCTCTCCAGAGTTTTCTGAAATCATCTTGTAATATTCCTTAACATTCACATACCATAACTTATTCAAGCCATTCATCACATAATTTCCTTCCCACTACCTTGTGACTACAAAAAGAACTACTACAGACATTTTTCCATATGTGGGTCCTTTTTCTTTTTTAATGATCTCTTTGAGACACAGATCCAGTAAAGACACGTCTGGATCAAAGGTATACACAGTCTGATGGGCATTTTTGGGGGGGCATAGTTCCAAATTACTCTCCAGAATAGTCGAGTTCACAATTCCACCAACAATTATTAGTATCTCAGTTTTCCCACACCCTCTCCAATATTTATCATTATCTTTTCCTGTCATCTTAGGTGTGTAGTGGTATCTCAGAATTGTGACCCAAATTCTTGAAGACTATCTAAACATATCACAAGTTTTTGCAAGTTTTAAAAAGCTTGGCCTTAGTTCTTATTTCTTTGTAGATGACTCCCAGCACTATTTATACAGCCCTACTCTCTCTTCTTAGTTCTAAGTCTTCCATCACCAACCACCTTTTGGCATTTTAATTAGTTGTCCCATAAACACCTCTGTTATGGGCCAGAACTCTGAACTTGAAAAAAGGCTTCTTACAGGGTGCTAAGTCAGTGGAATTGATAGAGACAATGGTTATCTAGTTTAGCATGGTTCAGTATGATTGATTTAATCTTATAACAAAGATGGTCCTTTAGAGGAGATCATAAGACGCTGTGCCACAGTGGGCACAAATGCTTGTTATATCCAGACTATGATGAACATGGGAAGACAGAGTCCTTCTTGGCAAGGACTTCTAAAGAAACTTGTCAATGTTTTCAGTGTGGAAAAATTGGGCATCTGAAAGCCCAATGTAGGTATAAAGATAGAGTGAGAAGACAAGGTGAGAGAAAACGCAAAACCCTATGTCCAAAATGCAACTGAGGTTTCCACTGGGCCTCAGAATATAGATTGACCCAAGGAAATGAGAGTTAAGGCCCATCTCCAAGATCCCAAATTAAAAAACAGGTGGGGCATAATGGCAGCCTAGTTTACACCCAGAAAATCTTTAAAAGCTCAATACTCTGATATGATCAGTCAGCAGAGAAGCAATCAGATAGAAGAAAGGGATTTCATGATCAATCAGCCAAAAAACAATCAGGTAGCAGAAAGGGATTACAATTGGGGAGAATATAGGCTTTTTAACCCAAAAGAAGGGCAGTGTCCAATGCAAGCAGCTCCAATGTAATTGCTAGGTGATGAGAAGAGATTTAGAAAGTGGTAAATAAAAGGGACTAGACAGGTTAACTGCTTGGGAGAAAAGGTTTGCTTGTATCTCTACAGATGGAAAAGGAATCAGATGGATGCCAATGAGCACCTGGAGAGAGAAAAAAAACAGAAACCTCGAAACAAAAGAGAAGACCTAAGAAACATATGACACTGAAAGAGCCTGTTAGTTATAGTTAGTTATAGAACTTCAAAACCAGCAGGAATCATTGGATTTCTTGAGATAAAAAATTGTTGATAAGACTGTTGCAGCATTTCAAAACTTGCAGGAATCATTGGATTCCCCACATACATGAAGTAATGGAAAATAGATTCTTTTGGGACTATTTCTAGGACTTATGGACATGTATAATTTCTCATGTTGATTCATGTTATTTGTTATATCACTACTAGCCTGTGTTACTATGTGCTTATGTAATTTATGTAATTATGTGTAATACCTCCCATGTTGATATTATATATATCTGTTTCAAATGAGACCCTTCAGAAACCCGCTAATCTGATTTGATTTCCCATTTCCTTTGGTATTTTCATCTCCCTTCCTGAGATGTTAGGGAGGGTGTGATCACCTCCTTTTACCCCTTTTTTGAGGAGTCAGGAAAGGTGTGATCAACTCCTTTTTGGGGTTCCTTGAGAAGTCAGAGAGAGAATGACCCCTTATGTTCTTAAAACAAAAGAAAGTGGGCGATGTTATGGGCCAGAACTCTAAACCTGAAACAAAGGATTCTTACAAGGTGCTGTCAGTAGAATTGATAGATACAATGGTTATCTAGTTTAGCATGGTTCAGTATGATTGTTTTAATCTTATAACAAATAATGGTTTCTTAGTGATATAATGATTGGTTTATACTCACTATAGAGCATATAAGATAGGAGCCTCAGCTAGGAGAGATTTGGAGAGTTTCAGAGGACTGAGAAGACAGGTGGGAGCTCAAGCTCTCAGAACCAAGGAGAGAGATAGGCCTCTAAGAAAGCTAATCAGGCCCCAGGAAAGGAGACAAGACTTTGAAAGAGATAACAAAGGATTTGAACTTTAACTCTTGGCAACTCATGTGATGATTACTGAATTGAAAAGAAGGCTGCTACTAGAGACTCCAAGAAATCAAACCAAAGAATATTACATTTTGGCACATCTCACACTTAATTGCAAGATTTACCCCTTTTTTGACCTTTATTTCAGTCAAGGTCACCACCATTCTTTCAATTACTCAGAAGTCATCTTTTGGCCCATTCAGGTTCTTAGGTGTCCTTATTACAACTTTGATATTAAAAAGAAGTCATGTTCCTAGAGCTGAACTGCTACATCTTCTTCTTGAGATGGTTCTGAGAGGTCAGCAGTGATTCTCTAATGTCATTAGCTTAAACTCCTTTGTGTGCTTCTTCCTCTCTCTTTTCCCCTCCCCCATGATTAGAGATTGAGAATCATTTGATCAACCAGCTTTGAATAACTTTAAAAAAGGATGT
Organism: Antechinus flavipes; assembly: GCF_016432865.1. NCBI lineage: Eukaryota > Metazoa > Chordata > Mammalia > Dasyuromorphia > Dasyuridae > Antechinus > Antechinus flavipes. The sequence goes on along the minus strand of NC_067400.1, from coordinate 148,721,895 downwards.
GAGGTGGTACGGCAAGAACAGTTGGTACAAAAACATTCCCTTGGAGGTCTATAACACCCTTCCATGGATGTATACTATGTCTAGAGAAAAGTGGTCTCATCTTTAGAGATCATATATAATAAAGGAATAATTGGAAGACCTTTTTTCTCCTATGTATGGAGTGTTGAAGACTTCCTTGAGCTGATAGGGGGATGTTATTTAGAGTTCAGTTTCTTAAACTATGGTTTACAACCCCATATAAGGTCCTGTAACTTTATATGGAGATTGCAAAATAATGATTTATTATCAATAGATGTGTGATTTTGAATATACTCTTATAATGATTCCTCACTCACCCTCAACAACATATCCAATCACTTGCCAAATTTTGTCAATTCTACCACTACATCTCTCATATCTCTCTGATATGCCCTTCCCTCTCTGATCTAGAACCTTGTCATCCCTTTTCTGGAAACCTCACCTTGTCTTAAGTCTCTGCCTTCTCCTATTCATCACTCACACAAATGTCAAATACCCAAATGATTTCTCTAAATCATGTCACTTCCCTGCTCAATAAATTACAGTGCCTCCCAAACATCTCTGTTTGACATTGAAGACTGTCATGATCTAGTTCCAACTTGCTTTTCTAGCCTTTTCATAAATAACTGTACTTTCTGTAAAATAATTTTGATCCAGCCAAAATAACCTTCCTGCTGTTCCTCACATACAACATTCTATCTCCCATCCTCAAACTTCTGCCTTGGCTTTCCCTCATGTTAAGAATGAGTGTTTCCTCACCTCTGCATCTTAGAACCTCCAGCTTCCTTTAACATTCAGCTGCAGTATCACCATTGATATGAAGTCTTTTCAACTCTTCCAAGCTTCTAGTGGGTTTTTTGGCCCTGCAAAAAAAAATTATCTTGTATTTGTTTTTGATTGATTGGAAGATCAGCCTTGTCATTTTTAGAAAAGCTTTTCCCCCTGAGAATTTGTTTTTTGACTTTTTTTTGTTTGTTTTTATTACTGTTGTTCCAAGTCAAGAAAAGAGAATAAAATCAGTTGTGTCAAGCTGTGTCAGGTACTGTGCTAAGCAGTAGGACCACAAAGGAAGGTAAAAGAGAATACCACTATAATTGAGACATGCAGGAGCTGCAATCTTTATTAGACATAGTACCCATGCTGATGAAATCACAAATCAATCAATTATAAGCAGCTACTATGTGCCAAGCACTATGGTTATGAAATTATTAAAATATTGATGTAAAAGAGTGAAGAATACAGCTCTTCCTGTAATTGCTTGTAAACAATGAAAATGAACTACCAGCATAGCAAAGAAAAAATATGTATTATAGAATAAAAGTAACTGATTTCCATTAGAAAAATATTTTAAAGGTAAAAATTTGAAACAAGTATCTATATGGTTAAATGAGCAAATCTAAACTTCACATTTCTTGTGTTTTATCTTGCCAGTGAGTTTGTAATTCAGGGAATAATCTTGTATTTTTGTAGGATTCAGAGTAAATTTTGATGGAATGACAGTTATGCTCTATAGACTGTCATATAAATCTATTTCCAGTTTTATATGGGCTACTGTAGTAGGTTTTACTTCTTTGCATATTAAAGAATTTGACCACAAACCATTACAAACAATCATTGAGCAGAATGGTAAGTTGAACTGGAACTGTGTCATGCTGTTTGTGAGCATCAGCCCTCAAATGCTTTTATATGTGTTGTAATACTTGATATTTTTATTTGAGAGATATTTTTACCATAAAATAACCAATCTTTTTCAAAGGTCAGTTTAAAATTTATTTTTGGGAATATAGTACCAAAAGAAAATGGTCTTGTCATTTGGTGAGAGCAGTTCACCATAAATAGCTCAAACCCCATTGGTGATCTTGAAATGTCAAAAAAAAAAAAAAAAACAATGAAGAATCTTTAACACAATTGAGTGAACCAATGAGGTGAATTGATGAGAGGACATGAGGAAAGGGGAAGCAAGAAGACATCGGTAAAAAATGATCTGTATTGTTGGAGGATCAATTATCTAAATGATGAGAACTATAGGCCCATTTAAGATTTGAGTATTTGGGCATATACTGGGTACCCAGTGTGGGTGAAACTTGGCTTACACAGTAATAAATTTGCAGAATGCTTCAGCACACAAATCATCTACTAGATGGAGGTATTGACACTTGTATTAGTGGAAGGAGTGATTTCAGTGAAATCATAGATTATTGAATTTTTGAAAAGTTAACACATTTTTACTTTAATTATTCAAAAAAATTAAGTTACCAAGACTTTCAGAGTTGGTCTCTGGAGTGAATGAAACATTTCAAAACATGGGAGTTAGGACTGATTTAAACCTGTTAGCAACATTCAAAAATTACTGTGTGTGTGACTAGAACGCTGTTAGGGTTTCTTTTCTGTGGTTCAAGATTGGAAGGAAATTCCAATTCAGCCTTAGAGCTACTTGAAAAGTACAGGATGCTTAGTGAATGTTGTATAGGGTTTTTGGGGGGAGTTCTTTTTTAGAGATAGAGGAATGAATTTTTTAGAGAGAATCTGCTAACTTTTAACACTTCTTCCATTGCATGGATCAAAGGTTACATTTTAAAATATAAGGCAAAATATTTTAATCCATGACAAATGTTCAGTTTTGTAAGAAAGGATATTCTATAAATCTATGCTAATTAATTCTTATGCTTTTTCTTATTTTACTATTTTAGGGAGTTCTTTTACAAAGCAAACTTTGGAAAGACCTGTGCCAATTATACATAGTAAGTTTCTCCAATAGATTCAATTAGAATATGACATTATTCTTGAGTGAAAGTAATTCAGCATTTACTTATTTATTAACCTTGGAAATATTATTCTGAGCACAGATATACTCTGGAAATTCCATTTTGATTTCTTTACTGTGATATCTGTATTTAACCTTATTCTAAAAAACATTTTTTCATGGATACCATTACAATTGTTGTAGCTGTTAAAATAACCCTATATGCCTTTATAGATAGTGATATGGATTAATATTTATCTAATATATTCTGTTCTATTTGCTATTAGGACTCTTTCTGGCACATTTTTAGTTATGTGCTGTGGGGTTTATGCCCTAATTGGTCTGTGCTGTGGGGTTTATGCCCTAATATAATTCTGAGGTTTTATGCCCTAATATAATGATTTGGCGTTTTAATGGATTTTTATTTATATTCCATAAAACAAAGGGAAGAAGAAAAATGTGAAGAAGAAAATACATTTAAAAAAACAAGCAAAAAAGTAAATATTTGTCAAAGGCTCTTTCTAAGATAAGAAATACAAATTAAAAGTATGGAAGGAAAGATTAGAATGTTAGTAAAGAAAAACTGAAATTAGATTGAGATTCATGCTTCTGATGAGAAAAGGTTAATGAAGTGTTTTAGCTAATAAGTGATCCCTGTGGTGTATTGTCATTCCTTTTCAGAGATACAGATTTTGGGGTAAGATTCAGCAGTTATGAGCTCCAAAATACTGGGGAAAGCTATATTTAATTCTCATAAATTAGAGCAAAGGAGTATCTAAGGAGTATTTCTCTGAATAGATCATTCTACGGGTTAAAAAAGAGAGAAAGAAAATTTCCATTTCAAAAGAAGATAGAAACAGAGAAAACTAAATTGATTCACAAGATCATAAGCTACAGAAGAGAGACAAAGTAGTGTAGTGAATAGATGATGGCCAACTAGATCCTACCTATTATTAGATTCTGATTATGTGACTATAATACATCCCTTAATATTTCTGTCTCTGGCAACTCTGCAAAACTATAAGTTGTAGTTACAGATGGAATGCTGATCTGTAGCTTCCACACTTAGAGGTAGCTATGTGGCTCAGTGAATGGACTGCTGAACCTAACATTAGGAAGAACCGAGTTCTGATTTGGTCTGTGACACTTACCAGGTGTATGACCCTGGGCCAATCATTTACCCTCTGTTTGCCTCAGTTTCCTCAGTTCTACTTCATAGGATTGTTGTGAAGATAGAATTAAATGATATTTGTAAAATGGTTAGCATAATTCCTGGCACATAGTAGGGGCTTATTAAATACTTATTTTCTTCCTGCCACACTAGGGTGTTCAAATAAATGAAATCACAAATCCATATCTATTCCTTTCTTATATTTCCTCTACAAAAAAAAAAAAAAAGGCTTGCTGAAACCACCCATAAATGGGAAACCAGAGGAACATTGCAGCTAAGTTAGATTATTAAAAAAGAATATATCAATTCAATACTATTCTGTAGTCACAGAATATAGAAATAAGTCTATATGTTTTGTAAATGAGGGCTGTTAGTCATAATGGAATCTCAAATGATAGTTGGTTTCTTTTTTAGGGTATGGATAGACAATGCTTTTTAATTTAAATGACCATATTACATAAGAGAAAAAGTCTATAGGACATAGAATGGAGGGAGAAAGACTATGGCTTAGGTACAACTAAACTGGAAAAACAAAATGTGCAAATAAATGACACTTTAGAACATAAGATTGTGCAAAAGGGAATACAGAGAAAGACTGCTGAATGTTCAGAAAGGAGCTTTTCTCTTTGAAATGTTTCCTCTTAAAGACTAGAAGCGGGCCACATGATCTTTTAAGATCCTATATGATTTAATATTTTTATATTCTGAATTATTTAGAAATGATTTGTTTTTACATATGGAAAGAAATATTAATATTCTCTTGTAATCATGCCTGGTTTGAATAGCCTTTATTTGTTGTCATGCTTAGATTATTTAGATTTAATTATGACACTTCATTAGCTTTTTTCTTTTTTTTAAATACCATTTCAGTGAATGCTTTGGAATCAAAGAGTTTAGGTTCTAAATTGAGTCAAACAATAGTGCATGGTAAATTTCAGCAATTTACTCCATGTTTTATGTGAAGTTACCACACTGAGTTAGATAACTTATTAACTGAAAATACTTCTATGGGGTAAGTAGAAGAGAAAACATTTAGTGATCATAGAACACTTAATAGAACTAATCTCCATATTTGACATTATTAAGGTCAGAAAGTATGAAATGTATGCATTGATTGGTAGTAACTTCAAATATGCGTTTGAACATTGCCCAAAATAGTATTTCTTCTCATATGTGATTTTTAGTAGTTGATGTTAAGTTAAAAAAAAAATGTGACTTTATATTAGACCAGCCATCCAGCGCAAGTAACAGGGAATTGTGTGGATTGTTTTTTTAACTTTGAATGTAACAGAAAGTCACATTTTTATTTAGGCAGCTTCAGTGATTGGCTTTGCAAAATAATCTATAAAAGTCATGTGATAATGACCAAAAGGAAAAATAGGACTCACTAGAAGAGACTCTTGCTCTTTGGAACAGTTTGTAGTCTGAAATGATCAGATTTCTTTCAAGAAGATTGATATTAAAAGTGTTACTAAAAATGACAAATGTTATTAAAAGAAAATCATGTAGAGTGTAAGAATATTTTAGTCATATTTAATTTTATTTTAAAGTTTGTGGTAATGTGCTCAAATGCTTTTTTTTAAGACAATTTGCTTCATAATATTTATAAATGACTATAGTAGAAACTAGACTTTTCCTATCTTAAATTATTCAAGCTTCCAGAAGTTATTAAGTAGCAGACACAACTAACTATTCTGTCTCACCTTCTAATTGTAGCCTTCAAAATCTGATATTATAGTTTAGCCATTTGGTCTATCTACCAAAACCTATTGTCTTAATAAGCACTCTTCTCTGCCCATAATGTGCTTAATGTATAATGACTTTATAAAAAATATTTCTTTTGATCACTAACTGACTCATGAAGTTCTTTATTAGGGTTTGTTTCTCTTTAATTACATTGTAAATGATTAATGTCATTAAATATGTGACTTCAATATAATCTATAAATTCTTTACTTATACTTCCTTTGATATTTACATTTTGTAGTTCCACAGGTGTTTAAACCATACAGAGTTTTTCTTAGAATAGTGTAATGATAGAGATTTTCATGTAGATTATTTATCAGAGTTCTCAGGAATTATATCTCCAAGAAAAATTGTCTCAAGAGTTAACTGTTCAAAAATAGTCATTTCTTTTCCATAATGTTTCTATTTTTATCCTATTTCATTATTTTAATTTATTGTTTTTCTTTTTTTCATTAAAGTTTTTTATTTTCAAAACATATACATGGATAATTTTCAACATTCACCCTTGCAAAACCTTGCGTCCCAAATTTTTTTCCCTCCCTTCTCCCATCTCCTTTCCTAGACAGTATATAATCCAATAAACATGTGTAATTCTTCTATACATATTTCCACAATTAGTCGTGCTGCACAAGAAAAATCATATCAAAAAGGAAAAAATGAGAAAGGAAACAAAATGCAAGTAAACAACAACAAAAAGAGTAAAAATACTATGTTCCCTAATTCCCACAGTCCTCTTTTTGGGTGCTGATGGCTTCTTCATTACAAGATCATTGGAACTGGCCTGAATCATTTCATTGTTGAAGAGAGCCACATCCATCAGAACGGATCATTGTATAATCTTGCTATTGCAGTGTACAATGATCTCTTGGTTCTGCTCATTTCACTTAGCATCAGTTCATGTAAGTCTCTTCAGACCTTTCTGACCTATTTCATTATTTTAACAGAAGGATGATACTTTTGATATAATGTTGCTGATTATTTTTTTCTGCTAGTGGGTTTTTATGTCTTTTTTCTGCCCTTCCTACCTTCATTTTCATCAATCTTTTATATTTCATAATAAAAAGGTTAGTATTTAACTATATGTCATTTTCATTCTGTGATTCAGTACATCAAGGTTATTTCTGAAGCCAAAGAAATACTGAATAGTAGATAAAATATTTAGAGTTAGTTAGGATCAGGAGTGTTCTGGTAAATGTTTAACCATTGAGAAAAAAATAGTACTACAGAAAAGACAAGTTTAATGTGCATTATTCACATTTTATTCATCACTTTCTTAAGTCTAGACAATCAATAGAACAATAAATCAAACCCTAATGGTAGCATTTGCTGAATATCGAGGTATAAATGCCCAAACTAAAAATTTAACCTTTGGTTCTCAGGAGTTGGTATAAGCTGACTGCAGTAGGCCTCTAATTAAAATTCAGTCAGATGCTTCCCCTAATTTCCTCCAGCTCTTTGAAATGCCATGAACTAAGGGCAGGAGAGTGATGCTGACATGCTTCCTTCTCTGTGGCTTGTGAGCTGAGAAAGGAGAGCAAGACCATTGGATTTTTCTGTTTGCTTGATTCTCCCACTAATTAGAAAGGGAAATTCTGTCAGTAAAGGAAGCCAAACACTTTCTTCTTCATTAGCACCCTTAATGTCCTCACCCAATTGATTGTGAAGCTTTAGATGAAGGACAGAATAACTCTTTTACACATAAATGTTGGCAACTTTGGCTTCATTCAGAAATCAGTTACTAGTTATATGAAACTAACTAATGAAAATAATAAATTTTTAAAACAAAAATATGATTAACTGAATCTTTCCCCACATGCCAAATTAGTTTATTACAGAAAATGAAAAGTGTTGAAGAACATTGAATAGGGGAACCTTTACAATACAATGTTATTCTAGGTTATAAAATATCAGTAATTTTTATAGTAATATCTTTTTCACTAAGTGAATTATTGATACTATTATTAGGTTTGGAATAAAATGGAAACCATCAAGTAAGTAGTAACATGAGGTGAAGAGCAATGAAGAGTTAGCCTATCATGTAGTGGTGAGAGGTACATACTCTTTTTTTTCACAAAGAAATAGTGATAATTTTTAAGTATTCATAGCTATGGTAACAGAAGGAGGAAAACCTCCTTGAATGTAGGTGATGGAAAGTAGAGTTTGAGAAAGAAGTAAAGACATCAGTAGGCTGATGTCCACCTAACAGTGGACAATGTCATAATAAGGCATATATAATAGTGATTTTTGTAAAGCTTTAAAGTTTACAACACTTTCTTAAACGCAGTCCCATGAAGCTTGGATTGTACTTTACAATAAGGAAAATAAAAGGTTAAAAAAGTGAGAATGAGTTGCCTGGAATAAGAGAGCTCATAAGTGCTGATATGATTTCATCTCTTTCCTGACCATCTGGCAAATGTTCTTTCCTCTGTATTATATTACTCTTGCTCTTGAGAATAAAAAGGAAAAGAATCATGGGATTTAGGAGTTAGGTAGGACCATACAGCCCAATGGAGCCCAGTGTGCTGATTTCACAGGTGAGTATATTGAGTCTCAGAAAGATTTGGGTCCCTGAGCCCATTCCTGTCAGAATTTCTTGATTTGGATTTATCACAATTATTCAATAAAAGAAGGTATGATAGTGGACAGGCATACTCATAAAATTTGGCTGACATGCTCTCCATGACAACGATACTTCAAATGTGCCTTCAGTGCATGAGAAGAGACATTGTTTATTGGTCTACATGGGCAATGTGATTGAAAATTTGACTTGTTCTAGAATCAGCCCTTGAGTTCATTCAATAACATATGAACTCCATTATATTAATTGTTGGTCTTTCTTTATATAGTTATTTATAAAATATTATTCATTTATAGTTTTAGTTTTCCCCCCACTCTTAATTTTTGTTATGATCATTCCCATTCTGAGTAATTGGGTGAAATGAAGAAGACCTTTGTGAAAACAAAAAAAGCAAAACTATTAATAATCCTCCAAGTTTTAGGATATTCCTGATATGTAACAGATATCCATCAATCCAATTCAAGTACAAAATTATAAACATGGAAACAAATGTAAATATGTTTTAGCTATCTCCAAATATGTTTTTATATAGCAATTCTGATGTGTGTTATGTACAATACCAATTTTTTTAGTTTCATAGTTTTGGCAGAATTACTGTCATTTATAGATATCACAACAAAGAAAAATTTTACTGTAAAAGGAAAAGATTATAAATAAGAAAATGGAGCAATAAAATAGTAAAGAATTTTAGAGAGTCAGCCAGGAAACATGCATGCCAGAGATATGGCATGGGAGCTAGTTTTCCTTGGCATGTGATCCCCACTGCCACCATCCACTCTCCTGATACACCTTTTCTTTATAGGACTATCAGTTTGTGAGAATTAGCAGCCATTCCACATTCCCTTCCTAGCCTGAATGAATCCATGTGGTTCCTTTCCACCACCACTTCATCCTTTCCCCTCCCCAAGATTGCTGATTGGCAAGTTCCACTTGGTCAGTACCTCTCCTTGCCCCTGTGATTTAGTGAGCTAATGCTTTAATACCAGCTCCTACACAGCAGAATGGAAGGGGTCAGAACTTGGCATACCATTCATAAAAGACTACAGATGCTCTCCACTAGAGCTAGAAGCTAATTGTACCTATCTCAGCCAGAGTAGTATACAAAGTGGGTTTGGATTCATCACAACTCTAGACTTGAAAAATATTATGTAGTAGTCATATTATAAATAATATACTTCTCAAATTAAATAGAAAGTTATGAAATTGTGTGTGTTTTGCTTGTGATTTTTACTTTTGCTCATTTATTCAAACTTTCAGGTGATTGCTGTCTCCACAGATCAATTGAAACAAAAAATATCTAAAACAAAATTAGACACTGAATTAAAAGAACAGAATTGAGAATTTTTTTCTGTGGAGTTGTGACTGCTGCAGTCTAAGCCTGTCATTCTCAAATTCTGTGGTTCAGTGATTTTTCCCATTGAAAGTGATTTGTGGAAAACTACTATCTTTAGTAAAAGTTTTCTCTCTCCTTTTTATTAGACTTTTGCATTTTTATAGATATTTGAAAATTGAAATTATTCATTTATTACATTCTTCTCATATAGTCTGCTTTTTATTTGGCTCCAAAACTGGTATTTCAATTATTAAAATTCTGTCTCTCTGTCTCTGTCTGTCTGTTTCTCTCTGTCTCTCTGCCTCTCAGATGAAAGGGAGAGAGAAGTTCCATCTTCTTCAAGCAATCTTTCCCAGTATTCCTTAATATCAATGCCTTCCCTCTGTTGATTACCTCCAATATATCATATATATAACTTGTTTGTACATTATTTTTGCATGTTGTCTTCCCCAGTTAAATTGTGAGTTATTTGAGGGCAAAAATTCTTTTTGCTTCTCTTTGTATCACTATGATATCTACTATGGTACCTATCACAAGGTAGATTTGTTGACTTGATGTAAAAACACCTTTTAAAAAGATACAAGTTGGAGGGGGCATATGAAAGGTAGAAAACATGGGGAGAAAGATTGAGATGTCAGGAAAGATAAGCTCATGCAAAAGATGGTGCTTTAGTTGAGTCCTGAAAGAAACCAGGAATGTGAATGCATGATAAATCAATATTAAAAGGGAATCTCTTCCGGCTAAGTGAGAGCGTGAGACTTAATACAAGATAAAAGAATGGACATGGATCTTTTCAACAATGAGATGATTCAGGCCAATTCCAATGATCTTGTGAAGAAAAGAGCCATCTACAAGAGAAAACTGTGGGAACTGGGTGTGGATCACAACATAGAATTTTTACTTTTTTGTGATTGTTTGCTTGCATTTTATTTTTTCATTTTTTTCTTTTTTGTTCTGATTTTTCTTGTGAAGCATGATAATTGTGGAAATATATATAGAAGAATTACACATGTTTAACATATGTCCTTAGAAAATTAAAAGCAGCCTGCTCTGACTACAATCCTATTTCCCCATTTGTCAGAATGATGTTACAGTAAATTGCATATGAGATACTGATTGGAAAACATTGGCAAAGGCTTGTTTGGAGCCAGATAATTTCATGCTGTGGCCCATGGAATACATTGATAAATGCACAGATCAATTGAGAATTAATGCCAGAAATGCACAAAGATACCAACCTACATTTGAGATAATGGCAGGGACGCAGAGAAGGTAAGATATCCTATTGAGTTTTATCATTAGATAGCTTCTTGCACTATAAGCGCTTGGGTGAAAATTACAGGAAAGAAAAATCAAGAGGTTTCATTCACAAAAATCATATAGGAACCACCAGAATTGCTTTCTGATTTTCTAGGATGCCTTAAAGAGGCCTTGACCAGATTAATTGTTAATGATGGAGTAATTGAAGTACTCCTGAAACAGCTGGCTAGAGAAAATTATAGTGTAGATTGTAAAAAAGCCATGGCTGATTTGAATAAGGACACTTTAAGGCTCAGTGCTACCAAATATGAAGAATAACAGTGTTAGATACTCTGGAACATCCTACTTTGATATTGCATCAAGGGAAAAAAATAAAACTACTGTAGGATGGATGATATCTGTGATGCAGTTTAACTCTTCATTAAACCCGTGTATTGCTATGATAGCCAGATTATTATTTAAGGCTGTCAAAAGGATCATTATTTTGACTGGTTTCCTGTAATTTCAACATATATCCCTTTTTTCTACAGGACTCCTCAATGATTTGTTGCAGACATTTTTAGAATGGCAGTTATTGTTACAATTTCCCTTGTCTTATTTACATGGTTTTCCTTTACCTAATGTAAAATTGTATTGGATAATATCCAGAATAATTACTGACAAGCCTATTTCACAGGGTCTAAATGTTTTTATTGATGCTACTAAGCATAATAAAGCAGCTTATCTTTGTTCTTCTCTCAACCAGAAATATGTGTATAATATTCCTTTTGAGCCTATACAACAAAACAAATTATTTGCTATTTTACAGGCTTTAAAGATTTGGCCTATAGACACCAATTTACTTTCTGACAGTGCTTATGCTATTTTTGCTCTAAAGCATTTAGAAACAGCACATATTAAATTTCGATCAAATCCTATATTTCAATTATTTGTTAAAGTATAGACCAAATTAAGAGCACGAGATGGCAAATATTTCCTTCTCGTGCAATCAAATACTGACCTCCCAGTTCCCTTATTCACTGCTAATGAAAAAGTGGACAAAATGCTTATGCTTAACATCCTGGAAGCACAAAAGGCTCACAATAAATTTCATATGTCTTCAAAAACATAAAGGATGTTGTATCCCATTACAAAGCAGGGAGCTAGTAAAGTCCTACATATTTTGTGCTCCTTACCCAAAACCTCCTGTAGGTCCATTACATGCCAACCTAAAAGGTAATCATCCAAATGATGTTTGGCAAATGTATGTCACACATATACCATCTTTTGGGACCCAGAAGTATGTGTATATGTCAGTGGACACATACTCTGATTTTACTTATGCTAACCTAGCAAATCTGAGAGAGTTCAGATCATCATAAATCATATTTGTGCTGCTGCACAATTCATGGGCTTTCTAATAATGTTAAAAACTGACTCATCTATACTTCTCATCTATACTTCAGCCCCATTCAAAGCATTTTATATAGAGATGCATATTCCATATGTTACTGGCATTCCTTACAACCTACAAGGTCTTCAAGGAATTATGGAATGCCATCATGGAAACATTAAAACACGTCTCCAAAAACAAAAAATAGGGAATAATACAGGATAGGATTCACCATCAAGACAGCTACCTTATGTTGTTTTCACCATTAATTTTCTGACATTTGATGACAACAGCTTAAGCCCGGCAGAAAAGTTTTTATCCCTTCATGGCAAAGTCTTGGGAACCATCCCCATTATGCTCTGTGACACAATCTATTAGGGCCATATAGTAAGACCCCCGCCCCGCACTAACACATGGCATGGACTATCACATAGACTGACATGGGGACAAAGGTATGTTTGTATTTCCACTGGGGATGGAGAAGAAAAATGGATTCCAACCAAACACATCACTGGGGAGCAAACATCCCACAAGATTCAACAGCTGTTATAGCATCTCACCCTGCAAATTTGTGAACTTTCTTACCAGCAGTGATTGTCCAGAAGGAAAAAGTAGAAAAGAAGTTTAAGTTCTGTTGGAACTCTTATAATGCTGTTTACATTCCTCAGCATGGAGATTCAGACAACATCCACTGCACAATATTGGACTTACTTTCCTATTCCACTATAGGTACAAACTGTGATTTGGGTGGACAAATTTACAGATATACCTACATATAATATCATGCTGTTAGGGAAAACTTATGGAAATCTTAGACCCCAAAGCTTTTAACTTCACAGGCAAGGCTAATTGTGTTTCTATATGCTTTGGTAAAAATGTAATTTAAATTTGATTTCTTAAGTTAATATCACATTGAATATGAGGGATTTGAATGCAATAATTAATAACATTGAACATAGCCAAAGATCAGGAATTGATACTGAGAATGTCACTAAAAATGTATTATCTGTCATACAATTGAATTGTTTAGGCAGCATAATTTTTGTTTTGTTACACTTTGGACCAGTTCTTATTGTGATTGTATTATTGTTGCTCTGCTTGCCTGGGTTATTGAGAGTGTTCCTTCGGCTTGTCAGTGAAATGATCACTGAACTTCATTTAGCTTTTCTAAAACAAAAATGGGGAATTGTTGAAGAACACAGACAGTGTGGAACCCAGAGAGCCTGTAAAGGATTAAAGGGAACTGCACAAAAAAAAGGGCAGATCGGTTTTCTATCCCCCACAGCTATGAATCATAGCACACTATGAAAAACTGAAGAATCGTTTTGGTTTTTAACAATTTTTATCTAACTCTGAGCAGAACTGACTAACTCAAAAGAACACATGACCAAAGGAATCAGAAATATCTTTCTGGAAGTGATAAAACACATATTTACTCATGCAGGTGTTGCTTGCAAAAAAAAAGTATGCTTTTCTTTAAACAATAATAACGTTTATGTGCTTAGAAAATATATATTCTGTATAGGGATGAAATAAATCAGAGCTTCAGAGGTTTTCACTGTAACTGTCTCTCATCTCCTTGTCCTCTCACATGACATAATCTATTCTGCTGGTCAGAATTAGATCCCAGCACTAACAGGTGACTCCTGTAACATTTAGTCCTTAAAATGTTTAAATATTTAGTTTTATTAAAATGAGGATAGATGGCATATGGATGGACTTTATAAAGTCATGGCTATCATAGGTAACTAGGAGTCAGAATACAAGGGATTCAGTATGGGAAATACTTCTTCCACTGAGAAACATGTATGTTCAAATTTACTTTTCCTTATTATTTGAGGCAGTGAGTTTAATTAATAGAAATGTTTCTATTCCCTATACCCAAAGTAGTTATAATAATGTAAAACAGTTAATTAACTCAGTGTCTGGTGGAAGCCAGGGAATTTCATTCCTTTTTTAAAACTGTATTCTTATTTAACTATAACATTTTATCAAACAGATTGGATATTTTTAAATCTTTCTTTTTAAAAATTTATTTTTAATACATATTGTTTTATGAATCGTGTTGGGAAAACAAAAGGGAAAAGCCATGGGAAAGATAAAAAATTAAAAAAGAAGTGAGGATAGAATGTGTTGATTTACATTCAGTTTCCACAGTTCTTTTTCTGGATGCCGATGGAATTTTCTGTCCAAAGTCTATTGGGACTGCTTTGGATCACTGAATTATGAAAAAGAACCAAGTTCTTCAGATTGATCATTGCACATTCTTGCTGTTATTGTGTACAACAATTCTGTTTATTTTGCTCAGCATCAGTTCATGTAAATCTTTCCAGGCATGTTCATTTTTTACATAACAACAATATTCCGTTATTTTCATATACCACAACTTATTCAGCCATTCCCCAATTTATGACTATTTACTCATTTTCCAATTCTTTGCTACCACAAAAAAGCTGCTATAAAATTTTGTGTATATGTGGGTCCTTTTCCCTCCTTTATAATTTCCTTGGGATGCAGATCCAATAATGGCACTACTGGGTCAAAGGGTATGCACAGTTTTATAGCCATTTGGGCATAGTTCCAAATTGCTCTCCAGAATGGTTGGATCATTCCACCAACAATGCATTAGTGTACCACTTTTCCCACATTTTCTCCAAAATTTATCATTATCTTTTCCTGTTAGCCAGTCTGACAGGTATGAGGTGATATTTCAGAATTGTTTTAATTTGCATTTCTCTGATCAATCATGATTGAAAGTATTTTTTCATGTGATTATAGATGGCTTTAATTTTTCATCTGAAAATTATCTGCTCAAATTCTTTGACCATTTACCAATTGGGGATTGACATGTATTCTTATAAATTTGATAGTTTTTTTATATATTACAGAAATGAGACCTTTATTAGAAACACTGGCTGTAAAAACTTTTCCCTAAAGTTGTACTTCCCTTTTAATTTTTTTTTCTGTTGGTTTTGTATGCATAAAATCTTTTTAATTTAATGTAATCAAAGTTGTCCATTTTGCTTTTCATAATGTCCTCTAGTTGTTCTTTGGTCATAAATTCTTCCCTTCTTCAAAGATCTGATAAGTAAATTGTCCCTTGCTCTCCTAATTTGTTGATGGTATCAACCTTTAAGCTCAAATCATGTATCCATTTTGGCCTTATTTTGGAATCGGGTGTGAGATGTAAGCCTATGCCAAAGTTTCTATTTTCCAGTTTTCCAAGCAATTTCTGTCAAATAATGAGTATTTATTCCAGAAGCTGGAATTTGGGAGTTTATCAAATATTAGATTGCTATAGACCTTAATTATTGTGTTGTATGTATCTAATCTATTTCACTGAACTACAATTCTATTTCTTAGCCAGTCCCAATGGTTTTGATTTGCTGCTTTATAATATAGTTTTAGGTTTGGTACTGCTAAGCCATTATCCTTTGTATTTTTTTTTCATTAATTCCCTTGATATTCTTGATCTTTTGTTTTTTCAGTTGAATTTTGTTATTACTTTTCTAGTTCCACAAAATAATTTTTGGCAGCCTGATTGTCATGGCTCTGAACAAGTAGACCAATTAGGGCAGAATTGTCATTTTTATTATATTAGCTTGGCCTACCCATGAGCAATTGATATTTTTCCATTTGTTTAGATTTGACTTTATTTCTTTGAAAAGTGTATTGTAATTGTGTTCATATAGTTCTTGGGTTTGTCTTGGCAGGCACACCCCCAAGTATTTTATTTTATCTACAGTTATTTTAAATGGAATTTCACTTTCTATCTCTTGCTGATGGGCTTTGTCAGTAATATATAGAAATGCTGATGATTAGTGTGGGTTTATTTTATATCTTGTAATTTTGCAAAAGCTGTGAGTTGTTTCAAGTATGTTTTTGGATTGTTTTCTAGGATTCTCTAAGTATGTCATCATATTATCTGCAAAGTGATAGTTTTATTCCCTCATTGCCTATTTTAAATTCCTTTAATTTCCTTTTTCTTTTCTTATTGCTAAGGCCAACATTTCTAGTACAATATTGAATAATAGTGGTGATAATGTTTATACTTGTTTCACCCCTGATCTTACTGTGAACGTGTCCAGTTTCTCTCCATTATAAATAATATTTGCTATTGATTTTAGATAGATAATGCTTATTATTTTAAGGAAAGCTTCCTTTATCCCTGTGTTGTCTAGTGTTTTTTAATAGGAATGGGTGCTGTATTTTTGCAAAAGCTTTTTTTGCATCTATTGAGGTTTCATATGATTTCTGTTGGTTTTGTTATAGATACGGTCATTTATAGTTATAGTTTTCCTGATATTTCCTGAAAACCCTGCATTCCTGCTATAAATCCCACTTGGTCATATCCTGCTGATAAGTTGCTATAATCTCTTTGCTAATAGTTTATTTAAAATTTTTACATCAATATTTATTAAGGAGATTGGTTTGTAATTTTCTTTCTCTGTTTTGGTTCTTTTTGGTTTAAGTTTCAATACCTTATTTGTGACATAGAAAGAATTTGGCAATATTCTTTCTTTACCCACTTTTCCAAAAAAAAATTACATAGTTTCAGAATTGTTTTTTCTTTAAATGTTTGGAAGAATTCACTTGTGAATACATCTAGCCCTGTGATTTTTTTCTTAGAGAGTTCATTAATAGTTTTTTCAATTTTTTTCTAAAATGGGACTATTTAAGTAATTTATTTCCTCTTCTGTTAATCTGAGCAATTTATATTTTTATAACTATTCATCCATTTCAGTTAGATTGTCAGACTTGCTGCCATATATTTGGGCAAAATAGCCTCTAATTATTGCTTTAATTTCTTTTTCATTGGTGGTAAGTTTACCCTTTTCTTTCTTGATGCTGGTGATTTGATTTTTTCTTTCCTTTTTCAAATCAAGTTAATTAAAGATTTATCTGACTTGTTGGTTTTTTCATAAAATCGATTCTTACTTTTATTTATTTGTTCAATAGTTTTCTTGGTTTCGATTTTATTACTTTCTCCTTTGAGTTTCAGAATTTCTAATTTGGTATTTAATTGGGGTTTTAAAATATATTCTTTTTCTAGCTTTTTTAGTTGTATGCCCAATTCATTGATCTTCTTTTTCTCTATTTTATTCATATAGCTATCTAGAGATACAAAATTTTCCCTAAGAAAATCAAACAAACTAAAACAAATAAAAAAATAGTAGAAATGTGAAGTAACTCATTGGAAAAACAGTCAACTTGTTTTTTGGCTCCATCCCACAGGTTTTGATATGTTGTCTCATTCTTGTCATTCTCTTGGATGATATTATGGATTATTTCTGTGATTTGCTGTTTGATGCACTCATTTTTTAGAATTAGATTATTAAATTTCCAATTGTTTTTTAGTCTATCCTCCCCTGTCATTTTTTAAATATAATTTTTATTGCATTGTGGTCAGAAAAAGAAGCATTTACTATTTCTGCCTTTCTGCATTTGATTGTGAGATTTTTGTGCCCTAACACACAGTCAGTTTTTATGTAGATGCCTTGTGCTGCCAAGAAAAAGGTGTATTTCTTTCTGCCTCTTTAGTTTTCTCCAGAGGCCTATCATACCGTGTTTCCTCGATAATAAGACCTATCCCGAAAATAAGCCTCCCCTTACTGTGTAATATTCCTCTAAAATAAGCCCTCCCATGAAAATAAGCCCTCTGGTGTTTTTCTGTCCAAAAAAAATAATAAGACGACAATGTCTTATTATCGGAGAAACATGGTATCTAGGTTTTCTAGGATTTTGTTAGTTTCTTTCTTGTTTATTTTGTGATTAGATTTGTCTGATTCTGTAAGGGGAAGATTGAGGTTCCTCATTAGTATAGTTTTGCTGTCTATTTCTTCCTGTAACAGGCTTAAAATCTTTGCTACGAATTTGGCTGCTCTACCACTTGGTGCATACATATTTAGTATCATTACTACTTTATTGTTTAGCTGAAGCATAATAAATTCTGTTCTAGCCTTTTATCTTTACTCTGTATGGGTTTCTCTTTGTCAAATGTGCTTCTTATAAACAATATATTGTAGGATTCTGTTTTTTAATCCATTCTGCTATTTGCTTCCATTTATGGGAGAGTTCATTCCCTTCAAATTCACAGTTATGATTACCATATCTGCATTTCTCTCCATCCTATTTTCTCCCCTGTATATACTTTTTTTCTCTCTTTTTACTCTATTCTTAGTTGTGTTTGATTTTACCTGTCTTATCTCCTATCATCCTTCTCTTCCTTCTTTTAATACTATTTTTAACCCACCTCACCCACTACTTCACCTTCTATACACCTTCCCCCCTTGTTTTACCTTTTTTTCTAATGTTTCTGCCCTTCCTTCTATTCTGCCCCTCCTTTTTCTTTCCTGTTTGTCCTCCTACTTCTTGATAAGATTAGGTAAATTTCTAAACCCAATTGAAGGATTAAGTTATTCCCTCTTAAAGCCACAACTGATTAAATCAAGCTTCAGACAATGCTCATTCACCCTCCCTCCTTTCCCCCTATTGCAATAAATCTTTTCTGCCTCTTCATTTTATCTAATTGTCTCATTATACCCCACCTTTCCTCTTTTACCAGTACAGACCTTTTCCCACCCATTAATGTCTTTTTTATATAATCATATCAGAGTCCATTTACAACCATACCCTCAGTTAATGTAATGCTTCCCCACCCCCAGTAATAGATATAGTTCCCAAGAGTTACAGATACCATTTTCCCATCTGGGAATATAAACAGTCTAATCTTTAAATAATATATATTTTTTCCCTGTTTATCTTTCTATGCTTGAGTCCTGTTTTTATAGATTAAATTTTCTGTTTAGTTCTTTTTTTTTTCAATAAGAATGATGTAAAATCTCTTACTGCATTAAAGATCCATCACTCTCATGAAAGATGATGCTGAATCTCTCTGAGTCATTAATTCTTGATTGTAAGCATAAGTCCTTTGCCTTCCAGAATATGCTATTCCAGGCTTTCTAATCCTTTATTGTAGAAACTGCCATCTGCTAGGTATGATTGTTTTTGTTTGGCAGCTTGCAGTATTTGTTACTTGAGACTGTAGTTCTTGAGTTTTGCAACAATGTTTCTTGGGGATTTACTTGTGGGATCTCTTTCCAAAGATGATTGATGGATTTTTTCAATGAGTATTTTATCCTCTATTTCTAGAACATTAGGATAGTTTTTCTTAATGATCCCTTGAAGAATGCTCCCCAGGCTCTTTTTTGGACATGAGTTTTAGATAGGGTAATGATTTTTAAATTGTCTCTTCTGGATCTGTTTTCCAAGTTGACTGTTTTTCCAATGAGTTACTTCACATTTCTTCTATTTTTTTCATTTGTTTTAGTTTGTTTGATTGGTTCTTGCTGTCTCACAGAGTCATAAGCTTTCATTTGCCCAATTCTAATTTTTAATGTGTGATTTTTTTCAGTTAGTTTTTGTCTCTCTTTTTCCATTTGGTTAGTTCTACTTTTAAAGGTTTTTTCTTCATGGATTTTTTTTTTTTGCATTTGGTCAATTGTATCTTTTAAGAAATCATTTTCTTCAGTCAATTTTTTTTCTTCTTTTTCCAAGATGTTTACTCTCTCATGCATACCTCTCATTTCCTTTCTTATTTTTTTCTTCTACCTCTCTTATTTGCCTTTAAAATCTTCTATGAGCACTTCCAAGAAGCCTCTTTGGGCTTGAGACCAATTCATATTATTCTTTGAGATTTCTTTTATGGACATTTCATCCTTGTCTGAGTTAATGTTTTGGTCTTCCCTTTCACCATAGTAGCTTTCTATGTTAAAGTTCTTTTCTGTTTCTTGCTCATTTTCTTTCCTTTTCTTTTGGCCTTTCCTTTTTTTTTTTTTTTTTTTTTTTTTTTTTTTTTTACTTTTATAGTTGAGCTCTGCTCCTGGGATAAAGGGGATTCTGCCCCAAGTTTCCTGTGCAGCCCAGAGTCTTGCCTTTGCACACAGGGGCCTGTTGTGTTTATAGGGGGGAGCTTTGCCTCTTCTTTTCATGAAACAGTCTAGTTTCCCAGAGTTTACCTTCTGAGATGGAACTGGAACCTGTCCACTGATTTACTCTTTATTGAACCAGGACTGTGGGTCTTAGTGGCTGATTTGCTGTGATTAAGACCTTCTCTGGCTTTCCCAGAGTCTGTCTGAGCTGTGCAAACATTCTTTTTATTCCAATGAGACTGATCTTTTTGAAGTTTTTCCAGTCTATCTCGAGTTGGAGAGTCGTTTCATTCTGTCAGACTCTGTTCAGAAGTTTGGTTTCATATGGTTTTCAAGAGAAACTGGGAGAGCTCAAGCATCTTCCTAACTGTATTCTGCCACTTTGATTCCATCCCTGGAAGTGAATGTTGTTAAAATTTTCAAAGAAGAATTATTAAGAAGAATTAGATGAGAGACTTGAGCTTGTCTTTCTTTCAGAATTACTCATATTTCTTTGCCTTCTTTTGTTGAACCATATATTGAAAATAAGATTATTTTTTCTCTTCATTTCTTTTCTCCCTGTCAAAAAGGTATCTTTAAAATAAGTTTAGGCACAAATATCAGTCAAAATACATTTAGAAGTAAAATAATGGAGTTGCTTATTAGGAGAGATGTTCAAGAAGGCCTTAGCTTTTTTTCTCTTATATGGTACTAGTAAAGCTATTTCTATTCTCTGTAAAGAATATTGTATTCTAAAATGAAAAACAACAACAACAGCAAAAACAGGTGTACTACCTGATTATTGTCCAATACAGTGAAAATAGTTGTTGAAAAGCAGTGAGGTGAGCATCAATTCTTAATTCTTAAAATGATGGAGGCTGGTTTAGATACCTTCTGTTGCCCCTTCAACATACATTGATCCATGATCCTATGAAATAATTGGAGACTATTTATGACATGAAGACAATGAGTTACATGTACCACATACCTAGATAAGTATGTTTTCATGTAGAAAATGAAAATATAAGAAATTTTGCATGTATAGTTAACTTTAAAATAAAACAAGCCAGTTATGTTTTTAAATTTCTTCCAAAATAAAATGCTAAATGGAAAGTCTATGATTTAATGAAAAGAAAAAATAAGTTTTAATTTAATTATTTACAGCATAAGTATTTCTATAGTAGAACTCATTTAAATAAATATTATATAAATATATTAATTATATGTACTACTTTTCTGCATTTTAAAAAGTCAGTTTGCAAGTCTGACAAAAACCTTCCTTTAAATACTACATAAATGGAATTTTATGAAAAAAATAGAAATTATACCATATCTTCAGAATTATATCAGAAGACTAATTTTCCTTTGACCCTGTCCTTCTATTATCCTATTTTTCTAAGTTGCACATACTAGAACCAATAGAGGAACTTTCAGATGAAGAAAAAATTAACAGTGATATCAATCAAGACATAAGTACATAAATGATCATATTTTATTATGAAAATAGATGAAACCTTGAAATATACTACCAATAGTGGCGATACTGTACATATAAAGGAAATATTTAGAATTTTCAAATATTTTTGTGATATAAATTATTCCCACTCAAAAGAAGACTAGAATGCTAAATTGTATGCAATATACTGCAGGTTAGGTAAAAATATATACCACATAAATAATTTTTTAGGGGAGTAATAACCAAAAAAGATCAGAAAAAACATACATAGTGGTGGCTTTAAGGGTTCCAGGAGATGGCAATAAGGAGGATTATCATTCCAAACATGAGAGACATAGGAGAGTGAGATGTTTTGGATAAGGACATACAAGTAGGTATAATGTTGCATGCATAAGAAAGAGTAAATTACGAAATAACTCATGGATTGGAAATAGTCAGATCGGGAAATTTTCAAATAACCCCTCACAGAGAATTTTTATTTTATACTGGTAAGCCAGAGAAGCTGTATTACCAGGCCTGTTTTCTTATTAAGTACTTCCCTATGTTTTACAATGTGTAGTGTTTTAAGGGGCAATGAGGTGGTTCAGTGGATAGAACACAGAACCTGGAATCAGGAAAACTCCTCTTCCTGAGTTCCAATTTGGCCTCAGATACTTACTAGCTGCTGACTTTAGACAAATCACTTAAAACTGTTTGTCTCAATTTCTTCATCTGTAAAATGAGCTGGAGAAGGAAATGGCAAATCTCTCTAGTATCTTTACCAAGAAAACCCCAAATGCGATCATGAAGAGTTGAATATGACTTGAAACAACTGAACAATAATAGTGCTCCAAACTCACTGCTTTTATAAATAGGCACTTAATAATTATCAACTGAATTGAAATAGAAATGAATAGTAATAAAATACTTTTAAGATTCATCCAAATTTAAATAGTTTTGGAATTTATTTTTTAGAAAATCTTATATACATGCTCTGAAACATTTTTAAAATTTGATAATAAATTAGCAGGTCTGTATGACATATTGTCACATGTCACATACCACTACCAACAAAAAGCACATACCATTTAGTGATATATAAATATTTGATTTATTAGTGAACACCTAAATATTAAATCAAATCAGGCAAAAGATAGTTCTTAGTATATAAAATGATTTTAATAGCAAGAAAAAAGACAATATAAACGGTATTTCAGAGGCTTACATTTAAAATTGAAATGTCTTTATAGGAGACTGGATGAGCTGTTGCCTTCTCTTGAGGAATAACTGAAGCTGTTACTGATTTGCTTTTTTATTGTTAAAATTTTTATTACTTTAATTAGAAAGTGTTGAAGTGATTCTTTAATAAGATCTATATAGGTCATTTTAATTCCATATTCACAATTTATAAAACTTTTTACAACTAATTTGAGAGACCCTCAATGTCTTCATAGTGAGTGTTATAACAAAGCAAACAATTTTGGGAAAGAAAAAAAATCAGTTTTCATTGTAAACAGAACAATTATTTTCAATTACCTCACAACCCTAGTACCACTTTATTTCATCAGTGTTCCTTCCAAAATGCATTCCAGAAATGAAGATAAGTCAGCAGGAATTTATTAAACACCTCATATGTGCCAGGAAGTGTATTAAGAGAGGACTAGTTCAAAAGAAATGGCAGAAGCAGTCCATGCTCTCATGGAATTCAGAATCTAATGGGGCAAACAGTTACATCCCCACGACATATTTTCAGGGTGAATTGGAAATAATCACAAAATAAAAATTGCAGAGATTCAGGAGGACAGGGAAAGGCTTTTTGTAAAAGGTGAGACTTGAAGAAAACAAGGAGGTGGAGATGAGGAGGGAGATAGTTCCAGCAATAGGGTCAGCCAGTGGAAATGGCCAGAGACTTAAGATGGAGCATCATGATCAAAAAAGGGCAAGGAAGCCATTGTCAGAGGATTATACAGTGTGCAAAAAGAAGCAAGATTATGAATATTTTGAACATCAAACAAAGGATTTAAAATTTATCCTGGAGATAAAAAGTAGCTATTGGAGTTTATTGACTGGTAGCTAAAGGGTGGAGGTAACCTGTACTTATTTAGGAGGATCATGTTGATGGTTGATTGGAGAATAGATTGGAGGAGGGAGATGAAATTATTCCAGGTTTGTTCATACCACCTAAGTGATTAGATAAGCATTCCAATTCTGTTCACTACAGAATTGAAGACATAGTGAGGTTAAGTGTTTTGGGATCATGGCAGATAAAAAACTGAAATGAGCAGAGCCAGGAGAACAATTTGTACAGTAAAAACAATATTGTAAACATGACCAACTGTGAAAGACTTAGTAACTGAACCACACAATGGCCCATCACAGTTCCAAAAAGCTTACAATGAAAATATGCTAGAAACATTTACAAAGAGAACTCATGGATTCAGAGTGCAAATTTAAGCACATTTTCTTTTCCTTTCTTTCTTTATTTTTCCTTCTTTCTTTCTTTGTATTGCAATTTAATAAATTATGAATCCTTGTGTTTTCCTATTGTTTTTTTAAAATTAGGACTCCTCCCTTTAATTCTGAAGATGAATTAGATGAGGATGATGTCATTCAGTCCTTTGTATCCCCAGAATTGCTTCACAGTCTGCAAACAGTTTCTACTCTCTTGGAAATGATGCTGCCAAAAGTGACACTGATTGGATCAAAGGAAGTGAAATGAAAGATAATGAACTTTCTATGAAGCCTGTAAAAGATTTTCTAGACTTTTGTTTGCTTAAAAATTATGGAAAGAAATGGCTTATTAAACATTAATGATAAGAACTTTATTAACTAGATTCTAACCACTATTAACTAAAATTCTTGAACCTGTGTTTTATAAGTTTTTACATTCAAAAAGAAGCAGGAAGTCATTTTTTTAGTTTGACATATAGACAAAAACGTTTTCTAAAATGAAAAAGAAAGAAAAAGGGGGAAAAAAAAAAGATGTTTCTACCAATTATGAAATTCAATCTGCCTTATAGTAAATACTATGATAAAACATTTCAGTAGAACCCTTGACAGTCCACGATTGGTTGCAATTTTTAAAAAGAGGACTAATTCATTGGACTTGCAAGTTTGACAAATGGTCACAAACTAAGGTGATGATATCTATTAGAAAGGTCCCCAACTGTAGAGCAGCTCTCATTCATAGCCCTGACTTTCTGAGTAGCTCTAAAACCCTTTCCAATTATCCTGGGTATATCAGTCAGTAATTCAGAGTGTTGGTATAGAGTGTGAGTATAGCAAGAGATTTGAGAGCTTTAGAGTTTTTTTAAAAAGAGGATAATAGACTTAGAGCTAGGAATAAAATCATCTAGTCCAATATCCTGTTTTACAGAAGAGAAAACCA
Organism: Antechinus flavipes; assembly: GCF_016432865.1. Classification (NCBI taxonomy): domain Eukaryota; kingdom Metazoa; phylum Chordata; class Mammalia; order Dasyuromorphia; family Dasyuridae; genus Antechinus; species Antechinus flavipes. The sequence continues at coordinate 148,696,942 of NC_067400.1, read as the reverse complement.
AAGGTGAAACTGGTAAAGTGACTTGCTCAGCATATCACATGTCGTAAGTGACAAGAATTGGGATTCAAATCCAGATTTTCTGATATCAATCTATGCCATTTCTAATATCTGATGCTTTTCTGAGTCTGGATCAGTCTCCAAGATTTCTAGAGCTCTTCTGTAGACATCCTGCCCTTTGATGTTTATAAGGGAAGAACTGTGTATATGAGGTCTCTCTAGTGTGGGACATGTTATTTTCATTTGTTTTAGTTTTCTGACCCAGAAGGTAGTCATGTCACTGCCAGACTAAGAAATGAATGATTTGTAATAGATTTATTGGTGTTCATTCCAGTGGAATGATGTGGAGTGATTAGCCTTGGGAAGAAGAAAGGATACATATTCCTCAGAGAGAAGATAAATAAATGTGTAGAAAATTTTGAGATAGGTCAGACCATCTGCTGAGAATGAGGGATTTGGTGGGCTTAAAGAGATAGAATAAGTTCGGATTTACACATTTTAATTTAACTATAAATATTACATTTCCCCAAAGCCCAAATCATCAAGTTTTAAAAAGTTCAAAACTGCATTGGACTTTGGGGATACTTTTTATAATTTAATCAGATATACTTTTAATTTAACTTAACTTAAATTAAATTAAATTCTTGATTTAAAAATACAGGCCAGATTTTATTTTGAAAACCATTTTTAATAGAATTCTTAATTGGAAAGAGTGTGTGGAATAAGAGAATTTTTTTGCATTTTTTATTAAAAAGATATTAAACTGATTTCATGTTGGTAACATTTATGAAGTACAAGTTTTCTCAAAGTACTTTGTCCATAAAATTATTTTTTTTAACCAAAGAGCAAGAAAACTTGCTTAAAGACTGCAGCTCACTAATTTTTATTAGTCCCATAGTCACCTGCATTAAGTTGCTAAATGAATAAGTTGAAAAGGCAATCCCAAATCACAGAAATGTGAGTAAACCAGTAGGTGGAATTAATGTTGCTGAGGCATTTGTCAATAAGGAAGAATTCCAAGGAGAATTAAAAGTGGAGTCCCTTTTTTAAAAACATAAATTTTCCTTTCTTTAACAGCTTTTATTTTTTCTAGATTGCAAAAAATTAGAGTTGGAAATCTTCCCATATTCAGCTATTAGTCTTACTAATTTTCACTATTTAGGCATTGCTTTCCTAGGAATGGTGGGGTGAGGGGAACTGTGGAGAATTAGTTTCAGGAGGCCCAACAGAATGAATCTGATTTAAAGGGGGAGTCCTCCTGACCTTCTGTAATTATATTAAACAGAAAAGTAGTCCATCTTAAAAAACAAACAATTTTTTATTTGAGAAAATAAAATGTCAATATGTTGTACGTTTCTGGACATACTTAATCTAGGTTCTGCATACTCTGAGAATTGAATTAGTTAATCATTATCACTGGTTTGTTCACTAATTTTCATGTAATTAACTTTTACTTTCACACTACCTTCTCTCTACTGAAGCACTACTCCAATGTTTTATCCAAATAACTGGCATTCATGGCACTTTAAGGTTTGCAAAGTGCTTCAAAAATTCTGTCTCATTCAATCTTCTCAGAAGCTCTAGAAGCTAAGTGCTCTTATTATTCTCATTTTTCAGATGAGGAAACTAAAATTAAAATTGGATGTAATGAGTAAGGAAAGAAAATCTGAGATTTGTCCAAAGCCATACAACTAGTTTTGAGGCAATGAATTAATTGATTATTAAACATCTATTACATATTTACTATGTACTTAATAGTAAGTATTAGCATTATAGTAGTAAACTAAATACAGTAAATAAATAATTTAGTAAATAAATACTTACTAAATACAGTATTATAGTACCAGGCACTAAGCTAAGTCCTGAGGATACAAAAAGAATCAAAGAAGCTTATGGTCAAATGGGCATGACTTTAACCCAAGTCTTCCTAATTTGAAAATGACTTGAAATCTCAAAAGCATTGCCAGTGGAATGTAAAGTCTGGCAGATTCCATAAAACTGGGGAGGCTTTTGAATGTGCACTTGGCAGTGAACTGTGTACCTGGGAACAAAGGACTAGTTTAGCTAGTCAGAGAGGCTCTCTATGGTCTATGTAATAGATCAGGTAAAATAAAGCAGAAATGTCAAACACTTGGATGTAATTTGCCCACAAGGACTTCAGCCTGAACTTAAATTAGAATGTAATTTGACAGTATTCAACAAATTAAAAATACAACAGAACATACATAGTGACAATATGTGGTTTTCTAAGTCAATATTCAGCCCACAGAGATCCTGATGTATAATTTAGTGTCCTCTTTTCCTCCATTTCTAGTTGAGTTTGATGCCACTGGATACAAAGTGATGAATTTTTTAATGATAGCAACTCAGGTTTTTTTTTTTTTAACCAAATTGCATCAGTAGAGATGCCCACAGCCAACAAAATCACAGTTCCTTAATTATTAAAATTTGTTAACTATAAAATTTAAAACATCTTTTTATGTGATTTTTATTATTCAGCACTCTGTTTTCTATGTAAAAGTGAAAAATTTTATTTAACAAAGTTAAACAGGATTTCAATTTATCATTTAGCCAGAGTTTTTCTTTTTGATTCAACTTCCCTGCAACAAAGTTTTTCTTTTTTTTGCATCTGGTTACCCTAGAGTTCTTTAATGATTAATTATCTAGTTTTAAATAGTATGGAGCTCCAAAGGACCTTAAAAAGCTACATATATATTGCATATATATACTAGTATATATATGCAATATATATAATATATATATACCCATATAGTCCATCATCTTACTTATAAAACACAACTTCTTGTCTTTGATTTCACAAACCTTTTTTTTAATATTTGATAAATACTTTTGTTTTTATTAATACATTATTGGTTAAACATTGGTCCTAAACAGCAGAGAATATGTGCAAATTATGCCCTTCCCTCCAAAATACCTCAGACTGCCCAAGAACTTCTTCTCCTGCCTTATCTCTATTTTTTAAAAGGTACCTGTTCACTTAGATTCATAATCTTAGTATCCTCCTCTGTTATCCTTTCTCAGTCATCCTTCATAGCCAAGCTTCCAAGTGTTGTCATTTCCTCTCTCTCAATATCTCTCCCAAAGATCTCCTTTTCAGAACACACACTGTTACTGACAAAATTCAGGACCTCATCATCTCTCACCAGGACTATTGTAAGAGACCTCTAAGCTGGGCTCCCTCTCACGTCTCTTCCTACTCCTAGCTGCCTTCCAATTAATTGCCAAATTGCCAAAGAAAAAATTTCCTAAACTGTAGATCACCAATTCTGTTTTTCAAGAGCGAGTTTCTTCAGACAATTTCTGTGTTTCCTTTTCCAAAGCTCTCATTTTCTTTCCCCATTTTTTCCCTCTCTTATAAAATCCTCTTTGAATTCTTCCAAAAGAGCCTTTTAAATTGAAGAGCAACTCATATCATCCTCTAAAGCTTCATCTGGAGACATTTTGTCTTTAGTATTCTCAGGAATTGAGGTCTGTTCTTCCTTGTCTCCATAATAGCTATCTTTGGTCAGTACTCTTTCTGCTTTTTTGCTCATTTTGAAAAATTGAGGTCTGCTCTTAGGGCAAAGAGAAGATTGTTCCAAGCTTCCTCTACAGCCAACAGCAGCTTCATACTGCCTTGGAAATTGGGGTACTAGTTTCCTTCCCATGCTAGGTGATTGTGGCCAAGTCTTGCTTGTTATGCCTCCTGATGCATTTTAGCTAAGAGTTTCCCACTAGATTCCCCCACTGCTTGGAGGCTTTTCCATCTTGGGTCTCCTTGCAGTGAGCTTGTGCTGGACCCCATCCCCCATCCTATTGACATAGACCTTTCTTAAAGTTCTTCTAAATTATCTTCTGCTGCAAATTTGTTAGATCCCAAATATTTGTGGGTTCTGTCACTCTAAAACCTGTTCAGAGGTTTGATCTAGTGTTGATCTGAAAGGAAGCAGGAAGAGCTCAGACAAAAATCTGTCTACTCTCTGTCATCTTGGCTCCACCCCTAAAATATAATTTTCAAATGGCTAATTAGGTTGCCTAATTATATCATTGCGAAAGACAGAGCTGTTAATGAATTCATATATATGTTTGTGGGGTTTTTTTATATTTTAATTTTAATAGCAAGTCTGTACTATAAAATACCAAACTTAAAAATTTAAGTTGTATTCTTGCCAATAAGATGTTGGTCAGAGGCCAAGAAGTTCATCTTAATTATTTTTGCATTCTTATACACTGAAAATAAAACATTTAAAAAGATACTTTGTGTAATGTACTTTGTACAATGTACTTTGTGTAATGTTTGGCTAGATCCTGGAGATCCTCTGGACAAACCTTGGTCTCAGCAGGATAGATACCACGGGGATAGTAAAGAATAGAGTTTAAAGTCTTTATTGTCTCCTTCACAGTCTGTGTCTGTCACAGTCTTGATCTTAGTAGAGGAGTGGAGGAGACAGGAGAGCCACTAGAAGAATGGTCAAAGATGGAATGTTTCATTTCTAGTCCTCTCAGTCCTTAAATACCCTATTACAATTACATCATTACAGCATACTGAATATGTGTGAACTAGAGAACCATTACATCACCATGCTAAGTACTAAGTATATGTATACTAGAGAACCATCATCTCATCAATTCCATTGAGTTAACACCTTGTTTTGAGTATCCTTGTTTCAAGTATACTTCTCCAAAATTCCAGCCCTCTACACTTTGAAATGGAGACATTTCAACTAAATGACTATGTTGAGGTTTTAATTTGATTTTCTCTTACTTGTAAACCTCCTAAGTATAATCCTATATTGTCTCATTGTAACTGAATTATTACAGAAATATCTGAACTACTTTTTTAGAGATCTTTTTTTTTCTGATTCAAATTTTTTATTTGAGAATTCAGTAAAGGAGATGTTCAATTGTCATAATGAGCAAATAATGTGCTCTAATGTTAGAAGTGTAAGATCTTGTTTATGACTCATTATTATAACAATTTAAGAACTTGCCTCTGATTTTACATAGTCACAATGGACATATTATATTGATGTACTTCACTTTACAAAATAGATGTGTTCCAGAAAAGTTGTACAGTATAGAGATTGAATCAGACTTTCATTTATTAGACAATTAGACAGCATGCTCACCATCTTTAATTACTGCCATGCCATGTTCCTCTTCTGGCCTCTCTCCAACCAACCTGTAGAATTAGGACTTAACATTATCTTGCTTCCTCTCATCTCTCCCATTAAGGAAAAGTTAAGGGAATTTTTGTTCACCATTTTAAAATACTGATGACCTTTGCATTACAGAAACTATTTTAAAATCCTATAAGGAATTTTTGATAAAGCAAATAAAACAGAGAAGTTATAAGGAATTCTTGTTAAGCAGATAATCCATTACCAGTAAGTACAGTATAATATAAAGAATTTGAGATTTGGAATCTGAAGGCCTAGTTTCAAATATTGGCTCTGCCATAAAATACCAAGTCAATTTATGTCACTTCAACTTTTTGTACTTCAGTTTAAAAATATGTAAAAGAAAAATGTTGGACTATAAAATCTTTAAGATTTTTAAGTCTATTCTATGATCCCCCATAGATAACTTATAAGGAACTTAAAACTTACAAATCCGAATTTTGCATTTCATACTCAGTTTGTTCAGAATTACTCAGGGACCTACATCTTAGTTTTTATTTATATAGCATCCAGATGCTCTATACAGATTTACTCTTTTTGTGTATTCATTACTCATGAAATTTACTTGTGAATTTTAGTCACTTAATTTGAAGAATAAGTTTAAATTTCAGATGTTTTTGGCAGTGATTAAGGATTTACACTTCCTCTCTTGTCATAGAAAACAGTGTAAGCCATATATTTTAAATGGTTCATTAAAAATGTGACTGATCATTAATGTGTCACATAATAGTTAAATATTAAGAACTGGATTTTATCCTTTGCAGTAGCATCAAAAAACATTTTTGGGAAAACATAATGGTTTTCCCTGGCATTAACCTGAGAAATGTTCAACTTCTATTAATAACCTGTATGTGTTATACAAAATTCTTTATTGACTTAATTGATCTTAAGTTTTCCTGGTCTTCTTTTAGCTTATATATTTTTTCACTCAGGGAAAATGAGTTTTATATATTGAAGACTTGATCAGGAACTAAGATAATTCCTTTTTTTCATGTCTTTGATTTATCTTTCAAGCTTCAGAAGATTTCCTTAATTCTCCTTTCTGGTAGACTGAGTTGGTATTTACCTTTCATGACAGAACAACACAATTTCACATGTCTTTCATGGACTAATGGATAGCTTAAAGCAATAACTATAGAGTTTAAATTTTTTTCTCCAAATCATTGCTTTAGTTGCCCCCCCCCCCCAGTAATGCTTATCTAGTTTATTTCTCTTCATTCACAAAGATTCATGAGATTTCCCTGGATTCAAAGAAACTAAACATTACCTGCATACTAATAAATTTCACATTGTGCTCTTTTTTGCAGATCATTTAAGGGAAAAAATGTAGCTGCTTCACAAACTGATCCTTGCTTTCTATACTTTCTCATGTAGCTTTACCAGTTTTCTTTTTATGAAGAAATATCTCATCCAATCCCAAACTATTTCAATTTCTATAATGTATCCTTTCAAATGGCATCTCCTCCACTCATTTTCTAGGTCTTCTTTGATATATTGAAAAATATAATTTATTTTTTCTTTTCCCTAGAATCATATTGTGATCTTTATTCTGTATCAAATGATTTACAAATACCTTCTGTACAAATTCCTGCTTGACCCAAGTCTAGTAGAGGTTAAGTCTCTAAACCCTCAGTGGAAAATAACTAGACCATTAGCATTTACCCCCACAGCTAGGAGTATAGGGGATAGAGTCCCCCTGAAATCAAGAAGACCTAAATTTGTCTAGGTTCACAGCTAGGAGTATAGGGGATAGAGTCCCCCTGAAATCAAGAAGACCTAAATTTGTCTAGGTTCAGACACTTATTACCTGTATGATCTTAGCAAGTTACTTTACCTCTGTCTGCCTCAGTTTCCTCATCTATATACTGAAAATAATAATAATAGCATTTAGCTCTTAGGATTGTTGTGAGAATCAAATGAAGTATGGGAAAGAAGTAAGCATTTATCTAGTACTGCTATGCACCAGGCACTCTACTAAGTGCTTTACAAATATTATTTCCTTTGGTCCTCACAACAACCTTGTGAGGTAAATGATAATACCTGCTTTGCAAAATTCAAGTGCTGTATAAATGCAAGCTGCCATCATCATCATCATCATCATCATCATCATCCTTCTTTTATTAAAGTTTGCCTTGAGCATTGTATTAGAAAAGTCCCTTGAAACAATGTAAGACTTGTGTGTCAATGAGATTTTGGCTAAGATCATTTCACTCCAATATCAATGTTCTTTTTTTCTCAACCATTCTCATCAATGTTACCACTTTGACCAGTGTTGAGAAACAATAAAAGTGGTCAATATGTCACTATGTTTAGGTTCCAAAATCAAAATAGTTATGAAACTAAATCTGATTTCCGCAGATGATCAGCTTCAATTAGAATTCGATTCATCAAAACCTTATTAGCACTTACATCCAATTCAGAGGAAGTGAAGACATTATCCTTGGGATGCCATTGGTCCTCTTCAAGAAAAAAAAGTGGAACAACAAATAATATTAAGCACTTCCTGAGTGATGTAGGAGCCAGCTTCAAGTAGTTGTGTTTTTAGGTACATTTAGTATTCTATTTTAAATGAACAGAAAGTCAAAGCTTTTGTTATTGTTTTAGAAGGCTAATTTGAAAGTACTATACCTATGGGCTAAACTATATTTAACAAAATATTCTCTATTTTAGTTATTATATTAATCAATTAAAATACCTGGTAAGTAAACCTGTTTATTTTTTTTATAAGAAAGCTGCAACAGAAAATGATCAGTACATAACTATGTAAGAAAATTTACATCCATAAAATCAACAATGCTACAATTCATATTTTAAAAACAGCTTGTGTTAATTACAGTGGAACCTTGATGGAAATCACTCTATGAACAGTTCACATTTTAATGACAAACTTGGGTTTGTGATTTGTACCAGTGCTGGTTAGACATAAGCATTTTTATCAAACTGTTTTGAAGAGCTTGTATTTTTAAAATCTTCTCCACTCTGGTACTTTGGCCGAGAAGACAAAACAGATGTCGCCCCATTGTATGTATATGCCATTCTGAAAGGCAAGGAAACAGTTTTGCATATTAAAACATATGTCTGTGGTATGAATAAGGTGAAAGGAGAGAAATATTTCCCTCCTTTTTCTATAAATAACTCTGATAACATTTCTTTAGCATTTCTGTATAATACAGAAATATAGCAGGTTTTTGAGCATATCTCATTAGTATTTATTAGCATTCTTGCCTCTATTTTTCCCCCCAACTCTGTTTTTTTTTTTTGCTGAGGCAATTGGGGTTAAGTGACTTCCCCCCAACTCTTAAACACACATCATTCATCCTAGTCAAAAAGACATTAGAAATTGCTAACAATAGTTTGTGTCTCTGTTGTTAAAAAGTGAGCTGCTGTCAGGCCAAAATGATGGTTATGCTTTAGCAACCTCTACCTACTGTTTCCTTTGAAACCTAAATCAGGCTTTTCTATCTTGATCTTATCTGAGATGAATTAAGAAGAAAAGGATGTATTGATATCTTGACTGAGAGAATCTCTCTCACCAATCTTGTGGAAGGTTGATGGAAGTAGGTAAAATTACTGGACCCTCTAGGTTAAGGGTAGAGAGTTCAGTGCTAGAATCTAACACTCTTACAGCAGTTTCTTCACTGTTTACTCACACTTGACTATTTTTGCATATTAAAATATAGTAACCTTTGTTTCAATACTGTACTTAAAGATTTACATAGCAATTGAATTTATATAGTTTCAGGAACACAGCCATATTACTGATATGATTAACTGAGGATGTTCCCTACCAAGCAGATCTATTAAAAATTCTGGCCCCCTTACATGCAACCTCTCCAAATTTGATTTAATAGAGTTTCTCTTTAAGAATTAAATTAACGGAACTGAACCAGCTACACCCAGCAAAAGAACTCTGGGAGATGACTATGAACCCCCACATAGAATTCCCAATCCCTCTATTTTTGTCCACATGCATCTCTGATTTCCTTCACAAGCTAATTGTATACTATTTCAAAGTCTGATTCTTTTTGTACAGCAAAATAACTGTTTGGACATGTATACATATATTGTATTTAACTTGTACTTCAATATATTTAACATGTATTGGTCAACCTGCCATCTGAGGGAAGGGGTAGGGGAAGGAGGGGAAAAGTTGGAACAAAAGGTTTTGCAATTGTCAATGTTGAAAAATTACTTGTAAATAAAAAGCTATAATATAAAAAAGTTAAAATAAAAAAGAATTATATTAACTATATTCAATTTTTTTCACATATGGAACTTAGAATCTTAATATCATGGATTCAGAAATATCGAAGGGAATTTAAGAATTTATGAAGCCCAATTCTCCTCCTTTTCCTGAAGATTGGGAACTAAGATTTAGGCAAGAGAGTAGCAGAGCTTAGATTAGAACAATTTTGGAGTTTTCAAATAGATCACTTTTGGCTGCATTTCTTACCTGGGTGTCTTGCTATTGTCAGATATTGAGAAGCAAAATATAACACCACCAATGATGCAAAGTGAAGCTCCTGCCCATCCAATGAACAAAGCAGCTCCTAATTCATATCTGCCAAAAATGGGACATAAGTTCTGAATTACTTATTTTGAAAGCAAATTGTATTTTAGATCTGAAACTCTGGTGATGAATTATTAAATTATGCTCTTCAAAAGAAGAGCACTTTCAAAAGAAGATGAGTTGGAATAATTTATATGAGGCTCTATGACATTTGCATTTTATTAGTAACAATCATCACTTTTTTTTTCAAGGAGTAGGAGTGTATCATAATTCTAGCATTTCAGTCTTTTTCAAATCATTAAACTTTTATATCGGTATGCAAAAACAAAAGAATACCTATCATCAGGGAACTTTCATTCTACTATTGGTCTATATGTATATATACGAATAAATACAAAATATATAAAAATTACTTTAAAATTGGGAGAGAATAGCCTACAACTGTGGGAATCTGAAAAGTCTTCCTGTTAAGTGGTGACAACTGTGCTATGCTTTAAAGAAAGGAATTCTAAGAGAAGATGAGAAGTCATTTAGAACATGTACAAAAACATGAAGGTTGAAGATGTAAGATATATGTTGAAAACAATTTACAGGCTGGAAGAAAGTATAAGAAGGGCAGTATGAAACATAACTAGAAAGAGAGGTGACAGTCTCTGCTATAAGAAAAGAAATGATAGAACAGTAAAGAAAAGAGAAAATATTAAGGGAAGTTTGAAGAATGTTAAGTGTTAATATTGCTAATGGTCAGATTCCATTTCATAAATTCCCAAGTCACAATGAGAATAAAGAATCTTAGTATGCTGGATGATGAGTACCAGACATGGAGTCAGACATCTTGGGCTTGAATCTTGGCTCCAACACTTGGTTTTATTCCTATAGACAAATTACCTTGAAGTATCTATTTCCTTACGTGTAAAGTGATACCTACCTCAGATCTATTATGAGTAAAGCCCCATGTAAATATTACATAAATATTAGTCTGTAAAATATATTTTGAGATAGAAAATATTTTAGAGAATATCTAGTGCAATCCTTGTTTTTCATAGCCGATGGTCCAAACAAATTGAGTGACATGCCTATGCTCACATGGGCAGTTAAGTGGCTGAGCCAGGCTTTCTAACTCCAAACCCAATGTAGCTTCCATTATACCATATTATCTCCCAGTGAGTTATTAATATTTCACTCATACTTTGCTCCTAGAGTGCATATGCTGTTTTGTGCTTTCATTTGCATCCCGGGTCCTAAGTACTGTTTCTAGTACACATTGTTGCAGTTGTTTTTTAGTCTTGTCTGAATCTTCATGTCCCCATCCAGGGTGTTCTTGGCAAAGATACTGGAGTGGATGGCCATTTCTTTCTCCAGCTCATTTTACAGATGAGGAAACTGAGGCAAACAGGCTGAAGTGACTTGTCTAGGATCATATAGTTAGTAACACATTTGAAATAGAAAGAAACACACAGAGTCAAAAATAAGAACCTGTTGTTTTATCTGACACAAGAATGTATAGCTAGAGGCAGCTAGATGGCCCAGTGGATAGAGCACCAGCCCTGGAAATCAGGAGGACCTGAGTTCAAATGTGACCTCAGACACTTAACACTTTCTAGCTGTGTGACCCTAGGCACCAATTGTCTCAGAAAATAAAAGATATAGCTAGCAATCCTGATCTCAGACAAAGCAAAAGCAAAAGTAGATCTAATTAAAAGAAATAATTAGGGAAAATACATCTTGCTAAATCATCAATAATGAATATCAATACTAAATATGCACCAAATGATGTAACATCCAAATTCTTGAGAGAAAACTTAAATGAATTACATAAGGAAATAAACAGTAAAATTATACTAGCTGAGGGTTTTCACTTTACTTTTCTCAGATGTAGATCTGTAAATTGTATATAACCATAAAATTAAAAAGAAGGTAAGGAAATGAATAGAATTTAAGAAAAGTTATATATGACAGGCCTCTGGAGAATATTGAATGGGAATAGATAGAAATTTGCCTACCTTTTCTCTTAGCCATAATGGTACCTTCACAAAAATTGATAATATATTAGGGCATAAAACCTCACAAACTAGTGCAGAAAAACATATTAAAAGCACCCTTTTTGGAGCACAATGTAATAAGTCCATCCAATAGTTAGTCTTAGAAGCATAGACTAAAAATTAATTGGAAATGAAATCTACATTCAATGAGTGGGTCAAAGAAAAAGTCATAGGAATAATAATTTCATTAAAGATAATGAGAATAATGATGCAATGGGCCAAAATTTGAGATGCAACTAAAGCAGTACTTAGGGAAATTTTCATATATCTAAGTGCTTATATAAGAGAGAAAAAAAGATCAATGAATTGGGTTCACAATTTAAAAAAAAACTAGAAAAAGAGTAAAAAAAACTCCCTCTAAATACTAAGATGACAATTCTGAAAATCAAAAGAGAAATTAATAAATTGTAAAGTTTAAAAAATGAAATTAACAAGGAAAACTGGGATCTGTTTTTATTGGGAAAAACAAATAAATTAGGTAAATCATTGGCTATTTGATTTTTTTAAAAAGAAAACCAAATGAGTCAATTCTCTATATATTTTAGAAATTAGGCCTTTATCAAAACCCTTGGATATAAAATTTTTCCCCCGTATTCTGCTTCCCTTTTAATCTTGTCTGCATTGGTTTTATTTGTACAAAACATTTTTACTTAATATAACCAAACTTATCCATTTTGCATTTCATAATGTATTCTATTTCTTCTTAATCACAAATAGTATCAAAAGTTGAAAAGGTAAATGCACTACCAATGAAGATGAAATCAAAACAAATATTAGAAACTCTATTGTCCTATTATATGCCAATAAAACACAATAAGAATGAAATGAATGTTTATAAAAATACAAATTGCCCATATTAAGAAGAAATATAATTCTTAAATAACATTAATGTAGAAAAATGAATAAGCCATAAATGAAGTCCTTATGGGGAAAAATATCCCTGCAGGTCATATGGATTTATAAGCAAATTCTATTAACATGTAAAAAAAACAATTAATTCTAATATTGTGTAAACTATTTGAAAAAAACAGGCAAAGAAGGAATCCTATTAGATTTTTTCTATATTACAAATATGGTTTTGATACCTAAATCAGGAAAAGCAAAAAAGAAAGAAAATTATAGCCTAATATCCCAACAGATATTGTTATAGACATTTTTATTAAAATACTAGCAAGGAGATTATAATGATAAATTATAAAGATCATACTGTATTACTAGGCTGGATTTATATCAAGAATGGTTGGTTTAATTTTAGGAAAACTGTAATCACAGCTGATCATATAAAAATAGTAAAAAAAAATAAACAAATAAGGATTATATCAGTAGATGCTAGAAAAGATTTTGACAAAACATGACATCCATTCCTATTTTTAAAAAAATAAACAATAGAAAACATACAAGTAAATGGAGTATTTCTAAAAATGATAAGTAGTATCTAAGCAAAACCAAAAGCAAGTATTATTTGTAGTAGGGATAAACTAGAAGCCTTTTCAATATAAAATACTTGGGAGTTGACCTGCAAAGACACACTCAGAAACTATATGAACACAATCACAAAACACTTTTCGCATGAAGACAGATTTAAATAATTAATTGCTCATATGCAGGCCGATCCAATATAATAAAGTAACAATTCTACTTAAATTAATTTATTCAGTACATACCAATAGAGTTAAACAAATAATAATAAAATCCATAAAGGGGAAAGGTAAAAAAATAAAATAAAAGAATCAATGAAAAATGGGAAGGAAAGCAGTCTTATGGTACAAAATCTCTAAATATACTTCAAAGTGATAATTGTCAAAGCAATCTGGATAATAAAGAGTACTTGATCAATGGAATAGATTTGGTACTTAATATTCAAAAGGAAATGACCACATCACCTAGTGTTTGATAAACCCAAAGATTTAAGATATTGAAGCAAGAATTCACTATTTGACAAAAACTTCTGTGAAAACTGTAAAGCAGTCTGGCAAAAACTAAGCATAAATAAACATCCCATACCATATACCAAGATAGATTCAAAATGCATACGTGATTTAGATATAAAGGGTGACAGCATAAGCAATTAGGGTGAGTATGAAAAAAAATTACTTATGTATAGATAAGAAAAGAATTCACAACCCAAAAAATAAGAGAGAGGATCACAAGATGCAAAATGGATAAAAAGTTTTCATATAAACAAAATCAATGCAGCCAAGTTTAGAAGGAAAGCAAAAAAACTGGGGAGAAATTTTCCAGCAAGTTTCTCTAAAAAGGCCTCACTTATAAACTATATAGAAAACTGAGTTAAATTTATAATATGCACCACTCCCCAGTTGATAAATGGTCAAAGGATATGAACAAACAGTTCTCAGAAGAAATCAAAGTAATATATAATTATAGTAATGTGAAAAAATGCTCTAAATTACTAATAGAGAAATGCAAATTAAAACAACTCACAGATTCATCCCATCAGATTGGTTAACATGACAAGAAAGGAAAATAAGTTGCTGGAGGGGATGTGAAAAAATAGGCATGTTATTGAACTATTGGTGGAGTTGTAAAATGGCCCAACCATTCTGGAGAGCAGTTTGAAACTATGTGCAAAGAGGTATAGAATTGTGGATACCCTTTGACTTAACAATATTACTATCAGGTCTATACTTCAAAAGAACAAAGAAAAAGAAAAAGGACGTATGTGTACAAAAATACAGCAGATTTTTCATGGTGGCAACGAATTGGAAATCAGGGGAATGTTTATTAACTGAGAATGGCCAAACATGTTATCATATGTGATTACAATACAGTTCTATTTGTGCTATAAGAAATGATGAAGGGAATGGTTTCAGAAAATCATAGGAAATGTTATATGAGATGATGACATATGAAGTGAACAAAACTAGAAGTACACTGAGCACAATAATAGTAATATTCTAACAAGAATCAACCACAAAAGACTTAGCTACTCTGATTCATACAAGAATCCATGACAATTTCAAAGGACTTGTGATAAAAATGATATGCACTCTCTAGAGAGAACTGAAGAACTTTGAGTGAAGATTAAAGAATAATTTTTTCACTTTATTTTTCTTAATTTATTATTAATAATATTATATATATATATATAATGTAGAAATATGTTTTACATGACTTCATATTTATGATGAGTATTGTATTTCTTGCCTTCTCCAGTGAGGGGATGGGTGGAGGAAGAGAATTTAGAAATAAAAATAAAAATACATTTTTTTTAAATACAGAAGGGAAATATGATCCAAGAGAAAAGATAGTGTCATAAGCTACAGTGATCAAGAAAGATGAAGACTGAGAAAAGGCCATCAAATCTTGCAATTAAAAGATCATTAGTCACTTTAGAGAAAGAATTTTTGTTGAATTTTTAGATTGGAAGTCAGAAAAGAGTAGGAGCCATCTACTGCAAACAGTCTTCTAAGGAATTTAGCCACAAAATGAAGGAATAGAAAAATAACTAGAAGGTGTGGATGGATCAATTAAAGATATGGGCATGTTTAAAGGAAGCAAAAGAAGCATGATTTAAAATGAATGAGAGCAGAGATGATAATATAGAGAAATCTGCTAGAGAAGACAGAATGAATGGGATCTTTTGTGCATATAGAGAGAGGGGTTTGCTTTGGCAGGGAAAAGACTCCTTTCTTCATGTGAAATAGAGGTATGAAGTGGTAAAAGAACAAATACTGGTAAAAAGTATCTGAATAATATGAGATGAGGGAAAAGGGAAAAGAGAGCTCTCTGTAAATGGTTTCTTTTTTTTTTTTCTTTTGAAATATGCGGCAAGATTCCCAGCCTAGAAGGTGGGGAAGAAGAAGCTATGGGAAGAGAGAAGAAAAAGTTTAGAAAAGTTGTTGTGATGAGGACGATGGTGAATCAATTAGGCAAATGTATGTATATATATATATATATATGGAAATATATATAATTTCAAGTGACTATATCTGTTTTCACATATATGGAAATATATATAATTTCAAGTGACTATATCTGTTTTCACATATATGGAAATATATATAATTTCAAGTGACTATATCTGTTTTCACATCTGACCAGAATAAAACAAGATTTTCTTTTTGACCCAAAGACTATCCAGACAAGACACAAAACCATATGGACCTACTCTGCTATCGCCCACTTGTCAAAACAAAGAAAAATATTATCACTAGAAAAATTGAGGAATTTAATATCACAGAATCAGAGAGATCTGAATTCAAATCCTGCCTTAAACACTTAGCTATGTGAATCTGGGCAATTCATTTAAGCTCTTTTAGGCTGTTTTCTCATCCTTAAAATGAGGATAATCATTTTTATCTACTTCAAAAGTTTATTGTGATGATCAAATGAAATAACATATGTAAAGTACTTTTGCAAACCTTAGAGCACTAAGTAAATGCTAACTCTCATTATTCTTTGGATGATGAATGAGTGAGGAAAAAAGAAAGGTAGAAAAGAGAAGTGGAGAGGGCACAGCAAAGAAAGGAAAGGAACTAGAGGAGGCAAAAAGCAAAAGATAGAGGGGATTTCCAGATTCCTTCTTCATGTAGCAATCTCACCCCCATCAAACCTTGATTCTGGTCTTAGCCTTCCGCCCTTCTCACACTTTTATACTTCTGAGTGTCACATTGTCAAGCAGCTATCCAGTTCCCAGGAGTTGACCTGGTCAGTCTGTATTGCTACTGTTATTAATGGGTGAGAGGAATCCTTCAAAATAGTCTAATCCTGTGGTTCTGAGAAGGGCAGGGCCGATCCTATCTCCCTGTACTCCTTCCCTAACCAGCAGCCTGTTTTCCTGATTTGAAAGTGAGATCAGAAAGAAATGTAGTGGCTGTAACTGGGGTAACACCGGTAGTACTCCCAAGTTGGAATAGGAAGCAAGTTTTTCTGTGGAAGTGGGTAAAGGATTAAGGAATTTACAATCCACCACAGAATAATCAGGATGGCCTGGCTGGGATTTTTCTAGGCCTACATTGTTTCTGGGAATATAGATCTTGCAGAGCGTTCTGTATTGTACGGTACACAAAGAGAATGTCAATTAATGTTTCTGGCTGATTTCTAGCTGCCTCACCTTCCTGAATAATTAGCTTAAGGGAAATATATCATTCAAAGGTGACAGAGAAAAGTAATAGTTCTGAAAGTTTAGGAATGAGCCTGAGATCTAAGTTTAAACAAAAATTAGGGCAAAACCATTGACTCCATCTTGAAAGAATAAAAAAGCAATTAAGTTTGCACACTGTTAAACATTTTCATTCTTCATGCACAATTGAGAAGTATCAAAGCTGTGATCCTTGGCAATGAACTGGACACAGAATCACTTCCCAAATAGTACATATCAGGGGCACTAATGGGAAAGGGAAAAGGAGGGGAGAAGGAACAACTATTCAGTAAGAACCTACTGTGTGTCAGGTATTGTGCTAAAAACTTTACAAATATTTCATTTGATCCTCCAGGCTCTGGGACATAGGTGTGCTGTTATTATCTCTATTGTACTGTGGAGCAAATGAAAGCAGATGGAAAAAGGTTGAGTGATTTGCCCAGAATTACACTGCTAAGTGTCTGAGACTGAATTCGAATTCCGATTTTCCTGACTCCAGAACTCTACTCAACCACCTAGTTGCTTCTAAGGAATGAGAAGAATAGTCCCTGTGTAAAAGATGTGATTGAAAGAAATATCCGGGTTCAGATAATGAGAGTTTCATAATCCTTCTAACCCTATGTAGTATGAGTGGTATGAGGCAGTTCACAAAAGTAGATGACTGGTTAAAATGAAATATTTAAAACATGCTATTTAATGAATGCAAAGTAAAGCAGCTTTATATTGTATTAAATTAGATTTGATTATTGGCATAATTAGATTGGCACAAATGAACTAAAGTACACTTGCTCACCAGGCAAGAACTAGCCTCAGAAGCAGGAAGACCTAGATGTAGGTCTCATTTCTGCCACATATTATGTAATACTGAGCATTATTCTTTAGCTCTCCCTTATGCTCCAGCCAATTCTCTAAAGACTCATAAGTTACAGAGTGACTATTGATGTCATCTGGGAGAAGGAATTTCCTCACTGAAAACTCCTTTATCAGTGAAATCATGGGACTGGATTAAAGATACTAATTCACCTATAATTGGTCTAAATCAGGGTTTCTTAAACATTTTCCTCTCGTGACCCCTTTTTGACCATGAAATTTTTTATGTGACCCCGGACATATAAAATACAAGTCAAACAATTATGGATAATAAATCATAATTTTGTGACCCTCACATTCAATTATGAAACCCCATATGAATCTGTGAATCACAGTTTAAGAAGCAGGACCCTAGATAACTGGTAAAGTCCTTTGTAGTTCCAAAACTGGAATCCCTTGATCCTATTTATTAACGTGAATTTTCTTTCAGGCTACCAATCTTGCATTCAGTTTCAAATTCAGCATCATTCCATATTTACTAGCTTGAATTCTGTTGAAGAAACCCAGAATAATCTTTTAAATATGTTAATTCATTGCTGATTTTTCCTTCTTCTCTTAAAAGGTGAGTCAGACATGAGAATATATATCTTAACCGTGCTGTATACTTCAACCCCTTTTCTTACTACAAATATGAACAAAGGCTTTTATGTCTTTTGATGATTTTTTTCTTCCAGAAACTTCTTTTCATTTTGTTGAAAGAAATAAATCTCTAGCAACCTCAACTCCCAATTATTTGCTTATGGTATTTTGCAAAAGCTGATTTTGTGGTGGTTGTTTGGAGACAGAATTACATTCTAACAATATCCTATCTATCCAAATATATGCCAAAGGCAAATCTCTTAAAAGAATAATTTGTAAACTCAACCTTTCTCAAGCTCTCCTGGGACACGACAAATCTCCATTCCATGAACAAACAGAAAACACCCTGCAATTTGTATTTTCCTAGCACCCCTGGTTCTCACCAAGGGGAGTTCACCTAGCTGGGTCTATCACCACCATAGAAATGGAACAATGGCCAAGGAGCCTTATATTCTTTACAAAATAAATATTACCACCTTTTTCCTAAATATGAAAAAATGAGCTTAAAGTAAATGTCTATGAACACATATGAAAAAATGGGAATGGAAGATAATAGCAAGAGGTCTATAAGTATTGAGAATAATAGAGTACAATGCATATTTTCCAAGTACCTAAGGCTATATTTCTACATAGAAGGAAACAACTTGAATATTTGTCACTATCTGCTTGCTCTGACCAGTATAGGCACCAGTCATAGATGGTGGAAGATGGAAAGAGCACTGACTCTGGAGTCAGCAGGCATGAGTTCAAATCTTGCCACTGATACTAGCTTTTGTTTTTAAGCAAATCATTGCGCTTCTCTGGGCCTTTGTTTCCCCATCAATTAAGTCAATGAAGATCCCTTCCTTCTAAGCCTAGATCTATGGTCTTATTAAATGTCTCAAATGCACAAATTCCATAAAAATATTTTGTGGGAAAGTATGAGATAACAGATAGAGGATAGTCATGGAATTAGGAAGGTCTGGATTCAAATAACACCTGTGACTCATATACAAGCTGGGTGATCACTAAATCCAGTGCTCTACCCCAAAGCTTCTGAAACTGTGGTTGCAATTCCAAATGGGATCACATAACTGAATATGGGAAGGTGTAAAATTATGATTTGCTGTCACTAAATGTTTGCTTTTTATACCCATTTTATATATCTGTATACCCCAAGATCATATAAAATTCCTTAGGCAAAAAAGGGTTACAAGTGGAAAATGTTTAAGAAGCTCTGCTCTAGATTACTAAGACCATAAAATGCAGAGCAGATATCAATCTGTACTGGTAGAAAATTTGAATGAGATTCCAGATCAATTATCACCTTTTCATAAAAAATGTATTCATTTAAGATCAAATTTTAGCATATAACAGCTTGTATAGTGGATAAACAGCATTCATTTTTAAAAAATATTCCTATCTAAACAAAGTGAAATTTCTGATAAATAGACATTTACAAAGCCTTCTATGACCCAATATATAAGATACTTAAATCTTGAATCAAATTTGTGAATGTTTGAGAGCCCATGTTACATATAATTACTCAAAGTATACTACTTATATTTAATCATTTTTGCATGCAGTATCTCTCTCAAAGACTACCTGGTACTCTTTCTCTCACTAACTGAATTTATTTTGTAACTGTATTTCTACTTATCTCTTTTGTATCTATACACTTATACATGTATATGTTCTCTCCCCTAATAGAATGCAAATAAATATTGCTTCAATTTTTTAAATTGTTTCCATATCATTTATCAGAATACCTGGAAAATGAGGAGATAATTAATAAGTCTTGTTTACTGATTGAATGTTTACATGCAAAATGATGAGGTCTTTAAGAATATTTACCATTTTCAATAATTCCCTAACTCTATTTTGGGTATATCAATATAGTATTGTTTTGATGAGGAAAAAATTAATCTCAGAACTATTATAAGGGCAGGTATGCTACAGGAGATTCTGGCACTAGCTCAGGTGACAGAACATTTACATTATCTAGCTGGGTGAACCTGGCCTAGTCATTTAAAAATAAAATAAAGCACCTCTGTGGTTGTTTCATTGCTTTTCTTTTTCTTTAGAAGTTCTTCCTATCATTTCAATTCTTTAAGTAATATTCACTAAGTAATTCACTTCAAGAAAGAACTATTATAAAAATTCATGGATTATAAAGTCTTGAACTTATAACTAATTTTCTTTTTTAATGGCCAGAATTAACATACACTTGTACATTCTTTTCTTAATAATTATGATTAGTAACTTATCATGTGGTTGTATCCTTTGGGGATAAACATTACAATTATGAAAAAATTTTGCCTTCTCTAGTGATAGTTGAAGTAACTTTAATATCATCTCTAAACAGGTGTGTACTAGGAAATGTTGTAACAATTGACTCCTCCAAAATGCATGTAGGACACACCTTAAAGTTTAATTTGCATTATTAATGCATTTTCACTACTTTATTAAAGTTTTTATACCACAAAACAATAAGCCAAGCCCTCATTTATAATTTTGTTTATTTCTGAAGTATGTTTGCACTGGCCATTTAATAGTGTGAGCTGGTATGAAGAAGGTGCAGCATACCTCTGACTCCAAGTCAAATATAATTAATAATGAAAATCTGATACTTCCCCTAATCAACTATTTTTTGTAAGCTAATTTCAAAGTCAAATATGTTGTTTTGGAGTAATTTGCTATTTCTAGCTATCTTTTTGCTGTCATTCATTAATGTAATTGAGAATTAAATTTATCTTGAGTTATGCTAGGAGCAAGTAGGTAGTACAGAGCAATAGGCCTAGAGTCAGAAAGATCTGAGTTCAAATCTGATCTTAGGCATCTACTTGCTGGAAAATCCTGGCCAAGTCACTGAACTCTATTTGTCTCAGTTTCAGTTATAAAATGAACTGGAGAAGGAAATAGTAAAGCACTCCAGTATTTTTGCCAAGAAAACCCCAAATGGGGTCTCAAAGAGAAAGACATGACTGAAATAGAACAGCAACAACAACTGTCACAAATGGGACAATATGTTTAAATGATTAATCTAAAATAGATCTTGAGAGTAGTAATTAATAGATTGAGAGTAGTAATTGAAACTGGGAATTTTCAAAGCACTTACATCAGGGGCTAATTAAATGAGTGACCAATGTAATTCCAGACATGAATCTTAGTTTCTTTGTCTTTAAAATGAGGGAAATGAACCATGTGATCTTAGATTACTTCTAAACTTGTCCCTATCAATACTTCCTGACCAACTGTCACCAAATGGTGGGGAAGCCTATGAAGACCTGGAATCACTAGACCACTACTCCTGTTTTTAATCCTCCCTAGTAGCCATAATCTGGGAAAGTAAGTTTGGTAAGGATGGGGCACATCATCTACTGTCCCCTTCATCTGCTGTCCCCATCATCTGCTGTCCAACACTCTTCACCTGCTTCAGAGCAGGCAGGCTGAAAAAGCAAGGTATCCTGAAGAAGAGATGAGAATGGCATGGATCTGGCAAATCAAAATTGCAAAGGAAGACTCTGGGAATAGAATTTTCCTCAGACCACTGAGCTCTGCTTCTGGATTGACCCTCATAGCCTTAAGTAAGGGGAGAAATTGCTGTGGAAAGGAAGCCTACATTTCCTGCCTACACCAACTGCCTCTGAGGGACAAGTAAAGCCAATACCCAATCTCCAAACCATCAGGCCTGCTTGCCTAAGGCCCACAGTCATGATTCCAGGAAACAAGCCCTGTGGAGCTGCAGCCTGGCTAATGGTTCTTTGGATGCTGGAGCCACAGTGACTAAAGATACACAGAAAGTATTTCTTGTCACCACAGTCCTCGGCCCTATGAAATAATTCAACATCAGAAAGTGTCCTTTTTTGCTTTGCTGCTACACAGTCAGGAATACTAGATCTTTCTATTTTATACATGAAACCATGTCATATATGCATGTTGCCTCCTGTATTACAATGTAAACTCCCTGAGAGCAGGAATTGCCACACTTTTCCTATTTACATCAGCACAGTGCTTTGCACAGAATATTTAATAGATACTCTTCTTAAACTGTGGTTTACAACCCCATATGGGATCTTGTAACTGAATGTGAGGGAATGTGTGAAATTATGATTATCAGTAAATGTTTGATTTGTATACCTACTACATATACCTATACACTTAGGGTCATGAAAAAATTTCTTGGACAAAAAGAGGTCATAAATGGAAAAAAAATTAAAAAACCTTACTTTATCATTCCTTCCAATTCAAAAATTCTATGGTTCTACTTGCTTATCATATTTTAGGGCAAGTATCATTTCTCCCTATTTCATTGTTGCTGCCACCTTTATGTATGTAATATTCTAGAAGACGACATCTCCAAACCACAGAATCTTGGGAAAACTCTCTGAAGACATCAAATCAATTGAAACCTGAACAATAACCTCCCTACATCCTACTTGCAAGTAGTAACAACTGTTTCTATTTTGGCCAGAAACTCTAAGGGTGTTCCTTTCCCACACTGATTCTTTTATGAAGGCAAACTAGGTCTTCTTTTGCCTCAGTTCTTACCTAGACTTTAATTACTAAATATGTGCTGCTTCAGACAAATTGAGATCTAGGAAAAATCTCAGCTTAAAAAGGCCAAAGTTTCCAATTGTACCCAGGACCATCATAAATAATCCTGATCTACCTTTTGCCATTGTCTTCTGAAGACTCTGGAGGAGAGACTGACTCTATACAGCTTTGCCTCACTTAAATCCAATTCAATGGAGCCAAAACACCACTCCCTGTCTTTAGTCCTCTTCAAGAACAATAACAGCAAGTGTTCATCTAGCATTTGCTTGAACATTCCACTGAAAGGGAAGTTCCTACCTCCTAAGAGAGTTTATTTTATTTTGGGAGGGAAAGATGTCCTTAGTTGGAGATCTAAATTATTGTTCTGCAATTTCAAATCTTTGCTCTTTAAGGTCAATAGAATAATTTCAATCCTTCCCCCATAGATATTTGATAATAATTATCATGCTCTCCTTCTCTTCTCCTTTAGGATAAATATCTCTAGTTCCTTCAATTGATTCTTTAATTCTTTCACTACTTTGGTTATTCTACATGTTAACTCACAAATATCCAAATAAGACTTGCACAAGTGAAGAATTTAACATTTATTTCCATTGATTTTTATATTATATTTCACTCAATATTGTAGTCTATCAATATTTGAAAATCATGCTATCTATACCTTTATCTGATTGATTTTAAAAAGGGAAGAGACCTATCTGAAAGTTACTAAAAGAAGAAGAATATTCCAAACAACATGAACACAATTTCAATTAGGATTTCAAAAAGAGATGAAGCAATAGTTACAATGAGTTTTTTTTAATATTTTATCAATGAAATTAGAAAGCTCGAAGTAAAAAAATGGAAAAGTTATAGAGTTATAGAAGAAAGAATTGGAAATTGAATTAATTTGACTTAAACGATTCAAACCTTTGCTCAAGCAATAAACTCCCTGAAAATTAGAATAAACCATGTAGAAGCTAATGATTTAATAAGGACATAAAAACAAAGACAAAAAGAAAAAATAGAAGATAATCTAAATATAACAAAAACAAAAATGACCTTGAAAACAGATTGAGGGGAAAAAATTTAAGAAGAAAAAGAAATAGACATCATATTTCAAGAAATCAGCTACCCAGATTTCTTAAATGTGAAACTAGAATCTATTGGTTGCTTCCTTAAGAAATCCCAAAATAAAACCTTCCAATAATATGATAACCAAAATCCAGAGTTTCTAGATCAAAGAAAAAAAGAGTGCAAACAGCCAGAAAGAAAAAATTAAAGTATTAAGAAGTCACAATTAGAATCACATGATTTAGGACCCACCATGATTTTCTCATTGGGTGAAACAAGTCCTAGGTTCAATATCAGATGAACCTGTGATAGACAGTTAGTTGGCACAGAAGATAGAGCACTAAACTTGGAATTAGGAAGACTCATTGTTGTAAATTCAAATCTGGCTTCAGACACTTAGTAGTTATATGACCCTGGGTGAGTTATTTAACCGTGTCTGCCTCAGGATCCTCAATTGTAAAATGAGCTGAAGAAGGAAATGGCAAACCATTTAAATATCTTTGTCAAGAAAACCATAAGTGGGGTCACAAAAACAATACTGAAATGACTGAACAACAACAACAACAAATATAAAGAAGTGTAGAGCTTGAAATACATTATTCCAGAAGACAAAGAATATAGGCTTACAGTCAAAAATAACTCATCCAACAAAAGTGAGTCTAATCCTATCAGGTGGCAGGGAGGGGAATGGATCTTCAATGAAATAGAAGACTCTCAAACACTTTTCTTGAAAAGATCAGACTTTCAAAGAAACTTTGAAGTAGAAATATAGAAATTAAAAGAAACATAAAAAGTTAAACATGAATGAATGGTGATAACAGACAAAAGGAGGATAAACTGCTTATATTCTAATATGGGAAGATGACACATGTGTCTCCTCAGAACCCTACTATAGAAGGAGTCTAGTTAGACAAGACTTGGAAGTGTTGTTTTTATGTCTCAATGAACTTAAAAAAAACAATTGAAAGGGAAGGAAAGAGGATTACATTGAGAAAGGAGGTATGATTCGGGAAAGTTTATTGATGTCAATTAATTACTTCCTGGAATAGTTTTCAGAAAGAAAGAAAGAGAGAAAGAAAGAATGAAAGAAAGAACGAAAGAAAGAACGAACAAAAGAAAGAAAGAAAGAAAGAAAGAAAAGAAAGAAAGAAAGAAAGAAAGAAAAAGAAAGAAAGAAAGAAAGAAAGAAAGAAAGAAAGAAAAAAGAAAGAAAGAAAGAAGAAAGAAAGAAAGAAAAAGAAAGAAAGAAAGAAAAACAACAGAAGACTTTCAGGAATGTGGTTTGGACTACTAATTGATAGTGGGCATAATGTAATTTGTTTCAACACTTTGGAATGGATGAATCATATTCAGAGGTATCTGTTATTATAAGATTTAGGAAGGAAATTTTGTTGACTTTTTGGGGGACATTGTGGTTTGGTTGGAGTTTTTTTGTTTTTGGCAAAGAGAAGGAAGTTAATTTCAAACAGCCTAAAGGAAAGAATTGAGAAATATTTTTCAAGGCACTGAGTATTATTGATGTGGATATATTGGAATGATAAGGCAGAAGGATAGTGCATAATAAAAGGAAGGAAGCAAAATGAAAGAAAAAATAAAATCGCATAGTGAAATATCAAAATTCAAAAATTTACTCATATCAAAATTCTTCAATAAAAAAAAGAATCCAAAAATTAATGTAAAGGACAGATCTTCTCCAGTACAGGGTGGAATTGAAGAATAAAAACCATTAACTTAAATATAAACAGTCTGATAATAAAGCCATATTTTTTTTTTTTTTGTATTTTTACCTCTACTATCTCAGCTCTATTATCTTCAGGCATTATGCAGGACATTAGGAAGTCAACTTCTTTGCAGTCAGGAATACCCTGGGCCAACTATTATATTGCTAGACAACTCTTTTAAAATGTTGCTGATCTTTATGGGTATTAGATTCAACAGGAGTTCCCTAGAGCCAAGAAAATACAGATTTGGACACTGTTCCTAAAGTTGTTTTGGGTAGCTTATCTATGTTAATGTGCAAATAGAAGAGTACTATTAAGATGGAAAATAATCACTTTCTTTCCTCCTTTATCCCTAGGACCTCCTCAAGTCTAGGTAAATTATAGAACCTTGTAATGCTATTGTTACCTAACCTTGCTTCCATCCATGAGAGAAATGAGAAAGCAGACAATAGCATATTTTATACTATTCTGGAGACAGTGCACTATAGTCTCCACTTTTTCTCTGTGTCTGAAGATGGAAAGATATGACATAATGGAAAGGACACTGGATTGAGAGTCAAAGGTACCTAATCTATATAATGCTACTACCTGGTTATGTCAGTTTGGACAAGTCATTTAACTTTTCTAACTTATTTTTTTTTTTTTCCTTTGTGAAATGACAGGATCGGCAGAAGTGGCTCAGTATAGAGTCTAGAAAGCTGGCATTAGAGTCAAGAATTCCTGAGTTCAAGATGAGAATCTGTGACACATACTGGCTTTATGCTCTCATGGACAACATTTGAATTCTTGGTGTCTTAGACAATTCTGTAAGCCTCTAAGTCTTAGATTCTCTGGCTTTCTCTTCCTCTTCTATAACCACCTTCCCAAACTGGAGAAAATTTCATCCTGTTGCACTATTCTCCTGACTGATGACTTCCTTTCCAGAGTTGCTAATTCAGGAAAAGCTCCTACTGGGTTTTACTTCATTTCCAACTATCCAACCCTCTCTTCCTCACTAGCTGCTTTGCCTCTTTGAAATTCTTTTTTCCTTATCATCCTTCTCCTAATTTCATCACCCACTTCTGGAATCATAAATTAAATTCAAATCAATTCTCTCATTGTTCCTAGATAGGATGTGTCAACTTACTCCACTATGGCTCCCCTTTTTCAATTAGAATATAAGTTCCTTTTGATTAGAGATTATATCCTTTTTTTTTCTTTTGTAATACTTATTACAGTGCCTGACACATAGAAAGCTCTTAGCAAATGCTTTTCCATTAATTTCTTTCTTCATTTATAAGTTTTAGAGAGGATGCTAATTTGCTTTGGTAAAGGAAATTCCTCTCCAGGAGACCCCTTCACCTATGATATTAAAGTTCTCTTCAAACATCATCACTAAATGTTAAAAGACCCAGAGGAAGTCTTCCAGTATGTTGAGTAGATCCTTTCTGAAAAAATTACAAAAGGACATGAACAAGAATTATACAAAATGAGAAATTGTGGATCCATCAAAATATTAAAATATTCTCTTGATGTTGCTTTATGGGCCAAAGTCAGAGAACACTATCTCAGAATAATGTGTCTCACAGAGAAATGGAATGAGTAGTGATTGTAAATAGGTGTCAGCATTCTATCAATAATGAATTATTCATGATAAATCATGAGATATAATATGTGAACAAATGAAGCATTTATTAATATGTGTCAAGCTCTTTTCTAAGGACTGAAGATACAAGTAGAAAAGTAAGAGTCCCTCTTCTTTTAATATTCACAATTTTAATTGAGGAAATAATAGTCAATAAACATTTGTTAATGTGTAAATGGGACACTATGCTAAATTCTAGGAATACAAAAAAAAAGCAAGAGAGAATCCTTGTTTTGAGGAATTTCAGTGTCTTGAGGAGAATCAATATGTAAACAATTATGTAGAAACAAGATACATAAAGGATAACAGATAACCAAATGATTACATAAATGTGTGTATATATAGACACACATATACATATACATACATACATAGCATTTAGTAGTATCAGAAAAAGCTTATTCCAAAAAGAAGAATTTTAGCTGTATGTATGACTAAAAAAATGAAGTGTGTAAGATATATGGAAAGAGTAAGGGATTAACAGGTCATAGCCTACGTGCTACACCAGTATCCATAATATATTAAGAGAATCAGAGGAAAATCTGTAGCATTATAGAGAGAATCTCTATAATGGACTTTTGGGAAAATATGGACAAGAATTTCACAAGATCAGAAGGCATGGATGGTTTGTAATTTACAGCTGTAACCACATCAATGAAATCACAGATCCATAGAAAATTCCTTGGGATATGACTGTTCATAAAGTAGTTCCAGGCCATTGTTTTGCTTCATTCCCCCCCACCCCACCCCCGCCTCGGACTATAACTTAACAGTATATTGATTCTTCCTGCTTTTTCTGTCTCTGAAGTTTAGGCATTTCCATGCTCATAAATACCTTCATTAGAGTGAAGGAACAGGGAAAGGAAGAACAGTTATCCCCTCTGAAGGGCGATACAACTGATACTTAAAGGTATAGGGGTTACCTATGGATTTTACACACCTGTTCTTCTATTCCATCCATCAAAATTCTGGAATAGCAATTCACCAGACTATGTATATAATAGACATTTAATAAATGCAACTGAGTCCTTGAGTTTGTTGAACAGTTTTCAGATTTTTAGAATTCCTTGCACCTTTTGCGTAAGAACTACATAGATAATTTCTAAATTTTATTAATAGTTTAAAATAAATGTTATAGAATAATTTTGAATTTGTATAATGTATAATTATATAAATTGGTATAATTTAGTAATTTTATTAATTAATATGTAGTGCTTCATTTCACACAAAGTTAAGTAACTATTTTGTTGTACCAAAGTAATCTATAGGTATCAGATATTTGAAGCAATTTCAAAGAAAAGCTTTGAAAGAAACCAACAGTGTGATATGTGGGGTTAATGAGAACTAATATCATATAGTGTTTCTATTATATCTCTGAACTGAAAGCCAAACAGGAGATATGCATTTGATCTCCATGTACTGCCTTAATTTGCCATATGGTTTTGAGCAAGTCACTTAAATCCTTTAGAGAAGTTTCCTTATCTGTAAAATGATGAAGTTGGACTAGATAAATCTTGAACATTCTTCCTAACTCTAAAACTCCATCACTTATGATCTGTACTAAAATCCCAGCATAAACATTTAACACTAGTATACAAAAACCCCAACAGAAGAAAATGGAATGAGTTAGATTCCATCTTTGCTTTCTCAGTGTTCCTTTGTGTATCTGCCCACACAAATGAGAAGAAATATGTTAAAGGCCTCTCTGGGTGATTACTGATACCTGAATTGGAATGGACAAACATCAATCTGGAATTGAAAGTCTGAAACTGGATGATTCAATTATAGAAGGAGTAAGTGACCAAGTCCTTGTGGCAGTTACCTATTTGCTCTCACTGCTACACTGATATAGATTCTTTTAAGAAATACAGAACAAAACATTCACCCTGATAAACAAGAGCGAGTATGGGTACTTCAGTAACAACCTCAGACAGATCAGTAGGATGCACTTGCTGTTGCTTGACAACAATTCCTACACCGATATGTTCTGTCCAATTTATTTACATCAGACTTCTCTTCCTTTTGAAATAAACTGTTGACATCTTTTTTGTGTTACCTGCTTTAATGCATATTGATGATATGGTTCATACTTGGGACCATTAGTTGTCAAATCTATAAACAAACAGTTACCTTAATTTTATCAGTATTTGGTGAAGGTAGTCAGGTTTAGGATGTCTCAGAATTGTATCAAGATATTAATGACTATAATCGAAGATTCTCAGGAAAACCCAGATCGATTGTGGAAAGAATTATGGATCTGCCCACTTTACTGAGACATACATTCAGGGAAATGTTTTTAGTACAGAACCTTTTCTGAATGTTCCACATTGAAATATTATTTTGTTTAGTGGGGGCTTTTTTCTATCTGATATCAACCTTGGATTTTGTTTCTGAAACCTTGTATGGAATTCTAGGATTTCTAGATGATTTCTTTGTCATCTCTTTATTGCTTATATACATTTACCTCCATTGTGTATGGAGAAGTACTAACACAAAGGCTAAACAGATTAAATAAAATAATGTTGCTTGAACTTATGTGGAAAACCATTTAAGAGAGTCATAACAAAATACTTGAATATCATTTTGCAAGTTCAAAAACACCTTAGGAAATTTTTCTATCTGGAATTGTATCCAAAGTTGTAAAACTGAAGTTAGATTTATAACCATCTAAGCAATGTGTATTTGTTCAGTAACTAGCTGTATAAAATATCTTCTGAAAAAGTCACTATATGGGGAGGGGGGTTAAATGAAAATGAATATTTTTACAACTTGACTTTACCTATCCCTCAAAACTAACCAAACTGGTTGTGGATAAAGTTATTATTAAATATACAATTTATCTACTACCTTCCTATATGAAGTATAAATATTATAATAGATAATTTTCTTGCTGTAGTAAAATGTTATATAAAAATTTAAAAGTATCTTTTAGCATTTACTATGTTTTATGCATTTGCAACACTGTTTTGCTTTTCCATTCCAGCATAATTTCTTTTCAGCTAAAGTTTTTTCAGTTTTTCAGTTAAAGCTCTAACCTTGCATAGGACTCGTTTAGTTCATACATTGGCTTACATAAAACAATTTTTAATTCCAAATTTCATAGCCTAATGCAATGCCTTACAAATAGTAAGCACTCACTAAATCTTTGTTGGTTGAACAAAACATATGTTTCTTCTCAATGAAAACATTTATTATTAATAATTATAATTAAATTAATAACTTGATCTTTTCAAAGGATAATCAAATAATTTGAAAAGAGAAAACTGAATCCAGGAAGCTGAATGAAATGACTAAATGATTGTAGTTGGATCAATTCTACAGGAATAAAGGCAACTTTCACAAACCGATTATAAAACTTATAACTGAATTATAAACAATACTAATTACATGTTACCAGAAGAAAACCTTCTGATTCATTCAGTTCAAGCTTGGGATATATTATGGATTAGTGACATGACAGAGTGAATGAGAAGAATATTTCTTTTCCTGGGAGTTAACATGTAATCTTAAAATTCCTCAATTGATTTAACCTGGCACAGTTATTTAGCTTTGTCAGAATAACTGTATGCTGTGACAGCTAGTTCCTAATGAATCAGCAATGACAGATAATGAAAATTATTATCCTTATTGATGAATTTATTGAACTCTAACTATATGTAATACTGTCCTTGGCATCAAGAGGGAAATAATCAGAAAATCCTATTTCTCATTTTAATCCCCATTGCAATTAATTCAGAAACAAACATTAACTTGGTATTGACTCTAAAATGTCAACAATAATGGCCTTGTGTTAGTTTTTTCTGTGCTGGAGGACAATAATTGTTTCTGTCTAAGGCAGAAGAAAAGAGAAATAAAAAGTGACAAGCTGTACATATTATATTTAGGTAGGAAATATTTAGGGCAAAAGACCAGAATAGATTTTTGGAAGTGTTTTAATACAGTCTTCATTTCTATTTCTATAGGATAATTTTGGTATGAGTCTCTATAGACCAGATACTTTCTCACTATTGTTTATAAAACCTTAATTCTTACAATGACTCATCAGAAAAAGGAATAGCAGCAATGAGAATTTTTGCTATACCTAACATTTATTAAACTGAGGGATTCTGGAGTCCTTCAAATCAAAAATAAATATGACTTGGGGTACAAAATTGAAGTTTCCTGTGAAAGAAGGAAGCTTTGGGGCAGCCAGACGGTGCTGTGGATAGAGCACCAGCCCTGAAGTCAGGAGGACCTGAGCTCAAATCTGCCCTCGGACACTTAACACTTCCTGGCTGTGTGACCCTAGGCAAGTCATTTAACCCCAATTGCCTGGGGAGAGGGAGGAAATTTTCAGTATGTATATTCTACATATACTACCCATTATTAAAATTCTGATAAACATTGGTTTTATTTTAATATTCTGGATAAAAGTATTTTAATCATAATTTATAGCATTTTAAGCATTATGATATTTGAAATTATATCATGTTAAAAAAAAAAAGAACATTTTAAAAATGTATGGACCTTCTTATGTTCATTGCATTCAATTCTGTCAATGGATATAAAGA
Source organism: Antechinus flavipes (assembly GCF_016432865.1). Taxonomy (NCBI): domain Eukaryota; kingdom Metazoa; phylum Chordata; class Mammalia; order Dasyuromorphia; family Dasyuridae; genus Antechinus; species Antechinus flavipes. Next base: position 148,665,179 of record NC_067400.1, on the reverse strand, counting down.
GATTTTTAAAAATCTAATGTATTTAACTCCAACTAAGTTAAGTGCTTTACTTTTTAATCATTGTTTGAAAACAGTTTTAACTCCTTTGAGTCAGGGTAAAAATCATATAAATCAAAGTGATTATATATAATGCCCTGCAGGAGTACAATAATAAATACATCAATTATCTGAGGAGCAAGATAGAGTCCAGACAGTTGCCCAAACTTGGCCCATTGGTCAGATATAGCAACCACTACAATTTCCAGCTTTTCAGTGATAAATCTTTATCATTGCAACAAGAAAACAAAAGAGACTTGAATAACTTATTATTATGTGGATATCTATATTACAGTGGTCTTATGGAGAAATAATACTTCAGTTTAAGCTTTGAATTTATATGTGCAAAGTAATCAGCTCTTTCAAATAAAAGTTGCATATTTCAAAAAAAAAGAAAAAGGGATGTAGGAATATAAGAAAACAAAAATGATCTGTAGCGGAGATAATGTTTGCGTAATGGCGTAGTGGATAGAATGCCAGCCTTAGAGTGAGGAAAACTCCTTCTATTTGGCACATATTCATATTAGTATTGACATGACACTCAAGGTTTGTTAAACACTTTACAAATATTATCTCATTTTAACCTCAGAAGTATTATAATTTCTGTTTTACAGATGAAGAAACTCATTAGATGAGATGGTCAGTCTCCGAGGGTCACACAGCTGCAGGATTTTAACCCAGATCTTTTTTATTCCAGATTCAGCATTCTATTCATTACCCCATCTAGCTGCCACAACTATGTGATTCTTCAATAAGGTGATTAACCTTTTAGTGACAGAGGTAAAAGTCAGTAAGACTATAAGACAACTTATCAAGTAAGCACCTAGGTGGTGCAATGAAAAGAGTGCCAGGCCAAGAGTCAGGAATTCATTTTCCCAAGTTCAAGTCTAGCCTCAGATACTTATTAAAGTCATAAAGAGTTGGACACAATTGAACAACAAACGACATAAAAAACTGCCACATAATAAGTGCTTGATACATAGTAGGTGCTTACTAAATGCTTGGTAACTAGCTAAGTAAAATACTTATTGATTTAATGGCTACAAATCACAAAGGAACTGATAATCTATATAAATGAATGAAATTTTTGTTTTGGGAATTCACTCCACTAGTGAAATCACAAGTCTAGATCCAAAAAACACCATCACAATAAGAAATGGAAAAAATCCCTCACTTGTTAGAAAATTATAGTGATTAGTCTAGTTGAAATCTGAAAAGAAATATAGAATTCCAAAAATAAATTAAATGAGATTAGCAAGCATATAATGGCCAAGAGAATTTGGCTTGGAAAAATCTGACTTTGCTAAACATTAATTTATGTTTATCTGACAATGCTAAACATGCTTGTATTCACTGTAACTTTCCAAGGAGGAGATTCGCAATTAAAAAAAAAAACAGCTCAATGAAGGAATTGTTGCCAGGAAAAGATTAATAGGTGGCGACACATAAGGAGAATATTATATATAAGTTTATAACAACTATAAGTTTGTAGGAGGCAGCCAATTGACTCAGTGGATAAATGCAGAGCCTAGCGTTGGGAAGATTCATCTTCCTGTGTTCAAATCTGATCTCTGACATTTACTAGCTGGGTGACCCTGGTAATGTCTTTTAACCTTGTTGGCCTCAGTTTCCTTATCTATAAAATGAGCTAGAGAAGAACAACAAATCACTCAAGTATCTTTGCCAAGAAAACCCTAAATGAGGTCCTGAAAAGTTGGACATATAAAACAATAACATGCTTATAAAATATACATGATATCTCATATTAAGGTAAGCAAAGACATTTTAAGACCTGGAGATTTTTGCTTAAAAATGTCAAACAATAGTATATTTATATAATATTAATAGCTAAAACATAGATAATGTTTTAAGTTATAAAATGTTTATTTTTATCTCATTCAGAACTTTAGTCTCCAGAAAATTTAACTTTCCAAATTCCATACAGAGTTTGTGTTATGTATCAGTTTGGATTTTTTTAAGAGTTTTTTTTTTTGAAGGGGATGGTTTAAAGAAGTTTAAAAGAAAATGTCTAAAATGGAAGATAATGTCATGGTGAGGTAGAAGGTCCTAGAAGAGGAAATCACAAAGAATAGTAGTTATTCTTGGGGGAAAAAACATTAAGACAATATGAACTCATAATTAATTCCATTTCCCAACACAAAAAAAACTAGGATTATTTTCAATAAAACAAGTAACACTAAAATCATTTAGCTTTCCTTCAAGATACATTTCCTCTCTGCAGTATATAGTATACTAACATGAAATTACACTTTGGATTCCTGTCATCAAGAAGAGAATGTTACATTCTGAGAGATTTTGATAGGTAAAAACCACACATCCTAAACTGTGACAAGTGCTACAAAGTTAGTCTCCCAGAATTTTAGGATGAGAATCACACCAACTATGGGATGCAAGAAGTACTGTATAATTCCAAGTACTTGGAGATATTTTGGGGTTTTTTAAATATGTAGAATAAAATAAGAAAGAATATTCTAACTGGGGAGGCAGTCCTGCATATTTTTACACTGCCACTTCATATATCTATGTATAAGCATATTCTTAAATCAAGCAAAACAGTTTTTATAGCAAAACATAAGGGATACTTTTACAGTGATTTTTCTACTTCCACATTGGTATGTTTAGAATTTTCCAAATCTAGATTAATAATTTAAGAAAACTATCAATAACCTACAGTTCAAAGACAATAAATAACCCACTGGTATTCAGTTATTCCTCTGCAATTGAGATTTTTAAAAAAAACTTTTTTATGTTTCTTAGGAACTTAAGCAAAACTGCAATGTTGAATTTCTTTACATCTCTATACATATACCTCCATAGAAAGAAGAAAAGTTTCTCCATACAAAAAAATGTTTATTGTAGCTATTTCAAACTGGAAACTAAAAGTGTCTATCAACTGGGGAATGACTGAACAAATTATAGTACCAATAAGAAACTTTGAAAAGAACAGTTTTGGAGAAATAAAGGATAATTCATAGAACTGAGTCAGGATAAACTGAGCAGAATCTGGAGAACAATTTATATTATAACAACTGTGTAAAAATGAACAATTGTGAAAGTTTCAATTAACCTGATCAAAGTAATGATCAGCTCTGATTACTGATGACTAATTATGAAGAATGATACCCACCTCCTTACAGAGAGGTGATGGATTCAAGATTAATTAATTAGATATGTATTTTTTGGAAACAGTCAGTATAGGAATTTGTTTTCTTTGTATACTTATTACAGTGATTTTGTTTTCCTTTTTTCCCAATGAGAGGAGTTGGGAGAGAAAGAAAATAAATTTTTAGTTGAAAAAAATTAATTGAAAAACTTTTATTAGATATAACTTTACAATAAAAATTTATCAGATGAAAAATGCTGTCTACCTCCAGAAAAAAAGATGTCCAAATACAGACTGAACCATCTGATTTTTCACTTGCTTTTTCTTTCCTTTTATTTCTTCCTTCCTTTCTTCTTTCCTTCTCTCCCTCCCTCCCTCCTTTCTCTCTCTCTCTTTCTTTCTTTTTTCTTTCCTTCTTTCTTTCTTTTCTTCTCCTGTTCTTTCTTGTTTCCTTCCTTCCTTCCTTCCTTTCCTATTCCTATTCCTTCCTTCTTTCCTTCCTTCCTTCCTGCTTCTCTCCCTCCCTCTCTCCTTCTCTCTCTCTTTTTCTCTTTCTCACACAAAATGACTAATATGGAAATGTTTTACATGGCTGTACTTGTATAATCTATATCAGATTGCTTATATCTGGGCAGGGAAGAAATAGAATTCTGAACTTAAAACAAAAATCTCAACAAATGTTTAAAAATGTTTTTACATGCAGTTGAGAGGAAAGGAAAACATTATTTTTAAAACTTAAAGCAATTTTGATAAACTAATAGATGAAACTATGAATACAACCACAGAAAGCTTTCTGGTATATACAAAGGTTGATGGCCTCTATGAAACACCACTTTGAATTTCTATTGTTATTTCTTTTCATTTTCTCTTCCCCATTTTTAGCTCCTTTCTAATTCCCCTCTTTTTTTTTTTAGGAGCAATTCTCATTATTTTCAATTTTCTAATGTTCAATGTAATGACTGATTATATTTGGTGCTATTTGAAGAAAAGACATGTAAAGTTCATAAATGAATTAAATGTAGTCTTACTGCTTTAAGTTTCTTCTCTATAATACATCCTTTGCCTTGAGTCATATAACCAAACATCTCTAATTTTCATTATTCATTAAGATGTTTGTTTCTTCAGAATATTCATAGATGTATTCTAAGATATGTGAAAGAAAAGAGTACTTACTTTTGTTCAACATAAAGAGGGTCAAAGAACTCAGTTGTGATTTTGTTTGCATATAGGGAGCAGCCTGTCATAGAACACAGTCCTAGAACATACCAGAATGAAGATACTAACATTAGAATGAGGGTAACAGTTTTACTACATTCATGAAATAGATGGAAATTTACTCTTTACCTGAAACAATGAACACGCTTCCAGCCAAAAAAGCAATTTTAGCTTTGGCTTTATCTGAGCCTCCAACTTTTGTACACTTCATTCCAAACAGTGCAAATATGGTGGCAAAAAATCCCAGACTGACAGCAGCAATCATCAATCCTCTGCATGCTTGGATATAACCTGCAATTACAATGTGACATTTTTTTATATTACAATTTATGTTATTTTGAAAAGGTAAATCCTCCCTTTGCAAAAACTCCATTTTGAGTTGATCTATTTTGTCTCCTGGAAGAATAACTGCAATAGTTAAAATTCCTCATTTTGATTTTATGGTGAGAAAATAGAAACTGGAAATACTCTTTTCAATGCCACACCCTGAAACTCTTCCTCAATCTTACTCATATTAAAAGATGTTTCTGACATATGAAAGTTTTGTTTGTAGGGCTTATGCCCCATAGAGAACTAATTCTAGTAAAACTTCTTTAATTAAGACTAATTGGAAGGTCATTTGGCTCTGACAAGCCTTAAGTTCTAGACCAAAAAAAAATTGATTATTTTCACACAGACACAATTACTAGATATAATCTATGGTTTTCATTTAGTAGGAATCCTTATGGAATCTGTTTTTTTTAAAATAGAGATGAATAACTTGGAATTAATATATTATTAGTTCACAATGTCATAGGATACTGTGCTATAAGGGACCAAAAATTATATAGTCTAGATCTTGTTCCTTTATAAATAAAGGAAATGATACCTACAAAGATTAGGTCATTTGTCCAACATAGTTGACATGTGAATGGATATTTCAAAATGCTTGAGAGTGGCTTGGAAACATTTTGTTCTCTTAATAAGCAATTTGATTACTTCAGCTAAAATCTTATTTACAGTAATTATTTGCTTTGTAAACCTATTCTTCATAGCTAGACAAAAGCAAATACCTATGCAATGTTCAAATTATCACAAAATTGTAATAAGTAATATGCAAATTAATGAATTTTTATTGTTTGATGTTATTGAACCTACAACAAAGAACAGTGTCTTACATGTGACAGATGAATGAACACCCATGAATAAAGTCTTTAAGAGAAGCAATATGTTATATGTAATATATTTGTTTACCATTTAATTATTCCAAGAACCACCACACTTTGAATTTTCTTTCCTTTCTGATAGGGACTAGTACTGAATTCAAGAATCAGGAAGTTCCTTCCTATTGGGAAGGGACTGAAGAAAAGTTTATTAAGTATTAGCCTTAAAATGTTTAAGAATTCAGACCGATTCCACCTACATTTCTATGAGCAATAGATGGATTAAGTACTGGGAGAGATACAAAGAGATTTGGGCCAATTATGACAAGAATAATCTGCCAAAGGGAAGGTCATAGAATTGGAGATACTACCAAAAGTTTCATATCAGTATAGGACAGGCTATTATAAGAAACTCCAATTACAAAAAAATTCAAGGCCATCCAAATGTAAATTGTTGTCTAAGTCCTGATGAGCTTCTCTTTCTAGAGAGGGAATCTTTATGAACAGTGAACCTAATTTCTCCTCCATGCTGTTACAAGTAAAATCCAAGTTATTAATGCAAACTACATTCGCTCTTTAGGTGTCCCAAATGACAATTGACACTTCAAATAGAAAAAGGAACACATTACTTATTTTTAGCACACTACTTATTGTATTATAAAAATATGTTTTCAAAGATAATCAGATGTCTACTTTTTTCTTTACATAATTTTTATTTTAAAGTTTACAAGGTATATTGGATTTAACATATATTTTAACATATTTAACATATATTGGACTACCTGCCATCTAGGGGAGAGAGTGGGGGGAAGAAGAGGATAATTTGGAACAGGAGGTTTTGCAAGGATCAGTGTTGAAAAATTACCCATGCATATGTTTTGTAAATAAAAAGCTTTAATAAAAGAAAAAAGAAAAAAAATAAAGTTTATGAAGCAGCTTTGTTTTCCTATGATAAAATATTTATTGTGATTAAAAAAAAATAACCCTACAAAAACAGCATAAAGATACTGACATTCAGAAAATATAGTTAACACTAATTAATTTGGATGCTAGTCATTATGACATGATTTTACTGCTGCTAACACTGAAGGCTAAAAGTTCTTCATGGATAGGTATCCCTTTACTCCTCCTTTTTTTCAGCAGGAAGCTTGATTCAGACTCTAGGCAGCAAATAAGATGTTTGGGAGCTGGAATAAGAATCTTCAGAAGAGAAGGAGAAAAGCATCCATTAAGCACTTATATGCCAGCTATCCATTTCAAAATGATTATCTCAATCATTGCAATAACTTTGAGAGGTAAATGTTATTATTATCCCCATTTTACAGATGAGAAAATAGAGGCATACATAGCTTAAGAGACATGCTCAAGGCCACATAGCTTGTAAGTGTCTGATGCTGAATTTGAATTCAGGTCTTTCTGACTTCACACCCAGATCTCCCAGAACTCTATCCATGGATTCCATGTCAGGGAAGTTTTAAGAGTATGTAATAAATTAGTAACAGGACTAGTTCATTGTTTGGCAGCAAAGGTTCAGCCAGTACTCTACCATTTTTATGATCAAAGAGACCAATTTTAGTCTATGACTTTAAACTTCTTTGTCCTGCTTTCAATTGTAATCACTGAACAAATATCAGACCTTAGCAAGACAAAAATGCTAAAAATAAATGAATGAATAAATAAATACATGAATAGAACAGGAAATTATTCTTCTTCACTTCATTATGAATTGGTAGAGCACAAGTAGTCCCAGTTTACAATTCAATTATAAATTCTATAGTCTGGAAAATCTAAATGCATTTTTAAATAGAAGCAGTACTTATAAATAGTCATTAAATTCTTAGATTTATTCCTAAAAGATCATAACAAAGCTAAAAAGGCAGAGAATGCTATTCTCTATTCCTACTTAACTACATTTGTAACAACATTTCCATGGGAAAGTATGGACCAAATTTCACTTCAAGACATCAGAGACACATCTTGTAAAATGTTCTTTTATTTGTGGCAAGATGAAGGCAAAGGGACTGAAAAAATGCAGCATCATATCTTATTAGAGTATCAGTTGGAAGGTAGGGAGACAGATACCTCTGGAGCAAGGATTCTGAACCCTAGCAATCCACAGAGAGGTCCATGAATAACATTCAATGAGTTTATGAACTTGAACTGGAAAAAATTATATATATAAACTTTCACTAACCTCTAACTGAAATTTAGTATTTTCTTCAATTATTTAAAAATAGTGTTCTCAGAAGCAGCTCATGGCATTAAAGAATTAAGAACAGCTCTGAAGTAACATGTTAACACTATATGTAGAAGTATAACATCTATATATAGAAAATATATATTTATTTATTTTAGGGTCTGAATTGGGTAAGGAAGGACAGTTTCATGGATGGTGTACAAATCCTGATCTGTGTAAGGAGTGTTTATAAAAGTGAAGTATTCATAAATTAGGTAAGGTCTGTCTTATAATTTAAGAAGTAGCTAGTTAGTACAATGAATGGAGCTCTGAATCTATAGTCAGGAAGTCCTTAATTCAAGTACTTCCTTAGAGATACTTAATGTTTGACCTTGGACAATGTACTTAACTTCTGTCTGCCTCAGTTTCCTCAAATGAATATAATAATACCTACCTCTCAGAGTTGTTGTGAGGATTAAATTATTTAATATTTTAAATACTTAGCACAGTGCCTCATACTTAATAGGTGCTTAATAAATGCTTGTTTCTTTCCATTCTATTAACAGCTAATCTTTGCATGATTAAAGATCATTATAAGTATCCATGTAGTGATATATCTTCTGCAATGTGGGCACCTACAACCTTCCATTTAATATTTCCTGAGGGTAAAACTTATTTTAGATAATACCATAGTAGTAAAAACTGGCCAAGGAGGCCATTATTTCTGACAGACCTAATTTACTGGCACTGTTAATAGCTAATTAACACATTAAGGTGCTGAAGCATGAACATATTTACTCAGAAGTTCTCTAAAACAAAATTTATTGTTAAATCTCCTAGGAGAAATGGCAAACATTCACAGTAAAAAAAATAGATGGCATATACTAACAGCAAAATGGCTGAGATTGATTCCCATCTAAAGGTCAAATGGTATTTTGAGAGTAATAGAGTTTAGCAAGATAGCCAGAAATCATTAGCTCATTTAACTAGGACATAGTTTCAATTAGTAAAAGAATTGTAACTTGTATCAATAGATGTTGTAAGATAGGAAAAAAAAAAAAAACTACATTCTGACTTTCCCAAAACTGACAGCTTAATTTATCAGTTGAAATACACATTTGATTTTCAGTCAATCTCTAAAATGTAAAATATCCACTTGAAAAGAAACTATTAGTGGCACACATACTGGATTTTACACTCATGTAAAGAGAGATTAGACTGGATCTGGGTTTTTACTGATAGAGGCATAAGAAAATCCCTTTATCAATAAGATGACTACACCTAAATAGAGTATATCCCTTAAGCTGCTTTATCTATAAAACAGAGGTGATTGTTACACAATTTTGTTAATCAAAATTCAGAAATACATCTTCACATACAATATTACTAACTGAATTAGCATCATATTTATCATTTGGTTTGATTATTTCCTTCAAGATTGGGGGGAGGGAACCACAAAAAAGGGACCATTTCCTATTTAAATCTTTCAGCAAGATGGCCTTATTTTCATTTCCAGTATTAGTTTTACTTTCCTAAAGTCAACTGTTTGCATGTTATTGAGGCAGCTTTTAAAAAGAAACATTTTCACACTCCATTAAATACATTGTTGCAAGATTGGTATATCAGGTACTTTATCAGATTCTGCTTTGTGGATAACATAGCCTTCAGTTCCAACCACTGCACACCATCTTCCTGATCTAAATAATGAGAAATTAGAAAGCTGACTAACTCTAGCCAGAGATATTTCATTCATAAGATATTTCATCCACTAAGTGTGGATGAAAATCAGAGAGTAATCTTTAGTTGGGAAAACTAGGTGAAAACAGAGCTAGCCTTTGAGGCAGAAAGATGCATCTACCTGAGTTCAAATCTGGCCTCACTAGCTGTGTGATCCTTTGTTGACCTGGTTTCCTCATCTATAAAATGAACTGGAAAAGGAACTCTAGTATCTCTGCCAAAAAAAACCTCAAATGGGGTTATGAAAAGCCAGACACAACTGAACATCCACAACAGTATGTGATTCACCCTTTTCTTCACTTTCAAAAGTCATCAATTGATAAGTCCTGGTGATTTTAAGTCTGTAAGATATCTCTACTTATGTGGCCAACATCCAATTCAGGCCATTATTTTCTCTTGCCTAAACTACTGTAATAATCTTCTAATAATCTCCTCTCTTCTATCCATTCTCTATAGCATTAACAAAATAATCTTCCTAAAGCACAGAAAACATCATGATCAAAAATCATCTGTGGCTGTCTTTTTTTTATCTTAGGATAAAATAAAAATTTCTCAGCCTGACATTTAAGTTCCTTGACAATTTGATTTCAACCTACCTTTCCAACCATATCTCCTATTGTTCTTTATATTGTGGTCAAACCAGTTGACTTAATGTTCCCCAAACATGAGATCCTATCTCTTGCTTCCATAAATTCACACAGACTTACAATGCACACTTTCTTCGATACCATCTTTAAAAATTCTTATTTTCCTTTAAGCCTCTGCTCAGGTACCATCTCCTCAGTGAAACCTTCCATGAATTTCCTAGTTGGTTGTGTTCTCTCCTTTATTGATTATCATTTTTTTTTCTTTCTTAAAAAGTTATCATCACTCTACCTCCTGTAACTATAAGCTCTTTGAGAAAAGACACTAGTTTTATTTTGGGATTTTTTTTTTCTTGTTTTGTATCCTAGTAACCTATAAGTATCTTAGTACATTTGCATAATATGTGTGTGTGCCTGTATATAATCAATGTAGAGATAGAGTGTCCAGTAAATTCCTTCTGCTAATACAGATCAGCAAAGTTTTTAAATTTAAAGTTGTTCAGGGCAATAAGAAGATAAGTGATTTGTTCAGAAATACTTTCTCCAAGAGGTGGGAGCTGGAAATTGAATCCAGTGTGCTACTCCTTACACACACACACACACACACACACACACACACAGAGGATTATTCTCTACACCATAATGTCTCTAACTTTACACATAAGAGACACTTTATAAATAAATATTTGTTTGGATTGAAGATTTTTAGCATCAATCCTTTATTTCCTCCCTTTCCCCTTCAATTTTTCATTCTTTAGTGATTTCAAAATAGAAAGGCAAAGTGATTTTAGTATGGATACAATTGATTGCTCTCAATTCTTCCATTCAACACTAGCATTTAAGTTTTCTTGGTCAGCCATCCATCCATTCCATCAGTTTTCCTTCACTGAGAAAGTGAGCATTTCAGCATCCTATCAATAATATTCTTGATGCTATTTTTTCCCCTCTCCTTTTTCCTGCCTTAGAAAGCTCACGTAGTTAAAACTAATTCTCTTTTCAATACTATTGTAACAGAAGAATGCTCTCAGGACAGTTACTGTAAATCCCATATTCCTGAATGGCAAACCATAGAAACAAGAGTCTACCTGTTCACATCATCTGCCTGGCTTTGTGTTTTGGACAACAGAGACAATTCAACAGTAGTTCTAGGGAGTAAACATGGCACAGATCATTCATAGATGAGGATACTACTCAAGTTGTTGGGCCTTTTAGAACAATGACTACATTTCCTATTCACAGTGTCCTCATCAAATAATCCATTGAGCAAGAGTTTGCTTTTCAAGGTGCACAATTACATACACTAAAACAAAGGCAACTTTAGAGGCATCAAAATCTTGTCTCTACTATTTACCCAGCTATGTAAATAAAAACTTGAAATACTACAATTAGAAAAAAAAATCACCTTAAAACTAAAAATAGCTTAATCGTTCCTCTTGCTCTATAGCAGTTTATCTATGCAGTCTAACCTATTACTTTCCCCCCCACTGTATCAGAATCCTAATTTCTACTTCAAAACTCTATTGTTCTCCTCAAAGTTAAACAAAGCAGGTATTATCTGAGAATAACTTTGTAAGACTTTCTGAGATGCTACAAGTAAGAAAAAAAATCTAGTCTTATGCATAACTGTTTGAAAAAAAATCTATTTCAAATAAAAGAAAAAGGAAAAAACTCACATAGGAAAGATCATCCTACCAGGAAAAAACTGACTAACAAAATTAAAAGCGGGAGGAAGAAAACGGAAGTACTCTTTCTATGCCAAACTTCTCCGCTGTAACTCAGGTTTCAGAAGCAGTAGAATAATAACTAATCACTCTGTGACTTGAAAAGGAATAATCAATTGTTGGTCTAATGTTTTAAAACTTAGAGAAAGTATTTAAATCCAGCTGGGCGATTTTATAATTTTAAAGAAGCACAATTTTCTGATTTTTCTAATGCATGATTTTTAAAAATGTGACCGAAGTGACAAAAGATTTTTGCTTTTAATCAATTTCTCATTTTACAAATAAAACTGTGATTTCAGCAATAGAGAGGATTTTTTTTCCCTTTAACGCCGGTCATAACTTGGATATGATTTTTTTTCAATAAATCTTAGTGAGTTAGCTGCTTCGAGGTACTTAGAAGCAAAATGATCCGACCAAGGTTACATATATATTCATTATCTGAGGTGGGATTTGAACCTTGGTTATTTAGAAACGACGTGCGAAATTTTACACACTATGCCACGATTTCCTCCTCAAAAAAGAAACCAAACACTGAGTTTTAAATAAAGGGACTGGTGCATCATTTTACAGTTACTAGCTGTAAAAACAACAACAGCAACACTATTTTTTTTTTTTTGCTAGAAATAAATAAATATTTATATATATATATAAATAAAGGTATTCTTAGCAATGGAATAACCACCCCAGATTGTCAAATCCTTTCTCCCAAACTCCTTCTTTTCTCCTGCGTGCAAGGTCTTGCTGAACACACGCGCAGGACAGGAGGCGGGTCACCTCAGCCCTTGGCAGCCGCTCTGGGGTGGTAGCGATCTCGGGAGCGTTGCTTGAGTTAGAAGGGGCGGCCCAAGTTGTGAACCTGCTACTTCCCTTCCTTCATTCTGGCTGGCTCACACCTGGCAGTCAAATCAGAGACACTTTCAGCTCACTCGTTCACTTTCTCAATCTTTCTCAAGAGCAGAGCTTCTTAACCATATTACTATTATTATTATTATTATTTTTTAAATCATGGACTCCTTTGGCAGGAGGGAGAATCCCATGGATCCCTTCTTGGAACAGTGTTTTTAAATAGTTGGAGGAAATGCTACATTTCGGTTTGAGGCTAATGACATTAAAGATGAGTCTTTTTCCCCATCCAAGTTTACGGATTCCTTAAAAGGTAACCACGGACCCCAGGTTAAGAATTTTAGAACAATCCATTCCTTAGATTACGAGAATGAACGAAACAAAATCGAACTCCATGCTGTCCTCTGCACGTCCCTCACCTCCTTCCCTATCCCGATTCCCACATTCCGGCCTCCCGAAATCTATTGTGCTGGCGGGGCATTAAAGTACGAGCAGTACGCAGGTATTGGACCCCATCTAAAATGTAGCCCCCTGAGCTCCTGAGCTGCTTTAAGCTACGCGCATTTCCTCTCTTGAGCGCCCTGCTAAGATATAGGACGCAGTTCTTCGAGTGGAAGGAAGGAGAGGGAAGAAGAGCATGAGAAAGGAATATTGGGGGAGACAAAGATGGGGAGAGGGAGGTCACAGGGGAAAGGAGGAGAGATGCAGACCGTCCAGCGCCAGCATGGAGGGGAAGTCCTTGCAGTTAGAGACACCCGTGGAGTCGGTGACACATGTCTTCCACAGATTGGCCCAATAGGTGGCAGTGGTGATGACCGTGCCATCGATGGTGGACACTTTCCAGTAGTCGGTGGGCAGCGTGGAGGAGACCAGCACCCAACCGGAGATAGATACTAGGAAGGCGATGATCTCTGAGGCCATACTCGCCATGCCGCTGGCTGCTGCAGCGCTTCCCGCATCCACTCCCCAGCCTAGCACCTTTTCCTTCTATTGCTCCCCACTCCTACCCCTCCCCCGACTCCGCCTCCTTCCAGGGTCCCCTCCTCCAGCAGCCCCAGGGCGCGCGACGGAAGAGAGGGTCGAAGAGAACCCCGGAGCTTGAGCCCACAGTTTAGTCAGCTCCGCCGAGGGAACTACCAGCTCACTGAAATGAGTCCCAGTAATTTCTTTCACAGCATCCTGCCCCAGCCCTGGCTTTCTCTCCACCCAACTAGGTGCCCCTTTTCACCGCTCCTTGTTCTCGTCTCCCCCCAAACTCCCGCCCCTTTCTTTTCTTCTAAGTAGAGGGAAACTAAGAAACTCGGCTTAATAGACTTATGATTTCTAAATGAGAGGAGGAAGAAGAGATAGAAAATGAAAAACTACATTGTCCTGCTGTGCCCAAATTTCACTCCCATCATTCCTTGCCGCTAAAGATTCAGGGCGATTTCTCCTCAGCTCTGTCAGGTTTCCTTGGAAGAAATATGAGAGACATAAGAGTGTAAGGAGAATGCTAGAAAGTGGTTTGTTGGACAGAGAGAGTGATCTCTAAGAGGTGACGTCATTTCCTAGATTTTCTTGCCCCCTAGTCCAGATCATCACAAAGTTGAATCTGTAGCAGGTTTTCTTTTCTCCTAGTTAGAAAAGACCACTCTGCTGTGCCCTCTTACTCTTTCCTCAGAAATTGGGCCAGGTGCCCACATCAATAAGAACACATTCCTTCATGCACCTCTCTCAGTAAACTGTTTTCCCCTCCTCTAGCAGTACACCTATTATTAGTTTGCTGGTCCAGCCTGCCAACCCAACGAGCCCCTTATTAGAGGGGGATGGTCTAAAGATGCTAAAACCCACAAAGATCTGAACATGAGGTTTCAAGAAATGCCCTTGTTTTGAAGTATTATAGAAGGGGAAGACGGGCAGCCGGATGTAGCATATCTGATGGAACAGATCCTCTTTATGTCCTACCCACGACAAATAGTTTGGTTTCCAAAGTACCTTATTAAATCTGAAAGGAGAAAGCTTTGTGTGTATATATACTCTGCTAGGAAAGGTAAGCTTAAAGTGATAAGGTCTAACAAGACAAGCTTATTCCATTATCAAGTTGTAATTCTTTATGGTAAGTCTGAGAAACTGACCCTGTTACACCTAGGTGACATAGTCAAGAAGGGTTCACTAATCAGAGTCAGCCTTTGGAAGCAGCATGAAGCCTCTGTATACATGTATTTGTTCTTTGTGCACTCCCAGTTCAAGTGAAATTGGCCTGCCAACTCATTTCCACTCATAACATCTCATTTCCTCCCATTACTTTTACACATGGAATATTCTCCATGTCTGAAATACCCTCTTTTCTTACCTTTATCTAATAATATCCTTTCCTGACCCCCCTCCAGTTATTGACACTCTTTAGGTTTTGAAATTATTTCACCTATGCTTTCTTTAAATTTATTTGTACGCAGATTGTTTCCTCCAAATAGAGTATGAGTTTCTTGAAGGTTCATATTAGTCTATGAATTGTGGTGCCTAGCATAGTGCCTTACATATAATAGTAGACACAATAAAAATTCATTGAATTGAATTTCTTTATCCAAATAAGTGAATAGAGGACAGAATCAGTACAGATGCAAAGTCTTTTGATTTAATCAGAATTATAAGCTTAAAAATTCTAATCAGAGTCCTGTCTTTCATAAAGGGAGATGAGATTACTTACCTGCTTTATATTATGCCTTATGTTTAGTAGTGGTGAAGGGCTGATGTGTCACTATCCACACTCTCTTTGCTGAATATATTTCCTCTGTGACTAGGTTCACACATAAAAGAAGTGGGACCATAGAAGAATAGCTGAGTCTCACAGGACTAAAATCTTGAAGTCATCTGTAACAGACCTAATGTAGTCAAGAGGTCTTCTTTCCCTTGTACATTCTCTCACTGAGTCTTACAGAGTCTTCCTTCAAAATAATTCATTACTCTGCTTCCTTTCTCTTCCTTCTGCCAGCTCTATACTCCAGGCATTCAGACTTGCATAACTGCAATAACATCTGTCCAATTTCCCTCATATCCAACTTGGAAACAACTGCTAGTTTAATCTTTGTTAATAATAGAAAACTGGGATTAATAAAGTGCTTTAAGACTTGCAAAGTGCTTTACAAATATAACCTCCAATTATCTTCCCAGAAACCCTGGGAGGTGGGAGCAACATAATAAATAATATAACAGTATGTATGTCATATATTTAATTATATGATATAATAAAATGTATCATAATTATCCTCATTTTTGCATATAAGTAAACTAAGTCAGAGAGAGTTTTAAGTGATTTGCCCAGAGTTACATAGTCAATAAGTATGTGAGGTCAGATTTATATGCCACCTATTGGTGGTGACTTTTCCTTAACAGGAAAAGTACGTTGCAATTCACAAAACACTATATAATTGTTAGGTGTTACTAAATATCATTTTGGTTATAGGTTCTGCTGTCAAAAACAACAAAAACATACAAAACCCAACAACCTTGAGCAACTCCTGATTTCTTACCACAAGTCTAAATTCCTTTGTCTGGATTTCAAGGCCCTCTGTAATCTTATCTTAGCCTATCTATCACACCTTATCTCCTATTACTTCTCTCTATATTCTGTTTGCTGTGTTAGGACATATTGTCCCAGAGTAAGCTCATTTCTCACATCTATGTCTTTTATCATATTTCATTTGCCTTTTTCCAATTCTGTCTAAATCTTACCCATCTCTCAATACTAACCAAAGACCTGCCTCTTTTAGGATGTCTGAACTGCATGGAACAGAACCCTATCCAAGAGACATTGTTTTTACATAATGAATCTGTGACTAAGTTAAGGTTACCCTGCATAAGTTGTTTAACTCTTTGGGCCTTGGTTTTCTCACTTGAAACAGGGGAGACTGAAATAGCTAATTTCTAAGTTTCTTTCTAGCTCTAACAATGTATGATTGCATGCTTCTATTCTGTGAAACAAGATATCAGATATCTAAAGTGAGGCACATTTATATTTGCCTAGTGTGTATGTTGCGTCATCATTTCTCTTCAATAGTCTAAGAACAAACCAATGATAAATCAAGGTGACCACAAAAATTATAGACATCTGAGGTCAATATTTGGGAACATCTGTATGGTCTTGAAAGACATAAGCTTTTATTTTATTATTTTAATTTGTGTCTTCAAAGTTCTTTTAATTATTTTTGATTTCAAGTATTTCTTTCCCTTGATAATAATACCAGGTCAAAAACCAGTTTTCTAAATTAAATTTCCCATCATAACTATTGTTTCCCAATTTGTATGCAGTGAAACTTGGCTTTCTTCAGATTTTTTTTCATTTCCTTTTACCATTTTGTTTTAGCCAAGAGAGCAAAGGGTAAGGTAGTAATGTCTACTAGTGAAGAGAGGAGGGAAGATCATGTAAGTGTAGATTTTAAAGTAAGAAAAAACTTTAACCATCATCTCATTGAATCTCCTTCCTACTCAAGGAGTCCTTTCTACAACATCCTTGACAGAAAGTAATTCAATTTTTGCTTGAAAATTTTCTGACAGAAATCTCACTACCTGAAAAAGCAAACCATTATATTGCTGGATATTCTATTTGCTACAATTGCCATCCTTTTATTGAACTAATGTCAGTCTCTCTGTAATGACTATCTATTGCTTGTTGTATTACTTCATGGAGCAAGGTGTAATAATTCAATGAACATTTAATAAGGCTTACTATATGGATGCTACTGTGCTATTATCTGAAGAGATAAAAACTTTAGATGACATGATCTTTGTTCTCATGAAGCTTACAATCTAGTAGTAGGGGGAAATATTGTTCTTGTTCAGTCATTTCCCATGACCCCATTTAGGGTTTTCTTGGCAAAGATACTGAAGTGGTATGGCATTTCCTTTTCTAGACATTTTGCAGCTGAGGAACTGATGAGGCAAATATGGTTAAATGACAGCTAGTAAGTATCTGAGGCTGAATTTGAACTCAAGTTCTTTTGACTCCAAGGATCTAGGTGCCCAGGAAGATATGATACAGATATAGATAACTATACAAAATAATACATGATAAGTTTGTTAAAGAGGCACATAAAAATGATATATGAGGTCAAGCAGAACAACTAAGGGACATGATAGTTGATTTGAGCTTTAAAACCCCAAATAGATTAATAAAAGGTGAAAGGATTAACAAAGAGGGGACACCACCTCAGGAGTAGGGATTACCGTGAACACAAGAACAAAGACAGAAAAAAACTACACAGTGTGATCAGAGGAAGATTCAGTTTGGCTGGACCACAGAGTATTTGATGGTACTAGCTGAAGAAGAGAGAAGCTGCATAGATTGTGGAAGGTAGGTAAAGGAGTTTGTTTTCCTTAGTAACCAAGAAAGAGAAACTAAAGAATTCTGAGCAGAAAAATTCTGTTTCAGAAAGGCAACTGAAACATGTAGCTTAAGGATTTAATGCATTAAAATAGACATCAAATGTTGGGGAAGATGTGGGGAAATTGTGTTGCACGCATTATTGGTAAAGTTGTGAACTGATTCCACCATTCTGGAGAGCACTTTGAAACTATGCCCAAAGGGCAAACTGTACATACTCTTTGATCCAGCAAAACAACTATTAGGTCAGTATCCTAAAGAGATTACAAAAAAGAAAGAGAGAGAGAAGGAGCTACATGTGCAAAAATACTTATAGCAGCTCTTTTTGTGATGACAAAGAATTGGAAATTGAGGATTGCCCATCAATTGGAGAATGGCTAAACAAGCTGCGATATATGAATGTAATGGTATACTGTTTTACTGTAAGAAATGATAAGCAGGCAGATTTCAGTAAAAACTGGAAATTCTTAACATAAGATGAGTGAAATAAGCAGAACTAGTATACATAGTAACAGCAACATTGTGTGATGATCAACTATAACTGACTTAGTTCTTCTCAGCAGTGCAATGATTCAAGGCAATTTCAAAAGACTAATGATGGATAAATTCTATTCCCATTTGGAGAAAGAATTAGTGAAGTATGAATGCAGATAGAAACATAAGATTTTTTATTTTCTTTGTGACTTTGTCTTTTGTTCTGTTTCTTTCGCAATATGACTGAAATAAGTTTTACATGATTGCACATGTATAATTCATAGCAGATTGCTTGCCAAATTGGGGAATGAGGGAAAATATACGAAACTCAAAACCCTATAAAAATGAATGCTGAAAAATCATCTTTACATGTAATTGGAAAAAAATACTATTTTAAAAATATACTTTATTAGATGGGATGATTATATATACATATGCATATACATATACATATACATACACACATATATACTACACTATACAAAAGGAATAGCCACACAAATGAGATCTCAGATACTCTAAAGCAAGATTTCTTAACCTGATATCTGTGAACTTACTTTAAAAATATTTTGATAACTGTACTTCATTTAAATTGATTTCCTTTGTAATTTTATGATTAAAATTTTTTTGAAAAGAGGTACATAGACTTCACTATGACACATAGAAAAATGAGAAACTCCTAAAGTACCAAAGAATTATCCTCACTGCTGAAAATAATTTTTAAAAAATATTTCTTTGATACTTTAATGATCTAATCAATGTAGAAATTTCCTCCAACAGTATTGTTTGCAACCTATTTGCCCATTCTTTGTCCCACTCTTTTCCTAATCCTAGTATAAATGGTCCATATTGGGTCCACCAAATGTATTGATGACTTAATCTACATTCCTTAAAACTGTACCTCTGCCTATGGAGTTTAAGAGATCTCTATTAGTTATTCATTGCACAGACTGTATAACTAGGCAACTTTATTTCTGGTGATGCAGCTTTCTGACAAAACCCTTTATACCAACTCTCCTGCATAACTCATCATTGGCAATATGTTGCAATTTATTCATACTCAACAGGTATTCACAGAAGAATGCAACTTTAATTTTTTGGATGCCTGGCAATTTTAATAATTGGGAGAAAGAGGGATCTTCTGTGACGTGAAACCTTTAATCAATAATAACACAAGGATATTTGTGGGGTTTTTTAAGGCTTTTCTCTAAAGAAGATAAGTTTGTCTTGCACACAGTAAACATTTCATAGACATTTTTCTGAATGGATTGAATTTAGTTCAAACTTCTCACTTTTCAACTGAGGAAAAATGGAATCCATTAAGATAGAGTGACTCATCTAGTGTCACACATACAGTGATGTTAGTGGCAGGTTTAGAATGAATAGTCAGTAATAAGCCTCTGATATAGTAGAGAAATTCTATGAGTAAATACTGAGAAGTAAAACAACTAAATGGTCAGTGCTCTTCCTAAAAAATAGCTTTCTTATGTGTAAATTCTCACCACTGAAGCTTCATCCCTCTACTTCAAGGTCCTGATCTCTGTTAAAATGTAAACATTACTGGGAGATTCAGGAATTTAAGCTCCCTGTCATTTGTCAAGGTGTTTGAATTTCAAATTGGTTTTCCTAAAAGCAATTTTTGAAGAGGAGGAGAAGGGGGAGAGAACTGGAGCAAGTAAGGCTGATAGTGGGAGGAGGAAATTGCTGGGGTTCAACCTGACCGGGAATGCAACAGGAAAGATTTCAGAAAGGGGCAACTAAAATATTGAAGACCAGTTTCACCGTTGTGCCACAGGGAAAACAGAGCTTAGTGGTGGTGGGGGGTGGTGTATATGACTGAATAGCAGTCTCAACTAGCATCAGTTTTTATCTCATTGAAGGATTTAGTCAATATTTCTTGATGTTGTCCAGATCTGTAATTTCCTTAGTATGGCAAACACCGTTCACTGATGCAAACCAGCAAATTCTCCATAATTTACACCTTAGAAAATTTTCTGACAGAGCCAAAAAGTTAAGTGATTTACCCATTGTCATACAGTTAGTACATATGAGGAATAGGAGTAAAAGCAGGAGGATTAAAATTGCCTGGAGTTAGTGGACATAACAATAATAATAACTATAATTTATATAGGTGTACCAAAGACTTTAGTGTATTTTTACAGATGAGGAAACTGATCGCAAATAAGAATTAAGTGATTTACTCAGGATTACATAGTAAGTATCTGAGGATGGATTTGAACTCAGGGCCTCCTGAACCCCAGGAATTCCAAGCCTATCACTCTATCACAGCACTACCTACCTGGCCCTACAGAGCTACCCTTATGAGCCAGATGCTATTCAAGAAAATTAAGTCTTCCTGACTCCAGTCCAGGTACTCTAACCATTGCACAATTTAGCTCTCCCTAGAAAATGAATGTCGTATCATTAAAATGAGCTGAAGGAAGTGGCAAATCACTCTAGTGTCTTTGCCAAGACCCAAGAGGGGTTACAAAGAGTTGGATACTGAAAACAATTGAGCCATAATAACAATAATTTTTCTAGATTCAGACTCTTGACTTTTCCTTAACATAAGCTAGAAAGCATTAGACGTATGCTGTGGCTATGAGCCTTTGTGCTTATAATTTTAATGCATCTTAAATGCAGATTTATTGTCCTCTCCAGATTATTTGAGCAAATAATACAAATGTAATAGTCTTTATTTTCCTATTAAAATCACACAAATAGTATATACAGAAAGACTAAGTGTTGTGAGGGATATTAAGTGCAAAACTGTCTCCTTTTTTAAAAAAAGTATGAGAAATATACTATAGAAAAATAACTACTTCTGTATAATTTATATATATACATATATATGTTGAGTTTACATATATATAAACTCAACACAAATAATCCTTTTTATTCCATAAATTAACTGCTAGCTGACAGCACTGTTTGTTCTTTGGCATAAACAGACTAGGGTCGTCATGCTTGTGGACTGGATTGGTTTTTCTTTTACTTTTATCCTTTGTCTTTTTACTTTCAATGGGGTTGAGCCTTTCCAAACCCTTCTTCCTCCTTCTTTTAGGGCCTTGTCTTGGCTATTAGTTCTTGAAAGTTGTATTTTTAGAGCTCAGAGAATCTGATCAAAGAAACCAGATTATTTATTTGATTTCAAAGGGTTATTAACCTTCTTTAATGTTAGAGAATATTCAGTGGGAGAGTTAGTCATTTCAGAATCTCAAATCCTACTATGCTAGTTCAGGCATGTGTAACTAAAAGAAACCATCCTACATTTTGCTAAAAAGTCATGTTACTCAGGAGTGGTAATACATATGAAATACATGAAGGCATTTTGGTTTTAAAATGTTTTGTTTTAAACTGAAAACAGAATACAGTTTTATTAAGATAAGAAGCAAAATTAGAATGTTATTCTTTACTTTGAGATTATATCATCTTGGTTGAAGATTATCTTGGAGAGCTGAAATCCACAAAATATATTTTCATGGATAAATGTTTTCTTATTTCCTGTACTGTTTAGGCTACTGAAATATGAATTGTAATCTGAACAAGTAAAGGAATCATAAATGCTAATAAGGTCATGGGGTCACAGATTCTTCACAAAAATATCATGATATTTGGAAGAAAGTAAATGTATGTATAGTACATTCTTCTTTCATTATTTTCCTGAAATTCCATGAATATATATGTGTAATTTGACAAATATTTAGTTTTGTTATAAGCATTAAATGGTGATTTGATTTTCATTATTAAAAATCACTTTGTAGTTAATAAAACTGGACTGAAAAGATTTAATATACTGCTATGTACTTGAAGATGAAATATCTAAGTCACTTTTTGAGACATATACCACTGTGATTAGCATTGCAATTCATTTTTTCTGCTTTGATTTTGTAAGAAAAATAGGAGATTGCCCTCTATTAATTGTCAGTTCAAGGCTTTTAAAAAGTGTAAACCATTTTAGCCAAGTAAAGCAAATTTGCAGAAATACTTTGTTTAAGATACATTTCACTTGCCAAAGAACATAGGTATCAAGAATTGTCTAAGCATCAAATAGTGTCTCAGAATGTAGCAGTAATAAAATGGATTTCTGGAGTAGGTAGGAAAGACATAAAAATATTCATAACCATATGGTAGCTTGGACAAATGAGTGACTCCAGATCAAAGAAATATAATTCCATAAAAAAGGAAGAAATTGATGTAGATACCATTACTTTAATTTCTCATTTTATCTTGATCATTAGCACCAATTATTTGAAGTTTATAATTTATTTGGCAAAAAAACTAGAGAATATTGTTTTATATTATAATCTGGGAAATCAATATTGAATCAGTTAAATTTTCAAAAATATCTTTTTCAGTTCTAAAATGATCAAATTATCATTGTGTATTTGATTACTTCTGTGTTAGGTTGGGGTTAGATAATCAAAATTATCTTTTGTATTGAATCAAATCAATTTTGTATTTTGATGCTTATATACTTTATATGTAATTTATTATATTTGAACATGTTCTTATCTTTTTTCCTCAGTAAAATTTAGATTCCTTTAGGACAGAGAGCATTTTCATTTTTATCTTTCTGTTCTTAGTCCTTAGAAAAGTGTTCATCACACTTTATAGGCATTTAATAAGTGGTTGGTAAATTGAATTAAATTTGTCCCAAACATAGTAGTGTCTCTGGTACTTTTGTATTCTCTAGTACAGGGGTTGGCACACTTGTTGTGATACAGGCCTAATTTCATCTCCAGTCTGTTTTTGTACAGCCCCCAAATAAAAATGTTTTTTATATCTTTAAAAAAAATTGTAAAATCCATTCTTAGCTCAAAGAACAGGTACATAAGCACGTGACATATTGTTTATGATTCCTGCTCTAGAACTATCATAAGAGTTTTGAGTTGGCTCTGGGAAGGCTTATAACTTCCTCAATGGAAGTCACTCCAGACCTAGCCTAGCCAGCAGTGTGGGACATTAGAATCCTTTGGATCATTTTTCCCCCTACAAATATGAACAAAAACCAACTACCATGTTCTATTAGCTGTAGAAGGCTAGTTTAATAAAACTGATCTGCATTTAGATCTTAATGAACCTCAATCCCTGATAACTGATGAAGGAGGGAAAATAGGCAAAGTTAGTCTTTAATATCCTGGCCATATACTTTTTTCCCATATACTTCTGACTTTACATTTTTTCCCATATAACATTTATCATAAAGGTAAAAACATATCTTTGTTTCTGATGTCTCATTTTTCAGGATGTAAGTTTGACTAGGATATGTGGCATGCTAATTTATGTCACATTCCCTTTATAATTCTTTCCTCTATTTAAAATGATAAAACTCCTAAAGAAATTCTCTAATATTTTTAAGACTGGATTTAAACAATTAGATGAATTATCTAGCCTTTAACATGAATCCCGAAAAATTTTACCTCCAAGGACAGAGAGGGAAAGCCCTAAGAGGTAGAGATGGACAGATAGGAGAAAAAGGGGGGAAGGAGAAATCTTATCAAAAGAGAAGAAAGGAAGGTAAAAATAAGAAAGAAAGAAGTGATCTGGAAGGAAGATGAGAATGAGAGCAATGTAATTTGGGAAAAGCAGAGATTCAGAAAGCAGAAGGGTAGAGATAGAAAGACAGAGGGGACTGAAGAGAAGAAAAAGTCTGAAGGGAGGGAATAAATCAGTTACAAAACATTTATTAAGTTCATATTGCATGAATTAAATACTGTGCTAGATACACTAGAGATACAAAGACAAATGTAAGCTTTATTACAGAAGACAATATGTCATATGTAGAACTATTTTCATAGTCTCCATATATCCACTTTGCTTATACCTAAGACTTACTTTGCTCTTATGTCTATAAAAGCCCACTTAGTGATATCTATTTTGTTGATGGAAGACTTGCTCAGAAATAGTACTCCCAATGTTGACTCACATAACTGTGTGTGTTAGGTACCTAGGAGAAAATGGCTGCTACACTCAGGTTCTAGGAATTACCCAATAAGTACTTACTCCTAATGCTATATATAGCTCATAAGATTCTGCCAGCATATTTCCTATTAAGAACAGTCAAGTAGATGCAATTAATTTTTAGCAAAGGCATTTACCAAGACCACAAAGTAAAAATGGTAGCTATAAAACAGCATTCCTAAAACATATATATACATATATATGTATATAAAATTATTCTTCTTTAGCTTCACTGTTGTGAGAACTAGTTGTTTCTAAAAAGGCTACTTAGAAATAATTTTCCAGTTAGCATGTTGCATGTGGGAAAATTTGAAATAAAATCAACAATTAGCAACTTAAAGGGTCAAATAAAGTACGTAAGAACTTATTTCTTCAAAAAATTAAAAAAAAAACAGGGAGATAATAAATCATAATGAATTTTTAAAGGGAAACTTCTATCAATATAATTTTATTTTATGACTATAATGACATTCAAAAGTAAAATGTCAAACTATGACAATTTTCTACAACTTAATTTGCATTATTTGTATATTTCAAGTGAAATTTCTTAAAAATCTAAATTTATTTTTTTCCTTTTCTTTGTAAATATAAACAGTGTTTACTGTAATCAAATAATAATAATAATCTAGACACATGGCACTTTAAAATCTACAAAGTACTTTACAGTTATTTGAGTCATATAGTCACTTTTTGAGACAAATATTATCCTTAGTAAACTGGCTTCCATACACACAATTAGTTGGAGTTTTCCTGACTCCATCTATCACATTGTCCATTATTCCAGGCTCAATCAGAACTTTCACAGCGGGTCTAACTACTTTAAACTAAGCTAATCCCTTTAATTAAAAATAACTTAAAGAAGATGAAACAAAAATGAAGCTGTATGATAATTTTAAAGTCTCCTGAACTGATCTCTTTTTTTTGTTTTAATATGTGAATTTTCTCAATAGGAAATTCCATTCCCTCCAATTCAGATGGACAATTCTTTTGTCGTTTATGGTGAATTGATGTGGACTCTTAGAGGTTGCCCAAGTATCTTCTAGTATCTATCAGGGGCTGGATGTGAACCTATATTTTGTTGACCTCAGGACCAGTTCTCTACATTCACTGCATCTCTTTTTAGTCCAAGTCTACCATAAATTCCCTAAAGCAAAATGTAGCAATGCTTTTGTAGTCAGAAAAACTGAATTTGTAGTTAACCTTTAAAGTTCATGTATTTCTTTAACATATTTAACATGCATGGAACTATCTGACATCTAGGGAAGGGGGTGTGGGGGAAAGAAGGGGAAAAGTTGGAACAGGTTTTGCAAGGGTCAATGTTGAAAAATTATCCATGCATATGTTTTGGATATAAAAAGCTATAATAAAAAATAAAATTTAATTTAAAAAAAGTTCATGTATTTGAAAATGAATTTATTTTTGGCCCCTTGCTCCCATATCATGAATAATTAGCAAAATTTTGAAGTCATACACTTAAAGTGATATTTTTTATATATTTATCTGAGACATACAAAGCTATTAGTAAGCAAATCATAATTAAACCATTATTAAAATCCTTCTGGCTCCAATTGATACTTAGATATTTCCATGGAAATAAATTTTCAACATACAAAGAAACAACAAAACAATGACATTTTATGTTGAAAAGAGACTGTGCAGATAATGGATACACCTTTATATGTGCTTCACAGCAAAAGCTTCAAAAGGATATGTGTGTTCTCCCTCTCTCCCTCCTTTCCTCCTTTCCTCTCTCCCTCCCTCCCTCCTTCCCTCCTTCTCTCTCTCTCTCTCTCTCTCTCTCTCTCTCTCTCTCTCTCTCTCTCTCTCTCTCTCTCTCTCTCTCTCTCTCTCTCTTTCTCTCTCTCTCTCTCAGTGTGTGAAACTGATTTCAGATCTGAGCGCCAAATGCAAGTCCTGTTTTTCATGTAACTATTAAGGCTAATACCAGAAAGATTTCTAAAAACAAATGATATAGATTGCTTACTTTCTACCATTAGTTCATGAAGTTGTTCTTCAAAAAGATAATCAGTATATTTATTTCCCAAAGAGATTCTTCTGCTAAGTTAAAAAAAATTAAAAAGTAAACACAAATTAAGATGTACAATGTAGTACATATGTTGTACAACATTTTACTAGGATTAATACCATTCATATAGATGCAGGGATTCAAGTAAAAGCAAAGTTTACTTACATATAAAAACTACTAAGAATAATTTGAAATAAAAATGCATTATAGCAAATGCATCAACATGTTGAATATGACCCAAAGCAGAAAATTACAAGATGTCCCAAAAGTCTTAATACAATTTGAAGCTACTAAAGCTTAGCTCTTGCACATTGCTAGGTGCAAATTAGGTGTGCTATAACACTTCTTGAACTGAATAGAACACAAAGGACAAGTGAATAAAATTACTGTGTAGAATATAAAGTAGAAATTTAAAAGACAACACCCAATTTTATCAGCTATTTATAGTAAATAATCTTCTAAAATGGTTTAAAAGTTAGATGCTTACAAGCTTTCTCAAGTTATAATCTGGTTAAGATTATAGAGTAAAACAATACTTCAGGATCTCCTACTTTAGTTGGTCATATTAACTATTAGTTGACTTTACCAGTAAGACAGTGTTTTTTTTTTCCTTTAAAAAATAGATATTTCTTATTTTTAAAAGTTTGAAGCAACTTTTGATTTGTCTCAATTGTTGAACAGCCAGGCTTTGGGATTCTGAGCTACAGCTTGCAACTTTTCTCTCAGCTACACAATGAAGAAGGCATTGAATCTTTATTTAGAAAATCAGGATCATCACATTGTCTGTATCTTCAGCTTTTGCTAGCAGAATACTTCTTCATCCTGGACAGTCCAGATGGGAAGAAATCAAAGGCCCGGGAAAAAGTACAAACTCTATTTGGTAAGAGAATTAGAATACAGATGTACTAGGCAGGAGTCCAGTTAACATTATGTATACATCTACAATGACACTGGCTCTCCCTTACAAATAAGAAATTACTCAAAGCCAGGCTGTTTGTGTTGGAAAACTTTCATGGAGCTTTCTCTATGAGTTGGATTTTGGTATCTCCTCCTTGCTGGTACTCTTGGGGAAAAAATCTGAATTTGGCTCTTTTGCTTATTCCTTTTATGGCATTCAGTCATTTAATGAAAGTGACATGCACACTGCTCATGCAATATTTTCCTTGGCACAGCTCAGGCAAACATAACATCTTGTACTGGCCAAACCAAGATGACAAAGCTTTAGTTTGTCAGTCTGTGAAACTATGACTACACCTCAAATATATTTTGAAGTACAGCTGATAACTTATAGAATTTGTACTTGCATGGGGCAAGACAGGGACAGTTGGCTTTTAGAAGTACAAAATCGTTTTTTATAGCATGCTCCACTTATTTCTATTCTTCTCATTAGTCAGCTTAACAACATTGCTATGGTCAATTGAAATCGCATGCATTTTATGTGTGTAATTGTGAATTTAAGAGCAACAAACTGCTAGCAACCTCATTTTACAAATAAGGAACTGCAAAGAGGCACAGAGGTAAATTCAATTTGACAAACACTGATTAAACACCCACTGTGTGCAAGGCTTTAATAGACATGCAAGATGAAAACAAAATAATTTCTGTCATCAAGGATCTTACATTCTACTGAGGGTGGGGATGGGGAAAAGGCATGTAACACATACACATAAACACATCATAATACAATGTAATCTTAGGGGCGAAAGAACAATAATATTAAGAAGGACCAGGAAAGGCTTCATAGAGGAAGTGGCAAATTAACTGAAACCTGAAAGAAGAAAAGAATTCTGAGAGGGAGAAATGAGGTAGGAATGTATTCCAGAGAGGAGGATAGGGAAGTAAGGATTCGGTTCAAAGAATAGTGATAGTTCATTTTAGCTAGATTGAAGGGTTTATGAAACAGCAACACATAAAATAGGTATGTAAAGGTAGATAGAAGCATAACTGTGGAGAGCTTTCAATACTCAATATTAGAGGCAGTAGGGAACCACTTAAAGTCTTTGAGCAGAGGAGTGATATGGTTAAATCTGTGCCTTAGGAAGATAATTTTTTCAGCTATGTGGAAGATGGAATGAGAAATGGAAAGACTGATAGCAGGGAGACTAAGTTGTTGATAGACAAGTAATATTAAAAATAGCAATAATAACAATAGCCAGCATTTATATAGTGCTTTAACATTTGCAAAGTACTTTACATATGCTACTTCATTTGATCTTCACAAAAATTCTATAAGATAGGTGCTATTATTATCCCCATTGTACAGACAAGAAAACAAGCTGAGAGGGGGTAAATGACTTCCTCAGGATCACACAATAAATTAGCTGATGCACAATTAGAGCTGGTCCCTGCAAAAGGTAATGGAGAAATGAAGAAGACCTGAACTGAACTAGGATGGTAGTAACCTTGTAAGTAGAAAGAAGGTAAAAGAATATGTTATGGAAATGGAATATACAAAATGTGGCAAACAACTACCTATATGTGGTAGATCGTGTGAGAATGATCCTGACATTATAAATCCACTTAGAAAATAGTTTTCAATACAAAGTTATTATTAAGTAAAATAAAATTTAAATTTAAAAAAAAAGAAAATAGTTTTCAAAAATCATTAGATCTGGGGTTTGGGGAATGTAGGAAAACAGAAGTGATTTTGTCCTCATTTTTCAATCATTTTGACTAGTTTCTCCTAAAGCCTACTAACTCTGGACTTTGCCAAAAAATAAGAAGGAAGTGATGGAGAAAAGGAAGGCTGTGGCTACTCTGGAACAGTTTGCACCCATTCAAAATCAGTAGAGAGAAAAACAAAAGCTGTGGAAAAAAGTCATCTGATCCTTTTCTCCCCGGGCCCATGTAGGCCCCCAGTTTTTCCACTAGAAAAAATTTGCATCAACCCTGTCCACATCTATCACAGCTACTCTAATTCTTCCTCCTTGTGTCCCCTGTTTCCATTTGTCCTGTAATTAAAGGAAAAGAGCACAAACACCTGCCTGAAGAATATTCACTACAAATTTCTCCCTTCCCCCAAACAGGGAAAACCAAATAAAAAGATTTTAGACGGGAGAGCCCAGACTGTGTTCATTTTATGTCATGCTCACTGCCTGATTTCCTTTAGACCCAGGGCAAAGAAACTTGTGTTTATTTTCATGGTTAGAATTAAATAACTTGCCCAAGGTCCCATGGCAGGTGAGCGATGGAGCCAAATTTAGAATTTCCAGCTGCTGAACTCTCAGTCAGTGACCTCGCCCACTGAGCCACGTGGCCCTTCTTCAGGAGGTTCCAAAGCACACATTCATCATGGCAAGAGACATCTCCAAACTCAGCTAGCCCTGTGAACAGGCTTCAGAAACCAGAAAATCTCTAGCGAAAGGCTCAACTTCTAAACCTTGAAACTAAAAAAATCCTAAACATCTATTTAAGAGATTCCAAACGAAATAACAAAGCATTCAGCCATCTGGAAGTAAACTGGTATTGTCAGTCTCAATAGCAAGAGGCAGAATTCTAAGACATGAACAAAACTTAATTCATGATTCCAATCGCTTAAGCTGCTAAGTTATGCTAGAGACTTGATCATATTTTACATAAAGTGAAGACAGTCCACTTTAAAAATTAATATTATTTTTTGTTTTCAGATCCAAGTTTACAATTCAAACTTGATAAGAAATGAATAGAAGTTTTCTAAAAGTTTTCCAAGTTGTCCAAAGTAACATACTTACCTTGACTGCAGTAAAACTCACATTTTGCTAGCAGCAGAAAACTGGTCTTTTGTAATTTGAGATGCATCCTAGCAGATTTCAGTGTTGAATAGTTCTTGAAGGTAAACATTTGTTAAAAGGTCAAGATTACACCTTTAAAGCTCAGTAGGACGATGCTTTAGAAAACAAAGAAAAACCACAAGTGACCTGATATGGACAGGAAACAGCAAATATTCTCAGTTTGATATTTGGTGCTTAATAATAATAAATCATCATCATAATAATAGCTAGTATTTGTGTCAAATTTTAAAGTTTGCAAATTATTTTAGTCATAACTACCCTTTTATGTATATAAATATTATTGTTCCATTTTTTAGAAAAGAAAACTGAGGCTCAGTGACAGATGACTTGCCCAGGATCACAATTTCATGAGTAACAAAACTGAGATCCACACCTTGATCTCCTGATTTCAAATCCAGAGCTTTCATTATATACTGTGATTCTTCTCTTAGTTTATTACTTGAAGATTGTATTCTTGAAGAAAATAATTTGTCTTCATAACAAAATAAGGTGAAAAAGCTACTGTTTGTTTAAGTTTATATTTAATTGTAAATGCTTAATGGAATAATTACCTTCCTGAAAAATTCACTCTTAAATTTTGGCCAAGTTAAATACCACTGTATTTTCCTATTGATTTCTACTTCAAAATCAGAGATTCATTCTTCTTAAAAGTGGCTTGTGGACATAATAAATCCATATTTTTAAAAGTAGTAAATCTTTAAAATAATAGGTAGCTAGGTGGTATGCAGATAGAACAGTAGGTCTGGAGTCAGGAAGACTTACCTTCCTAAATTAAAATCTGATTTCAGACACTTACTAGCTGTATGACTGGGAAAATCTTTGTTGGACTCAGTTTTTTTTAATCAAGAGTTAGATACTACTAAAAACAACTGAACAACAACAATTAATATGTTTTTCACGGGTATAAAATTTCTTCAATAAGATCCTCGCCTCCAGTAGCACAGATCATAATTCCTTTATTCTTCCATCACTAGATAGTCTTCTTAAGTTATTAGGATCAAAAATTTGATGTCTTTGTGGTAGATTTGAGTAATATGAATTTAGTTACCTGGCTTTCAAATGAAACAGCTTGTCATCTGGTTTTTGATTGAAGTCTTCCTAATCAGCAAAAACTGAGCTGGTATTTCATTAAACCATTGAAAATTTAAGGTTACCTCCATACTTCAAAGTGAGGGATATGGTTAATTTTAATTAACCTTATTAAAATGGCTTCTTGACTATGACTCCCTCCTTATTTACATAGGTGTTCTTGTGGTTATTGTTCAGTCATGTCCTATTCTTCATAACCCAATTTGGGGCTTTCTGGGCAAAGATACTGGAATAATTTTTCCTCTCCTTCTCCAGCTTATTTTGCAGATGAGAAAACTGAGGCAAACATGATGAAGTCACTTTTCCAGGGTCACATAGCTAATAAGTGTCTGGATTTGAATTAAGGTCTTCCTGACTCCAGATCCAGCACTCTCTCTTTTGTGCCACTTCGCTGCTCTTATTTACATACTATCCACAGTATAGTTATAACTCATGGTCCAATACTCTAAGTTAAAGAGACTGGGTCAAATTTGGGGGGGCCTATTAAAAACCATATCTTTTTTTACCTATTTTGCTCCTATCCAGAATTTCCTTGGGGATAGCTCTGGCAACAATTGAAATATAGAATGTCTCTAAGTTGTCATAGATGTAGATATAAGTAAAAAGAGACCCAGCTCTTTTACAAGTACTCAAGAAACATAGCAAGTATAAAATGTCCTTTTTTTCTACTCCAAAATCAAAAGCAGAAAATATATGAAAATCTAATAAAGATCTTTATGTAACTCTTCTCTGTGGTGAGCTTCATTTTTCCCAAAGTCCTGTAATGTCCTCAAGATTCATAGCACCACCCTGTGGTTTGGGCTCCCCTCAGAATAGAAACAAAGCAATGCTATCAAGTAACGGTTCTGATAAGTATCACTTTCATACCACGTAACTATATGGACATTTAGTATCCTTCCCTACTTTGGGGCTTGGATTCCTCCAGAAAAGAAATAATATTTGGAATGCTAGATGGGCAACTCTAGTCCCTTCAGAGATGCAGTATCAAAAAATTCACAGAAATAGCAGTATGAAAAGCCCAGATATTTTGCCATTTTTACTATATTTGACTTGAATCCTCTGTTTCTATTGCAGCTTTTGGGTCATACATGTGAAGTTCCTTTCTCCAAGCAGCTTCCATTGCTTGGTCCTTCTCTCTACAAAAAGCTAATATTTGATGAATTGCTAAAGAGGTAACACTAAGGTTGGCATTCATAAATTCCCTTTCTCTTTTCAGAGGTTTAGGATTCTAAAACAACCACAACTTGGTTGTATAGTTTCCCTTTTCCTAAGATTATATGGCTAAAAGCATGTGAAATTGCTATCCAACTCTTCTATTGACTACCCAGACCTAGATCCCAATGTGCAGTGTTTAGGACTTTGGGGTTCAGGAATTCACTATTCCAAAACTGCTTGAGCTGGGAGGCTGTCATTTCTAGTACGAATGGAGAGGTATCTGAAAGTCAAGGCACAGGGACCAAGAGGGACTCGGGGATCAAAGTCCAATTTCATGTATTTGATCTCTGTCATTAGAAAAGATATAGCTCTTAAAATTATCCTCTTTTATAAGATAAGACAAAATAATTGGCTCTGGCCTAGGATAATTTAAATCAATAAATCTGTCCTCCAATTGATGAGATATAATTTTAAAAGTCCCAAATGCTATACTATAATCAAATCAAGTATCAGGAAACTCCTTGGTTAACCCAAATTTATATATATATATACATATTTATAGACTATGCCATGCAATTGATATTATAATCAATATAATCAATAAAATATCATTTTAAAGCATAGTAAAAACCATGAAAAAATAGGAATAGAAATCAGACTTCACATTACTTGATATCTACTAGCTAAACCATGTTGTTATATTTCAGATTCCTTTAATTATGAATAATCTGAATTTATGTTAAAAATTAGCTAAGTAGATCTTATAAGTACTCTTTTAGATAAGATGGAGTGTTTTTTTGAAATTTATAGCTATAAACAACTTTTTTCCACTTTCCATTCAATCTGAAAAAGGCTTAGTGATGAGAAACTAGTTGGTGATCATTTAAATTTAAGAATTGATGAATTGTAATAAAACTATGGTTAGAAAACATTATAGAAGCAGAAAAAAAGCAATTTTTACACTTCAGATCTTAATTCACATGATTAAAAAATGTGAATATTTCTATCATTAGTGTTGTTACAATATTTCAGCTCTAGGGAGGAGCAAATTTATTTTGGACAATATTATTTTTTGTTTAGAATTTGCGCCCCCTTCTGGATAAATGTGTTTACACACAAAACAAAAATTTTGATTTTTTAAAAATTCAGATATATGGAATACATTTTAAAAAGTAAAGATACAGCTCTATGGGGGATGGGATTAGAATGGAAGATATTAGACTTTTTGGTACCAAAGAAGGCTAGATAGATGCTCAATTTCAGTAGTCCTATGTTCAAATTCTATGCCACTTTTTAAAAATGTGGGTAATGATCTTGGGTAAATCATACTACCTTTTTAGGTCTCAGATCCCTCATCTATAAAATAAGTCTTTTTGAACTTGAATCTATAAACCTATGACTTTTCAAATTGTTTGGCAGGAAATAATTCAATTTTCCAAATATTTATTAGGAACTATGTGCAAAGTGCTATGGATAAGCATGAAAACCAAAATTTACACACACAGAGCTTATAAAGGCAAATATAAAATAGGTCAAGTAGGGAAAGATTACTAACAGCTTAAGAATGTGAATATACAACTTACTGTTGTATAGTAAGTAATGAGGAAACAGACTTGAATTTCAAAAAGACTTGGAAAGATTTATATGAACTGATTGCAGAATGAAGTAGGCAAAAACCGAAGACTAATTTTTATTATAGCATGTGTATTTTAAAAATGAACACTTTTGAAGATTTTTATAAACCGATAAAGAATTAATTAAATTGATGAGTAGAACCAGGGGGACACACATATAATAACCACATACCAAAACAAACAACTTTGAAAGCTGTAAGAATTATGATCAATACAATGATCACTTAATTCTAGATTCTAGAGGGCTGATGATAAAATATGCTGATCTTTATAGAGAGAAGATTGATCTAGAGTAAAAATTGAGACAAGATGTGTATATCCATGTATGGTGTGTATATATGTATTATATATATTACAAATAGCCATTGAATTTTTTTTACTTGACTATGCATATTTTTTACAAAAAATTTGGTTTGCTTTTCTTTTTTAAAAAAATAAGTAATGGGAGGAAAAAAGAATAGATTTCTGTTAATTTTTATTTCTAAGAGATGGATTACTACAGATGTAAAATGTTGCATACACTTTTAGTTAAAGTCATTTGTACATTAAGTTTTATTTAATTATTTTACTTTGTCACAAGAAACCTTTCATGAAGCAGGAAAAATTTGTAAATTTTTATAAAACGTTTATAGTGTAAAAATAAAACACAGCAACAAAACTTAACAAGTAAAAACAATTGACTAACAGGAAATGTCTCCTAGAAGAAGAAGAGTCTGAATCTTGAACCTGAATCTCAATTAAAAGAAGCTAAAGATCAGAAGAAATGAGTAAGGAATATATATATCCCAAGAATGAGTATACCTATGCAAAGAGAGAGTGGTGTCATTTTTTACTTTATTGGCATGGTTTACTAATTCATATTTTTCTGTTTATTTATTTAATTTTCTTTCTCTGATTTGCCTCTCTCTGGTTTAAATATCAAGATCATATTTGTCTTGCAGAAGGAAATGAAAATGATTCTTTCTTTTTTCAATTTTTGCAAATATTCTATTAACAATGAAAGTAATTGAATCGAATATTTGATAGCATTCACTTTAAAAATTATGTTGTCTTGGGGCCTTTTCTTTGGAAGCTCATTTATGGTTTTCTCAGTTTCTTGTTTTAAGTCAGATGAGACATTTGATATAGATTACTTAGTAGTATGGCCTACACATTTGTAGGCACATAATAATTGCTTATTTCCTTATTTTAAACATTGAATAATTTAAAATTTCTATTTCTTGTTCAGTTAATCTGGATATGTCATATTTTGTAAGTAGTTATCTATACTATGGTCATGTATTTGAGTAAAATATTTTTTGATCATTTGTATTAATTTCATATTCATTTGATGTGAATTCTACTTATTTGTTTTTTATACTGGAATTTTGATTTTGCTCTTTTTTTTGAAAATTTTGAAAATCAATTGGCTAACTATGTTTTTTTAAGCTACTACTTTCATTTGTCAATCAACGGTAATTTTGCTTTCAAATTTATTAATCTATTTGATTTTCAAAATTTGTTTTGGTATTTATAGTTTTTTGACATGTTGCTTTTCTGGCATTTTTACTAGTTCCATGCCCAATTTATTGTTCTATTCTTTTTTTTTTCTTTTGTCATTGAATATGTTTAGCAATGTAAATTTCCCCATAAGGATTATTTTGACTTTATTCCAAAAATGTTGACATTTTGTCTCATTGTTCTAATTGTCTTTGAAAAAATTATCTGTTACTTCTAAGATTTGTTCTTTACCCTTTTAATTTAATTTCAAATTAATTTTAACCTTTTCTTTAAAGGTCTTTTGTTGATTGTCAATTTTTTTTTTAATTTTGATCAGTAAAGAATGTACTCAATATGTCGGCTTTTTTCATTTTTTATGAGGTTTTCATGTCTAAGTAAATGTTTGATTTTATAAAGATGACTTGCTATAGCTGAAAAATATTTACTCATTATTCCCATTCACTAATCACCAGGGATCAAGTATATGTAATTTTTTTAAAAATTCTATTCATTTCCTTAATTTCCCTCTTGGTTTTTTCCTTGGTAATATTTGCCAAAGTGTGAAATAAGTATACTGAAGTCCCTAACTATTTTAGTTTTAATGTCTATTTTTCCCCTGTAAATTTGATTTCCTTTAAGTATTTAGATATTATAATTCATATTACATCATATTCATATATTTCATATCTGACAAGCATAATATAGGTTTCCTATTTTTTAATCATGTTTATTTTCCATTGTTTTATCCAAGATCGTGATTGCAATTCCTGCTTTTTTCAGTCCATTTGAAGTATAATAGATTATTCCAGCCCTTTATTTTAACTCTGAATCTTGATGCTTTAATTGTGTTTTCAGTAAACAAAACATTATTGAACTAGTTCATTCTTCTAAGCTTTTTTCTTTTATAAATGCATGTTGACGATTTCGATTTTTAATTGCATATTTACCTCCATCTTGTTCTCTTATAATTTCCACTATTTATCTCCTGATACTCTTCTTTACAAAAAGAAGATAGTGAGAAACCGTGTGCTCAACAGTAGAAAGTGATTATTGGGATGGGAGCCCTTGTTTGGTCCTGACAATTGGTGGCACAGTGGATAGTGTACTTGGCCTGGAGTCAAGAAGACCTTAGTTAAAATCCTTACTAGAAGAATCTTTACTAGCTGTGGAACCTTAGACAACTTTTTAAGATAATTGCCTCAGTTTCTTTAACTGTAAAATGGGGCTGATAATACCACCTACCTCCAGGGTTGTTGCTTACAACAATAAACGAATAAAGTTCTTAGGACAATGCCTAATTTATTCTTTTCTCTTCAGATTTCAATCGCCTGCGATCCTGCTTCTGGCATTCCTTTCAGTGCTATTTACTGAGCACAAAGTACTGGTAAAGATACTACTTGTATCCTCCAAGTACAGAATACATATTGAGTGTACAATAAAAAGAAAGACAGTTCTTGTCCTCCAGAAGCTTATACTCTAAAAGGGGAATACAGAGCATTAAGGCTGACTCATATGAAATTCCTGTAAAGTTTCAGAGCCCTTCAGGGAGAAGTGCAGATTGATTAATGTCTTCTTGGAAGGACTATGTAGCTCCTTATCCATCTTGGGGTTTCCTGGTTAAAGCACTTTGGTCTTTTGGTCCCCATGGCTGATGCTTGCATGACTAGCATGAAGCTCACAGTGCTCTGAGGCTGTCAAAGGCCTCTGAACTCTGGATTTGCTTCACTCTAATGTCTCAGGCTGAGCCAATTCCTTAGTGCTTATAGGCACACAGCACAGATGCTACCTTTGACAAACCTGAGCTAGATGATGATAATTATCTAAGTTTCAAATTTTTAAATCATTATTTAGTCTGGTACTTTTTCATTTTATCTTTTCTGGAATCTGTGTGTGAGACTTGAGCTTTTCTGCTCCTAGTCAATTCTTTACCTTAAACAGAAATATACATATACCTTTTATTTCCTTACTGTTTGCTCAACAGACTGCTTGCATTATGATCTTTCTCTATTTAATCTCTCCTAATCTACTAGTTCCTTTTCTGCTATTTACAAATGTACTTTCTCATCAAAACAAACAAAACAAAACAAACCTTTGACTTCATCACCTTTAATAATTAATTGTCCTATGGCTTTCCTCTCTCAGCCAAATTTCTCAAAAAATTTCTTTCCTCTCATCTCCATTTTCTTCCCTTTTGCTTTTCAATCATTTACTCTCTGGTTTCTGTCCTCATCACTCAACTAAAATTGATAACTTCAAAGACACAAATAATTTCATAATTTCTTAATTTCCATATCTGATAACATTTTTCTTCAGTCCTCATCCCTCTAGATCTCTCTGCAGTAAATGACATTGGCAACTAATTTTTCCTCCTGGATAATCTTTTCTCTGGGTTTTCATAAAACTGTTTCTTTCCCACCCAAGCAAGTTTCTCTATATCAGGTTTTAGAGTTAAAGAACATTAGACATCGCTTAATTCAGTTCTTTCATATAGAAATTGAAGGATAGTAAATACATGAATAATGATTCAAACCCAGGTCTTTGACTCCACTATAACATTTGCCACTAAAAACATGAATTTATTTTTGTTTTAATAATTTTATTTTCCCCAGTTACATGTAAAACAATTTTTAAATTTGTTTTTAAAACTTTGAGTTCCAGATTCTCTTCCTTTCTCCTCACCTACTTCTCCCTGCCCCTCACCCCAATTAGAAGGTACACATAGCACATGAATCAATCTTACATTGGTAATATTTCTGAGCTTATAGTACAACCAAATTTTCATTCTGTATAGCCTCTTCCAAGAAGCCTTCTTTTATGCAAGTTCACTGTTTTTCTGTCTTCTTTCCTTGTTTCTCGTTTTCCCAAGACCCTGTTGTCTGCTTTCTGAGACTGCTGGCACATTAGCAAACAATTTGTTTCTAAATAATCTGTGATTGTTCAGACATTTCAGTCATGTCTAACTCTTTGTGACTCCATTTGAGGTTTTCTTGCCAGAGATGATGGAGTGGTTTGCCATTTCCTTCTTTAGCTCATTTCATAGTTGAGGAAAGTGAAGAAAAAAGATAAAATGATATGTCCAAGGTTACCTAGCTGATAAGTCTGAAGCCAGATTTCAACTCAAGTTTTCTTGACGCTAGGTATAGTGCTCTAGCCCACTATGTCACTGAGCTGATCTTGTCTGAGCAAGTAGCCTAAATTAAATAAGATGATGGGAGTAGGGTAAAAATACACATAAATATTTAAGAGGCAATAGATTATCATCTGATAGCAGCATTACCTGTGCTTTCTGATAGGAATCATAAAATAATCTTTAAGTTGAAAGAACATTACAAATAATCTAATCCTTCCTTTATTAATTTTGATGAATTTTTTCCTTTTAAAAAGCATTTTTTTTGTTGTAAAAGATAACTCTTTGAGAAGGAAAGAAGGGAAGGATATACTAGGGAAATAAGAGTGATATAAAAAACCAAGGCACTCAGTAATACCACAAAAATTGAAATTGTGTTGTTGTTTAACAGACAGAAAATGTCCAGTTCCTAGATATGGAAATTCCTTCTGAATTAGTGGTCAGTACTCTTCAATCAACTGTGTATTAGTGCAGACATCAAAATCAATACAAAATGTATCTAGGATATACTGCTACATATTTAACATATATAGGACTGTTTGCCATCTTGGGGGGGGGGGGAAGAGGGAGGGGAAAAAACGAAACATAAGTGATTGCAAGGGATAATGCTGTGTAAAAATTATCCTGGCATGGATTCTGTCAATACAAAGTTATTATTAAATTTTTTAAAAATGAAAAAAAAATCAATACAAAAGTACAAGAAAGAATAAAAGGATTTGGTAGTTTATCAAGATGTCTCCAAGCTGCCTTACTCTCAGTGTTTCTGTATATGAATTGATTGAAAATTTAGAATCCTTATATAGTTTTAGCTCCCAATTAAGAAACCTTTTCATTTGTAAATTCATTATTGATAATCATTTTCAAACAAGGCTGCCATAGCATACCCTTCCCTTTTCTAATTCCTCTTCTATGTTTTCCTCTGCAATTAGAATTTAAGTCTGAGGTCAATGATTGTCTTGTTTCCTTGTCCTTGTGTCTTCCCATGTGTTCACCACAGTATATGGCACATGATAAGTGTTTAATAAATGCTTTTTCAATCATTCATTCATTAAAATCATCAATCCCAGTTCTAAAGGAGTCATTCTAATTTTGGGAAATTCAGGCCAGGCAGGAGGAAAGGGCTGTGCTGTGTATGGTTCACCAGTAGGCGACATGTTTGGGTCAGTTGGGGGACAGATAGGATTTTATGACACTTAGGTAAGGGTTTATTTTGCCTCAAGGGTTTAGATGCCACCTACTTCATGATCATTGGGTACCAGTATTAATAGATGATAGATTAATGAAATATGAATAAAGTACTAGCTTTTTGTTTTGAGTAGATGGATCCAAAATCAAGCAATGGTAAAGAAGAAACAACAAAAAGGACAAATTAGATTATAAATAATGAAGAATTTATTTAATTTCAATTTCTTAAATATAAACAATATTATTTTTTACTTACCTATGGTAGTCATATGGAAGATCCTCATCTTCCTTTTTGGTTTTCTCTAACCTGTTCTAGAATTTGTTTAATCAGTCTGTTACAGAGTATAACATTTAGCTAGCTGGGCAATTTATTTAACTTCTCTGAACTTTCTTTTAGCCTATGAAATTTGGGTTATGATAGTTACCCTACTTATCCAGTCCAACTTACTAAGTATCTATGACCTGCTAGATACTTTGTGTGGTAATCACTTGAGTACACAATAAAAAGAAAGGCAGTTCTTGTCCTCCAGAAGCTTATAATCTAAAAGGGTAAACATTTTTTCCCACAGGATGCTATGAGGAAAACATATTGTTTATTTTAAAGATTAGCTTCATGACAATAATAGTTTTTTACTTTGCTACTAAATTTTTAGAAAATTTTGAAAGGAATCTGAATTCCTATTAGGCACATAAATTGGCACTTTTTAATACCAGTTTATTCTCCAATTTATGTTTATTTTGTCTTTCCAACAAAACTATTTTTTACAAAGAACAAAAATCATAATGCCTTTTCTTTCTTTTATAGCCTATATAATGGTAAATATAGTGCTAGACATGTATATTCACAACACCAAAGAATCTCAGAGTTGGAAGGTTTATAGGATTTAAAGCTAGATAGGATCTTAAATTAGAGAAATCTAAACTCATTATATAAATGAAGAAACAGAGGCATGAGAAGATTATAACTTACTCATGCTATTTTAGAGTGAAAAAGTCCTTATTTCCATGGCTATTGATTTCTGAAAGTCTGGGAAACATGTCATTCAATAAACTATAAAAGAAAAAAAATTTTTTAAGTATTTATTATGTATAATTTCACATGCTATGAAACATATGCTCATTTGTGGAGTCTATTCTATCACATTCAAGAAAACAGAAGAGTTAAGTTGTAAGAAAAAAGGGTGGGAATAGGGGAGGGAATAAGCATTTATTAAGCTTTTATTATGTACCTTATAAGCAGCAACTACTCTCTCCTTTTCCAAATGTTGTTGTTGTTGGGCAGCTAGATGGCATAGTAGCTAGCACACCAGGTCTGGAGGAGTCAAGAAGACTGAGTTCAAATTTGGCCTCAGACACTAACTAGACAAGTCACTTACCCTGTTCGCTTCTGATTCTTCATCTGTAAAATGAGCTGGAAAAGGAAAAGGTAAACCACTCCAGTTTCTTTGCCAAATGAGATCACAAAGAGTTGGACACAACTGAAATGACTGGAGCAACAATAAGAATAATGTATCAGACACCGTGCTAAATATGAACATCTCCTTTAAAAAAGGAGAGTGTAGTAGTAGCTGTCTATGGCACTAAGAAATGCATCAGGATCTTGTCTTCTCTTCTACTGTACCTAGAAAGTTTTTTAAAACTACGAATGGCTAAGACCTCTGGGCTGGTTTTCACTAAATTGACCCTGAGATTGTCTATGGAGTTAAGCATATTTATAGGATGGAAAAAAAATCAAATGAAAGCAGTTAAATGGTATATTTGAAAACTAAAGTAAATTGAGAGACAAAGTTCTGAGCATGATCGACTTATCATTTAGGTTGGCAGAACCCAGTGAATTATGTCAATAGGTTGGCAGTACCCAATTTTCTCTACTAAAGACATTGAGTGAGTGCTTGACAGGGTATTTTAGAAGAATTAGCAAAATGACACAAGCAAATCTCAAACAACATAGGTGTGTCTGGTTCTGATTGGCTATTGATGACATAGTCAGAACTGAGATTAAATCATTTGGACCTCCTATTCTGAAACCCTCTTAACCACAGCTAAGATATGTGATTCCAGTGACATGACAAAAGTTCCCAGAAGATGGGAGTTGCTACAATAGTTTAAGTCGATGAGATTTGAACTTTTATATTAATGAAGTCTGTCTGGAAAATGATTGACAGTTGACCTTTGGGAAAGTTTCTTGGCGTGGTGTTGTTGGTAAGTTTATAAGGGAAAGAACTGAGAAAAGGAATATTAACTCTAGCTTGATTAAACCTTAGCAAAATAGAATTGAAATCAACTTTTAATTTTATACAAGTGACCTTGCCATAAGAGAGTGATATAACTCTAGGAAATCTCCTACTTAAAGAACTTTCCCTGTTTACATGCCCCTCTGTAAGTATATCAGGCTATCTACCATTGGTTAGCTTAGTTGGGAGTACAAGATATAACAAAGCAATGGCCAATCATGCTTGTTCCAAAGCCGAGATGAACAACATGAGTGCTTTATTCTCTTTAAGATCTTTGCAGTTAGTGACCACAGGATCTTAACAATCTGCAGTCAATTTCATCATACCCATTTGTGTTCTGACTAGCTTTTGCTGCCAATTCTCATTTTTTCCTCTTGCCCACAGAGGAATAATCCTTACAAAAGGTATTTTTTTTCCTTCTTGTTCATACACAATAATAATGCTTGTGCCTAGTGTAGGAGCACAGACAGAAAGGCAGTCCTATAAAAGTTGGAATGGATTAATTATCCCAGTCTATTGTGATTAATAAGAATTTCTTATATGCACATTGAAAATGCATAGTAACTGTCCCGGAATAATTTCCTTTCAGTCTACCAGAAGGTCAAGGCTTTAATTATGCTATCTCTAGTAGAAAGTTTCTCTTCCTGGCTGCAAAGTGTCCACCTGCATAAAATTCCCTACCAAACAAACAATTAGAGTCTTTCTGTTTCGGTAGTCCTATCTGCTGCTAAACCTAGATAGTAGGTATAATTCCCTGTGGCTTTATTCATGCTTCTCTTGCCTTTTCTCCCTAATGATCAGAAGCTCTAGATGTATCAAAGGTTATCTGACAGGTTTTTTAATGTAGCCCTCTAGCAGGGGAAGGAATTCCCATCTATAACAGTAATAATCAGTAAGCAAGCATTCAACTCCTTTTGGAAATTAACAGGAGATTCATTTTATTTTTTTAACCCTCTTTCACTTCTATATATAATTTAACATATTAGCCTGATTGATATTTATAACTATTTGTTAAGAAGTTAATGATTTCTCATAAGATTTCTTATTATGAGTACCAATTATTTTAAATATTATCTGATATAAATCTATTGTTCCATAT
Organism: Antechinus flavipes; assembly: GCF_016432865.1. NCBI lineage: Eukaryota > Metazoa > Chordata > Mammalia > Dasyuromorphia > Dasyuridae > Antechinus > Antechinus flavipes. Next base: position 148,622,006 of record NC_067400.1, on the reverse strand, counting down.
GCAATCTTTTCTGTTCTTTTGTGTACTTGTTACATTTATTAAGTTTACAATTTAAAAAGAAAGAAACAAATGTTCTTAGAAGCAATTTTCAATATTATTGATATCAATATAATTTTTCTTAAAAGTCTACTTCTTGCTTTTACATTTTTAGCAGCCAAGTAACAGCCAAAAGGATTTTCCTATTTAGGGAACATAATTTTTAGCTCTATCATATATTAACACAGGTAGAATTTTATTACATGGTTTTAAGGACTTCTATGTCTAATGACTATGTCTCTATACTTTAAAAGAAGAATGACTTTTTTCTTTTTTCTTTCAGAACTGTTTAGTTTGTGCTAGTACTCTCTACTCTGTTGATCTTGATTTTTTTTAATTAATGCACAATTTTTAAAAGAATAAAAGAGAGGAGAAATTCTTAAGAAATACAATTTTAAGGAACAAAATTTTGTTTTTAACTTTATATTTACACTGCTACATTTTATATTTAAACTTTTACTTTATCTGACTCTTCCATAGGAAACACTAACACAAATACAGCACATTGATTTACAAAGAGCTTTATATACAATTATATCAGTTATTCCATACCATAATCCTATGAAGAATAGTACAAGTTTATCTAATTCTGTTTTCACAGATGAGAAACGTGAAGAATGCAAGCAAGTGACTTACTTAAAATTCCCATCAAGAAAGTAGGAGAGCTGGTGTTCAAACCCAAGGCTCCAGATTCTAAATCCAATGAATTTTTCTACTACACCACACCTACTGTAGCTGTCTATTTCTGTCTTCCTCAAAGGTCATGTAAAATAATCAGAACTCTGATTTATGAGTTTTTATTGCGATGTTTGCATACATCCTACAAGTTCCCAATTTCCATTTCTTTATCTGTTAAATAAGGGTGGTCATACTTAGATGAACCTACCCCACTAGACCTACCTGTCTCCCTGATGTGTTTTAAGGATTAATAAATTTGAGCAACATTTTTCAACGAAATGTCTGGATGAAAGGAATTGTAAGCTATACACTATTAGGCAGTAGGCAAACACAGGATGTTTTCACTGTATGCATGTAACAAGAATTGAGCTCCCCTTCCTATTAAAACAGTTAAACCATTGTATTCACATTCTCTTCTTTTTAAATTGGGTATTATTCTCCTTGAATTAATAGAGATGGAGAAAATACATTGCTCCTTCAGATTAAATAAACTCAGTATACAGACTTTGGCTGTTGAATAGGGAAGGTTTGTGTCAATCCCTTTTTGGCAGTCTGATCTCCCACCCCTCCTGGATTTGTCTGCTCTATAGTGAAGTAATTCAATAACTTGTATCCTTCCGGTAGCAATGGCCTGACCGCTTAATGCTTGCTATGGTTCTTTGTTTCATGCTACTCATAAATGTGGTTTAAGCACAAAGAATTTCCCACATCCCAAAACAAACAGCGATTCTGGAAATGTCACAGTACTTTTATTGTACCGGAAATAGACTGAAATATTTCGTAGTGCACTCTAGAAACTTTCTTCCGGCATTCAAGGAGAAAAAAAAGTTTTTCCCTGTGAAATAATTATGTTAACGCTCTGAAGAAGCAACACTGTATAAATTCAGGTTCATGGAAGCCTAATAGCTTGTTTTGTTTGTAGGAGAAATATCATTTTAAATTGTTTTGCATTTTTGGTGCTACCTTCTGAGATAACTAAGCTAGGTTTAAAGTGTCAACAGGCCTCCCTCCACACATCTGTTTTGATTTGATATTACCCCATTCTGATTTATAAAAAAACTAAATAACAGAGTATGGGAGTTTTAGCACCACATTGCAAAAAAGGATATTCACTAAGTAGATCAAATTTGTTTCTTCTGATGAAAACTTCTCCCAAATGGAGAAATTACAATTCTATACCAAAATTCTGTCCATAACCCCCCAAAAGCAAAATAATTGGACTTTAGTAACAGGTAAAAATTCAAATTATATTTCATTTCCATCTCAATTATCTTAATTAAATTTTTAATCCAAAATTTCATTAAGATTTGATAGATGTGATTCTAAATATTTAGAAAAAAACACAATATGTAGGAAAACAAAATAAAAACACAAGATTATCAATGTCCTCCAAAGGACTTTTTGAGAATGGAAAAGGGCTAGTTAGGCATGAATATTAGCTCATGAGACCAAGAATAATAAGACTTTCAGGAAAGTCAGGTGATAAAATTATTCCAGCCTGGAGGCAGACTCACCTAGAAATCGAGGACCTAGAAAAAGGCTAAGTGCCCTTGACAACAGGATAAAGGTAATATGTGAATAAGGCTAATGGACCTTGAGCAATTTCTTCAAAACCTTGTTTTCTATGTCCCATGATACATTCTTTCTGGAAAAGCACGTTTATTCAAATGAAAGTGGAATTTCCTACCTAGTCTAATGTACCACCTTTTATTGAAATCCAACCTATTAGTACATAGGAAATGAAATCGCATCTATTCTGCAATAAGAAAATTGTGTATAAGTTTATCAGTGATCAAAAATTGATATTCATTTATTATTTAATATTATTGTTATTTCATATATTATTAAATACAGAATAAATGCAAGCAAGCACAACATTTTGGTACAGGTTAAAAAGCAGAGAAAATGTTAGCAGTGTGATGATTTTCCCCCTTTTTTGAATCTAACAATATGCCCAACTTTAAAATGTAAAGGAAATTTTAGCATGGTCCTGGAATGATGACCTAAAAAGTTCAGAGAATAAACTGGTAAGAAACTGGGTGTCAACAGAAGCATTTTACTTGCCCAACCAATTGTATTCTTTTTTTTTAATCCATGTTTCCACCTTGATTTTAGAAGGAGGGAACAATGATAGGGATGCCCCTAAAAAAGGTGAGAAAGAAGATTCATAGCAGTGTTTTTCAAAATGCACAGAGTAAAATAGAAACATTGAGGAGCAGATAACAGACAAGAAGGAGTTTTGAAATTAAGTTGAAATACTTAAAAAAAAAAAAACCTAAGCTGTACATCAAAAATTCATAATTTCATATATAATTACCTTTTTTTTTTGCTTCTTTCTGTATAAAAACATTAATGTTTATTGGTGCCTATAAAACTCATCTAGTGAAGAAATTGAAACTATTTCTGATCACATGAAATGGTGCTCCAAATCAGAGACTGATCAGAGAAATGCAAATTAAGACAACTCTGAGATACCACTATGCACCTCTCAGATTGGCTAGGATGACAGGAAAAGATAATGCGGAATGTTGGAGGGGATGTGGGAAAACAGAGACACTGATACATTGTTGGTGGAATTGTGAACACATCCAGCCTTTCTGGAGAGCAATTTGGAACTATGCTCAAAAAGTTATCAAACTGTGCATACCTTTTGATCCAGCAGTGTTACTACTAGGCTTATATCCCAAAAAGATCTTAAATGAGGAAAAGGGACCTACATGTGCCAAAATGTTTGTGGCAGCCCTGTTTGTAGTGGCCAGAAACTGGAAATTGAGTAGATGTCCATTAACTGGAAAATGGCTGAAGAAGTTGGGGTATATGAATGTTATGGAATATTAATGTTCTGTAAGAAATGATCGGCAGGATGATTTCAGAAAGGCCTGGAGAGATTTACATGAACTGATGCTGAGTGAAATGAGCAGAACCTGGAGATCATTATACACGGCAACAACAAGACTATACAAAAATCAATTCTGAAGGATGTGTCTCTCTTCAACAATGAAATGATTCAAACCAGTTCCAATTGTTAGTAATAAAGAGAGTCAGCTACACCCAGAGACAGATCTGTAGAAAATGAGTGTGGACCACAACATAGCATCTCCACTCTTTCTGTTATTGTTTGCTTGCATTTTTGTTTTCCTTCTCAGGTTTTTTTCTTTCTTTCTAGATCCGATTTTTCTTGTGTAGCAAGATAACTGTATAAATATGTGTACATATATTAGATTTAACATATACTTTAACATATTTAATACGTATCGGACTACCTGCCATCTAGGGGAGAGGGTGAGGGAAAGGAGGGGGAAAATTGGAACAGAAGGTTTTGCAATTGTCAGTGCTGAAAAATTACCCATGTATGTATCTTGTAAATAAAAAGCTATAATTTAAAAAAATAATATTGCACATTTCCTTGTATCTTTTTCCTCTACAATGTTTTTGCAAAAGAATTTCTTAAATTGGTGTCTATTATCCTATTATCCAGAAGCCATTGCCTCCCCTCAAGTGGGCAATCCCTTCTTTAAAACAAACAAACAAACAAACAACCTGGAGGCAATTTCAAATGCCTATGATTCAGATAAATTATAATAGACAAATCCAATCTTTCACCCCTTGCTTCCTACTGGTATATGCTTTGTGGTAGATACTACTAAGCAGACCATTATGTCCATTATTGTACTACAAATGCCTGTTCAAAGGAAAATGCCCCATAGCCTCTGTACTCAGCCTTAATATTCATTTGTTTTTATGTTTACTAGTCATGTTCCAACCAATTGTATAACTGTGGCCCTAAATCTCTCCCTCCACACTTGTCTGTGTCAAGCCATTCATAGTCTGTGAATGTAAATTCATTTAGATCCAATGATCTGGGCCCTAAATCCTCCATCTCCATACTTCCTTGCTTTGACTCTCATTCACTTTCCATTTTCATTTAAATGCACACTCAAAGTACCCTCTCACTAACTATTGCCTCTCTTTCCATAATATCACACCAACAAACACCTGTGCTGACTTTTCACATCTACAAAACCTTATCTGACAGCATCCTGCCTATTGTTTCTAATACTCTCTTGCAGAATAGCCATCACATGTTTCTCTTTAAAATTTCCCCTTGGTCCTAAATGCATATGGAAAGAAAGCCTTCACATGGAAGGGTATGTAAGATGCCCTTTTTTCTTTCTTACTTTTGCAGCATTCCTAGGTCTTTCCATGTCTCTGGTTAGAGAAGAGATCAAGTCTTTTTTGTCCAAAGTGACTTCTGAAATGTTTTGACTTAGAAACTAATTAGTTTTGGTTAACTTTTTTTCCCCCTGAGGGAATTGCCTCAGGGTCCCACAGCTAGGGAGTGTTATACGTCTGAGATCAAATTTGAACTCAGTACTCTATCCACTGCACCATCTAATTCGCCCAATTTTGGTTAACTTTTTAAATAAAATGGTGTTGTTGTATACACCAAAATTAGATCAGAGTGTACATGATTTAGATATAAAGGATGATAGCATAAATGAATTATGAGAGCAACAAATTACAACAATAGTTTATTTGTTAGATTCATGGAAAAGGGAATAATTTATAACAAAGGCTACAAAATGCAAATGTATAATTTTATTATATTAAATAAAAAAGGTTTTGAACAAATAAAATAAAAGTAACTAAGAGTAGAAGGAAAGTGCAAAGGTGGGGAACAATTTTTACAGCAAATGTCTCTGATAAGATACTTCATTTCTCAAATATAGAGAGAATTGAGTCAAATTCATAAGAATACAAGTCATAATCCCATTTGATATACAGTCAAAGGATATGACTAAGCAGTTTTCAGGTGAAAAAAAATCAAAGCTATCTCTAGTCATATGAAAAAATGGTCTAATTCACTATTGATTAAAGAAATGAAAATTAAAATAACTCTCAGGTACTCCCTCACCCTTATCAGATTGGCTAATATCACAGAAAAGGAAAATGATAAAGATTAGGAGAGGTTTGGGGAAATTGGGGCATGAATACACTGTTGGTAGAGTTGTGAATTGATCCAATCATTCTGGTGAGGATTTGGGGACTAGGACCAAAGGGCAATCAAACTGTGCACACCATTGATCCTGCAATACTATTACTAGATCTATATTCCAAAGAGACTTTTTTTAAGGGGGGGAAATTTTTATAGCAGTTCTTTTTGTGATGGCAAAGAATTGGAAACTGAAAGGATGATCATCAGTTGGAGAATGACTGAACAAGCTGTGATATATAACTGTGATGGGGTACGTTGGGTGATAAGAAATGATAAGCAGATAGATTTCAGAAAAATCTGGACTTATGTGAGGAGAACATAGTACACAGTAACAATAATATGATTCAACTTATCTCTTCTCAGCAATACAATTATCCAAGACAATTCCAAAAGACTTGTGATGGAAAATGCTATCCACATTCTCAGAAAGAACTGATGGAATGTGAATGCAAATCAAAGCATACTAGTTTCACTTTTTTATGTTCTTTGTTTTTTTTTTTTTTTCAGTTCTTCAGTTTCTTCTTTCACAACATGACTAATATGGAAATATGTTTTACATGCTTGCACATATATAGCCTATATCAAATTGGGTGGGAGGGGAAAAAATTTGAAATAAAAAGTTTTATTTTAAAAAAAAAAAAGAATGCTCTGAATTGATGCTAAGTGAAATGAGCAGAATCAGGAGATCATTGTACATGGCAACAAGAAGACTATACAATGATCAATTCTGATGGTCGTGGTTCTCTTCAACAATGAATTGATTCAGACCAGTTTCAAATGTTCAGTAATGAAGAGAGCCATCTACGTCCAGGGAGAGGATTGTGGGAACTGAGTGTGGACTATAACATAGCATTTTTACTCTTTGTGATGTTGTTTGCTTGCATATTTGTTTTCCTTCTCAGGTTTTTTTTTCTTTTTAAATTTTTTTTTGTGCAGCAAGATAACTATATGAATATATATACATATATATTGGATTTAACATATATTTTAACATATATTGGAATACCTGCCATCTAGAGGAGGGGGTGAGGGGAAGGAGGAGAAAATTCAGAACAGAAGGTTTTACAAGGGTCAGTGTTGAATCCATGCATATGTTTTATAAATAAAACGCTATAATAAAAAAAATTCAAAATTGTTATTATATGTAATTGGAAAAATAAAATATTATATAAAATTTAAAAATGAAGTATTTTTAACAAAAATAAACAAACAGTTTATTTTCTTTTTCTCACAATCAATATATTTAAGTAGATTGGTTTAGAGCTCTTATATAAGATAGTAATTAAAATGAAGAGATATCTTTTCTTCTAATCTGGTACTGAGTTTTTTTTAACCTTCATTTATATGTCAAAATATTATGATCTTTGATTATCCCCTAGAACAGAGATTTTTATATAAATGATATTTTACTTTTTCCAATTACATGTAAAGATAATTTTTAATAAGATTTTGAGTTCCATTTTTTTTCCTCTTTCCTTCCCCTAGACACAAGTAATCTGAAATAGGTGTTATACATGTGCAAATATATAAAACATATTTCTACATTAGTCATGTTATGAAAAAGGAAATAGAAAAAAGGAAACAAATAAAACAAAAAAATAAAAATATTATATGTTGATCTGCATTCAGACTCCATCAGTTCTTTCTCTGGATATAGATAGCATTTTTCATCAGGAGTGTTTTAGAATTGTCTTGATCATTGTATTGCTGAGAAGAGCTACATCTTCTAGTTGATCATCACACAATATTGTGTACAATGTTCTCCTGTTTTTTCTCACTTCATTCTGCATCAGTTCATGTAAGTCTTTTCAGGTTTTTCTGAAATCAATTTGTTCATCATTTCTTATAGAACCATTGTATCTCATTGCAGTTATATATACAGCTTGTTCAGTCACTCTTCAATTGATGGGTATCCTGTCACTGTCCAGTGCTTTGTTATCATAAAAAGATTGCTATAAATATTTTTGTAAATGTGAGTCCTTTCCCCCCTTTTTATGATCTCTTTGGGATACAGACCTACTAGTAGTATTTCTGGAGTAAGAGTATATACAAATTGATTGCCCTTTGGTCATAGTTCCAAATTGCTCTCTGGAATGGTTGGATTGGTTCCCAATTTCACCAACAGTATATTAGTGATTAAATAGTTGTTTTTTTCACATGACTGTAGATAGCTTCAATTTCTTCATCTGAAAACTGCTTGTTCATAGCCTTTGATCATTTATCAACTGGAGAATGAATTGTATTCTTATAAATTTGACTCTGTTCTTTATATATTTAAGAACTGAAGCTTTTTATCAGAGACATTTGCTGTAAAAATTGTTTCCCAGATTTCCTTCTAATCTTAATTATGTTGATTTTATTTGTGCAAAATCTTTTTAATTTAATATAATAAAAATTATTCATTTTTTCATTTTGTAATGCTCTTTATTCTTGTTTGATCATAAATTCTCCCATTCTCCATAGAACTGAAAGAGCAGGAAGTCTTAATTGCAAATCATATAACCTCTCAGTTCCCCAAACAGCTATCTAAAATTATAAGCTACAGATAATTTGCTGAACCACAAGGAAGAAAAAGTGGTATCACAAGAGGATTTTGCCATATTGATACAATTGCAAATCTGGACTGATAATCTGGCAAAGCCTATGGATGCCTTTTCAGAATGTTTTAAATGCATAAAAAACACATATTAGTACAAAGGAAATCAATTACATATATTGAAATAGTTATTTTTTTAATTTTAAAGTTTACAGATATCCTGTTAAGAATCCCTGACCTAGAGAAGGAAAAACTCAGATGATATTATTTTTAAAAAATTACTGCTGATCTCTGACACAGAGATAGCATTGATTAGACTTTTGCTATTCTCCATACCTTAGATCTCAGAGAGTTTGTTGTAAAGGATGATGCACAAATTCCTTCAGGAACACTAATCAATACAGGAGAAACAAAACATAGCCTCAAGTTATGCTTTTCAGAATCCCTGAAGAAAACTTAGATTTGGAAATATTGTTTAACTATGATATTGAACACAATAATGTCACTGCATTGATAACACATCTGAAAATTAATGTGCAATATCCTGAACTATTCTATGATTGAGAAATACTACTTTTAAAAATTACTTAAATCCCTAAGAAGAGGTTATATTAACGACCCTCACTAGAAAAACTAATTAAATTAAGACTACCTATTGTTCAAATTGTGATGTGAAGTTAGATTAGCAGCCCATTGAGTTAATTCATCAATATATTTATCTTTGACAGGCAATACAGATGGATAACAGATTCACTAAGAGTTAAATAAGAGGTTTGACAACTGTGCAGTGCTCTCAATAATCTCAAGCTTTTTGTTTACATAAATATCCATCTTATGACCTGTATGTGCCAAAATGTTTGTAGCAGCCCTGTTTGTAATGGCTAGAAACTGGAAATTGAATGGATGCCCATCAATTGGAGAATGGCTGGGTAAATTGTGGTATACGAATGTTATGGAATATTATTGTTCTGTAAGAAATGACCAGCAAGATGAATACAGAGAGGCTTGGAGAGACTTACATGAACTGATGCTAAGTGAAATGAGCAGAACCAGAAGATCATTATACACTTCAATAATGATATTGTATGAGGATGTATTCTGATGGAAGTGGATCTCTTTGACAAAGAGACTTAACTGAGTTTCAATTGATAAATGATGGACAGAAGCAGCTACACCCAAAGAAAGAACACTGTGAAACAAATGTGAACTATTTGCATTTTTGTTTTTCTTCCCAGGTTATTTTTACCTTCTGAATCCAATTCTCCCTATGCAACAAGAGAACTGTTCGGTTCTGCAAACATATATTGTATCTAGGATATACTGCAACATATCTAACATATATAGGACTGCTTGCCATCTAGGGGAGTGGGTGGAGGGAGGGAGGGGAAAAATCGGAACAGAAGTGAGTGCAAGGGATAATGTTGTAAAAAAATAGCATGGCATGGATTCTGTCAATATAAAGTTATTATAAAATAAAATAAAATAAAATATTTTTTAAAAATATCCATCTTATGAACACTATTATTATTCTACTTATACGACTGCAAATCACATAGCATCACTATCTAAGAAGAATCAAAATTATAGATAACCTAAAAGGCAATAGAAATGGTGAGTCAAACACATACACGTGGTGGAAAAGTTGTATAAATCAAAGACCAAAGAGATTCCTGAGAAAATAAAAGTTGTATAAAATAAAATGAAAAGTAAAATAAAGTTGTGTAAAAAGTTTGCCTTTCTAGCTCCTTAGATTGGAGATCCCCTCAATTCTCGCAGTAAAGAGAATAAGAACATCTACAGAAGAAAACACACATAATTCTAATTATAGATTTAAAACTGGAGGGGACCTTAGAGATCATTTATTATCATCTCTATACTGACAATTTGCAAATCTTTCTATGCTGCCCTAATTTCTCTGCTAGCCAATATTATATATTTGACTTCCTTTCAGAAATCCCAAACTAACTGTCTAGGAGACATGTTTAAGATTTCTTAAACACGTCTAAAACTGAAATCATTATCTCCCTGCCCTCGCAAGACCTCTCCTCTGAGAATTTTCCTATTACTGTTGAGGATACCACTGTCCTCCCAATCTTCAGGTTTCACATTAAATATTATTCTCAACTCCTCACTTTATCACTTGTTATATCTCTTCTCCAAAAGTACTATTACCCTGATGTAGGTCCTTATCTCCTCCCACTTTCCTTAATGGATTTGCCTGCTTTAAGTCTCTTTCTACTCCAATCAATCCTGTAATGCTCTCCTTCATTTCTTTTTCATGGCTTCCTTCAAATCCCAACTAAAATCCTATCTTCCGAAGCCTTTCTCAAACATTTTAAGGCTTCCTATGTTAATTATGTCTCATTTATGCTGTATATGGTTTATTTATTTATGTGTGTGTGTGTCTATTGTCTATTGTCTCCATCAGATTAGAAGAGCTTTCTTTTGGCTCTTTTTATATTTTAGCACTTAGTATTGTGTGCCTGACACATAATGGTATTTAATACGTACTTATTGATTGACAAACTGAACCCATTTCTTGCCATCAAACTTGGTGATTTTAGTATTTATGTTAACAATCCTTCTCACTTGACCAAATAATTCCTCAACTTCCAAATTCTTCTCCCACCCATTTCAGTCATACTCCAATACAGTAACACTTCAGTTTACACTCTCTCTCTAAGTGCTATCATCTCTAGAATTTAAAACTTTGGAATTCTGTTCTTTAACTAAAATCTCTCATTTCTCATACTCATACGCACAGTTAGCCTAGTCTTTTCCCTAATAATAACTTTTGGTCCTTTGTCCCATTCCCATTCTCCCAGGCTATGTTCTTTATTATGATTTTACATGTCTCCATACCCAAAATTGAACCTGTGACCTACCTACTATAATTCATGAATTATAAGCTGAACTGAATCCTTGCTGCTACTCAATAATGCTACTTATACTATCCTTACTGACTTATTTAATTCCCCAAAGCAACAGTTTAAACCTCCCTCTTTTGCCATCAACCACACTTCAAGTAAATCCCTTAGGATTACCCTCTACCTTTCCTCTGATCAAAGAGGTATCCTTATTCTTCATTTAAACTAAAGCACATAATCTCATTCTCTCTCACTTTTTCCAGGACCTTGATTCAGAAGGTACTATAAATATGCTTTCCCATATATCTACAAAAACACTTAGAGCTTTCTATTCCAAATCATCCTCATCCTTATCTTCCTCAGTAATTAGAATTCATACAGTCCTTAAAGTTAGCAAAAAAAAAAAAAACCTATTATTCATTTTGATTCTCAGAACAATTTTCAGTCATTTTTCAGTAATATCTGATTATTTGTGACTCCATCTGGGGTTTTCTTGGCAAGAATACTGCAGTAGGTTGCCATTCCCTTCTTCAGCTCATTTTACAGATGAGGAACTGAGGCAAACAGGATAAAGTGATGTGCCCATGGTCACATAGTAAGTATATGTGAGGTTGGATTTGAATTCAGAAGCATAAGTCTTCCTTATTCCAAACCTGGCAGTCTATCCAGCTGCCTCTATGATCCTATGTGCTATTATTAGTCTTATTTTACATAGGAGGAAACTAAGACTGAGAGAGATTAAGTGGCTTGCTGTAGAAAGCAATAAATATGAGGAATTCTGAGAAACATGAGAAGACTCATACGAACAGATACAGAAAAGTAAGCAGTGCCAGGAAAACAAGATATACAAAAACTACAAACTATAGAGAAATAATACTAAAATAAAGATAAATTCTTTGAAATTCACTGGCACTTAATAGACAATAAATGATGGTTGACCAATTGCTTGATAATTACTATCTTGGCCCAAGAAAAGAGATAAGGAAATATACTTTTCTCCTTTTGTTAGAAAAGAGAAGAAATAAAATGCAGAATATTGCATATGCTGTCATTCAACAATAAAAACTATTACTATGAATTTATTTCTTATATGCAAGGTGCTGGGAATACAGAGACAAAAATAAAACAATTTCCTTTTAGAGATATTTGCTGTGTCATAGACTCAGCTATATTCAATTACAAGGAAAGACATTGTGGTGGTGGTAGTGGTGATAATTGGAAATGCCTATGATGTAAAAAGAAAAGTCATAAAGTTCAACTTAAATGAAAAAAAGGTGGTGGAAAAGCTAAGAGTTTTGAATCAAACTGAGAAAATTAGAAGAGTAAGGAAAGTACATTTGATCTAAGTTCTTTATAATTCTGCAGAGAGTTACTATCAGCAGGTGGCACTCTTCCCTCTGAGTGTATGACTACAACATTAAAGACTTTCAAAGTTAATACATATAAAGTTAAAGGAAATAAATAGTTATCACAGATATTTTCCAAGTACATCAAATGAAAATGGAAGAAATGTGTAAAGGAGAAACAAAGAGTGCTAAAAACAAGCCTGAGGGTTCTCTGTAATTATAATATTTCTTGTTTCATGGTTCTAGGATCACTGCATAAATATTCCCCTTGGTGTCAAGGAAAAATCTGTAGGAAATCAGTAAGTACAATGTTTATCAAAGAGAGTTATTAATTTTTTTATAGCATGTTTCAGCTTACACACACTAATACATTTAAAAGTCATCTTAGACTCTCCCCCTCTCACATGAAGTTTTCCTATTTAATTTGGCCAATTTTCCTCCAAAAATGATATTAAAACAGTTATTAAAACTAACTGGTTTTAGTTAGTCCAGCATTGCATACAGAAACTAAACATACCATTGCAATCTTTAACCAAAAAAGCTGGCTTATAGACAATGTGAGGGTACAAAAAGGGTGAAAGGAGAGAGGAAGCCACCAGGTGGCTGGGGTTGAGGAAATAGGGAGCAGTGAGGATATACTAAGGAGGAACAATATGACATAGTATCTGTGTTTTAATTTTGAACCCCAACGTCAAATTGTTGATAAAGGCCCTGCATTTATTATGAAATACATAGGATCAGAGATTCAGGCCTGTAAGGAAATGTAGAGGTCATCCAATCCAACCCCCTCATTTTAAAACTGGGAAATTCAGGCACAATGATATGACCTATCCAAGGTCCCATAGATAAAATAAGTGAAGAGCCAGAATTAGAATACGGGTCCTCTGCTTCCAAATCCAGTGACCTTTCCATTGAACCATCTTCAGCAGCATAATATAGCAGAGAAATTATGTCCTGGTTTTGCCACTTACTAACTAGATGTTTTGAGGTGAGAACTTTTATTTCTGGAGCCTCAGTTTCCTCATTTTTAAAATGGGAGGACTGGCTTCTGTGCCTCCTCCAGTTCTGACATTCTGTAATCCCTTTTGTAAGGGCTTTTAAAATTTTAAATATGTGATCACAAAAGACTTACAAGATGACAGCAGTATATGAAAACATATCTGGAAAATTTAAGCAACCTTATTGTAAAATGGATGGGTCTCCTGTGTTTTGATTTATTCCATTCATAATCACTCTGGGTCTAAAGTAACACCTTGGTGATCTTACATCTCATTTTCATCTTGCTCATGACTATTGTTAATTGCCTTACCATAAAGCAATGCTTTTCTCTGAAATCAGCTTCCCATTCACATCACCCATATTTCTCAATATTTGCTTCTATTAATAAATAAATATAGGCTTGAAAGATTTCCTTGTTTCGTGTACCTTTCTTTCTTCACTATCATATATATCATTAGTTTTGCCTTTTCACTGAGGGGGAAACACACAATGGTTTTGGTAAATCATCCTAATCTGTATTTATAGTATCTCACTTTACTTAATGCTATTTTCAATTCTTACAGCTGACTAACTGAATTGTCTGAATGAATCTTATGGACAGGGTTCTTGCCAAACTGGTTGTTAAATCTTAAATTTTGTGGCAGTTCCAAGATTGGAGGAGGGGGTAAGGAAGGAAGGGCAAACATTCTCTCAGGATGACAAAATGATAAATTTTCCATATTATTATGTACTGCTACTTCATATTGATGCAATGCCTTTGTCTAAGGCTCTCAAGATCCTTTTTTTCCTTTTTTCTTTTCTTTTTTTAACAAAATTCTTTGTTAACTTCTTAAAATTCTTCTTAAAACTTCCAGGAATGGGTATTTCACCCCTAACATTTTACTCATAAAGAATTAAGGTATAGACAAAGAATAAATGATTTCCCTGAAGACATGACTCAGTGTTGCAATTCAGTCTCCTGAGAACTAGTAGATATTGCATGTAAGTAAAACTGGTAGATTTTCCTGCTACATGGAGAAGTTTCATATTCATATAAAAAAGAGTAAATTTTTACAATATACGAAAGAAACTGATATCATTAAAAGTACTCAATCACTTAATCATAAAAATTAGGAACAATCCACAAGGAAAATGACCAAAATAAAACAAGACTAACATTTAGTTTATAAAGGTTTGCTACAAACTGTATGTACTTGTCAAAGTATATAGATAACTATAGAATAGAGAAATGATTTTTTTAAAAAATCCTCAAAACCTTGCAGCTTAACTGGGAAGACAAACCATGCTCCTATTAAATATATGGGAACAGTGAAAAGTACTATATATATATAGTACTTTTCACTGTTATATATATATGAAGCCCACCATTCATCTTATCACAATAAGCAACAGATCTCAACTCTACCATCTACTTGGAAACAGAGAAGATGAGAAATGTCCAATCTTTCCTTTTTCCTAAGGCTGCCCTTAGATTTTCTCTAACTTCAAGATTGATTAGGATTATGAATGCATGAAACCCAGAGGAAAAGAATTTTGTAGAAGAATTTGTTGCTTATCCTTTGTTCTCAAAGACAGCCATGAAAGGAGGGCTGTGCAAGGTCACCTGCCTCATTTTCTCCTCCAGAGTCATCTGGTTTTGGTGATTAGATATAGATCAGGATGACTGGAGATGGTCCTGGATATGCTGAGAGACCTTGGCCTGTTTAACTTAAGGTTTTTAATATGTCGCAGTGTTTAAGCCTAAACAATCACCCCCCCCCAAAAAAAAAAAAAAAAGAAGTCAATCTGGTCGGAAAAGACCCTCAGGATTTCTGGCCAAAACAGAAAAAATATTTGCTTTTTACATGTATTCTGAGCAATTGGGGTTCAATTGATGAGGTTTGAATGACCTCAATTCCTGGTGGTCATGAGGTTAGTGGCAATTAGAAAGTTGTTTAAAATCCCCTTTAATCAGCCGCAGGTTTAAAAGTGAAAGAATTCACTTATTCCAGAATTATTAGTTGCAACATGAAAGTTTATTGTTGGATAGAAACCAGTTTGCCAAGGGACTGACTTCTATAGTGGCAAAGACCTATTAGGGAAATGGAATTTGATGCTGAGAAAGTTTTCTCAGCAGGCAGAAGGGTCCTAGCAGCTGAGCAAGCTACCTTGGGCCATCTGCAAAGAGCTTAGTTGAGGGAAATTGTTATATTGGGTATCTTGGTCCCGAGCTGATCAGACCAGGATTCCTCAACTGAATGAGAATTTAGAATTTCTATGGGAGTTGA
The DNA here is from genome assembly GCF_016432865.1 of Antechinus flavipes. NCBI lineage: Eukaryota > Metazoa > Chordata > Mammalia > Dasyuromorphia > Dasyuridae > Antechinus > Antechinus flavipes. Next base: position 148,606,281 of record NC_067400.1, on the reverse strand, counting down.
TTTTCCCCTGAATAGTATTACTTCTCTTATCCTGGGAGGATGAGCTCTGTCTCTAGACTTCTTGGAGCCTTGGGAGATCCTGATCTCTGAGATCAGAAAAGGGGACACAATCTCTAAGAGTGATAATCTTAAATGGACACAGTTTAATCTTAAAGGAAACAGTTTCCCTCCCTCTTCACAATCACCAACTGGAGTTTGGCCTGGAACATTTTGCTGGTCAATCAAGGAGAACCAGAGTGATTTAGGTTTAAGACAGGTTCTGTGAACAAGATATCTTTTGACATTTCAGTGATTAAAATTTACATTCCTTTGGGCAGGGCACTTACAGAAATGGAAAAGAAAGAAGAAAAAGAAAGGAGGCAAGCAAACAAGAAAGAAAGAAACACCTGTGTTGCTCATCCTCGGTGGGACAGTTCCCTCTCCTAATCACGGAAGCTATCATTGGTCTTTGTTCTTGAAGAAGATCATGACTACAGGGAGGTGACAGCCTGACATGCAAGTGAATTGAATTAAAGTCAGTGAAGGTTTCTGCAAACAAACAAAAGAAGTGGCAAAAAGGTGTGGACTTGTGTTGGTGGAGGGAGTTTCTTTATCTGGGCGTTCTCTACATCAAGAAAATCCGAGTCCTGTCCCTCTATTCCTTACAATTTCTGTCCAAGCACAAACTTTCCCTAAGATGTGAACACACACACACTAACATTAAACCAAACATGGTGAACATTCAAATGGTTTTGTGACAGCATTGATGTAGTTGTACCTTCTAAGCCTACCCGTCCTATATCAGTCACTCTTGTCCATGTCCTTGCACAATTGACTACAGAAAATCTGCTTGATATATTGAAGCCCTTTCTGACTTTCTGGGGACAATAATGATTGTCATGAAGTAGGTGACTTTCTACCTGTTACCCCCCAATCTTGCCATATGATCATACACATGGACCAATTTAACAGTGTTTCCAGTCCATCAACATGTCAGATATAATTTTCATCTACTTAGTTTTTCGATAGTAGATATTTAGATCAATTTCTTTCACATTATTAATGGATTTATTCTGGGGCTTAGTGTGATGAATAGCAGAATTTGGAAAACATTAGCAGTGGAAAGGAATCCTTTTCTTTGGATTTGTAACTGATCATCTGTGTCTCAATCAAGTCAAATGAATGGCAGCAACAGATAATATTTACATGGTACTTTAAACAAAGCATTTATTTGACAATTATAATCTCATTTTATTCTTAAAATAACCCTGAGAAACAGGGGTTATTATTATCCCCCTTTTACAGATGAAGAATCTAAGACAGCAGAGCCACTAAATGTCTGAGCAAAAATAGGAACTCAGGTCTTCCAGACTGCAGGTCCAGTGTTCTATTCACTGTTAACTAGCAATTATTAAGTGAACACTGGATATACGAAGACAGACTAAAAAAAAAACAGTCTCTATCTTAAAATAGCTCATGGTCTAATGGGAGAAACAAGATGTAAGTAGCAATGTACGACCAACATTTATGTAAATATGACATGTAATTTTGAGATGATAACAGAGGGAAAGCACCAAAATAAAGGGGAATCAGTAAGTCTTTTTTAATAGAAAGTGGAATTTTGGGTGAGACTTAAGGAAGTCCTCTGTTTTCCTTAGTCCTTCCTCAAGTCCCTGTAGGTTTCAGGGTAAACCTATATCCCATTTGTTATCCTACGACCTTGTCACGTGACAAGCATGCCTTTTTTCCAGTCATATATATGTGATGTCATCCTTTATATTGCTTTGCTTTCAATTCTTCATTAGTATTATATTGCAGCCTCCTGTATATGTCATTGCCCTTTTGGGTGATCTTAATCTTTAATTCTTTGGAGACTGTGGCAATTCTCTGATTGGCAACCACAGATCTTCACCAAAAGAATACTCTTGTTAATCATGGCTGAAATATGGTATTAACCATTTAATTAAAATACAAGTTGTAATCCTTGAGATTGTTTAAGCTTTTTAGGAGTGCCAAAGCCATAAAATTGTTAGCTTTGATAAACCACCAATATTTCCTCTAAAATAAACAAAATATCTGCTTATTACTTATTTTTATGCACATGTGTAGATATGTTCTATAAACTCACAGTTTAGATGAGGAGCAATCACCAGTTCTATTCCTTCTGGACCTCCTAAGAATTTCCAGGCTTATTCTCCAATTGATAAATGGTCAAAGGACCATTTTGTCTCTACTATGTCCACATTCTCATCTGACCTGATGCTATAAAAACCCTTGGACTTAGCCATTACCTTTGAAAGTTGCATCTTGGGTTTTCTTTTCTGAAATAGAAGCCTATGTTATTTTAGGTATTGTCTCTCTATATTAAATTGTGAGTTCCTGGTGAATAGGAAGCATCTCCATTTTTTTTTCTATTTGTACCCAGGCTGGCACTTATTATTGTTTATTACATTCTCTTTTTATCCACTTTCATTTATACCCTTATTGATATCTTATTTCATGTTAAAGCTCAGAAAATAATTTAAGGTTATCTTTTTGTTGTGTCTTAGGATCTTATATAATTTCATCACATGCATGGAAGGCACAAAGGTTTGCCTTTAGGGAAGTATTTCGTTTCTATTGAGGTTAAGTCTTTAAGACATAGACAGATAGACAGATTAGATAGATAAATAGATTTTTAGAGTATATCTACATATAGGTACTATTATCTACATTTTACAAATGAGGAAACTTGAGGCAGTAATTTGCCCAGTGTCACACCCTTAGAGTCTGAGAGTTGGGAACCCACACACTTAATATGTATACACACAAACACACACACACATATACATATATATTTGTATTAATTATAATTTATTTAATAAAGCATATTGCAATAGTCCCAAGTAGAACTCAGTGTCAGAGAAAGCAGCATGTCCAGTAAAGTAATATAAGAGCACCAGTCTCTCAAATGACCTGGACCAAAAAGCAAGCTTATAGGAACCTAGGAATATGAAAGAAAAGTCACCTTTCTAGATTTGTTCTCTCCAGTGGAGGGTGTCAGAGAAACTCCTTTAAACTTGGTAGTTAACCCAAAAGTCAAGAAGAAGGAGGTAGTGAAATTTTTCTTATTTCCGGTCAAGAAACAAACAATAAAAAAGAAATGTTTTGTCCTTATGAGCCTACCTGAAGAAATCATTCATAGATGTAAGACATGATGGAGAGTATATGTGATATTTTAAATGGAAGCTTTTGTAAAATGATTTCATTTATGTTTAGCTCCATGGATATCCAGCAATGAATAGTTCCTGAAACATATTAAAAATTACCTAGTATTAAAATGTTATGACTTCCCCTTTATGGGGGACAACATAATAATTGTTAGCTTTTCCAGTTTTGTGTTAATACCTTTATATAGTAATATTCTTTTGTATTACTCCCTCTATCATCAAGAGTCAGGTTTGTCAGCCAATAACTTTAATAATCTAGTGTTTGACAAACCCAAAGACCCCAGCTTTTGGGATAAGAACACATTATTTGAAAAAAATTGCTGGGAAAATTGGAAATTAGTATGGCAGAAACTAGGCATTGACCCACACTTAACACCGTATACCAAGATAAGGTCAAAATGGGTTCATGACCTAGGCACAAAGAATGAGATTGTAAATAAATTGGAAGAGCATAGATAGGATAGTTTACCTCTCAGATCTGTGGAAGGAAAGGAATTTATGACCAAAGAAGAACTAGATATCACTATTGATCACAAAATAGAAAATTTTGATTATATCAAATTGAAAAGTTTTTGTACACACAAAACTAATGCAGACAAGATTAGAAGGGAAACAATAAACTGGGAAAACATTTTTACAGTCAAAGTTTCTGATAAAGGCCTCATTTCCCAAATATATAGAGAATTGACTCTAATTTATAAGAAATCAAGCCATTCTCCAATTGATAAATGGTCAAAGGATATGAACAATTTTCAGATGATGAAATTGAAACTATTACCACTCATATGAAAGAGTGTTCCAAATCACTATTGATCAGAAAAATGCAAATTAAGACAACTCTGAGATACCACTACACACCTGTCAGATTGGCTAGAATGACAGGGAAAGATAATGCGGAATGTTGGAGGGGATGTGGGAAAACAGGGACACTGATCCATTGTTGGTGGAATTGTGAACACATCCAGCCATTCTGGAGAGCAATTTGGAACTATGCTCAAAAAGTTATCAAACTGCATACCCTTTGATCCAGCAGTGTTTCTACTGGGCTTATACCCCAAAGAGCTACTAAAGAAGGGAAAGGGACCTGTATGTGCCAAAATGTTTGTGGCAGCCCTGTTTGTAGTGGCTAGAAACTGGAAAATGAAAGGATGCCCATCAATTGGAGAATGGCTGGGTAAATTGTGGCATATGAATATTATGGAATATTATTGTTCTGTAAGGAATGACCAGCAGGATGAATACAGAGAGGACTGGCGAGACTTACATGAACTGATGCTAAGTGAAATGAGCAGAACCAGGAGATCATTATATACCTCAACAACGATACTGTATGAGGATGTATTCTGATGGGAGTGGATCTCTTTGACAAAGAGAAGATCTAACTCAATTTCAATTGATCAAAGATGGACAGAAGCAGCTACACCCAAAGAAAGAACACTGGGAAATGTTTGCTTGCATTTTTGTTTTTCTTCCCGGGTTATTTTTACCTTCTGAATCCAATTCTCCCTGTGCAACAAGAGAACTGTTCAGTTCTGCAAACATATATTATATCTAGGAGATACTGTAACCTATTTAACATGTATAGGACTGCTTGCCATCTTGGGGAGGCTTGCCTTCCTCGGGAAGGGAGGAAGGGGAAAAATCGGAACAGAAGTGAGTACAAGGGATAATGTTGTAAAAAAAATTACCCAGGCATGGGTTCTGTCAATAAAAAGTTATTTAAAAAAAAAAAAAAAGAGTCAGGTTTGTGTTTACATTGTTGAAGGCACTGATCTCCTGCCACCTACTGGCATCCCAGTAGAGTAAAGGTATACATTTTGAAACAAAACAAATTTATTAAGAATAAAATAAATTCAAATAAATAGAGAAACAGAGGAATTAGAGAATCATAGTACTTTGGTCTGGGAAGGATTCAATTCCTTTATTTTACAGATGAGCAAGATGAGGCTCAGATACAATAAATTACTTACCCAAAGATACATAAATACTAAGTAGAAGAACAATAATTCAATTCAGGTGCATGGCTTTTAGGGTGCTCAGCTATATCTTTCATTCAATTGTATAACAGTATATAGAAAATGATTTCATGTTTTCATCTAGTGTATCTTTTGGTGTATGGATTCTCATTTTATGAAGGTGAGAATGCACACATAACAGATTTGTAACTGCTAATTTTGAATTTTGGTGGAATTCCCTTTATTATTTTGGAATTCTCTTTTCTTTGAGATTTGATTCCCATTAAAACTACGACGCCAAAAAAGCCCTCTACATGGACTGGGAATCACAAAAAGACAGTCCTCTTAAAATAATGGTGTCAAATTCAAATAAAAACAAATTCCTTCAGGTCACATATTGACTTAGAAAACCACAAATTAGTATTGTCATTTATTTTGTTAAACATTTCATAATTACATTGCATAGCCAAAATCAATAGGAAGCTCAGTTGTGGAGGTGCCTGGTGGTGAAAGGAAAGTCCAGTGCCATAAAGATCAGTGATAAATAGAAGCCTGGAATGCAGGATTCATTGGAGAATACCCTGATATTGGGAAAGATTGAAGGCAAAAGGAGAAGGGACAGCAGAGGATGAGGAAGGAAGATATTGTCATGGAAGCAACAAACATGAGCTTGGACAGACTTCAGGAGACAGTGGAGGACAGAAGACCCTGAAGTGTAATGATCCATGGGGCTCAAAGAACCAGATGGAACTGAGCTAATGAACAATAAAATCAAAATGACTACTACCCCCCAAAATATTTACAGCCTTTAGTTTATAATTCAGACTTGTAAATACTTAGTTTGTGGGTCTTTATTCTCTGCTTATCTATGCATCTGAATAGGCAAATCTCACTTTGAAAAATATTTGCTTTACATAATTCTTCATTAGTATGCTTGTTTTAAAAAAAAAAAAACTCTCTTTAACAGTAATCTGACATATATAGATGGGAGGTCGGGCATTGTGTTTAATTCAGTTGTTACCAGCGGCCTTCTTGGCTTCTTCTCAAAAGAAGCCAGTTATATTCTTCAGGCAGAGTTTTGCTAGTCTGGGCTAGAACCAAAACCAACTTCAAAAACCTAAAAGTACTTAGGCTAATGAACTGCTAATAGGCACTTAAGCTGAAGATAGTGAATTAACATTGGATCCTCAAGAAGCCGGGTCTAAGTTGTTAATAGATAGTGATAATAACGGTTGTCTCTAAACAAAATCATATGTCTTCCTTTCCATGTCCTTTTCCCATTTTCCATGTGATTTTACTTGCTAATGGGTCAACATCTCTGCATTTAAATATTTTAAAGCCTGTGGAGCCAAAGTCAATCTCCCACTAAAATGGAAGCAGCTGCACTGTGGGCTAAATTATAGGATATATGTTTTTGATAAATTTGTGAAAATCATAGGAGATTATATTTAGAGCTGAATAGGTCCCTAAAGTTCAATACTCTCATTGAACAGATGGGGAAAGTAAGGCACAGAGAAAGTAAGTGACTTTTCTGAAGACAAGTAGGAAGTGACAAAGCCAGGATTATAATATAGTTTTTTCTGTCTCTAAAGCCAGTGCTTTTTCTACTGTGCCAAACTACATCTTACTCATACTGAACTATTGTCCTTTTTTTTTTTTTTTTTGCATTCTCTGAAGAATTTGAGTACATATAGATTATACAAAAGGGCAAATGAATATATCTTTCTCTCAACCTGTGAATATAAACAGTTCTCTCCTATCTTTAAAAAAAAAAAAACAAACAGCAATAACAATAACATTTTATAGGGTGTGCTTTGGATCTTCCAGGGTGAATCACTGAAATATTCACATTCCTCCCTAGGATTAGCTTTGACTTGAAGGGTGGAGGTGGTGATTGAAAATAAGACAGGTATAAGAGAGTACTAAACCCCCAGTCTTTTATTTCAGTGACAAGGTTAAACAGATACAGGGTTCTATTATTCCCCATGGAGCAATTCTGTCATCTGGAGATTGTGGCAAGACCTGCCACAATTTGAGATGACAGATTTGAGACTGCTGAAGTCTATGCAAAGGAAAACAACATACCTAATCAGACAGAAGGAGAGAAGGGGGAGAGAAAGAGAGACAGACAGACAGACAGATAGAGAGACAGAGAGAGAAAAAAAGAGAGAGAGAAAGAGAGAGAGACAGAGACAGAGACAGAGAGACAGACAGACAGACAGACAGGGAGACAGGCAGACAGAGAGACAATGAGAGACAGAGAGAGAGATCATGTTAAGATTATCTGCATCTTCAATAGACCAAAGATTTGGTAATCTTTAAATAAAACTAAAGACTTAGGGAAATAAGTATAACAGTTCTATTTATCATTTGGAAACTTATGGAGAGACAGAGATACCTAAGATAGAATGAATAAAATATTTTCTTGTGAATGATGTAAAAGAAGCAAAACTGACAATGAAATGCACATACAGGTTACAAGTACTTTGGGAGTCGAGTTTGGGATGAATGAGACATCTATGGAAATTACTAAGATTAATGTAGGGAGAAGTTGGCATGAGGTCTTTAAATCTTAGAATACAATTGTATGGGATGACCCAAGCCTGTATTTCTGACATATGGGACCACAACATTTAGCTGCTGGACTTTCCAACTTTATGGGCAGTGTTCTTACCTCCAAAACAGACTCACAAGGAGGAGTTCAGATGCTCTATGATAATTTTCCTTTATACAGCAAGATTTTGATAGGTCTATCAAAAGGGAAAGACTATGAGCATCTAAGATCAAGTGTGTGAGAAGCTACAGGAAGAGTAATTCAACAACTTGCTAGACTCAGGAAGAGGAATGGGATGATGATATCCCCAAAGGCCAGGTGATCCATGTTTGGATCTCAACAGAGAAAATAGACTAAAAACAAATTGAGGATATTCTTCAGTAGCATCTCTGTGTAATTAACTGAACTGGTTAATTGGTTAACATTTATATCTCTACCTCTAACCTTCCAACTGAGTCCCACATATGAAGATTCCTTTTTAACAGTTATTCTTGGAAAACTTTTGGTCACTTTAGATTCAATAAGTTTAAAATCAAATTCATCACCTCACCCTATACATCTTATACAATTAACTTCCTTGTGACATTCTCAGTCACTCAGGATTGAAATGCCAGAATTATCTTTGACTTCTTCCTCATACCCCCCATCCAATATTCACCAAATCCTGTTTGATTGTTCCTTTAGAATTTCTTTTGCATTCACCACTGCCATTTTATTCCCATTATCACCATGTTAGTTTAGGCCTCTATCACCTTACATTTGAATTGTTGCCAGACTCTACTATCTGATCTCTCCACCTCTGCTTTGTTCTGAAATACAAAGTAGAGTAGGAGTGTTGCAAGAGTAATGTAGTTCAGAAAAGAAAGAATTTTTTTTTTCCAGATGAGAATGTTAAGAAAGACTTCATGGAATATATTTGAACTGGACCTTTAAAAATGGGTAGGATTTCAATAGTAAAGATGGAAATGGGAAGGGAATTCAGGTAGAAAAAAAGGCATAAACAAAAGCCCAGAAGCAGGAGGTGTTGAGGGAACAGCCAGTAATCCAGTTTAGCTTGAACATAGAAAATATAAAGGAGGATCGTGGACAAAGCTTTAAAAATGTAAATGCTATGGAGTTTAGATTTTACTCACTTGTCAATAGGAAGCCACTGAAGATTTTTGAGTAGAGGAATATGATGTTATCAGATCTGTACATTAGGACATTTAATCTGGCAGTGGTTATTTACTACACTGACTTCCTTTAAATCCCAACTAATATCCATTCTTTGACAGGAAGCCTTTCCCAATTCCTATTAATTCTAGTGATTTCCCTCTTTCATTCATTTTAAAATTGCAAACCATTCAGTATCATTTGAAATTTCAAATGGCATCATAAAAAGTTAGACATGACTGAAAAACACCCGAGCAGAATTTATACTGTTTGTACATATTTACTTATTGACTTCTCCCATTAGATTATAAACTCTTGAAAGTAGAGATTGTCTTTTGTCTTTTTTTGTATCCCTAGTACTTAGCACAATTCCAGTAGGCTCTTAATAAATGTTTATTGACTGACTGATAGTCAACAGTATGTTTGAAACATGATGGTGAGCTGATTTCTGCTTTGTACTTTTATACTTAGGCAACCAGCAAGCCTTAGTTCTCTGACTCAAATAAGCCTTGAAGATATTTTTATTATCTTTTAAGCAAAAGCTAGCTTTTTGGGAGACAAATGTTGCACTTTGTGACAAAAATGTAAAAAAATTCTAAAATAATGATGAAGCACTAGGTTGAGAAATTCAAAACTTACAAAGACATTCTTGTAGTCAAAAGGAAATTTATTGTCCAAAATAAAGTCTAGCAAGGGAGTCTAGTGAGGTCTAGCCAGATTTACCCAGGTCTAGCCAAGGGATAGAATAAAAGGATGGCTTATATAGAAAAATTATGGAACTTTCTCAAGGTTCCTGATGCAATAGAACATATACATAAAAAGAGAATATGAAGCAAAGTTGGAGAAAGGATATGGGTCTCCGTGACCTCCAAGATAGTTGTGCTATGGGCTTTATCTGGGAAAGGAATGTTCTTATAGCTACTAGTGCAAGCTCATGATAATAACAGTTGAAAGCACATTTCTGGGGCAAAATTCAGGGGCCTGTCTTATCAATAACAGAAACTAACATTTATAAAGCATTTTAAAATTAACCAAGCACTTTATTATGTATGTTATCTCCTTTTATCCTCACAACAATTCTAGGAGATTAGTGCTATGATTATCCCCATTTTATAGATGAGGAAACTGAGGCTGATAGAGATTAAGTGACATAAACAGGATTATAAATGTCAGGAATAAATATCTGAGGCTGGATTTGAACTTCAGTTTTCCTGACTTCAGGTCAAAAACTCTAACTGCCACTCCCTCTGGCTTCTTCTAAAGAAGTGTTTTTCAAACTTTTTTGATCATGCTTCTGTATCAAACAAAAAAAATGTTAAGGATGCAAACTCTCCTCCTCCATATACGTATTTTTTCTATTTTTCACGTAAGTAATCCCTCTTTTCTCAATGCCTTTGCACTGGCTGTTCCATCTGCCTGAAGGCATTTCTTCCTCTCAGAGCTCCATCTCTTAGAACAGAACTTCTTAATTTTTTTCATTAGCAATCCAACTCCTTCTGGAATCTGAACTGAAGTGCTTCTGGCAACATTCATGTATGCACAATGCAAAGTGTGCATATTGTGTGTTCAGAATCAAGTCCCCAGTAAAGTTATTTGATGCAACATGGGTAAGTGCTGCCAGAAACACCTCAGATTCATTACGTGTTTGGTTTTGAATAAATTTTTGGTCACTGCATTCAGAAACCTTTCCCTGTTGCCAAATTTTTCATGACCCTCACATTCATCGTGGAATCATAAACCACAGTTTAAGAAGCTTTATTTTAGAAAAATCCCTCATTTCCTTTAAGGTTCTGCTTAAGCATTACTTTATACATGAAGACTTTCCTAAATCCTTGAACTCTACTCCACTCCATTATTGTTGCCCTCTTGCCCAAAATTATCTGAGTTTGTCACAAAAATTTTGTGTATATTTATTCATGTACAGATTTCAACCAGTAGAAGGTGAACTCAAGATCAAAGACTGTCATTTTTTTTCTTCTTATTTTCAGTACCTAACACTGTGTCTAGTAATAGTAGATTCTGAATAAATATTTGTTGATTACTTGATTATTTCACAGGAAGTTTAAAAAAAAAAGCTCTTATTTTTCAGGTACCCTGAGAACCTATTTTCAGGACAAAAAATCATTTTTATACTTTATTAAAGTATTTTCATCCTTTGCTTTCTCTTTACTCATTGGTCTTTGCGGCAATTGACTAAGTTCTACCAGATTTAGAGTTTTTAGAAACTCTATTGCTATATTTTTCTCCTCAGTGATTCTTGTTCCATATTTAAGTGTCTAATATCTTTCTCTTCTAATAAACATCTTTATTCCATTGCCTATCCTAGGATGTTTCTTTTTTTACCTGATTCTCTAAAATTTCCCTTTTGTATTAATTGAATTGCTTTCTTTTGTATTAAAATTTGTATTGTATTTTAGCAACTAACTTTTTAGTTAGAAAAATGCTTGATTATAGTTTAGAACATTCGTATTTCCACTCTGCCCCTATTCCTCTGTCCATTACATAAAGGAAGGAGTATTTTTAACCCCTGGAACTTGGGAGAAAAAAGAACACGCTGATAGAGATATACAGATGTTGTTCCATGATGACGCTACCTGCATATTTGTGACCATAAATACAAATGTGATTTCAAAACAATATGTAACTAGTCAGCATTGACTAAACAGACAATGTGTTCTTTAGTAGCAGTTTTTCTTCCTCTGTGGAGTTATGATTGCTGGATTCAGATTCTGAGCTCTATAACAGCACTTTTTTTTTTTCTTAAATGTAGTTATTCTCTGACTGATGGATGCCATCATTATTAGAGCACAGTCTGCTTTTCTTTTATTCTTTTGAAAATACATAGAAAATGTTTTGCAATTCTTAAAGCACTATATGAATGACCACTATTGTTATTGTAATAGTTAATTATCTTTTTTCTTCTGCTTTGTTCTTTTTCCTTCTAACTGAGGCTTAACCTGAAAGAGCAGAACTTGTAAATGGAAACATGGGCATGTGTGCATTTGATCAAACTTTCAACAACAAGAAGTATAAATTAAGTACTATAAATAATAAAATTTCACATGGACAGAGCAATTTAATGTTTTCAAAAGTACTTTATTCATAAAAGGGTCATAAAATAAGTGGCTGCAGGTATTATCACCCCATATTTTATGGATAAAGAAATTGAGGCTTTTGGAGGTTAAGGAACTTGTCCGTGACAATATAGATAATAGTTCACTAAAGTGAAGGTAACTAGGTCTAGTATTGCTTTATTTATGGTATGCTACCTCAGAGACTGGTTTTACTTGGGGGGAAAATACAATGGAGGAAATGGAAAGTTGAATCAAAATATATGATGTGCACTGCTACTCATGTAATGAATGAAATAGGCAAGATGGGTCATCTAAATATTGTAGTATGACCTTGGTAAGATTAGAATGAAGAATTTGGGCTTGTTGCAAGAAAGATGATAGAAAATCATTGTAAAATTTCAATTGAGAGGACATAATCATATAGTAGTTAGGCTTTACTAAGGTAGGAGGGGATAGGGTTCTGGAAATGAAGATTTGAATAGATAGTAAGTGTAAATAATGCAAACCACTACTTATCTAACTTAAAGGTTGTAAGGACTGAAAGAAATGAATGGAATTATGATTTGGTTAATTTATTACATTGTAAAATATTACACAACTAGTGGAGTAAATATTTTTCCATTTAAAAGCAAAGATCACAAAACTTCTGCCCATTTGAAATCTATGTGAATGTTTACATTTTAAATGAATTTCAGCATATGAAGCAACATTAAAGATCTTGTTGGAACAATAAAAAGGTCCTTTTGAGTAAGAGAGCAAGAAGATTTTGAAGGGGATAGAAAAAAAAACCTAAATCACTGTATTAAAAACAATTCATTTTCTATGTATGAATTTTTATCATTACTGAGCTAATCAGAATGTTCATTGAAAGTTAAAGAATTTTGTGAGGAGAATGCAAAGGTTGGGTTTATTTCTGGAGATATATATATATATATATATATATATATATATATATATATATATATATATATAATATATATATATATATATATTATAGAAAAGTTGCAAAGCTGCATGTCATCTTGGTCAGCTTGGATTAAATTGAATTTGGAAAAAGAAAATTAAATAAAGCACCAAAATTGTTGTTTTAAGATAAAGAAAGGATGACTGTACTTTCTTCTCATTAAAACACTAACTTTACAATAATAATAATAATAATAAAAATCTCCTACATTGGAAGAGACAGAATGGACAGAACATCAAACTAGGTGCTCTGGGATCAAGTACTGGCTCTGCTACTCAAAAGCAACAATCACTCAACTTCAATTTCTTCATTTGGAAAACATTTATTCTACCTTCTAGAGTTGTTATGAAGAAAACACAAATGTGAAACATTTTTATTTAGTATAATAGATTAAGAGCTGGAAAGATCCTTAGAGGTCATCTAAGCCAGGATTTCTTAAAGTTTTTCCGAGTGCAACGCCTTTTTGCCCAAGAAATTTTTATGTAACCCTGAGTACATAGGCATATAAAATAGTGTGCAAATTACACAGTTACTGATAATAAATAAGACTATCATGACCCCAATCACACATTCACAATCAAAACCTATAGTTTAAGAAGTTGTGATCTAAGCCCTATTTTCTAATTGCACAAATGAGGGGACTGTATATAATTCAGGAATTTAAGGAATTAACACATTCAGAATCTGAGTTGGAAGGAATTTCAGAGATCATGGACAACATATTCTTTTTTTTAAAAAAATAATATTTTATCACCCCCTCCAATTACATGTAAAAACAAATATTAACATTCTTTTTTTTTTTCAGTTTTGAGTTCCAAATTCTCTCTCTCTCTCTCCTTCTTCTTTTCCCTCCCTAGGATGTTAAAAAATCTGATATAGATTGTACATGTATATTTATATAAAACACTTCCATATTAATCATTTTGTGCAAGAAGACCCAAAAAAGAAAGAAAGTGAGGAAAGCAAGGAAGGAAGGAAGGGATAGAGAGAGGAAGAAAGGAAGGAAGGAAGAGAGAGAAGAAGGAAGGAAGAAAGGAAGGTAGGAAGGAAGGAAGGAAGGAAGAAGCAAGGAAGGGAGAGAGGAAGAAAGGGAGGGAGAGAGGAAAGAAGGAAGGGAGAGAGGAAGGAAGGAGGAAAAATAGTATGCTTCATTTTGCACTCAGAAAACCTAAATTCTTTCTTTGGAAGAGGATAATATTTTTCATTAGGAGGCCTCTGGGATTGTCTTGGATCATCACATTTCTGAAAGTAATCAAGTCTTTCAACTGACTTCATTTTTTAATCAGTTCATATAAGTCCTTCCAGTGATTTCTGAAATCACTTCTTTTAACACAATAATATTCCATTACAATCATATATCACAACTTATTCTGTTATTTCCTAGTTGATGGCTTTCCCTCAATTTCCAGTTCTTAGCAACCAAAAATAAAAGGTGTGGTTATAAATATTTTTATTCAAATAGGGTGAACATTCTTGACCAGTAATACTTTCTATATATCCTGTACAAGTGGCTACTAGGTAATATAGCCTAAGATCACATTAGTTTTTTTGACTATCTGTCATACTGTCCATTCATTTTTGAATTGACATCCACTTAAATTATCCATGCCTTTCTCATCTTGTACTCATGAAGTTGATTTTTTTCTCCAGTTATAGGATTTTATATTTATCTCTGTAAAATTTCCTCTTTACTAGATTTAAACTTTGTTTGGAAGTACTACATTACAGTGTTTGTGTGTGCAATTCTTTCTTAAAGCAGCTTGCTCTACTTTGAGCTAATTATAACTTTTGGGAAATTTTTCCTTGCCTCTAGAATTTACCTTTCTATAATTTTTCCTCTATATAATATCTCTTACATGTGAAAATACCTCTTAGATTTGACGACAGCTATCCTATCATACATTTTTCTCCATGCCAAGTTTCCTGGTTCCACTTCCTCTTCCCCAGCATAGAATGGTTCTCATATATTCTCATAATCCTGTCTTTATCCTAATTGGCCCATTCTGAATACTATCCAGTTTGTTAATATTTCTCTTAAATTGTGGTGCATAAAACTAAACATAATTGCTTTAAGTTGTCCCTGAAGTATGTGCCATGCAGTTTTTTTAAAGGCAAATATAGGACAAAATGGAATTATTTATGCTAACTCTCAACAGACATTTTTAGGTCTTAAAAATATTCTTTTAACATCTTTAATATGCTTGCTTATTGCTTCCAAATGAGAGATATTCATATGGGAGATGGAATCTTGGAGGCAAAATTGCATTAATAATCTAATCAGAACTTTTGTGCTGATTTATCCTGTGAGTTTCTGCTTATTTGGTATTTTTGCTTTGTGGCTTGCAATTCAGTCCAATTCAACAAACATTTATTGAGCACTTGTTATGTGTCAGGTACTATATGTTCTCAGGGCTAAGAAGATAAAACTGAACAGCCCTTCTCCTCTAGAAGTTCATATTCTACTGGAAGTTCCAACCACCTGCTCACCTAATTGTTGTCATTCAGAACTAATACCTGCCTGTGTAAAAATCTCTGGAGTTAGGAAGACCTGAGTTCAAATTCAGCTTCAGACACTTGGTATTTGTGCTACCCTGAGCAAATCATTTAATATCTGTCCACTTTCGTTTGTAAAATAAATAGTACCTACCTCACAGAGTTGTGGTGAAGGTCAAATGACATAATATATATAAATTGCTTAGCACATAATAAATTCTTAAGAAATACATCTTTCTACCTGGTTTCATATCTGCCCATCTTAGCTACATCTCTTTTCCTTCCTTATCTTTTTGGACTATGCTGCCCAAATAGCCCTGGGCAAGAAGGAATCAGCATACATCTCTGAGTATAGAAGCAGTGAGTAGAGCAGGGATGCTGCTGGCTGTGGGCACTTAACAGGAGGGGAGAGTCCTTCGTCTGGGTTCCAGGCTAGAGGGGAGAACTTAAAGAGGCCAGAGGCACTCTCTTCCCCCAAACCCTAAGACTAGAAGTGATTAGACTAACAAGTTCTTATTAAAAAAAAAAAAAAAAAAAAAGAACCCAACCATAGAAAGTTACTATGAGAATAGAAAAGGCTAGAGTTTGTCTCCAGAGGAGGATACTTAAGCAAGGAAAAAAAAAAGCTTCTCATGCCTCAAACAGTAATGTCAAATTGTCACCTGCTCCAAAAGAATTCATAGAAGAGTGGCAACTAAGTGGTGCAGTAGATAAAGCACCAGCCCTGAAGTCAGGAAGACCTGAGTTCAAAACCGGCTGCAGACACTTAACAAATCACAACCCTAATGCCTCAGCAAAAAATGAATTTAAAAAAAGAATTTCTAGAAGAACTTAAAAAAGAGTTTATAAATCAAATTAGAGAGATTAAGGAAATTAAAAAATAAGAACAATTTAAGAAGAACACGAAGATTATGAAAAGAAAGTCAACCAGCTAAAACAGGAAATTCAGAATGTTATGGAAGGAAATAATTTCTTGAAAATTAGAATTGGTCTACCTGTGCAACAGGAGAACTGTTCAGTTCTGCAAATATGTATTGTATCTAGGATATACTGCAACATATTTAACATATATAGGACTGCTTGCCATCTTGGGAGGGGGGAGTGGAGGGAGGGAAGGGAAAAAACGAAACATAAGCGAGTGCAAGGGATAATGTTGTAAAAAATTACCCTGGCATGGATTCTGTCAATACAAAGTTATTATTAAATAAAATAAAATTAAAATTAAAAAAAAAAGAAAATTAGAATTGGGTGGGCAAGGGGAAGCCAGCAAAGATATGAGACCAAGAAATAATAAAACAAAATATAAATAATGAAAAAATTGAAGAAAATGTGAAACATCTCTTAAGAAAAACAACTGATACTTGTAGAGGAGAAAGAAATTTGTGACCAAAGATGAACTAGAGACCATTACTGATCACAAAATAGAAAATTTTGATTATATCAAATTAAAAAGCCTTTGTACAAACAAAACTAATGCAAACAAGATTAGAAGGGAAGCAACAAACTGGGAAAACATCTTCACAGTTAAAGATTCTGATAAAGCCTCATTTCCAAAATATATAGAGAACTGACTCTAATTTATAAGAAATCAAGCCATTCTCCAATTGATAAATGGTCAAAGGATATGAACAGACAATTTTCAGATGATGAAATTGAAACTATTACCACTCATATGAAAGAGTGTTCCAAATCACTATTGATCAGAGAAATGCAAATTAAGACAACTCTGAGATACCACTACATACCTGTCAGATTGGCTAGAATGACACAAAAAAAAATAATGATGAATGTTGGAGGGGATGCGGGAAAACTGGGACACTGATGCATTGTTGGTTGAGTTGTGAACAAATCCAACCATTCTGAAGAGCAATCTGGAATTATGCCCAAAAAGTTATCAAACTGTGCATATCTTTTGATCCAGCAGTACTTACATGAACTGATGCTAAATGAAATGGGCAGAACCAGAGATCATTATATACCTCAACAACGATACTGTATGAAGATGTATTCTGATGGAAGTGGATTTCTTCAACAAAGAGACCTAACTCAGTTTCAATTGATCAATGATGGACAGAAGCAGCTACACCCAAAGAAAGAACACTGGGAAATTAATATAAACTATCTGAACTTTTGTTTTTCTTCCCAGGTTACTTTTACCTTCTGAATCCAATTCTCCCTGTGCAACAAGAGAACTGTTCAGTTCTGCATACATATATTGTATCTAGGATATACTGCAACATATTTAACATATATAGGACTGCTTGCCATCTAGGGGAGGAGGTGGAGGGAGGGAGGGGAAAAATCGGAACAGAAGTGAGTGCAAGGGATAATGTTGTAAAAAATTACCCTGGCATGGGTTCTGTCAATAAAAAGTTATTATAAAATTAAAAAAGAAAGAAAGAAAGAAAGAAAGAAAGAAAGAAAGAAAAAAGAAAGAAAGAAAAAAGAAAGAAAGAAAGAAAGAAAGAAAGAAAGAAAGAAAGAAAGACAACTGATCATGATGAATGTTGGAGGGGACATGGGAAAACTGGAACACTAATATCTTGTTGGTGGAATTGTGAACTGATCCAACCATTCTAGAGAGCAATTTGGAACTATGCCCAAAGGGCTATCAAAATGTGCATACAACTTTGATCCAGCAGTGTCTCTTCTGGGCTTATATTCCAAAGAGATCTTAACGAGGGAAAGGGACCAACATGTTCAAAAATGTTTGTGGCAGCCCTTTTTGTAGTGGCAAGAAGCTGGAAACTGAGTGGATGCCCATCAGTTAGAGAATGGTTGAGTAAGTTATGGTATATGAATGATGTAGAATATTATTGTTCTATAAGAAACGATTAGCAGTTTGATTTCAGAAAGGCCTGGAGAGACTTACATGAACTGATGCTGAGTGAAATGAGCAGGACCAAGAGATCATCGTACAATGATCAATTCTGATGGACATGGCTCTTTTCAACATTGAAATGATTCAGGCCAATTCTAAGGATCTTGTGATAAAGAGAACCATCTACATCCACAGAGAGGACTGTGGGAACTGAGTGCGTATCACAATATAGAATTTTTACTGTTTTTGTTGTTGTTTGCTTGCATTTTATTTTCATTCTCCTTTTTTTTCCTTTTTTTTTTTTAATCTGATTTTTCTTGTGGAGCAAGATAATTGCATAAATATATATGCCTGTATTGGATTTAACACATATTTTTACCATGTTTGATATATATTGGATTATATGCCATTTAGGGGAGTAGGTAAGGGGAATGGGGGAAATTAGAATACAAAATTTTGCAAGGGTCAGTGTTATATATCCATGCATATGTTTTGAAAATAAAAAAACTTAATAAAAAAAAAGATAAAACTGATCTAGAGAATAGATAAAGAAGAGTAAACAAAAATAACAGGAAGACCAGAAATCAAAAAAGAATCTTGATATAATAATATAAGAAATAAAGAAAATAGTCTTGAAGTGTTAGAACAAATGAGAAAAGTAGAAATTCAAAAATCCACTGATTATCCCTGAAAGAGATATAGTGAGGAAAACATAAAGGAATATCATAGCCAAATTCTGAAGCCCCTAGCTCACATAAAAATATTACGAGCATCAAGAAAAATTTCAAATATAGGAGAACCATAGTTAGAATCACACAAGACCGAGTAGCAACTATACTAAAATATTGCAGGTCTAAGAACACTACATATCAAAGAGACAAAGGACTGGGGTTGTGTCCAAAAATATCATACCCAGCAAAGTTAAGCATAATCCTGAATGGGAAAAAAAAGTGGATATTCAATGAATTGCCAGACTTTCAGGCTTTGTTGCAAAAAAACAAAACAAACAAACAAATAAAAACAATCCTGAACTTAATAGAAAATTCACATACAAGTTCCAAGAGAAGTATAAGGCAAAGATCAAAAATTAATTACATAGCATGTTTCATTTAAGCAAATTTTACCATCTCTGGGTACATATAATACTTTCAATATTATATCTAGTTAAATGGCAGTTGACGACAAGCTTAATTTGTATTTGGGACAATGAACAATATTCTAAACATTACCAAGTTGCTCAGAGTTGCAGAAGCCTATGTATTTTACAATAATAGTCTTTTATTAATCATTTAGGAGACTATTTCTATTGATTATATGAGGGTCTAGAAGAATTTATGTTCATAAATGATAATTAATAGGAAGTATTTATATAGTGCTTTGAGATTTGAAAAGTACTTTGCATATAGTATTCATTTGATCACATAATATAAATACATTACTGAAATAGTGTTTTATGCCTCCTCTTCAGTTATTCTGCATATCAGTGCCAGATTATTCTTCCTGAAATAACATTTAAAAGTTCACTGTTTACTACATAGAATTCCCAATCCCTCCATTTTTATCCGCCCGCATTTTTGATTTCCTATACAGGTTAATTGTACACTATTTCAAAGTCCAGTTCTTTTTGTACAGCAAAAGAACTGTATGGACATGTATATATCTATTGTATTTAACTTATACTTTAACATATTTAACATGTATTGGTCAACTTGCCATCTGGGAGAGGGGGTGGGGAGAAGAAGGGGAAAAATTGGAACAAAAGGTTTTGCAATTGTCAATGCTGAAAAATTACTCATGCTTATATCTTGTAATTAAAAAGCTATAATAATAATTTAAAAGTTCATTGTTTATAAGGTAGTTTCCAAAATTCTTAATAAAACCCTTTTCAATTTGACACTAAATAATCTCTCCAATTTTAGCTCTTGCTAGTTTCAAGAGAAACTCTGAGTTTCAGTTAATCTGATCTCCTTTCATCTGCTACCAAACTTAATGCTTCATTTTGCTTTCTGTTACCTGCCCATGCTATATCCCTATATGGAATATTATTTCTTCTTCTCTTTCAAACTCTGCTCCATCTTTTAGGTTCCATCCATTTCAGGAAACTTTCTAACTTCAGACCATAATTATATCTAGTTCTCCTGAAAGCACGTCTATACTGTTTCTTTTACATTTCTAATTTTTTATATGTGCTTTGTAAGCTATTAGAAAGCAGAGGAAATCTCTCTTAGTAAAAAAAAACCCACCCTTTTTTTAAATATGTCAACCCTATTCTATTAGCAAGTATTTGTTAAATATGTATTATTTGAATTTTACTATGCTAAACCAGGAATATAAAAGAAAAATGAGAGATCCTGCTTTCAAGGATTCTGTAGATGAAAAGAAAGAGTTTTTAACTTGGAATGTGTGTGATCTCCAAGTTAAGAATTCTTGCTTTTGATCTTAGCTTAGAGGCTATGAACTACACACACACACAATCAACACACACAAACATATACACACAGACATACATATGTATGTTTATAGTATATATATTACATATTGCACATATTATATATACATATATATTGGTGACTATATTTCAGTGTAACTGATTTCCTTTGTAATCCTATTATTTTACATATTTAAAAATATTACTCTCCAGATTCCATAGGCTTCACCAGACAGCTAACGGGGTTCATAAAGGAGAAGAATCTTGGTGTTAGATGGACATAATATAGAGTTAAAAACTAAGAGTGATTAGGGAAGATCGAGGAATAAGGTTGGTGATAAGGTCAGGTTAATTTATATGTATTTCTGAGAATTCAGGTCTTTCTTGCTTTAGACAGAATATATTTTGAATTCTTCACCAGATAGAATTCACAAATTAAACTATGGTATAGCATGACATATCTCCTATCATCAAGATGATTGTGTTCCACCAGAGAGCATAGGAATAAATGGGCCTTTCCTTAACATAGTCAGTAGTATCTATTTAAAACCATCAGCAAGCATCATATGTAATGGGGATAAACTCAAACTATTCTCGATAAGATCAGGGATGAAACAAAGTTGCCCATTATTACCATTATTATTCAATATTGTATTAGAAATGCTAGCTTTGGCAATAAGAGAAGAAAGAGATTAAAGGAATTAGAGTAGGTAATGAGGAAACTAAATTATCACTCTTTGCAGATGATATGATAGTATACTTAGAGAACCCTAGAGAATCAACTAAAACACTATTAGAAATAATCCACCACTTTAGCAAAGTTGTAGAATACAAAATAAATTCACATAAATAATCAGCATTTTTATATATCACTAACAAAATCCAAGAGCAAGAGATACAAAGAGAATTTCCATTTAAAATAACTGTCAATAATATAAAATATTTGGGAATCCATCTGCCAACGGAAAGTATGGAACTATATGAGCAAAACTACAAAACACTTTCCACACAAATAAAGTCAAATCTAAGCAATTGGAAAAATATCAAGTGCTCTTGGATAGGTTGAATGAATATAATAAAGATGATAATACTCCCTAAACTAATCTATTTATTTAGTGCTATACCAATCAAAATCCCAAGAAACTATTTTACTGAACTAGAAAACATAACAAAATTCATCTAAAAGAACAAAAGGTCAAGAATTTCAAAGGAATTAATGAAGAGAAAAGCAAATGAAAGTGGCCTAGTTGTACCACATCTAAAACTGTATTATTAAGCAGCGGTCAACAAAACCATTTGGTACTGGCTAAGAAATAGAGAAGTTGATCAGTGGAATAGATTAGATTCACAGAACAAAATAATCAATGACTATAGCAATCTAGTATTTGACAAACCTAAAGGCCCTAGCTTTGGGGATAAGAATTCACTATTTGACAAAAACTGCTGGGAAAATTGAAAACTAGTATGGCAGAAAGTAGGCACAGACCCACACCTAACACTGTATACCAACATAAGGTTGAAATGAGTTCATGATCTAGACATAAAGAATGATATTATAAACAAATTAGAGGAACATAGGATAGCTTACCTCTCAGATTTGTGGAGAAGGAAGGAATTTGTGACCAAAGAAGAACTAGAGATCATTATTGATCATAAAATAGATAATTTTGATTACATTAAGTTAAAAAGGTTTTGTACAAACAAAACTAATGCAGACTAGATTAGAAAGGAGGCAATAAACTGGGAAAACATTTTTCTATCCAAAATATCTGATAAAGGCCTCATTTCTAAAATATATAGAGAATTGACTCAACTTTATAAGAATTCAAGCCATTCTCCAATTGATAAATGATCAAAGGATATGAGCAGACAATTTTTCAGATGATGAAATTGAAACTATTTGTAGTTACATGAAAAGTTCCAAATCACTATTGATCAGAGAAATGCAAATTAAGACAACTCTGAGATACCACTACACACCTGTCAGATTGGCTAAGATGACAGGAAAAGATAAAAACAAATGTTGGAGGGGATGTGGGAAAACTGGGACACCGATTCATTGTTGGTGGACCTGTGAACAGATCCAACCATTCTGGAGAACAGTTTGGAACTATACTCAAAAAGTTATCAAACTGTGCATACCCTTTGATTCAGCAGTGTTTCTACTGGGATTGTATCCCAAAGGATATTAAAGGAGGGAAGGGGACCTACATGTACAAAAATGTTTGTGGCGGCCCTCTTTGTAATGGCAAGAAACTGGAAAATGAGTGGATGCCTACCAACTGGAAAATGGCTTAATAAATTATGGTATGTGGTTGCTATGGAATGCTATTATTCTGTAAGAAACAAACAGCAGGATGATTTCAGAGAGGCCTGGAGAGACTTACATGAACCAATGCTAAGTGAAATAGCAGATCATTATACATGGCAACAGCAAGACTATACAATGATCAATTCTGATGGATGTGGCTCTCTTCAACAATGAGAGGACTCAAATCAGTTCTATTTGTTCAGTGATGAAGAGAGCCAACTACACCCAGAGAGAGGACTGAGGAAACCGAGTGTGGAACACAACATAGCATTCTTATAGCACTCTCATAGCATTCTCTCTGTTGTCATTTGCTTGCATTTTGTTTTCTTTCTCAGTTTTTCTTTTCCTTCCTTCTTGATCTGATTTTTCTTGTGGAGCAATATTGGGATTTAACATGTATTTCAACATATTTAACATGTATTGGACTACCTGCCAGCTAAAGGAGGGGGTGGGGAGAAGGAGGGGAAAATTTGGAACAGAAGATTTTGCAAGGGTCAATGTTGGAAAAATTGCCCATATATATGCTTTGTAAATTTAAAAAAAATAATTATTTTAAAAAGATGATTGTGTTCTTTTACTGCCCATCACAGTCTTCTGTTACAATAATGTAAATCATTCATTTACCCAAAATGTCTTTTTTTGCAAACTGTGATTTATATCCTAGTACTTTCCTGTATTTCCAGCACCCCTGAATTATTACCTCAATCAATTACTACCTGGAGGCATTAAAAACGAACTGTGATACTTATAGCACTGTCTGTGAAAGCCATTGCAACTGTATGGAAATCTTAAGGATAGTTGCCATCCTCTTGAAACCTATATACTTCTAAACCTTACTGGAAAATGGCAAGATAGGTGGTAAGCCATTTCTCCATCTCTCAGGAATTGGATTTCATAGCTTATTGAGTAGTATTGCCCTCATCTCTCTCTCTCTCTCTCTCTCTCTCTCTCTCTCTCTCTCTCTATCTGTGTGTGTGTGTGTGTGTGTGTGTGTGTATCCTTTTTTATTACACAGATCTTTTTTGCAACAAGCCTACCTTTTTCTCAAACTACAGATTTTTGGTCCATTTCCATTAATCTTGGAGAGACAAGAGGAATTATATCACTTAGGATATTCTGGATTGCAGCTAACGAGACTACTGCCAATACTTGGTAGAATGCCAGAACTCTGAATGCAAGGAGAGAACTTGGGAACCAATATCAAATAAAAACCTACTAAAGTTGGTAAAGTCTTTCTGCTTTAAGTTATAGCTTCAAGTTCTAGGGAAAGATGGTATCTGGGCTTATAGAGGTATCACACCACTGGGGATGTGCCTAGCAAGTGTCTACCATACAATACTATTTCAAAAGACTTTTATATGAGACGCTATCATCCATCAGTATTTTGTGCTATTCTTTTCATAGTGTTTCAGCTTGATGTTTTCCCCCTCTCCATACACATATACAAACTTTTATCATTATTCTGATTCTATTAAATGAATCCTATTTATCCTTCTCTAATTATTGACACAAGTATTTTGTTTGACTTGACTCTAAGATGAGGAGGTCCAGTCCTGATTGACTGAACAATTGATATATGTTGTTTAATAAATTGAAATGCTTGGAAGGTCAAACCTTGTTTCCTCCTTCATTTAATCTTTTACCTGTCATATATGGCAGAAACAAATAGTTAATCTGATAGTCACACTTCTAATTTAATACAATTATTATGAACATAGCTAGTCTGTTCCTGTTCACTTTAAGATGTTTCTCCTACAAATGTGGAACAAGACAGAACTGGGGGAAAAAAAAAGAGGAAGCATTTAGAGACAAATTGAATAGAAACTCACAAGTTGCACATTAATCTAGTGAAATGTTCTGGATGTTTTGGTTGAGGAGTTTTGCAAGGAATTCTCCAGACAGGTCATACACTCTTTCTGAAATTTAAGTTTCATGAAAGTAAGAATCTTCTAATCTAAAACTTCCTCAGATTGTAATTTAAATGCTTGGGTTCGTGTTGTGTCAGTTAAATTAGATTTCAGGTTGACTTAACATAAGGTCACTGACTTTCTAAATTAAAACAAATAAAACTTAATGGTATTATGAAGTAAAAAGCATTGGATTTGACGTCAAAGGACCTAATTTGAACCCTGGCTCTGCTCCCTTATGAACAATGTGATCTTAAACAAGTGATTTCACTTCTCTGGCCTTATTTTTCACATATGTAAAATGATGTTGTTTAACTAGATGACTCCTAATGTTGCTCCTTCCTGTACTTGTTATTTTATTTCTGTATCTCTTTTGTCTCAGAGAAAAGGAAATCCTCTTTCCAATTCTTTTCCTTTTCCTTTTCTTGATTTGAATTTCTTTTTAATATGAAACAATAATCAAAGTATAAAAGATGTAAGACAGCTGGTTTGGTTGCTTTTGATAGACAGGAAGACATAGAATAGAGTGTTAGAATTTATAGGCAGGAAGAGATCTAAGTCAAAATCCAATTTCAAAAACTTAGCTATGTGCTTGCGAGCATCTAACAATACTTCTGAACTCTAGTTTTCTGATTTGTAAAGTGAGATGATAACTGCAGATTGAATACCTTGATTGTAGGGCTATTGTAAACTTCAAATGAGATAACATATTTAAAGCACTTTTGCAAATGTGTGTATTCAATATTTGACACATAGTGTATGCTAAACAAGGATTTGTTGACTAATTGATGTCAGGTGTGGTATTCAGTGATATCTGTGATCTTTTGTACTTTTGTAATTAAAATACTTCACAGATAATAGATATTTAATAAATTGTTGTTGAATAAATGAAAGGATGAATAAATAAATGAATGTGTCTAAGAAATGCTTGCCTTAGGCCTGGATCCTGAATGTAGGGAAAGAAACTTTTATACATTAAAAACAATCAAATAAGACCAAATAATTAAAAGGAAACAATATAGCACTTGGTAGTCTGATCTCTAAATGAAAGAAAGATTAGGGATTTTCCAACTTGGAAGAAGGGAAAACAAAGAGGTGTAATTCCCTGAAATCAGAAAAGGAGGTGTCTCACTCCCCCCCTGGTATCCGTAAACAATCAAAGGATCGTGGAAACAATAACTAATGATCAATATGAGAAAAGTTTTCAGATAAGCCATAAGGTTTGCCTGGATTGCACAATTGTGAGAAAACCCCTTGCATCAATCTTATGATCTGATTTTTCTGGATTTCTTGTCAGCATAACCCAGATTCTTAGTTAAAGGTCTCTAAGCAGCAGGGAGAGGTGGTCCAGCTTCCCAGCTGCTCAAGGCTATATTCAAATAATGCAATAAAGTTTTCTCCTACTCTCTAAAGTTGAATAAAGCTTTCTTAAGACAAAATTTGGACCAGATCCATAATTGAATAGAAAGGGAACTAGTTCCAGAATTGAATCACAAGATAGAGTTAGCATGGTATACTCAGTTCCCACCCCTTCTTGCTGATCTAATCCCTTCAGTTTCCTTATGCAGCAATTAAATAATCAATGAATGTTTATTAAGTATCGGGCACTGGGTACTAGGCATTGGGGATACAAAATTAAGTTCTGTTCTTTTAAAAGGCTTACATCCTATGTTAGGCACACAACATTTTCACAGATAAATATAGTACTTTTATAAAATTAGTGAAAATTTATTTTGGGATTGGGACACTAATGATTAAGGAAATCAATAAAGTTCATCTTGAAGGAACTGAGCCTAGAAATGAATTAGGTTTCCAAGAAGTGCAGGTGAAGATTCAGAGCTAAAACATCATGTATGAGAAACAGTAAGTAGCTAGTTTGGTGGATTGTAGAATGTGGAAGATTCCTTGTAACCATCCTGGAAAAAGCTGGAGATGGATTTTTAAAAGATATTTTGTAATGTTTAGGCTAGCTTTCTGGAGGATCTCGGGGCCAGCCTTGATCTTAGTGGAGGAGTGCAGGAGGCAGGAGAGCCACCAGGAGCATGGTCAAAAATGGAATGAATCATTTCCTGTCTTCTCAACCTTTATATACCTTAGAACAATTATATCATTACAGCATACTGAATATGTGTGAACTAGAGAACCATTACACTACCATACTAAGTACTAAATATATATGTGTGAACTAGAGAATCATCATCTCATCAATTCCATTGAGTTAACACCTTGTTTCAAGTATACTTCTCCAGAGTTCCGGCCTTCTATAATATTTGATGTCAAAAAGAAAAGTTTCTATTTTATCCTAAAGGCAAAATAGGTACTGACATTTCTTGACCAGGGGAGTAACATGATCAGACTGTCAGTTTAATAACTTCAATTTGACAACTACATGGAAGATAAATTGATGAGGGGAGAGACTAGGTGCAGAGATTAAGAGGTATTATATTGTCCAAAGGAGGGGCAACACAAATGGTATGGACAGTTTTGTCAATGAGAGGATTACTCACATTGATGAAATTATGGATCTTTGAAATATTGAATTACAAGAAAGGTTCTGAAAGGGTATAGAGAAACATAAGATATGATCCTGACCTATTTTTTCCAATTGTATATTAATATAAATGGCAATCTAAGTCAAATGGATAAATTTTTATAGATAGATAGATGTTCAGAAATAGAGAATAAAAATAACCCAATTGAGGGGAAAAAAATTGAACAAGCCATAAGTAAGTTTCCAAAGGTGGGAGGTGGGGAATAGAAATAGATGAATTTTCAAGTGAATTCTATTAAACATTTAAAGAACAATTAAATCCAATGTTATAAAAACTTTTAAAAATAGGAAAAGGAGGAGATCCTACTAAATTCCCTCTATGATATAAATGATCTTGATAACTAAACCAAGGACAGTGAAAACAGAAAGAAAGTTATAGACCAATGTAGCACAAATATCAATGCAAAAAAATTTTTACTAACAAGGAGCCAGTATGAAAACATCACAAACATTATATACTATGACCAGGATGGAATGAACCAGAATTGATTCAATATTAGTAAAAACTTTAAATCCAAATGATTACATTAATAAGATGAACAAAAAAGTGAAACTATTTCAATAGATGCAAACAAAGCTTTTGACAGAATATAATAACTATTTCTGTTTTAGAAAAACAACTAGGAAACATAGTAATAAATGGGTAATTTTTTAATATATGACAAGTAATGTCTATTTAAAACCAAAAATTAGTATTATTTATAACAGGAATAAATTTGAGCCCTTACAGAAAGCACAGGGATGAGGCATCCAAATCTATTATCATCATTAGTAAAGGAATAGCAGTATGATAAGAAAAAAAAAATCGAAGGAATTAGCACAGGCAAAGAGGAAACAAAATTAACTTAATAGGTGCAATTTAAGCAAATTATCACTTTTGCAGGTGATATAATAGTTTACTTGGAAAATCCTAATCAATTAATTTGACTTTTGAAAGACTTGGAAGTTCTAAACAATAGTGATCAACTAGTATTCTAGAGGACTCATGATAAAACAAACTATTTGCTATAGAGATGGACTCAAGTTAGGGATTGAAACATTTTTCTATGGCCAAAGCAAGAATTTGTTTTGTTTGACTACACATATTTGTAACAGGAGTTTTATTTTTCCTGCTTTCTCAGTTGGGAATAAGGGAAAGGAAAGGGAAGTTGGAGGGAGAGAAGGAAAATCTTTGAAAATGAAATATGATTTTTAAAAACATAAACATTATATATATATATATATATATATATATATATATATATATATATACACACTAGAGAACCATCATCTCATCAATTCCATTGAGTTAACACCTTTTTTCAAGTATACTTCTTCAGAGTTCTGGCCCTCTATAACTCATCAATAAGGGAATGTTTATTTTGAAGATATATCAAGAAGAGAAGTGTAAATACCTTAGAACACACTTTACCTATGCCATCTTGGTCCCTATGGAGACTGGGCTCAACCTTAAGTGGTTTCTAAATAACATTCATTCTACCAAGTTTACATTCTCTCAGAGCTTCCTTTGATTTGTATTGATTCAAACTGGTCACTCTGGATGTTGTGCCTCACCTTCTGAAGTGGCTGCAAAAATGAGCACAGATTCCAGCTCCCAGATTTCTGATAACTCAATGTTCTAACCTTTTGAAGCTCACAATGTCCTGGCTTTCACCAATACTTCACCTAAAAACAGGAAAAAACAAATGCAGGAGGCAAAGGACAAAGATCTGTATTTATGGGATGTATGTGGTCTTAGATGGAATGGGCCTGAGACTATTCCCTTTACTTCATTGTCTGCCTTATTGTTAATGGGTTAATGTCCAGGCATGAAAGAATCAGAGTTAAAGCAAGAGACTCTCTTTGATTAGTTAGTGCCTCTTGAATGCAACCTAAATGTAGCCCTATAGCCAGACACCATATAGTTAGTACATTGAATTAATTATAGAATGTAGGATTATATCATCTGATAATTCTGAATATATATACATGTAAAAACTGGCCTCATTGGCCAGTTTGCTTCATCTTTCATTTCATTGGAATCTCTTGTTGTTTTCAAAGACCAATTTGGATGCCTAATCCAAACCTTTTCTAATTCCCTACTTGTTAGTCCTTTTTGTTTCTTCAAATTATTTTATACTTATCTGTTTTCATAGTATATTATTTTTTTAAAAATATAAACAAATCCTTTGAAGGCATGAATTTTTTCAGATTTTAATGCAAGCCTTTGAAATACTAAAGTACTGAAGTAATCATGAAATTTGCTTAAGTCTTATCTTAAATTATAAACATGGATTGTTTTCCTCCAGTGCTGTGACGTTTTACTTTCCTGTGGTTATATGATGTGAACTCTCCTTTGAGCCTATTTACTAAGCAGTTGTAGAAATTGCTATGGTAGTTTGTCAATGCCATTGTCATCATTAATTTAGGAGCTATCATGCCAGAGAATACTATCTAGTCAATGGTTTGTTCCTGTATCCCAAGCGTGAACCTTTGTTCGTCAGATGAACAAGATGCCCATTACTCTTTAGAATTATAGTGCATCAATCTCAGGGTTATAAGTAGCCTAAGAACTTTGGCACAGAAACTGCTTTACTGAGACTCATGTTATCAGGTTTTATTGTCTAAATATAGCTATGAATTCACTGAGCTGTTGCTTTGGAGCACAAGCTATGTCATCAGCCTGCTACAAATATAGTATGGGTATCACATGTTGTCTGGAACATGGACAAATATAAGGTTGTTTGTGGATGTTTGGGGAACGGAGAGGGGGAATGTTGTCTTTTATGTTAGTTTGAGGTTTCTGAGTCTGATTAATTTCTAGCTTAAAACAAGTTAAGACAAATCAGCCACTCAGATGAATAAAGAACAAGAATATGTCAGGTGCTATTCCTATCATATTGATACACCCAGAAAGAATACACATTTTAAGAATTATTATAAAGCTTTTATCATTTTCTTTCAGAGGAACTTAGCTTAATTGTCATCTGCATTGTCTTTCCTGATTTCCCTGGTTTTTAGAGTTATTCTTCCATCCATATTACTTTGTCTTAACTTTTATATATTTTTGTACTTTTGTCTGACTATATATTATTTGCTTCCAATAGAATAAACTCATTGAAGTGATAAAATGGGTTGGGCTTTTTTTTCCTTTTGTATTCCTCATCCATAGTTGGGCCTTACAGTCATAGTCACTTAATAAATACTTGTTGAATTGAATTGGATCTTTCTTTACAATCTGATGTCAGTCTCTCATGTTGTTTAAAGTTCACTTGTGTAATTTTTATGTCATGGATCAAATTATACTGCTATGTTGTCATAGTGTTGCCTTTTTTGTTGCCTTATGCCATGGAGGGAAATTGGATTATAAAAAAGTTTTGAGAGTGAAAAATACTTATAGAAGTAAGTATACCAAGTTTTATTCTTTAGGGAGGACTGAGGTGTAGTAATGGAAGAGAAAACTGAAGCCTTTGGGATTTAAGGAAAAATCACTGACTTTTAGATGTCTGAACTTTAGAAAATCACCAATATTAGATAATGTTGCCTTGTTGCCAGATGATTTCATTCCACTGAAAACTTGGCAGTTTATCTTAGGTCATCTGGCCATCTATGCCAAGTTCTAGTTAAGATTCCCAAAACCATTCATATTTTTTAAATTCAAAATAGCTAGGAATCCATGTTAATGTTTAGAAGGCCAACAAGGAGAGTATTCTTCTATGCAAAAGTAGAAAAAGGAAGCTATGTATTTCCATTTTTAGGTTTTTGCTGCCAAAATTATTTTAAATGCCCTAATTCTAGCTTCCTTAAAAATATGTCTATGGTGTGTGTGTGTGTGTGTGTGTGTGTGTGTGTGTGTACATATAGATTATAATGTAGTAGAATAATGCTGTTAAGATGAAATTTTGGGCTCTGGAAATTGTAGACTTTTTGAGCTACAAGGTCCTTTAAAAATTATAGAAGATGACTCATTTGTATGACATATAAAAAACCCAAAGTCCAAAGAAGTCTCTACAAGAAAAATTACATAAAAATATTAGAAAGGGGCAATGTGAAAACCAGCATAATCTAGAGGACACCAATATAGAGGAAATCCAAGTTCAATTCATTCAGACACATATTCTCCAAGATCCAACATTAAACAAACAAACAAACAAAAAATCTTGCTAACAATCAGGAGAAGGTCCTGAGAATCCTGAGAAATGAAATAAAAGACTAGAATATTATAGACCCCCCAAAAGTTGATCTTAACCATCAATGAAAAAAGTATGAATTTTAAGCAGGAAGATAGAATGGAAATCATCATTATTGGAGAAAGAAAAAGTAAACAGGTCATTTAACATATACATTCATTACTTCAATTCAACTAGCATTTCTTATTTTAAATAATAATAGCTTTTTATTTTTCATAATACGTGCAAAGATAGTTTTCAACATTCACCATTGTAAAACCTTGTGTTCCAAATTTTTATTCTGTCCTCCCCATCTCCCCCCTCCCCTAGAGAGCAAATAATCCAATATAGATCAAACATGTGCAGTTCTTCTAAACATATTTCCATGTTTATCATAGCATTTCTTTTTTTTGCATTCTCTAATAATATTTTATTTTTCCAATTACGTAGAAAGATGGTTTTCAACATTCATTTTGTAAGATGAGTTCCAAATTTTTTTTCTCCTTCCCTTTCTTACCTCCCTATTCCCCAAAACAGCAATCTGATATTTAACTAGTATTTCTTAAATACTTGCTCTGTAAGTACTATGCTGGAATAGTTTTGAAAGAATAAAAATCATTTTAGATGACATTTATAAAAGGCTAAATGCTCTTAAGAACAGAAAGAATAGGAAAGGGGAAGACAAATAAATATTTCTTGGAATAAGATATCATTCAAATGAATAAACAGGAGATTGGAACAGGGGGAAAAAAAGCTTCTTCATCTGAATTTAGCAAAAAAAGAAACTTGTGTAAGTATGATTAAGAGAACAGAGAGGACATATAAAGATAAAGTCCATAAAGAGGAAACAAGAAGTATCCTAGAAGAAAAAAGCAGTGTCAGAAAAACTGAATAGGATGAGAGACTTGAAGTAGTGGTTTTTAGAGGTTATTTAGTCCAACCTACTCATCTTGTAAATAAGGAGACTGATGCTTAAAGAAGTGGAGGGTTTGCTTCAGGTGATGGGATCTGAATTTAATCCAGGACCTGACTCTAGTTATAGTATTCTTTCCATTTCATCATACTCCTCATTTGAGAATTATTGTTTTTGGAAAGAAAGTCTTTAAAACAAAGACACTGAGAGGTAGGAGGAAATCTAGAATCACAACATATGAAGTATATCATCTTTTGAAAGTCTTGTGTTATGTATGTTCATTAGTCTAATATTATATGGTCAAAGCCCATGAAGGATCATAGTAGCATATAGTAGTGATATAAAACTCATATAACACAAATATTGACTTAGAAAATCACAAACCAATATTATCTATGTTGTACTGAACTGCATTATTATATATTTTGTTAAATATTTTCCAGTTACTTTTTAATCTGGGTGTACTCAGAAGTTTAGTAAGTAGTTGTTCAGAGAATTTCACATCTTTGGTCTAGAGACCCAAAAGAGAGAAAGATGTAGGGAAGGGAAAGAATTGTTATTAATCTTCTTAGAAGGAGGAAGAGAAAGAGCTGAATTATATTCTTAGAAGGGGGTTCCTCTGATTAAGCTTATTCAAACATTTGTAGGATAAAGAAAACGGGAATTATGAACCATACTCAAATTTGGCTAGAACAAAGGAAGTACATTTAAAAAGAATAGTGAATGACAGAAGTCAAAGAAAAATTCAAAGAAACAATCAATAATTATTCCAAAGAGAATAATAATGTGATAGCATTTCAAAATATATGGAACATGGAAAGATTTATTTCAATTAATGCAAAGTGGAACTGAGCAAAGAGAGATCATTGTACATAAAAGCAATATTGTATGATAATCAACTGTGAGTGACTTAGCTTTTCTTAGCAATACAATTATCTAAGACAATTCTGAAGGACATATAATGAAATGCATTATCCACCTCCAGATAAAGAGCTGATGAAGTAGACTTTATCAGCAGCTTCAAATGCAGATTGAAGCATAATTTTTTATTTTCTTTATTTTTCTAGTATGTTTCTTTGTTTTTTGGTTTGTGTTCTCTTTTTTGCAACATGGATAATATGAAAATATCATCTTAAGTAAGGGACATGGAAGAAAGAAACAGAAGGAAGAAATTTGGAACTCAGAAATTATTAAAACAAATGTTTGTTTTTACATATATGTATAAATATATATTTTTACATATAATTGAGAAAAATAAAATAAAAACTTTCTAAAAATATATGGGATGTTGTCAAAGCAATCCTTGGGAAATTTTTATCTCTGAACAACATAGATTAACAAAAGAAAAAGAATTAACAACTTACATATCCAATTTAAAAAATCAAAAGAAGTGCAAAAGAAGAAAATTTGAACATCAAAGAGAAATGGATAAAGTTAAAAACCAAGACTACTAAACTGTCAAATTAAAGCTAGTTTTTTTTAAAAAGACTAAAAATGTATATCTATCATCTGTCTACATATCATGATCTCATAAAGAAAAAATTGACCAAGTTTTAAGTGATTTACCAAAAGAAAAATGTATCTACATCAGACATATTTACAAGTGAACTACACCAAACATTTAAAGAATTACTATGCTCCATAAATACTCTCTAAAACAGAGAAGAAATACATGCCGCCAAATGATTTATATATCAAATATGTTTCTGATACTCAAACCAGAGAAGAACAAAGCTGATGAAGTCATAGATGTTGATACATGTGATACATACTAATAAAGTTGATACATATATTTTAAATTGAGACTACAGCAAATGTTAAAGTCTATGCCTTATTACCAAATTGGGTTTATAACAAAAAAAAATGGTTCAACATTAGGAAAATAATTGACACAATTTATAATATTAATTATAATAAGACCATAGGCTAATGTATGTACCAATATCAATAGATAAAAAACAACCTTCAACAAAATATAGCAGTAATTTGTTTTAAAATCTTTAAAATAGGAAAGGAAGAGACTTTCCTTAATCTGACCAAAAGTTGTTATACCAGACTAAGAATTAATATTATTTATAATTAAGTAACACTGGAAACCTGACTAATAAGTTTAGGCTATCTCCTATCTCCATACTTGGATACAATATCAGAAATACTAACTTTATGAGTAAGATTTAAAAAAAAAAAAAAAGTAAGAAGACTTGACAAAAGAGAAGCAAATTTTGCCTTTTTCTGGAAATCTGATGGTCTAATGGTTTATTTAGAGCAGAACTTCTTATATCCATATGTGACCCTATTTTGCCTGAGAAATTTTTATGCCAACCTGGGTATATAGGTATATAAAATAGGTATACAAATCAAACATTTATTGATAATACATCTTACTTTTATGACCCCCACCAGCATTCAATTACATGGGTCATGACTTACCATTTAAGAAACTTTGATTTAGAGAATCTTCAAGAATCAATGAATAAATTAAATGAGAAATTTTATAACTTTATTAATATGGAAGAATAAAAAATAAATACACAAGAATCATTTGCACTTTAATAATTATTTAAAAAAACAATAAGAAAAGATAGGAAATAACTATAAAGTGAATAAAATATCTGGGATTTAAACTGCCAAAACATCCATGAACTTAGATAAAAAACAACAAAAAAGTTAAAAGCATAAAAGAACACCTAAATAATCACATAGGAATTACTCAAAGCTCATGATTGCAACACCATTATAATTAAAAATGATGATCCTTCTAGCATTAATAAACAGATATAGCACTATACCAAACAAATTACCAGAGATATTTTATAGAATTTATATAGCTATCTGATGTTGATGAAAAAGTAGAAATGTTTAAAAGTGGGGTCCACCAGGTGAACAAAACCTGGAAACAAACTCATACAACAACATAGTGTTTTATAAAAACAAAAACACAGCACCTGAGATAGGGGCTTTTTTATCTGACAAGCAATAATTGTTGGGAAATCTGAGTAGTTTGGTTGAAATTAAGTTTATATCCCAATATGCCATATACCATAATAAACTCCAAATAGACAAATTATTTGTGTCATCTCATAAAGCAAGTAGAAGTGGAAGTTATAACTTTCACAACTATGAATAGAAGATGGATAGCTATCCTAATATATTTTAGTATTTCCAAGATTAGTGAATTACAACTAAAAGTAATTGGTGGGTGATGTGGACATGTAACCTTCAGAGGGGTGCTCCCATGTCTGCACACACTCATACAGATGCAATATCCTTTCTATAATCGCTTCTCTAGAAATAATTCCTCGGTGCTTTATTTGAAGGAGGCTAACCTGCTGATATGGATAAAGAATGGCTGATTTATAATATTTTTAAGACTATGAACTTCTATGCTTGGGATTTAATATGTTAACTTCACAATAAAAATTAAATTTAAAAAGGAGATATATT
Source organism: Antechinus flavipes (assembly GCF_016432865.1). NCBI lineage: Eukaryota > Metazoa > Chordata > Mammalia > Dasyuromorphia > Dasyuridae > Antechinus > Antechinus flavipes. The sequence goes on along the minus strand of NC_067400.1, from coordinate 148,570,378 downwards.
TCATGAAGATTATGTAATCTCTATTACTAAAAAAAAAAAAAGAAAAGAAAAGTTCAAATGTAATGTTAATTGAACATTCACAGAGATTAGCAGCAAGCTGGTTTAAGAGTATTATAGAATAACTTCCAACTACTATACTGTTTGTGTAGTAGAAAAAGCTGTGGCCTGGGAATCAAAAAGCCTAATTTTTAGTTCTGATTCTACTACAAACTTGATGTATGATCTTGGATGAGTTATCTAAACTTTCTAGAGCCTGTTCTCTTAATAAATAAAATAAGATTATTGAGCTACTTGAACTCTTGATTTTCAATTTCAAAGTCTTCTGTTCTCAGGAAAATTTTTTTTAAATACAAACTCTTCCTTAGCTGATGATTTTTTCTTGAAAAAAAGTCTGGTATCAATAAAATAGTTTAAAATTACATATAATTAAAATATGAGTACATATTCATTTCCTGGTAGGCAGTAGTTTGCTTTTCCTAGTTACATTTTGTTATAAAGGAAATGGGATTGCAACACTGTATTCCCACTCTGTCATTGTTACAGTTTCACTTAAGAATAAAGGAAGAACCATTAGTAACTTTGGATTTGCTCCATCTTTATAAGGAAATCCAAGATCTGTGAGTTCCCATTTCTGTTGGAAAGATGACTCATTGTTCCTGGTTATTATTTTTTTTAAAAAAAAGATTTATTCAGCAATGCCTACAGAGACCTTTTATAAACAAATTTGATTCCAGATTGTTAAATACAAAGTTCATACTAATTTAAGAGTAGCATTTTTTGACGGCTATTTTTCTGCTTGTTAGCAGGCATTTTTGTTGTGTATGAAACATTCTTCTAGGCATTCAGCAATTAAGAAAAATAAGTGAAATCAAGGGAAAAAATTATTGTTTTGAATGAAAAATGTTTGGAGGCATCATGGCAAGTAGAGAAAGATTGTCCTTGAAGTTAAGAAGTAGCTGTAAGCCATCACATTAGCAATGTGACCATGGCCAAATCACTCATTGCCAGTGCTGTAGCTAGCTCTTTAAGACTATGAAGAAGCCATGGAAATGCACAGGTTTAGACTGATCAGTGGATAAGTTTTTTAAAAAAAAAACATATAAATCTGGTTATATGTTACATGTATATATAAAACATACATATAAGGTTATACAATATATAACTCAGTGTTTCTCAAAGTTGTTTTTGTTTGCTTGTTTGTTTTTTACATCTGCATGTATATGAATGTGCAATTGCAAATGTAAATTCCATATAACTTTTTACTGGCACACATATAAGTAAGTATATAGCAATTAAAAGTCATATGGTCTCATTCTGAATAGCCCACTTTGCTTGCAAAGCTGATCAAAAACTGGTTCTTTGACAGTGATTGCTAGCTCCTGGCAAAGGTCATGGGTAAAACTGAGGCTTATATAGCTACTGCTAATTAAAAATGGATTGTAGTTACACATCTAGATAACATTTAGTTTCCAAAACACAACAAAACCCATTTTTTTGCTACTTCTCTTTGCTTACTGAAATGTACCCAGTGATCATCACAGCTATAAAGAAGGGAAACCACAGAAAGCATATTAGAGAGGCAATAACTCCCTGACTTAATTTGCTTTTCTAAACTTCTCATTCTTAGGAGAAAACGGTTTGTTTTTTGTTTTTGCTTTTGTTTTGTTTTGTGGAAGGAAGTCACAGAAATGTACAGATATAGAATTAGAATCTATTGGAATAGGTCTCATTTCTACTAATATTAATTTCCAAGTAAAAATTCTTCCGTTTGCCACTGATATTGACTCATTTGTTCACTCGAATGATCATTTTGGCAGTTAGCTGGCATTTGAGGGCCTAACTAGGGCATCCAAGCTTGAACATTTAGTGTGATTGTCATTAGAAATCTCCTGGCTTCAACTAAATACATTTTCTTTATCCCTTGGCACTGATTATAGACTAATGACACACATACTTGACATCAAGTCTCATAAAATATTATGCTTTAGTAACTTCTGAGTTAAAATGTTATTTGTCTTTCTCATAAGGTCAAGGTACATTCTCACCATTTGAATATTTAAATTCTTTACATAATTTTTAAAAACTATTTCTGTAAAATATTCCATTTGGATTATTTTACCAGACCCTTGTGATATATATATATATATATACATATATATGTGTATATATATATATATGTAATACATTTTTCTATTTATTTTAAGCTAACAATATGACAATATGCAAGAAAGCACAGTGATCTTAAAGCATTTTTTGCAATGACTTAAAGGCAACAAATGCCTACAAGGTAGCATTATAGGTTTTTTTTTTTTTTTAATGTGTAAACCTCTCTTTAACATTTCCCCTTTTCTTATACATATCCTATTTGTTTTAGTTCATTTGAAAGTAGATGATGTATTTTCTTTAATAACTGAGTAGTTCTCCTCCCAAAAAAAAAGATATTTAAGATTATCTATTCTAATTCTCTCATTTAACAAGTTAAAAAAAAAAAAACACTAAAGCCCAAAAATGTTATGTGGCTTAGCCAAAATCACAAAGGTGATAAGTTACAGGAGGATTTGAATCTAGGTTCTCCAAATTCAGGACCCTTCCATTATGATATTTTGAATATGTAATGAATATAAAAAATAAGCTTCTCCTTTTTTTTAATTCTCTTGTGTTGACCTTTTAATCTCTTGCTGAATAACTAAGAGATGCACAAAACTTAATCCCTTCCCTTTTTCAGAAGTGGGCAGGTCACCTAAGGCTTCCACTAATCTGTATGTTAGTCTCAAAGAATCTTCAAGTACTTATTGGAAGTCTATACCATCATCACATCTAGATTTCCACATCAGAAAGCTTTTCCACATAAGGGCAAATACAAACTTACTTTAGATTACTATTTTCCATATGAAGATATATTATAATTATAAGCCTTATATCTTTCCATTTTTGAATTTATTATCCATCAAATCAACTGGACATTTTTAGATCATCAAGCCATTTCTAAATTCTTGTATTCCTAATAAGGCAATGTAAGCAACATAACCATGCCACACCCCTTCTAGCCCCAATCTAAGTGTCTTAATTAAACACTCAGTCTTCCAGAGCCTGCATATGCAAGCAAGTGGTAAATAGAGGTAAAGAGGGGGAGATAATAGAGAATAAGGGGGGAAAGGGAGAGGAAAAGAAATTACTTCCTATTCAAAAGATACCATAATTACCTGGTACTCTGAAGAGAGTAAGATGTGGTCTGCAATGGAAAGAACCCAAAGCGTTACCTCCACAGTTCATCCAAAGACCCTGGAAAATCCAAGTGGCAGTGATAACTGATGACGCTCTGGTAGTTACTTTCCACTCATTGGACACAGTGGCAGCAATGAGAGCTCCAACTCCACCAATGCCAAACACAAGAGCTGAGATCTGGGCCCAAAACATGTCTCTTAGCTTTCCCTATGGAACTGTGCAAGGCCAAGGAAATGTTTTAGTGGGCTCAGCATGAAGAAGTTCAACATGAACAAATTACACTTGGACAACTGTAACAGAAAGTTAATGTAAGTATGTAATAATGTTTCATGCTCGGATGGCCTGAAGAGCTATAGAAATTAAGAATACAGATGGATTTATAAACAATTTAATAAACATAGCAAAAAAATGACCTTTCATTTCCCATGCTGACATTTGTAAAAATTTGGAAGATTAGTTTTAAAGGTTTTTATTTTAATTTTTTTTCTTGCTAATACTGTAGTTAATGCTTAATTTTCAGTTAGCCTGGAGTTTAACGAACCATGTAGGCAGCAAATATCACAAAGTACAAACTCTATTGTTACACTTAAATTATATTTAGTCGAATATTTTAAAGGAGAAAAAATATGTTGAAAAAGATATAATTTAGGAGGTATCAACAAGATAGTAGAATTCATCTCAAATACAAAAGAAATTTGCTATTTGGTTTTCTTGGACCTTTTACATCTCTATCACTTCCTTATGTTTCATCTGAAATTCTGCTTGAAAAAATGACTGCATTTTTTCTTGTTTTTTAAAAGCATTGCCACCATTGGGTGGCAGGTAGGTGCACAGTGGATAGAGCATTGGCACTGGAGTCAGGGGAATTTGAGTTCAAATCCAGCTCCAGACACTTGACACTTACCTAGCTAGATGATACTGGGCAAGTTATTTAAGCCTGATTGCCTCACCAAAAAATAAAATAAAATCATCATTGGAGGACAGCATGGTGCCATAGAAGAAGTTCTGAATTTGGAGTCAGAGGATCTATATTTGAGTCCCAATACTGTCATTATCTCCAATGTGACTTTAGGCAAGCGACTTCTCTTTTGAGTCTCAGTTTTCTGACATGTAAAAGGAAGAGGTTTAATGGACTGAATGATCTATAGGATCTCTTCTAGGTCAAAAATTTTTCATCCTCCCAAGATCCAATCAAATAATTTGGGAGAGGAGCAGTGCTATAAAATACAATCCCTCCCATGAAAGAAACAAAGCTGCCTCTTCATCAGACATTCCTTAATCACAGAACAAACTAATTTTCCAAAAAAGATAAGCTTGGATTCAAGTATTTATATCTAATCTCTCAAAATGCAGATAACCTAGAGCAGCATTCATTTCTACATTTTTCTAGTCTCAAATTTTTTTTAAAAAATGTACAAAATGAGATTGCAAATGCTTCCTTCAGGAAGAGCAGCAGCTGCTAATGTGTTTGATCTGACAGATAATTATGGATATAAAAGTTCACTTAGCCTCTTACTTTGCCAGTCTTTTGAAGTCTTGAAATTTTCAAAAGGAACTCTTAGTTATTAAACTACAATTGTTACCTTAGATGAGAGAATAGTTTAAAGGAAACTTCTTGACATAAAGGCTATACTTCAAGTGGGCATAGCCTCCATTGGTAAAGATAGTGATTGGGAAAATAGTTTGTCTAAATTGCAGTACCTAAGAAAGAGTATGAACTTGAACAAGTCCCTTTACCTCATTCAACTCCAGTTTCCTCATCTATAAAATGGAAATAATAAAAGCAAGGTTTTTGCAAAGAGTTGTAAAGAACACAAAACTGCCTTCCAATCCAGCTACATTTGATAAATAATTATTTTTTTTATAAAAATGTTTAGTAAATTCATCATTTCCCATGTAAAAATTAATACATATAATAAAATTTTTAAATTTGTCTTGAAAACTTTTATAGAATTTGAAATGTATATGAAAATAGAAATTGTGCATATAACAAAATAACAATAAAAAGGGAAAAGTTTGAAGAGGCAAAAAATTAATTTCATCTGGACTAAATTATGCCATCAAATAATCATTTAAATTTAAATGATTTTTTTTCTGATTCCATTCCATTTGTCTGAAGTTGAGAGTTCTAGCAGTAACAGAATCATAAAATTAGAACCAATTGTAAGAGACTCTCTACTTATTGGTAGAAATTGATTACTGAATACCCAGTACATTTGCCCAGAGATTGGTTATTAAATGCTTGTGTGAGGGGCAAGCAGAATTGGTGAGAAGTTTTGAAAGAGAAGATGCATGATTTCAACTTCTATTCAGGTACATGAAGGGAAAAAGATTCTGGGAAGAGACTTTAGGGAATTTCTCCTTGAATGAGACTGGGACTCTCAATTTAGCTGAGAAATCTTGCTTCCAGTTAGAAGAGTTCATTTACTTTGGTATTGTCTAGTATATATCCTCCTATGTATGCTTTCTCTGATTTCTATTTAGATAAATGACTTTATTCATTCTTTTCTATATGTACATATTGTGGAAACTCATTTGATATTTGATGGGAAGAGAATCAAATCTTGGATATACAGCTTAGGGTCTCCTTTCTTGTTAATGAATAATGATTAGAAGTGTAGTTAAAACTTTAAATTTTCTTCCCCTAAACTAACAATATTTAAAGGAGAATATATATCTAATTCTAGCCCAGCACTCCCTTTGATCAAGAAGAGTAGCCATAATTTGTCCCCAGGATCCTGCCTTTCCTCATGGTAGAAATCCAATTTGGATTTCTTAGATCCTTGGAAGGATCTTCCTTAGAAAAGGATGAAGGAATAATTTCTGTGTTTCCTTTTCCAAAGTCTCTTACAAAGTTCTCATTTCCTTTCCCCATGTTTCTCCCTAGTAATAATATCTAACCAGACTCATGTGGGAGAGAATTTTGGGAAGAAATCAGAGTTGGTGAGAAAATTCCAAGTTCTCCAGATTTTCCCCATAAACAAAACAAAATTGCACTTTAGGGCAAATATAGGCCAGTAAAAAACAAATCAAAGTTGGGGCAGAACAGAGGTCCTCCTGGGACAACTAGAGAATATCCAAAGAAAGATCCCATAAGATTTGTCCAGTGTGAAGTATAAAAATCTATAGGCTAGCTCTGCTGAGAGTCCTGGGGCTATCTGGGTTAGGAGGTAGCCTCAGCCACCTCCAAGACAATGTGGGAAGTCTGTGTTCTGAGTCTGGGAAGACTGAGGGAACCTCTGCTGATAAGGAGTCAGGCTCAGTTGTGCTACTGAGAGACTGGTTAGGAGTGAACCAGTACACTCCCTGTCAGTGCAGGAGTGGAGCAGAGTAGCTGTTGGTTACAAACACTTAAAGGAGTGTAAAGTTCTTGGTTTGGGATTTCATGCCAAAGGGGAGAACTGAAAGAAAACCTGAAGCCATTCTCCTCCTATCCTCCTCACATCAGGACTAGAAATGATTACACTAATAAGCTATTTTTTAAAATGTACAAGCAAAGGAGAAAGCATCCAACTACAGAAAGTTACTATGGGAATAGAGAAGTTCTGGGTTCATCTTCAAAGGAAGATATGAAATTTTAAAAATCTCTCCTATCCCAAAGAGTAACATTAAATGGTTACTTGCTCCAAAAGAATTCATAGAAAAAGACTTTAAAAAATCTAATGAGAGTGATTGAGGAAAAACTAAGGATCCAAGAAAAACAATATTATGAAAAGAAAGTCAATTAACTAGAAGAGGAGATCCAGAGTGTGTATGTATGTGTATATATATATATATATATATATATATATATATATATATATATATATATATATATATATATATAACTTTTTATTGACAGAACGGATGCCTGGGTAATTTTTTTTACAACATTATCCCTTGCACTCATTTCTGTTCTGACTTTTCCCCTCTCTCCCTTCACCCCCTCCCCCAAATGGCAAGCAGTCCTACACAAGTTAAATATGTCACAGTGTATCCTAGATACAATATATGTGTGCAGAACCAAACAGTTCTCTTGTTGCACAGGAAGATTTGGATTCAGAAGGTAAATATAACCTGGGAAGAAAAACAAAAATGCAAGCAATTTACATTCTTTTCCCAGTGTTCTTTCTTTGGGTGTAGCGGATTCTGTCCATCATTGATCAACTGAAATTGAATTAGATCTCTTTGTTGAAGAAATCCACTTCCATCAGAATACATCCTCATACAGTATCATTTTTAAGGTATATAATGATCTTCTGGTTCTGCTCATTTCACTTAGCATCAGTTCATGTACATCTCGCCAATTCTCTCTGTATTCATCCTGCTGGTCATTTCTTATAGAACAATAATGTTCCATAACATTCATATACCACAATTTACTCAACCATTCTCCAATTGATGGGCATCCATTCATTTTCCAGCTTCTAGCCACTACAAACAGGGCTGCGACAAACATTCTTGCACATACAGGTCCCTTTCCCTTCCTTAATATCTCTTTGGGATATAAGCCCAGTAGTAACATTGCTGGATCAAAGGGTATGCACAGTGTGATAACTTTTTGAGCATAGTTCCAAATTGCTCTTCAGAATGGCTGGATGTGTTCACAATTCCACCAACAATGTATCAGTGTCCCTGTCTTCCCACATCCCCTCCAACATTCCACATTTTTTCCCTGTCATTCTAGCCAATCTGACAGGTGTGTAGTGGTATCTCAGAGTTGTCTTAATTTGCATTTCTCTGATTAATAATGACTTGGAACATATTTTCATATGGCTAGAAATAGTTTCAATTTCTTCGTCTGAGAATTGTCTGTTCATATCCTTTGACCATTTATCAGTTGGAGAATGACTTGATTTCTTATAAATTAGAGTCAGTTCTCTATATATTTTGGAAATGAGGCCTTTATCAGAATCTTTCACTGTAAAAATGTTTTCCCAGTTTATTGATTCCCTTCTAATCTTGTCTGCATTAGTTTTGTTTGTACAAAAACTTTTCAATTTGATATAATCAAAATTTTCTATTTTGTGATCAGTAATGGTCTCTAGTTCTTCTTTGGTCATAAATTCCTTCCTTTTCCACAGGTCTGAGAGGTAAACTATCCTATGCTCTTCCAATTTATTTATAATCTCATTCTTTATGCCTAGGTCATGAACCCATTTTGACCTTATCTTGGTATATGTTGTTAAGTGTGGGTCAATGCCTAGTTTCTGCCATACTAATTTCCAATTTTCCCAGCAATTTTTGTCAAATAATGCATTCTTATCCCAAAAGCTGGGGTCTTTGGGTTTGTCAAACACTAGATTATTAAAGTTATTGGCTGTTTTGTCCTTTGAACCTAACCTATTCCATTGATCAACTAGTCTATTTCTTAGCCAACACCAGATGGTTTTGGTAATCACTGCTTTATAATATAATTTTAGATCTGGTACAGCTAGGCCACCTTCATTTGATTTTTTTTTTCCATTAATTCCCCTGAAATTCTTGACCTTTTGTTTTTCCATATGAACTTTGTTGTTATTTTTTCTAGGTTATTAAAATTGTTTTTTGGGAGTCTGATTGGTATAGCGCTAAATAAATAGATTAGTTTAGGTAATATTGTCATCTTTATTATATAGATCCAGAGTCTTAAGGAAGAAAATGACTCTTTGAAAATTAGAAATAGGAGGCAAAATCAAGATGGCAGCGAGTAGACAGTTTTTTCTCTGAGCTCTTCCTAGGTTCCCTCAGATCAACACCAGATAAAGTCTCTGAACTGGTTTTAGAGTGACAGAACTCACAAATATTTGAAGTGTAACAAATTTCCAGCAGAAGATATTAGGAAGAACTTTAGAAAAGATCTGTTTCAATCAGGGATGGAGGAGGCAGCTGAATGCATGCACAGCACAAGAATCCAGGGTGTTGATGGTCCATGCACTGAGGGAAGATCTGCCAGGAGGCTCTTGGCCAAAATACAGCTATGGCTATTCTGTCTAGTTCAGAAGCCAGTGGATCAACAGACAAAAGACATACAACAATTACCTCAGAATAATGTGAGACTTAGACACATCTAGTCAGCACAGGAAGGAAGTCAGCAACACCGGCCCCAGGGCAGAGTGAAGCTACTGTCACCTGTGGAGGAAGCTTGGGACAATATTTCCTTTGCTCTAAGAGCAGACTCAACCTTTATAAATAAGCAGAAAGGCAAAGAAAAAAAACTTTAACCATAGATAACTGTTATAGAGACAGGGAAGAACAGACCTCAAACTCTAAGGACACTAAAGACAAATCATTTCCAGATGAAGCTCCAAAGGGTGATAGGAGTTGGTCTCTATCTCACAAGACTCTCTTGGAAGAATTCAAAAAGGATCTTAAAAGAGAGGAAAAAATGGAGAAAGGAAATGAGAACTTTGTAGGAGACTTGGAAAAGAAAACACAGAAATTATCTGAAGAAAACTCCTTTAAAAATAGATATAGAGAAATGGAAGAAACACATAAGTCCTTACAAAATAGATTTGATGAAATGAAAATTAGAATTGGTCAAAGGCAAGCCAGAAAAGTTATAAAAGACCAAGAAATAAAAAAAAAAATAAAGAATGAAAGAACAGAAGAGAATGTGAGGCATCTCATAAGAAAAATAACAGATCTGGAAAACAGATCAAGAAGAGAAAATATAAGAATAACTGGACTACCTGAAAGTTATGACCAAAAAAAAGAACCTTGATACAATAAAACAAAAAATAAAGAAAATTATTCTGAAGTGATAGAATAAGGGAAGAAAGTAGAAATGGGGGCGGGGAGGGGGGGGAATCCACCAATCCTACCTGAAGGAGATTCTAGAAAGAAAATAAAAGGGAATATCATTGCTAAATTTCAAACTCCCAGATCAAAGAGAAAATTTTACAAGCAACAACAACAAAAACAATTCAAATATGCTGGATTAGAATCATAGAAGACATCACCACTATAATAAAAAACTACAGGTCCAAGAATATTATATATTTATAATCAAAAGAACTAGGGATGTGGCCAAAAATATTACATCCAGAAATAGTAAGTATAATACTGAATGAAAAAAAAAAATAGGACATTCAATGAATTGTCAGATTTTCAGGATTTTGTTATGAACAAAACTGAACTTAATAGAAAATTTGACATCAAAGACTAATTTCAAGGTACTCAATAAGGATAAAATGTTTGTTTTATACATGGAAATGCAACTCATATGTCTAAAACTGTCATTAGTAATTGGGTAATCCAAAAGAATCCAAAAGAGTAGACTTGAATATGATATGACTCTAAAAAGAAAAACTATGTAAGAAAAGATAAAAATAGTAATCATGCTATACAAATGAGGTATGAAAGTAAGAACTGATACAGAGGAACTAGATGGGGAGATGAGGGAGAAAGGTTGGTTGTTCTGAAATCCTACTCATATTGGAAATGGGTTAAAGGGGCAACAATATATGTATATACCTAGAAGGATATGACACCCTTCAAAATTTATAAAGAAATAAGAAGGGAGGGGAATAGGACAAAGTGAGGTATAGAATATGTGGAGATTAACCAGAGTGGAATAAAGTGTGTAGATTAATGGGAAAGGGATAAAGAGGAAAGGAAAGGATAGGGGAGAGGATAAAGGGATCCTTGGGGTAGGGAGAGGTTAAGTAATACAAGGCAAACTAATGAGTAGAAGCAAAGTAGAATATGTAGGGATAGGAAGCAAAAGATATACACAAACACAATAATAATGATCAGGAGTAGGATTAATTAGAAAAAAAATAGGGATAATAACTATTGATCTCAGACAAAGTCAAAGTTAAAAAAGATTTAATTAAATCATAGAAATCTATATTGTATGTTAGCTATATTAATATTGTTTTAGATGTATATGTATGTATGTGTATGTAGGTAGATAGGTATATATGTTATGTATATGTGTGTGTGTGTATACAGAAATATGTCCATGCTTAACTATAACTGCTTGGAGGAGGAGAGGCAGGGAGGAAAAAAGAATAGAGTAAAAAGTGAACAGCAGAAAACAAAAGAAGACCTACAAGGACACAAAGGAAAATATGGACAGTTCTGAATACAATGTCTTCTATTACTATATATTGTGATACTCTTCTCTAAAATATAATGTTCTCTGGGAGCAGGTTTCTTGGGGGGCTTCTGGAGGCAGCCAGTAATTACCACAAGTGCAGCCAGGGCCCCACTAGTTTTTCTGGAGGCCCATCTCTCTCCTTGGTTCTGAGAGGCCTGCCTTTTCTGGCTTCTGAATCTCCTGGACTGAAGCCCAGGGTTCCTAGTGGCAGGAAGTCTCCATCCTGCCATTCTAACATCGAACCATTAGTAACAATTCTTTGAATTTATCCAGCCAATTATGTCTGAATCTCTCCACTTACCTAATTTTTGATGAAATACTTTATCAAAAATTTTGCTAAATCTAGGTTAATTAAATCTAAAGTATCCTTATCATTTGCTGGTTTAGTAAAAAAGAAATGACAACATACCTATTAAGTAATCATTCTGCCTTTTTTTGAAGAATTCCTTTGATGGGGTACTTATCATCTGTTGAGATAAAAACAGGTAGATTGGGGGATAGCATGGGGGAAAATGATACCAATGTATATATTGCAAATGTTATTAAACTCAGTTAAAACAAAGTATGACTGCTAATTTATTCATAATATTATCCAATAAATATACCACAGAGTGATAAAGGCATAAATATTTGGTATAGGATCACAGGATGTTATAGTTAGAAAGGGTCTTAGCATTAAATCCCAACCTCAGAGGTATTTAACAGGCTTAGAGGACTCATGTGACTTCCCAGTATCACATAATGAATTAGAACTAAAAGTAGGAATCCATGTGTTCAGTATCAGCATTTAATGCTGCAATTACTGGGATATGAACTATGCAATCAGTTGTTTTTTGTAACTTCAACTCATCCTAAGGTAATTGACAACCAGTTGTTTCTATATGCTTACATAATTGGTAACCAGTTAGTTATCTCTAGTAGTATGAAAAAGCCCTAAGAGGGCATTTTAATTCTAAACCAGAAAAGCAGAGAATGAATATAACCACTATATAACAGATGATTGGATGAAAAGAATACTGTGATTCATTATCAGTTTCTAACTGAATTTATTATGCTGATCCAGCAACCTTATCATCTTACAAGACTGAGTTATTCATTGATATTAAATGATTACAGATGCTTATAAGTATAAGCCTTAATACAATATCAGGATGTTAGTGTCCATTCTGTGGATACTTTGCAAGTTACTTTGCAAGTCACATAAAACTTTTTAAATCTTTTTCATCTGTGCCCATCAGCCTATTGAGTAATTCTGAATTCTGACATCTTAGCAATGACTCCATGAATTATATTATCCACAAAATTGATTTGTATATCCCCATTTAAGTCACTGATAGCATTTTTTGAACAGGACACCATTATGGACAGAGCTATGTCCATGTCTGTAGAAATTGCCCTTCAAGCCATCACTGATTAAACAACTATGTTGATAATGATTATTTGAATGTTCTTATCTCTCATGAAGAGAGTTGTATTATAATGGTTAGATTGATATAGTGACTTAACCCATTGAAACTAATTTCTATTGCAAGAATTTCAGGCATCAGTAACATTTTGGTGGGAAATCCCTTTGGAGAATTTCCCCAGTCTCATCTAAACCATACTTCATGGTTGACTAACCAACTGGTTAATCTTCAAATAACAGAAAATAACAGATAAAAGGAACTTACTCTTTAATCTGTCAGTACTCTTTAATCTGATGTCAGAAACATCAGATCCAATATATATCTACCAAACACAAATAGCAAGAACTGGAAGCTTTTGGTTTGTTTCTATACTCTCGCTGGACAAAACCAGAGGACCTATTCACTACTGTTTAACTTGAGAAATTACTCAGCCATTTTCTTAATGTATAAAGTATGTATAAATAAATAAATGTCTAAAGTAAAATACAAACTCCTTTAATCTAGTATTTAAGACCTTTCAAAAGTTGACTCTCACTTAACTTTCCAGGCTTATTTCATACTCTCTCTTTATTCCCATGCCAAACTGGCCATTCCCTAACTTTGACAGTCTTTCCCTCTCCAACATTCTTATAAACTATTCAGCATCAGAGGGATGCTCTCTTTTCTGAATGAATAAATGAATGAAAAAAAGAATTTATTAAGTGTTTTAAGTCGTTGCAAAGCATTGTGCTAAACACTAAAGATGGAAGTGGATATAGTTGCTACTCTTAAGGAGTTCACATTCTAATGAAGGACCAGTATACAAGGAGCTTTCAGCTGCAAGGGAGATATGAATCCTAAGGGGGCAAAAAGATCCGAAGGATATATCAGCAAGCCAGGTGACAGAGGCAGGACTGGAGAAATAGAGCTCATCCCATTGTGAGCAGCAATGTTTTCCCAATGAAATAAGAGTGATTAATGTGAGGAGATGGGGAGAGGAAAGCAAAGTCTCATGCAGATATCCAAAGATAACAGCCTTTAACTTTCTAGGTCTCTTTGGGAAAAGAAGATACAATCCTCATGAGAATGGCAGTAGGTTAGGAACCTAAATCTGCTGCTGGACACCTTCTTTCATGTAACTTTTGAACTTTTTTGAATAGTGGCACAGCACTTAAAATTTCCATAATATTAAATTATAGTCAGGCTGCTGTGATTTTATTTGGCTATTTATTGAACTTAAAGGCGGTTGTTTTTACCTTGGTTTGCCTCTAGGTGGTACTTGTGCACCAACAACACCATGTTATCCTACTAACACCTGAAATCACAAAATCACAGAATCTCAGACTTCTAATCTGAGGCTTAGAAGGAATCTCAAAATCTATTTGAGCAATCTGGTATCTATTTAGCTAGTACTTGAACAGGAATCGTCCCCATATCATACCTGTTAAGTGGTTATGTAGACTTCATCTGAACACTTCTGATGAGGGTGAACTCTCTACCACTTGCAATTTATTCTACTTCCTAGAAAAATTTTCCTGACATTAAGCCCCAGATTGCTTCTTTACAATGTTCACCATTTCTCCTGGTTTACTCTTCTGGATCCATTACAAAACTAGACTAAATCCATTTCTCCTTAGCCCTTTATATACCTGAAAACTGTTAGCATTCTTTCTTCCCCATCCTTTCCCATCCCTTTTCTTCTGTTGAATAAATACCTACTGCTTCTGCTGATGCTTTAACAACTTTTTTAAAAAATACCTTCTTATTAAATATTAAATACCTAAGACTTCAGCTTATTTTTCTAGCTTACTTCATGTTGTTGCCCCTTTGGCAGGATTTAATATCATTCCAAACAAACTGGCCCACTTGCAAACAATATTCTGTTTCTCACTTTTGTGTAGTGTAGGCAGAGATGTTGCCCTATGCCTCTAGGGCTCCTTCCTCATCTGCACCTTTTAAAATCCTTAGTTTCTTTCAGAGCTCCACTCAGATGTTACATGAAGCCTTTTGGAAGGCTCCAATTAGTGCTCTAGTCTTTCTAACATAGCTTTATGTTATTTTGCATATTTGTTGTTGTTGATTAGTCATTTCAGTCATGAACAACTCTTTGTGATCCCATTTGGAATTTTCTTGGCGAACATGTTGGATTGGCTGACATTTCCTTTTCCAACCCATTTTACAGATGAGAAAACATGGGTAGATGATTTTTCCAGAGTCACACAGTAAGTGTCTGATGACAGATTTGAACTCGGGTCTTTTTGACTGCAGGCCCCAAAGATTTGTTCACTGTGCCACCTAGCTGTCCTTATTTTGCATATACTTTGTACTTAATTGTATATATGCTGTACCTACAAACTTAAGCTTCTTGAGGGCAGGGCTATTATAATTTTGTTTTTGTAGCTTCAGCAGTTAGCACAGTGTCTTGCACATGGTAACTCCTTAATTAATACTATTGGAATTTAGTTGAATTATTTCTTGTTCCCTCACCCTCTGTTAGTGCTCTTATAGATGTGCTTTTTTCAAAAATGCTGTTTTTCCAATGTCTCTCCTAAAATTTGGTAAGTAGAGTAGAATATAACTCTTCAAGTAGTCTGACCCTCACTTTCTACGCTGAATATCATCAGAGATTGGTTGAGTTTTATTTGGCTGTAATTTCAAAAAACTTAATATGTGATATTTCATTTTTTTTTCTTCACAGTAATCTCTGAGGCTGGTGCTAAAGAAATTATTATCATTTCCATTTTATACCTGATGCAACAATTGTTTTCTGGCCACCTTCATAGTCTGCATTGCACTTTAGCCATTGTGCTCATCTCCTTTTCTCTTATATTTCTTCCTGTATCACCAGGCTTTGATTATCAGTCCTTTTTGCTTTATCTTGCCCAGAACCAGCTTCATTTTACTTCCTGGCCATATCTAGATCAGACCACCAAACATATTTTCATTGCCTTGCACCATTAGAATGTGAGCTTATTGAAGAAGGGAACGATCTTACTTGCTTATATATTTTATAACATAGTGTGATAAATACTAAATACTTAATAAATATTCTGTCTGTCTACCCAGCTATCTATTTGGAATAGTTATCTTCCATGACATTCTCCTTTTCTTATATTGAATTCTTCCTAGGGCTCTCATTTTGGAGAGAGATAAGATTGGCCAAAATTTCTTCCTCTGCCAGTTGGGCTTCTGACTCTCTTGATTTAGCCACCATGTCCCCACATGAATATTCATTATTGCCCATTTCCTTTCCAGTTCTTTTTGTGTGTTGTCTTCCCTCATTCTAATGTAAGGGCCAGGAGTATCTTTTTGCTTCTATTTCTATTTTGAGTGTTGAGTACACTTCCTAGCATATAGTAATGAATTTTTTCCTTCCTTTTTTCCTCTATTCCGCTAATGTGTTCTACATTAAGCCCATTAGTCTTCCCTTTCTCCCACAAGAGGAATTTTTCATTTTTCTCTGAATAGCAACAAAGCTGTCCCTGGGATCTAATTGGCCTCTGCTTTCGTTGATGCAGATTCCTATGTAAGTTCATTAAAACCATTTGGAGTCTGGGACTCTAAGGCTTATTGAGTACCTGGGACCTCATGAGTTACTATATTCCTCTGCTGACCAGATGCATTTCCCTAAAGAGGTGAGGAAGACCATGTTTACCACAACTGATGCTAAGTGATACTATATCCTTGCTAATATCTTTTCTAGGAGACCAATAATTAACCATTTTGTGTTAAATGAATCCCAAGTGTCTCTTTTTATCTCAACACTGAGCCTGAATTAACATTAGACTTGCCCCTGAAATCCAAGAAAATTAAATGACTTGCTCACACAAGTAAGCATCAACAGAGGGATTTGATTTAAGATAATCCAACTCGACAATGTTCTCATGCTGCTTCCTTGTCAATAAATAAATAGTGCAGAAAGTGAAGTTTTAAGTGTTTTTAGGAGAATCAAAGTAATGGACCATAGAGTCTACTTAAAAACATTGTTTTTTAGAACTTGAGATTCTCTACTAATCAATCAATCAGTTTATCTCTACAGAATCCCAGCGCTCCACTGTTCCTTAAATCAGATGTCTTAGGTTACACAATGAAACAACAGGATAGTCTCTTAGTTTATAAAATAGACTGAAAGGAGCAGGTTATATTATTGATGCCCTTGAGAGTTAAGTTATAAAACATGAGTATGTCCCTAATTAGAGAGAGAGAGAGAGAATCTCCAACAATGGTCTGGGGTTGGCATTCCACCTTGCACTAGGAAAGGTCACTTGCTCCTATGTTGCTCCCTAGAAATGTCCCTGCACTTTCATGCTGTGAGCCAGTGAACACATGACAATACATATGACTGGGTTGACACAGGCTTTTAGGGGGAATAACCAGATACATAAAATTCAGTTTATAACAAAATAATGGAACATACCTGAAAACACTTGAAGAAATGGGGAATAGAAATAGTTAAATTTGTAATGGGCCACTATTAACAGGAACAATTTACACCTCTTTGAACATTCCCCTCTCTAGATATCTTGACTTTATCTGTTATCTGGGAAAACCATTATCTCTGCTAATGTTCAAACTTTCACACCAGCTTCTACATGGGAAGGCTCCTTTCCTCAGCCTACTCTCTCCTTAGCCTCTTGTGTTCCATTCATATCTCTGGACTATGAGGGAAAGCAGGCTTTATTTTTTTTTCCTCACATCTTTCTTTGTCTCTAAACCATGCCATATTTCCTTGCCTCAGGAGACAAATAAAAGCTCCAAATCCCAGTAATCTCCATAGGTTCCAACCATTCCTCCTCCAAGTTTAGAGGTATATATCAAAGTTTTATCAAAGACCACGTCTACAAGAAAACTAGAAATGTCCCTTGATGGAATTAGAAGAAATACATATTTCTTACATCACAATTACAAACATGGGGGAAGGGTTGACTTTGGAGAAGAAGAGAACCATCTATTCCTCTGATAACTAGACGGAAATTTAATAGTGGGAAATAAATCAGTAACAATAGCTAGTTTCATTACATGTGCTGTAGCACTTTGGATGTTATATTATTTCAAATTTTTAAAATGTATACATTATTTTGTTAAATTTAAATTTTACTTACCAATATACATTGTATAAATATAGAATTTTCAAAATAAACAAAACTTGCCTACTACACAAATGCACTAAACTCAGAGCACAAGAGATCTTGTACTCACAAAGAACTCCACACACAAAACAATTGCTCTTGTTAAAGAGAAGCTACATTTTCTTGAGTCTCTGGTTTTTTCTGACTCTTGTAGTGCTGCCAACTTAAATTTCAGTGTGCTAATTCCTCACAGCAAAGAATACTGTTCTGTGAAGAAAAGCAAAAAATCTGAGAACCATTAATCTGGAAAAGAGGTTTGGGACAGATCATGGAGGGCTTCAAAGGTTATGCTAAGAAATTTAATCTTAACAAAAGGTCAAGAATATCAATGGAATTAATGAGGGGAAATGCAAAGGAAGTACATGACCTAAAACTATATTATAAAGCAGCAGCATCAAAACCATTTGGTAAAGGCTAAGAAATAAGAGTAGTGGATAAGTGGAATAGATTAGGTTCACAAGACACAATAATCAATAATTATAGCATCATAGCATCATACTATTTGATAAACCCAAAGACCCACCTTCTGGGATAAAAACTCCCTATTTCGTAAAATTGTTCCAAAAAATGGAGTTTGTTAATCACTGCTAAATGAATTCAGAAGGTTTTTATTTTTTTATTTTTTTTGCTGAGGTAATTGGGGTTAATTGACTTGCCAGGCTCACACAGATAAAGAAGGGTTATTAATGTCACCAAAACTTTGGCTTCAGGATGGTGTCTCCTACTGGGATAGTAGACAGTTCAATCGAGGGGTCCAGTGGAAGAAGCTGATGGAATACTGTTTCTGTCCTATTCACGTAGACAGGCCAAATCAAGAAATAAGTGGAAGGAGAAGGAAAAAATGGCATTGTCCTATTCCAATAGTCAGGAAGAGTCATCTGCAATCAGAAAGAGACCAGCACCTAGTGGAATGGAATCTTTCTGTCTATAGCTTGCTTCGCTACCTTCTGCCTCAAACTTCCTCCATCCTCAAAAAACCCTCACTTGATTCATCCTTCCCCAAAACTATCATCCCATTTCTCTTCTTTTGTGGCCAAACTCTTTAAAAAGACTATAATAAATGCCTCTCTACCTCCTTTCCTCTTCATTCTCTTAACTCTCTCCAGGTTCACTTCCAACTTCGTCATTCAACCCAATCTCCAAAGTTACAAATGATCTCTTAATTGACAAATTTAATGGCCTCTCAATCCTTATTCTTCTTGATCTATCTGCAGCCAGTTCATCACCCCTTCTCTTCAATACACTTTTTCTCTCTAGGTTTTTTCTCTCTTTCTCCTCCTGACTATCTAACCACTGATTCTCAGTCTCCTCTTTGGCAGATTTTCAAGCAGTTTGTGACCACTACTCTAAAGTTTCTCATGAGATTCTGTTTTGAGCCCATCTTTTCTTCTTCCTCCATTCTTTTTCACTTGGTGATCATGGATTCAATAATCATTTCTGTAATAATCATTCTCAAATCTACTTATCCAGTCTTCACCCCTGTGCTAAGGTTAAGCTGTGCCAGAATTCGAGCAATCAAGTACTATAACAAAATTCCAGGTCATTTTCTCAAAAGTTTGAAATAGCATTATAGAAGATTGTTGATAATTCCATGTCAAGTTCAATAAAATGGTAAGAGTTTTTACAAAAATCAGGTGAAAGAAAAATGTGTAGATGTTTCAAATAAAATTAATTCAAGAAAAAAGAACAATATACATTGAGCTCCAACATTGAATTAATCTATACATTATAGCAGATGATAAGGAACAAGGGTAAGCTAAAATCAAGAATGAAGCAAGTGAAATTTTCCTATTCCTCTTTAAGGAGGAGCTGGGATTCTCTGGAGTCCCTTCAGCTCTAATTCCTATGGTCTCAGAAAGAATGGAGTATATTAGATAGCTCAGATGTTGTATAATCTACAGAAGATAAAATTTTACTGCCTATTCCCTAAAATCATGCTGTTATCTTTTCTGCTCTTTGTCATTGACCAATTTACTTTGACACTAAAAGAACCAAACTACAAATCATAGGAACATAGATATGGAACTGGAAAAGACTGTCTTGTCCTATCTCCTCATTTTGGAGAAAGATAAAGTGATTTTTTTCCAGAGATTGCACATATTACATAAGTTTCAGAAACAAGATTTAAACTCAGGGCCTCTTGCTCTGTTGTTGGTTCAGTCTTTTCAATTGTGTCAGACACTTCCTGATCCCATTTGGAGTTTTCTTGACAAAGATACTCAAGGAGTTTACCACTTCTTTCTCCAGCTCATTTTACACATGAGGAAACTGAGGTAAACAGGATTAAAAACTTGCCTAGGATCATACCACTCATAAATATAAGCCTCGGGAACTGTAAGGTCTTCCTGATTCCAGACCTGTACTCTATCTACTCTATCACCTAGATGGTCCTCTTGCTCTAGAATCAATATTGTTCCACTAATTCATTCCCAGCAAAAAAAGTAAGACTACAACAGTATATAAAACAGTACATATATATATATGCCCCCCAATGTATATACATATATGCATTGGGGGGGGCATTTTTCCCTTTGGAAGATTGACCAAATGTAAGAAGAATAAATAAGAACTGTTGTTATTAAAGAGTCCTTCTCTTTTCATCCATAATAATATAGTTGTCTAATTTCCATATGGAACACAGATCCTGATTTCAGTGATAACTGAGAACATGGAGAGGACTAAAACACTAATTGAAAAAAATTTTGGCCTGTATTCAAACCAGTTCCAGGGGGGTTTGATAGCCTGAAAGAATACTCCCTCTCTTTAAGAAATAAGATTAGTTGAAATATTGAAGCACAATTGAATCCCTAGAGATGATCAAGTCAATCAAGAACTAGCAGTTATTTGTGTCTTCACATACACACACACATACACAAGAAATGGAACTTCCAATAACTATTCTGCACCCTATGGTCTTAGAGAGCTTTCTGGGCCACTGAGAATTACGGACTCGTTCAGTGTAGGACAGCCTACTCTGTGTAAGACACTAGATTTGAAATTAAGATCTTTCTGAATTGAAGGCTGATTCTTTATCCTTTAGGCCAAGTTGTCTTTCTCTTTATATTTACTCTTGTTAAAAACACCGTGACAATTCCTTAGTCCAACGTGGAGAGGATGGAAAGAATTATATTACACACTCCTGGGTTTTGGAAGTGGGAAGGAAGGGCGGGGGATTGTGGCTATTAAACCCTTTTCCTATATTTCAACTGTCACTCTTCCCTTTCCCCCCATCATAAAACACGAATGTCCACACCCCTAAGAAAACATGAACTGTGGCCAAGATTATATTTATAGCACGATCTATATAATCCCAACTCCCAAATTTTTAGAGAGCTCCTAATTCAGAGAAAAACACAGTAGAAATAATGACTATTTTCCTGCCTTATTCTCTCCAAGTTTCTCTATATCTCTCCTTCTCTCCACCTCTATCTATTTCTATCTTCATCCATATCTCTAATGATCTAAAGTCTATCTCTGACTATTGTATTTGTGACTCACCAGTCCATCCTTTTTCAATGCAAGGCAAAACCTGATCAAGTCACTCAGCAGTGAGTACTGGAGTAATTTGCCTGCAAGGGCAGAAAGGGTCAGCTTATGGCTCAAGAAATGTAGTGCTGCAAGTGGACACTGGAGGGCATCTGAAAGTCAGAGATGGATGCTAAACAGCTTACCATTGAAGTTTGGAGAGTTAGTTATTAGGATAAAGGAGATCTGGATCAGGTTAAACTCTGATTCCTAGAAAACAAGTAATAATTGTTCAGGGGCATCATACAGAGGGACATGACAAGAGTTAATAAATACCATCTGAAAATTCAGGGTCTGCAGGAAATGCTAATAAGTCCTATTTTCAGAAAGTCCATCAAAGTCAGGAAGAGATCCTGGGGATAGCCAGAGCTGGGGATATTTATGTATCCAAAAGCCAAGAGCTCGATAGAGGGTTTTCTAAGAGTAAGATTACATACAGAGATGGCAAAGTATTAGAAACTGAGAGAATGACCATCAATTGGTGAATGGATGAAAAAATCATGGTATATAAAATACTATACGCTATAAGAAATGATGAACAGGCAGATTTCAGAAAATCCTAGGGCCATCTCCAGTCATCTTGATCTATATCTGGCCACTGGCCCCAGATGGCTCTGGAGGGCAAAGTGAGACAGGTAACCTTGCACAGTCCTCCTTCGCTTAAATCCAACTCACTTGCATGTTATGGCATACTCTCTCTGATGTTTGTTTTTAAAACAATGGATAAACAACAACAGATAGACTTACACAATCTGATGCTGAGTAAAGTGAGCAGAACAAGGAGAACACTGTACACAACAGCAGCAACATTTGCAATTAATTAACTTTTTTAGATTTAGCTCTTCTCAGCAATGCAATGATGTAAGACAGTTCAAAAAGATTCATGAACAGAAAATGCTACTTACATCCATAGAAAAAACTATGTAGTTTGAATAAAGCATACTGTTTTCACTTTTTTGGGGGGTGTTTTGTTTTTTCTTAGGTTTTTTCCCCCTTTTTTCTGATTCTTTTTTCACATATAGTTGGGGGAAAATACTATTAAATAGGGGGAGGAGAACACACACATAGAAAGTAAGAACTGAACCAAATGGATCATAATCTGCCACCATCCTCCTCATTAAGATTTGATCATTGATCAGTTTATAATATAATATTATAATCTGCACTTAACAAACAATTATTTGCTGACTAAGGCACTTTTTAGGCTTATTTATACTCAACTAGGAGTTTATAGAGCTCCTTGTTTTGGTCATTCATTTACTTTGCCAAGAAAATCCAATCGACAATATGGTCTACAGGGTCAAACATAACTGAATAGCTGAATAACAATAAAAACCTATCTTTCATCCTTGCCAGTCTCCAAAAGTTACTAATAACCTCCTTATTATCAAATATAAAGGATATTTTCTTGTATTATCCCTCTTGACTTCTCTGTGGTAGTTGACACTATGAACAATTCTCTCCTTTTTAAGTGAATCCCCTGCACAAGAATTAGATGGAGCAAACAGCCAGGAGAACTACCAAAAAGAAATGAAAATTGATAATCTGGCTTCAAACAAAAATAGAAAAGAGGGAGAAGTTTGCAATGACCTGAAGAGAATGTGCAATGCTTATGCTTCTGCCACTGTCAAATAACACTTATGTAAGCAAAAACTATAAGTCAGTCTTTAAACTGGGCATTTTAAACTAAAAAAGGAGAAAGAAGAAAATTGCCCACACAGATTTAAGACTGATAACATATTAACTATCAGCTAAAACACTGGAGTGATGAAAGCAGGAAAGAGAACAAATAATTCACTGGAGAAAATATGCAAAAAGAACCAATCATAAAACCCAGAGTCTCATATGTCAAACAGAAATGCACAAAGTATAGATAATAAGATTAACTGGAGATGTTGATAGAAGGGGACAAATTAAAACCTCATAGATATTACTTAGAGACTTAGGGATGGAATTTAAGACTAGATTTTAGCTCAGGACTTTTCTTTATTCAAAAAGAAAAGAACTGATAGAAAAAATGGAATAGTATTATATATCTCTAATTATATACATAATACACACACATGCACACACACATACACACATACTGAGCATCTTTTTCTGATATCATGATCCTCTTGGAGGACAAAGGACAGACAACTTGGCCAGATACAACCAGCTAGTAAGTGTCTAAAGTTGGATTTGAACTCAGCTCTTCCAGAAAGATTAGGAGACAGATTACAAGAATTAAAGAGTGAGCAAATAATAAAGAGATGAAAGATACAATTATAGACCACTCTTTCTAGGGAACTGGTAGTGAAATAGATGAGTTTGATAAAGACAAAAGTTGGAAGATCAAGGTGTAAGATGACAGATTAATTTTGGGAAGAGAGTTTTTGCTAGAAAAAGAGAATTATTTTTCTAAAACTGAATAGAAGGAGAAGGTCCAATGGGAATACTTTCCCAGAACTTGCCATAATTCCTGCCCATCCTCTATATATACAGAATAAAAAGAGTCTAGATGATGACATTGAAACAATTGAGGGATTGGAGGAAAAAATTGGGAAAATTGACTTGAAATTACTTCAGTCATGTGAAGTCATCTGCTTCCAAATCAAAAAAAAAAAAAAAAAAAAAAAGGAAATTTTCTTGATTTAAAATGGTTCCTTTCTGTGCCTTTCTATACATACTTTTTCCTATCATTTCTTTCTCTGGAAGCAGAGATCATCTTCTTTCATAAATCCTTTGTATTTATAATAGTTAAAATTACTTAGCTGCCCAAAGTTCTTAAAACAATATTGCTGTTATTATACAATGTTTTCTTGGTTCTGATGATTTCATTCTTTATTTCATTCAAGTTCATCCATGGTTGTATTTTTTTATTATTATAGCTTTTTATTTACAAGATATATGCATGGGTAATTTTTCAGCATTATTTTTGTTTTTCTTCCCGGGTTATTTTTACCTTCTGAATCCAATTCTCCCTGAGCAATAAGAGAACTGTTCGGTTCTGCAAACATATATTTTATCTAGGATATACTGCAACATATTTAACATATATAGGACTGCTTGCCATCTAGGGGAGGTAAGGAGGAAGGGGAAAAATCGGAACAGAAGTGAGTGCAAGGGATAATGTTGTTAAAAAAAAAATTACCCTGGCATGGATTTTGTCAATAAAAAGTTATATATAAAAACAAATAAATAAACAAACAAACAAATAAATAAATAAATAAAAGTTTTCAGCATTGACAGTTGCAAAATCTTTTGTTCCAACTTTTCGCCTCCTTTCTCTCACCCCTTCCCCCATGGCAGGTTGACCAATACATGTTAAATATGTTAAAGTATAAATTAAATACAATATAAGTATACATGCCCAAACAGTTATTTTTCTGTACAAAAAGAATCAGACTTTGAAATAGTGTACAATTAGCCTGTGAAGAAAATCAAAAATGCAGGTGGACAAAAATAGCGGAATTGGGAATTCTATGTAGTGGTTCATAATCATTTCCCAGAGTTCTTTCACTGGGTGTAGCTCATCCATGTTTTTCTAAGATCATTGAGTTCATCATTTCTTATAATATAGGAGTATTCCATCCAATTATATAGCACAACGTTGTTAGTCATTCCTCAACCAAAGGGCATTCCTGAAATTATTTCTAAAAATAAGGAATGGATGTCAGAGGAAAGACAAGGAGTAGAAATATTAATTGGAGAATCATCTCTATAAAGAAGAAAATTGAACTCATGGGAAGTTAATGAGGTCACTAAAAATAAGACTATAAAGTAAGCAAATAAAATCTCAAGAAAGAGCCTTAGTCCAAAGTTAGAGGATAATATATAGATGATGTTCTAACAAAGGAAACTTAGTATGAGTAACCAGACAGGTAGTATCTAAATCTAAAATATAAAAATCTAAAATCTAAAAATAATATTACTAAAGGAGAGAGTCAAGAATGAGAAAGTGGTCAATCAATAAATATTTAGTAAAGGCTTAATTATGTCTCAGACATAATTCCTAAGTTCTAGGAAAGGCAAAAGATAATCTTGCAGTCTAATGGGGAATACAACATGTAAATAAGTATGCACAAAAAAACTATATATTGTATAAATGGAAATAATTGTAATGTAGCTTGCTTTGGGGTGGCTCAGGCAAGTTCCCATACACGATCCATAGGAAAGATACCAGAATTTAGGACAATTAATAAAGATTGTAGTAGAAGGCTGAATTTAAGTCAGACTTTGAAGGAAGCCAGAAAGCAGAGATGAAGAGGGAAAGCATTTTAGAAAAATTCTTAGAGCCAAGAGATGGGGAGTTTTGGTCATGGAACAGCAAAGAAGTCAGTGTCACTAGATTGAAGAATACATGAAGGAGAACTGGCATAAGAAGACTGAAAATATGAAAACATTATAAAAGGCCTTGAATGCCTAATAGAGATGGTGAAGCTGACAGAGAGACATGAGAGTTGACTGAGTAGGATGATGGTATAATCCTACCTAAACTTTGGGAAGATCTCAGCAATTTAATGGAGGATCACCTGGAGTAGGAAGATACTTGTGGCAGGCAGACTAAAAAATGTCTAATATAATGGTCCAAGAATTAGGTCTTGAAGGGGAGCAGTGTCACAGGATAGGAGAGAACATATACAAGTACTGTGATGAAGGTACCATTGGTAGCCTTGGGTTATGAATTAGATTATGGGTATGTAAAGAGAGTTAGAAATCAAAGATGGCATCTAGGTTGTGAGCTTAGATGACTGATAAAGTGGTATTCTTAACAGTAAAAGGGAAGTTATAAAGAGAGAAGGGTTTTGGAAGAAAGGAAATTAATTTTGGGACAATTTTTGGACAATTTGGACAATTCAATTTAAGATGTCTACAGGATATTCAGTTTGAGATGTCAAATAGGCAATTAGATATATTATCCTGGAGGTCAGCAGAAAGGTTAGGACTGAATAAGGAGATTTGAAAATTATTATCGTAGAGATGATAATTGAACCCATGGAAGCTGATGAAATCATCAGATGAAATAACATAGAGGGAGAAGAGAAAGCTCAGGATAGAATCCCCTATGGGACAGCCCAAGTGAGTGAACACCAACTGGATGATCTGCAAAGAAAATTAGGAACAAACCATTAGGCAAGAGAACCATGAGAGAGTAGCATCTCAAACCCTAGAGAGAAAAGTGAATCAAAAAGGATGATTGATATACAACATCAAAGGTTGAAGAAAGTTCAAGAAGGAAAAGGATAGATCATCAAATTTAACAATTAGGAATTTGTTAATAACACTGGAGTAAGCAGTTTGGGTTGGATGGAGAGGTCAGAAGTCAGATTTAGGAGAGTTATGAAAGTGAGAAGAAAGGAAGTGGCGTTATCTATTGTGGATGGCCTTCTCAAAGAGTTTAGCCACAAAATAAGAGATTTAGCCAAAGGTCTATAAAATCATGCATATTTTTTGACCTAACAATACCACTATTAAGCATGAATCCCAAAAGAGATTTTTTTTTAAATGGAAAAAAATCTATATGTTCAAAAATATTTGTAGCAGCTCTTTTCTCAGGGCAAAGAATTAAAATTTAGGGAATGCCAAGCAATTAGGGAATGGCTGAATAAATTATGATATGTTATTATGATGAAATATTATTCTTTAAAAATAATGTGGAGCATATTCTCCGAAAACCCTGGAAAATCATCCATCAGTTCAAACAAAGTAAAATGTACTGTGTAAAAGCAATAACAATGTTCTGGATGATCAGCTATGAATGACCTTCTTTTTCTCAGCAATACAATGATCCAAAACTACTCTGAAGGATCTATAATGAAAAAAGTTATCCATATTCAGAGAAAGAACTAATTGCGTTCGAATACAGACTGAAGCATACTTTTTTTAACAATAAATTTTTTTCCTGAGACTTTTTTTCTTAGGGGGGAGAGGTTTGAAAGATCTTTGTTTTCTTTCTCAACGTGACTTCTATGGAAATGTTTTGAATAACTTCACATGTGCCTCTCAATGTGAGATGGGGAAGATGTGAGAGAATCTGGAAACTCAAAGTTTTAAAAACAAATGTAAAAATTGTTTTACATATAACTGGGGAAAATAAAAAGGAAAAAAAACAAAAAAAATTAGAAATTGGAATGATAGTGGAAATGGACAGTCAAGTGAACCTTTTTTGAGAATGGAAAAGATATGGACATGTAAGCCGTATGAAAATAGCCACTAGACAAGGAGAGATTGCAAATAAATAAAAGTAGGGATGATAGAGGGGATAATTTAATGGAAAAGATGGAATGAAATGTTATTGTACTGACTAAATTTGCTACTATTATCCTCTCCCTAGACTAGAGATCAAGGACATTAGACAAATAGCAACACACAATGGTGTCAGCTTCCTCTTTCTCTATCACTTAGATGTTCTGATATAGATGATACAGATACTGGTGGAGCAATAAAAACAATTATAAATAATAATCCTGAGGATTGTGACCCTGTGTGAGTCATTCTGATGTACTTTTCCCTCTAGGAACTGTCTGATGTGATTTCTTTTTAGTGGCCTATTAGTCTACCCTTGCCTGTTTTTTAGGGAAAGCGAGAGAAATTACCTTCTTCAGTCAATGTTAGTCTTCCAGACAGCCTCTCACTTTTTTTTTTTAAATAGGCTTTTTTATTAGAAAGGGGAAGCACCTCTATTTAGGATTATTTCATGTATGAAAACCTAGGTCACTGAGTCAAAAGTGATGGTAGGATATAGATAGGAAAAGTGAGCACTTGAAAAAGCAGGATAAAGTAAGGTTGGGATCTGTAGAGAAGAACTAAAAGATCTCAGCGGTTGACCATAGTCAATCTACTTGCTTCTATGTTTTTAGTGTTGTAGCCTTGGACATCTGGTCCCTATTCAATGGAAACCTAATTTTCTTCAATGGGTTCAGAGAGGTAGGTCCATAGCTTTCTCCATGATTCCATAACAGCATCCAATACTTTATAATACTCTTAGATGAAATAACACTATTCTACTCATTTATCTTTCTTTTACTTTTAAATAAATGGCTAACACTACCTTAAACCTCTTTATTATCAGTCCTTCTTACACAGAATCAGGAGGATATGTTCAGGTCCTCTGAATTTTAAATCCCAAGTTAACAAGAGGAAATAATTTTTATAAAGTGCTTTGTAAAACTTAAATCACTATATAAATATTAGCTATTTATTATTATTATTATATTCTTTGAGTCAAGAGAGCTGGATTTCAAAGCTTAACATTACAGGTTGTTATGCCACAGTTCTCTTTAACTGTCCTGATTCAGTTTCCCTATACGAGTTTCCCTTGTCCCAGTTTCCTTAACTGTTCTGCCTCAATCCTTTTAGTTGTAAATTCCCCTCTGACCCAGTAAAACTAAGGATTATTCACTCTCAGGTTATAAATTAGCAAAATAAACAAGAGAGTAGACCCCCTGACTCTTTTGTGTCCTCAAGGATTTACAATATCCCTTTAAAATATTCCAAGATACCCCACAATATCTTTACTTCTTTGTATTCAGACATCCCGTCTCTGGATTTTTTGGGGGGTTTATGGCCTCCCCTTCCTGATAGAAACTTTCCCTCCTTTCCTCTTCTTTGTCTCCAAAAAGGTACTTAAAGAGTTGAGATTCTCCCATTCAGCACTGGATAATTCCGAATGAGAGTCTTGTCCAGTCAATCTTACTCTCCCATTAATAAAATATTAAAACTCTCTAATCTCTCTCCTGTCTCAGTTTCTCCAGCATTACAAGGTCAGCTAAACTCTGAACTAAATTCAGAGACAAAGAACCATGAATTAAGCAATCATAGGGCAAAAACAATTACTTATAGATAGGATCAATAAATAAATGACACAGGATGCATCTTAATCTTTTCCGAGGGATGTTGTAAGAAAAAGGGAAAGGGAGAGATAGAATGGGGCAAATCTTATCACATAAAGATGTGCAAATAAAAGCTTTTATAGTGAAGGGGGAAAGGTGGGGGTTGGGGATGGTGGGCAATGCTTTAACCTCACTCTCAATGAATTGGTTCGGAGGGAAGAATATATATATACTCAGATGGGTATAGAAATCTATCTTAACCAAAAGGGAAATAGGAAGGGAAGAGCATAACAAATGGAGGTGGGGAGGGGGGCATCCTGTTAGTGAGATGGGCAAAATGATGATCTTCACAGTCACTGTGAAGTATAGAGGGATGAATAAAGTGAGGAGGAAATGATGATTTAGAGCTGGAACAGAATTTCAGGATTATCTAGACCTGACCTTCTTAAACTTTTTCCACTTGTGACCCCTTTTTGCCTGAGAATTTTTTACCTGACCCTGTGAGTGTATATATATATAAAAAATATATAAAATACACATATAATATATGTGTATATTATAGCTATATATAAAATATATGAAATACAAATCAAACATTGACTGATAATAAATCATAATTTTACAGTCCCTCCAGTATGTGATCCCATGGGATTGTGATCCACAGTTTAAGAAGCTTTTTTTTTTAATTTTACAAATAATGAAATTGAAGTCAGAGAAATAATTGACTTTCTTAAAGCCTGAGAGATTCAAATCCATTTGAATCAACTTACTGGAAATCGATTTACTTTCCATTCGCTAATTCATGATTACATAAGTGGGAATTATTTACACCTGAAGAAGATAACATTCCAGACATTCAGAAAGAAACAAGCTCCCATGTGAGAGCTCTGGAATTTTGCTATAATATTGCTCGAAATTTTCATTTTGGGGGATCTCTTTCAGGATGTGATCAATGGATTCTTTCAATTTCTATCCAATACTCTGGATCTAAGATATAGGGGCAGTTTTCCTTAATAATTTCTTGAAAAACAATTTTTGTGTTCTTTTTAAAAATAATTTCTTGCAGATAAACCAATAATTTTAAAATTATCTCTGCTCAATCTATTTTCTGGGTCAGTTGTTTTTCCAGTGAGATATTTTCAATTTTTTTTTTATGATTTTGACTTAATTTTATTGTTTCTTGATGTCTCATAGAATTACTAGCTTCCACTTGCCCAGTTCTAATCTTTAAAGAATTATTTTCTTTTGTGAGATTTTATGCCTCTTTTTTTTTTCCATTTGTCTTGTTTTGCTTCGAGAGGAGACTGCTCTTCCTCTTGAGGAGTTTACCTTCCAGGGTGGAGGATAAAATGTAAACAGAAACTAAACTATGTAGAGAGTGAATACAAAGCAATTTGGAGGGTGTGGAGACAATTGCATTTCCTTTCCTTTCTTTCCCTTCTTTTAACGAGTCAAAAAATGGAAGTAAAAGATTTGTATTGACTAACTATAAGTTACTACAATTATTAACACTGTTTTCAGATAGTAATAGTTTATAATTTTAAGAAAAAGGACAGAGACTCATAAGATTAAGAGCTACAAATGTCCTAGAATCCCTGAAGACATTCTTCTAGCAGTATTTATTAAGGAGAAGGAATCAAAGAGCCAAATGATTCATACTCTGTTTAATTTATTTTGGCTTGAGAAATTTGGATGTTGTCTCAGTCACTCTATTGAGTTAAAAATATTTACAAAATCCCAGAGGTACACATAACACACAGAGGAAATGTCTAGACTACTGAAATATATTTGATAAGGTTCAGATTTGGGAACGCAAATGAAATTAGGATTTCTGGTGGTCAGGGAGTTAAATGAGGTCTAATGGGGGTGCAAGTTCCTCTGTAAAGGAATTTATAAACCCTAAAACTTAGATTGATAAAAGAGGTTTATTATGGGGATTTGGAAGTAAAGTTAAAGTCTGGTTAAGGAAATAGGTGAGGGTAGAGAGAAGAGGGCACTGGAAACGATATTCAAGCTCCTTGGGGTGCCAAGCATAGCATAGCATGGCATGTTTGGAACCTCTGCAAAGAGAGGATTTTAGTTGGGCTCTTTTTATGAGAGATTTAGCTAAAGGGGCCCGTGGGTGGAGTCCCAAGCTGGCTCAGATCTGTGGGGGCTGGGACAACCCCCAGATCTCCTATTGAAATTCAAAAGGGGTGCTTTTGACCAGGATTTGGTGACTCAAAGGTGCAGGCTTCTTGAATTGGTAATGTATCAGCCAGGAGGGTCTGGGAATAATCTAAATCACAAATCAATCAGAAAGGATCACAAATCAGTTTCTTAAAGTGACAACCGCTTCAATATTGACAAATACTTTAAACAAATATTGATCTTTGTGTTGCAAATCTGCAACTGCTTACATTTCAAAAAAATAAACTTTTTCCACATCTGAAAGATGGGCAGAACAAGTGGGGTTAGAGTAAGAGGACCTCTTTTAAACAAACTAAGAAAATCCCACAATGTCAAGTTGCTGGAAAGAGTTTCTACAGACACAAAGCCATTGTTGACTTTACATTTTACTTTTTCTATCCTGAAAACAGTAAAAAAAAAAAAAAAAAAAAAAAAATACAGACCTACCATCAGACAGTTAGCCAATTATTCTCTGATATTAGGTTAAATAAACCTAATTTCTTAATGTTCTTCTGTTTTCTGGCAATGACCTGTTATCTTGTTCATAACATCATGAACTGATGCCGAGTGAAATGAGCAGAAGCAGGAGATCATTATAAATGACAACAAGACTATAAGACAATCAATTCTGATGGACGTGGCCCTCTTCAACAATGAGATGATTCAAACCAGTTCCAATTGTTCAGCAATGAAGAGAGCCATCTACACCCAGAGAGAGGACTATTGGAACTGAGTGTGGAACACAACATAGCATTCTCACTTTCTGTGATATTGTTTGCTTGAAATTTGTTTTCCTTCTCAGATTTATTTTTTTTTCCTAGATCCGATTTTTCTTGTGCAGGAAGATAGCTGCATAAATATGTATACATATATTGGATTTAACATATATTGGACCTGCCATCTAAAGGAGGGGGGTGGGGGAAAGGAGGGAAAAATTTGAAAGAGAAAGTTTTGCCAGGTCAGTATTAAAAAATTACCCATACATATGTTTTGTAAATAAAAAGCTTTAATAAAAAATAAATTTAAAAAAAGAAGAATAAAAAGGGGGAAAAAAGAATTTGCAGGTTTGAACCCATATCCTTTGTCAAGGGACAAAGTTTATTGTAATTGTAATGCCAACTGAAGCAGGCTAAAGTCCAAAGATTTTTAACAAGGAACCTGAAGTAAAAAGACACATTTATTTAGTTCTTCATGTTACTGATATGGTGATTTTATGGCCAAGAGGTAGAACTGAGAAGTAGTCTCAGGGATTTGGTTATCACTGATGGAGATTTCAAAGCATATCTTCCTCCTGGTCTCAGATATTCATTCATACTCTCAGTATTCACTGGAGCTGAACCCCAACAATTTTCCTTAATATTTAAGGGAAGAAATCTTATTATATTCCTAGGCCAAAAAACTTTTATAATCATTAACAGAACAATAGCATTCTTAGATCAGAGGGCCTCAGGATCACAGATTCTAAAGCAAGATAATTTAGATTGGCAGATTGTAAGAACAGAAGTCCCCTAAGATCAGGGGACCTTAAAATTATTGCTGTCTCTCTTAGAAGCTATATTACATCATTTTCCCTCTCAAACAGTTGCACCCCAAATTTATTTGGGACAAAGGGAAGAGATCTCCTCTTATGGAACTGATTCATGCTGATAAGGGGTGTAGAGTTATCCCTGCCTAACAGGGTTCAGACTGAGGGGGGGAAGCACGTGACCTGAAGATGGCGGCAGTAGCATTCAGAGGGATGCTGAGTGTTAGGATCAATTAACCAACGGTATTCAGGGTGAACAAATAATTGGAAGTTCATAGCTTGGAATCTAGAGGAAACAAATGTACCAAGAGGAATGTTCGTTCTCAGGAGGTTGTGAAGAATCTTCAAGGAAGGTGGTATAGAAGCATTATGGGTGAGTTTGCCAGAATAATTTTGGAATGGATATCCTACAATTATTATGTGGGTAAGAGATCCTTTCCAGCAAGAAAACAGGGATAGTCAGGTTAAAGTTATTCCCCTGAGGGAGTAGCTGGTACAAATGGGGTGGTATCCAAGGTGGGGATGCAAGTCCCATCTGTGAACTGCCTTGAGGATGCTGAGGGCACACCCAACAATCCTGAATGCCCTCCTCTGCCCACAGAGTTCCTTACCCACTGGCGGGGGGCCCAGAGTGACACTGAGAGAGCTCTAGAGAAAATATAACAAGAGCAAAGCTCTCATCCTCAGAGTGTTGTTAGAGGAACACCTGGAAAAAGGGGAAAATAAAGAGAAAGAAAGCAAGCTAGAACGAGGGAGAGAAGGACACAGACAATTTTACCCTTCTTTATCCAATGTGTTTCCTGTGTTTCCAAGAGTCCTGCAGAATAGTTTCAGGTCCTGCAGAAGAGTAGGTTCAGGTTCACAGGAATATGGAGGAATGTTTGACCCTAGTCAAATCAAAACCCCTGGGATCTGGCCCTATCTTCCATCAATGGACAGTGTAAAAGGCTTTAGGTTGGGCTAAGGTCAGGCAAGTTTTCAGGGTTTTAAAAGCCTTGGCCTGATCAGGGTCCCACTCAAGGGGAATTGTGTGAGGGCTTTGAACAGAATCATAGAGGGGTTTCGCGATAACTGCATCCCCACCTTGAATACCACCCCATTTGTACCAGCTACTCCTTCAGGGGAATAACTTTAATTACCATTAGGTGATAAATCCAGCCACATCCAGGAAAGTATATGATGGTTCAGAAAATGACTAACAAACTGATAGGCAATATGGGCTTTAGACAAAAAACTTCAAAGCCTAAGGGGGAGGGCCTGGAAGTTAAAGGTTTTCTGTCTGCATTCAGGGAGGCTGGGTGGGCCTGCAGATCAAGATATCACCTCCATACTGGATAGTCAGGGCCTGTCCAAATATGTGGGGGCTGTCATGGAAGCGCCATCTTATGAACATGACTGCCCATATTAATTTGTGGGGGGGGGGTGTTAATGTTTCCCAGGATTTGCCCTTTAAAAGGCAAAAAGAAATTGCAAGTCTTTATGCAATAGTATGCAAAGGAAAGCATCTTTAAGATCTAAGGTAGAAAACTATTGTGTCCCCGGGATATTTCTATTGAACTCATGGCTTCTACTGACCATTTACTTTGATTATAGAAATTTGCTATAAGAGGAAAAAAGCAGGGATGTGATTATAATAGCATCAAAACAGATCCTTCAGGCTTCAGCTTGAGAGCACATAAATGATAGAATAAAGCCTCCTTAGTTCTGTTTGACCATGCAATAATAATTCCACCTCATAGACAGACTCAGGAATAATCAGGTGGGAAACAAACAAACAAAAAAAAAAAAACAGAATTGGGAAACTGAGTCAGAAGGATCTCACCTTAAGCAGAGACCAAGGTTGTCCTCCCAGTTCTTGCCCAGATGAGATGTCCAGGAAGGCAATTCCTCTGAGTAACTTATGGTATATCTCTGGAATGGTGGGTTACTGACAATGATTAGGCAATCAAATTCAAAACTCAAAATATCAGTTACAATCCCAAGAGATTTTACCTTGAATAAATAGCAAATTCTGCTAATTATAGCTTAGGTACATTATTTTAAAAGTTTACCAGGACTTATACACATAGGAGATTTTGTTTAACATGTTTTATATGTTTAAACTTATCCTGGTGCAAAGGAGCAATCATTATATAGACTTATAAATTCTTAGTAAACTATAAATCCTAAACAGTCTCAATTCTCAAGTCTAATGATCTTGCTTACCCTGATGGTTTCAAGAAAACTGGAAAACTTACAAATTAAGGGGAGTTGACAGAGACCCCAGAGAAGAGACTGAGCTTATTGTTGCCCACCCTAACTATTCTTAATGTTTTCATGGGCTGTGCTGTTTGATACCTTCCCCTACTCTGTGAAGGAGGAAAAATATTGCACACCTCATACTTGAAGGCGAACTGATAAGGCTTCTGTCTCATCCCTCTTGTTCCACACACAGTAATGACAAATTTTATATTTAACATGATGACAACTCCAAATAACTTAGTTAACAATTTTAGAATTTTCCTAAGTAATAGCCAAATAGTCTTAACTATAATTTCTATTCCCTTAAATAACTTTCCCTTTTGTTTTAGGAAGAAAACAAGACAATTCTTAAAAAAAAAAAAAAAAAGAACAGATTTTAAAATTGATTTAACTTTAGTTAATTAGATTCCCTAAATTCTGATTAAATGTTCTAGACAAACTGAATGTCATTTAGTTATTTTCTAATTTATGCAAATCATTTCTCTTTTATGAGCCAGGAAAAAGGATTAAAGTGCCAGTTTTTACTGAGAAGGCCCTTGGAAGTCTGATTCTAGATAACTTAAAATCAGGCTGTTTGTAAAAAACAAAAAACAAACAAACAAACAAAAAAAAAAAAACTGTAGAATTTTTTAAATTAGTAACAAACTGATTTTTGTTTTTTCTAAAGTTCCCAAACTCTTCTGTTAACATTATCAATGCAAATAGATTGCAATTTAAATATCCCTTTAGTGTATTTTAATTAGAGCTTCTTTAAAATTGCTTTTACTTTCATATCTCAAACAAATTTCCAAATTATTTTACATACACATAGAAATCATTTATCAGTTGGTCGTATCTAAAAAAATCCATAAAGTTATCAAATATGAAGCAATTATATCCAATAAAGCAGTTAACATTCATACAGCATGTTTTATGCTAAGCATTTTTCAATCATGTGATCTTCACAATTATTTCTCTTTCAAATCAGAAAACTAGGCA
Source organism: Antechinus flavipes (assembly GCF_016432865.1). Taxonomy (NCBI): domain Eukaryota; kingdom Metazoa; phylum Chordata; class Mammalia; order Dasyuromorphia; family Dasyuridae; genus Antechinus; species Antechinus flavipes. Next base: position 148,534,325 of record NC_067400.1, on the reverse strand, counting down.
GAGATAAAACAATTTGTTATAAATCACATAGCTAATACATATCCACAATTCAAAAAGAGAATGGTGATCTTACCAAATGCAGGGGCTGACTGGCTTTCTCATCTCACATTGTCATAGTGGGTAGTGCAAAGGATACCCAAATTCTTCCTAGACAGTTCCTGTACAGAACCTGGTGAAAGTTGGGGTGACTGGTTCTGGGATCTCCCTTAATGATAGCTTCAGGTGCCAGAGCTCAGGAAATGCTAACCATTGGGTTTTACCCCTATTCCCCCAAAACTGGATTGGGAGGTATTTGGGCAAGGTTGTCTGGGTCCCATAGTTTTGCTGCTTCCCCTATTTCTGCAGATGAGGCAGAATTTGAACTTCCCTACAGTTTTGAGATGAGAAGAGTTACCAGAGGAACTTGGGCTTATATCTTTTTAGCAAACCCCACAACTGAGATACACTCAGGACCACGTTGGGGAGTGGAGTGGAGAGGATGCCTTAATACCTCCTGAGGTGCTTTCCCAAAGGAGCAAAAGGAGGACTCCAGACAAGATAGGAGTTAAGGAAGAGTTAGCAAAAAGTTGTTATTTATCTAGCTTTTTCCTTTTTCTTTTCTTTCAGAATGGGGTGAATTTTCATGAAATTATCCCCAATGTTTTGGGAATTTTTCTTGTAATCTTAAAATGACTAATTACCAAACTTCTCCATCATTCTTCTCAAAACTCTGAGAATCTGTTGCTATTTTAATTTTAATTAGCTAGCTTTTTGGTGTAGCTCCTAGCTTGGTCGGAGCTGAATTGCACAGGAAAAAAAAAAAAAAAAGTCAGGCTTTTTAAGAAATTTTCCCAGCATTCTAACTACAACATAGAGATTTTTTTTTCTTGCTGGTTGCATTTTAAATCTTTCCAGGTAACAAAATCTAGTTCACAGAACAAACATAACACAGACATTCTCTACAGAGACGCAGATCCAGACAAAATGACATGAAATAGAAATGTCCCATCTTTGCCAAAAGCTATCCTATAGCACTTTGTCTTCTCTGGCATCCAGAGAAGGTGAAAGGGTGGCAAAGGTTCCCTAGGAACTTTGCCAAAAATTGCAAGAATTTTCCAGTCTTGGGGGAAAACATTTTTACATTCAAAGGTTCTGATAAAGGTCTCATTTCTGAAATATATAGAGAACTAACTCAAATTTATAAGAATTCAAGCCATTCTCCAATTGATAAATGGTCAAAGGATATGAACAGACAATTTTCAGATGTAGAAATTGAAACTATTTGTAGCCACATGAAAAGGTGCTCCAAATCACTATTGATCAGAGAAATGCAAATTAAGACAACTCAGAGATATCACTACACACCTGTCAGATTGGCTAAGCTGAAAGGAAAAGATAATGATGAATGTTGGATGGGATGTGGGAAAACTGGGACACTGATGCATTATTGGTGGAATTGTGAATGGATTCAACCATTCTGGAGAGCAATTTGGAACTATACCCAGAGCACTATCAAAATGTACATACCCTTTGATCCAGCAGTGCTACCACTGGGCTTATATCCCAAAGAAATACTAAAGAAGGGAAAGAAACCCACATGTGCAAAAATGTTTGTGGCAGCCCTTTTTGTAGTGGCAAGAAACTGGAAACTGAGTGGATGCCCATCCATTGGAGAATGGCTGAATAAATTATGAATGCTATGGAATATTAGTGTTCTATAAGAAACAATCAGCAGGATGATTTCAAGAGAAGCTTGGAGAGACTTACATGAACTGATGCTGAGTGAAGTGAGCAGGACCAGGAGATCATGATACAAGGCACCAAGATTATATGACGATCAATTCTGATGGACGTGGCTCTTTTCAACCGTGACGTGATTCAAACCAGTTCCACTTGTGCAGTGATAAAGAGAGCCATCTACACCCAGAGAGACCAGTGGGAACAGAGTGCAGATCACAACCTAGCATTTTCATGCTTTCTGTTGATGTTTACTTGCATTTTGTTTTCTTTCTCAGTTTTTTTTTCCTTCCTTATTGATCTGATTATTCTTGTGCATCAAGATAACTGTAAAAATATGTATACATATATTGGATTTAACATATATTTTAACATATTTAACATGTATTGGACTACCTGCCATTTTGAGGAGAGGATGGGGGGAAGAAGGGAAAATTTTGGAAAAGTTTTGCAAGGGTAAATGTTGAGAAATTATCCATGCATATGCTTTGTAAATAAAAAGCTTTAATTAAAAAAAAAATTTCTCAGTCAGGGCATCCCCAGTCAAGGAACACTTGCTGAGCATGGAGCTCAAGACGACTCAGGGGGATGTCTCAGCTATAGGAGAAAAAATGGAGGGCTTATCTTGACAAGGAGAGAATCAAACTAGGGGAGGCCATTCTCTCCCTATAGGGGTTACCAATGTTGAGGTTGGCAAGGAACCCCAAAAGATTGAGAGTCTCAGACTGGTGTCATAAGGTGTCTCAAAAGAATTTGCAGGAGGTTTGAACCCATTTCCAAGTCAAGAGGGGGAAGTTTATTGTAATTGTAATGCTAATTGAAGCATTCTAAATTCCAAGAGAATTTAGCAAAGAAGCAGAAGCAAAGAAATACATTTATCTATTTCTTCATGTTATATATATATGCTAATTTTATGGCCTAAGGGTAGAACCAAGGAGTGGTCTCTGGAATTTGGTTATCACTGACCAACAGGCAATGTTTGTTGGACTATTCTAAAGCCAGAAGATTTGAAATCAGTGACAGATTGTTAGAACAATAGTCTCAGGATCACTAATATATCTTCCCTAATATCTAAGGGAAGAAGAAATATTATTATATTCTTAAGCCAGAGGACTTTTATAATCATTGACAGAGCAATAGCATTCTTAGATCAGAAGGCCTCAGGAGCACAGATTCCAAAGCCAGAAAATTCAGTCACTGACTTATTATTAGAACAGAAGCCCCCTAAGGTCAGGGGACCTTAAAATTATTACTATCTCCCCTAGAAACTATATTACATCACTTGTATTTTCTAATAGTTGTGTGACAAGTCAGTTTGTCTCTTCAAAATCCTGATACTCTCATGTTCTAGCTTTACTTTTTCTTTTTTTGCAGGGGGATCCTTCCCTATTTTCCTCAAATACTTGGACTTTGCCTCAAAAAAATGACCTTATGTCTGTTTTATGTATAACTATCTACATGAATGTTGTCTTTCTTTCTGTTAGGATGCAAGATACTTAAAAGTAGGTATTATTTTGATTTTATTTTTGTATTTCCAACATAAATTCCTGAAATACAGGAGTCACTTAATAAATCCTTTATGCTGGATTAATGCGCAATTAAAGCTTTTCAAAGGTGAAATGAGGATAGGGGAACTGAATCAGGAAAAGATTCTTCTTCATTGAAAGTCTTCAAGCAAAAAACTAGATGATCTCTTGTTGATTATGGAAGAAATTCTTCAGGTAAGATTTCTATCAACTCCAGAGTTCTGTGACATTGATCTTTAATTTGGAGATAATACCTGTGAGGAAAACACTTTGTCAGTCTTATATGCTATATAAACATAAAGTGTTCCTGTTTGTTTATATGATTAAAAATTGCTGTTCAATCTAATAAATCTAATCTATACAAAACTAATATAATCTAATAAATACCAATAAATATTTTCTTATTTTGTGATCTTTAAAACACTAATACAACTTCAATTTATGGCCCTTTATACTTGCTTAATTTCGATATTTCAGACTACGGTATCTTGTGCTCTCATCTTCCCATTGTTTATGTGAACATAACTTACATTGAAATTCTTCCTCTTCATTTCTGGCTTTAAAAGCAGCTTCCAATTACCTTTCCTGGCATTCTGCCTTTCCTCCTGTCAGGAAAAGGCCTCTCTGTGGATATGTCAAAAAAGAAAAGCGCCATATTCTTACTCAGATTGAGATGAGTAGAAATTATCTTATAATTTCATTTCTCAGAAGATAAAGGAAGCAACCATATAGGAAGGCAAGGGAAGTTAACACCTTAAGAACATGCAGGGGTTTGGTGGGGACAGGAAGGGCAATGAGGAATATTTTTAAATATTAATTTTTACACATACATATTTTTAACACCATAAAATTCCATTGTTCATGGCACAGAGAGATTTATTTTGTGGATAAATCAAGCCCAGGTATCACAGTGAAGACAACAAATTTCATGTTCATATTAATGAAAAAGGATTAAATTTTCATCTAAGTATTTGATTCATTTGAGATCTTTTATTTTTTAGTTTCTATTCAGTGTTTTAATCCCTTAGTAGATGTTCATTGAATGTATAAAGGTAACTATCATCTTTTTGGTTGGTTACAGTGGGCTGCTAGGTAGCATAGTGAAAAAAAGTCTTATTTTTCCTCCCCTTTATTCCTCAGATGAAAAATCTTAAACCAAAAGCATAGCATAGAGGACCAGACTTAGAGTCAAGAAGAAATGATTTCAAATTTAGCCTCAGAAACTTACTAATTGAGAGACCTAACCAAGTCATTTATCCTTGTTTGCCTCAGTTTCCTCATCTGTAAAATTAGCTGGAAAAGAAATAGTAATTATTTTAGTGTTTTTAGTAAGAAAACCCCAAAATGGGGTTGGAGAGACACAACTGAACAACAATAACAACAGTAAATTTGGAATCATAAGGTCTAGGTTCAAATTCTTCTCCTACTTCTTCATGTGAACTAAGAACAAGTCATTTGGCTTCTCTGGGCCCCTGTAAAATTAGCATAGAAAATCTAGTTTTCTAGATTTCTAGATTTCTGAAATCTAGTTCATTATTTAGCTTGACTATTTAAATGCAAATATATTGGGCTTGAAGTTCTCAACAAGATATTCCATCTCTGTACCCTGTGCATTTTCTTTGGCTGTCCACTATGACTGAAACACTCCTCTTCATCTCTACCACTGGATTTTTCTGATTTCCTTCAACTATCAACTAAAACCACATCTTCTATAAGAGGTCTTTCCCTATGCTCTTTAATTGTAGTGCCTTCATTCTGTTCATTATTTCCAGTTTACCCACTTCATAGCTTATTCGTACATCATTGCTTGCATGTTGTCACCCACATTTGACTATGGGCTCCTTAAAATCAGGGGCTATCTTTTTCCTCTCTGTATATTCCTGTATTTCCCCAGTACTTAACAAAGTACTATGCTAATACACAATAGATGCTTAATAAATGTCCATTGATTAATTGACTGACACTCAGAGGGTATCATTTCCAGACTTCACTGACTTCAAATAAATGCTTTGTTTCACCTCTTTCTAGACCTAATTTTGATCAAAAAGAGTTAACAGAGTAGACAGAGATGCTGAGAAACTTGTGAGAAATGATAATGTTTTCACAATTCATTCTGGTCAAATATGCTAGACCCTAAAAAAGTTGATTTGTAAAAGCTGGGTAGAAAATTCAGTTGGATCAAAGATAAACTCTCTCAAGAATGTAATTCTGATGACATAGTTACAATCCCTATCAGGTAATAGAGTTGCATAAAGAACTCTGAATAGCTCAAATTTTAAAAATTATGTACAAATGAAATAAAATAAAGAAAAAGTTGATGGTGGAAACTCTAAGAAAGATAAGGACACATATTTTTAGTGGAATTGTAAATTGGTCCAATAATGCTGAAAAGAACTTTGGAATTATATTAAGGGACTCAAATGTCTGTTTTTTGACCCAGTGATCCTTCTGATAGATATTTTACCCCAAAGAGGTCAAAGAAAGAAAGATTCTATATATTCCAAACATACATAGCAACTTTTATAATAGCAAAAAAGAAATCATATAGATGGAGGAACAGCTAAAGACATTGGGGTATATAAATATAATTCATGAAAATTACATGAATAAAGAGGAATATAAAGAATTAATAGGAATATAGAAAGACTAGAATTGATTCAGCGTCAAATGAATAGACCTATGAAAACAATATAAATGTTAGGTACAGCAATGTAATGTAGGGGGAGAGGGGAGTGAACAATGAGTAATTATGATAATAAAACTTAAAGCCAAAGGAAAAAGGAGAAAATGTAGTTTGCTTCCTTTTATACAAAAGTAGGGAATTAATGGTGTGGGATTTTATATATAACATCAGACTCAATTGATATTTTTGGCTAGTTTTACTGCAGGCTTTTCTTTCTCTTTTTCTTTTCTTAATCTTTGTTGCAAAGAATTTCTCTGGTGAAAAAAACAAGAAGGAATGTATCTGGAAATGAAAGTGTCATGAAAGTAAAAGACATAAATAAAAAAAAAGATTATGTATAAAAGACTGAAAGAAGGGTATGTGAGCAAGGATAAATAGGAATGATTGACATAGAGTTGTCATTACACTTTTGGAAAGGCTAGAGTCCACAAGGAGCTGAAGTTTCTTTAAAAAAATGTAAAAGACACTCCTTTTTTGGCATTTGCCAAAGTCTTCAGAGGACTGTTTCTGGAGAACATTTCAGCAAATATTCTCGGCCACAAACATAGAAGTCTCCAAGAGGTGACAGTCCAGGCAAAGCCAGGTCTTTCCATCAGATGACATTAGTGACTTTTTCCATAAGAAGGATGTCTCAGAACTAGAATGAGGGAAGGAAGGTGTAATTCTTCCCTCTCTGAGGTTGCAGGAGGGAGAATAAGAATTGAAGGGAGTTGAAGGAGGGTAAAGTTAGGAAAAGGTTCCACTTTCTCCTAGTGACAGGTCCTTAAAGATTACAATAAGGGTTTTTTGGGTCTCATTTAGAGTGTGAATGAATGCTAATAAAACCTCCCTCTTGTTTTCAATCAATTAGACACTTTTTAAAATTAATATTAGTTTTCTTCATATGTAAAGAAGGAACCATAACTCTTCGTAGCAATTCATCTCACCCTTCTCTCTCATGCAGGACTGTTTTTCTTTCTTCCTTTCTCCTTTTCTTTTTTTTCCCTTTCTTTCTTTCTTTTCTTCCTTTCTTTTTCTCTTCATTCCGTTCTTTCTTTCTCTCTTCTTCCTTTCTTAGCTTTTTGTAAAAGCAAGAAGAAAATACTTTAGAATTGTTAAAGATGCAAATAAAAGTGAATACAGTTTAAAGTTTCACAAGGTAAGGAAAAATGTGAAAGACAATAAAGGATAATAAATAAGTTTGTTTCAGAAAAGAAAAAAAAAACAAAAAAGGGGAGGTCTGCTGCTTGAGTTGGGGTGGGGCTTCAATGTTAACTGAGGATAGGGACTAAGAAATATTATACAATTGCTGTTTTGTTTTGCACTTTCCATCAAGGATTGTGATCTTTAAGTCAAAAAGGAGAAAACAAAAATGATTATGAGGGGATTGAGGTTTAGGATGTTTGAGGCAATTATATGAGAATTCCTTGCTAACTTCAATATTTTGGTCCTGACCTAGACAAATTATATTCTGGGTCCAAACTCCCTAAAAGATATTCCAAGGGACGTGATAGCCATGATTTCAATGAGGTTGGTCTTCTCATAAGTGGTTATCTGTTAATCTGGTTAATAATAGTTACTGCCCTACCCTGTTTCTTGCTCATTCCCTTTTGGCTCTTGGTATACTGATCCTTATGTGGCTCATAGTTCCCATTATTGATTTACAATCCCCATTCTTACTTCATTCCCCTGGAATTTGCCACATGATTTCACAATCTCTGGTCAGACTTGAAAAGAATAACTCCTGGCTATGTCTCTTCCTAATTAGATTTAGACTCGACCTGTAGGCAGTCATTTTATAAGATATTTAGCATCATTGTTAGGATCTGCTTCACAACACAAGAAAAAATTATTGGATGTATTTAGGTATAATTATTGAATCCTTTCTTTCTTTTTTTTTTGCCAGTATTTTATAGCTCTTTATTAGATACTTATAATAGTACAGATACTGATAAAATCTGCACCTTTTTAAAAAAAAATTATAGCTTTTTATTTACAAGTTATATGTATGGGTAATTTTAAGCATTGACAATTGCCAAACCTTTCATTCCAATTTTTCCCCTCCTTCCCCCCACCCTCTCCTCCAGATGGCAGGTTGACCAATTAATGTTAAATATGTTAAAGTATAAATTAAATACAATATAAGTATACATGTCCAAACAGTTATTTTGCTGTACAAAAAGAATCGGATTCTGAAAGAGTATACAATTTAACCTGTGAAGGAAATCAAAAATGCAGGCAGACAAAAAATAGAGAGATTGGGAATTCTATATAGTGGTTCATAGCCATCTCCCAGAGTTCTTTCCCAGGGTGTAGCTGGTTCAGTTCATTACTGCTCCATTAGAACTGATTTGGTTCGTCTCATTGCTGAAGATGGCCACGTCCATTAGAACTGATCATCAGATAGTATTGTTGTTGAAGTATATAATGATCTCCTGGTCCTGCTCATTTCACTTCATTTCATTTCATCGGTTCATATAAGTCTCTCCAGGTCTTTCTGAAATCATCCTGCTGTTCATTTCTTACCGAATAATACTATTCCATAATTGAATCCTTTCTTTAAAGAGGCACATTTGCAAAAAAAAAAAAAAAAAAAATAGAAGATTTCACAATTGGAGACAAGTGAACTTTGTATATATGTGTATTTAAAGTGTTTCAGTAACTGATCCAGCCATTCTGGAGAACAATTTGGAACTATGACCAAAGAGCTATAAAACTGTGCATACTATGCATACTATTGACCCACACTTAACACAGTACACTAAGATCAAAATGGGTTCATGATTTAGGCATAAAGAATGATTAGAAGAACATAGGATAGTTTACCTCTCCTCCACAGGTCTGAGAGGTAAAGTATCCTATGTTTTTCTAATTTGTGACCAAAGAAGAACTAGAGATCATCATTGATCATAAAACAGAAAATTTTGATTATATCAAATTAAAAAGCTTTTGTACAAACAAAACTAATGCAGACAAGATTAGAAGGGAAGCAATAAACTGGGAAAACATTTTTATAGTTAAAAGTTCTGATAAAGGCCTCTTCCAAGGTATGTAGAGAATTGACTCTAATTGCCATTCTCCAATTGATAAATGGTCAAAGGATATGAAGAGACAATTTTCAGATGATGAAATTGAAATTATTTTTACCCATATGAAAAGGTGCTCCAAATCATTATTGATCAGAGAAATGTAAATTAAGACAACTGAGATACCATTACACACTTGTCAGATTGGCTAAAATGACAGGAAAAGATAATGCTGAATGTTGGAGGGGATGTGGGAAAACTGGGACACTGGTACAATTGTTGGTGGAATTGTGAACGGATCCAACCATTCTGGAGAACAATTTGGAACTATGCTCAAAAAGTTATCAAACTGTGCATACCCATAAGTGTGTTACTACTGGGCTTATATCCCAAAGAGATATTAAACAAGGGAAAGGGACCCACATGTGCAAAAATGTTTGTGGCAGTCCTGTTTGTAGTGACAAAAAAGTGGAAATTGAATGGATGCCCATCAATTGGAGAATGGTTGGGTAAATTGTGGCATATGAATGTTATGGAATATTATTGTTCTGTAACAAATGACCAGCAGCATGATTTCAGAAGGACCTGGAGAGACTTACATGAACTGATGCTGAGTGAAATGAACAGAACCAGGAGATCATTATACACTGCAACATGTGAGGATCAATTCTGATGGAAGTGGATTTCTTCGGCAATGAGAGGATCCAAATCAGTCCCAATTGTTCAGTAATGAACAGAACCAGCTGCACTTAGCAAAAGAACACTGGGAGATGAGTGTGGACCACAACAAAGCATTTACACTCTTTCTGTTATTGTTTGCTTGCATTTTTGTTTTTCTTCCCAAGTTATTTTTAGCGTCTTTCTAAATCAATTTTTCTTGTTCAACAAGATAACTGTTTAAATATGCATACATAAAAACAAAACAAAACAAAAAACTGTGAATACTTCTTGATCCAACAATATCATGACTAAGTCTATAACATCCCAAAGTGATCATAAGGACCCGTATGTGTAAATATATTTATAGAAGCTCTTTTTGTGGTGGCCAGGAATTGGAAATTGAATTTTGCCAATCAATTGGGAATATCTAAATAAGTTATGGTATATGAATATAATGGAATGTTCTATAAGAAATGATGAAATTTCAGAAAAGCCTAAAAATACTTTCATGAATTGATACTGAGTGAAGCGAGTAGAATCAGGAGACTGTTGTACATGGTAATAGCAAGATTATGTGACAATCAACACTGATAGACTTAGTTCTTCTCAGCAATGCAGTTATCCAAGACAGTTCTAATAGTCTTGGGACAGAAAGTGCCATCCATATATATAGAGAAAACTGTGGAGACTGAATACAGATCGAAGCATACTATTTTCACCTTTTTGTTATAGTTGTTTGTTTTGTCTTTCTTGTGGTTCTTCCCTTTTGTTCTGATTTTTTTACAACATAACTAATATAGAAATGTATTTGAAATGATTATACATGTACAATTTATATCAGATTTTTTGCTATGTTGGGGAAGAGGGAGGTAAAGAAGGGAGGGAGAAAAAAATTTGGAATTAAAAAATTTTATAAAAATAAATATTGAAAACTATCTTTACATATAGTTGGAAAAATAAAACACTATTGAAATATGAAAAAAATGATATTTCAATAATATTATTTTCTTTCTTTTCTCTTTTGGCACTTGGCACAATGAATAGAGCATTGGGCCTAAAATCAGGAAACCTGGATTCAAATCTAGGCTATCATTTACTACTTGTGTGACCATAAGAAAATAACCTCATCTCTTTCTGCCTCAATTTCTTCACCCATAAAATGGAGAGATAATAATAGCATATCTTCCAGGGTTGCTATAAGGATATAATGAGATATTTGTAAAGTGCTTTGCATAGTATCCAGCACATAGTGGGCACTTAATAAAGCTTGATCTCTTCCCTTGTAGCCCTTTCCATTTTGGAGGGGCATCATTATCATATCCTTCTCTCCCCTCCAATTCTATCCATCTATTTAAAAAAAAATCAAATTCATGACAAATAAGTAAAAATAGAATTAATTCATAAACTGGCCATGTCTGAAGATATTTGCCTTATATCCTTCACCTCTCATCAAGAAGTAGGTAATCATGCTTCATTATTGGACCAGTGAATATGACTTCAATCCTCATGAAAGTTTAGAGTAGATTGTTAAATAAATGATTCGTACAGTTTTAAGAAAGTAGACATTCATCATCATGAAAAAGAATTAGCTTGACTTCTTCTTTTGCTAAGTTTACTAAACTTAAAGCTCAAGGAAATTCTATAAACACAGAATATCTAGTATTAGCAAAAGGCAGTTCCAAAAAACTAATCAACAATAATCTGTTTGACAATAAAAGCAATTTTCCACAGTCATAGTCCTTCACTTCTCCAAAGAAAGAAGAAAGGTAGAAAACATATTCTTATCAGTGTTTGTTGTGTGGATTCCATATCAAGCCAGGATTGTCAGATGTGGTCCTAAAGTCCAAATTCCAGTTCTTAGATATCACCTTTTTGCTAGCTGTTGACTTCCAAAATAATCCTTTTTTTTTTTTTTCCTTTATCCCTTTAGTGAGGAAAATACAATCTGTGCCAGTGATCTTTAATTTCTTGCCCAAGACTTGGTCATCTCTGACAACACTTTAGATTCTTTATTTTTATATCATTTGTATCCATGTGAATCATCAGAAATAGGTAGTAATCTATATGTTTTGATAAGTCTTCAGAGCTTCTCCCTCTTTCTTTTTAGAGATTGCTGACTGAATTTGAAACGTTCTATATACTGTAATGTATATGTTGATTAGTTTTGCAGAACTCCTTTTTCTATTACATTATTTAAAGCAAGGGCTGACTCTTTGAATAGGAGAGGAAAGAGGGATTTATATTTTTTTTTAAATTTGAAGAAGTTCTCGAAACCTTTCTTGGCTATAAGCCAGGAGAAGACAATAGAGCTCTTTCTTGTAATATCAGATCAACAAGTAATGCCTCAGGGATATCAGGTTTCCTGAGGTGGAAATCACCAAACTCCACTACTTTTCCCTTCTTCCTCTGACCCATACATTAGGAGGGAGAGGAGAAAAAGTTGGTCAAACACCCTTCTCTACCCATCTGCCCTCCTCCTACTTCATCACCATTTCTGTCTAATGTGGAAAGACCCTAGGCTCATACTGATGGTGAATGAGAGGCAATTCAAGCAAGGAATGGGAAAGGTCTAAAATTCTCCATGGAGATTTGAAATCAGAGGAGTATGAATTTATATGTTTTCAGGAAAGAGGCCAAATGGAATCCTGCCTGAAGGGTTTTTATCCCTGTAGGGATGACATAGAAAAAAGAAGTTCATTGGGCTTTGGGTCAAGTGCAGTTCCACCCTCACCGCTAACTTCTCCCCCCTATCAGTGAGATCAGACTCTGGCAAACATTTCCTTCCAGTTTTCTGGAAGGCCTAAAGAGGGAGGAATGCTCCCAAGGCTAAAATGATGGTTCCTCTTGCTTGCCATACACTGATCAGGGCTTCTGATATTCTAGGTATTCTTCTGTCCTACTCTTTGTTCTCCAAGATGTTTTTTCTACTAGGAACATTATAAGTGAATTGGGATCAGACTGTGTAGGGGAAGAGGTAAACTGAAGCACTATTGGAACAAGCTAATTGGAATCAGGGCAACCCTATATTCCCTCATCAATCCTATTCTTATATTCAGATACCCTGAAATTCAAATATTGGGACCAAGACAATAATATACTATTGATCAAGCTGTAAATTGGTTTAATCATTCCGGGAGGGAGGGGGAAGGATTGGAATTATAACAGAAAAATTGCCAAACTACTGAGAATCTTTGAACACAGATCAGGCTTTCATCATATATCACCTATTTTTGTTTGTTTATTTGTTTTTGTTATTGTTTCTTTTTTCCTTTCTTTTTTCTTTTTCTTCTTCTTCTTCCTCTCTCCTTCTTCTTCCCTTTCTCTTCCTCCTCTTCCTTCTCCTCCTCCTCTTCCTCCTCCTCCTCCTCTTTCTTCTTCTTCTTCTTTTCTTCTTCTTCTTCTTCTTCTTCTTCTTCTTCTTCTTCTTCTTCTTCTTCTTCTTTTCTTCTTCTTCTTCTTCTTTTCCTTCTCCTCCTCCTCCTCTTCTCCTCCTCCTCCTCCTCCTCCTCCTCCTCCTCCTCTTCCTCCTCCTCTTCCTCCTCCTCCTCCTCCTCCTCCTCTCCTCCTCCTCTTCTTTCTCCTTCTTTTCCTCCTCCTCCTCCTTTTTCTTCCTGAAGTCAGGAAGGCCTGAGTTCAAATATAGCCTCAGATATCTGTGTGACTCTGACAAGTCCCTTAACATGAAAGCCTCAACAAATAAAAGAAACCAAAAGGGTCAGCCTCAGTTTTCCATTTTATAATGGAGATAATAATAATAGCTATTTCTCAGAGTTTGGGAAGGATCAAATGAGATATATTAATAAAGAGCTTTGTAAGCCCTAAAGCAATAAAAATGGAAAAGGATGATGATGATTATAATGATTATGATGATGATAATTTATGATGTGAAGAAAAAATGGACTGGTCTTGTGGTGAAGGTTATAGATGATTTGTTCTTTAAATCTCCACTGGTGTTTATCAGGAGAAAGTGAGGAAAGCCTCTAGGATTTTGGGCAGACTTCTGGTAAATCTTTGAGAGTAACTCGGAATGGACAGGCAAGGGTAGCCATCTTCTGTATTGGACAGAACATCCAAATCAGTCTTTCCTGACTCCAAACCCAATACTCTGTCTATCTATCTAGCCTCTGTGCTATCTAGATGCTAAAGAAAGGCATAAGAAGTAAAAATTTGAATGGAGAACCCACACTGGTAGGGTAGTCATGGCAGAAGAAAAAATGTAACTACAGAATGGACATAGCAGATCTCCAAACCCAAGAAAACAAAGAAGCCACAGAGACTAGAACCATTTAGAAGATTTATTGCTTGATTTGGGGGTTCAATGATCAATGAAGATTTGGTAAGTAGTTTAAAAAGCCATAGGACAAATTCAGTGATTCCCTGGATCAGTTCCAAGAAAAATATGTAATCCTCAGAAAGTTGATTAAGATCAGCACTACCTCAATCCCAGAGCTTGCCTTTTCTGTCACATATGATTGATAGAAATAGCATCACAACTGCTAGACCATTACCATGTAAAAGCAATGAGACTAGAAAGGTCTAGGGCAGAGTCTTTGACATGAGGTAACATTGAAGGGGCTAAATGGCACAATAGATGGAGCACATGGATAGACAACTACCTTCCTAGGTTCAAATTCAGCCTCAGCCACTCACTAGCTATGTAACGGTATTCTGTTTGTCTCAGTTTCTTCATTTGTAAAATTATTTTTGAAAATTGTAAAATTACTGTGAGAAAGAAAAAAAGGGAGAAAAATAAAATTACTAGAAATAAAGAAAAAAAGAAATTGTAATCAGTATCTTTATCAAGAAACCCCCAGGTGGAGCAGCTAAATGATGCAGTGGATAGAGTATCATCCTTGAAGTCAGTTCAAATCTGGCCTCAGATATTTAACACTAAGCTAAGAAATGATGCAAGCCTTGTAACTTCACAAAATGGATTGCCTGGTTAGACATTGATTTTACTGGCATAGTAAAAAGTGAATTCATTCAATATCTATCAATACAATTTTGTAAATACATTGAGGCAAGAATTGAGGTAGTTGAGTTCATTCAGTTTTTTAAAATTTTTTTAGGTCAAATATATAAAAAGATCTCTCAGTGGTGAAACTAGCTTGTACATGGAGATACACACAATGTTTTCATGCAATTTTGAAATCTCCAGTATCAGAAAAATGATTTCTTCCTTTAAACTGGACATAAACCCAGAGGACATTTTCCACTTCCAGAACTCTAGCAAAGCTAAGAAAGAAAGAAATAAACCCCAACATCTAGAATCTCATTCAGATGAAAATATTTTGGAGATAAAGAAAGTTATATTTATTAGATTGGGCAAATGTTAATAGACTTGAACCTTGTTTATTAAATCCCATAAAGCTTACTTCAGGATTGGGAGGAAGTAGTAAAAATGTGGAATCTTGGTCTATTGTTCTAATGGAAGATTAGAGAACAAAGTAACAGTAAAGAACAGAAATAAAAACATCAAATACACCCACAGATGTACTGATCAAGAAGCAAAAGCAAGCATTTGGTAATTTAATTCCATCTGAGCACACTTACTCTTTTGTACTTGTTATTGTGTTATATTGTTGGGAAATCAGCTGTTTATTTTAAAACATAGCCCAACTCCACAGGATGAAATCATGTTGAAAATCTTATCATTAATAGTAAAAATATTTCTAAGGAAACTATGTCTTTGAACTTATTTTATATTCCAATTATAAATATAATTATATTATTCCAATATAAATTATAAAGTATTATTCTTATGAATTATATAATCAACCTTTGGATAACCTATAAATCTTACATCACTGTTTCACTCCAGTTTTTCTCTAAAAGCTTATTTTCCAATACTGTTAAAGAAACCCAGACCTATAACCCACCCAGGGCCTCCAGGTTTTTCCACAGGATGTGCTTCTTGCATAAGAAGCTAACATTCTACCCTCCTTTGGTCCCACGATGCTCTTTTGAGATCCCTTGCTATTAATTCCTTCCCACAAGCAACACCACTGCTATACTTATGTGATCATGTCTAATTTGTATGATTTTTTATAACTCCTGACATAGGACTGTATCATTGACCTAGAGAGCTAGTCAATCTCAATTTTAATCGTTCTGACTTTTAACTTATTGTACCTTTTGTATTTTTCTTCAGTCATTTGACCTTTATTCCACCTTCTAAAACTCTAAGTTGATCAGTAAGCTTCCTATTCCTTTATACTACTCTCTTAAGTAGACTAACTCATTCTAACTAACTGGCTGTAATAATTTATGTTCACAGTCTCAGAATCTCATAATTTTTTTTTAACCAACCAGACAACAAATATTTATTAAACATTAGCTATGTTCTAGATACGATGCTAAATACAGGGAATATGAGGACAAAAAAAAAAAGGAAGAGTTCCTGCTCTCAAGGAGCTCACACTGAAACTAACAGCTACCAAAGTGAATTTTTTTTTTAATTAAAAAAAATTATTTATTACACATTGCTTTATGAATCATGTTGGGAGAGAAAAATCAGAACAAAAATAAAAAATTAGGGGAGAGGAAAAATAAAAACAGAAAAAAGAAGTGATTTACATTCAATCTCCACAGTTCTTTTTCTGGATTCTGTCCAAAGTCTATTGGGATTACTTTGGATCACTGAACCACTGAGAAGAACCAAGTCTTTCATAGTTGATCATCACATTCTTGCTGTTATTGTGTACAATATATTCTTGGTTCTGTTTCTTTCGCTCAGCATCAGTTCATGTAAATTTTTCCAAGTCTTTCTAAAATCAGCTTGATCATCTTTTTTTTATAGAACAATAATATTCCATTATCTTCATATACCACAACTTATTCAATCATTCCTCAACTGAGGGCAACTACTTATTTTCCAATTCTTTGTCACCATAAAAAGAGCTGCTACAAACATTTTTGTAGATATGGTTCCTTTTCCCTTTTTTATAATTTACTTGGGATATAGATCCAGTATAGACACTGCTGGATCAAAAAGTATGAACGGTTTTGTTGCCCTTTGGGCACAGTTTTAGATTGCTCTCTAGAATGGTTAGATCATTTCACAACTCTACCAACATTGCAGTTTTCCCACATACCCTCCAAGATTTATCATTATCTTTTCCTGTTTTCTTGCATTTCTCTAATCAAGAGTGATTTAAAGCATTTTTTCATATGACTATAAATGGTTTTATTTTCTTCATCTGAAAATTGTCTGTTCGTATCCTTGGATCATTTATCTATCGGGGAATGACTTGTACTCTTATAAATTGGAGACAATTCTTTATAAATTTTAGAAATGAGATGAATATCAGAAACACTGGCTGTAAAGATTTTTCCCCCAGCTTTAGATTTCCTTTTTTTTTTGTTATTTTGTTTCTGTTGGTTTTGTTTGTGCAAAAACCTTTTAATTTAATGTAATCAAAATTGTTCATTTTGCCTTTCATGATGTTCTCTCATTTTTTTTTTTTAGTCATAAATTCCTCCCTTCTCCAAAGATCTGATAGGTAAATTATTCCTTGCTCTCCTAATTTGTTTATGGTATCATCCTTTATGCCCAAATCATGTACCCATGACCTTATTTTGGTATAGTCTATAAGGTGTAAATCTATGCTGAGTTGCTGACATATTATTTTCCACTTTTCCTAGCAATTTTTAATCAAATAGTGAGTTCTTATTCCAGAAGTTGGAGTTTGAGAGTTTATCAAATACTAGATTACTACATACTTTGATTATTTTATCATGAGTATCTAATTTATTCCACTCTATTTCTTAGCTTTGTACTGCTAAGTCACCATCCTATATATTTTTTTTTCATTAATTCCCTTGATATTCTTGATCTTTTGTCTTTCCAGTTGAATTTTGTTATTACTTTTTTAGTTCTATAAAATAATTTTTGGCAGTTTGATTGACATGGCACTGAGCAATTTAGGCAAAATTGATATTTTTATTATTATATTATATTATGTTATATTATATTAAAATATATTGTATTATATTGTATTTATTTATTTATTATATTATTTGTATTCTATTCTATTCTATTAAAATATATTGTATTATATTATAATTATTATGCTATATAGTATTATATTGTATTGTATTATATTTTATTTTATTGTAATTTATTTATTTATTCATTATATTGTATTGTACTATATAATATTTATTTTATTATATTACATTATACTATACTATATTATACCATAATATATTGTTTATTATATTTATTTATTATTTTTATTATATTTATTTATTATAATATTTATATTTATTATAATATATATTATCTTAATGGGTTTTGGGATGATTTTCTAGGATTCTCTAAGTATATCATCATATTTGCAAAGAGTGATATTTTTGTTTCCTCACTGCCTATACTAATTCCTTTAATTTCTTTTTTTCTTATTGCTAAAGCCAAAATTTCTAATACAATGTTGAATAATAATGGTGATAATGGGCATCCTTGTTTCATCCCTGATCTTACTGGGAAAGTGTCTAGCTTCTCTCCATTACAATAATGCTTGCTGTTGGTTTTAGATGGATGATTCTGATTATTTTAAGGAAAGCTCTTTTTATCCCTATGCTCTCTAGTGTTTTTAATAGGAGTTATTTTGTTAAAAGCTTTTTCTGCATTTATTGAGATTATCATATGATTTCTGTTGTTTTTGTTATTGATATGACTGATAATGGTAATAATTTTCTTGATATTGAACCAGCCCTGCATTCCTATTATAAATCCCACTTTGTCATAGTGTACTATCTTACTGATAAGTTGCTGTAATTTCTTTGCAAATATGTTATTTAAAATTTTTACATCAATATTCATTAGGGAGATTGGTCTATAACATTCTCTGTTTTGACTCTTCCTGGTTTAGGGATCAATACCATATTTGTATCATAGAAGGAATTTGGCAGGATTCATTTACCTATTTTTCCAAAAAATTTACAGCATTGAAATTAGTTGTTCTTTAAATGTTTGGTAGAATTCACTTGTGAATCCATCTAGCCCTGGGAATTTTTTCTTAGAGAGTTCATTAATGGCTCATTCAATTTCTTTTTCTAAAATGGGATTATTTAAGTAATTTATTTTCTCTTCTGTTAATCTGGGCAATTTATATTTTTGTAAATATTCATCCATTTCAGTTAGATTATCAGACTTGCTGCCATATAGTTGGGCAAAGTAGCTCCTAATTAAATTACTGCTTTAATTTCTTTTTCATTTAATTTCTAATTCAAATTTCATTCAGTGGTAAGTTCACCCTTTTTACTTTTGATGGTGATGATTTTTCTTTCTTTTTCTAATCAAAGTAACCAAAGATTTGTCTATTTTGTTAGTTTTTTAATAAAACAACTCAGTTTTATTTATTAATTCAATAGTTTTCTTAGTTTCAATTTTATTAATTTCTCCTTTGAATTTCAAATTTTCTAATTTAGTATTTAATTGGGGATTTTTAATTTGTTTTTATTTTTCTAGATTTTTTTAGTTGCATGCCCAATTCATTGATCTCTTCTTTCTCTATTTTATTCATATAGCTATTTAGAGATATAACATTTTGACTAAGAATTGCTTTGGCTGCATCCCATAGGATTTGGTATGTTGTCTCATTATTGTCATTTTCTTAGATGAAATTATGGATTGTTTCTGTGATTTTTTGTTTGACCCATTCATTTTTTAGAATTTGATTATTTAATTTTCAATTGATTTTTAGTCTATCTTTCCCTGTTCCTTTTTTGAATATAGGTTTTATTATATTGTGATTTGAAAAGAAAGCATTTATTATTTCTACTTTTTTGCATTTGATTGTGAGGTTTTTATGCCCAAAAACATTATCAAATTTTGTGTAGATGCTACTGCAGAGAAAAAGATGTATTCCTTTCTGTCCCTATTCAATTTTCTTCATTGGTCTATGATATCTAGTTTTCTAGGATTCTATTACCTCTCTAATTTCTTTCTTATTTATTTTGTGTTTAGATTTGCTTGATACTGAGAGGATACTGACATCCTTTACTAGCATAGTTTTGAAGTCTATTTCTTCCTGTAATTGGCTTAAAATCTTCTCTAGGAATTTAACTGATCTATCATTTGGTGCATATACATTTAATATAGTTACTACTTCATTATTTATAGTACCCTTTACCAAGATGTGCTTTCCTTATCTCTTTAATAAGATCTATTTCTACTTTTGCTTTATCTGAGATCAGAATTGCTACTCTTGCTTTTTTTTATTTCAGCTGAAGCATAAACAATTCTATTCCAGCCCTTTACATTTACTCTGTGTCAAATGTGTTGCTTATAAACAACATGTTGTAGGATTCTGTTTTTCAATACACTCTCCTATCCACTTCCATTTTTTGGGAGAGTTCGTCCCATTCACATTCACAATTATGATTACCAGCTTTGTATTTCTATTTTATCCCCCATATATACTTATATTCTCTCTTTCCATCTTGTTCTTAGAAGTGTTTTTGTACCCACCCCACTTTCCCACCCACAAATAAAGTCAATATAAACAATTGGAAAAATATCAGTTGCTCATGGATAGACTGCACTAATTACAAAAATCAAAATTCTGCCTAAATTGGTCTACTTGTTCAGTGCCATGCCAATCAAACTGCCAAAAACTTATTTTATAGAACTAGAAAAAGTAATAACAAAATTCAACTGGAAAAACAAAAGGTCAAGAATAAAAAGGGAATTAATTTAAAAATACAAAGGATGATGTATATCTTCTTCTCTTAGTAGTGTTTTTTTTTTAACCCACCCTACCCATTATCTTATCTCCTATCACCCCTTCCACCTTTCTTTTACCTTTTTTCCTAGTGTTTCTGCCTTCCCTTTTTTCCTGCCCCTTCCTTTTCTTTCCTCTTTCTCCTCCTACTTCTTTATAGAATTAGATTTCTACACCCAATTGAATGATTAAGTTGTTCCCTCTTCAAGGCAAAACTGATGAGATCAAACTTCAGACAATGCTCACCCTCTTCTCTTCTTTCCCTATATTGTGATGCAATTTTCTCATAATACCTTCCCTTATCTCTTTTTTCCAGTATAGACCTTTTTCCATCTCTTAATGTCTTTTTCTTTGATATCATCACATCAGAGTCCATTCACAACCACACCCTCAGTCCATGTGATGTCCTTTCTATCTGCCCCAAAGACAGATACAGTTCTTAAAAATTACAGATATTCTGTTCCCATCTAGTGATGGAAACAGTTTAGTCTTTAAATAATATATTTTTCCCATTTACCTTTCTATGTTTCTTTTGAGTCTTGTGTTTGTAGATTAAATTTTTTTTGTTTAATTCTGGGTTTTTTTTTTCCCAGTAGAAATGATTGAAAGTCTCTTACTTCATTGGAGATTCATTCTCTTCCCTGAAAGAGGATGCTGAGTTTTAAATTCTTGGTTGTAACTTCAAGTCCTTTGCCTTCCAGAATATGGTATTCCAGGCCCTCCAATACTTTATTATTGGAGCTGCCAGATCCTGAGTAAACCTGACTGTTTCTCCTTGAAATTGGAAAGGTTTTTCTCTGGCAGCTTGCAGTATTTTTCCCTTGAGAATGTAGTTCTGGAGTTTCACAACAATGTTCCTTTGGGTTTTCCTTGTAGGATTGCTTTCCAAAGGATTCTTTCAATGAGTATTTCCCCCTCAATTTCTAGATTACCATAGCAATTTTCCTTAATGACCTCTTAAAGAATGCTATCCAGGTTCTTTTTTTGTCTATGGCCTTCAGGTAGGCCAATAATTTTTAAATTGTCTCTTTTGGATCCATTTTCCAGGTTGGCTGTTTTTCCAATGAGGTATTTTGCAATTTCTTCCATGTTTTCATTTATTTTAGTTTATTTGACTGATTCTTGCTGTCTCACAGAGTCATTCGCTTCCATTTGTTCCATTCTAGTTTTTAATGTGGGATTTTCTTTAGTTAGCATTTGTATCTCTTTTTCCATTTGGTTAATTTTATTTTTTGAGGGTGTTGTTTTCTTCAGTGGATTTTTTTTGCATTTGGCCAATTGTATTTTTTAAGGAGTTGTTTTCTTCAACTTTTTTCCTTCCTTTTCTAAACTGTTGACTCTCTCTTACATACTTCTCATTTCTTTTTTCATTTTTTCTTCTACCTTTCTTATTTGCCTTGTAAAGTCTTTTATCAGCACTTCCAAGCAGTCTCTTTGGACTTAAGACCAATTCATATCAATTTTTTCAAATTTCCTTTGTGGACATTTTGTCCTTATCTGAGTTGGTGTTTTGGCTTTCCCTGTCACCATAGTAACTTTCTATAATCAAAGTTCTTTTTCAATTCTTGCTCATTTTCTTTCTTTCTTTCTTTCTTTTTCTTTCTTTCTTTTTTTTTTTTTTTTGTTGATATTTCCTCTTTTTTAAGGAGGTAAGGAGCACTGTTCCAAGCTTTCTGTGCAGCTCTGAACCTTAACTTTGAGCACAGGGTTCCCTTGTGTTTGCAGGGTGTAATTTTGCTTGCTCTTTTTAGGAAAGAGCTTTCTTTACCAATGTTAGTCTTCTGAGCTGGGACTGGAAGCTGATCCATTCATTTGTTCCTCTATTGAGACAGGACTGAGAGTCTCAGTTGATTATTTGCTGTGATTAAGAACCTCTCACCAGTTTTTCCAGAGTCTATCTGAGCTAGATTGAACACCCCTTTTCTCCCCAGTAAGATTGACCTTTCTTGAAGTTTTTCCAGTCTATCTTGAGCTGAAGAATGGTTTCATTCTGTCATACTCTTGGTTCAAAGGTTTGGTTTCATGTGATTTTTTAGGAAAACTGGGAAAGCTCGAGCAGCTTTCTGGTTTCAGGAAAAAATTTAAATGATAAATGTCAAACTATGACCAGCATATTAACCAGCATTTCATACTATATATTAAGATAATATCAAAATGGCAACATGATTTAAACATAAAGAGAGATATAAGCAAATTAAAGGTTCATTAAATATTTTACCTGTGAAAGCTATGGATAAGGTAAGAATTTATGATCAGATAAGAGATAGAAAGGTTCATGGAAGATAAAATGGATAATTTTGATTACATTAAATTAAAAAGATTTACACAAATAAAATCAATGCAGTTCATATTAGAAGAGAAGCAGAAAATTGGGAGGAAATATTTATATCAAGTTCTATAACAAACTAGTCATGTGAAAAATGCTCTAAATCACTATTAATTACAGAATGCAAATTAAAACAACTCTGTGGTATCACCTCTATCAAAATGGTTTTGACACAAATGAAAAAATGACAAATGTTGGAAGAGATATGGAAAAAATGGGATACTATGACTAACATGGAAATAAGTTTTGTATGACTATGCAAGTATAATCTCTATCATATTACTTGTCTTCTCAAGGAGAAAGGAGAAAAGGGAAAGAGAGAATTTAGAAGTCAAAGATTTATTAAATGTTTAAAATTATTACATGGAAGAAAAAAATATTAAACTATGACTAGCATTATGTTCCCTACATTAAATTAACTCTAAATTAATATATTTCTTCCATTTTCCTCAAAATATCCACTTACTCAATTTAGTCTTCCTTTTTGGATGGAATCAGTTCTATAATTTTTTTTCTCTTGTTATTTCTTCTTCTGAAATGAAATTTTTAGGGTGCCAAGATAAGAATTTACCAAATGTTCTTTTAGTAGAGAATAAACCCTAACTATTGTAGTTGCCTATCACAATTTAACATTTTCCTCTACAGCAAAACTCATGCTCTTTTTCCTCTTTTTGACCATTTGATCTTTAGTTTATTTCCACCAATCTAGCATATATTTCTCCTTCCTTGGTTCCATACTTCTCTATTGTGCTTAGCTGACCCTTACCAAGTTAAAGATTTCTCTTTGGAATATATATTATTGCTATAAGGTACAACTCCATCTTTTAATCTGGACTTCTTTTCACATAGAAAGTATCCTTCTCTCTCTATCCTCCAGCCTCTCCTCCTAATTGTCTGGTTCTTTCTACATCCTCCATTTAATAAGGAGACCCTGGTCAACTTGATCTCCATTCCTTTCCATCACACTAAATCTCAAGGAAACATTGATTTCTCTGACTTAAAATCACTTTATACACAAGTATCATTACTGATACTTTCACATTGGGATATAGCCATCTGAAGCCAGAGTTCTACTTTGAAATTTAATAGAAATGATGTCTCATTAATGCATATACTCCCTCTAATAATGAAGATCACAAAAGGCCTCATTTCCAAAATATATAGAGAACTGACTCAAATTTATAAAAAATCAAGTCATTCTCCAATTGATAAATGGTCAAAGGATATGAACAGACAATTTTCAGATGAAGAAATTGAAACTATTACCACTCACATGAAAGAGTGTTCCAAATCACTACTGATCAGAGAAATGCAAATTAAGACAACCCTGAGATATCACTACACACCTGTCAGATTGGCTAAGATGACAGGAAAAAATAATGATGAATGTTGGAGGGGATGCGGGAAAACGGGGACACTGATGCATTGTTGGTGGAGTTGTGAACGAATCCAGCCATTCTGGAGAACGATCTGGAATTATGCCTAAAAAGTTACCAAACTGTGCATACCCTTTGATCCAGCAGTGTTTCTATTGGGCTTATACCCCAAAGAGATACTAAAAAAGGGAAGGGGACCTGTATGTGCCAAAATGTTTGTAGCAGCCCTGTTTGTAGTGGCTAGAAACTGGAAAATGAATGGATGCCCATCAATTGGAGAATGGCTGGGTAAATTGTGGTATATGAATGTTATGGAATATTATTGCTCTGTAAGGAATGACCAGCAGGATGAATACAGAGAGGCTTGGAGAGACCTACATGGACTGATGCTAAGTGAGATGAGCAGAACCAGGAGATCATTATATACTTCGACAACAATATTGTATGAGGATGTATTCTGATGGAAGTGGATTTCTCTGACAAAGAGACTTAACTGAGTTTCATTGGAGAAATGATCGACAGAAACAGCTACACCCAAAGAAGGAATACTGGGAAATGAATGTGAACTATTTGCATTTTTGATTTTCTTCCCGAGTTATTTTTACCTTCTGAATCCAATTCTCCCTGTGCAGTGGGAGAACTGTTCGGTTCTGCAAATGTGTATTGTATCTAGGATATACTGCAACATATTTAACATATATAGGACTGCTTGCCATCTTGGGGGGGGGGGACGAGGGAGGGAGGGAAAAAAACGAAACATAAGTGATTGCAAGGGATAATGCTGTGTAAAAATTATCCTGGCATGGATTCTGTCAATACAAAGTTATTATTAAATAAAATAAAAAAAAAAATAAAAAAAAAAAAATAATGAAGATCACAACTCTACCATATTTTCCCATCCTATGAAACTCTTGTTTGTGTCTTCTTGTAAATTTATCACAAAGGATCATAAGGCATGCTTTGGAAGATGGGGAATAGGGAAAAAACTGGCTCTTCAATATATCCCTGATAATCAAGTTTTTGTCCTTAGAGATTTCAGGGAAATTCCCCTTGGGTGAGCTCAAGGTCTCTTTTTAGGATGAGCTAAAACCCCATCTTATACCCATATACAAAACTCATTCATTCTTATATATTTTTTATTCTATTCTAATCTGTAAAACTTCTCAAATTTCTGTTTGTTATTTACATGCTTACTAATTCCTATTTGTGTCGTCTTTTGTGCTACTAGAATTATGGGAAAAGAACAAGTTAATAAGGATAATATTGGGGTACCCTTCTGCCCCTTAAAGGTGATTCTAAAGAATTTTATTTTATTTGACTATACATATTTATTATAAATTCTTTGTTTTTCTTTCTTTTTCAAAGGGTGGGGCAGAAGGAAGAGAAAGAAATCAGATTTTAATTAAATTTTCAAAATAACATTTAATTTTTTAAAAAACACAAAAAATACTCAAATGTTCAAATTAAAACAAGTGTGGATTTAAAGGGGAAAAAGTGATTATGGACAAGTAATTTTTTTGTTTGAAACTATGGTTCTAACACTAGACTGATAAAGTTTAGGGAGCAGAGAGGTATAATTCTAATCCAGCAGCCCTCAGAGACTGGAGAACAATGATCAGGCTCTTTCTTGTGCTTTTTTGATGGCAGGAATTTTAGTTTCCCTTGGAGAAAGTCAGACAAGATTCCAGACATATGTATTTGACAAGTTATATTTAAATGTTTAATACATATTAAATGCTTTTCACACTACATATCAGTTGTTTTTCCAGCATAACTTTTTCAACTAACTTCCCACAGATTCATGAATATACAGGTACACCATTTGAGCTTTCAGTCATATTCTCATGAAATTTCTCAGATTCAATTCCTTCTGATGGAGTATATTGGATTACAGTTAGTGCTATATATTTTTATTCAATAAAAGAACTTATACATATAAGAAAATTAATTTTTATATTACTAGCCTATATAGTTCTTATATTGCCTTCCCTTTTAATATTGGAATATTAGCATTATCTTCCTTGTTCTCTGTACTCCCAATACATGGATAGAATTTCAGAGACATATAATTTATATCATCCAGTATATTATTTATACTTCAAAAATAAATCTACAAATTAAGGTAAAATCAGTAATCATCAGTGAGGTTGATCAATTCAGGACCCATTATTTAGACTTTCATATATACAGTGAAGAAGAAACATTAAAAGAAACTTTATTAATATTTTCTTCCTCATTTTTTCAAAGTTTACAATCAAAAAATATTAAACCAATCCTTGATTTATTACCTTGGCCAATTTTCAAGGTGTAAATGCTTATGCTGAAAATTTAACAACTAGCTCTTGGAACTTCCAAAATATATCTCTGTCACACCCTTGTGTGTATGGAATTTTCAGTCTATTTATGACTTGAAAAAAAATGCCTACAAGTAGGATCTCTAGATCAACGGGTTCTATCCATCTTTCTTTCCTCCTATCCTTTAAAAAACTATTACAAATTTTTACTACCTTTTTCTTTTTCTTCCTTTTTACAACTAAATTCCTAAAAACACACACACAAAAAAAACAAAAACAAAAAACTCTGTATTTCCCCTTTTTTTCTTACCTCTACTTGTCCTCCTGACATTTTTTCCAGTTCTAACTTCTATTCTTGTCATTCAATTAAAATTGCCTTCTTCAAAATTACTATTGATTCCTTATTTGTAAAATCCAATGGACTTTCTTAATTCTTCACCCTTCTTCATCTTTATGTAATTTTTGATGTTTGTTGACCATTGTCTCCTCCTGGACACTTTGCTGTCTGGACTTTTTGTAATGCTGCTCTTTCCTGATTTTTCTCCTACCTCCTACCTGAGTGACAACTCCTTTGCAGTCTTCTTTGCTGAATTGATATTATGCTCTCCCCAAACTGTGGGTATACATCAATGCTATGTCAAGAGGCACCCCAATACTACATCCCTATATTTTCCCTTGGTAGCCTTATAATTTCTCTAGTTTTAATTGTTATTTCTGATCCAGGCCTCTTCTGAGCTTCAGTTTGACATCATTAACTACCTCTTGGACATTTTAAACTTGATGTACCACAGGTAATCTCAAAACTAATCAAATCAAAAAATTATCCCAAAGAGATCATAAAAGAGGGGAAAGGACCCATATGTACAAAAATGTTTATAGCAGCTTTTTCATGGTAGCAAAGGATTGGAAATAATGAGGAATGGCTAAGTTATGGTATATGAATGCAACGTCATATTATTTTTTTATAAGAAATGTTTATAGCAGCTTTTTCATGGTAGCAAAGGATTGGAAATAATGAGGAATGGCTAAGTTATGGTATATGAATGCAACGTCATATTTTTTTTTATAAGAAATGATGAACAAGTTAATTTCAGAAAAGCCTGGAAAGGCTTACATGAACTGGTGCTAAGTGAAGCGAGAAAAATCAGGAGAACATTGTACACAATAATAGCAAAAGATTATGTGATGATCAACTATGATTCACTTAGCTCTTCTTAGCAATGCAGTCATCCAAGGCAGTTCTAATAGACTTAGGATGGAAAATGTTATCCAAAGAAAGAACTATGGGGACTAAATGCAGATTGAAGCACACTATTTTTCCCTTTTTTTTCTTTTTCATGGTGTTTGCCTCTTGTTCTGATTTTTCTTTCACAACATGACTAATATGGAGATTTTTTAAAATGATTATATGTATATAACTTATATCAGATTGCTTGCTGTCTTGAGGAAAGGAGAGGGAAGAAAGGAAGGGAGACAAAATTGAAATTCAAAATCTTATAAAAAATGTTGAAAATTATCTTTCTACATAATTGGAAAAAAAATACTATTAAGTCAAGAAAAAACAAACAAATAAAAAACCCCAACTAACTGTTTCTAAAATAGGACTTACTATTTTTACTTCAAGACCCACCCCTCTTCCGAGGTTTCTTATTTCTGTTAAGTGCACTACCACACTTTCCAGTCTATAACATCAGTCTCCTTTAATTTTTCATTCTCACTAATCTTCTTTATTCAATCAGTTGTCAAGTCCTATTAGTACATCTATTAGTTCACACAGCCATCATCTCAATGAGGTTTCCATCACCAGTCTCTTGGACTATTATAATAGCCTCTTAATTGAGTCTTCAGAACTGACAAAGTAATATTTCCAAAGCATAAGTTTGATCATAGTCTTTTCCTATTCAATAAACTTTAATTTCCTTGAAACAATTAAGACTCTAGAATCAAGTACAAACTCCTCTGGCATATAAAACCCTTCACAAACTAGTTCCAATATATCTTACCAGATTAATTTATATTACCAATCTCCTCTATGTACTCTTTAATCTTATATTGATTTCCTACTGTCTTCGCTATAGTGATGTTATTTTGATACTTTCTAAACACAAAGGACAGCAACCAATCAACCAACATCCTCTACCACATATCTCACAACTACTCACAAAATGTCTTTAGAATCACTCCTAAGGAATTTCATAAATGTCCATTTTCTCTTCCACACTATAAGCACCTTAAGGAAAGTAGGTTTGTTCTTTATTTTTTGTTATTTACTGAATTTAATATTGAAATGAATTGTAGTAGGAACATATAGTTTTGTATTGGACTTTTGTCTGATTTATTGTTCTTCAGCTAATTTCACAAATAGCAGAAGATTTTCATGTTATAAATTATTAAGCCCGCAAAATCTTTAACTATAATTTCCAAAGATGGTATTTTCTTGTTATTATTTTTTTTTCCACAGAATACGCAGGAGTCTTACAACTTTCATATTTGAAATGTACTATATTTTATGTTTTGCATACTTCATGCTACAATGCAAAATAATTAAGCTTATCTTGAATGTTCCATTTGTTTCATTGCTTCTGTGACGATATAAGAATCCAAAGCTCAAACGAATTTGTTTATCTTCAATGCTTTATAAATTTTTGAAGTCACTTATCAATTATTTCTGCATAGTTTTTCAGTCCTTCCAGTGCCTCAAAACTAAACAAACACAATAATAGTTCTACTTGAATGAAACAAGCAACTGGAAAACCTCCTCAATCTTGCCATTAAAATGACAAGAAGCAGAATGATTAAATTGCTAGGTCTCCTTTGCCAAAGGAACATAAGTTTGCACTTGCAATGCCACACCTTAAAGACTAATGATTTAGGACTTTGAGTAGAAGGAAAAGCTAACTTTAAAGTCCCTAGAATTCTGAGGTAAGCATAAGGGCATCTCTATACTAACTGATGTTCTAGCATTTATGGAGGATTCAACTATCCATCCTTAAATCTGAGAGAATCCAATGATCATAATATCGTCTTCTCTCTATAACTTCTCATGTTCTGTAATATAGAAATATTAACCTCTATCAATTAATAATTAAGTGATTATTAGCTAATAATTATTAATATTAATATTAATTATATAATATCTAATAAGTTCTCTAATTCAGACTTTATGTCTGAATCTGATGGCAATTCAATCGAGTTCAAGGTACAAGGATTTATTAAGCACCTGCTAAGAGCCAGGCATTGCTAATACAAAGATAAGAACAAAAGTTTTCTACCCTCAAGGAGTTTATATTCTATGGAATATTTAGGTGGTCCAGTGGTTGGACTTGGAATCAGAGGACTTGGGATATGTAAACTTTGAGTCCAAAACCAGCCTTAGATATTTACTATCTGTATGACCCCGAGTAAGTCACTCAAAATTTTTTTTTGGCTAAGATAATTGGGAGTAAGTGACTTGTCCAGGGTCACACAGCTAGGAAGTGTTAAATGTCTGAGACCAGATTTGAACTCCAAACCTCCTGACTTCAGGCATCTAGCTACCCCATAACTCAGTTTTGCCTCAGTTTCTCCATTCACAAAATGGGAATAATAAAACCTACCTTCCAGGATTTTTATGAAGTTAAAATGAGATTGATATTTTATAAAATGTTTTATTAAGCTTAAAGTACTATATAAATGCTAGCTATTTGTTATTATTGTTACTATTATCTCATCACTTCACTTGAGTTTACGTTTATTATTATTTTTATTTTGTTAATTATTTAACATTATTATTTATTTTTACTTCCCAGGCTGATGAAGATTATTTTCATTGGTTGAACAAATGGCACAGTAATGACTTGCCATATTTTAATAAATGAGTACAATAATAATTTTGAAAGTATTTCACATTGTATAGATACTTTTGCCAATTTATCTATAGTTTAGAGTCTGTTACCTTCCTACCACTTGGACCTGATATCTTTAGCTTTGGAACATTAAATTTTCGACATATTCTGATCTAAAAACTTTTGTATGCTAATTCTTATACTCTGAACATTCTTTCCGCATCACTGTTGGAGAAGCAGCATCTACTAAAATCCCTGCCATATGGGCTGGGCTCATTTTTATCTAAAAAGTAATAAAACTGTCCTTGAGACTTAATTAGATGGTCTACAAATTTCTCTCTGAACTACCTGACCAGCTTGAGTCCTGGTCCAGAACAACTAATAACAACTACACTGTAATAATAGCTTACATTGGCACTTGGTACAATGGTCCATGGGATCAGGAAGACTCTGACATGTCTGAACAACATTACCAATCTTTGATTTACATACTGGAACAATTAGTATTTCACAGATGTGAAAATTGAAACCCGAGGAGGTTTTGTCCAAGATCAAGGTAACTAACTGGTATAGCTGGAATTCAAAAGCAGCTCTTCCTTCTCAAGGAGTGTCTCTTTTAAATTACTTTAAGTACAAACCTATGTAATGTTGATCAAGTTACTTCCTTCATGGCACAAGCAGGGCAGCAGGTGGTATGGTATAGCAATTTATCTAACAAAGAATCAGAATTTTCTCATAACTGGTCTTAAAGCTTTTGTAAAAGATCACAAGCATATTCAAATTTTACACATCTTACTTTATCCAACACTCATTCAACACCTTCTGAATTGGTCAATAAAAATTAAGAGTGCTACTTCAGATAAAAATATAGGATGTGGAACTTCTAGCTTAACAGAGATCATGACTTTTGTTTTTAGGTTTTAGTGGATTATAAAGGCTTTAGTGATGAAGTGGATAGATGTTGGAATCTTTACAAACTACTAACTATTTAGAGTTGATCTAATCTTACAAGAAGATGTTTTGGGCAGAACCTGAAACAAGGTACTAAGTAGAACTAATTAGTACAATGCTTGTGTTTGCACCTTTACTCATTGGAGTTCACAAGTATACCAGCTTCACAAAGTAAACTTTGTAACTTTGTGAGTTCACACCTCCCTTGAAGCTCTTTGGGCCAGAGAGCACTATGGGAGAAAACCCATAATCCCTCTCTCTTGGACTTGACCATCTGTATACTAGAGGCATCTCAAATTGAAAATATTGAATGGGATCTCTGAAATAAGCTGCATGCATTAGAATTGCTCATAGCAGAGGCAGAGGCAGAGGTTGAAGGACAAAACCCTTGGATTTGGCGACATTCGGAGGGTTCTAAGCTAAACCGGCTGTGTTTTGAGTAGAACAAGAACTCCAACATTTGAACTCACCACATTTTGGCGCCCAAACAGGGACTGACAAAATCCTGATTCCAGGGAAGGCACCCAGAGAGAACTTTTATAATATTTTATAGAAGAACAAGAACCCAACATTTGAACTCACAACATTTTGGCACCCTGAACATGGGACTGACAGACCCCTCAGTGGATTTCAGTGGAAAAGCTCTGATCCTGATCCAGTGGAAAAGCCTCTGATCCTGATCCAGTGGAAAAGACCTTTCAACTCAGAAATTAGGGTGAGTGCAACAAAGAAATTTTGTTAGAAGAGTTAGAGTAGAATTTCAGCTAAGATGGGACAGATATTTAGGAAACAGCCTGTTTCTGTTCAAGGAAAATGTTTAGACAGCATTGTCAAAGTTATGGAAAGCCAAGGTTTAATTATAATTTTGGAGCAGATCACTGAACTTTTAGAAATTGTTAAGTACATATGTCCTTGGTTTTCTACAGAAAAGGAATTAGATTTAGACGAATGGAAATTAATCGGAGAAAAACTGGGTGAATGCTACAGATCTAATTCAAACTCAATGCAGTGGACATTAGAAAGAGAGGATCTTTTTTATAATAGAAATGGACCTGACTCAATTTCCAAAGACATAATTAATACATATAATGTAATACAATTGGCTATAAGAAGTTATTTAAGTGATAGAATGAAGAAAAGGAAAGTACAGGAGGAAGAAGTGCCAACTTTACTAGGTGAAAAGGAGAACGAATCAGATGAGAATGGAGTTAATTACAATTCTGAGTGTGATACTTCACAGCAGGAGGAATTAGGTGATTCCACATCTCATAACCCTCCCCCCCGCAATTAACCCTTCATGGGTGGAACAAGGGGGAGGGAGAGAGGCAGAAACACAGTCAGCTTTTCTTGTAAAGCAGAATTTGACAAGATTAGAAAAGGCATTAATTAAAGCAAAAAATGAAGGAGAAGATATATCTGATTTTATAAATGCATATCCTGTGATTGAAAAGCTTGACTCTTCAGGTCAAAAAGAGAGAAGATACACTCCTTTTAATATGGGAAAAATTAAAGATTTGAAAAAGGGTTGCACTCTTTATGGGGCTACATCATCTTATGTGAAGATGTTACTAGATAATTTGTCTTATGAAATCCTAACCCCGAATGACTGGAAATCCATCGCTAAAACATATCTAGAACCGGGACAAAATTTATTGTGGCTTTCAGAGTTTCATGAATTATGTAGGATTCAAGCCCAACGCAATAGACAAACAGGACCTATTATACAAGTTGCTTTTGACCAACTAGCTGGTGAAGGTCAGTATGCAGAGAGTTCAGAACAGATTTATTATCCCATAACAGTATATGAGCAAATTTCTAAGGCTGCAATAAAAGCTTGGAGTTCTCTCCCTGGACAGAAAGATGGAAATAATACTTTCACAAAAATAGAGCAAGGTCCCAATGAACCTTTTGCAGATTTTGTGGGACGTTTACAAACAGCTGTAATAAGAACCATTGGAGATAATGCTGCCACAGAAATAATGACTAGATATTTGACTAAGGAAAATGCCAATGAGGTTTGCAAGAGAATTATATGGGGGCTAGACAAAAATGCTTCTTTAGAGGAGATCACTAGACACTGTGCCACAGTGGGCACAAATGCTTATTATACCCAAACTATGATTAACATGGAAAGACAGGGTCCTTCTTGGCAGAGGAATTCTAGAGAAACTCGTCGATGTTTTCAGTGCGGAAAAGTTGGACATTTGAGAGCTCATTGTAGATATGGAGATAGAGTGAGAAGACAGGGTGAGAGAAAACCCAAAACCCCATGTCCAAAATGTAACCAAGGCTTTCACTGGGTCTCTAAATGTATATTGACCCAGAGGAATGAGAGGCAGGGCCCAGCTCTAAAGTATCAATCAAAGGACAGGTGGGGCATGATAGCAGCTGAGGTTACACCCAGAGAGACTTTAGAAATTCAGGACTCTGATGTCATCAACCAACAGAAAAGCAATCAGGATTACAGTTGGGAAGAATACAGGCCTTTTAAGACAACAAGGCAATATCCAGTGCAAACAGCTCCAATGTAATTACCAGATGATGAGGAGAAATCCCAAATTTGGTAAATAGAAGGGAATTAGATAGGTTAACTGCTTGGGGAAGAGGATCTGCTTATATTTCCACAGATGGAGAAAGAATCAGATGGCTGACAATGAGACTGTTAAAAGGACTTTTAAAATCTTCAGGAATCATTGGATTTCCTAGCACAAGATGAGACTGTTTTAGTTCTTGAAAAACTAGCAAGAATCATTGGATTCCTTGAGATGAAAAAATTGTTGATGAGACTTTGCAGTACTTCAGAGCTTACAGGAATTATTAGATTCCTGGCACATGAACTAATGGGCAATGGATTCCTTATGGACTATTTCTAGGACTTATGGACATGTGTGAATTTTCAGGTTGATTCATGTTGTTACATTACTACTAGCCTGTGTTATATTACTATGTGCTTATGTATTTTATGTAATTGCAAGAATCATTGGATTTCTTGAGATGAAAGATTGTTGATGAGACTATTGCAGTAGTTAAATTTTCATGTTGATTCATGTTATTTGTTACATTACTACTAGCCTGTGTTATATTGCTATGTGGTATTGTAAATTATGTATAATGCCTCCCGTATTGATGGATTTACGTGTACCATGTATATGTGTTTCAAAGTTCCGGCTCATATTGATGGATTTGTGTGTACCTGTTTCAAGTACCCGCTAATCTGATTTGACTTCCTATTCCTTTGGTGTTTTCATCTCCCTTCCTGAGGTGTCAGGGAAGGCGTGAATAGTTCTCTCTGGGTGAAGAGGGTGCAGGTTTCTCAGTTTCTTCACCTTTTTTGGGGGGTTCTCACCTCCTTAAGAAGTCAGGGAGGTCATGATCACCCTATGTTCTAACAAAAGAAAGGGGGAGATGTTGGAATCTTTACAAACTGCTAACTAATTAGAGTTGATCTAATCTTACAAGAAGATGTTTTGGGCAGAACCTGAAACAAGGTACTAAGTAGAACTAATTAGTACAATGCTTGTGTTTGCACCTTTACTCATTGGAGTTCACAAGTATGCCAGCTTCACAAAGTAAACTTTGTAACTTTGTGAGTTCACACCTCCCTTGAAGCTCTTTGGGCCAGACAGCACTATGGGAGAAAACCCATAGATAGAGGGCTGAGACTTGAGTCAGGATGATTCTTCCTAATTCAAATATGATTTCAGACACTTACTAGCTGCATGATCCTAGGTGAGTGATTTTAATCCTGTTCACCTCAGTTCTTCCATGTGTAAAATGAGCTGAGAAGAGAATGGCAAATCACTCCAGTATCTTTGTCAAGAACATCTCCAATGGGGTCGCAGAGTCAAACATGACTGAATAACCACAACAGAGCTTAATACATGTCACCAGCCTGTTCTCAAAGTTGCCTATCTTTAGCTTGTATTAATAGGATTATAATGGTTAGAACAAGGAAGGTTTACTTATTCTTTACTAACCAGATTGTATTTGGAGTACTTTCTTCAAGGTACCACAATTTAAAAGGGACTTTGACCACTGGACTACATTCAAAAGTGGGTAACGATGGTGAAGAAACTGGGAGCCTGTCATGTGAAGAACACTTGAAAGTTCCAGGGATGCTTAGCCTAGAGAAAATAATATTAAAAGGAATCATGATCTTCAAGTAACTGAAACTTTGTTAAGTAGAAGAGAGATCATTTCTATGGAATAAGTGAAGGCAGAAGTAGGACCAGCAAGTAGACATTAAAAAAAAAAAAAAAGGTAGACTTTGGTTTCACATTACAATAAAAATAATTCACATTTATATAAGACTTTAAGGTTTTCAAAGGCCTTCTCTTACATGATTTAATTTGGATCTTCTAATAATCCTGTGAGATGGGTAACTTTACAATTAAAGAATCTGGATTCTCAAATCAGTTGCAATAGAGCAGTAATGAACTGAACCAGCTACACCCAAGGAAAGAACTCTGGGAGATGACTTTGAACCACTACACAGAATTCCCAATCCCTCTATTTTTGTCCGTTTGCATTTTTGATTTCCTTCACAGGCTAAATTGTATACTCTTTCAGAGTCCAATTCTTTTTGTACAGCAAAATAACTGTTTGGACATGTATACTTATATTGTATTTAATTTATACTTTAACATATTTAACATGTATTGGTCATCCTGCCATCTGGGGGAGGGAGTGGGGGAAGAAGGGGGAAAGTTGGAACAAAAGGATTTGCAACTGTCAATGCTGAAAAATTACTCATGTGTGTATCTTATAAATAAAAAGCTATAATAATCAAAAAAAAAAAAAAAAGAATCTGGAGTTCTAAGAGCTTTAATGTACCCAGTATCATACATTTAGGATCTGAGGTGGCATTGATGTCACAGCTTCCTGACTAGATGGTCAAGACTTCAGGCAAGCAATCAACAGAATGTGCCAAACTTTGAAAATCTAAAGATAAAGGTTAAACAGTCTTTGCCTTTAATGAATTTTCTTGATGATAGTGATAAGACACTATATATGTATATATATATATATATATATATATGTAATCATATATAAAACGTATACAAAGTACATATAAAACAGATTGGACTGATACCAACAGGGACCAGGAAATGTCTTTCGAAGAAGATTATACTTGAGCTCTGTCTGGAAGGAAACCAGATTCCAAGAGGCAGAAGTGAGAAGGGTATATATTCCAGGAATATGACAGTCACAACAGAGGGACAAAAAAAGAAAATGGAATATTGCAAGTGAAGGTAAAGTGCATGGAGGAATGTTTAAGAAAACTAGAAAGATAATTGGAGCCAAGTGGTAAAGATCCTTAAAATGCCAAACACAAAAGTTTACATTTGCTCTTGGAAGTAGTATGGAGGTACTGGAGAACCTTCTCAGAAGGAAAGATTGGAAGGGACCTTACAGACTATCCAGTCTAGTTGCCTCATTTTATAGATAGATGAACCTGAGACCCAAAACATCTTACCCAATATCACACACTAGAAGCAAAGTTAGAATTTTCTTCTAGTTCTTTTAATAGTGTTCTTTTTACTCCTTACACTACCCAATCACTGCAAGGGTTCAAACAGATGTTGGACAATGAACAGTTAGGAATACTTTACAGTGAATTCCTGCATGGGTTAGAAAGTTGGATTGGATCATTCTCTAAGATTCATTCTAACTGTAAAATTCAGTGTTTCAGGTGGAAATGTCCATAAGTAATATTGATACATAAGCACTAAACAGGCAATCTCTCAATAGTCTAATTTGCTCTGCCCACAAAATCATTAAAATTACATGATAATTAGAAGATCTCATGAAATTGCTTGTCATTCTCAAGGAGATAGGGTTCTTTGTTTTTTATTTTAATTTTATTTTATTTAATAATAACTTTGTATTGACAGAATCCATGCCAGGGTAATTTTTTACAACATTATCCCTTGTACTCACTTATGTTTCGATTTTTCCCCTCCCTCCCTCCACCCCCCCCCCCCAAGATGGCAAGCAGTCCTATATATGTTAAATATGTTGCAGTATATCCTAGATACAATACATATTTGCAGAACCAAACAGTAAGGAGATAGGGTTCTTGACTGGTCCTGTGTTTTGGTGATTAAAATAAAGTTGGGATGTCTCCCCTAGGATTTCATTTAGGATTTGACTGGAGGTTCTTTTTGATCTTCATGTCTTGGGCCATCCCAAATATCATAGTAGCCAAGAAGTTAAAGAACTTTAATCAATAAAAGGTAAGAGCCAAAAATACCTGTTGATGTTGGGGGTGAAAAGGTCTTCTTGAACAACAAGGTCCAATTAGGCCCAAGACCAGTCCTCTGCAATTTTAGAAACAAATGATGAGGACACAGGCTTGTATTACTGCACTACAATAGTCCATGACTATACTTCTAAGATCAAAGCCAGTCACAGCTTTGAGAGATCCACTGGCCCAGTGAGCTGTTTTCTGCTCCAGCTAATAACGGTTGCTTCATCAAAATTAAAATTGCCTTTAGCTCTGGAATGTGGTTCTACTTTCTTGTATCTATTTTCATATAGTTGAAGTCAGGTTCTGACTCAGATTCTTGATTGAGTAAATTGTTTTCCTGGCTGGTCTTCTATTCAAGGCATTGATTTTTATCTATAAAGCCCTGAGAAGTTGAATTCTAGTTACTGTTTAAAAAAAAAAAAAGTGCTCTTTCATGCATGGTTAACATAGTTGAAGTTATCCAAAGGCTTTTTGCTAAGTCATCCTTACCTTTGAATTTCAAGAGGCAAAGGCCAATTGCAAATCACCAAGTCAGTTAATTCATAAGGATTCCTCATGCTGACTTGATGGGTAGGTGAGACCACTGAAAGGAATGCATACTATACCTTTAATAAAATTATTAAATCTCTTTTACTCAGCAAAGTTTTGAGACTTTAAATTCAAAGTTATATTTAATAATTTGGCTGTGATTTTCAGCTTTTTTAAGTTAAATATGAAATATATGTTAATGAATTTCTCAAGAATATATATTCTATTCTTTTGGGACATAATAATTTAGAAGGGATTAGACTAGTTTACCTTTGCCCTGTCAATGAAATTGTTGAGGCAAATGTTTACCTACCTAAGAAAATAAACTGTTTTCAAACATTTTCAAAACACCCATATGGACTTTAGAAGCACATAAAATGACTTGATAGATAATGTATAAATAATTTTTAAATTACCTTTACAGCAAGACCTTTGATCACGAAAAGGAAGGAAAAGAGTCTGTGAACCTCTTAGTTTAAGATTTTATCCTTGCATTTGTTTATGTCTGACTCTTGGGAGAAGTCATTCCAATTCTTCTTTTGCAAAGTCTCTCACGTTTATCTCTTTTATTTCTTTTCTAAAGCAGTTACCATTGTCCTCACCTTTCATTATCTCATGCCTGAGTTATTGAAATAGCTTCCTAAGATCTCCTTACCACAATTCATTGCTCTGCAATGATTTTTTCTAAATCACTAATTTTACCATAGTAATATGGAATAAATAAATACTTTACCATATTAATAGAATAAATAAATAATTTTTACCATATTAACATGTAATAAATAATAAACTCTTTAGTTCATCACCTGAACCCATCATACGTTTCCCAACCTATGAGAAGTATCATGGTATATAGCTAGGAGAAATGACTTTGAGTCAAAAGATTTGCCACCTTTCCACTTCTGCCATGTATCTCTGTGACTTCTGCTATACCTTATCTACATAATCTGTGTGTCAACCTCTGTTTTCAGTTTCTTTATCTGTACAATGAGGGGCTTAGAACCAAAATAGGTTCTTTATCCCCTATCCTTCCATCCTTCTGAGAGAACCAAAAAAGAATCTGAAGGAGGAAAACAAGAGACAGATAATGGAATCCTCAGGCTATAAGAGAATAAAGAGAGCAATGGAATCTCATCCAGTTCTAGATTCAGCTTAGCCCACATCAGGGCCCAATTCAGCCTTTAAAGTCATTTTTATCTAAAGTTATGGGATCTATATACTTATTTTATATTTAATTTATACTCTAACATATTTAACATGTATTGATCATCCTGCCATCTAAGGGAAGGGGTGGGGGGAAGGAGGGGGAAAAATTGGAACAAAAGGTTTGGCAATTGTAAAATTACCCATGCATATAACTGGTAAAGAATAAGCTATTAAAATAAAATAAAATAAAGTTATGGGATCTAGTTTGCCAATATTCTTTAAGTAATTTTTTCCAACATTCCATGCAGGAGCTGTTCACTTGGGAATCAGCTGGGGACAGAAGGTAACTTTGATAATTCATTTTTCCCCTTATGAAGCTGAATTCAGAACCTAATTCTTACTCAAGATGCAACTCAACTGTACTATTCCTTTGACATATCTGTGTGTCTATACCTTGTATGCCTACTAAATTATAAATAATATTTTTTGCTTCTATATATTCTCTTCCCCAGGTGCCCAGCACATGCTATGCACATGGTAAGTACTCCTTAAGTATACGTCATGAGAATTGGAAGAGTTTTATTAGGCTCCCAGTAAGGTGAATTGGTTGATATTCTAGTAGCTGATAGCTATTAACCTTGCAGAATTAACGAATCTAATAATTAGCATTTAGAGATCACTCAGACAAACTGGTCCCTTACCAAGAACTTTCTTCTTCTTTTTTTAATAGCTTTTTATTTACAGGTTATATGTATGGGTAATTTTATAGCATTGACAATTGCCAAACCTTTTGTTCCAATTTTTCCCCTCCTTCTCCCCACCCCCTCCCCCAGATGGCAGGATGACCAGTAGATGTTAAATATGTTAAAGTATAAATTAGATACACAATAAGTATACATGACCAAACCGTTATTTTGCTGTACAAAAAGAATCGGACTCTGAAATATTGTACAATTAGCTGTGAAAGAAATCCAAAATGCGGGCAGGCAAAAATTTAGGGATTTGGGATTCAATGTAATGGTTCTTAGTCATCTCCCAGAGTTCTTTCGCTGGGCGGAGCTGGTTCAGTTCATTACTGCTCCATTGGAACTGATTTTACCAAGAACTTTCTACAACATCTGTTGGATGGTAGTCAGGAGCTTTGTCTTTGGTTCCACTGCTTCCCATTCCCTAGCTGAATAACAACTGGCCTTTCATCTAAACTTTCTAAGTCTCATGCTATTCATAGTGTAAAAGGCAATCGTACCTGTTTCACATGGTTATTGGTTTTGAGGTTTCTCTTTATATTTAGCCTGTTTATGATAATACTCAAAGTAGCTGGAATCAGTTTATTATTGACTGGTGCATTTAGAAAAGGTTCCGTTTCCAGGTGTCTACCCAAATATAAAATAGCACAGCCATTTCAACCATGGATATTCAGCCATGTGTATAATTTTATTTTCTAGAGTCAGAACTAAATGAGGATTCAAAGATGAGAGTAAGATAGGATATGGTGTTGCCTGATTATTCTCATATAAGTGAATCTTCCACTTATACATGTTCCCAAAAAGCTTATAATTAGATCAACTAAATGTAAACTTTAGCTTTTTTCTTTGAAATCTCAATCCTGATAGCATATAAGGCATATAGTTATTGCCTTCCTCAACATAATAATACACTAAATATCTTTTAATATCTACTGTGAGAATCAGTGTGGGAGCAACAAAGACATGGATCCTTGCCCACATCTTACAGTCTAGAAGTGTGATATCCCAAGTGTAATAACTACTAAACTTAACTACTACAATAAATGCTTAAAGAATTCACAAGTGCACTGTGAATTCTGGAGAAAATAATTGTGAGTAGAGATTATTGGGCTTCTATTTGTATTCCCAGTATTTTGTGCAGAGTCTGGCACATAAAGGTGCTGAAAAAATATTTGTGGATCAATAATCAATATTATTGATGGGATCTTGAGTAACTAGATGGAGTTGGTAAAGAAAGCCTGAAATACTAATACGATTCTAAAATACTCCCTGAAGCAAGAGGGAAAGGCACTGATGGGGATCAGCTTGCCTTACAATCCTACCTCTGTGAAGTCTTGGGAAAGACCACCTTACTGTATCTAATCAGAAAGCCAAATTATGCTGTAAGACCTCCAAAGTTCAATTTCTCCCATAAATCTATCCAAGACCTATGCCATCTTTGCTGAATCCCTTTTGGGTTATTGTACCTCAGCATTCTGCCTTGCAGTATCTTTCTTCTCACCCCCTCCCCTATGCTTCATGGGGTCATTCCTCTCACTCCTCCCCCATGCCTCATAGTATATAGCTAACTAACTCTTTTAGGGTACTACACTTGTCTATGGATTTAGCCTGCCAGTTAATGGCATACTTTATAGCATATTCCCTTCTCCTGGTTAATTGTGAGTTCCACTAGGAAACTTGTCTTTTCCCTTCTTAATTGTTAAAACCCCTTTTTTTGCTAATTATATATATCCTAAACCTATTTCATTTTTACCACTCTTTGTGTCTATTTTACCTCTTCATTTTTCTGTAACCTTTTCTTTAAAATAAAGGTACCTTTTGGCAAAGAGAAAGCCCTTGTGAATTCTTCACACATGTGAATTGTTACCCATCATTTGGTGCTGAATCTTCACCTCATCAGTAAGTAAGGGGATACAGCTTCAGAGATGGCTTTCTGAAGGAGATGGCATTTCAATTGTCCAAAAAGTCTTAAAGCATTAGAGCCATGAAAGCATTCAAAAATTCATGAAACCCTATCATAGCAAAATTTAGAATAATATTTCTACAATCCCATAACATAAAACTCAAGTAAATACATTTTCTATGGCTTTGGCTATAACGCGTTCCATTAAGGGAAAAAAGAATGAAAAGAGAAAACATTGTCAATGCAATTTCACCTGCATGATCTTAGTTAAAAAAAATGACATACTTCTCAAATTCATTGTGAATGAAACTGTGACCTTTGTGAAATCTGATAACTTACACCATCAAACAAAGCCTGTTCTTTGGGGTTGGCAGGAGACTTGGTAAGTGCCTATGGCCAAAGAACAAAAGTTCCATTTGAAAAGGGTTATAGCTTCTCTGACTTCTGCAAAGGAGCAGGAAACACAACCTTTTATTTCTTACAGAAACCATAATCTGGAAGTAGAAAAATAAGGACAGTATTTTTTTATCTAAGGAGCCTCCAGTGTTTCCCTGTTGAGAACTCACCATTCATCACAATTCCCTTGGGCAGCAGGCAGGAGACTAAAGGTATTATCCTCATTTTAAAAACAGAGGTGAAAGGGCAGAACTGGCTGGTTAAGTGGTTCTGAACTTCTGATAATCTGGAGTAGACTTCAAATTAACCATTTCATTAAGGCCCTGTAATTTGTATCCTGTCACTCCTGTGCTTGCCCTCCATCCTCATCAATTCTGACAGGACATTTGTTTTTCAAGCTCCACTCTTGCTCCAAATGAGGTTTATGGTCCACTGATCTCTGGCCAAATTTTTTAACAGATTTTTAGTCTGCTGGGACTTTGAGCAATTAGATAGGTGAAAAAGTGAACATGAACTATTGTCTACAGATTTCATCTGGCTGGCTTCTAGGTGACTGTATCAGGTTCCATAGACAGGAACTGATTCTTCTCTCTGAGAAAATCAAGTGGGACAAAGGGAAAGGGTTGGAATGGACCTCCCTAAATCAGATTGAGGGTGTGCTGCCCGGCTGGATGTATGGGGAAAGTGCCTCAGGTTTCCCCTGCTGGGTGTAAAGCTAATTTGTCTGTACATTAGGGTCACATACTCTGGTGTTTGTATGTGAGAGTGAATGATGAGAGAAAGAGATAAAGACACAGAGAGGAGAGACAGAAAGAAACAGAGAGAGACAGAAAGAGAGACAGAGACAGAGGAAGGGAAAGAAGGAGGGAGAGAGGGAGGGAGAGAGACAGAGAGACAGACAGAGAAACAGAGAGAGACAGAGACAGAGAGAGATAGAGAGACAGAGAGAGAGAGAGAAAGAGAGAGAGAGACAGAGACAGACAGAGACAGACAAGTAGGGAGAGAGAGGGGGGGAGAGACAGAGAGAGAGAAGAAGAAGGGAGAGAGGGAGGGAAGGAGGGAAAGAGAAAAACAGAGAGAGACAGAGGGAGAGACAGAAAGACAGAGACAAAGAGAGAGGAAGGTAGAGAAGGAGAGAGGGAAGGGGAGAGACAGAGAGAGAGAAGAAGGGAGAGGGGGAGGGAGGGAGAGAGAGAGAGAGAGAAACAGAGAGAGACAGAGAGAGAGAGAGAGAGAGAGAGACAGAGAGAGAGGAAAGGAGAGAAGGAGGGAGAGAGGGAGGGAGGGAGGAAGAGAGAGAGAAACAGAGAGAGACAGAGGGAGAGACAGACAGAGATAGAGACAGAGACAGAGAGAGAGGAAAGGAGAGAAGGAGGGAGGGAGGGAGGGAGGAAGAGAGAGAGATCTTGATCACTTCACACATTTGCTATGAATTTGAGGGAGTGGGATTAAGGGAGTTATCATAGAGAGGGAGAGGCAGGAGAGTTACAAAACAAACAGTCAGGTCCTAGCTCTGTGACTTTGAATATCATTTAACCACTATTCTTGGGAACTTGGTTCTATTAATGGAATCAGCATATTGACAGATATAAAAGGCTCTGGAACACTGTACCAACAAATGAAAACTATAGTGCAATCCAGGTATGATAAGGATTAAGGGAATACCTAATAGCAGAGAAATTAGAGTTGAGGGGGATTAACTGGGGAAAACTTAAATGAAAATTTAGCATGGATTTGGGAAGGAGTAGAGAGAAATGGAGTTGTAGTGGGATTCCCCTAGGATACCCTTGAAGATATTCTTTTCTTTGTAACCCCAAGACTACAGATTCCTCTTAAAAAACTTTACACCCTTGGATCCTACTGAAGTTTCAAGTAAGGATGGTCAGAGGTAAAGGGAAGCTCATAGGTGATAAGGAAGCATG
This sequence comes from Antechinus flavipes, assembly GCF_016432865.1. Classification (NCBI taxonomy): domain Eukaryota; kingdom Metazoa; phylum Chordata; class Mammalia; order Dasyuromorphia; family Dasyuridae; genus Antechinus; species Antechinus flavipes. The sequence goes on along the minus strand of NC_067400.1, from coordinate 148,490,346 downwards.
GTATATAATAAATTATATACCTTTTATCCTATTGGGGCATGCATGATGTAAGAGTGGTGAGCTGAGCAAGGAGGAGGGATGTATGTGAAGATGGAGCATATTGTAGAAGAAAAAACACTTAACTTGTCATCAGACCTGAATTCAAATCCTGGCTCAGAATCTTGTTACCTCTGTGCCCTTGGGTATTGCTGAGCTTCCTTATCCATAAAATGAAAGGACTGGATTAAATGGCTCCCTTATGGCTCTATATCTATGATCCTATGAAGAGAAATTTGGAATTGTGGCCCAGAAAAATAAATACCCAGTTCTAATATTTCTTGAAAGAGGTATCTGTACAACAATATTGTAGAAGAGCATTTTTTTCCTTTTAACATTCATTTTTAAAAAATTTTAAGTTTCAAATTTTTCTCCCTCCTTTCCTTCCAATTTTCTACTCCAAGACAGCAAACAATCTGATATATTATACATTTGCAATCATATAAACATATTTCCACATTAATCATGTTGTGAAAGAAGAAACAGAACAAATGGAAAATCCCCAAAAAACCAAAAACAGTGAAAATAATATGCTTCAATCCATAGTTCTTTCTCTGGTTGTGAATAGCATTTTTCATCATGAGGCTTTTGGAATTGTCTTGCATCATTGCAATTCTGAAAAGAGCTAAGTCTATCATAGTTGATCGTCACACAATGTAACTGTGTACAGTGTTCTGATTCTGGTTGCTTCACTTAGCATCAGTTCTTGTAAGTCCAGTTTTTTCTGAAATATACCTGTTCATTATTTCTTATAAAATGATAATATTCCATTATATTCACATACCACAACTTGTTCAGCCATTCCCTGATTGATGGGTATCCCCTCAATTTCCTATTCCTTGCTACCACAAAAAGAAGTTACTAAAAATATTTTTCATTTTTGTAGTTCCTTTCTCCTTTTTATGATCTCTTAGGGATACAGGCCTAATAGTGCTATTGCTAGACCAAGAAATATATACACAATTTGATAGCCCTTGGAGTATAGTTCCAAATTGCTCTCCAGAAATGTTCAATCAGTTCACAATTCTACCGATAGCACATGAATGTCCCAAGTTTCCCATATCTTCCCCAACATTTATCATTTTTCTTTTCTGCCATATTAGCCAATTTGATAGGTATGAGGTGGTACCTCAGAGTTTTAATTTGCTTTTTTCTAATCAACAGTGATTTAGAGCATTTTTTCATATAACTATAGATAGCTTTAATTTTTTTATTTGAAAACTGCCTATTCATACCCCTTGATCATTTCAATTATCAATTAGGAAATGACTTGTCTTCTTATAAATTTGACTCAGTTCTTTGTATATATGAGAAATGAAAACTTATCAGAAATATTTGTTCTAAATTTTTTTTCCCATTTTTCTTCTTTTCTTCTAATCTTGGTTGCACTACTAACTTAATATAATCAAAATGATCCTTTTTCATTTCGTAATGTTTTCTGACCCTCATTTGGTCGTAAATTCTTCCCTTCTCAATAGATGTAACTTATAAATTATTCCTTTCTTGCTCCTATGCTTTTCAATATTATGTTTTCAGCTATGTTGTCAAACACTTTCAATGAGAACAAACACGGCATCAAAGTTAGCTACCGCACTGATGGTAAATTCTTCAACTTAAAAAGGCAACAAAGCCAAAACTAAAGTGGAAGGAGTCTTGGTGCATGATTTTTTATTTGCAGATAATTATGCACTCAATGCAGAATCCAAATCTGAGATGCAATGAAATATAGATCAATTCTCTGCTTCTTGTACTAATTTTAGCCTAACAATTAACACCAAGAAAATACAGGTCCCCCATCAAGCTGATCACATCATCCCTTTGTAGAAGCATCAGTTACAGTAAATGGTGAAGTTTTGAATGTTGTGGATAAGTTCACTTTTTTTGACAATATCCTTTCCAGGGATGTCCACATTGATACTGAGATTGACAGCTTCATTACCAGAGCTAGTTCAATGTTTGGGAGGCTTCAAAGAAAAGTGTAGGGAGCAGAGCTATTAAACTGATTATCATACCAAAGGTCTATGAAGCTATTGTGCTGACCCCATTGTTGTATACCTATGAAACCTGGACAGTATACAGCTCCATGCCAGAAAATGGAATCACTTTCATTTGAATTGTCTTAGCAAAATTCTGATTTATTTATTGATTTATGACATGGGAGACACTGACACAGGACTGCCCAACATGATGTGCCTTTATCAGAGAAGATGCTGTACTCTATGAACAAAGCAAAATTGAATTAAATCAGAAGAAATGCAAGATGTGCAAAGTTAAAAAAGTCACCCCAAATGTTCACGGGACTATTTCTGTCCGACCTGTGGCAGAACATTCAGAATTTATATTGGTCTGATTAGCTGACTATACTATAACTGAACTACCATAGTGATATCATTTTGTTTTTCAGGAATGAAGAGCAACAACCATCCTTGTTCTCCTAATCTATTTATAGTTATCAACCTTTATGTTTAATCTCGTACTTATTTTGAATTTATGTTGGTATATGGTGTGAAATGTTGCTCTATATCTAGTTTTTGCCATACTATTTTTTAGTTTCCCTAGTAGTTTTGTCAAATAGTTAATCTTATCCCAGAAACTAGAGTCTTTACGTTTATCAAATAGTAAATTACCATAATCATTTACTACTATGTTTTGTATACTTAATCTACTGATCCATTACTCTTTTTCTTAGCCACTACCAGTTTTGATGATTGCTGCTTTATAATATGCTTTGAAATCTGGTAGCGATAGGATACTTTTCTTTGCATTTTTTTTCATTAATTTCCTTGATATTCTCGACCTTTTGTTTTTCCAGATAAATTTTGTTATTATTTTTCTAGCTCTATAAGATAATTTTTGGTAATTTGATAGCATTAAGTAAATTTATTTAGGCAAAATTGTTATTTTTCTTCTTCTTTTTTTGCTGAGGCAGTTGGGGTTAAGTGATTTCCCCAAGGTCACACAGCGAGGAAGTGTTAAACATCTTAGGTCACATTTGAACTCAGGTGCTCCTGACTTCAGGGTTAGTGCTCTATCCACTACATCAGTGGTTTTCAAAGTATGGTCTAGAGAATCCTGGGGATCTCTGAAACCTTTTTAGAGGGTCTACAAATTCAAAAATAGTTTTTATTTCCAATATGGTAAATGTCTATAAATATAATTCAGATAAACAAAAATGGTTTGGAGAGATCCTCAATAATTTTTAATAGGATAAAGATACTGAAAACAAAAGTTTGAGAACCACTGCGACTACCTCAACTAGCTGCCCCCAAATTGTCCTTTTTATTATATTTTTTATATTATTTATATTATATTTTATTATATTAGCTCAGCCTACCCGTGAGCAATTGAGATTTTTCCAGTTATTTAGATCTGTGTGCAAAGTGTTTTGTAATTATATTTATAGATCCTGGGTTTGTCTTGGCAAGTAGACTCCCAAATACTTTATATTTTTTACAGTTATTTAAAATGGAGTTTCTCTGATCAGCAGGATGATTTTAGAGAGTCTTGGAGAGAGTTACATGAGCTGATGCTAAGTGAAATGAGCAGAACTAGGATTTCATTGTATATGGCAACAACAAGATTATATGATGACCAATTCTAATGGGTGTGGTTAAGGCCAATTCCAAAAATCTTGTAATGAAGAGAACCAATTACATGTAGAAAAAGAACTATGGGAAATGAGTATGATTCACAACATAGTATTTTCACTTCTTTTGTTGTTTGCTTAAATTTTTTTTCTTTTTTGATCTGATTCTTCTTGTGCAGAAAGATAATTGTATAAATACGCATGTCTATATTGGATTTACATATATTTTTACTATGTTTAATACATGTTAGATTACCTTCCATCTGGGAGGGGAAATTGGAACACAAAGTTTTTTAAGAATCAATGGTGAAAAATTATTCTTGCTTATGTTTTGAAAATAAAAAGCTTCAATAAAAAAAAAAAAGGAGTTTCTCTTTCTAGCTCATTGATGGGCTTTGTTAGTAATATATAGAAAGGCTGATGATTTATGTGGGTTTTTTCATGTCCTGCAACTTTGCTAAAGTTGTTAATTATTTCAAATAGTGTTTTAGTTGATTTTCTAGGATTCTCAAAATGTATCATCCTATAATCTACAAAGAGTGATATTTTTGTTTCCTTATTGTCTAATTTAATTTCTTCAATTTCTTTTTTTCCTCTTATTGCTAAAGTTAACATTTCTGGTACAACATTGAATAATACTGGTGACAATGGGCATCCTTATTTCACTCCTGATGTTATTGGGAAGACTACTAAGCTTATCCCCATTACAGATAATGTTTACTGATGATTTTAAATAGATTCTACTTATCATCTTAAAGAAAAGCTCCATTTATTCCTATAATCTCTGTTATTTTTTAATACAGCAATTTTTCAAAAGCCTTTTCTGTATTTTTTAAGATAATCCACATAATTTCTTTTGATTTTGTTATTGATATGGTCAATTAACCTGATAGTTTTCCTGAGATTGAACCAATAATGAATTTTTGGTATAAATTCCACTTGGATATAAGTGGTATCTTCATGATAAATTGTTGTAATCTCTTTGCTAATATTTTATTTCAAATTTTTGCATTAATCATCAATATTTATTAGGGAAATTGGTCTACACTTTTCTTTCTTGTTTTGATTCTTCCTAATTTAGGTATCACCACTATATTTATGTTATAAAAGGAATTTAGTAGAACTCTTGCTTATTTTTCCAAATAATTTATATATTGAAATTATTCTTTAAGTATTTGTAGAGTTCACTTATAACTCCATCTGCTCGCACATTTTTTTCATTAGACTTCATTGATGGCTTGTTCAATTTCTTTTTCTAAAATATGGTTAAGTATTTTACCCCCTTTTCTGTTAATCTGGGCAATATATATTTTTGTAAATATTCATTCACTTAGATCGTCAGGTTTGTTGATATAAATTGGTCAAAATAGCTTCTAATTATTGCTTTAATTTTTTCTTAATTGGTGGTAAATTCATTCTTTTAAAATACTAATAATTTGTTTTTCTTTTTTTTTTTTAATTAACCAAAGATTTGTCTATTTTTTTTTTCATAACAGCTCTGAGTTCCATTTATTAGCTAAATACTTTTTTTTTTTTACTTTCAGTTTTATTAATCTATTCTTTGATTTTCAGAATGTCTAATTTGGTACTTAATTGAGAATTTTTAATTTGTTCTTTTTCTAACTCTTTTAATTGTGTGCCTAATTCATTGATCTACTCTTTTTTTCTATTTTATTCATGTAATTTCCCTAAGTACTGCTTTGGCTGTAGGCTATTTTGGTATGTTGTTTCATTATTGTTTTAGGGCATTTTGTAGAACATTTGAGGATTTACTGATAATTAAGTAAGGGATCTATGCCCATGTCTTTCCCAAAGCTCAGTCATAAAGAATCCAGTTAGCAGTAGCATAGTATGTGTTATATATATTCCAACAAGATTGTTCCCCTCATGTTTTAAACAAGTTTTTGGAAAAAAGCTCCCTCTGCTGTCTTATATTATAGATGCCACAACTTGGACCAAGAGAGATAACGTGATGATGATGAGCAAAACTGAGCTGTGCAATTGTCCAACTACCAACTGACCTTTGAAGAGACACTAGAGACCTTATGAGAGGAATGAGTGAAAAACTTCAAGATCAGATAATGGAACTATTTTAAATAATAGCCAGTCCCAGATATTAAAAGTTGCTAAGGAGGAAAAGAGGAATATGATGGCAGTTACAGCTTATGAATCTTTAGAGAAGGCAAGTTCCCATAGATATTTCAGCATTTCAAGGAAATGTGGAGAGGTTGCCTTACCAAGAGAGAGGACAAAACATATCATTTAGTCATTATGGTTTCAGTAGAATGTCTTGAAAAGATAGCACATTGAAGTCTGCTCTGGAATCTGTGAACCTGGGTTCAAAGTTTTCCCCTATATATTTATATTTTATTATATTTATTTATAGTTATTTATATTTATAAATATATAAAGTTTTATGTTTGTTTACATATTTATAATTATTACATATTATAAGTATTTATAGTTATTTATATATTCATTATATTTTATATATATTTTCTCCTATATATTTAACGTCAGTGTGATCAAGGCAAGTTACCTTACCTCCCAGAGTCCCATTTTCCTCATGTAAAATGAGGGGGTTGGATTGTGTATTCTCTCTCATTTTTTTCATTTCTAGATTTATGATAATCCTATAATCTTTTTCTTGTTTAAATTTTTTAATTTAATATTTCCCCCAGTTACATTCAAAACATCTTTTTACATTTGTTTTTAAAATTTTTAGGTTCTAGATTCTTTTCCTTATCCTCACCCACAATTAAGAAAACACATGTGAAACTATGCAAAATATTTCCATAAAAGTCAAATTGTAAAAGAAAACATAGATTTCCCACCTTAATGAAAATAAAAACCTTCAAGAAAAATTAAGTAAAGAAGAAAGACAAAGAGAGAGAGAAAGAATGCTTCAGTCTGTATTCGGACATAAATCAGTTCCTTCTCTGGGCATGGATATGATTTTTCATTGTAAATCCTTCAGAGTAGTCAAGGAATAATCTTATAATCTTATGAAATTCTGGTTCTTTGGTTGAAGAATTGAAATTCTTTGGTTCAAGAAATTCTAAACTACAATTCACCATCCTATTCCTGGTGGAAGGTGTGGCCTGAGAAAGAAGGTTGCGTAAATTAATGTTCATTTCTGATACTGGCATCATACTTATTTTTGGCTGTCAAGAATTTGGCAAAAGTTTAAAGGGAGGGTCTTCTTCCCCTAAACTAGGAGAGTCTGAAGTGGGCATTCATCCAGTTAAAAAGCATAAGGAAAACCGAAAAGGATATAAGTTGCCTAGCGCTCCTTTTATGTATCTTTCTATTTTGCTTATTGGGAAAAAAATGGTAAACTGTAAAACATCATGCCTATTACAACTTTTCAGATTTCATATTACTCCAGCCTAAATTCTGAAATCAGATGGAAGAAAAAACCACAAAAGAGTCATTATTAAATAACCTAGAACCTTTCAGAGAACTTTACTAATTTCTTTACTATAGACTAATGTAATAGAATAAAATTTATGCAGAAAGAAAAAAAAATTGTCTTCTATATTCCAATCAGTAAAAGATATTATGGAAACCCTAGGGGAGAGAACTAATTACCACTAAGATTATCTCATTTCAATAATTTAAGAAGTGATTTCTTTTAAAATTATATTCAATTTTTATATATGTGCTCATAGCAATGACAATAACTTTGTTCCTTAATGTTATGGATAAAGTATACATGAGTTTTTGCACATTGTTCCTACTATCTTATATAACTTACATTATTTAAATAAAATTATATTTTTGTTCTATGGATGAATATCTATATCTAATTCTATCTAAAATCTAGGTGTTATAGTGGACAGAGGCCTAGAGTAAGGAGAATTCATCTTCCTGAATTCAAATCTGGCCTCAGACACTTATTATCTAGTGACTATAAACAAGTCACTTAATTCTGTTTGTCTTTGTTTTCCTCTTATATAAAATGAACTGGGGAAGGAAAATGACAAACCACTCTGGTATCTTTTCCAAGAAAAGTCCAAACAGAGTCATGAAAAGTCAGAAACAACCAAAAACACAACTGAATAAGTAGAAAAATCTGGATAGATAGGGGAGGCATCTTTCCTTAGTACTAAATTTCGAAAAATAGGTTTTTTCTTTAATTTAAATAGCATCAGATTAGAAGAAAGAATAAAGAAGAAAATATTTTGTAGGATTATAATAGGTCTAATCCAATTTGTTTAAATAAATAGAAACCACTCCTTCCAAAAGAGAAATAATAAAAATGAAGACATTTACTCCAATTTCATTTCCTACTAATTTAATTGATTCAAAACAATTGCTTCAAGAAGGGCCCAGAAACTGTCCAAGCCTTCAAAAACACCATTCCCTTGTTAGGGTGTGTGACATAGAAGCTAAAGGCAACATAGGTTTGACTACCAGAATCTTTGCAAAATACTCTACAAGAAGATGTCAGAAAATTATGAGCAATAATCCTTCATAGAACAGCAAAAAAAAAAAAAAAACACCTCACAAAAAACCCTTTCCTGTTTATATCTTTTGACTATTTATTAATAGGGATCTTGCACAAAATAATGAAGAATGAAATGAGTAGAACCAATAGAACATTGTATACAGTAACGGTAATATTGTTTTAAGCATAACAGAGTGACATATGGAAATATATTAAGAAATGAAAGTACAGGGGCAGCTAGGTGGTACAGTGGATAGCGCATCAGCCCTGAAGTCAGGAGGACCGGAGTTCAAATTTGACCTCAGTCACTTAACACTTCCTGGCTGTGTGACCCTGGGCAAGTCATTTAACCCCAATTGCCTCAGGAAAAAAAAAAAAGTACATGTATCCTTTATCAGATTGCTTGCTAGACATGGCATGGGGTGGGTAAGTAATGGAAGGAGGGAGGGAGACAGAAAGAAAAAAAATTGGAACTCAACATTTTAAAAAATGAAAGTTGAAAACCATCTTAATGTATAATTTGAAAAATAAAATGCAGTTAAAATAAAATTTTAAAAAGTTAAAAATACAAAAGTTGAGTTGGTAGCACAGATGTAGAATGTTTACTAATATAAATAAGAATGTTTCAAGTGAAGTTTGACATTTTCCTTGTTTTACTTTGTTTCAAGAGACAGAGTAGGGATAATAAATAAAAACACATCAATAAAATATTTTACTTTAAAAAAAGGATGACTGAGTGAATAAGTCATTTTGACTATAATAAATATTCAAATTAACTATAAAGGACATATGAAGGAAGACATTATCTGCATCTGAAGAAAGAACTGATAAATAGAAGTAGTTATGGAAAAATTTTACATATATATGTGATAGGGATTGATTCTTGTCAGAAACAATTGTAGAACAGATAAATTCAAACTCATTAATTTCCTACTGTGTAAAGAAGTGGTAATAGAAATTAAGGAGATGAAATCATAATGAACAGTTGAATGTGACCAAATACATATGGATGAAATTATATGCTATAGTGGACAATTTTCAAAACAGATAAAATTTCAAAATAATGCAAAAGGAAAATACTCCACAGGAAGAGAAAAGTTCATGTAATGATACTGCTTCCAAAAAAGATTGAGAAGACATTAGCAAATACCAATTTATATGCCAGCTTTCTTATCCCCATATAATCTTTCTAAGATTAGCCATTGCACACATCAAAGATGTCCTCAATAAAAACATGAGAGAGTAACAGGTAGATTTTCCCAAATAATTTTATTGTAAATGATATCTTTATACTCATATGCTGGGACAACCAGATATAAGGAATCAAGAATATAACATCCTTTTGCATTTGCTATTTTAGGAAAGAATTTTTTTCAATAAAACAAAATATAGCTTCAAGATTCTCCTCCAAAAAGGTGATTTTCATATGTATTTTTTTATCTTTTAAAATTCTGAACTCAATAATCAAATAAAATGAGTGCTTCCATATACTAGGTAGAAAAGAAAGATGAATATATTTTAAAATTATAGAAAACTAGGCTCAACAACATATATGGATTACATGATCACAGAGATAACTTTATTCTACAACTTTCTGAATAATTAACATTGGGAAATATATTAAATAAAGATACACACACACATATATATGCACACATATGTGTTTCTATCAATCTATACATATACATACTTCATTCTTTTGAAAATGGCCTTTGTCATTGTCATGGAAGATGTCTTGCACAAAGACCAAAAACAAGGATTTCCTACTAACAGCCTGTAATATTGACTTTTAAAAAAAAAAAATTCCTTCTTGATCAATGTATATATAAGATCTACAGGTTTCTGTGTAGTACACAAAATATTAACTTCTACCATTTCTTCACCCTGAAGCAAACAATTTTTGATATTTTCCAGTATAGTTACTTTTGTATTGAAGTTACAAAGTAAAACAGTACATAGCAAGTTTAGAGTATCTTGGTATATACAAAGTGCAGACTTAATTTCTGCACAGGATTTCTTTACTTCTTACTCTGTGAGACAGGTATAGGCTGTGTATATATGGCAACTATACAAGAAGTTATAATAGCAGTTGATATTCCTAAAGGCAGTGTGGTAAAATGGAAAGAATAATAGATTTGGAGCAAAAGAACTTGGGTTCAGATTCTATCTGTGTGACGCTTAAGCAAATAACAATCTTTCCTCAACTACAAAATTAAGGGACTGGGCTAGATGAACTCAAAATTCTTCCAATTCTAAGGATCTCTCCTGCTATATGTAATCCTAGCTTAGACAGAATGTCACTTTACCTAATTAATCCTCCTTTAGAATTTTGCCATTTCTTGTTAAGGACCCTTTGACCCACACAAAAGGTTTTTGTATTAAAGCAGCTCTCCTCTCTCTTAAGTTTCCAGTTTCAAAAGGTGCAACAGCAAAGAAATGCTTGCTGACCAGATTCTGAATGTATGCTAAAGAATAATAAATTAAGTGTCACTAAAATAAAAAATAAAATCTGTGGCTTGTCATATTCCCATTCTACCTTTGGGAAATTTTCTGCTTTCTTCTGGCTGACTTTATCATAAGGGCAGTAGATGGCAATTCAGTTTACTTAACTCTTGAAAAAACAGGTGTGAGATCAGTATGTTACCTCATATTCCTGCAATAATAGATAACCGATCAAAATATAAGAACAAAAAAATTCTTAAAATAATTGCAAACTGAACAAAATGACTAATATGAAATGTTTTACATGAATATAAATGTAATATGTATATTACATAATATATAATATATTTTATATTATATATATATAATATGTATAATATATATGATTATACATATATACCCTTTAATAGATTGCTTACTGTCTTTGGGAGAAGGAAGAAGAAAAAGGGAAGTTGGAACTCAAAATTTCAAAAAGAATGATTAACATTTTTTACATGTAGTTGGGAAAAAAATAAAATATTTTTTAAAACTCAAAAAAATTGCAAATTGTTAACAATTTGAAAACAGGTTCAAAATAATAAGAGAGTGAAAATCCAAATAACTCTAGTGACTCCGCAAATTGACAAAAATAACAAAAGATAGTAATATCGTAAGAAGTTTAAAAAAATATGGTAAAAAGATTGGGGAAGGAATACTAAAGCATGGTCAGAGCTGTGAGTTATTATAACTATGATAGGAAAACAATTTGTAAATAAATTGTGGTATATTAATAAAATACCATAATACTACACTATAAAAAAACCCTAATAATTTGATGAAAACAGAGAAAAAGAGAAAGATTTATATCCTCATTTGCAAAGTCAAGGGGGACCAACATGAATAACAAGCACAAAAAATAGAAATTCAATGTTGCAAAATTGACATGACTGTGCTTGACTCCAAAGAATTATCTTCCCTTGCAGAAGTGGGTTCTCTCAGTTAGGACTACTGCAAATAATGTCAGATTTTTAAAATGTATTAATTGGTTTTTATCGATTTTTCCCCTTTTTTTCCCCTTTTAATTGTTTGTTATTATTACAGATGGCTCTCAAAATGGGAGGGAAAAGAAACAGAAAAATTTAGGGAGCATAAAAATAGAAGATATCATTAAAATTTCTTTAACAAAAATAAAATGTAAAAGTTGCAGTACACTGAATATTCCAGTCTGAAAAAGACTGAAAAAGTGAAAACAAGGGAGGGTGAGTATGGGGACAGCAGTGGAAGATTCTTTTCACTAGGTCTGATAATCTCAGAATCTTCCTATCACACTAGGTGTCCCATCTCAGCTCTCTTGTAACTCCTATTTGGATTTTAGCTCTCCTGAGTAGCTCCCAGGATGACAGGTAATTGCTATTAACATCCTTCTCTTCCCAAATTCTATATCTAAAGGCAAAAATAGAAAGAAAAAAAAAGCCAGTAGGGTCTCCATTCCCTATGATGCCAACTGAGAGCTGCCTATGTCATTTGTGTTGTGTCCTTAGTTGTGTGACTATTTTTTCCTTTGCTATTATATAGTAGGTTTTCCTATAGAAAGAGTCTTAGACCAAAAGCCAAAGAGTCAGATTCTGTCACTCGCTAACCATATAAACTTGGAAAAATTACTTAATCTCTCTGAGATGAAGTTTTATTACCTGCAAAATGGAGGTAAATCTGCAGTTTTATTATCTGCAAAATGGAGAAAAATCATTTAATCTCTCTGAGATGAAGTTTTATTATCTGCAAATGATAGCTGATCTGCCTATATTTCAAGATTGTTGGGAAGATCATATGAAATGATACATAATATAATAAAATAAAATATATATACAATTTATGGTAAATTTAATATATACAGTGTTTTATAGCAATATGTAATACTTCATATAGAGATTATATATATGTATATAAGTATAAATAAATGTTGATTATATAAATATAGGGAAACAGAAAATGACAAATAGGAATTTGAGGCATACAATGTACTTTACATGTTATTTCCTTTGGTGCAAATCCATTGAGACAGGTATTATATGTATCATTATCCTTCTTTTTGTAGAAGAAGCAGCTGGATTATTCATCTCTTGAATTCGTGAGACTTTTTTCAACTGATTTCTACCATCATAGAACTAGGGTAAAATTCAGGTTATTTGGGCTTCTACTTCAGTTCTCCTTCCTCTACTTTAGTGTACATGAAGTTATCCTAGGCACTGTGTAAAGTTTAACTTAAATACCCATAATCCCTTCCCACTAAAAGCTCATACTGCACAGTTACAAATAATGTAAACTAAATTAGGTACAAAATGGCAATTGGGGAAAAAAACAATATTCCCATCTTCTTTTGCTAATTGATGACTCAGGATGATATCATAAATTATAAACACTTGAGATAAACTATTTGGAATGACTAAAAGGAGAAATTGAAAGAAAAAAATCTAAATTGTATATAAAAGAATAAATAAGACTTAAAAATACATCTGTTTTGGATGCTGCTAGAAAATGAGAACAAGTCTAAAAGGAGAAATGTGGGCCTCTTCACTTATGTTTCGTGGTCCATTTTGTTAATAGCTGTGGGTATACCTAGCAATGGGTATGCCATTTTAAAAGTTTATATCCAGCTCTCTCAGTAAGAAGCGGTATCTCGCTATGGACACATAGAACTGAAAGTGGAAATAGAGCAACATGGCAGATGGAGTCAGGTGGTAGGGTTAGTGTAGGATGGAAAAGAACAAGCATTTATTAAGCATCGACTAGGTGCTAAATGCTTTACAAATTGTATCTCATTTGACCCTTACAAAATTATTGTTATCCCCATTTTACAGTTGAGGAAACTAAGGCAAACAAAGATTAAATGTTTTGCTCATGATCACATAGCTAGTAAATATCTGAGGTCAGATTTGAATTCTGACTTTCCTGACTCCAAGCCCCATCACTCTAAATACTGAACCATCTATCAGGGGTCCTCAAACTACGGCTTGTGCGCCAGATGCAGCAGCTGAGGACAATTATCCCCCTCACTCAGGATTATGAAGTTTCTTTATTTAATAAAGGCCCACAAAACAAAGTTTTTGTTTTCACTCTAGTACGGCCCTCCAACAGTCTGAGGGACGGTGAACTGGCCCCCTATTTAAAAAGTTTGAGGACCCCTGAATGCTTTTTAAAGTAACCAGCTTTACTGACCAAACACATCACTGAACTTACACATGAATTTCCCAATCAAATCCAAGAAATTTTATTTTGTTTGTTTGTTGATGTATTTTGGGCGTGAGGGAGTTATGTGTTTATGTTCTTCCCCAAGCCTGAAACTCCTTGTTTAACAAATGAGGAAGAAACATATTTTATGAGTCATCAGCAGATGGTTGTTCCTTTCCAAGTCTTTATTCTTATGCTTTTTGGAGCAATGGCCCAAAAATCTAAGCTAGAGGGGGCCAGAGGGCAATCAGGATGATGAAGGGCCTTGTATTTCTGTCATTTGGAGACATCATAACTCTCTTCAGTCATCTGTAGGATTGTCATATGTAAAAGGGATTAGGCTAGATTGGCACTAGGAGACAAAATTAGGAAATTACAAAGAAGTTTGATATTAAGCTTGATATTAGGAAAGCTTCCAAAAGGGAAATGCACTGTTTCAAGTAGTAATAGTCTCTTACTCTCTTAAAATTCAGTAAGTTCACACTCTGCATGTGACTATCTTTAATTTACTTGAGGGCTTAATGATGATAGTGATGTAAACTGTGTCCCCCTAATGTTTTTTGGGGGGATGGACTTGGGTTAGAGAAACTCTAAAATCTCAACCCCTCCCAAAGTTCGAGGCACCACTCTCCTAGGGAAAACTCCCATGGGGATGGATCTCCAACTACAATTCAATTGGAGATCTTGGCCTGGAGAAAATTAATCACCACCCTTTATCTAGTCCAGGTCAAATCCCCCCCCCCAAGGATCAGGGGGGCACAGTTTACATCATTAGGGCATGTTAATTTAGTACTTTAAAGATTGGAAAGTATTCTGCATGTATTATCTCCTTTAATACTTATATAATCAAGATAGTTGCTATTTTACTTCCATTTTACAGTGTGAGAAACTGAGGCCCAAAGAAATTAAGTACTTAAGCTCCTGACTCCAAGACTAAGATCTTCTTACATCAAAAAAAAAAAAAAAAAAAAAAAAGGACAAAGTGCTGATACTCCAAACTTTCTTAATAAAAGATTATGATTTTTTTTATTTAAAAAAGAAAAAGTAGTAATAGTTTCCCCATGACTGGAGGCAGTCAAGTAAAGTTTAGATGACCACTTGTCTGATACGTTGTTTTGTTTTTTTTTTAATTTTTATTTAATAATTACTTTATATTGACAGATTCCATGCCAGGGTAATTTTTTTTTTTTTTACAACATTATCCCTTGCACTCGTTTCTGTTCCGATTTTTTTTCCCCTCCCTCCTTCCACCCCCTCCCCTAGATGGCAAGCAGTCCTTTATATGTTGGATATGTTGCAGTATATCCTAGATACAATATATGTTTGCAGAACCGAACAGTTCTCTTGTTGCATAGGGAGAATTGGATTCAGAAGGTATAAATAACCGGGAAGAAAAACAAAAATGCAGATAGTTCACATTCGTTTCCCAGTGTTCTTTCTTTGGGTGTAGCTGCTTTTGTCCGTCATTTATCAATTGAAACTCAGTTAGGTCTCTTTGTCAAAGAAATCCACTTCCATCAAAATATGTCCTCATACAATATCGTTGTCGAAGTGTATAATGATCTCCTGGTTCTGCTCATTTCACTTAGCATCAGTTCATGTAATTCTCTCCAAGCCTCTCTGTATTCATCCTGCTGGTCATTTCTTACAGAACAATAATATTCCATAACATTCATATACCACAATTTACCCAGCCATTCTCCAATTGATGGGCATCCATTCATTTTCCAGTTTCTAGCCACTACAAACAGGGCTGCTACAAACATTTTGGCACATACAGGTCCCTTTCCCTTCTTTAGTATCTCTTTGAGATATAAGCCCAATAGAAACACTGCTGGATCAAAGAGTATGCACAGTTTGATAATTTTTTGGGCATAATTCCAGATTGCTCTCCAGAATGGTTGGATTCGTTCACAACTCCACCAACAATGCATTAGTGTCCCAGTTTTCTTGCATCCCCTCCAACATTCATCATTATTTTTTCCTGTCATCTTAGCCAATCTGACAGGTGTGTAGTGATATCTCAGAGTTGTCTTAATTTGCATTTCTCTGATCAATAATGATTTGGAACACTCTTTCATATGAGTGGTAATAATTCAATTTCATCCTCTGAAAATTGTCTGTTCATATCCTTTGACCATTTATCAATTGGAGAATGGCTTGATTTCTTATAAATTTGAGTCAGTTCTCTATATATTTTGGAAATGAGGCCTTTATCAGAACCTTTAACTGTGAAGATGTTTTCCCAGTTTGTTGCTTCCCTTCTAATCTTGTTTGCATTAGTTCTGTTTGTACAAAGGCTTTTTAATTTGATGTAATCAAAATTTTCTATTTTGTGATCAGTAATGGTCTCTAGTTCATCTTTGGTCACAAATTTCTTTCTCCTCCACAAGTCTGAGAGATAAACTATTCTATGTTCCTCTAATTTATTTATAATCTCGTTCTTTATGCCTAGGTCATGGACCCATTTTGATCTTATCTTGGTATATGGTGTTAAGTGTGGGTCCATGCCTAATTTCTGCCATACTAATTTCCAATTATCCCAGCAGTTTTTATCAAATAATGAATTCTTTTCCCAGAAGTTAGGGGCTTTGGGTTTGTCAAACACTAGATTGCTATAGTTGACTATTCTGTCTTGTGAACCTAACCTTTTCCACTGATCCACTAATCTATTTCTTAGCCAATACCAAATGGTTTTGGTGACTGCTGCTTTATAATTTTAGATCAGGTACAGCTAGGCCACCTTTGATACGTTGTAAAGGGGGAATAATTCAGCCAAATTCATCAATCTATCAGAGAACCTTGTCAGTTAACTGACTGATCATATCTGTAATGTTTCATACATAGGGATTCTCCATCTTTGTAAAGGAGTGGAAGGAAGTATTTTTTTTATGGTCTCTGAAGGACAGGCACTAGGTTTCAGATACATGTTGCTTATGCTGGCTCTTCTCCATATGTCTATGGTTCCAGATTTTTTTGGTAGGTTATTTCAAGTCCACACCTTCTCTCTTGTCACATATTTCCCCAGTGTCTTTCTCCACTCCCCTCTCAGCTATTCATGAGTCATGTCTCTTTCAATATACTGCATCATATTGTTATCCTAAAGGGTATGAACAAGCTTACCTGGGTGAGGTGGTACCCAATGTTTATTTGATGTTAGTCTCTTGGTTTTATTGTATCATAGAATGTGTTTCTCATCAGTGAATTGTTTCTAACAGGCTAAAAAAAGTGAAGATTCTAGAGTTCCAAATTCTATTTGAAACTCTGCCAGGTGACTGGAACTACAAACCCCTACTTACAAAGTCAAAGAATCACAGAATATTGTAATTTAGGATTGCTGATGCTAGTTAATGCAACTCATAGCTAAACAGGAATTCCCCTTTGCAAGATCTCTGACAAATGTTCATCCAGGCTCCTCTCAATGACTTCTAATACAAGAAGCTCCTAAAGGCAGCACATTCCATTGGTGGTTCATATAAGGGTGGCAATATTGCTTCCATAGCCTCCCAAAATATATCCATTCTACTTCCTTAAGAGTAGGGAAGCACATATTTAACTTTTATGCCTCATACTTTTCTCTTTCTGGTCAAAATTGTCAGCCACCATGGAGCTGAAGGAAATCTGTGAAAAATACCTTTGGAATGCAAATATTAAAGTCATGTATACTTCAGTGTAAATTTGAGTTAATTTGGGACTTCACTAAAATTTAGAATCAGAGCATTTATACTTTAAATTTCATCTTAAATCCTAGAATGAAAGACTTTGTCCTCTTAAAAGTAATTACTACACAAATAGTGGTGGGGATGATGAAATAATGAAATTTTGACTTTAGGAGGGCTTTCTCAGTCCCCTAAAACATATTAGGTCCATCCTACCTACAGGCAATATCAGGATTCATGCATTCTATAAATGTGGAGCTCTTTACAGATAAAGACAATCATAGGCAATTCATTGCTTACTAAACTACTTGTAAGTAGGGATTGTTTAAGTTTTATTTTTGTATATCCAATGCCTTACACAGTGCCTGACTCATGGTAGGTATTGATTGATAAGCTTTAAAATAGGACATGATTCTATGCATTTACTTTCTAGGATAGAAGATCCTCCACAGATTCTCAGTCCTTTTTAAGCCCATGACAGAATGCTCATAATTTAAGAGCTAGAAGGAAATTAGAGATCATTTAGTCCAATCCTTTAATTTTATAGACCACATCAATGAAGTCCAGAAAGGATATGTGGCTGCCTAAAGTATAAGGAGTAAGTGACAAAATTCAATCTGCACACAAGTCCTTGACTAGATTTAGTACATTTTCTGCTACACCATACTATGTCTGGATGGCCCCTTGTGATCCCTGTCAAAGCACTAGGAAGATCTCTCTGTAATTATTTCCACTCAGTCATTTCTGGGGAGAAAGGGAGAAAGGCTCTGTGAGGGACTGGAAGACAAGAAAGTAGCAAGGAACATCTCCCAACTTGAGTAATCCTGGGATTACTTGTTATCAGCAGTAGGAACATTTCTTTTAGTCTGTATATTTGTGCATGTGAAGAGATGGGAGGGCTCTCTCCCAAAAGGGCAGAAACTCTTACTATATAGCCTACAACAGAGACCAGAAGGCATCTCTTCCATATGGGAACCCTCTGCTAGGGAATAATTCCTCCTGGAAATTACATTTTCCTACTAATGGCTAAATTGTCTTTGCGGATGGCCCTAGGGAAAAAAAAGTCATTCTTTAACTTCTACCTCTCCTGTCGTGCCACAGTTCTCTTTTATTGTCCTGACTCAGTTTCCCTAAATTGTTCTGTCTTAGTTTCCCTGAATTGTTCTGCCGAAATTCCTAATTGTTCTGCAACACCAACCCTCCCTCCTAATCTTTATAATCCAGATAAGGCGAAAGACCTTCTATCTTAGACATCATGACCCCAGCCCTTCCTTACTTAACAGAATGCCTCCCCAGAACCTGTCAGAACCGAATTGTTAGTTTCACTTTTAGCACTCTGACTCCACCCCTGCCTCAGTCTACCCCCTGTATCTGAACCACACATATAGATATGTCATTGAGAACTCACATTGTTTTGCTGGATTCTTGGAGACGATAGTCTCATTCAGCCCTGGATCCATTTGGTCCCAGTAAATCTCTCCCTTTCAAATAAAATATGAAAAACTCTCTAATCTCTATCTTGCCTCAGTTTCTCTGGCATTACATAACTTTTTTCATATCCCCAAAATTGACATAGTGCTTAGAATATAGAAATCACTTAAAATGTTTAACGATTAATAATATTTTTGGCATTTCAAAGGATTTTGCTTTTATGCATTACTGGGGAAAAAAATCATAGACTTAATAGACATTTACAACTTAAAATTCTTAAAGATAAGATCTTAAAGTTTACCTGAGTGAATATTCTCAATATCTACATGAAGGTTCAGAAAGTAATGTATCCAAAATCACACAGCTGAGGACCTGGTGCTCAAATGAGGGTCTTTTGACCCGCAAATTACAAGTCTTTCTTCTCACCACCAAAAAATTCCTTTTGGTGATTGATACTACAAGAATGAAAGTTGCCTTTTGTTGAAAAACAAAAGGGAAAGGAAATGAATAACCCAATCCTGCCCAGGCAAAACTAATTTGTAGGTTGTCCGTAGAATTCATCCTATGTTTGTCGAAGGAACAAACCCACATTTGAGAAAAAGACAGGTCTGTATTGCAAACACCAAAATCCAAAGCCCAGTGTTACAAAAAAAAATTTTAAACCTTAAGTATTTTGCTTAAAGAATTGTGTCTGATTTAAAGCACTTTAGAAAGTCTCATAGGCCATTACATCCAACCTAGCAACTAACAAGGAACAAACATCGGCACAAATTGAATTTTAAGCGACTACAAGACATTTTCATCTAGTTTCAGATAAGTTTCTGAATAGTTATGACCATAATCCATCAAAGCAGAGTCTAGACAAAGAACAGTATTTTCTGTTTGGGGAAACCAGAGGAGGAAAAGCCTGCAGGCTACATCCTGCTAAAGGCCTACTTGAGGATCAATGGCAGGATGTGGGCTCTTAACTTTCAATCTGACACACCATGGAACATTTAGTCTTTACCTTTCCTTTTTGCTCCTTGGGAAGTCACAACAGTTAGGTGGGGAACTTTGCTGTTCATTGAAAATAAGAGGAAAAATCATTCTGATCTTCAGGAATTCATAGGGAAACACAGATGGGGGGGGGGGGGGAGGGAGGAGAGATCCAATTAGAGAAAAGAGCCTGACTAAGAGGGAGAGGCAATTTAGAAGCTTGTGATAACACTGGCTTAATGTTGAGCTATTTAAGATTCTTTTAGGGGTTATTTAAGTTCAATATATGAATTTCTCTGAATAACAGAGAGAGAAAACAAGGGAAGAGAAAAAACTTAGAATCATATCTAATTAATCTGTCTCAAATTCATCCACAACAAGCATTTATTGTTTACTGTGTGCCAAATCCTGTGCTAAATACTGAGTACAGAGAAATGCAAAAATGCAAAAACAATCCCTGTCTTCAATCAACCTGTCCAAACCAAATCAATTCTTTTACTGGAAAGCTGCCTCCATGTTGGACTTGTGTCAAGGACATCATGACTCTTTTGGCTTGTGCCTCTTTACCTATTTCCCTATTTCCAAGATCAATAAATCTTATTTTTATTTTATAATTTGTTTAGCTATTGCCTAATGAGCATTCTAAATTTTTCAAAAATTTCCCACCACAAAAAGAGGTGCTATGAATATTTTCATACATATGGGTCCTTTTCCTTTTTTCTTTGATCTCTGTGACATAGAAGTAGAAGCAATGTTGCTGGGCCAAAGAGTATGCACAATTAAATAGCCTTGGGGCATAATTCCAAACTTTTTCAGAATGACTGACCAAGTTCACAGCTGTACCAACAGTGCAGTAATGTGCCCATGTCCTCTCCAGTATTCATCATTTTCATTTTCTGTCATCTTGGCCAGTCTGATTAGTTCACATTGGTGGTATGTAAGAGTTATTTTAATTTCCCAGTTATTATTAGTCATTTAAAAAAATTTTTCTCATATGGTTATCAATAGCTTTGATTTTTGTCTTTGAAAAATATCTTTTCATATCCCTTGACTATCAATTGGACACAGCTATTCTTTTTAATTTTGGCTCAGTTTTCTATATATTTGACACATGAAATCTTTATTAGAAAAACTTACTGCAAAGATTCCTCCATCCCCTTCTCCCTTTTTCTTGCCTATCTTCTAATTTTAGCAGCATTAATTTATGTAATCAAAAAAAACCATTTTACCATCTATGAATCTCTGTCTCTTGTTTGGTCATGTACTATTCCCCTATCCATAGATCTAACAGACAACTTTTTCCATGATCCACTAAATTTGCTTGTGACATCACCCTTTATGTCTAAAACAGGTTCCTATTTTAAATTTATCTTGAAATACAGTATGAGATGTTGGTCTTTGCTCAGTTTCTATCAGACTACTTTTCAGTTTTCCAATAGCATCGTCAAGTAGGGAGTTCTTGCCCCAAGAGTTGGGGTGCTTTAATACATTTTTAAGAAAAAAGGAGAGGGCAGCTAGTTGGTGAAATGGATAGAACACCAGCCTTCAAGTCAGGAGGACTTGAGTGCAAATCTGTCCTCAGATACTTAACACTTCTTGGCTGTGTGACCCTGGGTAAGTCACTTAACCCCAAATGCCTCAGCAAAAAAGAAAAAAAAAGGCTAATTTTCTTATGGCAAGATCCTTAAGGTCTTCTATAGGAACTTACTTAATAAATGACTTTAGTGTGGCTATTGGTTAACTATGACAATATGAGGATTTAAATAGTCTGATAAAGGCAGCAAAGTTATCTCCCTCTTTTGTAATTTTTCTATTGTAATGTTGAAGATATACCACCCAACCACTTACCCTGGCTCACAACCTCAGTGTATCCCTGAATTTTTTCCCTTATTTACCTATATTCTATATTTTGCCAAAGTCCTATAAATGTCACTTTTGCAACATCTCACACATACCACCTTCTCTCTTAGGACACTGCTACCATCTTTATAGCATTTATCACTTCATATCTGTACTATTGCAATAGCCCGATTGTATTCCTTGCCTCAAATCTGCATCCATTCAAGTCCATTCTCCACCCAGTTATCAAATTGATCTTCCTAAAGCACAGCTCTAACACTTTATCTTCACCCCCTTTCTTTAAAAAATCACTTCCAAGATCAATTATAAAGTCCTTTGTTTAGTATTCAAAAATCCTTTATTACCATCTTCCTTCCTACCTTTCCAGTCTTACACCTAATTCCTCTATGATTCAGCTACACTGACCCACTTGCTGTTTCTTGATTGCCTATCCCAACTCTGTGCCTTTTTACTGACTGTCCCCTATACCTGAAATGTTCTCTCTCTTCTCCCCAACTCATAGAGTACCTGTGTTCCTTCAAGACTCAGCCTAATTCTCA
The DNA here is from genome assembly GCF_016432865.1 of Antechinus flavipes. Lineage (NCBI taxonomy): Eukaryota > Metazoa > Chordata > Mammalia > Dasyuromorphia > Dasyuridae > Antechinus > Antechinus flavipes. The sequence continues at coordinate 148,468,161 of NC_067400.1, read as the reverse complement.
TTTTATCCAGGAGGTCTTAGTCTAACCTACCCACTCTCCTCATCCCACCCAGGTTGCCTTCCATTTCTCTTTTATATAACTTACAGGACATATTCATTTACATGTTTGTTGGAATCTTTACAAATTGCTAACTAATTAGAGTTAATCTGATCTTACAAGAAGATGTTATGGGCCAGAACTTTGAAACAGATATACATGGTATACGTAAATCCATCAATATGGGAGGCATTATACATAATTTACATAAGCACATAGCAATATAACACAGGCTAGTAGTAATGTAACAAATAACATGAATCATCCTGAAAATTTACACATGTCCATAAGTCCTAGAAATAGTCCAAAAGGATTCCATTGTCCATTAGTTCATGTGCCAGGAATCCAATAGTTCCTGTAAGCCCTGAAGTACTGCAAAAGTCTCATCAACAATTTTTCATCTCAAGAAATCCAATGATTCTTGCTGTTTTTTCAAGAACTGAAACAGTCTCATCTTGTGTTAGGAAATCCAATGATTCCTAAAGTTTTTTAAAGTCCTTTTAACAGTCTCATTGTCAACTATGCTCTTTCAATGGTAAGCACAATCAGCAACAGAACCACCCGATATTTCTTGGGTCTTCTCCTTTGTTTCAAGGGTCTGCTCCATCTCTCTGCGATGGACAAGGCGAATGTGGCTCGTTGGCACCCATCTGATTCCTTCTCCACATGTAGAGATGCAAGCAAACCCTCTCCCCCAAGCAGTTAGCCTATCTGGTCCCTTCCATTCACCACTTTCTGGATCTCTCCACATCACCTGGCGATTATCTAAAGATAGTGGAGCTGCTCGCACTGGACATTGCTCTTCTGGTGGGTTATAAAACCTGTCTGTTGGAGCCAGTGCATCTTTATCAAAGATTAAAAAATTAATGGTATAGAGAACTAAATTTAGAAGTTCTCTAGGGTTACCCGTGGCTCCCCTTTCTTTTGTTTTTGGAGGAGTGTCTTAATGTCCCTGTTTCTTCTTTCTACGATTGCCTGACTTTGAGGATTAAAGGGTATGCCAGTAGTGTGTAAAATCTTATACTGTGCACAAAAGTGTTCAAAATGTTTGGAGGTATATGCCGGTCCATTATCCGTTTTTATTTCTTGTGGCACACCCATAATTGCGAATGCTTAAATGAGGGGGCTGTCTCTTTTGCTGCTGGTATGGCAAAAGTGAATCCTGAAAAGGTGTCTACTACAATGTGGATAAAAGACAGACGACCAAAAGATTTATAATGGGTCACATCCATTTGCGAGATTTCACTGGGTCTCAAACCACTAGGGTTCTTCCCTGGAGGCAGTGTAGGAGAGTGGAAAGGAAGGCAAGCTGTACAGCTTTTTACTATGCTCCTAGCTTCTTCTTTTGTAATCCCAAATTGTAAATGCAAAGCTCGAGCAGCCTGATGGTATTTAGAATGGGATTCCTGGGCCTCCTGAAATAAAGGCATACTGGCTAACATAGTTAAAAGGATATCTGCCTTTGAATTTCCATCAAAAATAGGACCTGGAAGTCCACTATGTGAGTGGACATGCAAGATATAAATCTTTCCTGGATGCTTTCTCACTTGCTCTTGAAGTTCCTTAAAGAGCTGATATATATATTAGAAGCTGCAAATTTTATTTGGGCTGTGGCAATTCTTTGTACCACACCTACTGAAAAGGCTGAATCAGATGGAATTGTGGAATCAGATGGAATAGGCTGAATCAGATGGAATTACTACTTCAGAACATTGCCAGGGGTTGGAGAGGAGCACTCTGGGAGATTGAGAGCCAGAAACTTTCTCTCGGAGGCAAGGCAGATTCAATTTGGAGCTGGATTGAAGGCTGAGGAAAGCAGAGGCAGAACCAAAGGACAAAACTGCAAGAGCTCTTGGAACCAAGCAGAGAGATAGACCTCTAAGCTAACCAGGCTATATTAGAGACAATAAAAGATCTGAACTTTTATCACCTGGCTGCATTTGGGAAGAAGATCACCACATTTTGGCGCCCAACATGGGGCTGATTCAGATCCTGATCCAGTGGAAAAGACTCTTCAACCCAGAAATTAGGGTGAGTGCAACAAAGAAATTTTGTTAGAAGAGTTAAAGTAGAATTTCATCTAAGATGGGACAGATATTTAGAAAACAGCCTGTTTCTGTTCAAGGAAAATGTTTAGAGAGCATTGTCAAAGTTATGGAAAGCCAAGGTTTAATTATAAGTTTACAGCAAATCACTGAACTTTTACAAACTGTAAAGGACATATGTCCTTGTTTCTCTCTGGAAAAGGAATTAGATCTAAATGAATGGAAATTGGTAGGAGAGGAGCTTTGTCAATTCTATAATAAAAATGGGCCTAACTCAATTTCCAAAGACATACTAAATACATATAATTTAATACAACTGGCTTTAGAAAATTTTATAAGTATTAAAATAAGGAAAAAGAAGAAACAGCAGCAGGGAGAGGTGTCAACTATACCAGGTGAAAAGGAGCAAGAATCAGATAAGAATGGAGTTAAGTACAATTCTGAGTATGATACTTCACAGCAGGAGGAATTAGGTGATTCCACATCTCATGACCCTCCCCCCTCAATTAACCCTTCATGGGTGGAACAAGGGGGAGGGAGAGAGACAGAAACACAGTCAGCTTCTCCTGTAAAGCAGAATTTGACAAGATTAGAAAAAGCATTAATTAAAGCAAAAAATGAAGGAGAAGATATATCTGATTTTATAATGCATATCCTGTGATTAAAAAGCTTGACTCTTCAGGTCAAAAAGAGAGAAAATACACTCCTTTTAATTTGGAAAAAATTAAAGATTTGAAAAAGGGCTGCACTCTTTATGGGGCTATATCATCTTATGTGAAGATGTTATTAGAAAATTTGTGTTATGAAATCTTAACCCCAAATGACTGGAAGTCCAAATCTAAAACATGTCTAGAACTGGGACAAAATTTATTGTGGCTTTCGGAATTTCATGAATTATGTAGGATTCAAGCCCAATGCAATAGACAAACAGAAGCTATTGGACAAATCACTTTTGACCAACTAGCTGGTCAAGGTCAGTATGCAGAGAGTTCAGAACAGATTTATTATCCCATAACAGTGTATGAGCAAATTTCTAAGGCTGCAATAAAAGCTTGGAATTCTCTCCCTGGACAGCAAGATGGAAGTAAAGCTTTCACAAAAATAGAGCAAGGTCCCAATGAACCTTTTGCAGATTTTGTGGGACGTCTGCAAACAGTTCTAATAAGAACCATTGGAGATAATGCTGCCACAGAAATAATGACTAGACATTTGGCTAAGGAAAATGCCAATGAGATTTGCAAAATAATTATATGGGGGCTAGACAAAAATGCTCCTTTAGAGGAGATCATAAGACGCTATGCCATAGTGGGCACAAATGCTTATTATACCCAAACTATGATGAATATGGAAAGGCACGGTCCTTCCTGGCAGAGGAATTCTAGAGAAACTCGTCGATGTTTTCAGTGTGGAAAAATTGGACATCTAAGAGCCCAATGTAGAAATGGAGATAGAGTGAAAAGACAGGGTGAGAGAAAACCCAAAACCCCATGTCCAAAATGTAATTGAGGCTTTCACTGGGCCTCTAAATGTATATTGATCCAGAGGAATGAGAGGCAGGGCCCAGCTCCAAAGTATCAATCAAAGGACAGGTGGGGCATGATAGCAGCTGAGGTTACACCCAGAGAGACTTTAGAAATTCAGGACTCTGATGTCATCAACCAACAGAAAAGCAATCAGGATTACAGTTGGGAAGAATACAGGCCTTTTAACCCAACAAGGCAGTATCCAGTGCAAAGAGCTCCAGTGTAATTACCAGATGATGAGGAGAAATCCCAAATTTGGTAAATAGAAGGGAATTAGGTTAACTCCTTGGGGAAGAAGATCTGCTTATATTTCCACAGATGGAAAAACAATCAGATGGCTGACAGTGAGACTGTTAAAAAGACATTTAAAATCTTCAGGAATCATTGGATTTCCTAACACAAGATGAAACTGTCTTAGTTCTTGAAAAAAAACCAGCAAGAATCATTGCAATCCTTAAGATGAAAAATTGTTGATGAGACTTTTGCAGTACTTCAGAGCTTACAGGAACTATTGGATTCCTGGCACATGAACTAATGGACAATGGAATCCTTTTGGACTATTTCTAGGACTTATGGACATGTATAAATTTTCAGGTTGATTCATGTTATTTGTTACATTCCTAGTAGCCTGTGTTATATTGCTATGTGCTTATGTAAATTATGTATAATACCTCCCATATTGATGGATTTATGTATACCATGTACTTCTGTTTCAAAATTCTGGCCCATATTGATGGATTTATGTGTACCTGTTTCAAGTGAGCCCCTTCAGAAATCCGCTAATCTGATTTGACTTCCTATTTCCTTTGGTGTTTTCATCTCCCTTCCTGAGGTGTCAGGGAAGGTGTGATCACCTTTTTTCGGGGTTCTCACCTCCTTGAGAAATCAGGGAGGTCATGACCATCCTATGTTCTAAAACAAAAGAAAGGGGGACATGTTGTCTCCCCAATTGGAATGGGAACTCTTTGTATCCTCAGTCCTGAGCGTAGCAACTTAATAAATTCATATTCACTGACTTGAAAACCTCCATAAATAAGGAAACTCTCTACTTTCTCTGGCAGCCCATTTCACTTCTGGCATGTTCTAATTTTAGGAAGTTTTTCTTTTACATTAAGCATAAATTTCTTTCCCCTAAATTTGCATCATTCTTGCTATTTCTATCCTTTGGGGTAAAATTGAAGTTTAATCCCCCTTCCACCAGAAAGGTTTTCAGATTCTACAGTCTCTCCCCAAGTCTTTCTTTCTGAAAGCTTAAAAACATTGTTTTCAACTGATCCTTAAATGATATAATCCTGGCGTCTCTCACTATTCTGGAAACCTTTTCTGGGCATATTTTAGCTGTTAATGTTCCTCCTAAAATATGGCAACCAGAACTGAGAACAATATAGTTATGTTTTGTCCATGACAGGCCTGTAAAATTGCAGAGTTGTCTGGCTTGGAGATATCCAATCCAACTTCCTCATGTTACAGTTGAAGAAACTTAAGCTTATTTATTCAAGGTCACTTACTTATTATAACTGCATATGTTAAAAAAAAAAAAAAAGAATAAATATAGATACATGAAAAAAATTTGTTAATTTTCTTTACATGGGAAAATCTTAATTACCACATCTTAATTGATGTGAACAAAAAACTCAAAAGAGTACAATAACATTATTTTGGATGAAAAACAAACTGCAATAGTTTTTAATAAATAATTTTCTATTACTAATCTGAAAATGGGTGTATGTGTGTAGGGGGAAGTGGCAAGATGTGACAAGAATACAAGGAATTTTGAAGCATGTTTTGGTTTCAGGAGATGATATATAGTGGATAATGGTTATGCTTAAAATAGCTAAGCAAGAATTATTCATAATAATTATATCCTCCTGTTTGATGATCTATTCTCTTTCTTAACAAGAGACCTTAACTGTTCTCAGATCACGTTTATCAAATACCTCCTAGACAAATTTCTATAGTAAGTCTAAATATAGAGTAGAGGATATTTCGGGAGTGAACAAAATTCTATCTTCAATGCTTTCCAATGAGTAGAAATTGTAGAAAGATTTAGACTTGATTTAAGGAAAAATTTCCTAATAATTATAGCTTTCCAATAAAGGAATGTATTGACTTAGGAGGCTCTCCATTATGAGGGATTTCAGGTGATGCTGAATAATGACTACTTGCTGGGATAGTTGTAGAAAGAACTGTCTATATACAGGTTGAATTAGACGGTCTCTAGATCTCTTAAAAGTCTAATTCTGTGAAAAGAGAAAAATAGGAAAATGGTATCATTAATATAGAAAGAAGCATAAATTGATTTATAGCATTCTGCCCTTTAGATGCCCAGGTGAGAGAATATTCTTATTTCACTTTTAATTTCACTCATAATAATGACCAGTTACTGGATTAGGACCAAGATTTTTCCTCTTCTTACTTTCTTATTCAGAAATCACCCTCTTAGGTTATTTAGCCAACTTTTGAAGGGTAGGGCTAATGAGAAGATGAAATCTTGGGCAGATTGTATCCCATTGGGAAAACTCAAATCTGATCAAAAGGTAAAGATATTCTAGATTAGCAGATTCTGGCCCATTGCTCTTTAATAAGACATGTCTGCCTAGAAGTGATTCCCTGTTTTGTCTAAATTATCCTATGTGGAGTAATATGGTTATAGATAAGTTTCTGTTCAAAATTGAGTGATCAATTGAATTCCCCCAGAACCCATTAAAATAAGCCCACCCCTTATTCATTCTTTCATTACTTGTTAACCATCAGAGTTGATTTCCATCCTTACTCTTCCAAGGACATATTTGCCTTGAGTAAATTCCATAAGGGATATTTGGCATTTGATAGTTATCCAGAGCAATAGAGGGTGACATATTGACTTTAAAAAATCACAAATTACCATTATTTCTTTTGTTAAACTTTTTCCAGTAACATTTTCATCTGGTTCTTGTCCACTCTGTAGCTTTGTTTTTTCCAAGTTGCAGGTGTAAATTTGACACATTCACATTTGGAGTATGCTTTAGTCAATCCATCAACAAGCATTTATTAAAAATCTATTATATGATAGGCATCTTGCTGAGCAATGAGGATACAAAGAAAGTCCTTGTTCCCAAGAAGCTCACAGAGAGAGAGACAGAGAAAGAGAGGCAGAGACAGAGAGATGGGTTAGAAAGATTAGCAAATAAATGTGGATAATATGAGGTTTGAATTTTTTGCTCTAAGCAATGGACACTTGGGAAGTAACATGTTTCCAACCTGTGCCATAAAAAGAAAATTCTGGCAGTGGCTGTGTGAAGGAGGAATTGCTCAGAGTAGATTTTGGAGTTAGGGAAACATTAGAAAGCTATTAAAATAGTCTAGATAACAAGTGATAGAGGACTTCTGATAGTAACTGTGAGTGGAGAGAAGAGACAGGCTTAAGATATATGACAAAATATGATAGGATATGATAGGATGGAAGGTAAGAGAGAAGGTGAAATCAAAGATAATAAATTTTGACTCTGGCTGCTGAAAAAACCAATGCAAGTTCAAAGAGACATATAATTCAACTGAGTATATACTAGTTCTATTTATATACTGAATAATAAGAGACATAATGGCTGCATGAAGAAAAGTTATTTAAGGCAAATAGATTTATAATAAAATTATGCTTTCGCATGTAAATTTTCTATATTTTAAAAAGTCCTTAAAATTAATTTGTTAGTAAGTTACCAGGTAATAAAGGGCTGCTCTGGTTAAGAAAACATGGGTTTGAGTAACACCTGAACTACCAAAATATTGTACAAAGTTAAATTACTCAATGTATTTGTTTTTTAAAAGGTTAAACTATTAACTATAAAGGACACCTAGTGGTGCAGAGAGACCATGCAGATTTGTGAGTGACGACTTCAACAAACATTTGTAATTGTAGGATTTAAGAGCTAGCTGAAAGAATCCTTTGAGATCATCAAGTAGAACCTCTTCATTTTGAATCATAGGATTTAAGAATATAAGAAATCGTAGAGTTCCTTCTGTCCCACTCCTTCATTTTATAGTTAAGGAAACTGAATCTCAGAGAAATTGAGTGACGTGTCAGATTGAACAGGTGGTAAGTAGCAGAGCCAAAATTCAAGTTGACACAAGGAAGAAAATCCTTTTTGCCTTTTCTTTTAAATGAGGGGGTTGGATCAGGGGTTCTTAATTTGGAGTCTGAATTTGTTTTTAATAATTTTATTGTATTTCAATATAAGTGCTTTCCCTTGTAATCTTTTAATTTATGTATTAAAAATATTATTCTGAGGAATGCATAATCTTTAGCAAACTGCCCAAGGGTTCCTTGACACTAAAAGTTTAAGAACCCTGTCCCCAGCCCCCAACTAGATATAGTTTGAGATCTCTTCCAACTTTAAATCTATGAATTTATGACCGAATTATTGAAATCCAATTATCTTTCCACTAGGCTTTTTTTTTTTTTTTTTGACTCTCATTGGCAATTAGATTTGGAATAGGCTCTAAAGATCATCAAATTTAATATCTTGATTTTCAGATGAAAGTGAAGCTTCCATAAATGAAACAAATTATGCATCAAGTCAATTAGAAGAGTTAGAGCAATAAGAACATCTGTGAAAATACCAAACTGAAATTCTTTCCTTTGTCTTTATTTCAGGTTAAAATATGCATCGTGTTAGCATGCAGGTCACAGAACCTCCCAAACTGGGATGCAAGAGTAAGATGAAGATTAAGAATCAGAGATTCAATTCTGAGTTCTGCACTTCACTGAACATTATGGTATAGGGCATTGGTGTGAAATTCAAATAGAAAAGGGACCAACAAGCCATTTGAGGATCCTTCATAATGACTTCAGAAGCCACATTATTAAATTTTATAATATTTTTAATCTATTTTGTTAAATATTTCCAAATTACATTTTAATCTGGTTGGGAAAGCTTTAGGACAGGGCCTCAAACTTTTCCCACTCTCCACTGACCCCTTTTCACTTGAGAAATTTTTATGCAACCCCAGGGAATATAGGTATATAAATAGGTATACAAATCAAACACTGATTATTTACCCAAAAAATTTCATAAAGAAATTTATTTTAAAACAATTCTTTGTTGTACATATAATTTTATCATTTATTAAAGATGAAAGTAAATGTTCATGCTAATGAGATAAATATGCTTGTTTATTTTTATATCAAGAGTTAATCTTGGTGGAATGTTTGAAACCTTTTAATGTTGCTAAATTTTTCATGACTCTCACATTCAGTTACATATGGGGTCACCCACAGTTTAAGAAGTGCTCTAAGGAATATTGTGGGCCCCATAGTATATAGTTGACATCTCTAGTGAAGGGGAAAGGAAAATGGTTCTATCATAGCATTTATTAATCACTTACTGTGTAGGAACTACATAAATAGCTGGTTTCAGACCCTAACATTTCTACTTACTACTTTACAGACCTTGGGATCTGTTTCTTTTTTTTTTTCTATAAAATGAGGCAGTAGATGATAGCCTATCTGCTAACTCTAAAGTCACGAGTTTACAACCTACTTATTATAAGGTATTATTGGGATACAAAAATTAATAAATAAATCATGGATCCTGACCTTAAAGAGTATAATAAAAGACAATGACATGCATAAGTGAATATAATTCAATAATATAACCTAGTGTATGATAGGTTCATTAAGATGCAAAGTTTTATTTATTCAACTAACATCATTCAAGCCCCTGTATAGGGCACTGTGCTGTTAGAAAGTTGCAAGGCTCTCTATAAATTCATCCTCAAGCACCTCTTATCTGGATTATAGCAGAAATCTCCTATTCTCCCCGTTTTTTACTTGGGGGGTGCGGGGAGCAAACAGATTAAGTCACAGGACCACTAAGTATCTGAGTCTGAATTTGAATTCAAGTCTTCCTGAATTTAAATTCTGTGTTTAATACACTCAACCTGTAGCTGCCCCTAAAAGCTCATCCGCTGATTAGCAGAACTCTTAGAGCTAAAGCAAGAAACTTCTTCCCACCTTATGTAGTCCACTTCCCTAATTTTACAGTTAAGGAAATTGAAGGCCAGAGGTTAAACTGACTTGCTCCACTTTATATGCAAATAACATAGACAATTTAACCGATAAGTATCTATTATGTACCAGGCACCATAAAGGCTGGAGATAAAACAACCTACAAAAAGGAAGCACTAGAATTAAGGGAGAGCTTCTGAAAGTGGGGTTTTTTGAAGCCAAGTGAGCCAGGAAGCAGAGTGGAGGAAAGAGTGCATTCCAGGTATAACTAGAAATTTGAACTCAGCTCTTGCGACTTCAAATGGAGCACTCATTCCACTTTACCTTTTGTCTCCCTATAACAGATAAAATTCACTGGCAAAGATGTCAGGACCACTGGAGTTGTGGGAAAAAACATTCTCTAAAAAGGAGAGGGAGTAAAGGCTAATTTGTATTTCAACCCAGAGTTACAGGGTTTATTTGCTACTTTAGTGTATGTTTGGGCAAGTTACAACCTGTCTTAAGCCTTAGTTTTCTAGTCTGCAAAAGGTTGTACTTAATGTTCTCTAAATTCCCCTCTAACTCTCAATCCTATGACCTTAAGTATTTTTGCGTCCCTTTTACATTTTATTATTGACCGCTATATATTCTATGAACTAAGATAACTTTTATTAAACCCTGATGTCAGCTTTAACGATGCAAAATTTACTAGCGTTCTTAAATATAGTGATGATGGTGCTATCTTTGAAATGTGGGTGATATTATTTGAAGCCCTAAGTGAAGGAAAAATTTATGCTAAGAATTCAACTTTTTAGAACATTACACATTGAAATTTTGGCTTCCGTCTGGGGATCTTCTTTAAGGTTCAAAGTAAGGTCAAACTACTTCGGATATTCGGTTTTCTGGCGAAAGGGACTTCCTCAAATTATCTTGTATTTAATGTAAATGCTAGTAGAAAGTTAGTTTTTTTTTTAATCACTGAGTTGAAACGAACTTAGTCTTTGGTTTATAGAGATGACAAAAGAGAACTACAGTGGTTAAGTGTCTGTCAAGGTGACACAGGTGAGTTGAGCACACCTAATACGAGATAAGTCACATCCAAAATAATTTACCATTGAGAAAGCAGCAGAATCCATGCTGGCACTTTTTTTTTTTTTTTTAAATTGTAAATGCCACGAACTTTTGATAGAGAAAATCTCTTTGCTAGGATTAGTGCAGGGTATTGCAAAGGCATAATGCCTTTTCAGTGCTAACTATACAAAGACTCAGTGCCTCCAGCAAAACTCAATCAAGCACGGAGCGGAACCCTGACAAAGGCTTCCAAACGCCTATTTGGAAATGTGCAATTCGGCAAATTCTTCATCTCTCAGTTTCTCTCCTTAGCTAAATCGTTACATTCCTGGTAATCGACTAGAGTCAAAACTCTCGTAGCTCCATGGCCAGAGGGGTGCATGAGCAGTCTTCCGAGAGCTGGACAGTTATAAGCGGCCATGTGACAGCCATTCGCCCTCCACTTGGGGCCCTCCTGCCCGGTGCTGCCTGTTACTCTCCGTCCTTCGCCAGCAGCTTTCTTAGTGGTGCTCAAAAATAGCCGAGCTGGGCGTCGGCAGTCCAACTCTCAACCTCGAATCTGGCGGAAATCTTCTCCCCCAGCCCCGGACAGACAAGCGCACACCTTCCCCGCCCGGGCTCTCCCTTCCCTTTCTCTTTGGTGCCCCCTGGACGGCGGGGGCAGCCTTGGCACCCTCGGCACTCTCTCCGCGGGAAAGTCGCACACGTAGCGGTTCGGCTGCGAGCCACGAGGACAGAGAGGTGCTAACACAGAAGGAGCCAGGCGGAGCACCAAGAGCTCGGAGGCGGGGAAGAAGGCGTGTCGCCGGTCTCCAGTTTCCGGAAGCCGAGCTGGTTCTCCGGCGCTTCTAGCCGGCCGCACAGTGAGGTGCAGAGCAGCCGCTCGGTCGCGGTAGCATCGCCAGTCTCCCGGGTCACCGGCAGCAGCGGCCCCAGGGGGGAGGGCGGCGGCGGCGGCGTCGGCAATCGTCCTCGGGCGGAGAGCGCAGCGCACCTCCGGCAGGGTGGCCAAGATGCAGCCCGTGTACCAGGACGCCAAACCCAACCCTTTGCAAAACGCTAATCTTTGCTCCCGTATATTCTTTTGGTGAGTGAGTGAGCGCATAGGGGGTCTGCGTCCCACAGCCCTGCCTTAGCTTTGCTTTATAAAACCGTTAGCGAGGTACCCCTGCTGATACCACTCCCCGGCTGCCCGCTTCCTACTGCGGCTGCACAGTCTTTTCCTGCAGGGGTCGGGTTCGCAGGCTGCCCCGGAGGTGCCTTTTTGGGGGGAAGGGGTGGGCGGATTGGGGAACAGTTTCCGCCATTCATTGATCCATCCGCACCGCGGCTTCCTGGTCGTAGGGTGGAGCGGCCCGTCCTCTGCTACTTCCCTGCTTGCTGCCCAGTGCGGCCGGCTGCGCCTGCTTCTGAGGGGTCGGCAAGCAGCAGCAGCGCTTACTGCTCGTGACTACTAAATACTGTGGTCTGTCTGCCTGGGGAAGTGTAACTGCTTGGGGTGCAGACCTCCGAGGAGGGGTGGGGTGCAGAGGAAGACCCGCTATCCTTATAGACCAGGGTCCGTGAATGGGTGACCACGTGCGCGCGCGCGTCCCTCCGTGTGTTGTGTGTGAAAGAGACAAGACAGAGAGAGATTGAGGCAGAAGGTTACTGTGTAGTTTACATACCTACTGCCTGACAAACTATCCCCCTAATCGACTTGATGGATTCAGAATCTCGAGATTGCTATTGACGTGGAGTGCGAATTATTTTGCTTGACTATGCATCTTTGCTCCAAAGGATTTTGATTGTTTTTTTCCCCCTAAAGGAGGATGATGGAAGGAGAGAAAATGTACCTGTTTAACTCCTCTGAATAGTCCCTCTCGCTTCACTGACGCCTTTACCCCCCCCTATCCTCTTTAAGTTAAATTTGAGCGAGTGAGACACGGTGAAGGAAGGAAGGATGCTTAATCGAGAGTGAAAGGGACACACACTGATGACACTGAAACCGAACTATCTCCTTTTGAACAAAACCTACAACCGAAGATCCATTATTTCTTAGCCCTGGCTCCCCTGTTGCAGTGGAGTTGTGATTTTCAGTTTAAATTGTCCTTCGTGAGCACATTTGGGGTTTTCTTGGAAAAAATCCTGGAGTTGTTCACCATTTTCTTCTCCAGTTCCTTTTACAGGTGGGGAAATGGAGGCAAATAATTTGGAATGACTTGCCCATCTAGTAAGTGAGTGAGTACAAAATCTAGCAAATAACTGAGTTTTTTAAACTCAGCACTTACTGACTCCAGATCCTGAGCCACCTAGCTTGCCTGAATTGCCCTTCACCCAAGTCTAAAAGAAGCAGGTGTGAGCTTATCTGAGATTGCTTTCGGAGCTCTAGGTCTAATGGATCTGGCTGCGACTCCTCCCCTTTAACTTTCTTCTGGCAGGACAGCTGTCTTCTTTCTATATGGTTTCTGACATGGTATCTGGGTGTGGTAATGTAGCTAAAAAGCACAGTTTTATGAATGGAAATATTCTAAGAGTACAATGTAGCATTAGTATTTTTTGCCTGTGATTAAGGCCTGGTAAGATTTGATACTAAAAGATAAGGGAGAGATATAGATAACATCAGATATACTTGAACCTAAATAAAATTTTTCCTTTTGTGAGACTTTTTGGTGATTTATTTTTTTCATTAGTTAAGAAGTAGTAGGGAAACAATTACTGCCTTTATTTGCCTTTTTCTTAAAAAAAAAAAAATCAGTGAGCCTTTCTTATGGGCAGTAGCTGCCATTAAAAATGTGATAGATGGATTTTTATGGGCTGTTTACTCTTTTGATGGGTTCACACAAATGACTGATGCATTGTTTGTGAAACAGGTGGTTGCTTCACTACATTGAAATCAAATGATTTTAAAATATTAAAGGACATTGTGATCATTTAAGTCAAAACTTTCCCTTGCTTTCTAACCCATATTTCCCTACTACAGGTGAGAAACTTGTGACAGGAAAGGTAGGTGGTATTGGCCAGTTGATCAGGAAATCTGTCATTCATTCATAGCAGAACCTAGATTCAAAACCAACTCTGTTCCTTACTGTCTCAACCTTTCTAGGCCTTGGTTTCCACATTTGTGTTAAAAAAAAAAAAAAAAAGTTACTGGACTAAATGATCCTTCAGAACATTGGTATCAAATGGAATTAGACATGGAGGCCACTAATCCCTTACATAAGGATTCCTGCATATTGATTCAGTTTAAAAATGTTATCTATATTTTTTATTGCATTTGTATTTATTTTATTAAATATTTACTAATTACATTTTAATCTAGTGTCTAGTAGACAGCCTGTGTGACATGTGTGCTCTAAGATTCCTTCAATCTCTTACCTCCTGTGACCCTAGTGAAGGAGCCAGAACTAGGTGGGCCCAAATAAGTCATCTTCTGTTGCTTTTCGCCATCAGACAGACTACTATTATTGCTTTAAACTCTCATTTTTTTCTGATCAGAGCATTATGCTAAATCATGAATGTTTGCTGTTTTTTTTAGAGAGGAATATCACTATATTTTTATTGTTTTCTGTTTGGCATACGCAGTTATTTGCTCATATTTTCATGTAGTTCTTCAAGTGTTACTGAAAATGCCAGAGGCCTTTGAGAAGACCGGGAAATCCTCCATCTTTCTGATTTGCCTGGGGTGCTTATTCTGATGTATCTGTAACTTAAGAGGCAAATCACTAACTAGCTAGGTAGCTAATCATTAAAGTCAGTGAATAACTATGTAGAAATCTTGTGTGGAAAAAAGATCACTCCATCTATTGGTTGATGTTAAGAAAATGTTATTTGAAAAGTTTTAATAAAACAAACAACAAACCAAGATAACAGGGAAGTATAAGCAAAGTAGGTGGATGCTTCCTTCTCTTCAGAAATGCTTAGTAGATATTTCTGTCAAGACAAAGAGGAGCTAGTGTGGTTCCTCCTCTAGGGATTCGGAGTGACCACTTTACAGTCTTTCCTAGAGAGCCATGGATGTCTTCTTCAGGTGTTAGGGACCTTCTTATGTTGGGAGGTCTAGATGTGTCTAGAAAGATAATCTATTCTTTGAGTATCCTAAGTGTCCATGAGTATATGTATTACAAATCCCAGTGGTAAGTCAAAAGAAACTGCAGAAAGAATGTAGTTCTTTTCTATTTGTGATTTTTTTCTTACACATATATTTCCCCTTCCCCAAAAGCATTCACTTCCCAGCCAAATCAGTTGAAACTTGGAACTAAGCTGTTCTTTAGGGAGCCAATATAAATGATAGTTATTGTTGAATAAATAGCATAGAAATTAAATCATGTTTAGATGAACTATTGAAGAATATTCGAATACCTATTTTGAAGTCTACAAAAAGTCATTTTGGAACCCACCTACATATTCCAGTGTTTTAGGCCTAGAAGAGATTTTCCTTCTAAAACCTAACATATATCCTTTTTATGGATACTTTTGCCCCTTGTCACATCCCTTTTAGCAGTAGAAAATAACATTTTTATTTAAATATTCTTCCATATACTAAAAGAGTGTTGGCTAAATACTTTAACTTTCCCAATCTGAATGACATTGGTGAATTTTCTTTGAAGTTTTTCTGAAGAGGAACCCAGCTTCTTAAACCTTCCCAACATTGAGGCTAGTGGGAAATTTATAAGTCACTTTTAGGGTGTAAATTACAATTGTGTACTTTTAAAAAGTCTAAAAATATGAGGTCATTTAGTGACTCAATATGTCTCTGATATTCCTCCATCCTCATAAATTTATTTTCTGTCTTTTAATCTTATATTTGGATTTTTTTTAAACATTTAGATAACTGTAATTTATGCATTTTCTTATTTTTTCCCCCACTTTCCCCTCCCCCCCCAAAAAAAAATCAACCTGATTTCTAATCCGGTACAATGTTAGTTCCTTGATTTCTGTCTTGCAGCTGGACTTGCATGACTGACAGAAAAAGTGAAGCTGGTGACTGGGCAATACTCCCCTATTTAAATTAAATTCACTGGAAAGTGAAGAAATTATCTCACAATGCTATTGGTCCTCTTTGAAAATGAAGGATGAACAACACCAACAAGGCAGTCAGATGTTGATGTTACTAACATAACTAAAGAATTTCCTATCAGTTGTATAACATTCTAATATAGTGTCTGGCACCTAGAAAAGTGATTTGTAAATGCTTATTGATTATTTGATTCATTGATATAGGACCAAAGCTAGTCGGAGCTCATTTTGACATTCTCTAGAAGTTGACTTTTGGATATGGAATATTAGATTTGGAATCATATGGACTGGGTTCAAATTCTTGCTTGGACTTTTTCTTTTTTTCATGACATTGGGCAATTTACTTCCTTCTGTATTTCAGCTTTCTCGTCTATAAAATGAAGGAATTGGATTGTAAAACTTAAAGTCCCATTTAGTTTGAAAATTGTTTAAAGTAGCAGGTCCTCTTAATGTCTTGAGAGTGAGCTCTTTGAGCTTAAAAATTTTATTATGATACAGATATTATTCCTAGTTTCAGAGAAGATACTTTGGAAAACCCTAGGAAGAAATAAAAATTTTTGAAAGGGAACAGATTGGAACAAATTAAGAATTCGCCAGAATATGAATTGAAATGTAGTTCACAATTGTTGTTGTTCAGTCATACTTATTGGACTCTTTGTGACCCAATTGGATTTTCTTGGCAAAGATGCTGGATTTTGCCATTTCTTTCTCCAGATCAATTTACAGATGAGGAAACTATGGCAAGTAGGATTAAGTGACTAGCCCAGGGTCACACAGCAGGTAAATGTTTGAAAACATATTTAAACTCAGCAAGATGAGTCTTTCTGACTCTGGACCCAACACTCTATGCACTGCCCCACCTAGCTACCCAATTCAGTTTATGTGAATTTCTTTAAAACATCTTGACAAATAGCCATTCAATTTTTTTGCTTGAAGGCCCAAGTAAAAGCAAACCTAATGCTTCCTAAGGCTTCTAATACTTATAAATTTCACTTGTGGATAGTTCTGATTATGTTAATAGATTTACCTTGAACTGATAGCAACCTTTGCAATTTCTAGTTACTGTTTTTAAGCTCTGTTCTCTGGAATCAAGAAGAACAAATTAACCATCTTTATTCAAATGCCAATCCTTTGAATATTTGAAGGTTACTGTCCTGTTCCCCAAATCTGCTTTTCTCCTAGCTAATCATCCCTATTTCTTTCATTTGGTATTTATGGTCATGAACATAAAAGTGTTCACTGTCCTAGCAAACTCTCCTTTGGCTGCTTTAAAAGCTTGTCAGTAATCCTTAGAATTTGAATTGAACCAATACTTTTAAAGACTATTTAATCTGAGTAGAACTATATATGACTTTTACCTAATAAGTCGTCCATCTTTTGCTTGAGTAAGGAGGTTATTAGACAATTCATTTCACTTTTGGATAGCTATAACCATGAGGAAGTTCTTATATCTATCTAATTTTTCCCATGAAAGGATTTTGTGTGTAAGGATTTGTAATCCTTACAAAGATGAAGATGGAAATTATTTCTCCTCTGAATCTTTTCTTCTCCTGGTTAAATATCCTTAACTTTATTTTTGTATTCTAAAGATAACTGATTTCCAGGCCCTCAAGCCATCTTTGTTCTACTGAAGGCTCTCCAGCTTAATTATGTCTGTCTCTTGATTTGACTTTATTTGGGTATATGATAGCAGAATTATTATACCTCCTAGTCCCAGACATAATGCTTTTCCTTGGAACCAAAATTTATAGTTAGGTTGTTGTTGGTTTTTTTTTTTTTTTTTTTTTTGATTTGTCTATCATTCTGTTGACTGATACTGAATTTGTAGTCCAACCTAAATTCCATCTAAACTTTTCATGTAACTGTTGCCTAGCTACTACCCACCCATTATTATACACATGAAAGTGTTTTTTTTTTTTTTTTTAAGTCAGGTGTGGGATTTGTGTTTCTCTTACTAGTTTTATCCCATTGTTCTAACCTTTTGGAATCTGAATCATTGAACTACTTCATCTTTTCTGTAAGGGTAACACACGAAACATTGTCCTAAGCTTTTATTTTAAGTTTTAAAACCAATCATGAATTTAAACCTCAGTATAAACTTTTCAAAAGTCAATGAACAGAAAAAGATTAGATTGTTATGTGAAACTGAACAAAGTACATATTAAATTCAGTGTAATAATAACATGCTTTTCTGAAATCTAAATAGACTGTATAAAGTAAAAGCTGTATATACTTATATCTTGATATAAAATAGTAATAAAATAATATTGATATCAGTTACATATTATCTCTTAATTGAGGCAGTGTCTAATAATATTTTTCATTTTATTTCACAGGTGAAGAAATAGATTACTAGTTACACAAAACAACAACAAATGGTAGAATCAACAATGAGTTTAGTAAGCATAATACTTTCTAGGGTAACATTTATCTCAGAGAACTGAGAAGGACAAAAAAGTTTTTTTCTTTTTAAAAAAGTATTTTAGAAGAAATTAAGAATTATAAGCTGAGCTCTACAATGCTTCATTTTTTTTTTTTTAATACTCTAATATAGACTGTTAATGATTCCTCAAAGCAGTTCTACTGGAATATTTTGGTGTAGGTCAAGTTATCGTATGCATTTGAGACAAATGAAAATAAGTTTCTTTAAAAGATTATATAACTGAGATTTTATACTAATTGAATCTGATTTTCTTTCTAATATGCCTGATTACTGAGGTTTTCAATGTAGTTGGTGATTGGGCATAGATTATTTCTCCCTCTGGGCATAAATTACTTTTCTTTCTGTCTCTTTCCCTCTCAGTCTCCCCTCTCTTTTTCTTGTAGACCTATTTAAAAATGAATGAGCATTTATTAAGCACTTAACTATTTGCTAAGCCCTATATTAAAAATTGGAGACTTGAAATCAAAAGCAAAGACTTGCCTAATTCTAGGAACTTTTCATGGGGTTTAGGAGAGGAGGAGGAGGATGGAACAATTCACATTGTCAATGGGTATGGATGGACAGAGTTAGGGGAATGCTACTGAGTGGTGGGGACCTGGAACTTTGATACAGTTGATTTGTTTATCATTTATGGTTCCAAACGTAGTGTAATTGGAGATAAGGGAAAAGAAGGGATACCCGTTATTAAGACTATAGAGGTAGTTAAGAAGCTCTGGTGAAACAACATTCTCCTCATCTTCCCCCATTCTGAGCCCCAGACAGCACATTTTGGTCTTTACCCCTTCTTCCTCCCCCAAAAAAGTGTTTTAGAACTGAAATGCCCTGACTCTTTTTGCTAAATAAAAGTGACCTTGATTTCAGCCCTAAACACAATGTATTCTTGGAAATGTTTATAAGATTCCATGCTTTAGAACAAGTAAGGAAGTAGAAAGATTTTAATAGTTGATAAAACAATATAACTGTGCAAAAATGCTTTGTTACTAGTTTATTAAAGGTATTTGATTTAAACTTCTCTCAGACATGATAATTATGCCTTGCATTTTTTTTTGGTATAATTGATATATTGGAATATAATTGGTATAACTTCATAGTCTTATAGCTTCCTTATTCGCTTGGATTTTTTTTTCTGTGTAAGTAATTCATATTCTTTTTGAATAACTGGATCTCACTTAAAATGTTTTGCAGGGTTGTTCATTTAATGTTTTGCAGTGTTCTCTGGTTTGATAGTCAGTACAAGGTCATCTACAAATAGAGTTATACAGAGGATCTTACTTTCTGTTGGGAATCCATCTTCCAATTTGGATTCTGTTTTTTTTTTTTTTTTAAATTTTTATTTAATAATTACTTTATATTGACAGAATCCATGCCAGGGTAATTTTTTTTTACAACATTATCCCTTGCACGCCTTTCTATTCCGATTTTTCCCCTCCCTCCTTCCACCCCCTCCCCTAGATGGCAAGCAGTTTTATATATGTTAGATATGTTGCAGTATATCCTAGATACAATATATGTTTGCAGAACCGAACAGTTCTCTTGTTGCACAGGGAGAATTGGATTCAGAAGGTATAAATAACCGGGGAAGAAAAACAAAAATGCAGATAGTTCACATTCATTTCCCAGTGTTCTTTCTTTGGGTGTAGCTGCTTTTGTCCGTCATTTATCATTGAAACTCAGTTAGGTCTCTTTGTCAAAGAAATCCACTTCCATCAGAATACATCCTCATACAATATCGTTGTCGAAGTGTATAATGATCTCCTGGTTCTGCTCATTTCACTTAGCATCAGTTCATGTAAGTCTCTCCAAGCCTCTCTGTATTCATCCTGCTGGTCATTTCTTACAGAACAATAATATTCCATAACATTCATATACCAAAATTTAACCAGCCATTCTCCAATTGATGGGCATCCATTCATTTTCCAGTTTCTAGCCACTACAAACAGCTGCTACAAACATTTTGGCACATACAGGTCCCTTTCCCTTCTTTAGTATTTCTTTGGGGTATAAGCCCAATAGAAACACTGCTGGATCAAAGGATATGCACAATTTGATAACTTTTTGGGCATAATTCCAGATTGCTCTCCAGAATGGTTGGATTCGTTCACAACTCCACCAACAATGCAATAGTGTCCCAGTTTTCCCGCATCCCCTCCAACATTCATCATTATTTTTTCCTGTCATCTTAGCCAATCTGACAGGTGTGTAGTGGTATCTCAGAGTTGTTTTAATTTGCATTTCTCTGATCAATAATGATTTGGAACACTTTCATATGAGTGGTAATAGTTTCAATTTCATCCTCTGAAAATTGTCTGTTCATATCCTTTGACCATTTATCCCAATTTGGATTCTGTACTGGATAACTTCTATAATAGTGACAAACCCTTTGAGGAACATATATCTCCTTAATAGATATCATTATTTAATAGGATAGATAGAAATCTAAAGTTCACTTTACATCTTTAAAAGAATATTATATATTTTTGACATTATATGGAGAGACTTTGTATAAAGAAAAGCTTTAAGGTCACATTTTACTTCATCAAGTGAAATAGTGCACTTTCTAGCACAGTGAAATATTTTCTATGTATTTAAGCAGTTGGAAAGATACTCTTCCCTTCTAATAGCTTCATCAAATATAACATTGATATATGCTTAGGATATTTTCATTAAAATTGCCTATGGAGAGGATAGTTAAGGGATTATTTGTTTATTTACTTTATACCAAATGATTATTTAATAATTTAATAAATAATCTGAGTTGAGGAACAAAATAATTAAGGGTATATTTATTTATTTAATA
The DNA here is from genome assembly GCF_016432865.1 of Antechinus flavipes. NCBI lineage: Eukaryota > Metazoa > Chordata > Mammalia > Dasyuromorphia > Dasyuridae > Antechinus > Antechinus flavipes. Next base: position 148,447,286 of record NC_067400.1, on the reverse strand, counting down.
CCAAATAATAATTTAATAAATAATCAGAATTAAGGGTTTATTTAATACAGGGATCCTCAAACTTTTAAAATAGGGGGCCAGTTCACTGTCACTCAGACTGTTGGAGGGCTGGACTACAGTAAAAACAAAACTTTTGTTTTGTGGGCCTTTAAATAAAGAAACTTCATAGCTCTGGGTGAGGGGAATAATCGGCCTCAGCTGCTGCATCTGGCCCACGGGTTGTAGTTTGAGGACCCCTGAAATATATTCTTATTTGCCATTTTTGAGTAATAAAAGAATCCTTATTTCCCCATCCCCCAACATTTTTGGTACTATTCCCCTTTTCAGAAAACTTGAAAGTCATTTCCTCAGTGACTCTATAATTATGTCATCTTTAGCTTAGACCTCTTGTATTTAGTTTGATTTAGCCACTTTTTCCCACATTTATTCTTTGTAATTTTGACCTCTACTTTAATTATTTCTGGTACTGTAATGCTGAAGGCCAAATATGATAGCTTCACTGTGCTTAGTAGTGATGAAAAGAGTTTGTTGTAAAAATACTGATCTTTTTTTTCCTGTTTACTGTCCTAGATAATTTGGTTAGTCACGAAGTATTCTTCAAAACCTATTTCCCTCCACTGTGGCTTGTGTTTTATGAAGCGATACCACTTAGAATTTTCTATCATCTTTAGCCACAAACTTTTTTTTAAGTTATATTGATTACTTTTGTTACTTTTAATTTTACCCTTCCAGTATACCCTTATTCTCCTCCCATCAATAATAATAAAGGAAAAAAACACTGAAATACTTGACACATCAGCCACATTTGAGAGTGTTGCAGTATTTCAAAATTACAGAATTCTACCTTTCCAAGGAAGGAATAGAGATACATTTCCTTATCTCTTTCCTGTGATCAAGCTTTTTCCTTTAGATTTTATTAAAGAATCTCTCTTCTACCTTGTTGTTGCCCTTGGCTGACATTTCTTCACTTGGCAAGGAGATCAGGTGTTGCTAGCTATTGAGGTTTCTAAGTTCTTTTGATCTTTTATGAGTTGAGTTATATCAGTTAAACTTCTTTAGGAAATTTATTAGAGTCAACATTGTTTTATATTTGCTTGATCCAGATCCCATTTTGGGGGAAGGGGAAAGGGAAGGCATTATTAAAGTTTTAAAAACCTTTTTTTTGAAAGTAGTTTTCATTTTTATTGGTATTTTTTTGTTTTTGCAACAAAATTATTTCTTAACATAGCCTTTCTCCTTTCTACACATTGAGTCTTGCAACAAATAATAAAAGAAGAAAAAAGTTAAAATAGCAATATATCTGAGTCTCACAGAGTTTGACTTTTCCATACAAATCAATAAGTTGATCATATAGTTCAGGTTTAGTTAATTGTATATCATGTCTTTAAAAAATTTCCAAGGGTTAATTAATAATAATAATAATAATAATAATAATAATAATAATAATAACTAGCTATATAATGGTTGTATACCAGGTACCTTGGTATGTTATCTCATTTGAATCCCATAACAATCCTGGGAGGCAGGTACTATTCTTTATTCATAGGAAATTGAAGTTAAGTGACTTTCCTAGGCTCTCCTAGGAATTATCTGAATCCAAATTTTAATTCAGATCTTCCGGACTGCAGGCCAGATGCTCTGCCCACTCCTTCACCCAACTATCTATATGCTCTTATCTCTTATTTCTACCTTTAACCAGAACTTCCTGGAACCCATCCAGATTGCTTGGTTACTCACAGATGTTTGTGTAAGATGGGAGTCACCAACACATACTATTGCTTTTGGATAGATAGACTACCAGATCTTGTCCCCTAAGAATTAAATCTTCTGGGATCTTGCCTCTGTATCCTAATCCCTTACACCTAGTGACATAAGCTAAGCGTCCGAAGGCCTTGCCATTTGCCCTTACTTTGGGATTTTTCCATGTACAATTGAATTTCTTTTACATGTTTTCTCCCACAGTTAGAATAGAAGCTCTTTGAGAGTAGATCTCTGTTTTTTCTATTTGTGTTTCCTGTACTTATTTTAATGTTTGGCACTTAGTAAGTGCTTTTTGTTTATTCATTGATTCTTTCATATAGTCCTAGTTGTAAGATGTTTGGATCAAAAAAGAATGGACAGGTTAGTAAAGTTTTCTTGTTATTTTTCCAACCAGTCAATCAGCCAACAAACATTCATTGCTTATTATATTCTGGGTACTGCTCTAAGTAGTATGGATTCAAATACAAAAAAATGGCAATAATACTTAATATTTAATTATAATCTATTGAAAAAGACAAAGTACATGTGTGCATATATGCATATTTCTCGTACACACACACACATATTTATATGGAATAAATACAGAGTAAGAATACTGGCAGCTTGGGGGGAGGGGAGAAATCATTTAGGTGACATAATAGATAGTGTACCATAGCTGAAATCAGGAAGACCTGAGTATTAATGTGATCTCAGATACCTATTATCTATGTGACCCCGATCAAATCACTTCACTATTCTTTGTTTCCTCAATTGTAAAATGGATATAGTAATAGCATCTGACTTCCAGGATTGTTTTGAGGATCAAATAAGATAATATTTGAAAAGCATTTAGCACACTAACTGGCAGGGAAGCCTGATGATTGGATTTTGTCTTGAAGGAAGAAGCCCTTCTCTTAGTTGGATTTAAGGAAGAAGTATATTTGAGCATAACTGAGACATAGAGTGCCATGTGTGAGGAAAAACAATTAGAGAGGCAGAATCTAGAAAGAAAAAACAGAGGAGATATATTTGATCTTAGAGGCAAGCAGAAGTCCTTGGAGTATAAGTGACAAGGTGACAGCAGTTCTGAAGAAAATCATATGGGCCTTTGAGTAGAGAATGGATTGGAATAGGGAGACTTGAGACCAAGAGAGCAAATTAGGTGGCCAGGAAGCCAATCCTGTAGTTAAAGGAGAGCTAATGAAGTTCTGAATTATTGAGTTGACTATGGGAGTAGAGAGAAGGGATTGGTTGCAAGAGATGCTATGAAGATAAAGTTAGACAATTTAATTAGATAAAAGGGATAAAAAAAAAATTAAAGAGTCTAGGATCACTTCAGATTGGAAACCTGGAAGACTGGAAAAATGATCATTAAGGTTAACAGAAATAGGGAAGTTTAAAAGAAGGGTAGGTTTAGATGAAAGAAAATAAATTCTATCTTGGATAGGTTGAGTTTCTGGTTTCCTCGGAATATAGCCTGTTTGAATTGTCCAATAAGCAGCTGCTGATGTGAGGCTAAAGCTCTGGGGAGAGATAATATATAGAAATATATAGAATCATCTCTTTAGAGATGATAATTAAGTCCCTGGAGCTAATGATTCAACAAGCAGATATGCAGAGAAAGGGAATCCTGGGATAGAACCATTGGGAACATCCACAGTTAAGGATGTGATATGGATAATAAACCTGCAAAAGTGATTGAGAAACAGTGACATGGGAAGAAGAACCAGGAGAGTAGTAATATGGAAGGCCAATGAGGGCAGCTTGAGGAGAGGAAATTTAGGGTTAGCTTCTGTGAGAAGTAGGTAATCTATTAGGGGCAATGAATAGATTGCCTTGTGACAGTGAGGGCTCATTTTTAGATAAAAATACAAGTTTGTAGGGTATCCAGTTAGCATGATTGTGCATCCTATTTCTGTTATGCAGTCTACATTTTGATCAAATTTGCTTACTTGTTCTTACATGACATTCCATCTCCCATCTGAAAGACTACTACACTTTCACTTCTTGTGCCTCCTTAACTCCCTCAGAGTTTAGCTTAAATACCATTTCCTTCCACAAAAAAGGTTTTCCCTGAATTCCCAAGTTTTTATTGCTCCCTGTATTCTGAAATTGTTTTATTTATTTGTTTTGTATTCACTCTCTCTCTTTTGCTGAGGCAATTGGGGTTAAGTGACTAGGAAATATTAAGTGTTTGAGACCAGATTTGGACTCAGGTCCTCCTGACTTCAGGGCTGGTGCTCTATCTACTGCACCACCTAGCTGCCCCAATTATTTTATTTATTTACTTATTTATCTGTCTGTCTATCCATCATCTATCCATTCATCCAACTATCTATCTATCTGTTGGTTTGTCAATTGGTTTCCCACCAATAGAATGTGAGCTTTTTGAGAGGAAAAATAGTTTTGTTCTTTTGCATATATAGTGGCTGGTACATGGTACACACTTAAATTACTTGCAAATTGAATAATTCCAAATGGTTTTTAGAACAGTTGAATCAGTTCATTGCTTAAACTTTATTAAAACCTTTTCAACAGTAAGAGCTTTTTTTTTTTAAATCCATTAGCATTTCTGCTAGCTTAATGAGTAAGAGGTAGTTTTGTCTCAGGCTTATTTTATTCTGAGTTCCTGAGTGCTGGTGATTTTGAACAATTTTTTTTTTCTAATGGTCATAATGGTTTGCATTTGTTCATTTCCTTCATCTTATCCCTTCCTCTCTTCTGTCTTGGTTGCACCTCTAAAGCATCTTTTTTAAACTGTGGTACTCAGAACTGAACACAGCACTCCTAATATGGTCACATTTCAGAAGATAAGCTTCTCTCAGTGTTCAGCCCAAGATTATATTAGTTTTTTTTAAATTGTCATTAGCTCACTTTTAGCTAGAAATAACCCATATCTTTCTCAAACTGCTAACTATGCTAATCCCATCTTGTACTTGTGAAGCTGATTTTTTGGACCCCATGATGGGCTTTCTCATTTATCCTTGAATTTCATTATATATATTTATATAGCCCATTGCTCTAGTCCAGTGATGTCAAACTCAAGTAGAACAAGGTCACCTGCCTATTGAGTTAGAAAACTAGATATTAACATGATTTTTGTTTGACTCCAATGAACCTGTTTGACACCTCTGCTCAGAATGTGCCTGTGGGTCCCTGAGACTCTTGGAGCAGGAAAAGTGTCAGCAAAGTCAAAAAATATCTTCACAATACTTAGAAGTTATTTATCTTACCCACATAAATAAAAAATTATTTGGGGTTCTCAGTAATTTTTAAGAAGATTAAAGGGATCCTGAGACCAAAAAGTTTGAGAACCTCTGCTCAAGTCTATCAAGATGTTTTTGCATCTTTACGGCATCATTCATTGTGTAAGGTTCAGCATCCTTGTTCCTTATGTACTTGAAAATATTAAGTAGCAGAGAGCCAAGCTTAGATCTTGTGACACTCCAGTAAAGACTCTCCCAAGTTTGTACTTGATAGGAAGAGACCTGAAACTGCCCTCTGACTTTGGGGACTCTTGGATCTCAGGAATCTATAATTGTATTACCATGCAGTCCAGGTGCCTGCATGCTAAAAATCTAGTTAAATTATGATTACATAATTCTTTGCATTTACTAGTTTAGTAAAATTGTGCAGAAAGGAAAAGGGGATTATTCTGGCCATGATCTGTTCTTGATAAGGTTTCCCTAATTCAGTGGTTCTCAAACTTTTGTTTTCAGTATCTTTATCCTATTAAAAATTATTGAGGATCTCTCCAAAGAGTTTTTGTTTATCTGGATTACATTTATAGACATTTGCCATATTGTAAATAAAAACTATTTTTGAATTTGTAAACCCTCTAAAAGGGTTTCAGAGATTCCCCAGGATTCTCTAGACCATACTTTGAGAACCACTGCCCTAATTCTTCATAATCACCACTTATTTCCCTTTCTTGATGTTCACTAACCATTTAAAAAATACATCTCTTGCTCTAGAGTTTCTTCAGGAACCAAAATTAAATTCACTGGCTTGTAAAGCTCTGTTTTCCTCCTGTTTTTTGAAAATAGGAACAAAAATTTCCCTTTTATTCAGCCTGTCTTAACTTTCTTATTGGCAGTGATGTCAAACTCCAAGAGAAATGGATCCCTGTGGAGATGGAATATTGACTTGGAAAACCACAAATTGTTATTATCTTTGTTGTATTGTATTTTTATTCATTTTATGGTTTTAAAATTAAATAGAAATATTTAGAAAATAGAAAACAGGCAATATATTGACTTAGAAAACCTCAAATTAACATTATCCGAGTTGTTTTGTATTTTTATTTAAACATTTTCCAATTACAACTCTATTCTATATTCTAAAATATACGATCTTTTATCCTTATCAAATATTCTAATTAAGAGGGAGGGGAGGTTTTGCAGGATTGAGCAGAACAATTATAAACTGAGGCAGAACAATTAGGGAAACTAAGTCAGGACGATAAAAGAGAACTGTGGCATTACAATATGGTTTCCTTTTCTGGCTTTCTTTTGGAAATTTATTTTTATTGTTCTGTCAGAAATCAATTGCCATTCCTGTTTTAGATTTAGCTATAGCATAATAAATTCTGATCCAAGATTAGACCTTAAGCTGAATATACTTTTTAGGCTGTATGTACTTGTTTGCTTTGAGAGCCTTTTTTTAATACAAAATAATGTGGGTTTTGCTTTCTATTCTATTTTGTCATCTTTCATTTTATGGGTAAGAATGAGCTCATTCCATTCACAAAGTATGATAATAAAGTTTGTTTTCTCCTCTTGTAAAACCTTTTATTCCTTAAAACAAAACAGTGCTAATTATTGCTATTTATATTACTTGAACTAATATAAGCTACTCTTGTCTACTTTTCCTGTCCCAGATTAGATCTTAAGTCTCCTTCCCTCTTTTCTTTTTTGATAATCAGCCTGGTAAACAAGTATAATTTTTGTACTTATAAAGATCCTTCCAAAAGCTGAGAGATATCTATATTCCTTCCCTAGCCTTGTTCAGTCCCTTGCTTATTTTTGTACTCTTAGCAGTATACTTAACTTGGAAAGTCTTTAATTTTTTTTTAGCTCACCTCCCTGAGTTTTAGTACCTTCTTCAGTACAATGAGATTGCTGCTGGATTCAGTGGTCCTTTTTGTCCTAAGAATTTGTGATTCTTGTATTGTAGGCTCTCAAAGCTGAGTGCTAGTGTGGTGAGGTTGATCCTTTTATGGGCTATTTAATGTTGTTCCATTCTAAGGCCAAAATCTATTAACAAGTCCCTGAATTAATTATAAAGGATTTTTAGGAGAAAAAGAATAAGTACAAAAAGAAGGGCAGTGACAGTATGGATTTTTATCCTCAGAAAAACAGCTCTGAGTATTACCTACTGATGAGATAACACTTAGGAAAGATTATTTCCAACTGCTTTGGATGTTAGCTCTAATGCTAGTAAGAAAGAAAAAAAACTTTAGTCCCTCCCTCACTTTCCCCCCTTCCTCCCTTTTCTCCCTTTCTTCCTTCCTTTCTCCCTTCCCCCCTTCCCTTCTTCCCTTCTTCTCTTCTCTCCCTGTTTTTCTTTCTCTTCTTAAGATTCACTCTGGTTTAGCAGAATCTTTGGCTATAAATATTTATGAATACACACACATGCACCCACATACACACACACATACATATATATGTACATGTATAATATGTATGATCCATAGTTATTTAGGAACAATTTAATAGATGTTGACTGACCAAATAGTGTCCAAGCTGGGTAGAATGAAAAGCTTTCAAAATGCAAGAAATCTAGCATAAGAAGTAAAAATCATTGTGACTGATACCTTTAGGGGTAGACTAATACTGATAATGTCAAGTACCCAAACATGATCTGTTAGATCTAGAGATAACTTTGTTTATAGAAGAAACACTATGGTATGACGAATAACACAGTTGGAAGTGGAATTGAAAAACTGGACAAAATAATGCTCTTTTTAATTTTACCTATAATTATCCAGGCTCCTGGTAAAAGATGGGTGATCAGTTGAAGGAAAAAAAATAAAGACTTTTCTTAAGGAAATAAATTAAAGGTGGTGCCCTATCTTTTAACCTAGAATACATCAGGTTTTCCACCCCTAATTTGGTTATTGACTCATTTTAGTATTACTTTCTCATCCTTCTCTGTGTAAAGTAGTAGTTAGGACTCACCCTTTTACACTGAGAAAGATTAAGATGTGAGGGGAGTGGTTGAGGAGAAATAAGATAGTGATTGGGTTGCTTAATTCTGGAATGTTTACACAGGCTGTCTTTTAAAATCTGTTCCTTACTCAGGATTCCTGTAAATGTTACTTGAAATTTTCTTGAGGTCATGTTGAAGGACATGGCCAGTTGGAACATCTTTCCAAAATAGAAATGATTTGGATATTGATAATCAAATAAAGTATTTCTCATTAATTTGAGTCTTAAGTGCAATATAGCACAGAATTAGCATTAATTTTTTTTCTCCCTTCAGCAGGAATTCTAATTGAAATTTCTACCTTCACACTTGTTGTGAATGCCAAATGACAATGTTATATGGTGTCAAATTCAGGTTGAAAGGGGCCCACTCATTGTTATATAGAGATCCCTGCAGGCCACATATTTGGTCATGTAACCAGATATTAACACCGGTGTTCTATTGTGTTATTTATTTTGTTAAATATTTTCCAATCATATTTTAATCTGGTTGACTGCACTCCTAAACTGGTGTGTTCAGGGTGTTTCACCCAGGTGTCCTCAAAGTACAGCCTGCGGGCCAGATGTGGCAGCTGAGGACGATTATCCCCCTCACCCAGGGCTATGAAATTTCTTTATTTAAAGGCCCACAAAACAAAGTTTTTGTTTTTACTATAGTCCGGTCCTCCAGCAGTCTGAGAGACAGTGAACTGGCCCCCTATTTTAAAAGTTTGAGGACCCCTGAATTTAGGCCGTTCTCTAAGGCTAGAAGTTACAGACAAAGTGCTTCCCTGTTTTGGGAGACAGAATAAATGAATTCACAAGTATGATCTCAATTATCTGGAGCACAATTTTCACATTAACTTCACAGATGATATTTGGTATTTTTCTAAGTCGCTTCCTTTTACTGTCTGACAATGTGGATTTTTAGTTTATAATTATGCATTTTAATACATAACATTTATTATAATTTATTTACATTCTCTATATATAGAATATAATTTTTCTTTTAATTTAAATAAAATATAACAAAGGAGGAAAATCCATCTTGGCCATTCCAAGGTAATTCAAATTAATTTTTTAAAAATAAATTTCTCTTCCTAATCTTGATGTGTGGGATGAGTTCTAGGCCCTCTTTCCAAAATTAACAAATCAGAGATATCTTCAGGCACAAAGAGAAAGCATTTAATTAGACCCTGCAGGGAGAGGGCCAGACACACACCTGGGAGTGATCCCAGCTCCTACCATGTGCAAGTGGAACCTGACTTGTCTAGGGTTTAAAAAGCAAAAATCCCGAGCCTTTTCATTGGATAGACTAAAAGGACATTAACCAATGGTCACCGATGTTGTCTGCTTCCCACAGGTCACATCACTTCCTGTCACTTCACTAACTTCCAGCATCCCAGGGTTTAAAGCCTGGGAATAGGGATCATGTGATAGTCTCAAAAACTTCATTCACTATCTCTGTGTTATTGCAGCAACTTTACATCCACCTCTCCTTTATATTCATCTGTTCCTATTTCAAACAGAAATTATGCATAAGCCAGATAACATGATCACCTTCTTTCTTCCCCATCTGCTGGTCGACTCCTAAAGCCAGAAGGAGAAGAGGGTCTTATTTTAAGAGAGTATGTTAGAACAGGGTTTGTTGTTTAGTCATTTTCAGTCCTCTTGGACTTTCCATGACTCCCTTTGGGGGTTTTCTTGGCAAAGATACTGGAATGGTTTCCATTTCCTTCTCTAGCTCATTTTATAGTTGAGGAAACTGAGGTGAACAGGGTTAAGTGACTTGCCTATGGAAATGTAGCTAGTTGAATTTAGGAAGATGAGTCTTTTACTGCTCCATCTAACTAAGAATTGGTTAGAAAGGAATTTTGTTGAAAGATCAAAAATCCAAATCTGATTTGCTGTTTGTCATAGAATTTAAACCAAATATCACAAAACTTAAACCTGGAATTCATTTAGCCTTTTATTAATGATGCTGTACTATTTTCCCTGATGCAATGTTATTTCTTCAAGATCAGGGATGAATCCCCAAACCTCTTAATAGAGCCTGGCATAATAGTAGTATTGGCTGATTAATTGCTTTGATGGAAGTGTAGTTCCTGGGCTATTGAAAATAAAAGTAAGAATTGTCACTGTAATAAGAAAGCATTCTGGAAAGTGTAAAATATCATATAAATATAAGGAAGTTCTATTATTATTTCTTCCAGATGAAAATCTTATAAAGTTCAAACTTTTCAGGCCTGTTCCTGATTTCCATGAATTCTAAATAGCTTGGGCCAGCTTAGAGAGTCAAGGCTTCTGTTTTCATTTATTAGCGCTTTGTCTGAACTCTTCACATTATCAATCTGTACTCAGAATCCAGCTGCTCTGTAGTAACATCAGTCAAGGCAATCCTGTTTTTGGATACTTTGTCCTGGGCAATAGCTGTGCTCAAAATGTTTCCTTTAATTTCTGTATGAGGACAGGTTAACCAAAACAGGGGAAAAAAAATTAATCAGGTAATTTGTGAATCCAATGTAAATAGATTTTTTGTTTGTTTGTTTGAAAGAGAGGGTTCTGTTGCTTTTTGGGCAAATGTAATAGTCTTTTTTCTGCCTCTGTTTCTTCCCCCTCATCCTGCTCTCCTGGCCTCCATTCCCTTGTAGTCTAGTTCCTGAACCATCTGAATGCGACACTAGTCTTTCCAGATTCACTAATTACCTCCTTATCTCCAAATTTCATGGCTTTTTTCCAGCCCTCCTTTTTAACTTGGAAACAACATTTGATTTTATCACATTTAATTTGTTCATCAAATATTAAGTGCTTATTATGCAAGGCCCTGTATTAGTCATTGTAGATGCAAAATGACAAAAAAGAAAAATAAAACCAGTCCCATTCTCAAAGAATTTATATTATGGTCTCTTATTTCTTGAATTTAATTAATTATTTGCCTAAAGTATTTATAAATTAAAAAAAAATCAAGGCAAGTGGTAGTGCAGAAATACTTCAAAAATCCACTGAGGATTTCTTTCTCTTGAGAGCAGGGGCATATGGTAGGTATTTAATAAATGTTTGCTTGATTGCTTTAAGGAGATAAGTAGGGAAAGATTTTATTTATTTATTTATTTTGTTTTTTTTTTGCCATTGTATATCACCAGAGCCTGGTACAAATTTAGGTGCTTTTTAAGTGTATGTTGTTGTTGTTGTTCAGCCTCTGACTTTTCCTGACTCCATTTGGGGTTTTCTTGACAAAGATATTGAAATGGTTTGCCATTTCTTTCTCCATTTATTGATTATTTAGATACAATGATTCTACATTATTTGCTCCAACTCTTTTTCTTTCTCTTTACTCAGCTTTTCTTTCAGAGCCTAAAACACTTCAAAAGAAATACAAGAGCTTTCCCCCCCTACTAATACAGAATATCTTCTTGCCTGGCCATACCACATAACTTTTGCAGCAAATTGAGGTTTTTTCAAGGAGATTTACACAAAGCTGCCCTATATTCTTAGAGACACTGAAAGGGAATCTTCTTGCAGTAATGAGTTGTATTTTCTAAAAATTCATTCCAGGAAGGATAGGGTGCAGCAGGAAGGAGTATCACAGAACAGCCTGGCAAACATGAGAAAAGGAGTAACCACTTGTTTTCTTGGGAATTGGCTTTTTTTACAGAGCCTAAACAAACTGAAGAAAATCTAGATTTATGAGAGCTTACCTTTATGTCTATATTTCTGTATAGGTACAATATCTTTTATACATTATAATAGTTGAGAATATAACACTTTACCATTAGGAAACCATTATATATATATTATTGTACTTATAATTTTTGCTCATCTATAAAATAGAGATAATAATATTACATTACTTGAGGCACACAAAAGTTAAGTGATTTGCCTAGAATCATAGAGATATTATATTTTTCAAAGGTAATTATGTAAATATATAAAATGTATTTAGGGATAGAAAACTAGTAACAGAATGCAGAGAACATGAGATATTATTTTGTTGAAATTTGCATAATATTCTTTCCCTACCCAAAATATAAATTGTTTGAATTTCATTGCTCCATATTCTACTTGTAATTTTTTTTTTTTAATTTTAGAATGAAACAAAGTTTGTAAGAAAGATTTTTTAAATCTGGCCATATAAATAGTGAGAGTGTATATTTTATCTGTTAGGAATAGAATCTATATTTTGTGTTTCACTCCAAATTAAGTTCAAAGTTGTGCCAGATGTGGCTGAGCAATGTTCCTGGTTCTGGGACATACTAAATGTAGGCAAATACAGTGGTTCTCTTCCCTCATTAAATTTAGGCTAATATAGGACAGGATACACATGTTGTTCTTGTTTGTCCTTTGTTCTGGAAGAGGACCGGGACCTCAGGGAAGCAATGCCATGACATGTGAGTGAATTGGATTTAAGTGAGGGAGGGCTGTGCAAAGTCACCTGCCACAGTTTTTCCTTCAGGGCCCTCTGGGTCCAGTGGCCAGATATGGATTAGAAGGACTGGCGATGGTCCTGGATGCATTGGGAAACCTTGGTCTTTTTAAGCTAAAGTCTTTAACAAATCTCAGTTTTATTGAGGCCATATTCAGTGATTAAGGCTCCATAGTAATTGAAGGAAAGAATGACTTCTTCTGCCTTGCATGGTACATAAAACAAAAAACATACATACATACTTGCATGTATCTGGGAGGGGAAGACCTTTTGGATTTCTGGACAAAACAGAAATAATTGTTATTTTTCATTCACTCTAAATCAATGATCCAGACTCTTAACAATGGCCAATTAGGGCTTGGCCTGGGACCTATTGTTGGCCAGTCAATGAGAGCCAGAGTGATTTGGGTTTGTGGCACAGCCTTTTTGAAAAATATCGAGCCAGCAAACCCTAAGATATCTTTGGAGGGTTCAATGATTTTTTTAAAGTGTTTTTTAAGAGGTAAGGGTATGATACCCTATGTGAACAGAGGGAATGGGAAGAAAAAAAGGAAGGGAGGAAGGAACTAGGGAACTAAGGAATTAGGGAAAGAAGGAAAGAACTAAAAAAACTAAAGAATTAGGAAAGGAAGGAAGTAGAGAGGGAGAGAATAAAGGAAGGAAGGAAAAAAGGAAGGGAAGAAGAGAGAGAGGAAGGAAGGAGAGAGAGAAAGGGAGAGGAAAGGAAGGAAGGGAGGAGAAAGAAGGGAAAGAAAGTATCCCAACTGACTAGTTCCAGTTGGGTCCCCAGTGGGGCAGCTCTATTCCCAGAAATTGTTTGTCCTTCATTCTGGAAGAGCACCATGACATCAGGGAAGCAATGCCATGACATGCAGGTGAATTGGATTTAAGTGAGGGAGGCTAGGCAAAGTCACCAGCCTCACTTTCACTTTTTCCTCCAGTACCATCTTAAATAACACCTATTATATGCCAGACATTGTGCTACGAGCTTTACAAATACTTTATTTGATCCCCCAAATAACTCTCTGAAGTAGGTGCTGTTATCATTATGCCTCTTTTATCATTAAGGAAACTGACCTTCCCCAGAGTTTTCACACAGCTGGTAAGAATCTGAGGGTGACTCCAGGCCCAGCGTTCTATCACTGTACCACTTCGCTGTCCTGTAAGTGATAAATGCTTCCAAAAAGTGTAAAGTTGAGTCCTCTTTGAGGTACAAGTAAGGCATTTTTTGGGACAGAGGAGAGATAGGCTGTTAAAGTAGAAGAGCAATGACTTTGGGACTATTTAGGAGGAAGCAGTTGGGAGAGATGCTGGAAATCGGGCTTGTACCTGATTGGATATGTGAGGACAGTGGGGGAAGGAGGGAAGTCAAGACTTGACAAAGGTCTCTAACTGAGGAGACAATATGAATGGTCCTGTCTTGGGCAGATGAGTAAATCTGAGAGGAGGAACCTAGGTTAAGGGAAAAGCTACTCATTGAGTAGGTTTGTGTTGGGATAAGCGAAGGGGATGTTAAAATCTTTATACCCAGAAGGCAGTTGGAGATGCAGAGGGAATGGGAAGAAAGAAAGGAAGGAAGGAAGGAAGGAAGGAAAGGAAGAAATAAGACAAATAAGAAAAAGGAAGAAAGAAGGAAGGAAGGAAAGGAGTAAATTAAGACAAATAAGAAAAAGGAAGAAAGAAGGAAGGAAGGAAGGAAAGGAGTAAATTAAGACAAATAAGAAAAAGGAAGAAAGAAGGAAGGAAGGAAACTCCAAATTTTCTATCCTCCCAGGGTACTTTTACTTTACTTCTTTTATAATTGAGGAATGCTTGAATGAAGGGATTGAGGAATACTTGCATGTCAATATAATAAGATACTGTTATATTCTTTTAAAAGGTAATTATGATGACTACAAAGAAATATGTAAAAATAGGTTTAAGGATGGAAAAATAGTAACAGGCTACAGAGAACATGAAATGTTATTTTGTTGAAATTTGTGTAATATTCTTTCCCCACCCAAAATATAAATTGTTTGGATTTCATTATCCCATATTCTATTTGTTAATGTTTTTAGAGAATGTAACTAAGTTTATAACAAAGATAATTTGAAAATAGAAGGCCAAATTTAGTGATTAAAGTTCTGTTTAGCGTATTTAATGTTTTAAAAATGACTTTTTCAGGTTTTGTGGCATTGTTTTACACAATATTTTTTTTTAACAGAAAGAAAAAGAATTAAGAACTAAAAGATATTTTAATCTGGAGTCAACAATAATTTGTTCTGAGGCAGGCTCTTGATTTAGTGAATATAGCCCCAGGACCTAGATTCCCCAGGACCTGGAATCTAAAAGACCCCAGTTCCAAATAAGCCTAGGACACAGTAACTGTGTAAACATCCCAGGCAGGCCATTTAATCTTTCTCTGCTTCAGTTTCCTCTGCAATATTTTTAATTGTCCTTTGGATAATAATAGCATCTACCTCCCAAGTTGTTGGAAGGATCAAACTGGCTAATATTTGTTTAATTAAAAAAAAAAAAAAAGCCCTTAGAACAATGCCTGGCACATAGTAGGTACTATGTAAAAACTCCTATTTCCTCTTCATTCCCATTTTGCTTTACTAGGTGCTGAAAATATGAATAAAAAGCATTCAACAACTTCTATTTCTACTCTCTAGGAGAAGCCTTATATTCTAATGGGATTATAAGTACCTGTATTTCTATGGGTACTGAATAACAAAGAATAAATATAAATTGTTAAATACATGATAGTGTATGCAGTAGATGGAGTCCTTGGTCTGGAGTCAGGAAGACTTTTCTTTCTGAATTCATATCTGGTCTCAAGTCATTAATTGTGTGACCCTGAGCAAATCACTTTACCTTGTTTATCTCAGTTTTCTCATCTGTACAATTAGCTAGAGAAAGAAATGGTAAACTACTCCAGCATTTTTGCCAAGAAAATTCCAAATAGGGTCATGAATAAATAGGATAGGATTGAAAAATGACTGAATGGCAGCAAAAAGTTGCTTCCCAACAAACATTCGAAGAAATCCCTGTAGAGGTTGTTAACAGAAAGGAAGAGGTAGGACGAGGTGTGTAGTCTTTTAATTTTGACAGTTTGTCACTAATGTTGACTTTGTTATCGGACCATAATTTTTTTTTACTCTTTGTGTTGACTTTATTTACATTGTGGTAATTATTGTGTGTATTGGGCTTTAAAAAATTTGGCTCTGCTTTCTTTACACTCTCATTACATGGTCTTGCCAGAGCTCTGAATTCTTTGTCTTTCCTTTCATCACAGTAATCCTATATTCACATATCATGATTTGTACAGCTAATCTTCATTCTTTGGACACATTTCCAGCGCTTTTTTCTTATCACATTTTTGTGCAGATGCCTCTGTTGTTACTGACAATGTTAAAACTAATACATGAAAATGGTCCCTGTGATTTGACAGCACAATACAAATACATCCTTAGGCTGAAGAAGGATGTAGTAAGCTATCACAGAGTTTATTGACTCTTCCCCTTAAGACTATCTCTTAAGTCAAGTCAATAAATATTTATTAAACTCCTACTACGGGGGAGACATTGTACTAAGTGCTAGGAATATAAAGAAAGGCAAAATCAGAAATAAAAAACATAAGTCAACCCCCAAATCACACTTAGTTCTGCTCTTAAGAAGCTCACATTCTAACAGGTTAAATGATACACAAATAACTATGTATGATTTTTATAGGATATAATAAAAATCGTCAGCATAAGGAAGGCACTGGCAATAAGAGATATAGAAGGGGTGATTTTATCTGGGACTTTAAGCCAAGAGATAGGAAAGAGTGTCTTATTTTAAAGAGCGAATTAGAATTCCTTAGAAGGGAATTTTATGGAATGACTGAAGAATCAAATCTGAAAAAACGAGACAGCCAAAATTACACAGTGTTCTTTCTTGATACCACAACTATTGACTTTTGACCTGCTCAAAACAGCTATTCTCTTTTTAAAAAATGAATATTTTCCTTTCCTGTTATACTAAAGTGGTTATATAACAACCTACATTTATATAGTGACTATTATGTGCCAGGCACTGTGCTCAGCATTTTAAAAATATGATCATTTTTGTTTCTCATTCTTGGAGCTAGGTGTTGCTATTAACTCCATTTTACAGTTGGGGAAACTGAGGGAGGCAGAAGTTATATGGCTTGCCTAAAGTCATATAGTTAGTTAGTATCTGAAACGGGATGTGAATTCAGATCTTCCTGACCCAGTCCTTGTATTCTATTCCCTGAACTACCTAGCTTTGTCCCTCCCTCATAAATCATTTAATTCACTTGCATGACATGACATCATATTCCTAAAGTCATGGTCCCCTTTGAGAACAAAGGACAAAAAAATAGCAACAATTTAATTATATGTACATATATTATATCTGTATATACTTATATACATATACAAATATCTACACACATATATAACAGTCCAATCCTGCATTTTGGTTTGTTTGTGAGGTTTGATAAAGAAATGGGCATTGATATGCTCAATATCAACATGCCAGGAAATACTTGAGGCAGTCAAGGGCTCTGACAGTTAGTTATCAATTAGTCCGATGGTACTAGTTTGGGCCAGTATCTGTTGGGGGCAACAGTGACAACAATTACCCTGTCCAGTCTTTCAAGGAATAGTTACACTCTTTCTCTTACAGTCTTAATATTTTATATTATCATATATCAATTATATATTAATATCTTAATAGTGCCTTCTCTTTTTTGCTATTGAAGAGGAGATAGATTGATAGATTATCTTGGTTGTGAGATTTGAGAATTGAAGAAGAAATGGGAATTTGGTAGAGGAGCAAAAGGCCATCCATCACTAAGAACTGGGCCAAGATGAAGAAGGAGGAGGAATGAAAGCCCTTTTTGGGGAGCTCTCTTTTTCTTCTCTCAATAACCATCAGTATTCTTGATTATTTGAATAAACAGGCTTCCTCCAGGCTTTGAGGAGCTGAGCAAAGGTTGTTTATACTTTGTGCTTTATTGATCTTGTCTTTGTCTTTGAATGGGGGAGATATCAAGAAAATATCAAAACATTTAAAACATTATCCTATTACTCAAAGAGGGGTTCCCCTCCCATTTATTGCCTTAAGAAAAGCCCTTCATATAACAAGCATAAAGGGATTTTTGAAAAAAACAAACAAAACTGTTTTGTATCCTCTATTCAGCAGCTATTCTAGCTAACCACTGGCATATGAGTAATAATAGACTAAACTTTTACAGCGTGAACTGGTTATACAGGAAATTTCCCACTTCATTCCCACTGACTTGAACGGCATTTTTACAAGACCATGCAGATATCATGTGTTTGTTTTTCATTTCTTTTTCTCATCCTATAGTATCAGGAGAGAGGAACTCTGTTAAGGATTGCTGTATTCTGTGAATAAACTTGTTGCCATCTGTTATTTTCTTTATCTGTACATGTGCCTTGATAGACTGTTTTGTGATTAGCATCTCACTTTCACCAATTCCCTTCCCCTCAGTTCCCTTGCATTTGTTTGTGTGTGTGTGTGTGTGTGTGTGTGTGTGTGTGCTTAAAGGTATATTGTCTCCTCTAATGAAATTAAGCTATTTAATTTTTGGTTTAGTATTCCCCAATACCTAGCATAGTTAATAGTACATTAATTAAGTACCTAATACATACCAGGTACTATTACTACCATAGCAATATTGCTTATTGAATGGTAGCCTGCTTATATTTCCTCAGATATCATTGCTAATGATGAAGAGAAATGGGTTGATCCACATTGCAAACAACCTCAAGAAAAGTTGGGTTTTTATATAGTTGGTTGCTTTTTTTTTTAAGATCCTACAGAACATCTCCCCAGATATTTCCAGTGAAATTGTCTCTCTTCCTCCTTTTGGGAAAGAGGATAGAATTGTCTGTGCTTTGGTCCTGGCCACAGAAAAGTAAGGACAATTTCAGGGATGGAGAAGGGGATAACTTTTTTTTCCCTTCTATCTTTCCCTCCCTATTTCCTTTCCTTCTTCTTTCATCTCAGCCTCAACCATCATCTCTTGCCTCAAACCTCTTTCTCTTTAAAATCTTAGGGCTTACTCCTATTCCCAAAACAATCTCAGGCCTTTTAGAAAGAATGCCATTGCTAGGGGAAAAAAAATATCATTGCTTCTAGTAATATCAAGAGAAGAGAAGACTTTCTTAAAACACTTATTGTATTTTTCCTCTCCTCTTTTCCTTTCCCTCTTCACTTTGCTCCAGTGGAAAATTGATTGGAAGTGCTAATGAGGTCTTTGGGTATGAAAAGACTGAGATATAATTTGTTTGTTTTTTTTGATTAAAAGCAGATTCAGGACCTTCATGATACTTACTGAAATAATTAGGCACTCTTGTATTCTTAATAGAAAGGACTTTGAACTTCAAAAACTTGGGTCTTTTTCATTTCTGTGACCAAAAAAAAAAGCAATTTTTTTTAAAGAATGGGGGATTCAATTTGTAAATGGGAGGGTGTGAATGTAGAGTAATGTGAGGGGATGATAGTGGAGCCGTAATGCTGGAGAAACTGAGGCAAGATAATCTCTATTTGGATTTCTGAGAGGGAGAGATTGTGCTGGGGGGTATGTTGCCCCCAAGGCTGATCTCCAAAGCATCCAGCAGCTGTGTGCTTCCCATGAAATATATATGCACATGACTCTAAGTGATCGGAGTAGATGGAGGCAGGGGCGAAGTCAGAGCACTGACAGCAAGAATGGACTATCAATCCAGTTCTGATAGGTTGGGGGGGTAGGACCACAAATTTTTGATGATTTAGGAGGAGCTAAGAGCAAGGAAGTCTGAACTCCTCCTTATCTTGAGTTTACACATTTACAATGGATAACCATAGAGCAACTAACCCTAAGTTATATCAGTCCCCATGATCAGGAGGGGGCTGCAAACCAGGGGATTAAGGCAAAACAATTCAGGAAAACTGAGGCAGAAAAATTGAGGGAAATGTAGGCAGGACAATTAGGGAAACTGAGTCAGAACCATTAAAGAAACTGGCAGAACAATTGGGAAACTGAGGCAGAAGAATTAGGGAAACCTAGGCAGGACAATTTAGGGAAACTGAGTCAGGATAGTAAAAGGAAACTGGCACAGCAGGACAATCTTCTGGAAAATACTGAAAGAAGAAAAGATTCAGACTCATATCAGAGACTTGAGTAAAGAGAAGAGATAGAAGAAAATTAAGTAATTTAACATGAAAAAGAGAGAAGAGAGATTTCTTGTAGAATGGCCTTGGGCTTTTGGTTATTTTTTCCTATGATAAAGAACAAAACTTCTTGATGTGGGGCCATGTAACTGAATGTAGGGATTACAAAATTAAGATTATCATAAATGTTTGATTTGTATATCTATTTTATATACATACTTATATATCCTGGGTAGTGGCAAAAAGGGGGTGGAAGTAGAATAAATTTTTAAAAACCTCAACTTAAGAAAATGGGAGTAAATACAGTGGGAGACAAAATTTGAAACAGCCACTGCAAGTGAGGAATGGGATCCAGAGAATTGATTAGGAAGGAGATAGATTGCTTTGTGACAGTGAAGGCCCAGCTAAAATTAGTAGAGAACTCAATCAGCATATTTTTGTGACTTTCTCAAACACAATTCTAGCAGCTCATGAAGGGAAGTGAGGGAGCCAGATAAGAAAAGTAATATAGATTTGAAGTTTGGCAAGATGTAATTGGCAGTAGGAAATGCTGGCAGTAATAGAGAGTAGTGATGTCAAATTGTGGAACTGTACATAAAAATCCCTGCTGGTACCTATTAACTTAGAAAATCTCAAATACCATTATCTATGTCTTATTATATTTTCATTGCATTAACTATTTCTCCCTTACAATTTAATCTGGTTTTGGCTCTGGAGGTATTAGGAATGTGGAATAGAGTTATCCTGGGGGTGGCTGGGTGTGCAGTGAATGGAGCACCAACCTTCTAAGTTAAAATCTGACCTCAGACACGTAATACTTCCTGGCTGTGTAGCCCTGGGCAAGTCACTTAACCTCAGTTGCCTCAGGGGGAGAAAAAAAGAAGAAGAGTTATCCTACATCTTTTCTTCTCTTTCCTGAAATTGAAAAATATCTTTTCGAAATGTTTCATTTTCTCTCTTCTCATTCTCTTCTAAACTTACAGCAACCTTGTCTTTCATAATCCTTCTGTTGCATCCACATTTTCACCTTTCCCTTGGCCTTTCTCCTTTGATGGCAGGCAGTCTTATAACCTCACTCCCTGACCTAGATCCAGTATTTAGATAAACTTTGAATCTAGTTCTGATCTGTTACAGGCAGCTCCAGGTTCAGAAAGCCAGGGAAAAGAAAGGGCGATTTGGGGGGGAGGAGGAAGGAGGGGCGGGCAGATTTAAGAAGGAGAAGTGGCTGGCAGGGAAATTTCACCGGCAAACTACTGTTCTGATATGTGAATTTATAGATAAGAGATCTAACAATTAGGAGGACAGGCTGTGCAACAAATGCTTACAATTGAGTAATAGGAAAATTTGTTAACAACAATGCATAGTCATAGTCGGAGAACTAACAGATGTTGAATAATTCTGGTCCCCTACTTTGTTATGCGGGAAGTTTTCTAAGTCTTTGGAAACCTAAGTAATGTTTCTATTGAATACTTGGAAAAGTACTAGAAAGATGAAACCCTAAACAATTACATGCTTATTTTGCTGGTGACTTATTAACCCTATTTTTATTTAGAGTGTGATGAGATGATGTCGTGTGATTTCATTGCCTAAAGATTCCCCAGATATTTTGATGTTAGAATAGAAAATAATGGGGATTTTTAGAAAAAGAAAGGCACATGAAATGTGGTTTGTAGCCCTGAAAGGAACAGAACTCTGGAGAGTGGTTATGATTTATTCAAGCCAGAATGAGGCCTGCTTTTTCTTGTCTAGTGTTTCCACTGCATAACATACCATTTTGTTGTTTTTTAAATCAAAATTTTGACCTTAAAGACTCAAAACTCTAACCTGAAATAATGGTCAATGATTTATTTCTTGTAATTTTTAAGTGCTTTTTAATTTTATTTTTAAAAAATTTATTATTTTAAAATTACATCTTTTTATTAATTTTTCAACACTAACCCTTGCAAAACTTTTCCCCCACCCCTTCCCTTAGATGGCAAGTAATCCAATATATGTTAAACATGCATACCATATTATTCTGATGAGGTATGGGGATTGTCACAAGATGTCTCAAGAATTTGTAGGCTTGGACCATCTCCAAATTAAGAGGCAAAAATTTTATTATGGCTGGCTAAATTCCAAAAGAGAGTTTAGTGATTAACATAACAAGGGAAAAGATGTAGGCTTAAGTTCCCCAGGGGGACTTGCAGTTAACACAGAGGAAGACACCATAACAAAGGGAATACTATAAGGTGGGCTAAATTCCCTATGAACTAGCCATAACAAGGACAAAGATGCCCAGGAGACAGGCAAAATTCTTAGAAAAGTTGCTTCCATAAATCAAGCAATTTCTAATGAACCTGCTATTGTGACAATAAATAAGCAGGCTAAGCTCTTAATGAATTAGCCATTGCAACACTTAGAAAGTGGGCTAAAGTTCTTAAAAGAAGTTTGTGAAGAAATAGGCTACCAGCCAATAACTTCTTTTATGTGAAAAAGGTAACCCTGGTGGTTGATTTCTATAATTTAGATTTCTGATTGGAAATGGTAACTTGGTAATTTTGTTAATGCAAGGAATTGGGCAAGGAATTCAGCAAAAACAATTTGCAACAAGAGCCCACTTTAAGGACAACAAAGGCCACTTGGGGACAAGATAATCTTGCCTCAAAAAGTAATAATCTTACAGGTTAACCTTTATAACCTGACCTCCTGATTATATTCGTAAATTTAAGAAAGATCCACTTCAACAAAGGTCCATTTAGGGGCAAGACAATCCTGTTAATGCCTTTCCCTATGGCCCATCTAGACACTGGATTGCTAGCTGGGACTTGGCTTTTTGCAGGGGTCTATTTACCCCCTTAGTTCTGTGTATTGGAGTAAACATTTTAAGCTGTTGGCAAATATGAGAAAACTCCTGTCTTTTCAAAAAAGAGATTGTCAACTCAGGGGGTTCTGTCCTAAAATGTAAAATATAGGCAGGTACTCCAAGGCTTTTCTGGGTTAGATGGGTATTTTTATTGATATATAAATACATATTATGAATCCCTGAGTAGAGAAGCTATAAAGGTGAAACTGATATCTAGGCTGAATGCCTGGTTCTAAAGGGCTGAATTATGAAGAGTTTTGATTATTTAGGGAACTTGTTAGAATGAGGGCAGGAAGTAATATGAAAGAAGGGATAGGACAAGGGAGGGGAAAAAAAAAAAAACAAAAAACATAACCCTAGGATTTCCTATGAAAAAGCCAGAAGAAAGATTATAACAGGAAGCCATTAGGTCAGAGACGAAGGAAAAAGACTAAAGGAAATAATTTCTCCTGGGATTGAAGGTCAGAGCTGTGTTATACCATATCCCTGTGATGAGGTTTAGATTTGGGGAACCCAAATGAGATTAGGGTTTCTGGGGGTCAGGGAGT
Organism: Antechinus flavipes; assembly: GCF_016432865.1. Classification (NCBI taxonomy): domain Eukaryota; kingdom Metazoa; phylum Chordata; class Mammalia; order Dasyuromorphia; family Dasyuridae; genus Antechinus; species Antechinus flavipes. The sequence goes on along the minus strand of NC_067400.1, from coordinate 148,424,375 downwards.
TAAATAAGGTCTAGTGGGTAGGGAGTTCTGGGGATTCCCTTCTGAGGGCACAGAGGTTCTCTGTTAAGGAATTTACAGACCCGAAAATCTGGACTGATAAAAGAGGTTTATTATGGGATTGGAAGTAAAGTTAAAGTCTGGTTAAGGAAATAGGTGAAGGTAAAGAGAAGAGGGCACTGGAAACAGTATTCCAGTGGGCAGAGAATCCTTGGGATATCAAGCAGGCATAGCATAGCATCTTTGGATCCTCTGCCAAGAGAGGATTTTAGTTTGACTCCTTTTACAATGAGAGATTTAGCTAACAGGGCCCGTGGGTGGAGTCCCCAAGTTGGCTCCTAGATGGAGTTCATAGAGGGCTAGAATTTGCTTGGTGAGAGTTGGGAAATTCAAGCAGATCATCAGAATGGGGGTTGGGACAAGTCCTGATCTCCTATAGGAATTCAAAAGGGATGCTTTTGACCAGGATTTGTGAATCAAAGACCCTAGCTTCCTGGACTATAATGCATCAGCCAGGAGGTGCTGGGAATCAGAAAGGAATCACAAATCATCTGAAAGGAATCACAAATGTAGTTTCTTAAAGGGACCACAACCCGCTTCATTCCCCCCTCAAGCAGTCAAAACTTAAATTCATTTAAGAGAAAAAAAGGACTTGGGGCAAGGGTCTCTTATTGAGGCAGAATTGAAGGAGATTTTCTCTTTAAGGATTTTCAGAGTTTCGAGTTCCCTTCTTCAATTTGGGGATTATGGAAATTCTATAGACCAAAGGAAAGTCATGACAGAAAGTTATCTGGAAGACAATAAATGCATGATTGAAAAAAAAAAGTACTAAATGCTTACTTTATGCCTGTCTCAGGGAGATTACTTTTTAATTTTTTTTCATTTACTAAAGGATTCTTTTTTTTTTTTAATTAAAGCTTTTTATTTTCAAAACATATGCATGGATAATTTTTCAACATTGACCTTGCAAAACCTTGTGTTTCAAATTTCCCCTCCTTTCCCCTACTCCTTTAGATGGCAAGTAATTCAACATATGTTAAACATGTTTAAAAATGTGTTAAATCCAACATACGTATACATATTTATACAATCATCATACTACACAAGAAAAATCAAATCAAAAAAAAAATGAGGAAGAAAACAAATGCAAACAACAAAAAGAGTGAAAATGCTATGTTGTGATCCATATTCAGTTCCCACAGTTCTCCCTCTGGGTATAGACTGCTGGCTTCATCACAAGATTGTTGATGACCTCAATCATTTTATTGTTGAAAAGAGCCCCACCCATCAGAATTGATCTTTCTGTAATCTTGTTGCTGTATACAATGGAGATTACTTTTAAAAAATTTTTTTAATTTATTTGGAATTTAATTTTTCCCCACTTACATGTAAACAAAAAATAATTTTTTAACATTTGTTTTTAAAACTTTAAGTTGAAAATTCTCCTCCTTCCTCCCTCTGTAGCCCTTCTCACCGAAAAAGCAATTTGATACAGGTTATACATACAGGTTATACATACATACATACATATATGATACAGGATATATCCATGCAAAATATTTCCATAGTAGTCATGTTGTGAAACAAAACATAGACCAAAAAAAGCTCTCAAGAACAATAAAAAAAGTTTTTTAAAAAGTATGTTTCAATCTGTGTTAAGGTACCATTAGTTCTTGGGTAGCATTTTTCATCCTAAATCCTTGGATTATCTTGGATCATTGCATTACTGAGAAAGGTAAATCATTCAGGGCTCATGTAAGTCTAGATGTTTCTGAGAGCATCCTGCTTTTTATTTTTTATAATAATAGTATTCTATCATAATCACATTTTGTTCAGCCATTCTCCCATTGATGAGCATACTCCCAATATCCAATTCTTTGTCCCAAGAAAAGAACTATTATAAATATTTTATACATATAAATCCTGCTTTTTTTTTTTTTTTTTTTTTTTTAAACTCTCTCTTGGGATACAAACCTAATAGCACATGGTTTTATAGTCCTTTTGGCATAGTTCCAAACTACTTTACAGAGTGGTTAAATCAGTTCACAACTCTTCCAATTAATGCATTAATGTCTTGTTTTCCCCACATCCCTCCACCATTTGTCATTTTCTTTTCTGTCCTTTTAGCCAATCTAATAGATATAATACAGTGCTTTAGGATTATTTTAATTGGCATTTCTCTAACCAGTAGAGTTAAAGTACTTTTTTCATTTGAGTATAACTAACTTTGACTTAATCTGAAAATTGTTCATATATTTTTTATTAATTGGGGATTGGCTCTTATTTTTATAAATTTGCCTCAATTCTATATATGTTTGAGAAATGAGACCTTTCCCAGAGAAACTTGCTTCAAAAATTTTCCCCAGTCACCATTGCTAACTGTATTTTCCTCTGTTCTACCCTCTCTTATTTTATTCTCTCTTTCCTTTTACCCTATCCATTGTCACAGGTGTTTTGTATGCTATTCCCTCTTTGAATCAGTTCTGATGAAAATAAGATTCATTCACTCTCCCTTACCTTTTTGAAGTGTAAAAACTTCTGTTGTAAAAACTTTTTCTTATCCCTTTTATGTGAGACAATTTACCCCATTCTACTTCTCCTTTTCTCTTTCAGTACATTCTTCTCTCACTTCTTAAATTTTGTTTTTTAAATATCATCTCCATATTTGATTCGTATCTGTGCCATGTCTATATTTATTTCTAACTGCCCCTAATTATGAAAAAAAAAGAAAAATTAAAATTTCCTTTCCTATTTACCTTTTTATGCTTTTCTTGAGTCTTGTATTTGAAAGTCAAATTTTCTAGTTAGCTCTGGTCTTTTCATCAAGAATGCTTGAAAGTACTATGTTTCACTGAATGTCTGTTTTTTCCCCTGAAGGATTATACTCAATTTTACTAATTAGGTAATTCTTTGTTGTAATCCTAGTTTCTGTGCTTCTGGAATCCTAGTTTCAGTGCCTCTGCTCTAAGCTGCTAAATCTTGTGTTATCTTAAGTATGGTTGCCCAATATGTGAATTATTTATTTTTGCCCAAATAATTATTTATTTTGGCTATCATATCCCTAGGAGTTTTCATTTTGAAATTTCTTTCAGGAGGATTGTAAGAATTCAATTTTTGTTTTACCCTCTGGTTAAAGAAAAACAGGGAAGTTTTTTTTGATGATTTCTCAAAAGATGATGTCTATCCTCTTTTTTCTTGACTTTCGAGTAGATAATTTTAAAATTATCTTTCCTGAATCTATTTTCCAGTCTGTTATTTTTCCAGTGATATATATCACGTTGCCTTCTATCTTTTTTTCATTCTTTTGGTTTTTGTTTTATTGTTTTTAACAGTCTTATGGAGGATTATTGGAAAGACACAGACAAAGGTTACATATCATGACTATTAGAGATGTATTGGGATCTATAGCTCTCTTGACCTTATGTTGATAATGATGATCTCCCTCCAATGGTTACTTTTTTTTTGGCCATTGTTATTCTGCTGGCTCCTCTTTCAGTCATAACTTGGAATAGCATTTGCGCCCTTTATCTTTTACAATGCATACCTGCCATGCCAAAATAAGTCACAAGAGAAGAACTTCCTCTGAAAACCTGGATTTTTATTGTATCTCATAACTGGTATATATATATACATATATATATATATATATATATATTATTAAAGCTTTTTATTTTCAAAACATATCTAGATAATTTTAAACATTCACCCTTGCAAAACCTTGTTTTCCAAATTTTTTACCCTTCCTTCTCCCCACCTCCTCTCCTAGACAGCAAATAATCCAATATATATTAAACATGTGTAATTCTTCTATACATATTTTCACAATTATCATGTTGTACAAGAAAAAACAGACCAAATAGGAAAAAAAATGTATAACTTATTAGCTGAAGTCATTTAGTCTCTCTTAAGTTTTAATTTCTTTATCTGAAGATGGGAAAAATTAGATGATATTCCCATGCTGATTTGTCTTGAAGAAAGTCTTTTGTAAATGAAGTGCCATAGGAAAGTCACCTGTTGATATTTTTATATTCCATTTTGCTTTTTTTTTTGAAAGATATAAATTAATTGGAAACACTGTATCTAACCTAAGTTGTCACAAAATGGTCCTAGCATCAGCCATTATTTCTGACAGTAAAACACTGCCCATATTTCTACCAATTGAAGAATTACTGAACAAATTTGAATACCCCCAGGGAAACTTAGGCATGGTCATTGTGAATTGTAAAGGATAAATGGCATAAAGACTGTTGAATTGTATGACTGAAAATCACCCATAAAGGAAAAGCTACCAGACCATCAGCATTGACAGACATGAAGAACACAAAGAAACATGGAAGGACTTGGATCCAGCCCTGATCTGGACAGGGACAAAATTTTGAGGAGAATCTATCCCATGACAGAGAATTAACTCAAGACAGTATTATTTCCTAATGTCACTCTTAAAACATTCTAGGGGCTATATACACAAAAAACAAGGCATTGTTTGGTTTTTCACCATCTAGTGAATACAGTGAAGGGAGAAGTGAAAGATAAGCAATAATCTTTCATTCATTTCAGTTTCATGATGTAATTTGAATTTGATGACAATTTTTACTAAAGATTACTTCACTGGCTGTTTTTTGAAGAAAGGGTTCACAGCTATATTAATAAATTTAGAGGATTTACACCATTTTAAAAAAATTCTTTTGCTTTTGTTATTGCAAATAACTAATATGCCAGTTTTAAAATATCATTTATTCATTAAAGTATTAAAAGAAATTGCTTTCCTTTTTTTCAGTCTTCTTTCTTCTACAGTTTTTTCCTTTCGAAATTTTTCTTTCTTGAAGAGTCACCTTTGCCTGGAGTTCTTTCCAAATTTCTCTAGCTGGGCATAATCCTGTGTTTTTCTGTAGGACTGTGTCTTTTTCATCTCTGTATGGATCTTAGCTAGCATACATCCCTTCACATTGTAAGCAAAAATGTTTGCTGAATTGTGTCTAGAGTGCAAGTATATGTAATTTTAAAATTTACACTTTAAAAAAAATTATTCACTTAAGCTTTCCCTTAGTCTGTGTTAGTGGAGTTTTATTCTTGTAGAAAAAATGTTTTTTGTGAAATGTTTGTATTGATTAGACATCTATTTTGTTAAATGCTGGGTTTCAGAGAAGCTCCTGCCTTTGAGGAGCTCATATGTAAAAATATATACAAATACACCCACATCAAGCATGTGTAAATTAGAAAATAATCATAGAGACAAGGCACTGGAGACAGTTTGACCAGGAAATATTTTGCAGAAAAGGTTAGATTTGAGCTATCTTGAAGGAAGTAGAGGTTAGGGAATGGGGACAATATTCCACAACTGGGGGCAACAAATACAAAGGAGTGATGTTTGTAAGTAATAGCAAATAGTCCAGTGTGGCTGGATCTTATCTTAGATTGCATATATAGGAATAAAATTTAAGAAAACCAGAGAAGGATCAGATTATGATGGAACAGAAGGTTTTATATTTGATTCTGGAAATAGTAAAGTCACTAGGGTTTACCGGGGGAGTGGGGTTGGTTGTGTGTGTGTGTGTGTGTGTGTGTGTGTGTGTGACAGACATAGTTTAGGAAAATCAATTTGACAACCAAGTGGAAACTAGATAATAGATTGGAGAAATATTTGAGGGAAGGAACAATTAAAGATCTGTTATAGTAGTAAAAGGATAGTTGATAAAGGCTTGTATTAGAGTGGTGAGTAGAAATCACAAGATCTGACTATAAATTGTATATATGAGATGATTAGGATTGAGATATCTAGGATGACATTGAGAAATTGTGGGTAATTGGGAGGATGGTAGTGGTCCTGACAATATTAGGGAAGTTTGGAGGAAAGATAAGTTCTGTTTGGGATTTGTCAAATTTGAGATATCTATAGGATCTTCTGTTAAAGATGTCCTCAGAAAGAAGTTTGGGACTGGATAAAGACATTTGAGAATCATCTGCATAGAGATGGTGATTGAAATCCCTTGAAGCTGATGGAATCATCAAGTAAGATAATTAATGGGCTGAGATCAGCGTCTCTAAGGCCAGCCCTGATGGATGGCTGTAATCTGGATAAAGAACCCGTAAAAGAGAATGGTCAGATGGATGGAAAGAGAAAAAACAGAGACAGAGGTTATCAGGAAATCTAGAAAAGAGAAAGAATCCAGGAGATGTTGAGTGATTGATTTGAAAATTGAGGTGTCTAGTAACTTTGTAGAGAATAGTTTCAGTTGCATGATGAGGTTAGATGTTAGATTGCAACATGTTTATATGAAGTACCTGTTGTAGCTTTCAGGTGGTGGAATAGATCAAAGCTTCTCAAACTGTGGGTTCATATGAGATTGTGTAACTGAATGTGAGGATTGCAAAAATTTGGCTACAGTGAAAGCTATCAAATATTCCACCAAGATTTAATTCTTTTTTTTTTTAAAATAATAGCTTTTTTATTTTCAAATATATGCATAGTTTTCAAGATTCCCCCTTGCAAAACCTTGTCTTCTTCCCTCCCCTTCCCTAGATGGCAAGTAGTCCAACATAGGTTAAAAATGTGCAGTTTTTCCATACATATTTCTACAATTATCATGCTGCACAAGAAAAATCAGATCCAAAAGGAAAAAAAAGAGAAAGCAAACAACACAAAGGTGAAAATGCTATATAGTGATCCACACTCAGTTCCCATAGTCCTCTCTCTGAGTGCAGGTGGCTCTCATTATCGTACTCATTATCATAAGATCACTAGAACTGAACTGAATCATCTCATTGTTGAAAAGAGCCCAAGTCCATCAGAATTGATTATTGCATTATTTTGCTGTAACTAAGTATAATGTTCTCCTGGTTTTACTCACTTCACTTAGCATCAGTTTATATTAAGTCTCTCCAGGCCTCTGATCATTATCCTGCTGATTGTTTCTTATAAAATAGTAGTATTCCGTAACATTCATACACCATAACTTATTCAGCCATTCTCCAGCTGATGGGCATCCACTCAATTTCCAATTTCTTGACACTATGAAAACGGCTGCCACAAACATTTTTGCCCGAGTGGGTCCCTTTCCCTCCTTTAAGATCTCTTTGGGATATGAGTCCAGTAGAAACACTGCTAGTTCAAAGGGTATGCACGGTTTGATAGCCCTTTTGGATCCATTGCTCTCCAGAATGTTTGTAAGATTTAACTCTTTATGTAAAAATAAACAAGTGAGGCAGCTAGATGGTACAGTGGATAGAACATCAGCCCTGAAATTCAAATCTAGCCTCAGACATTTAACATTTCCTAATTTTGTGACTCTAGGCAAATCACTTATCCCTTATTGCCTTAGCAAAAAAACAAAAAACAACAACAACAACAACAGCAAATAAGCACATCCATCTTATTAGCATGCAAATTTGCTTTTGTCTTTAATAAATAGTAAAATTATATGTATAGCAAAGAATTTTTAAAATAAATTTATTTATGATTTATTATTGGTAAATGTTTAATTTGTATATTTATTTTATATAAATTAGGATTGAGTAAAAATTTCTTAGCTGAAAAGGGGTTGCAAATTTAAAATTTAAGAACCCTTGCAGTAGCTCGAAAATTGGACTTTTAAATAAGAAAGATTTGAGTTCAAATTCCAAGACTCACTCTCTCTATACTCTCTTTTTTTCTCCCCCTCTTTCTCTCCTTCCCTCCTCTCTCTCAATTGAAATATTTTTGTAATAATAGTTGAAATTTATTTAATGTTTCTTAAGGATGAAAGAGATAAGAACGTATGTATAGTGTTTAGGGAAAGAGCCAGTAGATCTAAAGAAATTGATAAGAAGGTCCTACTTAAGCAGAGGCTTATGGAGGCAAAAATATTTAAATGAGATGAGTAGGAGAGAAAAAGGAGCTCCTAGCAAGAAGCCTCAAATTTTTAGTCCTTAGTTGAGAAATGAGGGAAATGTGCCCTGAGAAGCTTGAGGAAGGGTATATGGAAATTGTGGTGAGTGGGATAGCAGAACAGTTAGGGAGATGTAGATTAGAGAATTTTAAAAGCATTGCCTTAACTTGATGAAGGGTTAGTTAAAATTAAGTAACATAAATTTGCAGTGAATCCCATCGGTAGATTTTCATGATTTTCTTTTAGCTTAGTTTCACATATATGAAGAGAGTAGTCCAAAGATTGGTCAAGTCTGTAATGATTTGAAGGTAATATAATGAATAGATATATCAAGAGATTGAGATGGAGAAGGAAGGAAAGTGTATCTGCTATGGGGTGATTGGGGAAAAAACTGTGGGGTGCAAGATTTGGAAGTCAAACTAAGGATGAAGAATGGGGTTAAGGAAAAAGGGGAACAGGGGAAGATGGAATGATCAAAGATTATGGATTTTAGAGTTCATGAACACGGAAATGGAACACATGGTTAATGCTGCCATTGGTAGTAATAATAGATTGTTGGAAGTCAGCTGAGTTAGGAATTGGCAAGTTATAGTTTAGGGATTTTGAGTTGGCATGCTGAAGTCCACTAAAATGAGGACAGGTATTTCAGTGGAAAGAAATACTCTGTGCCACATGCTGAATTTGAGGAAGGAATAAGAATGCCTTGGGGGGGGGGCGGAGGAGGGAAAGGTGTGAAGATACTTGATTGATTAATTGATGAACTCACATAGAAAGATATTGGTTGGTTTCAATGGAAGGTGGGGGTAGATCTGTTTCTACTACTTTATAAACATCTACTTTATTCAAGATATTGTGCCTGGCACTGTCTTTATAAAGACATATGACTATTAAGACTCTACCTTCAAGTTGGAAAATATTCATGGGAAAAAGAAACATATTGGCTAGATAGATAAGGAGATAAGGTTCTCTTATGTAGTTGGATGGGATGAGAGTAGAGGAAGTATGGAGGGAGTGGAACTTGATTTAGGATTTGAAAGGGAAGGAGGAAAATCAGTAGGTAGAGGGTGTGGAAGGGATCCATTCCAGGCATGGGGAAGCCAGGACAAGTTTGGGGAATGTTGACTAAATCCGTTTTAGCTAGAACAAAGACCATGAATGGGAATGCCCTGAAATAAACCCGGAAAGATAACTTGCATCCAGATTGTGGGAAGCCTTGTATGATGGATTAAGGAGTTTGTTTTCTTAAATGTAGCCACTCATTGTTTTAAGCAAGAAAGTGCTGTTGCAAATATCATCAAGATAATTCTGGCACTAGTATGTAGGATGGATTAGAGAGGGGGAACACTAGAGATTAATTCAGATTATTCCCTGAAAGGTCAAAAATAGTGAAGCTAATGCTTGAATACTTGGGCTGTATAATGAGAAGATTCATTGGGGAAAAAAAAACCCTGATAATGGGAAAGAAAATGGGATGGCAGAGGATGAGATAGTATCAGAAAAAACAAATATGAATTTGGACATTCTTGGAGATAGTGTAACATACAAGGGCCTGATGTACAAGCATCTGTGGGGTAATAAACAGACTGAATAGCAATAACACCAGGACCAGAAGCAAGGAAACCCGATTAGGAGTTTTTTATATGCGTGTATATGTACATATACACATGTACACACATACATACATATATATCTACGGTGAGAAGTATGTCTGAACTAGGTGGTAGTAATGAGTGGAAAGGCTGGGATAGAATTAGAAAGATACTTCTTTTTTCTTTCCCTTAGCTTTGTATTCCCATTTCCTTGCACAGTATCTGGCATATGGCAGGTGGTCTTTCTGGCAATCCTCTGCCACCCTACTTCCCTCTATCCCAGTGCTTTCCCTTTGAGATGACTTTCTGTTGACACTGTATATGTCTTGTATATACAATTGATTTTAACAACTGACCAAGTGACTGACTTGTTGATTGATTTCTGAGTTAATGTAATAACATTCCACAGCCCTTTTTACATTTTACAGAGTATTTTCTCTACTACGATCTTCTGAAGTAGTTAAATTGTATGACTATTCTCATTTTATAGATGAAGAAACCAGCTCAGACATTAAGTGATTTACCTGGGATCACACACCTAAGAGATCTTGGATATGGACTTTGATCTCAGGTTTTCTTGCATCAATTACAACACACTCCTAAAATCACCAGGACCTTACATGAGCTGGTGTGATGGTGTGTAAGGAGATGTTGAAGATCCAATGAGCAAGTGAAGTCTAGCATTTATAATAAATTATAAAATAAATTTATAATAAATATAATGACTGGCACAAAGTAAATGTATTACATTTAAGGGGTACGGTCATAAAGAAAGGCAAAAAAAAAAAAAACATGGTCCCTATTTTTAAGAATTCCACAGACTAGTGGGGAAGAAAATAGTCAAAACAACTATGTACGTACAAGCTACAAAATGTATCAAAGAGAGAAGTAATCTCAGAAGGCAGGCCCTGGTGTTAGGGAGAGGGAAGGGCTCCTTGAAGAAGTTTGAATTTGAGTTGTGAAGGAAGCTTGGGAAGCCAGGATATATGGGGAGACAAAGGAGGGAGAGCATTCCAGGTAGAGTTGAGATTGTGTATATGTGACAACTATCTGGAGAGGGAAAAAAATGACTTCAGACTGGCTCTATAGCCAGAATCAGAAGATTCTGATTCCATTGACAGAATGGAACAGGTAGGAAGGATGATGAAGTTTGTCTTGCGTATGATTTTTTTTTTCCTGGGATTCAGGACTTGCCTTTCATAAGGTCTTTGGGACATTGTAAAAGGTTTGCAGAAGTTCTAGGAGGAGGGTATATAAATAACAATCACACATATGCCTCCTTCAGTAGCCAAGAGATAGTCCAAAACTAATCTATTGTCCCATTACTTTATGTCAGAGAATCCAATGATCCCTGCAAGTTTTTGAAGTCCTGCAACAGTCTTTTTATGTGTTAGGGAATCCAGTGATTTTGAAATCTTGCAATAGTCTTATCATTTCTCAGAGAATCCAATGATTCCAGTAGATTTTAAAGTCTTGCAACAGTCTTATTATGTCTCTGAGAATGCAATGATTACTGAGGGTTTTGAAGTCCAACAATTTTCTTTTTTTTCTTTTTTTTTTTTTTTTTTTTTTTTTTTTTTTAATTTTTTTATTTAATAATTACATTATATTTACACTCATTTCTGTTCCGATTTTTTTTTTCCCCTCCTCCCTCCACCCCTCCCCTAGATGGCAAGCAGTCCTTTATATGTTGGATATGTTGCAGTATATCCTAGATACAATATATGTTTGCAGAACCGAACAGTTCTCTTGTTGCGTAGGGAGAATTGGATTCAGAAGGTATAAATAATCCGGGAAGAGAAACAAAAATGCGGATAGTTCACATTCGTTTCCCAGTGTTCTTTCTTTGGGTGTAGCTGCTTTTGTCCGTCATTTATCAATTGAAACTCAGGTCTCTTTGTCAAAGAAATCCACTTCCATCAAAATATGTCCTCATACAATATCGTTGTCGAAGTGTATAATGATCTCCTGGTTCTGCTCATTTCACTTAGCATCAGTTCATGTAGGTCTCTCCAAGCCTCTCTGTATTCATCCTGCTGGTCATTTCTTACAGAACAATAATATTCCATAACATTCATATACCACAATTTACCCAGCCATTCTCCAATTGATGGGCATCCATTCATTTTCCAGTTTCTAGCCACTACAAACAGGGCTGCTACAAACATTTTGGCACATACAGGTCCCTTTCCCTTCTTTAGTATTTCTTTGGGATATAAGCCAATAGAAACACTGCTGGATCAAAGGATATGCACATTTTGATAATTTTTTGGGCATAATTCCAGATTGCTCTCCAGAATGGTTGGATTCGTTCACAACTCCACCAACAATGCATTAGTGTCCCAGTTTTCCCGCATCCCCTCCAACATTCATCATTATTTTTTCCTGTCATCTTAGCCAATCTGACAGGTGTGTAGTGGTATCTCAGAGTTGTCTTAATTTGCATTTCTCTGATCAATAATGATTTGGAACACTCTTTCATATGAGTGGTAATAGTTTCAATCTCATCCTCTGAAAATTGTCTGTTCATATCCTTTGACCATTTATCAATTGGAGAATGGCTTGATTTCTTATAAATTTGAGTCAGTTCTCTATATATTTTGGAAATGAGGCCTTTATCAGAACCTTTACTGTGAAAATGTTTTCCCAGTTTGTTGCTTCCCTTCTAATCTTGTTTGCATTAGTTTTATTTGTACAAAGGCTTTTTAATTTGATGTAATCGAAATTTTCTATTCTGTGGTCAGTAATGGTCTCTAGTTCATCTTTGGTCACAAATTTCTTTCTCCTCCACAAGTCTGAGAGATAAACTATTCTATGTTCCTCTAATTTATTTATAGTCTCGTTCTTTATGCCTAGGTCATAGACCCATTTTGATCTTATCTTGGTATATGGTGTTAAGTGTGGGTCCATGCCTAATTTCTGCCATGAAGTCCAACAATTTTCGATGTCCATGAGTCAAACACCATAACTGCCATGCTCTTTCAGTGGTGAGCACAATCAGCGATGAAACCACCCAGTGTTTCTTGGGTCTTCTCCTTTGTTTCAAGGGTCTGCTCTCTCTCTCTCCAATGGACAAGGCGACTACAGCTCATTGGCACCCATCTGATTCCTTCTCCATCTGTGGAGATACACGAAAACCCTCTCTGCCAAGCAGTTAACCTTATCTGGTCCTTTCCATTCACCACTTTCTGGATCTCTCCACATCACCTGGTGATTATCTAAAGATAGTGGAGCTGCTCGCACTGGATACTGTCCTTCCAGTGGGTTATAAAACCTGTCTGCTAGAGCCAGTGCATCTTTGTCAAAAATCAAGAAGTTAATAGCATAAAGAGTTAGATTTAGAAGTTCTCTAGGGTTACCTGTGGCTCCCCTTTTCTTTTGTTTTTGGAGGAGTGTCTTAATGTCTCTGTTTCTCCTCTCTACTATTGCCTGTCCTTGAGGATTAAAGAGTATGCCAGTGGTGTGTAAAATCTTATACTGTGCACAAAAGTGTGCAAAATGTTTAGAAGTATATGCAGGTCCATTGATCTGTTTTTATTGCTTGTGGCACACCCATATTTGCAAATGCTTGCGTGAGGAATTCAGTGATCACTCGGGCTGTCTCTTTTGCTCTGATATTGCAAAAGTGAATCCTGAAAAGTGTCTACCACAACATGGATAAAAGACAGACGACCAAAAGATTTATAATGGGTCACATCCATTTGCCAGATTTCACTGGGTCTCAAAGCACGAGGGTTCTTCCCTGGAGGCAGTGTAGGAGCGTAGAAAGGAAGGCAAGCCACACAGGCTTTTACTATGCTTGTAGATACCTCTCTTGTTATTCCAAATTGTAAACGTAAAGCTCGAGCAGCCTGATGGTATTTAGAATGAGATTATTGGGCTTCTTGAAATAAAGGAGTATTGGCCAACATGGTTAGAAGGCTATCTGCTTTTGAATTACCATCAAAAATAGGACTTGAAAATCCACTATGAGAGTGGACATGCAAAATGTAAATCTTATCTGGATGCTTTCTCACTTGCTCTTTTAAGTTTCTTAAAGAGCTGATATATATTAGAGGCTACAAATTTTCTTTGGGCTTTGGCAATTCTTTGTACCACACCTACTGAATAGGCCAATTCAGATATTACATTTATATCTCCTGGATAATAAGCAAGAGCTAGCATGATTGCATACAATTCATTCTGCTGAGTGGACTGAAAAGGAGTTCTGATTACTCTCTTTGTAGTTAAGTCACAAAAGTATACTGCACAAATATTGTGTTTGGATTAATCTGTAAAGATAGTTGGTCCTTTAAGAGGAACTTTAGAACTTCAAGAATCCATGGCCAATTATGTAATAGTCTGGTTATCTTTAATGGAGACCCATGTGTAAAATTTGAAGCCATAGCTAATAAAATTTGCCATTCTGGGATGGTTTCACAGCACACATTAATTTGTGCATTATCTTGTCAGGTCTTATCCCAGATAATTGTACTACTTGCTTAATGGTCTTTAATAAAATTCTAGCCACAAGCACTGGGTAAGGAGTAAGGCTTTGTTCTGGTTGTGCCAGGAGGTTCGCCCACTCTATCACACTGTCTCCTTGATGAAGGACTGCTGTGGGTGCCTCTTTTGTAGCAAAAACCATTATTTCCAAAGGTTTTTGAGTGCCTCTTTCAACCACATTGGATAAAGCCAGTTCAACATCTCTTAAAGCCTCTTGAGCTTCTTTTGTAAGCTGGCATGGTGAGTTTAAAGCACTGTCTCCCCTTAAAATGTCATATAATGGTTGCAATTGATAGGTAGTCAAGCATAACACCTAATACAACGGATGCATCCATTAGATATCTCCTATCAATTTCTGAAAATCATTTAAGGTGTTCAACTTCTCTGTTAAGGACAGTTTTTGTACTGTGAGCACCTTACGGTATACTTCATATCCTAAATATTGAAAAGGAGCATGTCTTTGAATTTTTTCTGGAGCTTTATACAATTTGTAGTTCCTTAGTGTTTCTATGGTCTTTTGCTTCTGACATTTGTTCCTCAGGTGCACATCCCAATATGTCATCCATGTAATGTAATAACATTACTTTTGGAAATGCTTTTCTTATTGGAGCAAGAGCAACAGCAACATACATTTGACACATAGTGGGGCTGTTTTTCATTCCCTGTGGCAAAACTATCCATTCATATCTTTTATAAGGCTCAGCTAAGTTAACGCTGGGCACTGAAAAGTCAAATCTTTTCATATCCTCCTTATCCAGAGGGATAGAATAGAAACAGTCCTGAATGTCTATAACCCAAAGAGGCCATTCTCTAGGCAATTGAGTAGGAGATGGAAGTTCAGGCTGAAGAGTTCCCATATTCCCATCTGTTCATTTACTTTTCTTAAATCAGTGAGCATCCTCCATTTTCCCGATTTCTTTTTTACAACAAATACTGGGGAATTCCAAGGACTCAGAGAAGGTTGTAAGTGTTCTTTGTCAAGTTGCTCCTGTACTATATCTAATAAGGCCTGAATTTTATCGCTACCTAAGGGCCACTGTTCTATCCACACTGGTGTATCAGTTTTCCATTGAATAGGAACAGGTGAAAGTGTTGGCAACAGCAGCCCTGCTTAAAAAACCAAAGTACTCATTTTCAATCCTAATTGTTGTAAAATGTCTCTTCCCCACAGATTGATGGGGATTTTTTCAGCTATAAAAGGAATAAAAACTCCTGTTTCACCTTCAAATGTCCATCTCAAAGGGGTAGCACTAACTTTAGCTGTGATCGATCCCCCTACTCCAGACATGTAGGTGTCTGCTTTAATCTTTGTCCAGTGACTGGGCCAGGTGGCATCTCTAATGACTGTACGATCTGCACCTGTGTCTACCAATCCTTCTAATGGTAGGCCATTTTTATAGATTGTGAACATAGGTCGGTCAGCTGTCACAGCTGCTGTCAAAAATATTCCTGGATTCTGTTGCTTGGGGTCAGAATCTGGGCGACTGTCACTAGTACTTGTTAGTGCTTATTAGGAGTCTGTATCAGTTAACCTGATGCTACTACTTCTCCTGGGTGATAAGTCACACATTATCTACCTGTATTAGTGACTGGGATATTATCTACACATTCCCCAGTTTCACACATCAGTGTGTGAATGGACACTGTTTTGTAAGGGCTCTCAGGAGGTGAAATGGTCAAGACTACTGTGCCTGGAGGCAAGGGATCCATAGGCTGAAGAGGAACAGATTTCACTTCTCCAGGGGGTATCTCAGTTGTCCCAGCTGCATACAGCTCTATTCTCCCCAATTGTAATTCCCTTCTGCCATCAGGTTGCTTCCTGGCTGGTTGACTGTGTAACCTCCTCCCATCATATGGCTTTCTGGCTGATTGGTTATGTCTGGGTACTGGACTTCTAGGCACTCTCTGGGTGCACCATTGGCTGTCATCGTGCCCCAAGTGTTTTTTGCCTTGGGCCCTGGGGCTGGGCCCCTCATCCCGTTTCCCTGAATCTGTCTACATTCTGAGGCCCAATGGAAGCCTCTGTTGCATTTTGGACATGGGATATTGGGTCTTGTTCTCTCACCCTGTTTTCTCATTTTGTCTCTATACCAACATTGAGCTTTCAGATGCCCTACTTTACCACATTGAAAGCATTGATGAGTCTCTCTGGAAGTCCCTTGCCAAAAAGGACCCCGTCTCCCCATGTTGGGATCTTGGGAAGTCTGCATCATAGCCTGGCTATAAAAGGCATTTATGCCCAGTGTGGCACAGCGTCTTATGAGCTCCTCTAAAGGAGCATCCTTGCACAGTCCTAGTATAATTCTTCTACAAACCTCATTATCATTTTCTTTAGCAAGTTGCCTTATCCAAATGTCTGTTACTGCATTTTCACTATTATTTTGTATGACAGCTGTCTGCAAACGTCCCACAAAGTCAGCAAAGGATTCATTTGCCCCTTGTGCTATTTTCGTGAAGGCCTCTTTTTTGTCCTGTTTACTTGGCATAAAGCCCCATGTTTTGATAGCAGCAGAAGCAATTTGCTCATATGCTGCTATGGGGTAATTATTCTGTGCTGAAATGTCTGCATAAGGATCTACACCTGTTAGTTGGTCATGGTGATTGGAAGATTAACTGCATTATGACTATTTTGTTGGGCTCACTATATTCAGAAAGCCACAAGTTTTGTCCAGGTTCTAAGCATGTCCTTGCTGTAGATTTCCAGTTATTAGGGATTAAAATTTCATAAGCCAAATTCTGTAATGGCATCTTAACATAAGATGTCTTTGATAATTTCTAGATCAACCTGATGACCTGAAGAGTTAAGCTATTCAATCACTGGATACATTTCTATTCTCAAATCAACTGTATTCTGCCCTTCTTCTGTGGCTTTAAGTACTGCCTTTTGAAATTGAGTCATCAGAGGGGGTGATTGCTTGGGGAGGGGGGGGAAGTGCTGGTGATATCACTGCCCCAACCACTCCTCCTCCTCCCTCCACCCAGGAAGGTGAAGTTGATGGGGGAGGAAGAAGACCAAGAGTCTGCTCTATTGTAGGTGGAGTATAAGAGTGAGAATCACCAGGCCCTTCAAGTTCACTTAAGTCCTCATGCCCTCTGGCGATATTGCCATTAATCTGTCCTTTGTCTTCCTCTTTTTCCTCACACTTCCTCATCTGGCTGTTCTTAAAACTTTTCTTTTTTCTATACCTTGCAGGATTCTTTAAGGCCAGTTGTATTAAGTTGTGCATATAGAATGTTTTCTTGGAAATTGAATCAGAATCTCTATCATTGTAATATTCACATAGTTGATCTACTAGTTTCCAATTATCTGCCTCTATTTCTTCTTCCTTGAAGAACCAAGGGCACGTGCATTCTAATGTATCCACAAGTCCATCAATCTGCTCCCAAATTACAATGAAACCCTGTCTCTTTATCAGTCTGAGTATGCTTCCTGTAGATCTCCCTCGGGGTGGGGGTGGGGGAGACCACCAAAGTGGTGCCAAAATGTAAAAGTCTGGATTGGCTCCCTGGAGGCCTCAGGAACAGCCAAAATCAGGATAAGTGAAAGTCCTTGGTCTTTAGGGGGAGAAGTGAAGGAGACAAACAAATCACCAAGAGGCTCGCCACCAACTTCCCTTCTCCTCCTTCTGCAAAGTGAAGTTCTCTGGACTCTCTCACTCCACCCCCTAATTCTTACCTATAACTCTCCTAACCCCAAACATTGAGCCAGCATTAACTGTGTGAAGAGCAATTCCAAACATAGGCTAATAGTCATTGTTGAATAGGTAATTAGCCTTAATTAAGTGCTCTGTTATCTGATTCAGGTGCACCTATTCAAAGTTTCAGCCCTTTCCAGGGCATCATAACACTAATAATTTATTTTTTTTGTCAAAATGGTTATTTGTTTTGCCCACAGAATTGAAGCAAAAACCTTAAAATAAACTTAAAGGATAAGACCCAGGAAGTGGTTTCCATTGAAAATCAGAGAGTTTTAAGTATTTTTTAAGAAGAGTTTTCCAGATTGTTAGCTGCTTCTTTAAGTTTTTGGAAAGATATTATGGGGCTTTAATACAGTTTGATAAACCACAGAATTCGAAGGTGTAGGAGACTGTAATGAAGCAAATATTTACTTAGTATTTTGAAAAATCCATTAATGATTTATGTAATTCTGTTAAAACCCAAACCATTGCAGTCATTTGTAAAATATAAAGGTTGGACTAACTGACCTTTAAGTTTCTTAATATGTAATATATTTTGTTATTATTACTGATTTTTTTTTTTTTTTAGTCTTGCCCTTCATGGGCCTCTCTACCTCTGGCTATAGAGCTATGGTATGTTTGAATTATCAGGTACTTGGAAGATCAATGAGGAAATTGAAGCAAAGAAAGGCTTGTAACCTGTCCAAAATCACATAGTCCAGTGGTTCTCAAACTTTTGTTTTCAGTATCTTTATCCTATAAAAAATTATTGAGAATCTCTCCAAAGCGTTTTTGTTTATCTGGATTATATTTATGGACATTTACCATGTTGGAAATAAAAACTATTTTTGAATTTGTAGACCCTCTAAAAGGATTTCAGAGATCCCCAGGATTCTCTAGACCATATTCTGAGAACTACTGACATAGTCTTTTAATAACAAGAATTAGCATTTCCAATCTAATTGTCTCTGTCTCTGTCTATCTCTGTCTCCTCCATCTCCCTGTCTGTGCCTTTCTCTGTTTCTTTCTGTGTCTCTCTGTCTTTGTCTCTCTCTCTCTCTTTCTCCTTCCCCCTCTCTCTCTTTTCCTCCCTCCCTTCCTTCCCCCATCTCTCTGTCTCTCTCTCTCTCTGTCTCTCTCTTTCTCCCTCTGTTCCTCTCTCCTCTCCCCCCTATATGACACTATTGGTGTTTGGTTAACATGGGGCTCCCTGTTTACAGTTCTATCCTTGGGGACGCCCAGTGTTTTTGCTCACACTGAACTAGGCCATATCAAATCTCTTAGGCCAGTATAATCTGTCACAGCTGTTTGTTGTGACAGCAGTCAATCTTTGACTGCCTAGCCTATAGGCTAATAAAGGAATTAATGAGAGGTAAGTTGTTAGAAAAGTTTAATTGTGAACTGATTTTATTTTTAAAAACTTCACATGAGAAGGAAAAATCAATGTTAAAATATTTACATATTTCTTTACTTCTTTCAAACTTTTGCTAATATTCTTTTAAATGTTAAAAAAAACTCATGTTTTAATTTTTTTTTTACATGTAACATTATTATATACAAAGTTTCCTTTATTAACCAGATACACATATTTGGTATATTAATTGACTGTCCAGTACCATTGCATTAAATATGCCAGAATTTGCTTAAAGCCCTTGCTCTCTTTATCCATTGGGTTGTTTTCAGTTTTTTACTTTAAATAAGGAAGCCATAACCTTTTGTCTTGCTTCATTAACTCTTATTTAAGTTTCTGATATCTCACATGGCCTTGGAAAACGGTCAATAGAACAAGGCTAGGCTTGTAGTAAAATAGAAAATACCTTTGTCAGTGTGGCCTTGGAAGGCTGGGGGCTTAGAATTCCAGACTCTGAGTCTCCTCTCCTTGGAGACTGAGTCAGCTTTGGAAGGGCAGGTAATACATAAGCCAGAAGCCATTAGCTACAGGGCTTCAGAGACCACTTCCCACCCCTAACTGCCTTCTTATAATTTTGTTCCCTAGGAGGACATAGCAACATCCAGTCTTCCTTTTGAACACATGGGCTTTTTCTCTTTTGTTGTTATTTATGTCTTGTTAAAAGACGCTCTTTTGGGGGACAATACCAGTAAATCAACCATATAGATTTATAGTTTAGGCTTGATGAATGAAAGGGGAAGGAGGACAGTACCCAAGAGGAATTTTGTCTTTGGCCAGCTGGAATATTGGAATGTTACAAGATTCAGCAGAATGTGACTAAATACCGAGCATATTAAAAAACCTGTTTAAAATAAAAAATACCTACCCAAAATACCTTTGCAACTCACTTACTACATATCTCGCAAAGCTATCTGTGAAGAAAGCATTTTATAAATCTTAAAATGCTGTCTGAGTGTCTAACCTTCAAATTAAGGCTAAACAGCTTTCCCTAAAAAGCTCTTGTGCTGATTGAGGGAACTGAGTGTGGATCACAACATAGCATTTTCACTTCTTTTGTTGTTTGCTTGAACTTTATTTTTTCTCATTTTTTCCTTTTCTATCTGATTCTTCTTATGTAGCAAGATAATTGTATAAATATGTACGCTTAAAAAATAAATCTAATTTAAAATTTTTTTTAAAAAGCTGTGGTGTTGCCCCCCAATACTTAGTGAGAAAATTAAATTGATTTTCTGTGCAGCTAGTGATGTGATATTTTCATATAAGTAACTCCCTCCTCCCCCGCCAAAACCCTGGCAATATTGGGCTTCATGCTTTTTAAAAACTTATTTTTGTTGATTTAATGATTAATTTTCCTTTGATTTATAGCAAAGCTAAACATTTTTCCTTACCAGCTCTGTGATCTTTGGAAAGTTATTTAATTTCTGGGATCTGATATGCCCTACATATTTTGTATGACTTTATTAGTGATATTTGTCACAGTTTCTTATTCTTTTGCTTTCCTTTTAAGTTCTGTCTTGGTTACACTTGAGTAACAATTGGGAATAAGTTTTCATTTGACTCAAATTTATCTGTCTTTGAAAACAACCTTTTCAGAATTTTTTTTAGCAGTACTGTCAGATACTTTCAATGAGAAGAAACACAAAATCAAGGTTACCTACCATGCTGATGGTAAGTTATTCAACTTGAAAAGGCTATAAGCCAAAACTAAAGTGAAGGGAGAGTTGCTTTGTGAATGATTGTGCACTCAGTGCAGCCTCTGAAACCGAGATGCAGCAAAGTATGGATCAGTTCTCTGTTGTTTATACTAATTTTGGCTTAACAATTAACACCAAGAAAACACAGGTGTTCCACCAGCTAGCACCAAACCACCCTTATAAGGAACCATTGAATACAGCTAATAATGTTTTGAATGTTATCTTACTTTGATAGTATATCTTCCAGAGAGGTGCATATTGATAAGGAGATTGATACACATATTGCCAGAGCTAGCTCACTTGTTTGGGAGGCTCTGAAGGAAAGTACAGGAGAAAACAGGTATTAATTAGGCTGACTACCAAACTGAAGGTCACCAGAGCTGACCTTGTTGTTGTGGACCTGTGAAATCTGGGCAGTCTACCAGCTCCATTCCAAGAAACAATCATTCCCATTTGAATTATCTCAGGAAGATCTTGAACATCAGGATAAGGTGCTGGACATTGATCTTCCTGAGACTAAATTGCCAACCATTCATACTCCAGGACAGAGAGCACAACTCCATTGGGTTCATTCCAAGAAACAATTATTCCCATTTGAATTGTCTCAAGAAGATCCTGAAGATCAGGAGAAGGTGCTGGACAATGATCTTCCTGAGACTAAATTGCCAACCATTCATACTCCAGGACAGAGAGCACAACTCCATTGGGTTCATTCCAAGAAACAATTATTCCCATTTGAATTGTCTCAAGAAGATCCTGAAGATCAGGAGAAGTTGCTGGACAATGATCTTTTTTAGACTAAATTGCCAAGCATTCAGACTCCAGGATAAAGAACACAACTCCAATGTTGTTCAATTGTCAAATGTGTCCTTGGTCAGGGAATGATTTGGAACAAGAGGTTCAAAGAGCCTTTTCAAATCTTTCTTTGTCCTAATCGTCTTGTCCATTTAGTATTGTTTTAGGGCTTAGCTTTAGACTAAAGAGCTTGTAAAAATTTATTGTGCAGTGTAGATGTAGATCTGGAAAGGACCTCAGAGGACATTTAGTCATCCAACCTCCCCATTTTTCAGATGAGGAATCAGAGGTTCACAAAAAGTCTTGATTTGCTCTATGTTGTAGTAAGCATCAAAGACAGGATTTGAATCCATTTCTCAGATGAACAATCTAAGGTCCACAGGGAGACTTGCTTTGTCCAAGGTTACGGTTGCTAAGCATCAGAGACAGGATCTCTGGCTCCAGACAGTCGGTTGTCCCTTAATGGAGCAATATCGATTTTATTACATGTATTCTAGCTGTCCTGGAGGAATAATTAGGTAATTTAAAAGTATTTTTCTCTTTGATATGTTAACTTGGGTCAGTGCTTTTCCTTAATATGCTAAAAGGAAATGATCTTGGACATTAAAACTTTCACTTAGTGTATGTAGCATAAAGAATGCTGTATTTGTAGTCGGAGGACCTAGATTTAAATCCCAACTCTGCTACTTCCAGCTAGCTATGTGTCTTTGGGGCATGTCACTCCTCAGTTTTCTTAACTAGAATCTGGGGGATTGGATTAGACAATGTCTAAATTCTTTCCTACTGCACCCATGATTCCGTGAACCTTCTGCCTGAGAGTTGTTGGGCATGTCAAAGCAAGCTCTGCTGAAATTGGTGTTGGTGAGAGGGGGCTATAGTAAAGAGTTGTTTGTTTAATAAACTCTACAGCCCTAGAATTTTGTTCTAGAGTAATAATTAATAGGGAAGTAACTTGTTTTAATGAGCATTTAATATAGTCTAAATTCCTTGGATGGGATACAGTAGACAAAGAATACAGTCTTATTGGATAGGAAGTTTATAATATTGGATAACTAAAACACCCCAAATGATATGAAAATAATAAATGATAGATAGTGAATCACTGCAAATTGAACTTAGCTCAGATGTTACAGGGTATAAAGGGAACAATATTAAGATTCTGCTATTAAAAGTAGTTTTCATTTATGTCCAACTCTTCATGACCTCATTTTTCTTGGCAAAAAGGTGTTGTTTTTTTTTTTTTGGGTGGGGGGTTGGCAAAGATACAACAATGGTTTGCTCTTTCCTTCTCTATTTCATCCTACAGATGAGGAATTAAGGCTATCAGGGCTAAAGTAGTTTAGTTGACCAGGATTCCACAGCTAGTAAGTGCAGAGACCAGATTGAACTCATGAATCCTCCTGATTCTAAGCTCAGTGCTCTCTCTACTGAATTACCTAGCTACGCACTTTGGCCCTGCCACTTGGTATATGTGCTTTAGTAAACTTGAGCGACATCCCTAGGTCTCAGTTTTCCCAGAGGGTTGGAAAAGTTGCCCCTTCTCTCCCCCCCAGCTCTAGATTGTTGTACTTTACAATGTTCAGATATTCTAAATAATAGAAAGTGTTGCTCAGTGATCATTTGTTTAGAAATTAAATAATTTTATTTATTTATTTATTAAATTAAAGAATTTTAAAGGCATGGTATACCTTGCTATTTAAATGGATTCTTAGGAAATTCTTTTGGAAGGTCTTGAACTTTTTGTAAGATAAGTTTATCTTCCTATTGGTAACAGATCTTTAGATACATTCCACCAATCCTATCATTCTTTAGATCTCACATTAACATTTTGCTGATATTTTCTTATGTTTTTATATATTGCATTGTAGAGCACTTTGTGTAGCTCTCTACAAGACTATATGGGCTATGAGAATCAGTATCTATTGTTATCTGAACTATGAACTTAAATAATAGTATATGTATATAATGATAACTAGCAGATGGTTCTCTGTATACAGTAGAGGTTAAATTAATATTATTTAAAGGAAAGTACTAGTACAAAAAAATGACAAATATTGATAAAATATTTCATTCAAAGCACATAATCTATCAGCAATTAATAAAAGCAGTCCACAGAGATGAAAAAATGCTTTGTACTAAAAAGAGACAAAAATATAAAACCCCTCTAGGGTCAGTGAGGGAAGGGATCTTACAGTCATAGATTTTCACAACTGAAAGGATTCAAATTCAGTTGACTAAATTGCTAGATTAGTCCCTACGGCTGGTATACAACTTTTTCTTTTATAGATGAGGAAACCGTAAAGCCCAGAGAAACTTTACCCCAAATCATACAGCAACCTCAAAATGTATTTAATCTCAAAGTATAGACCTGTGATAAATATTTAATTTAAATAAATTTTTATTAACAATTTAATTGCTTAAATGGGTTTCTATATTTGACACCATTTCTTGAGACAGCTAGGTGACCTCGTGATTATAAGTACTATACCTGGAGTCTGGAAAACTCATCTTTCTGAGTTCAAATCTAGCTTCACACACTATGCTAGCTATGTGATTCTGGACAAGTCACTTAACCCTATTTGACCCAATTTTCTTACTTGTAAATGAGCTATAGAAGGACATGGCAAACCATTGCAATATATTTGCCAAGAAAACCCCAAATGGGGTCAAAAAGAGTTGAAAACAACTGAACAACACATTTATGCTTTATTGTTTAAAAGGGTCTAAGACTATAAGAATATAGTCTAGGAACAAATGATTCTGTCTTCCTCATGAGGGATGAAATTTGATGTTTTGGAAGAAAAGTTTGAATTTAGAACAGGCACTAATGAATAGCCAGAGATTTGGAATAGTGCCAAATCACAGAATCATAAGGATTCTAATCCCAGTTTTACACATGACAAATTAGTGGCAGGTCTGAGCCCTGTGACTTGCAATATCAGTTTATGTCATCAGAGGGAGAAAAGGTAGGACATTTGGATTATTTATTTTGCAGTATTAGGCCTATTTTTTTATTTTGAGGGAGTTACAAGAAAAGGGCATAAGAAGAAGCAGGGGATGGTACTGTGAATGTTAGGGACAATATGGCAGAATATAAAAGTTGGGGTTGGGAGCAAGAGGAGGAAAGGGAGATGAGATTATTTGATAAATTTAGGTGAAAGATAAACTTTCCTGTTCATTTTAGGCTTTTCTTTATAGTGTACATAATAGTCTATGAGGAAGTAGTTAATAGTTAAGTCAGAATAGACTTTTTCCACTTGTGACTTCTTTTCACCTGACAAATTTTTATGACCCTGGATATAAAATACGTGTATAGATCATAATTTTGCAGCTTCCACATTCAGTTACAAGACCCCATATGGGGTTGGGACCTACAATTGATAAGAAACTGGAAGTTAGATGATTCTATCTTTTATGTGTGTACATATATTTTTTCAAGACATTTGTCCTGTTTCTCCCATAATATAAAAGTTACAGTAAAAATGTCTTTATTTTATATATACATGTATGAGATATACATACATAGTTATAGAAATTTGGAGCAAACTGATTCTGTTCTAAGGGTTTTTAACTGGAGAAAGAAAAGGGGGGATAAAAAGAAGAATGCATGAGATATACATGTATACATGTATATATGAAATAAAGATATTTTTACTGTCACTTTTATATTATGGTAGAAACAGGACAAATGTCTTGAAATTGGGACCATCAGAAAACCAAATACACACACACACACACACACACACACACACACACACGGCTTCTACCTGTGTAGACTGTGAGGATGGAGATGAAAGAGATATTGTGAGAGATGGAAAAAACAGGCTTGAATATGAAGAAAAATAACATAAAGCACAGGGCAAATGGCTGATTCAGTAGATAGAGTACCAGGCCTGGAGTCAGGAATTCCTGAGTGCAACTGTGGCCTCAGACACTTACTAGATGTAGGATCATGGACAAGTCACTTAACCCTATTTACCTTAGTTTTCTCATTGTAAAAATGAGCTGTAGAAGCAAATCACTTCAGTATCTTGGGTCACAAAGAGGCGGACATTACTCAAATGAATGAACAAAACATGAAAGCGAAAAGGTGAGTAGTTGTATGTGTTAGACATAGAACCAGTTTATTAAAATATTACTAACAAAAGCATAGGGACAGATTTGCAAAATGGAATTCTGGGCTTAGAATCAAGAAGAACAAGTTTTACTTGCTAACACATCCAAGTTTACATGCCTTTAGTAACTTTATTTTCTAAATCTTAGATCTTGTGAACAGGTGACCCAATTTGAGATATTTTTTTCTAGAGAGTGCACATATAGGGGAGGGGAATAGCTTTGATATGAAGAATTATTTGAGTATTACTTTTGAACAGATGGTATTTGAGTTTTTGGAATGTAAGTATGGGGGGAAAAGTTAAAGGTGAAGAACAGATTCTGAGTTGTGATAAATGGAAGGGAACCCATGGTTTCAAGGATATTATTTACTTAATGTTGTCATCACCTCTAAATCACAAGTTATTATTCAATTTTTTGGAAAGGAACTTGAAATGAAATATCATCTTAGAAATGGCTGGATTTTGGACACACATTGCTATATTTTAAAGATCCTGGGACTTCTAGAAGTATATGTAATTTAGAGACAAAATACTTTTGTGTTCATATACATATATGATTGGTATATATCATCACAAAATTTATACTATTGTAAAAATTTTTCAAAGCATTCAAATTGTGGGAGATTTGTGAATATTGTTTTCCTGATGTGTCCTCCCTTCTAAATTGGAAATAATTGTGGGTTGTTGGCTAGTTTATATTAATTGCTTAGTGACAGTTAATGGTTACCCAGCAGATTGAATACTGAGCCTGGAATCAGGAAGAACTGAATTTAATTTTGATCTTATATACAGTATTAAGCTGTGTCATTTTGGGTGGATCGCTTAACCTCTGATTGCCTCAATTTTCTCAAGTGTAAATTGAGGATAAATGCTAGATTAGAATTCTACTGTTCTGTAAATTGTCTTTCTGGTTCTGCTTTCTTTATCAGTTTGTATCGCCTAGAATCATTTAAAACAATCTCCTTTGTAATTTCTTACAGAGTAACAATATTTCATTATCATTATTTACCACAATTTGTTATTTCCTAATTGAACGATTACCACAGAAGCATACTCCTAGATTTTAGTACTTTTCTTACCCCTTCAAAAATAGGAAATATATTTTCCTTGTTATTATTCCTAGCATAATATTATACTCTCCTTCTCTATCCCTACTTATTTCCTAATAGAGATTGACATATTCCTACAACCTCTGTATGGGTTTACCTTCAACCTGTATAAGTATTTACTGTTCCTTTTTCTGTTTCAGATGAGGATCTCACTCACTTAATCTCATTCTCCATGTTTGTCCATTATTCATCTAAGAAATAAGTCAATAGTAGGTTGTACCTTCTGCCTTTTTCCCTCCCTCTGTACAAGGGTATTTTTCTTTTTATCCCCCTTCTCTTTCTCCATTTAAAAACCCTTGGAACAGAATCAGTTTGCTCCTAATTTCTGTAGTTTCTTATTTAATTGTTCAACACTCTTTGAAGGCATTGGGATTCTTTTTTAAAAATTTAGTTTTCATTTCCTAATTCTCTCCCTCCCTCCATCCCTTCCTACCTTTTGAAAAACAAGAAATAAAATTGGCATTATATTTATGAAGTCATGCAAAATATATTTCCCCATTAGCCTATGGTCTTAAAAAAAAAAAAAAGCAAGACAAATAAAGGGAAAAAATACTTCGATCTGCAATCTGATCATCAGTTCTTTGATAGATCTTTACAGTATTGCCCTTCCTAGATTCTTTTTCCTGGTTCTTCTTACTTCACTTTGTATTACTTCATATGTCTTCTCAGGTTTTTTCTGAAATCATCCTTTTTATGATTTCTTAGAGTATAATATTATTCCATCATATTCATATACGGTGTTCAGCCTATCACAAATCTGTGGATATCTCCACAGTTTCTAATTTTTGTTTCCACTAGAAAAGTTGTTGTAAATATATATATATATATATATATATATATATATATATATATATATGTTTCTCCCCTTTTTTTTTTTATCTCCTTGGCACATGAACATATTTAGTGTTGCTGCTGAGTTGCTAAGTACATAAGTTTTATAGTCCTTTGGGCATAGTTAGAAATTGTTCCCCAAAATAGTTGAACTTGTTCTACCAATATTGCATTAGTAGTGTCCCTATTTTCCCATACCTCCTCCAGTATTTATCATTTTTCTTTTACATCATGTTACCCAATCTGATGGTTGTGCAGTGATACCTCAGAATTGTTTTAATTTTCATTTCTCTAATTTGTAGTGATTTAGAGCATTTAAAATATGACTATTAATAACTTTGATTTCTTCCTCTGAAAATTGCATTGTTTTCCAAATACTCTGTAAAATAAATGAGAAGTTTTCTAAGCTCTCAGAACTTTATTATTTCCTTTGATGAAATATATGGGAAACTATCATAGCATCCTAGAGTCCCAGAGGACCTCTTGTCTCATTCTCTGATCTTACATATGAAAAAATTATCCCAGATAAGCTTTGATCCCTTTTTTAATGTCATTTATCTAGTTAGTGATACACCTGGGACTAGAGCCTTATATCCTAATATTATTGAATCGTTCAAAATGTGTAAAAACGAAGCAAGAGGCATAAATTGCAATTACTGGTGTGTCAGTAAATGGCATTGGATATTAACTGATGAAAAGTCCAAACCACATGCTTGCCTGTTTAGAAAAAAACTTTCCATGGTGGTAGGTCTTTATTTTGACAAAGTCTATCATTTTAGATGTTAACTCTTTCCCCCATTTTTTTTTCTTAATTTAACAGGTGGCTAAATCCCTTATTTCAAATTGGTCATAAACGGAGATTAGAAGAAGATGATATGTATTCAGTACTTCCTGAGGATCGTTCAAAAGCACTTGGAGAAGAATTGCAGGGGTAAGAAAATGGGAGCAAAAAAGGAGGAACAGAAGAGTAACTGTATGCCTAATGGCCTTTGAAAACTTAAAAAATAGTGATTGGTTTGCCTCTTCTTGGATCTATTCCCTTGGGTTGGGTTCATGATCTTCATGCTTCATGGTCACATACCCTTAAGGCTCATGGTCAGGCTTGAATTACTTAGTACTCTGGAGGACAATCCAATAATGTGATCATTTTTTGTCTCTTAAAAAGAATAGGAAGAGAGCAGTTGGAGCTACCCAGTAATCCCCAAAGCAGTTGAAAACACCCTATTTATTACTACCTTGATTGAGCATTCTTTTTTTTTTAATATTTTTGTTTTTCCCCCAGTTACATGTAAAACAATTTTTTACATTTGTTTTTAAAACTTTGAATTCCAAATTCTCTTCCTTTCTTCTGACCTCCTCCACCTTATTAAGGATTATGCAGAACACTTCCATAAAAGTCATGTTGAGAAAGAAAACAGATCTCTCTCCTTCAAAAAAAAAAAAAAACCCTCAAGAAAAAAATTCTTTTTAAAGTTTGCTTCAGTCTTTATTCAGATATAATCAGTTCCTTCTCTGGATACAAATAACATTTTTCATCATAAATCCTTCAGAGTAGTCTTGAATGATTGTATTGTTGAGTTTAATATTTTTATTTTTCCTCAGTTACATGTAAAACAATTTTTTACATTTGTTTTTAAAACTTTGAATTCTAAATTCTCTTCCTTTCTTCTGACCTTCTCCACTTTATTAAGGCTTATGCAAAACACTTCCATAAAAGTCATGTTGAGAAAGAAAACAGATCTCTCTCCTTCCAAAAAAAAAAAAAAAAACCTTAAGAAAAAAATTCTTTTAAAAGTTTTCTTCAGTCTTTATTCAGATATAATCAGTTCTTTCTCTGGATATGAATAACATTTTTCATCATAAATCCTTCAGTATAGTCTTGGATTATTGTATTGTTGAGAATAGCAAAGTCATTCACAACGAATTATCTGAGAACATTGCTATTTCTTTTCACCCAATACATTTCACTTTGCTTGAGTTCATGGAAGACTTTGTAGGTTTTTCTGAGAGCATCCTGATAATATTCCATTCACATACCACATTGATTGGTCATTCTTATATTTTTTATTACATATATTTATTACATTATTACATTAAATTAGAGTGCCTACTATGGGTATGAGTTTCCTAGAAGTGGGAAGACAAATTTCAGAATGATATATAGGCCTTGCCTCCAAGGAAGTTAATAGATTTTAATTTAATAGAATATGCATGCACAGAAAATTATATAATAATAAAAATGGATGGGAAAATTCAAAGGAGAGGTACACTACTTTGCTGTACAACAAATTTAAGTTTGTGCTTTCTGGCATAAACTACTATTTTGGATTTCTATACAGTTTCTAGTTTCCCAAGTATAAGACTTAAAGCTTACTCAAAGTAGTAGTAAGCCAAATTATGGAGCAAAATTTGATGAAAGAATCAGCAGGGAGAGGAAATATGGGTGTGTGTGGGATAGGTGTGTGAGTCTATCTATGTGTATATATCTACATATCTATACATAAATAAATATATAATATATATAACTGTAGCTTGCTTGGGCATGGGGGAGAGGAAAGGGAGGGGTGTGTGTGTGTGTGTGTATGTGTGTGTGTGTACTTTCTTAAATTATATTTGTTGTTATATATTATGAATCCATCCTGATGTTCTCCTGCACATAATAATGTTTTTTATCTCATTTTATTTTGTGTTGCTTTTCTTTTTGCTATTCTGTTTCTTCAAATAAAATCAATTTGGAAGGAAAAAAAGAATTTTAAAAAAAAGACTTAAAGCCAATTGTTTTTCTTTATATTGGCATTTTTTTATTTTCTAGCCTGGGAGATTTCCTTCTCATCAAAAGCCATTTGTCAGTATTGATAAAAATTTTTAAAAAAATTCCAGAATAAACAAAGAAAGCAATTTTTTTAAGCTTTTATTTTTTATTTTTATTTAACTTTTTTCTTTATCCCAATCAATAACTCTTCGCTATTTGTTTTGCTTTCTAGGTACTGGGATAAAGAAGTTCTAAGAGCAGAAAAAGAAGGCAGAAAGCCTTCTTTAACCAAAGCAATCATAAAGTGTTACTGGAAATCCTATTTAATTTTGGGTATTTTTACCCTGATTGAGGTAATGTTTCTTATTTGTGAACATTTTTTTTTGCTGTTCATCTATTACAAAAGAAACAATAAACTAAAGATAATACTTAGCATTTATATAGTTTACTATGTGCCATGCACTGTGCTAATAAGCACTTTACAATTATTATCTCATTTGAGTCTTATAATAATCCTAAAAGGGAGGTAGTGTGCAGACTTGACCCTGGGGGTGGAGATTGGTTATGTGAAAGAGTCAGTTGTGTTTTAAGAAGAACTAGGACATGTTCTGATAAAAATTTACTAGCCCTTTCTTGTACTCTAAGTAAAGTTGTCATCTTCCTATTCTTCCCCTTTCCCCTCCCACAATATAACAACATATACAACTTGACTTATCACAAAACTTCTACAGAGATGGCATTTTTTTTAATTAAAGAGAAACTTTATTTTTTCCAATATTTCCATTCCAAACAGCATAGAAAATGCAATACCTACATGACCTTTCAGTTCTTTATTCCTTACACCAAGAATTTAGAATTTTCAGTATTTCTCTATTAACAGCACCATGGAGCATTGATTTAATACCAAAGTCAAAAGTTGGAGTTCTTTGTTTTCTTCTTCTTTTTTTTTTTAATGTGAACTGAATTTGTAAGTACTCAAGATGTTCTTCTATCCATCAATTCCTCATTTCTTCTTTTTTTTCTTTTTTTAATACTATTTTATTTTTACATATATATGTAAAGTTTTCAACATTCATTTTTGTAAGTCTTTGGCTCCAAAATTTTCTCCTTCCCTACTGCTTTCTTCCCTAAGACAGCAAGCAATCCACTATAAACTAAATGTGTGCAATGCTTTTAAACAAATATCCATGTTTGTCATGCTATGCAAGAAAAATGAGACCAAAAGGGAAAAACCACGAGAAAGAAAAAGCAAATAAACAGACAAAAAAAGGTAAAAATACTAGGCTTCATACTAGACTGAATATAGATACATTGGATTAAAGGATATGCAGCATTTTATGACCCTTTGGGCATAATTCCAAATTGCTCTCCAGAATGGTTGGATCATTTTACCACTCCACCAACAATGTATCAGTGTTCCAGTTTTTCCTCCAACATTTATCATTATCTTTTCCTGTCAAGAGATGGAATTTTTCTAAACTCAAAATAGCTGCTTTTAATTTGAATCATGTTTAAAAATTACCTCTAGATTTGCCCAGCTTCATGTTATACCTTAGATAGTTTTATACTTTTACTTACCTATAGCTACCAAGAATAAAATGTAGTTAATGGTAAACGTCACAGTGAGCTAGGGATGGTCATGGATAAGTGATATAAAACTTGAGTAGAAAATATTAATTTTTAAATTGACATTATTGGCATCTCCATTCTATGATATTTTTATTTTGTCAAATATTTCCTAGTTGCAGTTTGTTTCAGACTGCCCTTAGGTTTGATATTTTTGTTGTAGTGCCAAGGATAGTAGATTGGGTGAAATAAAGACTGGGTTCAAATCTTTGCAGCTTTTGGACTTCATTTGTGATTTCTGACTAAGTCCCTCAACCTCTCTGAAGGTTAATCTGTCAAATATTTGCAAAAGGAGAGAATTGGATGATCTTTGAGTTTCTTTCCATCTCCCAATGTTTGCCCCAAGTTTTGGAGCAAGTTTTTTGGATCAGCATTTAAAATAGTGTTCGATTGTGTCAGAAATGTCATACGTATCCCCTGTGAGCCATGTGTGGCCCATAACCCTCCTGAATGGGACCCTAATCACATTTTAATGTGCGGATGTATTAATGGAAAAAAGAAATCTATAAATAGGTGTGGTTTTCTAAGTCAATATCAGAGCCCCGCAGGATCTTTATTTAAGGTTAATGCATGCTTCCCCCCTCTCCCCTCCGCCTTCTCCCCCTCTTTCTGTTTGAGTTTGACACCATAGATAAATATTTGTTAGCTTGTTGATCCTGTGTTGCTGAGTTGTCAAAATGTTTTCCCTGCAGATAGGATCACAAAGTGCTTTAAGGTACAAATGGGAGATTATATGTAAACAGCACTTTGGCCTGAGCTAACAAGAAGAGAATTAAGATAATCATTTAGGGTGCTTGGCTTCTCTCTCTCTCTTTTTTTAAAAATTTTGATGGGCATCTAAATGGGTTTTAGTTTGAAATTTGACAGGAATGAAATTGACATGTGAACTTCAATTGGTGATGTTCCTTTGACCTTTATGTCTTTAGGCAACATATACCTGATAAGGGTTACAATACTGGTGTAAATGTTGTTTTAGGCCATTTGAATTTCTAGCAGAGAGGAAACTTTAGGTCTGATATTCATGCCTTGTAATTTCTCCACTTTGACTATTGGCTTTTTGCTGGTGTGGAGAAATTGGGTGAAAATATTAATCTTCTCAGGATGAATGTAGGAAGAAGACCTTTCTTTGCTTCAAGAGAAGTAATTCATCTGGGGTGTTGAGACTTTAAAGTTCAGTTGCTAGGGATTAGATTCCCAAATTATGTGAAATGGTAGGACTATGACTGTGATGATTGATTAATTTAAGTCTCCCTGGGATTTTTGTAACTGCTGTACATAATGTTTTGAAGAATTAGTTCAGCTGAGGATTGGATTTCTTGTGAAGAACATGTTTCCCCTGGGGATTGTATTTCCCAGAACTTTATATTAGTTCATACAATGTATATATGTATGTACTGCATATACTAATGTAACATTCTGGTAAACATACATAAATACAAACATGTACTCAGTATAAAGTATATATACACATGGAAGTATATGGTATGGTATATAGACCCAAGTACATATATGTATACTTTAAGCATATATTAAATATATTCATGCCTATAACATATTTATTTAGGTGAGTCATTTTTGTTAAGCATTATAAAATTGAAAGACTAAAACTAGGACAGAGCAGCATTTGGAACTATCAGTGGCATCAAAGTACCTATGAGGGAACGGTCCAGGTAGATTTTCTTGAATCCAGTTTACTGCATTGGATCTTTTAAGACTGGGATTTCAAAAAAGAAACAGCAGATTCCAATTCAATCCAATTCAATTCCAATTCCAATTGTTTGCTCTGGGAGCCCAAATTCTGTGAAACATTTTGGATTATAAATTTATTTATTTTTCTTTTGCTATTTAATTTGCTATTTATAGTACTTGAAATACCTAAGTAGCAACCTTTATTATTCCATCTATCAGTCAGTAAACATTTGGCATTCTGCTAAGCACTGAGGATTCAAAAAAAGACAAAACATAGTCTGTCTAGTTATACTCTAATGTGGGGGAGACATTATGGAAACAAATATACAATGCAAGCTATAAACTGGGCATAAAGAAACAGTCATCAGAAGGAAAATACTAGAATTAAGAAATAAGTATCAAAGCATTCACTTTTTCTAGGAAGAGCTACAGATTTTTGGAAAAAAAATATAAATATTGTAAATCTTTGAGAAACAGCATTATAATCATGAACTTTATTTTTCCTCCTTTAGGCAAAAGTCACTTAGATAAGGATTCAGAAAAGACTTATACTCCAGCCAACATATCCTTGTTTACAAAATAGGAAGATATGATGGAGATTATAAAATTTTGTCTCAATCTGTTCTGAGTCCCCATAGCGAAAAAGCATTATGAAAACCTTAAAACAAAATTAGAAAAAAAAATTTCCCTCTATTATGAGCTTAATCATCAACAAACACAAACATTTCAGTGTACAAAAAAGAAAAAAGAGAATTGGATGCGATGGGACAACTCTGCTTTGTTTATCATTCTTGGATTTTGTTTTTTCTTCTGGGACATTGAGTATTCTTTAAATATTCACTACACGACCACAAGCAGCCATGTGGCAAAGTCTTCCTATGTTAATCTGTAAAGCTTTTATATTTTTTAATATTTAATTAAGAACTGTTTATCTAGGGCTGGTGACTTGTAATCAGTCATCCACTAGCATTATTTAATGTTTCTCCAAAAAGAATTGTTTTAAGCGTTAACTGTGGGTAGCCTAGTGCCTGCCCGGAGATCAAAGTAACACCAAGAATCTTAAAGTTTGAAGATGTTTCAGAGGGCATCTAGTGACTAAGAATGCCTTGTATAACAGATCAAAGACTAGATCATTCAGCCTTTCCAAAGAGACCTCAAATAAGGTCCAGTGATATTAGAAATACAGTATCATCAGTTGTCACTCAAATTTCACTTTTAGATAGTTGTTTTCTTATTTTTTGAATAACAGACAAAAACTTGATGACATTGCTTATGTGAGGTCAGTGGCAGACTGTATGTGTGTGCGCGCGCATGCGCACATATAGTCCTAAATGTGTATTCATACACTTGCATATACATGTATATACTAAATGTATATTTTATTTGTTTGGATATATATATTATATATATATGTATATCATTTAATATCACTTTTCCCCTAAATTAAAAGTTCAACAAGCATTTTATTTTCACTTTTAAGCATTCCCTCTAGTCAGTCAGTCAGTATACATTTATGAAGTTCCTACTATGTGCCAAGAAATGTGATTAGTCCAGGGATTATCATAAAAATACAATAACCAAAAAAAAAGAGCCACAGTCTATTGGTTATTAATTTTAGCTACAAACAAGAAATATGCAAAATAAATTGAGGTAATTATCAGAGAGAAAGCATGAGCATTTCGAAAGAGGCTACTTCTCTTCATTTTAAGACCTAGTTAGTTAGTATATGTTTATAGACTACCTTTGGAACTAGAGTTTCTCTTTTTATAAATAATTTGATTGTTCTTTAATAGAAAAAATCTTTTTATTAGTTGCTTTTGATTGACCCATTTAATTTCCTTATTTCCTCCTGTCAGTGTTTTATTTAAAAACAAAGACAAAAAATTAAAAAAAAACAATATTTAAGATCATTACTGAGAGGTTGCTTAAAATTTCATTTTAAAAATATTTCAAAATCTTTTTTTTAACTAGAATTTTAAACATTTGTTTTTGATTTTCCCTCCTTTTAACTGAAAGTCATTTGAGCCAAGGAGGTCCTGATTTTTGAATATTGGGTTTGACATATGAAGTTTGAATCTGAAATATGCATTTCTTTTATGGGGAAGGAAAGGAAGGTTGAGTTAGAAAGGGATGCTAGAGGTTACTTGGATATAGATGATGGATGGGATGTATTTGTAGTAAAATACTGGAAAGCCTGTGTGGTCCTGGCAGCTTAAAGTCAATTTAAGTATAGATTATAGGAAAGAATTTTATTTATGTGTTTATTTTGCCTTGTTCAGTGAGGTAAATCTCTTCTCTTTTGAGGTTTTTGGTTGCAATAAATATTTCATTTTGTTAGATTCATTGTCCGGATTATTGTTAATTTTGACTTATTAGTTGAAGCCGAAAGACTTGACTTGAATTTAAAGGGTCTTACTTGAACCCCAAAGGGAACATTTTCACTCTTTTTCTTAGTTGCCTGACGATTGTAATCATGCATAGACATCACTAGCACATAGATAGTACACAGAATCACAGAATTGGAAGAGACCTATAATCCAACCCTGAACACGTGTCCCTTTTACAAAATCTCTGACAGGTTATCTAGCTTCTACTTGTTGACCTTTCCTGATAGGGATCTTAATTACCTCCTGAGGCAGCCTATTCTACTTAATTAGGAAACCTTCCTTGTATTGACCTGAACATTGCCTTTTACCTATTTCTCCTAGTTCTGGCCTTCTGGCACCCTGGAAAACAAGTACTAATCATTCTTCTATATCATCGTCCTTCAGATATTTAGGGCAAGTGTCTTTTTAAAAAATGTCAGATCTGCTAGTTCCTCCTACCAGTCCTAGTACGGCTTGATTTCTAGTTCCCTTACCATCCATATTGCTTTTTTTGGAATGTACTTCCGCTTGCCTAGTGACCTTTTCAAAATGTGGTATCTAGAATTGAATGAAATATTTCAGTGTAATCTGATCATGGCAAAACACAAGAATAATATAACCACAGTAGTCCAGTGAGAATTTGTTAATGGGAGTTCACACTGAAATATGATAATGTTAGCTTTTTTTTTTTTTTTTTTTTTTTTTTTTGGCTGCTGTGTAACTGTTGACTTATGGAATAGGCAGTTGGCCTAATGTCCATCCTGCTGTCTCCACATCCTGTTCCCCAATTCTTTTTTTAAGATGAATTGTCTGATCATATATACCAAAACAAGAACCTTCTATGCTTGACATTTATTTTAAAATAATTTTTGGACTTGTGCTCTCCTTGTCTTGTGATAATGGATGGTCTGAATGGGGGTGGGGGGAGGATAATCTGGGTCAGCTATTCAGAAGCTTGTGTTCTTCTTCTGAGGTCAGCATAAATTTAATTTTTACTGACAAATAAAGCACCAAACTGAAGATGGGTGTACAGAGGAGTGAGGAAAGGAGAGTGGGTATGTGCTCATTTGGGACAAGTTCCTTTCCTCCCACCCCATTATCCTTTGCTCTCTTACATCTCCAAAATCTGTGACTTAGAGATCTGCCAATTTTTCAGG
The DNA here is from genome assembly GCF_016432865.1 of Antechinus flavipes. Classification (NCBI taxonomy): domain Eukaryota; kingdom Metazoa; phylum Chordata; class Mammalia; order Dasyuromorphia; family Dasyuridae; genus Antechinus; species Antechinus flavipes. The sequence continues at coordinate 148,387,217 of NC_067400.1, read as the reverse complement.
CACTGAAGGCAATGTTTATCATTTACAATGTCCTTGAAACTATAAAGGGCCTTCTAGGTCCTAGCTTCTTATAGCTTCTCTTCCAAACCTCTGATAAAAATATCTTGGATTTCCTAGTGAAACCAGAATTTTTTTTCAGGGTAAGAATAAATTCAGAACTTGATCAAAACTTTGGTGAAAACTAATAAAAATTTTTTCATCTCCCTTCCCATTAACCACTTGCTTTCCCATGTATCCAGTGAAGCTTCCAAAACTTTGAAAAATCTCTGATTTTAGCAGTATGGGTATACCTCCCTATATCCAGATTGTAATTCCACATGCACATTATTTCAGTTCTAGATGGGTTAAAATGTTATTTAGAAGCTGATCTTTTTGGTGATCTCTCTGTACTTGGCTAACTTGGTCCTCAGATCCTGTACACATACTCATAGCCCAGACTGTACCGAACAAGACCATTTGATGAAATGACTCCCAAAGTCTTTTCTAGTTCTAAATCTATGATCTTGTCTAATTTATGTTTTTGTGAAATCAAAACCTCATTATCTTGAGAAATCATGACTCAAAGTAAAACTTTGCTCTACCTAAGTAGAAAAAAAAATTAACATGTTGAATTCTGTGATTTACATTTTGTGTAACTATTCTCTTCTTTCTTTTCTTTTTTTTAGGAAAGCACCAAAGTAGTGCAACCAATATTTTTGGGGAAAATTATTGAATATTTTGAACACTCTGACTCCCCTAACAATGTATCTTTGAATTGGGCCTATGGCTATGCTGCTGCTTTGTCCTTCTGTACTCTAATTTTGGCCATATTGCATCATCTATATTTTTATCATGTACAGTGTTCAGGAATGAAACTTCGAGTAGCCATGTGCCATATGATTTATCGGAAGGTAAGCAAATTTATATATTTCTTTGTGCAGTACTAGTAAGTTGTTTGTAAAATACATTGTGTTTAAGTTGACTTCAGTTTAAAAGAATCATTGTAAAAATATTTCTTTAAAACCAAAGAATCATTTTATAAAGTCAATGTTTGTAAAATCTTCTAATCTTTCTTTCTTTCTTCTTCTTCTTCTTCTTTTTTTTTTGTGTGTGTTATATTACATTTGTTTCAAGGAAGCTGTCCAAGTATATAGTATATTTCCCATTTGAGATCAGATAAAACCAAGTTGGAATCTTAATGCTTTTGACCATAGACTTACTAGAAGCTTTTACCAACATTGAGTTGAAAGTAAATTGTAAGTTATATTTCTGATAATTTCATGCAGATATATATAAGGCAGTGATATATTTTCTGTGTTTAAAAATGAACCTGGGCAAAAGAAAGTTTAAAACTCACTTGGCTTACAGTGACACAAAAAATTTATCTATAAAATGAAATCTTTTCTATTGCCTGATTATGCAGTGTAGTAGTAGAATCATAACCATCAAGGATAAAGTTGTAAAAATAGCTGAAAATGTCAACTTTCCACATATTAGTTTCCAAATAAAGTTCTTTATTACAAGAGGGTAATTTCTTAGTCCTATTTGTTGAAAATGAGTGGGATAGTTGCAGTGTGGATCCAGTTTCAGTGGGGATTGTTCATAGTATTATAATACTTGTTTTATTTCATAGTATTATAATCTTGTTTTATTTCTTAGTATAATCTTGTTTTTAATCTTGGTCACTGATTCAAGCTTGTATCAAATTGTTTGGACAGCTTACTATTTGATTTTGGAATCATCCTCACTTGTCTTCCTTTTAAAAAATTTATAATCTTAACACCAATTAAAATGAACATTGCATATATGCAGTAGAACTGAAAAAGGGGATTGTGTGTGAAACTGATGCTGTGTTATATTTTTTTTTTTTAAAAATGTGTATGTCTGGTTTGTCTGTAGTTTTGACCTTTCTTAGTAAAAATGATTGAATGATCTTTTGTTTCCTTTTTTGAGTTGGGATAGTTGGGGACATAATCCCATTCCATTTTCCCTTCTTCCTTTTTTCCTTTTATTACAGTTATTTAATTTTAAATTTTTCTCCACTTACATATAAAAACAATTTTAACATTAATTTTTAAAACTTTGAATTCCAAATTCTCTCTTTCTCTATTCTCAACCCCTCGTTGAAAAGCCAAACAATTCAATACAGGTTATACATGTATAGTCATTCAAAATATTTCCATAGCAGTCATGTTATGAAATAAGACATAGGCCAAAAAAAAATTCAAGAAAATAAAAATAAAAATTAAAAAATAATCTGTTCAGATACCATCAATTTTTTCTCTGGGAATGGATATTTTCCATCAAATGTCCTTTAGAGGTTTTTGGATCATTGTACTGTTAAGAATGGCTAAGTCATTCACAGCTGATCATTTAGCAAAATTGCTATTATTTTGTAGACAGTACATCTCACTTTAGCATCAGCTCATTTAAGTATTTCCAGGTTCTTCTGAGAGCATTTTACTCATCATTTCTTATAGCACAGTAGTATTTTATCATATTTATATACAATAATTTGTTTAGTTATTCTCCCATTGAAGGGCATGCCCTCAATTTCCAATTATTTGCCCCAGAAATGAGTTGTTATACATATTTTTGCACATATAGATTCTTTTGCCTCTTTTTAATCTATCTTGGGATATACATCCACTAGTGATATTACTAGATCAAAGGATATGCATGATTTTATAGACTTTTGGGCAGTTCCAAATTGCTATACACAGTGGTTGCATAGTTCCAACTTTTGTCGTTTTCCTTTTCTGTTCTATTAGTCAATCTAATGCGTATGAGATAAACCCCAGAAATGTTTTAATTTGCATTTCTTCAATCAATAGTGATTTAGAGCAGTTTTTCATGTTGTGTATAGCCAACTTTGATGACTTCATCTGAAAATTGTTCATATCTTTTTATCATTTATCAATTGAGGAATGGCTCTTATTTTCATAAATTTGACCGAATTCTTTGTATGTTTGAGAAATGAGTTTTATCAGAAAAACTTGCTTCAAATTTTTTTCACAGTTTTGACTGCTAATTTTATTTCCCTTCATAGCCCTTGTATCCCTCACCCCATTTATTCTATTTCCCATTCTATCCCCTCACCCAATTTATTCTATTTTCTCTTTTCACCATATTCCTTCTCAAAAGTGCTCTATCCCTTCCCCCAGTTGGCCCTCACCATGTCCCTTCTTTTATCCCCTTCCCCTCCTGTTTTTCTGTAGTGTAAGATAGATTTCTGTACCTAATTGAGTGTGTATGTTATTCCTTCTTTGGGCTAGTTCTGATGAAAGAAAGGTTCACTCCCGCTTTCACCTTGCCCTTTGCCCCTTCACTCTAAAAGCTTTTTCTTTTCTCTTTTATGTGAGATAGTTTATCCCATTCTAGCTCTCCCTTTTCTATTCTTCATTTCTACATTTCTTCTACATTTCTTTTTTGTCCCTTACTTTTATTTGTTAAGATATTATCCCTTCTTATTCAGCTCACACATGTTTACACACACACACACACACACACACACACACACACACACACACACTCTCACATTCCTTTTAATTGCTCAAATAATGAGAATGTTCCTGAGTTATAAGTATCATTACAGTTGGAATGTAAACAGTTTAACCTTAAATCCCTTCTGATTTCCTTTCCTATTTAATTTATGTTTCTCTTGAATCTTGTATTTGAAAGTTAAATTTTCTATTCAGCTCTGTTCTTTCAAGAATGCTTGAAAGTCTTCTATTTCATTCAATTTCCATTTTTTCCTCTTAAGTATTATATTCAATTTTGCTATGTAGGTCAGTCTTGGTTATAATCCTAGCTCTTTGCCCTCTGGAATATCATATTCCCAGTTCTCTGGTACTTTGATGTAGAAGCTACTAAATCTTGTGTTGTCCTGACTGTAGCTCTAGAATACTTAACATTGTTTTTTCTGGCTATTTGCTGTATTTTCTCCTTGAGTTAGGAGCTCTGGAATTTGACTAAAATATTCCTGGGAGTTTTAATTTTGGAATGTCCTTCAGGAGATGATTAGTGGTTTCTTTTCATTTATATTTTACTCTCTATTTCTAGAATGTTCAGGCAGTTTTCCTTAATGGTTTCTTGAAAGATATTATCTAGGCCTTTTTTTGGGGGGAGGGGGGGATAATTTCTTTCAAGCAATCCAATAATTATAAAATTATCTCTCCTGGTTCTATTTTAGGTTAGTTGTTTTTCCCATATTTCAAATTGTTTTCTATTTTTTCATTCTTTTGGTTTTGTTTTTATTATTTCTTGATTTCTTGTGAAGTCATTAGCTTCTATTTGCTCAGTTCTTTTCTTAAGGAATTATTTTCTTTAGTGAACTTTTGTACCTCCTTTTACATTTGGCCGGTTCTGCTTTTTAAGGAGTGATTTTCTTCAGTGGATTTTTGTTTCTCTCTTTCCATTTAGCCAGTCCTGCTTTTTAAGGTATTCTTCTTCTCATTGGCTTTTTGTACTTTATCATTTTGCCTACACTGTTTTTAAGATGTTACTATTTTTTCTGTCTGTTTTTACCAAGCTGTTAACTCAATTTTCAAGATTTTCTCGCATCACTCTCATTTCTCTTCCCAGTTTTTCCTATTCCTCTCTTAACTGATTTTTGAAATTCTTTTTGAATTCTTCCATAGACTTCAGAACAATTTATATTTTTCTTGGAGGCTTTGGATAAAGGATCTTTTACTTTGTTATTTTTTTCTGATTGTGTGTTTTGCCTTCCTTTTTCTGTTTCTTGTTTTATTGTTTTTGATCTTCATTTTCTTTTCTTTTTTTTTTTTATTAAAGATTTTTATTTTCAAAACATATGCATGGGTAATTTTTCAACATTGACTCTTGCAAAACTTGGTATTCCAAATTTTCTCTCTTTTTCCCCTACTCCCACCCCTAGATGGCGAGTAATCCAATGTATGTTAAACTTGTTAAAATATGTAAACATATTTATACAATTATCTTGCTACACAGGAGTAATCAGATGAAAAAGGAAAAAAATGAGAAAGAAAACAAAAAGCAAGCAAACAACAAGAAAAAGAGGTAAAATACTATGTTGTGATCCACACTCCGTTCCCATAGTCCTTTCTCTGGGTGGAGATGGCTCTCTTCATCACAAAATCATTGAAACTGGCCTCAATCATCTCATTGTTGAAAAGAGCCACATCATCAGAATTGATTATTATGTAATCCTGTTGTTGCCATGTAGAATGATGTCCTGATTCTGCTCATTTCACTCAGCATCAGTTCATGTAAGTCTCTCCAGGCCTTTCTGAAATCATCTTCCTGATCGTCTCTTACAGAACAATAATATTCCATAACATTCACATACCACAATTTATTTAGCCATTCTCCAACTGATGGGTATCCACTCAGGTTCCAGTTCCTTGCCACTACAAAAAGGACTGCCACAAACATATTTACACATGTGGGTCCCTTTCCCTCCTTTAAGATCTCTTTGGGAGTGAGATTATAAATAAATTAGAAGAGCCTAGGATAGTTTACCTCTCAGACCTGTGGAAGAGGAAGGAATTTATGACCAAAGAACTAGAGATCATTATTGATCACAAAATAGAAAAAATTGATTATATCAAGTTGAAAAGTTTTTGTACAAACAAAACTAATGCAGACAAGATTAGAAGGGAAGCAATAAACTGGGAAAACATTTTTACAGTCAAATGTTCTGATAAAGGCCTCATTTCCAAAATATATAGAGAATTGACTCTATAAGAAATCAAGCCATTCTCCAGTTGATAAGTAATCAAAGGATATGAACAGACAATTCTCAGACGAAGAAATTGAAACTATTTCTAGCCATGTGAAAAGATGCTCCAAGTCATTATTAATCAGAGAAATGCATTTAAGACAACTCTGAGATACCACTACACATCTGTCAGATTGGCTAGAATGACAGGGAAAGATAATGGGGAATGTTGGAGGGGATGTGGGAAAACTGGGACACTGATGCATTGTTGGTGGGATTGTGAACATATCCAGCCATTCTGGAGAGCAATTTGGAACTATGCTCAAAAAGTTATCAAACTGTGCATACCCTTTGACCCAGCAGTGTTTCTACTGGGTTTATATCCCAAAGAGATCATAAAGGAGGGAAAGGGACCTATATGTGCCAAAATGTTTGTGGCAGCCCTCTTTGTAGTGGCCAGAAACTGGAAACTGAGGGTTTCCTATCAATTGGAGAATGGTTGAGTAAATTGTGGTATATGAACATTATGGAATATTATTATAAAAATTACTGTAAAAAATGACCAGCAGGATGATTTCAGAAAGGCCTGGAGAGACTTGCGTGAATTGATGCTGAGTGAAATGAGCAGGACCAGGAGATCATTATATATTTCAGTAACAATACTATATAATGATCAATTCTGATAGACCTGGCCCTCTTCAACAATGAGATGAACCAAATCAGTTCTGGTAGAGTAGAGATGAATTGAACCAGCTACACCCAGTGAAAGAACTCTGGGAGATGACTAAGAACCATTACATAGAATTCCCAATCTCTCTTATTATTGTCCACCTGCATTTTTGATTTCCTTCACAAGCTAATAGTACACTATTTCAAAGTCTGATTCTTTTTGTACAGCAAAATATCTGTATGGACATCTATAAATATGTAGTACTTAATATATACTTTAACATATATAACATGTATTGGTCAACCTGCCATCTCGGGGAGGGGGTCGGGGGAAGGAAGGGAAAAATTGTAACAAAAGGTTTTGCAATTGTCAGTGCTGAAAAATTACCCATGCTTATTATCTTGTAAATAAAAAGCTATTTAAAAAAAAAAGCTCTCTTTGGGATATAGACCCAGTAGAGACACCACTGGATCTAAGAGTATTCACAGTTTGATGGGCCTTTGAGCATAGTTCCAAATTATTCTCTAGAATGGTTGGGTCATTTCACAATTACACCAACAATATATTAGCCCCAGTTTTCCCACATTCCCCCCCAACATTTGTCATTATCTTTTCTTATTTACCTTCTTTTCACTATAGTAACTTACACTGGCCATATTTTTTTTCATTTTTTCTTTTCATTTTATTTCCACCAGCCTATTACTTGACTTTTAAGTCTTTGTTAAAGTAGGGCTCTGCTTCTATGGTGGAGAGTGCACTGCCCCAAGTTTCAGGGGTTTTATGCAGCTGTTTTTAGAGATACTTCCAGGGATCTGTAAGTTTCCAGTTCTTCCAAGGAGGTTTGATCTAAGGAGATTTGTTTCTCTTCTGTGCTTTGTTCTGTTTGGTGAGCAACTACAGGCACTCTTTTCTGCCCTAGAACGAAGAGCAGGATTCCTACTCCACCATGGCAGCACACTCTGATGTTCTAGTGCTTGTCTTCACTCTGGAACTGCCACCCAGAACTGTGACCTGGGTCCTGCCTCAGTGCTATCAGAGAGACCTCCCTAATCTCCTTCTGACCCTCACTGATCAGTTGTCTTTGGCCTTCTGGGGGCTGAGAGCTCTGGAAGCAGCCACTGCTGTTAGTTTAGTGGCTCTCAAGGCCTGCTTTTTTGCTGAGTTCAAGGCTTACCTAGCTTGACCTGCGTTAGACTCTTCTATTCTTTCCTGCCCACCTTCTTTGTTGTCTTGGGCTGAAAAACTGTTTGCTCTAGAATTTGTTTAGAGCCGTTGTTTAAAGGTCTGTGGAGGAGTTTGGGGGAGAGTTGAAGTCCTGACCTTAGTCCACCATCTTGGCTTTTCCTCCCTCCTCTTCCATCCCAATCTAACTTTAAACTCCCCCATTAAAAAAGAAAGAAAAACAAAACCATTGTAACCAATACTATATATGACAGCCTATCAATATTTGGAAAACTTCTGCTCTGTTCTAGCACTTAGATAGGTGCTGGATTTAGAAATATAAAGAAGGCCTTAATCCCTACTTCCAAAGGGATCAGTTTCATCCTAACAGGGGAGATGAATGTGGATAGAAATATATACACAAGAAATATAAAAAAGAATACTAATACAAATAAAGTAATTAAATACTAGACATTTTGAGAGAGAGGGGGTACTAGCAGTTGAAAGAATCTGGAAGGCTTCATGAAGAAAGTATACATCCTGGAACAAAGCTAATTTTTTTTCTTTTCCCTCCATCAGGGAAAAGGGGTTATTTCTGGGAATTACATTCAAAATGAAGTGGGCAAAAAGTAGTTCCTTTAACAACAGGCACAGTTACTATTTGAGCAGTTTTGGAAAAACCACTTAACTTGAGCCTTAGCTTGATCATATGTAAAATGGAGGTGTTTGTATTATGGCTTTTCCTGGTTATCTTACAAGATTATTATAAGGGTAAATTTTTTAAGATGTATGTAAAAATGGCAAGTGGTATTCAAGGAATTTAGATTTTGTCTTTTTTTTCTATGTGGGTCAAGAATTATTCTGTGTGTATGAATCTACGTGTACATATGTAGGTATATATAATTTATATGTATATGTATATTTCAAATGATCTACATTGTATATCAAGGTTTAGCCCCTCTAATTATGGATGTGTGACTATTTTATAATTCTTTTGTGTGTTCTATTGATTTAGTAAAGAAAAAAGGTAGAGATTGCAGTTGTACTAGGTTCTCTGACCTGGTGAATTATTGTTCGCCTATTTTTCTTCCTATTTCCACTAATACCCTGGAAAGTAGTCCTTTAGCCTCTGGGAAATATGATCCACCTTGGTTCATTTGCTTACTAGAATGTGTGCACCTCCCCAAGGTATTAATTTGCTGGGTACCTTATCACAACAGAATTATCCCTTAAATGTAAAAAAAAAGCTCTCAAAATTCACTTGAAATACAAGGAACATAGGAATGCTAAACTCCTCTAAGAAATAAATTCTTAATTCTAGTAACATACAGAAAATGGAGAAATAAGATTCTTCATCCCTTCATATAGGTTAGTCCCAAGGGCTGAAAACTGGTGTCATGGCAAAGCCTTTCTCTGTGTTGTGCCTTAGTGTTTGTGATTTTTCCTTCCAGTGATACCTTGTCTTAATCCTGATGCCTGGGAGATAATTAAGTTGAATTACATCAACAGGGTGACAGTTAAATTATTAGTAGTTAGTGGTTTTGAATAGCATCGTGGGAAATGTACTTTGCCAAGCTTGTTGAACACGTAAGCGTGTTAAGAGTTCCTTGGCATTCACCTTCAGTTTTTGATTTGTGACTACTTTTTTGGCTTTTAATCTTTTGCTATTTTTGTAGTACCTGTGGGTTGTATAATGGAAAGTTAAATTAGTTTGAGTCATACATCTTTTTCAGATCTTATTCGTTCAGTCATTCAAAGTGCTTGGTGATGGGTCTGTAGGAGTTCTTTGAAGCATCTTGAATCAAGCAAAGAGTGTTCTTTTGAATGGGGGCAGTAGTTTTATTTCTCTTGCTAATAAAGGTGACCCATAATCCCATGGTCAAACGTGGGTTGAGTATTAAAATAGTTATTTCTTTAAAATCTGAAATAAAGTGAATGCAAACTAAACTGTCACTAATAAAAATGTTTACAGATAAAAATAAAACAGTGACAGTAACAAAGAAACAGATAGTTGAGTAAATTATGAATTAAAAATTTGTTGAGCAAATATAAGTGGGTCATGGATATAGAGCAATGTACTTGAAACTATCAATCTAGTTTGAATTAGTGGTGCTTCAGCCAATTCATTTGAGCGCATATCTTATATTTGGGATTTATAGAGCAAAAATAAACCAGTGACAGTAACAAAGAAACAGATAGTTAAGTAGATTATGAATTAAAAATTTGTTGAGCAAACATAGGTGTGGCATGGATATAGAGCAATGTACTAGAAACTAGCAATCTAGTTTGAATTAGTAGTGCTTCCAATTCAATTGAGCACATATCTTGTATTTGGAATTTATAGAGAATACACTGAAGGACATTCTAATTTTGTGGATTCATTTAGTGAGTACTCATTCCAACAAAATAGGACAGTAATGCTACTTCTGTTCTTATAGAGAAGAAATTTATATATTTTTGTGTGTGTGTACATACATACATGTGTACAACTATATATAAGCTAAGACACCTTTTACTACTTGGTAGCTCAAAAATGGATAACACAATATAGTATTATTTATATTTACAAATATGTGTATATACACATGTGTGAATAACCATATGTGTGTGTGCGCTTAATTACACATATGTGCATATACATACATTTATTTGTGTGTGTGTGTGTGTGTGTGTGTGTGTGTGTGCATGGAAGAAGTGCCTGACACATGAGAATGGCATAATTATTTTCATATGTTCATTTAACTGATGTCAGGATTAAGATTATCAGCACTGATTCTCTTAACTCCTTAGTGTTTATTGCATAGACCTTTACTGCTTGCCCTATTAGACTGGTTTGTCCAATTGAGCTACAGTTAAGTACTTTCATTCATCATGTCTCAGAACAAAGATAATGTGATAGTTTCTGCAGCAACCTTCAGGTAACATTCAGAGAAAGAAGCAGAGTGGAGCTCACTTTCAGAATCTGAAAAATTTGATTAGATTCTCCCCTGCCATTCTAAATAGGTTCAATTGTTCATCAGTCTGGTATTTATTCTATCTGTGACAATGAGGATAAGGGATGGTTTGTTGAAAAATTATCCTTAATATCCATCAGAATCAATATGTAAATATTTATCAAATAAACATACTTCTTTTGGTAAAAAATAGTTCCTTCTTGTCCAAAATTCTGTTCAACTCCTACATCTGTCTTTTGTCCATTTTTATAGTTTTTGATAGCATGGAAGTACTTTTTTTTTTTTTTTTTTTTTTGAGGCAATTGGAGAGAAGTGACTAATAAATGTCTGAGGTCAGATTTGAACTCACACCCTCCTGACTCTTTCTTTAGAGTCTGTCCTCTTGTAGCAGTCCCTTTCTTTTCGATCTTTGTATTTATCCATCTTCCACCCTTTTCTGTTCAGTGAAGTTTTTCTTGAAATGCTATGTGGTCACACACCATGATTTTAGATGAAGATAACGCTCTCTATATTGTTTCTACTGCAGTTCAACAAGGTGCTGAAAAAATGAAATGGACAGCTTGATTTCTTTTTTGTCTTAAGTCACCTATGCATGAGACTTTATTAAATTATGCCTTGTAACTATTGTACTGTAGAATTTTCTAGTGAGAACCTAACTGAAATACAAAATGAGAATGAATGATGTTAAACCACTTATGTGCTGTCCTTAGATCTCTACTTAAAAATTCATGTTTTATGTTTACATTCTGGCATGTTTGAATTTGATCCATAAATTCCACAAAGGAAGGAGATCTATCCAGAGTTTGTAAATGTTCCAAATTTCTAAGGGATTGCTAAAAGACATTAGAAATTTAAAATTCCTTCTAGTAGCTGAAGGAGTGATTCTCCTGCATTTGGAAAGAAGAGGTTTTTTGGTATAATTCATTCCCTGAAATGGTATTGCTTTATTTTCATTTATTCTTTGTAAAGAAAAATATGACTAACAAAGATATGAAAACAATGGAAGATTATTATTTTTCCTGCTCTGAGATTTATAGTTTTTTTATTTAATATTTTTATTTTCCCAAATAACATGTAAAATAGTTTTTTACATTTGTTTTTAAAACTTCCAGATTCTCTTCCTTCTTCCTCACCCACAACTTCCATTAAGAAGTCAAATGTAGTTTTATGCAAAACATTTCCATAAAAGTTGTATTGAGAAAGAAAACAGATTCCCTACCCCCCAAAAAGTCCTAAAAAAAAAATAAAGTTAAAAAAAATACTTTTCAATCTGAATGCAGATACAATGTTCTTTTTGTGGGAATGGATAGCACTTTTCATCATAAGTCGTTTAGAGTCGTCATGGATCATTGTATTGCCGAGAATAATAACGTCATCCACAATTCATTCCTATGAGAGATTATGTATCTGTAGGCCATGAAGGACAGTAATCAAGGCAGTAACTAAGCTAAAGTATCCATAGCAAGTATTTTTTGGAACTAGTAGAACTTTTGATTAAATCTAGGAAAGGTATGAATTTAAGGTTAAAAAAGACAAGGTAGACAATCATTTTAGCTCAGGCAAAAGATAAAATTATATTTACATTACTAAGGGAAGTGCTGAATTGTTTATTTCTCTTTTTAAAAGAATTTTTATAGTATCTCTAACATAGGTCTTTTAACTTAAAATTTTTAAAATAAAATGTTTTATTTTTTAAAAAATTTCTTTTTAAGAAACAGCTATTAAATTTATGTTTTAAACATTCATGCAGCCCCCTTACAACTTAACACTAATAATTCAGACATTGTATTTAAGAAACTTCCACTACTTGGTAGCTTTTTTCTGCAATTTTAAGCTCTAAGTTCTTTGAGTGAATAAGAAATTTAAACTATATCCTATACAGTTTGATAAGATAAAATGGCATTTTCAGCCTCTGGTATTATAAGCCAGACAACTCTCAACAGGTGTTCAGAGTTCATATTGATTGTTCATTCATAAAATAAATGGCAAACTTTAGAGTTTTAAATATATATCAGCTATTATTATTAGTACTATTCAGATAAAATTATTGGAGGCAGCTAGGTGCATAATGTACAGAGTACTGGGTCTGAAGTCAGGACTCTTAACTGTTTGATTCTAGGTAAGTTGTTAACTTCAGCTTGCTTTAATCCACTACAGAAGGAAATGATAAACCTGTCCAATATTTTTGCCAAGAAAACTCTGTGAATATTATTGGTGTGATATGGTTCATGGGGTCAGGAAAAGTCAAATATAATTAATAATTGAACAATAAAAATAATTATTGATTTCCAAAGTTATCAATGAAATCATCCCTGTTCTCAAAGAACTTGTGATCTAACAAGACATCCGTGTGTGTTGACCTACATATATGTGTAGAAAATGTATATAAGTAAAATCGTTCAAACTAAGCTTTGAAGAACTTATGGGATTTTATTTTTATTTTTATTTTTTGTAGTTGAAATGGATGTGGAAGGGAGTGCACAGGGCATTTTATGCAGCAAGAAGAGCATAAGCAAAGGCAGACAATAAGGAGAACCTGAGTTTATATGTTTACACAGAATGTATTGGAGTTGTGGGATATACAATTGGGAATGTATAGTGGCACAAGATTGGAAGGTGTTTTTAAAATACTAAGAGAAGCAGTTTTAACTTAATTTGTTGTGTAAAGGGGAGTCATTGAAGGTTTTTTATTAGAAAAATGAAATAGTAAAAATGATTTTTTAGGAAAGATTCATCAAATAGTCAAGTGATAGATAGGTTGGAAAGAAAGTGGGAGGTTTTTGACTTCAGAAGATCAAAATGATCTTGCTTAGTATGGTAACTATAAGAATAGGAAATATGTTGTGAAGAGTCCTATGAGTCCTTCATGAAATTTCCACCCTCTTGAATATCTTGTTTGTTTGTTTTTTTAATGGAAAAAGTGAGTTCACTTTTTAATTTATTTTTCTTTCTTCTTAGAATTAGAACAATAAAAACAACAAACCTTCAGCAATCTTTGATTATATGAATTAGATATTTTTGTTCTGTTTATTCCTATCATATCCTGCTTTAAGCATACATGTATTATACGTATATAGATGTATATGTCTTTAACCCATTCCTGATGTAAGTTTTCAGAACCACCAGCCCTTTCCACTCCCATCTAATTCATCTCTATCAGTTCTTTTTCTCTGACATCATTTATATAGCACAATTACTTCTTTTTTAAAAAATAGCTTTTTATTGACAAAACATATATATGGGTAATTTTTCAGCATTGACCCTTGCAAAAACTTCTGTTCCAACTTTTCCCCTTCTTCTCTCCACCCTCTCCCCTAGATGGCAGGTAGTCCTGCCATGTTGATACAATATATGTATACATATTTCTACAGTTAAAAAGATTTAAAAAGAAGGTAAAAATAACCTGAGAAGAAAAACAAAAATGCAAGCAAACAATAAGAGTGTAAATGCTATGTTGTGGCCCCACACTCATTTCCCAGTGTTTTTTCACTGGGTGTAGCTGGTTCTGTTCATTACTGATCAATTGGAACTGATTTGGATCCTCTCAATGTTAAAGAGACCCACTTCCATCAGAATTAAGTCTTGAATATTTTGTAATGAGTTCTGGGTTTTTGGAAAATGTAGGTTTTAATTCAATTTCAGATACAAAAAGTTGTCCCATTTCATCTAAAAGTAAGTTGATTATAAGCTAAGTAAATATCTTACTTATATGTTAGAATGATGAATATGTTGTACTTTTAATTCATTGTAAAATTCATGCCAGTGGAGGAAGGAAGGATAGAAAAAAGCCCTAACGAACTGGAAATAAAGATATTGGTGGAAAGGCTTATTTCAGATAGGAACCCACAAATTCAGTCTGTCATTGAGCACCCACTTTTAACTTTGGTACTTTCTTAAGGTAAGAAGAAAATAATATCTAGTAGTCATAATAAATTACATTGTTAACAAATTTTACTTTTATTATTTTTGAGAGCTTATTGAATTTCTTTAGTTACTTAATTTAATAACTGTATGGGATTATGTAGTTCTGGTTGATTTATTCATTGTTTGGTATGAGTCAGCTTGGGAGTAATAAATCCATCTCTGAGCCTGATAAGTTTCGGTTGTACTACAAGCATTACTAGCTGAGTGATTGATCTTGGAAAATCTCAGCCTCAGTTCTTCATCAGCAAAACGGATATAATACTAAATTGCACTACTAATTACTTCATAGAGTTCTTCACAGTACTTAAAAAAAAACAAAAACCCTGTGAATTGTTATATTCATATGATTTATGATTTGGAATTAAAACTTGACATGAAACCATGTGATTGTGAGTAGGTGTGTAACATCCTAACAGACTTTTTTCATTCATTGTGAAGCAACATGTACTTTTCTAATCTGTGTGTAGGAAGGTTTGTACCCAAGATAATTGTGATCAAGGCAAAATGTTTTTGGTATTCCTCTTGAGATTATTCCTGAATACTTAGCATTTTATGTTGACTAATAAATCCCACAGTATATTAAAGAATTCCTAAATCCACAATTATAAAATATTTAAACAAAATATGTTTTTATTTGTAACAAATTTTAACCAAAATTTTTTTAATAATAAAAAAGCTTTTTTGTTATTAAAATATTCTACAGTTGTTAATTGAGGATTTACTTTTCCTAAAAAGATTGTGTCCATTTGAGAAATGAGCAACAACAAATATATTATTGAGGACTATATTCCTCATTCCTCATATATATGCTCATTCATTCATCTCATTGTTGGGTATTTGTCATAGTCATTGTCCTAATTATGAGGTATACAAAAGTATAAAACAAAAATTCTGCTCCCAGAGAGTTTCCATTCTAATAAGGGAAGATATCATACATAGGAAGAAGTGAATAGGATAGGATAGTTTTTGTTGGGGGGAATCGAAAGGGGATAAGAGCATAAAGATGGCTAGCTAGCTAGAATGTGAAATTGAAACAGTGATTTTGTGATTCTTTACACCAGAAGTGTCCATGGATTGACTGGTATTAATGGATTGTATGACCATGGACTGAGCTTTCTATTTGCCTATTGGATAGTATTGGACCTTGGTAATGCTGCATGCCGAGAATCTATTTAAAGACTTTTTTTTTTTCTCAAGGATTCCTTGGTATATACTTGAGAAGTTAGAAGCTCTCTTTTATTGATGTTTTCAAATCTCTGCTGCCTTCTATGTCTTCCCTTTGGGATCCTTTTGTTTTCTTTCCTCAGTTTCTCTGTGATTAAAGAATTCTTGGCTGTAGCTGCCATATTGTTGTAGTCTTCTGTGTTATGAGAATCAGAGAACAGACTTTAGATAGAATTTTAATATCTATGGAAGATAAAATGAAGAATGTGTGAGGTTTAAAACAGGTCTGAAAAAAATAGTCATTTTGTTGCATTGGTGTTGAAAAATGTATTATCATTAGGTATACATAATGCTGTGCACGTTTTTTTCCTAGTCCTCTTAAAATTGTATGCTAGAGAAATGAGCAGAAGTACTTTTGGTAAGGTTTAATATCCTAAATGGATTTTATGTAGTAGATTCTTGCCTTATTTTTCTAGTTTTTCTTGTTTTTCCATAGTATTCTCCCATATTCTAAGTTTTTCAATAAGAATTTTCAAAGAGGAAGCAGAAATTGGACTTGTTTTATATAGCAGGACTTCTTTAGCTTTTCCCACTCACTACCCCCTTATGCCTAAAAAATGTTTATGTAACTCTAGGTATGTAAAATAGGTATATAAATAAAATATTTACTGATTAAAAAATCAGAATTTTGACACTCTCACATTCAGTTATGAGAACCCAGACATGGTTGTCAAGTCACAATTTAAGAAGCTGGGTTATATAATATGTGTATATTACCACTTCAGTAGCTATATTAGACACCAGATATTGAATTTTAAAAATTCTGGAAATGGAAAGCTATATTTTTATATTCTATAAGATACATTTATTCTTGAATTTCCAAAAATAATGTCAGAAGTTTGAGAAAATTATTATCTCTGTTCCCTTTTAGATTGCAAGCCAACCATATACATTCATGAGCAAAATGGTAAAAGATTGTATTTGATTAATTTTAAATTCAGCTATGTTTTCCTATAAAAGTGATAGGGACTAATTGAGAGGATGACTATATAAAGTAAAAAAAATAAAATATATTAGGGTTTTTGGTTATAATCTTATGGGAAAATTTGTTGTAAGGTTTGTCTTCCATACTTCCATATAATCCATAATTTTTCCTTATTCCTGTTTGTTTAAATCCTTTCTTCTCATATATATGCAAATACTATCTGTCTCCATAGAATATAAGCTCCTTAATGACAAGGATTGTTTGTTTTTTAATCTTTGGATTCTCATGGTATCTGAAACTTAGTTTTTCATTCATTCTTTCATTTATTCATCCATTCATTCATTCATTTCTATTTTTATCTCCTCCATAAAGCTTTCCCTGATCTCATTAATTGAAAGCACTTAGCAGAGTGTCTTGCATATAGGTAGAGCATAATATTGAGCTATTCCCTTGGAATTTCTCTTTCTTTCCCTTTGAAGCTAGTTTGCATTATCATCTTATTTTCTTTCCTTTATTACATTATTTGTTTACCCCAGAAATTTTTTATTTATGTGGGGCTGACATTGGTATCCTCGCTTTATTAGTTTGAGTCATCTCCCAAGAACTATAGAAACCAATTTGACTCACTTTGTGAAATGATTACTCAGAATGTTCAATGAGGTGGAAAGGGAAGGAAGGAGAAATTGGATAATCTAGTAATCCTTCCTTCATTAACATTGATTAATTGCAGTAGATTAAATAGTTGATCCTTTTAAAACTAGGTACCATCAACCAGAAAAAAAATTAAGGCCTACTTTCTGCCTTAGAGAAATAATATATTATTTTATACACAAATTACCCTGGTAGCCATGGATACTATGACAACAAGGGAAAATAGACTTAAGAAATAATAGCAGTATAAGCTCATTTAGTATAGGGATAAACTCTCCTGAATATCTCATGATAGGCCTTAACAAATTTTTTTCAGGAAGCCTTTCTTAATCTTCCTTAACTTTAGTGCCTTTCCCTCTGAGATCATTCCCAGTTTATCCTGTATAGTCTGTGTATATTACATATATATACATAATTACACATTTATTTGTGTGTCTGTGTATTTAGATATATTTTATATATTCAAGTATCTAATTTATGGAGATTGTTTATATGTAAATGTCTATATGTGTACACATTTATATCTGGATATATATGTGCATATACACATATGTGTGTATATATACATACATATTTATTTATATGAATATGAGAGTGCATACCAGTGATCACTGTAGTTATACATATAAAGTTATAAAAATAAATTCTAATTGAACTGATCTAAGGACATTACTGTCTTGTAAAATGAGGTTCATAATATTCTTCAGTCATCAAGAAAATGTTTAATTATATATCAGGAGAGCCCAGGGTTCAAATCTGTTCCTTAAAACTTAATAACTGTGTGAAGCCATGGACAAACCACTTATCATTTCTGAACCTCAATTTCTTGATACGTAAGATATGTGTGTATGTATGTGTGTGTGTGTGTGTGTGTGTGTGTGTGTGTGTATGAGAGAGAAAGGGAGAGAGAGATGTGACATGTAGGCTGTATATATTAAATTATAGCTTGTCATTTATATTTATATGTGTATGTGTGTGTAAATTTGCTATAATTTAATAACATTAATAGGGGAGTTATGCGGATCAGATGAAATAATGAGTTTTAGAGTCAGGGGCCTTGATTTCATATCCTGCCTTACCCCATTGGGCCTGTTTGTTCATATTTAAGATGAGAGGTTTGGGATTATTTGATCCCCTCAAAACACTCTCCAACCCTAAATCTTTAATATTACGATATACACTTCAATGGAGAATAACAATTCATTCTGTCCTTCTGGAGAAGTCAAACTGATGACATCCTTGAATATAATTTTCTTTGTCTTATCTATATATGATAGAACCTGGCAGACCTATCAGTTTTAGGAGAAGGAACTAGTTTCTTTCCCAGTTGGGTATTGTAATATTTGGGTTGTAGGGAATTTTGGTGGGAAGAATGGAGCCTTCCTTGTATCAGTGTTTCTTACTAAAGTCTAATCAAGACTAATAGGGGAAAAGGGCTGGGAAGACCCGTTTTGGAAAAAGTGAGGGGCAAAAAGAGTATGGTTTGCTCTATTTTGTTAAGCATAAAGGACCTCAAGAGAAATTGCTGTAAGTTCATATAATGTTGGAGGGACTATATAATTCCTACCATATTAAATAGGGATATTTCTTCATCTAGTCTTTGTTTTTATCAGCTCACTTTAGATGAAAACATCAGAAAAGACTTGAGGTCAAATTCTGCCTCTTGCCATTTAACTAGTTTTTGTATCATGCATTTTTCTGAGTCTCACTGTTCTTTCTTGTAAAATGAGAGAGAGAGAGAGAGAGAGAGAGAGAGAGAGAGAGAGAGAGAGAGAGAATTTATCTCTGTGCTGTTACATTCAGGCTAGTTTTTACATGTTTTCTTAATGTCTTTATTTATAGAGCAAAGGCATGAGAAGATCCTTTGAATAAAACCATAGGTGATTGTAGTAACAGGGGGAAAAATTACAAATTGAGCTAATTGGATTTTCAGGGCCATGGGTCTTTCTATAAATGTTTAATCCTTAGGAAGCCAATAAGGTGTAGTAGAGTAGAGAAACTTGTATTTGAATCCAATCAACCTTCTGTGCTTCATTGTGTCCCCATTAAAGGTAATGCTTTGACTCCATAAATACAGCGTTTTTATGACTTATTTCTTTTACCTCCATTTACTTTCTGAGCAAGGTTATAAATTAAATAGAACATGTTATCTCTTTTTTCCACTTGACAGACAAGGGCACTGAGCCCTCGCAAAAGGTACTGAACTGTCTAAGAAAATGTAGAATCTTGACGAGAATTCAGGATTTCTCATTTTAGTTATATGGGGGGGAGGGGAGATTGTGTTGGCACACTGTGCTTGGCATTGTACCACCTTCCATGCAGTAAGTGCTAATTGTTGTTTAATTGAATTGAGTCAGGTTGAATATAAGATGTTGATAAGTAGACTTGTTCTTTTCTTTCTTCCATTAAGGAACTTTTAAAAAATCTTAACTTTGGGATTAAAAAAATATATAAATTGTTAATTAAACCAGTATGTGATTTATTAGCCTTTCGTTTTCCTTTTTCCATTCATTTTATCACCTTTGACAATTTATAGTAATGACATCTTAAAGATATAAAGTTATCAAGTATGGAACAATTGTAAACAATTAAAGAAATACTAATACTAAATACTAGTACTTCCTATTTGCCAGTCACTATCTTAAGCACTTCACAATTATAATGTCATTTGATTCTCACAATGAAAAGTTGGGTACCTTTATTATTTTCCTTTTTATAGATCGGAAAAGTGAGGCAAAGAGTGATAAGATAATTTGATTAAGATAACACAGATAATACATTTCTGAAACTGGAGTGTAACTTGGTTTTCCTTGCATTTTCCCAGCCTTTTTTTTTTTTTTTTTTTTTTTTTTTTTTGGATTTGATACCAAAATTGAAAGAGCCAAATCTATTCCCACAGGTGTTTTGAGAAGTAATGAGTTGTAATAAAATTGGTCCAGATAGCATGAAATATTGGGAAAAGGCACTGTATTTGGAGTTAGAGGATCTAGTTTCACTTTCTAAGTTTATGAACTTTGGGGATGTTAAAAATTCTACCTGTGACCTTGAGTAAGCCACTTAACTATTACATGGTCCATTTTTCTCATTTGTAAAATGAGGGGGATTAGACTCCATGGTCTTTAAGGTCCCTTTAGCTCCAAATCTGATTCTCTGATCTGTTCTCATGTCCTACAGGGCCTCTTAAGTCTCCAAGTTTTAGATATGTATTAGTCAAGAAATTTTCCACACTGGAAATTCCCCACACTGATGAACTCATGTATCTGAAATGACAATTCTATCACCATATCTTCCTGTTTTAAATAGATCAATTTTTTCTTTTTTCTTGGGTTAAGAAGGGGCATACAAATTCCCTATTTGAAATAAGTTTTATTTTTAGGCTATTTTGTAAATGTGATCAGAGATTGTTGGCATTATTTCAATTCAACAATTTTCTTTATGTCCTTTCTTCCTATGCCAGTCACTTCGTCTTAGTAATGCTGCCATGGGAAAAACAACTACAGGTCAAATAGTGAATCTTCTCTCCAATGATGTGAACAAGTTTGATCAGGTAAAAACAAAATTACCCTACTGATGAATTGTAAATATGGTTTGTTCTCTCCCTCCTTTTGTTATTTGTGGATTAATTAAAATTCATTGGTAGCCTATGTTAGTGACTTTTTTTTAATGCTTATCTACATATACCAGTGGTGACAGATAGAAAGATAGAGAGAGAGTGATATTGTTATCAAATGTGAATAGATCACACTTTTTTCTTTATTAAAAATACCAACAAAAACAACAAATCCCATATTTGCTACCATCAACTGCCATAAAGAGACTCATAATTTTCCTGTAATTAATTTCCAGAGAGTATTGAGAACTAGAAAGGATCATCTAGTCCTGTCTCTTCATTCATAAATGAAGGAATTAAAACCCAGAGACATGAAGTCATTTCCCCAAGTTTACATATTTATTAATTAGTGGCAGTATAGTAGAATACAGGTTTGCCTGCTTCTTGGTCCAGTGCTTTTCCTAGTACAAGAAAAGACCTTTAAAGACCATTTTTAAAAAAAGCAAACAAACAAGAAAGGAAGTTTAGCTCTTTGAAAACACTTTTTTTGAATGCTCTCATAACCACTAAGAAAGAAGAGAGAGACCTTGATCTCTCATTTAAGGCTTTTGATACATGTCAGTGTGATCAAACTTAACTACTAAGTTTTTCTTACATAACTTGAAAGGTAAAGGCCTCATTTTATGTAGAATAAATAATTTTTCTAATATTCAAATAGAAGTATAATTGGACAAATTAATGAGTCTCAGTTTTTTCATCTGAGGCACAGTGTTGCACCTCATAGATTTGCTGTGAGGTTCAAATGAGATGTTATGTAAAGTGCTTTGCATTTCTCAAAGTGTTATAAAATATTTTTTTGTTGTTATTATCTTGTGCTTTTTTTTCCCTTTCAAACAGGAGGATGAATTTCTATGTACTTTGAGGCAGGAGAGAGAACCTATTTATTTAAGAATATACTTTCTCCCGATTACATGTAAAGATAATTTTTGACATTTAAAAAAATTTTGAGTTTCAGATTTTCCCTCTTTCCTCTTCTTCCCTTTCCCCCTTCCTGAAATGATAAACAATTTAATGTAGGCTATATATGTGCAGTCATGCAAAACATAGTTCCATATTAGTCATGTTGTAAAAAACAGAGATCAAAAGAAAAAAAAAACTCACATTAAAGAATTAAAATAGTACATTCTGATCTGCATTCTGAGTCTTCAGTTTTTTCTCTGGAAGTGGAGGTAGATCATGAATCTTTTGGAATTGTCTTGGATCATGTATTGCTAAGAATAGCTAAGTTGTTCACAGTTGATTATTGTACAATATTGCTATATTGTGTATGGTGTTTTCTTGGTTCTGCTCACTTCACCTTGTATCATAAGCGTTTTTTAGGTTTTTCTGAAATCAGCTTGTTCATCATTTTCTATAGAGTAATAGTATTTCATTACAATTATATACTACAACTTATTCAGCCATCTCCCAGCTGATGGATATCATCTCAATTTCTAATTCTTTGCCACAATAAAAAGAGCTATTATAAATATTTTTACAAATAAATCCTTTTCCCTTTTCTTTTTTTAATCTCTTTGGGACATAGACCTAGTAGTAGTCTTGCTGGATCAAAGGAGATGTGTAAAGGGCTGAAACTCTTGAGCTGATGCACTGAGGTCAGACAACCAAGCTCTTAAGGCTAATTACCACGTGGGCAATACTCTATGGGGATATGCTTGGGAAATGGCCCTTCCCACTATCCTGTGCTGGCTCGATGATTGGTGTATACAGAGGATTGTAGGAGGGACTAGGGGGTGGAATAAAATTAGCCAGAGTCACTTCTCTGGGGGAGATGAAGAGGAGAAGTCGTGGAGATCCTGTGTCCATCCAATCCACTTCTACCCCTAAAGACCAAGAATAAAGACCAAGGACTTTTGCTTATCCTGACTCTGGCTGATTCTAAGGTATCCAGGGTGCTAACTTGGTCTTCACAGATATGAAGAGTTTGATAAACCTTTGGGAGAGAGAATTTAACAAAGTGGGTAACTGATTTTTCTCATATCAAAATAACATACATATTCTTTCTCCTAATGAAATGGACTCTATTAAAATTGTGTTTAAAAAAGAATAATACTGTATGACTTAAAATAGAGTTATTCTTTTTATATCATGGACTCCTGTATTAATTGTCCTGGACTACAGATGAATCATATTTTTTTCCTTCTTAAAATTCCTAATTCTTTTTTACTTCACTCAATCCTGACAGTTTTTTGTTTTGTTTTTCCTTTTTTTTTCTTTATGAAGGTGACAATATTCTTGCACTTTTTATGGGCTGGTCCACTTCAGGCCATAGCAGTTACTGTCCTTCTCTGGCTAGAAATAGGAGTATCATGTCTTGCGGGAATGGCAGTCCTGCTGATCCTCCTGCCTTTACAAAGCTGCGTTGGGAGACTGTTTTCCTCCTTAAGGTAAGATTTACATTGATTGCCTAGATCAGGGGTCCTCAAACTTTTTAAATAGGGAGCCAGTTTACTGTCCCTCAGACTGTTGGAGGGCCGGACTATAGTAAAAACAAAAACTTTGTTTTGTAGGCCTTTAAATAAAGAAACTTCATAGCCCTGGGTGAGGGGGATAAACGTGCTCAGCTGCTGCATCTGGCCCATGGGCCATAGTTTGAGGACCCCTGGCTTAGGTTATGTATATATGATGGTATTTGTAGTTTGTTTTATTTTTTATAACGATCTCTGTGTTATTTATTCTTTGTATATGTTGTAAACTGCCTCAGTTCAGTAAATTATGACTATCTATAAAACAAAGGCCATTCTTTACATGCCTACAATGTGAAAAAGATCATTGGACTTGTATTTTAAAAACTGTTTTCATACTTATAAACTTCATGATCACTACCTTAAATATCAAAGAGAATAATTTAATATAATTAGTGGAAAATATGACTTTATATAAAAATAATATTGTTCACATTACAATAATGGGAACTGAAGTGCTCTAAAAAAACATAAATGTTTTGTCATTTCTGCAATTTACATTTTCATTAATAATAGCTTTTTTAGTTTTCAAAATACATGCAAAACTTCGTATTCCAAATTTTCTCCCTCTCTCCATACTTCCTCTGCTTCTAGACAGCAAATAATCCAACAGGTTAAACATGTGCAATTCTAAACATATTTCCATATTAGGCTGCACAAAAAAATCAGCTCAAAAGGGAAAAAATAAGAAAAAAGAAACAAAAACAAACAACAATAATATCAAAAAAGATGAAAATACTATATCATGATTCACATTCAGTCCCCATAGTTCTCTCTCTGGGTGTAGATGGCTCTCTCCAGCATATTGCTGAAAAAAGCCACTTCCATCACAAATAATCATCATGCAGTCTTATTGTGTACAATGTTCTCTTGATTCTGCTCACTTCACTTAGCATCAGTTCATATGCATCTCTCCAGGCTTGAAATCATCCTGCTGATTGTTTCTTATAGAACAATAATATCCCATAACACTTATGTACCATAACTTACACAGCCATTCTCCATCTGATGGGCATCCACTCAGTTTCTAGTTCCTTACCACTACAAACATTTTTAAACACGTGGGGCCTTTTCCTTTTTTATGATCTCTTTGGGATACAGACCCAGTAGAGACACTGCTGGATCAAAAGGTATGCACAGTTTGTTAGCCTTTTGTGCATAGTTCCATGCATTTTTCATTGTTAAATATTTTCCTTGCTTTTGTTCTGTTTTTCTCATATGATTGTTAACTTTTTGAAGATTGTATACTCTGACTATTGGTAATAATTCTCCTTTGTGCCTAGTAAGTGCCATCTTAAAAGGGAGCACTCTAAAAATGCTGTGTGTGATTACTGTAGTGATAATCATTCTTCTTTGAATATACCCAAGCTTTTTAGCGTCTTTTCCTACCAAACTAAAATGCGCATTCCTGATGTCATATGACCTATAAAATATGTTCTTGACAATCTTAATTCATTGTGACAACATAATGGCTTTTTTGGGTTCCATATTGAACTTAATTTCAAGAAAAATCTGAATATCTTTTCTCTGTCAGCTTTTATTGTCTGTCCATCTTTTATTTGGGTAATTGATCAAACCTGTGTTGAACTTAACATTTATAAACTTTATATTTATACTTATTTAACTTTTAATAATGATATCCTATTAGAATTGATTAACTGTTCAGATTCAGCAAAGCTATTTTAGATTTTTATTCTCTCATCCAATGCATTATCTATTCTTCTTAATTGTGTCATTTACAGATTTGAAGACCAATCTGTGTAGCATTCTGTTTTTGGATCTACCTCTAAGCTGTTGATGAGTTCTCTTTGGGCCTGGTCATCTGCTTGTGTTGGGCTCCCCTTAAACCATCAATAGATACTAATCACTGATGTCTGTCATTTGTGTTAGGAGGTGATTTTGTCCTGGAGCTGATTCCTTATTTCTGTCCATTAATGGTGGCAGTGTTGCAAGTTTGGCATTGATATCTATGTTGTAGAGAGTAATTCATCTTTCTCTATTTTAGGAGCCAGACTGCTGCTTTCACAGATGTCAGAATTAGAACCATGAATGAAGTTATAATGGGCATAAGAATAATAAAAATGTATGCCTGGGAAAAGCCATTTGCAGAGCTTATTACACATCTCAGAAGGTAAGTTATGCATGTTATGTGTATTGCATCCTATTTAATGATTGAATTTTCATACATTAGTTTGAATTAGTCATCTTACTGTACCAAATTTTAGTGGGTTTGGACTAAATTTAGTTCTCTTTTATTCCTCAACTAGGTTTCTTTCTGCCATTTCCCTACTCTCAATCTCACAGTAAAAGTCAGTTACATATTGTATGGTCAAAAAAAAAATTGTATGGATTAATGGATGAGCTTATCTCTTTGCATCTTCCAAAAGACTAATTTTAGAATTAAATGTCTTAAAAATTAAAATAAAAAATGTGATCAATCTGTAGGCAAGGCAGATTGCACAGGAGTCCATGACATAAAGTTATACCAGTTTATTCTATTTTTTAACACAGCTCTGGTCAATAGAAAGTTTTTAATTGTGTTGAGCTAAAATCTGCATCTTTTTTTCACTCAATGGTTCTAGTTATACCTCTTGGAACTTTGTGTAAAAAAAAAAAAGTGAATCTTTCTTAAAACATTAAACATTTGAAAACCAATTTTTCATCCAATCAATGTTTCATTCATCAAATCCCTCTTTAAAAAAAAAAAAACTTATCTAATATTTCCTTTTTCTTTAAAAAAAAAATCTGTTGGTAAACTTTGAAAAAGAATTGTAGTAGATTGGATAGAGGCACCATGATAACTGGGGTTAAAATTTTAGCTGTGCCATCTGTTTGACCTTAGCCAAGTCACTTAATCTTGTTATGCTTCTTAATCTTTAAAATGAGGAGATTGAATCAAATGACCTTCTAAGTACTTAAATGTATGAATACCCTTTTATTATCCTTCTAGTACTAAATCCTATGAACCAAAGTTGATAAAAAATTAAAGCATAATTTCTCCTTTCCTTGTTATACTTAGAGTTGGAAGAGACTTTTAAATGCCATCCAGTATAATTTCTTTCCTTATTCTGCATTTTCCTCCATTAAACTTCCCAAGTTGTGATTATATAGCTTCTCCATAAATAATTCCCATAGTGGGCAGCTCATGAAGCAATGAGTAGTAATAGTAGATCATAGGACTACTACTAATAGTAGATCATAGTTTTAGTTAGTTGTTGGAAAATTTTATTTTTCCAAAATTTGATTCCTTTATGATATGCTCACCTAATTTCAATTTAAACATGTTAATTATTTAGTTTCCTATTTGATCAATTTTCATGTAAAATTTCTAATTTGGAAGTTATGTAGGAAGCAGTTAAATTTCTATACCTTCCATTTTATCATCAACTTATAAAATTTCTGTCCCTTTAAGTGAAAACTTATTTGGTTTTATGTATAAGCTGTTTACAGTAGCTATTTTAGCTTGGAATCTTCTATCAGTAAGGAACTATTTGTAAGCTAAAGTGCTATATTCAAAGAGATACAATATCTTTGTATTTGAAAATGGCTATCTATATTATATTTATGAGTTATCTTTTACTCTCTCTTTCAGGAAGGAAATTTCCAAGATTCTTAAAAGTTCCTACCTCAGAGGAATGAATTTGGCATCCTTCTTTGTTGCAAGCAAAATAATTGTATTTGTTACTTTTACCACTTATGCACTCCTTGGAAATACTATCACGGCCAGTCGAGTATTTGTTGCTGTGACGTTATATGGTGCAGTGAGGTTGACTGTTACACTGTTCTTTCCAGCCGCCATTGAGAAAATGTCAGAAGCCCTTATCAGCATAAAAAGAATTCAGGTTTAGTAAACTCTTAACTTCTCTGAATTTGGAATGTACTTTTAAAGTATTGTGACTCCTCATTGATACAGGATCCTTGTGAATATGGTACTTTACAAAAGCAAGCTTTCTAGATAGATGAAATTTATCTAATTATGTACCAAAGCTGTTTTTTTCTTTATTATTTTAATTGGAAATCTTTCTCAGTTGGATCATACATGTCCTTGTATTCTTAAGCAGAATATACAGTATAGACTTTAATAATTTCTTGATAACTTTGTATTATTACCATTAAAGAAATCAATTATATAGTTAATGAAATTTAAATTTTGTGTCATATATGGTTTTTTTACCTTCTTTGCTAGCTGGTTGTTAGCTTTCACCTCGCCTATTTTTAATCAGTCATCTTTTTTAACCTCTCCCCTTCTTCCAACTCCACTTCTGATTTGCTGGTTTTGATTTGCTATGTATTGGTGGAAAATATCTAAGAAAAGACAAAAACTCTGAATAAGCATCTGAAGGTTTCCCTTCCGAGTGCTTTTATTGCTTACTTTAATTTAATTCAACAAACATAAGTCTCCTTTAACCACTCTGAATCTCAATTATGTCAGGTTCTAAATAGGGTATTATCTATATTACTTACATAATAAGTCTTCACATAAAGTGCATTTTAAATTGAATTTCTTGTCATCAGTGTATCTACCACACAAATTTGTCCTTCCCTACATATTTTAATCATTAGATACCACCTTCAATATGTTATTTTTCAATATATGAAGCTAACATTCCAACAGATTTCTAAATTTTGATTATGTTTGGACATGGAGGAATTCAATGCTAGCAAAAACCTTAATATACATAATGTTATAATATATTATATGTCAATATAATAAATAATATTATATCATACATTTTAAAATCAGAATGATATTAAAAATACTTTTGTACATGATTTCTCTTTAGATCATCATAAAGAGCAAGATGCTTATTGTAATTAATTATCTTTATAAAAATGTACAGTTTCTGACAGTACGCTATAGTAAGCTTAGAGAATGCCATCATAAATGAATTATATATTTCACTTAGCTTAAGTTTTAGGTTTTGAACATACAGATAAATGTTCATTTGAAAAGTTAGATAATTAATAATACATTATTCCAGATATTGGCAACATCTATATTTCATGAAATGTGTTAATTCTGTGAAAAAATTTTTTTCTATAATTTACTCTAAAAATACTCTAGAAATTTTCCTTATTTTATTTTTTGTATTTTAGGGTAATTTCTCTGTTTTTCTTTCCCTCTAGAAATTCTTAATACTTGATGAAGTATCCCATTCCAACATACAGCTACTGAAGGATGAAAAGCTCTAGTCCATATTCAAGACTTTACTGGTTATTGGGATAAGGTAAGGGACACCAAACAGAAATAACACTTGGACACTAGTATATGAATTAATTTAAAATCAAGTTTTGATAATTTCTCCATAGACTTAAATTCTAGTAGTGTGAAATTGTCTACTGAGAGATATATTCTCAACCTTCTATCTATTCTATCTCTTCAATCACTCAGCCAAATATTTTGGTGAATAGAAAGTGATTTGATACACTTAACATAGCCATGCTTTCCTAACTATAAAGTAGAGAAAAGTTTAATGAAAAACTTAATTGAGTTCTAGATCTCAGGTAGATGATGGCCAGTAATAAGTGAAAGATTATGGAAGTTTAGAGCTAGAAAGGTTAGAAGAAATTATTCAATCCAACTCCCTCATTTTATAGATGAGAAAAAAAAGGAGTGTTTAAGTCACATATCCCAAGTCCTTCTGTTAGTCCAGGATTTGAAACTCTAGGATCTATGCTACACAAAGTCAGCCAATTAAATCTAATGTTTTGAATATTGCTCACTCCCAGACACTGGATTCTTAGTTTAAATTTATGATTATAAAGTATTTGTCTATGCTAGTTCAATCAATTATGCAAGTATTTATTTAAAAATATAATATTACCAAACACGTACCTTTTATTCCTTGATGGAATGAAAAAACAAAACAATAGTAATAACAGTCCCTAACCTAATTGGGTTACATTCCATCAAGAGTGACAACATGCACTTATATAAATATATAAAAATGACATAATAATGAGAGCCACTATTTGCAGATGAGGAACATCCTCATTTTCATACTTAATAGTATGTTTTAAAATTGTTACAAGATCTTGATCTGGAATTTTAGTTTCAAATTATTAAATGTTTGTGAAGAAATCAGAATTCTAAAAGGATTCCCTGTGTGAGTGATACTCAATTAGATCAGGAATCCTTAACTTTGTCTTGGACCTCTCTACCAATCTAGTGAATAGATCCTTTTTTAGAATAACATTTTAAAATGAATAACATTTTACTTCTAGGGGAAATCCATCATATTGAAATACTTAAAAAACAATCTTTTAAGAAGTTCAGAGACTCCATGTTTAGAAACTCTGAGTTTTATAAAAATACTAAATGAGGTTATCCATGTCACAATTATGCCCCTTATTTTCTTTGTACCCGGGAAAATAGTACTGTTATTTGACCTGGCTTAAGCTTTTCCCAAGAATTTCATTAAAAAATCATTAAATTTTTATTTAGCCTTTGTTTTGTTGGCTTACCATGTGATCTCATTCACAAATTCATTTTAGAAAAAAAAGCAAAGTTAGAACTAACAATCTTAGGTAAGCACCCCAGTTTTTTCCCCCAGAAATAGACATTTTACAATATTACAGAATGCCTGTTTATAACTGGTTGTTTGTCATGCACAGACACTACCAATTAATAGGTATACTCATTGAAGTTTGGAGCCCCTGAACACAATACTTAAAATAAAAGATAAAAGGGATATCTAATCCAATCTCCTTATTTTCCTATTGAAAAAGTTGAGATGTAGAGATATAAAAGTAGAATATAATCATAATTGATATATTTGAATTTAGGTTCTCATACCCCATAATTAATGCTCCAGCTATATTGAAGCATTATAACTCCAGCTGTATTGGAGTATTATAGCTTCAGCTATAATAATAGTCTGTATTTAGGCTGCTTTTTAAGGTTTCTTTCACTCCTAATCATCATTTTCTTTTTTAATAACTGAAGTCCAGTTGTGGGTTTTTGTTTCCTATCATCATATAAATAAAACTTAATAAATAAAAATCAATAGTTTATGGTTATTTTTGAGAGACAGAACTTGAAAAATGTACTGATGCTGCCATCTAGTGGAAACAGTTGAAATAGGATGACTAAAAAATTATAATTAATATAACAACTCTGGTTATCTCTCTCACACACACACATACGTGTGCAAGTGTGCATATATATGGTTTAGAGGGATCAAATTGCACCATTTTGAAACTTGCCAAGAGTTTTTCTGATATGTAAGAAATGCCATTTTCTGGCAATTCTTGTGATGTAGTCATGCAAGTTATTATATAGGAAACCCTTCATTTTAAAGAATTTGATTTGTTATAAGCTTTTGTGCCTTGAGGGAACTCAGATGCATATGAAAAGTTATTAGACAAAGAGAACACATTTAGAATATTAAATGTGCTATTAAATCAAATATTAAGTCATTAAGGCATTAATTTAACTCACTAGGAACATTCTTTAAATGAATTTAATTTCCAAAATTTTGTATTTTGTGACTTAATGACATTTAACCATTGATATCTATTTAAATATAGAATTCTTAAATTTTGTGTCTCTTTACACACAAGTTTATTAAACAGATTATTGATTTAAGTACATTTTGGTTAATTTTCATTTGTAGGCATCAGAAATCCCAACTCTCCAAAACCTTTCCTTTACTGTTCGGCCAAGGGAATTGTTGGCTGTGGTTGGACCTGTGGGAGCTGGCAAAGTGAGTTTTAAAGAGTTTCAATGTATTGTGACTGCTTGCCATTATATTGTTTTCTGAGTTACTTTGCTATTATTCCTTGAGCCAAAAGCAAACTGTCCCATAAATTCAGTGAATCGTTTCTGAAAGGTAGGTCTTTCTGAGCCTAAAATTGAATCTCTTAAGTGCCTCTCAGTGAAGGACTCCTATTTGTTTTGTGAGGACCTGTAGCAAGATAGATGTCACCTTAGCTCATGGAAAAATTATGGTGTCCAGAGATAGTATGTGCCTTCTCAGTTGCTGGGTTCTTCTTTCCTGGAAATCTTCTGGGGGAAGAAGTTGAAGATATGGTAGGGATTAGACTAAATACTCTTTGAAGTCTCTTCCACTTTAAAATTGCAAAGAGGCCACTCTGTTAAGGAAGCTTTAATATTAGAGAAAAGCTTCTTTATAGTTAAAGCTGCCAAAAAGTAGAGTGGATTTTTCACTAGGGGTTGGAGAACCATACTTGATGGTACATTATAGTGCATATTCCTTTCATGTAATAAATAGTTGGACTAGAAGACCCTCCAACGTTTCTCCTAATCTTCAAATTATGTGATTCTGCTTAATAAATCCAGAGATTATTGGTAGCTTATTATTTTTTAAAATATTTTATAATTTTTCTGTATCCTTTCGCTTTCCCGCTCTAGCAGCAACTTTTAAAAATTAGTTGTTTGTTTTTTTTTAAGAGAAAGGAAATTACTCTTTCATCCCACCCAGCTAAACCAGCATGTGGAAAAAAGAGACATTTTATGCAATTTCCCACACCTGTAAATCCATATCTCTGTAAAGGAATGGCTATGGGAGACATATTTTCATGTTTTTTGGGAACAAGCTTATTATTTCTAGTTTAATAACTGTTAGTTTTTGTTGTTTTATGATATATACTTTTTTTGAATTTCAAAAGTATTTTATTTTGTCCAATTATATGTAGAAGTAGTTTTCAGCATTTATTTTTGTAAGATTTTAGGTTCCATTTTTTTCTTCCTCTCTTCCTTATCTCCCCACTTCCCCCAAATAGCAAGCAATGTGACATATATATTATATATGTAGTCATTTTAACCATATTTTCCTATTAGTCATGTTCTAAAAGAAAAATCAGAACAAAAGGGAAAAACATGAGAAAAAACAAAAAGCAAACAAACAAACAAAAAAGATGAAAATACTATGCTTAGATCCACATTCAGTCTCCAGTATTTTCTCTCTGGATGCAGATGGCATTTTCTATTCCAAGTCTATTGGAATTGTCTTGGACCACTGTGTTGCTGAGAAGAACTAGGTCTATCATAATTGATTGTCACAATTTTGCTTTTACTGTGTACACTCTTCTATTCACTTCTCTTAGCATCAGTTCATGTAAATCTTTCCAGGATTTTTTGAAATTATTTTGCTAATCATTTCTTATAGAACAATAATATTCCATTACATTCATATACCATAACTTATTCAGCCATTCTGTGGTATAGTCTTTAAAATTATGTTGTTGCAGTTGTGTATATTGCTTTTTTACTAATGCTTACTTTCTTTGTTAGTACAAATCTTTTTCCTGTTTCTCTGTATTCATCACTATTTATTGTTTTTTATACCACAGCAATATTTAGGCATTTCCTCCAATTAATGAGCATTAACTTTGTTTCCAGGTCCTTGTTATCACAGAAAGTACTCAGCAAATTTCTTTTGGAAAAGTAGACTCCCTAATGTTACAATTTCCTTATATAATGTACAAATACAAGCCAGAAAGAGTCATATACTTGAAAAACTCTACTTATAATTTGTACATAGATAGGACTTGAGAAAATGGTATCCTTTACCCTCTGGGGTCCCTGAAACTCTTTTGCCTACTGCTATTACTTGTGTTTTCCCTTTCTACTCATTGTTGCCTGGAACTACTCCTTCTACTTTCCCCTCAGCATATATGCTTCCTCCTTTACTCAGCTAGATTTGAAACAGAAAATGTAACTTTTCAAAGTGAAAATTTACTTTTATCATTCTCTCCCTTCCATACCCTATCTTTGTAAAACAAAACTGATCATATACATATATAATGATATATATGCATATTTTCATATATAAACTATACCTTGTATATGTATATATTTAAAACATGTTTAGGGTAAGCTAGGTGGCACAGTGGATAGAATGCTAGTGTGTACGAATGGTGTAAAATTTTACTCTCAGAAATTTACTAGCTATATGATACTGGACAAGTCATTTAATCATGATTGCCTCAGCTCCTCATCAGTAAAATGAGTGGGAGAAAGAAATGGCAAACTAATTCAGTATCTTGGTCAAGAGATTTTCCAGAGAGTCAGAAATGAACGAAATGACTCAATAGGAACAACAAAATATGTTTAATATTATATATAGCTATATATAGCTATATTTGTACTTCTCTTTTTCTTTGCCATTATCCCTCAAAAGTATCCCAGGTGTCTGTCTTTCAAAAGGTAGATAGTCTGTTTCATCATAAGAATTCTAAAATCATGACTGTTTGTTAGATGAATCAGATATTGTAAGGAAAGACAGAATTACATTATAGGTAAAAAGGAGGAAGGTGAGGAACAAGACTTTTTCAAAGGTTTTCCTGCTTCCTCCTAGATCCATTTGTGCTCCTCGATTCATGAAAATCTCCTTTTCTGTACCTGCCCCAGTTTAAAAAGGAATTATATTCTTTTCTCAAGGACCCCCAAAATAAAAAGTTATGGAAAATGCTGGTAGTAACAATAGAAAGGAATAAAGATCAGAGGTTTTTTTGGTTTTCTTTTGTTTTTTGGAACTCAAAGTCTGTTTGGAAGAAGAAAATGGTGGTTAGGATGCAAGGACCAGGGTGAATATCCCTAGGAGATCACCTTCTAAATTTCTTATGCCTGACCCCAAATCTTCTGTGGTATCCAGACCTTGCCTGCTCCCTTCAGTGACTTTCCCCTTTTCTACCCCAATTTCTATAACCTAGCGTCTGCCCTTTTGGAGCCCTTATTCAATGGCCCTACCATTGGTGGATTATCTAGCGCCAGGGGTCCTCAAACATTTTAAATAGGGGGCCAGTTCACTGTCCCTCAGACTGTTGGAGGGCCAGACTATAGTAAAAACAAAAATTTTGTTTTGTGGGCCTTTAAATAAAGAAACTTCATAGCCCTGGGTAAGGGGGATAAATGTCCTTAGCTACCGCATCTGGCCCGCGGGCCGTAGTTTGAAGACCCCTGAATTCTAGCCCATCTTCCTAGTGAGGATATTGAGGGCAATATATTCCAGTGCATGTTTGTCCATATTTTTAAAGGCATAATAAATATAAATCCAAATTCAGAGAACATAGTTTAGGGAATGATTATGATGTGAGTACATTTCCATAAGTTTTGTTGCTAACAAAATTATATTACTTTATAAAATGTCTTGCAGATAGCTATAGAATTAGTAGACCTGGAGCAAGAAAAGTTTTGTTGGTTTGGATTGTAATTTTGGGGGAGACATCTATTCCATTAAGTGAAGGACTCATGGATAGTAGGTGTTATCTGTCTCAAGGTAGAACCATATACATTTATAAGTGCATAGGATATACCTGAGGTTCTAGCCAAGAATGTCCAGGCAGTATAACTTTCAGCAAAAATAAGCCTTTTAATAAGTAAAGTGATTTTAGAAAGAGTCCATGATTGTATTTTGAATTTGTGATTCATGTAATTTATTGTTGTGTTTAAATAAGCAAATATGTTACTTTGTCCATCAAGATGTGTTCCCTTTGGCACTTTTTGAAATGTTTGTCTTACTCTTTTGTGTTGATTTTTATCATAAAAGAAAGTAAACCATTGAAAAATGCTCAGGCTGGAAAAGTATTATAGAAGGAGAAGCTGGGCTAGTGTTTTCTAATAATTTATATACAATCATTCTTCTTTTATGGTATTCTATAACTTGGTTAACTTTTTTTTTTTCAGTCTTCTCTGTTAAGTGCTGTGCTTGGTGAACTGCCGAGACATAATGGTTTGGTCACTGTAAGAGGAAAAATTGCCTATGTTTCTCAGCAACCCTGGGTATTTTCAGGAACTGTTCGAAGTAATATTTTATTTGGGAAAACCTATGAAAAGGAAAAATATGACAAAGTAATAAAAGCTTGTGCTCTAAAAAAGGTAAGTTTCATTTGGAATTGCTTGAATGAAATTTTGTACTGTTCATAAAATTTTTTTAAATTTTTTTTTGTTTTTCTATCACCAGTGAAAGTGATAGAAAAAAAGATAATTTTTAAAATTCCCCTTCTTTTATTCAAAGAATTGTCTCTAATTAGAAAGATTAAAAAAGACAGGAGGAACACTTAACCAAAACTGAATATAAATGTAATATTCCATATCGACAGTCTCCCACTTTTGCAAAGAGAGAGGTTCATTTTTTCTTTTTTTAAATGACTGTTTTGTTCATTTTAATTTATTAGATTGAAAGGACCATCTTTTGAAAAAAATTCCAGTTATTGTAAAAATATTTTTTAACATTCATTTTAAAAAATTTTGAGTTCCAAATTCTTTCCCTCCCTTCTTCTTTTCTCTTCTCCTTGAGAAGGCAAACAATTTGAGATAGATTATACATGTGCAGTCTTGCCAAACATATTTCCATATTAGCTGTTTGTGAAAGAAAACAAATTCCACCCTCTCTCCCCCCCAAAAAAAAAGACAAAGCAAGAAAAATAAAGTTTAAAAAAAAAAAAGCATGCTTTGCTCTATCCTTAGATTCCATGAGTTCTTTCTCTGGGTTAGATAACATTTTTCATCAAATGTCCTTCAGAATTTTCTTGGATCAGTGTATTGCTGAGAATATCTAATACACAGTTAGATCATTGAAAAGCAGATCTTAAAAAGTCAAAAATAAATATTTGTATTTAGGTTAATTAAAGCAGACAGGGTTATGAAAACTCGCCTTTTAAAAAATCTGTAATACTGCCTAATTTCACTAGAGGGAGGTTTTGTGTTTCTAGAGGTTAGATCAAGTTTAATAGCAAAAAGCCAGATTGAATATTTTATATTGCAATAAAATTTTAACAAAATTAGTGATTTAACAAAATTGCTGACAATCATAGTATTATGAAAATAAAATAGAAAAAATAGAAGATAGCTTATTGTGATCCATTTCTTTGGATTAACAATTTTACATACTGTGTTTTTATGGATTTAAAATTCAGTGAATAATAGTCCTAAAGGGCTCTTTCCTTTGGGGCTGGACAATGCAGTCTGGACATCCTACTGTGCTTTTATGCTCTCTATGGAAAGGATTGGGCCTGAATTTCAAAGGTATAGTACAGAGGATATTAGGCTAGCTTTGTGAAGAAACATTTTGTTTGCCTGGTGACTTTTGAGTATTGTGGAGAATAACTGTTGAGTAGCATTTTATAGCAATAAAAAGGTGAAGAGAGGCTATTTATTTTATTAGATTCTCCTTGACTTTTTTGCTTTTATTCAATACAAACTTTACCTTGATACTTACTTCTAATTAAATAATTAAGATATTCCATAGAAAGAGAGGAAATAATAAACAAAAACAGAACATTGAAAGAGAATGAAATAGAGTAATAGAGTAAAGAAAGAATTTTTAAAAATTAATAATTAATAATGTCTTTACTGAAGAAAACTGCCACTATGTGCACTCTGCTAAAATTATGGTGCAAAAGCATATTTAAACAGATGGAGCTGAGACCCCTATATTGCTATAAAAATTTTTTGTCATAATTTTTGTCCCAATACAAATACTTACTAATTTTTATGTAATATTTCAAGATTTACAAAGAACTTTTACAATTTTATGAGGTAGGGTTGTGAGTTGAGGCTATTCTCTTTTTTTTTTTTTTTTTTTTTTGATGGATGGAATTGAGGGACTATCAAGAATGTTTGATTCAGTCCTTGAGGACATTAGAACATTATGTGAAGCAGAGTGGTTGAAGAAGAGAAGAAATGAATTGAAAAAGGAACAGTTAGGGATTGGCACATTTTATTATTTTCAAATCTATTTTAATTTCAAGGCCTTCAGACTTTAAAGATAAGCTTACTTTTTATAACTAAACAGTAGCTTCTGGTCTTTGAAATAATAACAATAATAGCTATATCTAGTACTTTAAAGTTTTCAAGGTGCTTTACAAATATCTCATTTGATCCTCATAATAACACTAGGAAGTATATACTACTATCATCATTATTTTACAAATGAAAAAACTGAGCATTTAGGGTAGGTTTCTTGCCCTGGGTCTAGTGACTAATAAGTGTCTTAGGGTAGGATTTGGATCTAGTGACTAATAAGTGTCTTAGGGTAGGATTTGAATCCAGTTATGCATTTAGCTGCCTATGTAATACTGACCATTGTAAATCATCATTATTCCTTCATCCTACCTTTGAAAAAAGCTCCCACTCGTGACTTGTGGCTGGGACAGGATGCATGACTCTTTGGGTGGATCTGCATAAACCATTGCTTTGGTTCAATGTTTCATTATACTTCTGTATTTTCTTACTGAGACCTTAGTTTGTACTAAGAAAATGTTCTTGATAAATGTTTTTAGTTCATTTGTTTGGCTTCAAAATTAAAGAAATACTTAGAATTTTCCAGACATTATCTAAATTTGTGAACTCTCCATGTTTTCAGGTCTTTAAAATGAAATTTCCTCTACCTTTTCTATTTCCAGGATCAGAAATGATTTATGTGAGCTATACAAACTGAATTACTACAATTTTAATGTTTTTAATTTTATTTGACCATATCCTGATTTGTTTTAGGACCCAGGAGCTAATCACTATCATTCAGTAATTTTAAATGAAAATTCAGTATTTTAATTCTTCTCTAGAGTTCTACCTGTAGTGACTATTCATTTTGAATTTTCAAAGAAGTTGCCAAC
The DNA here is from genome assembly GCF_016432865.1 of Antechinus flavipes. NCBI lineage: Eukaryota > Metazoa > Chordata > Mammalia > Dasyuromorphia > Dasyuridae > Antechinus > Antechinus flavipes. The sequence goes on along the minus strand of NC_067400.1, from coordinate 148,349,373 downwards.
TAGCATTTACTAAGCACTGCAGATACAAATAAAAGAGAAAAGATGGTTCCTGTCCTCAAGAAAATTATAATCTAATGCCATTTGCCTGCCATACTGCTGACCTACTTCTTAATTTAGAAGTGTTACTAATTAGCAATATGCTATGGTAAATAAGTACACCAATAATTTTGCTCTGAAACAAGAGCTGTCTATTTTTTTCCTAAACTTTATTTTATTTTTAATATGTGGAATGAAACAAGTATTTCCATAGCATAATATAATAAAAAAGATGATTTTCCATGTAACTGAAAATCAGTTATATACAGCTTGTCATTCCTTTTAAATATAGAATAAAATTATCATGTAAATTTCTTTTTTCCCCTTTGGCCCTAGAAATGGCTACCATTAGATACATAGGTATGTATACATAAAATGATACTTTACATCCATTTATCATTCTTTGTAATTTCAGTTCTTTACTACCACAAAGCTTTCTTTCTTTTTTTTTTAGAATTTTAGAATATGTAGGTATCCTTAACTGCCTATTTTCAAAACAAACTTCTTGTATTCCTCTTCAAACACATGTATATTTGCAAAACATAACACATATTTTGTTTTCATTTTTATCAACCAAGAATAGAATGAATAGAAATTAGTAATGTGTGTTCCTCTTTAGATTCCTTTTATTCTCTCATTGTTTAAAATAACACACAGATTCCAATACAATTTTAAGATAATTTGTAAGCATTTCAAAAGCCTGGCATTTCCCTGATATTTTGATTTTTGGCAAACTGTCATAAATTCAGTGAAAACAAGTGCTAAGAAATGATAATTAAAAACCTGATTTTAGCTGCATCTTCCACTAAGCAAACACTAAGAAAACTTCATTTTTTAAATTAATTATCATCAGAAGTTCTAAACACATTTCAAAACCTAGTATAGTAAATGCAGCTAATTCTGCATGCATCCAACTACATGTCTAAGAATGTGCTAGCATTACTTAAGTTTTTGTGTTGTAAGAGATTTTTATGACTTGGTAACATTAGCCCATGTTGAAATTCCTTATGTTCTTATGAGAGATGAAAACACCACATTATCTTATATTCAATCTATGTATAATATTTCATCCCTAAGCACTTTTCAGAGATATATAGGTAATACATATTCAAAAGTTTAGCCTTGATATATTCCTGCATTTAATCTTCCCCCACATATAATACTTGAATTTGAAAATACCTCTGGAGACCCCATAGGTACAGTGTAACTTCCCACATTTACTATATTCCTGCCAACTCTGACATTTTTCTTTTCTCAATGCCCCAGAAAATTGTAGAATAGTCATCGTTGTATCTTTTATTTTTTCTTCTGTGAATCAGAGATGACTATACCATTTTCCCCTCCTGATTTTTGTGAGTAATAGCAAATAAAAATGATCATAAAGCACTCTGGCAACATAAAAGATTAGGTGATAAGAAATTAGATAGGGAGACTAGTTCATTCATGATTTGGCGTTTGAAAGTAGAAGGAATAGAAGTAATACATTTCCATTTGTTTTCCTACTGTCTCTGTTTTAGATAAATGGGTGATTTAATCATTGGAATCTCTGTCTACTGACATAGGTTGCTTCTTGGTGAATCACCAGAAATATAGAGTAAATAATCAGAATTAGGATTTAACTCTTGACTGTGCTACTGTGTATTCTTGGTTAAATTTGCCTGTTTCCTCATAATAACAGTGTTTACCTTATAGAGTTTTTGGAGTATCAAGTGAGATAATATTTGTAAAGTATTTAGCACAGGATTTCTTTCTTTCCCCAAATGTTATAATTATTTTCCTTTCTTTCTCATAGGATTTACAGCTTTTAGAAGATGGTGACTTAACTGTGATAGGTGATCGGGGGACTACACTAAGTGGAGGACAGAAAGCTAGAATAAATCTAGCAAGGTAAATAATATTTTAGTAATTCTTTTTTGGGGGAGAGGGGGATGTAAGAGCCAAACTATGATTTAGCTGCTACAGGAGTGTCTGAAAGAAAAAACTCCTACCAGTGGAGATAGACAATTTAGTTTTGAGACTGGGGCAGTGAGAGATGAAAACTGATATATTTTGTGTGTCAGAGATGGGATTTGTACCCATTTCTTCCTGATTTTTGAGACAGATTTTCTTAACTAAAGACCATATTTTCTTTCTCAGGTTATTACTTCCACTGTTGTTCTGGCTTTATTTCTTGGAATAGGGAATACAGATTACGGGGATTATAGATGTATGGTGTAATAAAAAGAAGAGACAAGGAGCCAGGAGATTGGAGCAGTAGGAGCCTGGATTTGCTATTTGCTAATTTGGTCTCATCTTAAACTACTCTGATTATATGACTAGGTTTTACTACTCTTTAATTGTAGGCAAAAAGCAGTCAAATTTACTTAATTTTATTGAGTCTGATATGTCTTGATTCTTTTAGAGCAGTTTATCAAGATGCAGATATCTATCTCCTTGATGATCCTCTCAGTGCAGTGGATGCAGAAGTTGGAAGGCATTTATTTGAACAGTAAGTTTTTGTTTTGAAAAGAATTTGTATTAGATTTCAGTGATCTTCTAAGATTATATTTGGGTAACATTCTGTTGGGCATACCCGAATTTAAAAAAAGAATAACATTTCTTTGTTTTAGGAGTAGTTTAGAATTTTTTTTTTTTTTTGCTTTCTTTTAATCTAGAAAAGGTGTAACAAGGGTTAAATTGAATATAAACTTAGGTGTTTTTCTGACCTAGAAGTCATGATCTAATTTAAGACATATAACTTGTTTTTAAATCTCTTTATCATTTAAGAAAGTGATAGCCTTGTTTACTGTCTCATGGAGGGAGATAGGGAGAGAATTTAGAATTCTAAATAAAAAAAAGAATGTTAAAAATGTCTTTACCTATAATTGGGAAAAAATAAATTTTTTTAAAAAGGGAAAAATGATAATCAAGGAATGTCAATGGACTTCAGGGATAAAATAATGAATTTGCTTCACTTACATTTTTAACTGGAATAAGTAAGGATAAATTACTAAACTGATGAATTTGTTTCCATTTATATTTGTAACTGGAGTGGGAATAAGTTAATAAAACATACTATAATATCACCAGTACTCTTCCAGCTAAATGCCATCCCATCTCATCTCTCTTCCTTTTTACTGCTAAACAATTTGAAAACTTCTCAACCCCTGAGATGATCATTTCTTCATCATTACCTCTCTTCCTCCTCCTCCTCCTATTAGTGATCTTGCTTTTCTGCCTGTGTCTTCCTAATCGCCAAAACTCTGGCTATTTCTAAGTCCCCATCCTGCTTGACACCTTTGTAGCAATTGGTTCTCCATTCTTCTAGAAACTTTATCTTCTCTTGATTTTAGAAAGACTACCCATATTGTCTCTCCCCTCTTTCCAGCTTCTCTTAACACTGTCTTTTTTCCTGTATCCTTTTATTCTTCTTAATCCCTTAATCGTAGGTATTTTGCAGGGTTCTTTCCTTAGATTGGCTTTGTTCCTTTTCCCACATTCATTTCCATGGCAGTCTTGCTCATTTTCTTGTCTTCCCCAACTATTTCTGTACATATGACTTCAGCTCTTAGCAGCTTAACAGTTGGACATTCCTATTGATATCAACTAATGGCATCTTAAACTTGTTATGTTGAAATCAAAGTCCATCATCAATCTTTCTTAGTCCATTCTTGCTCCTGACTTCTTATTTTCATTGAGAATACTGCTAGTGATTAAGATTTGTCTTCTCATATTCATCTTTGAATTATCCCTCCTTCAAATATCTAGTCAGCCAAAGTCTTTTCCATTCTTTCTCCATAAATTCTCTTGTAAGAGGTCATGTTGTGATGGCAGTGATTGCCTTGGAGTTTGGAGGCCCTGCATCCAAGTACCACAACTTTTTCAACCTGAGAAGTTCACTTAATCACTCAATGATCCAAGCATCTCTCTAACACTTTAAGTTGGAGAGCAGGTATTGATCTGTGATACTAGGAAGAGATCTTTCTCAAGAGTTCTCTAAATTCGATTTAGTTTAAGAAAATAATGAAATCTTTCCCAAAACAATCTCAGGATCTCCTGCATCTGTTCTCTTTTCTTTATTCAGATGGCACTTCCACGATCTTGACCCTTATCCCTTCCTTGCCTGGATTCCCTCTGCCATGACTTCCTGAACTAAATTGGCTTTGTGATTTTTTTGATCTAGCGAATGTGATTTTATTGGTCTAGGATTCTCATGAGGAGGAAATTGCCATTACCAAAATTGTTAAGCTGCTCTGCAATTTATAATCCTAGGGAGACAGGGAAATATAATAGATAGAAAACTGATCTTAGACTCAGGAAGTACTGGGTTCCAGTTCTATATCTTATCAATTGACTATGTGATTTTGGACAAGTCATGTACCCACTTAGTGTCCCAGGCAGATGCTTAAGAACATATTATATGTAATAATAAGTATGTACATTGGAGCCAGGTTGTGAATGCAAAGGAGAAACCATCAGTGATTTTATGTTGCTGAGTGATAAAGTAAAAGCTTCTTAATATTTAGAGAAAATTCACTCATCCTCTCCAGGTAGTTATTAACTCAGTTTTTCTGACATCATGCAAATGTTAGATTAATTTGGATCATAAAATAGGGATCTTACTTTCCAATGTGACTGGCTAAGAACAAATTCATTATTGTCATTAGAAAAACAACTCAAATTTCTTGACCTACTGACTGGGTCTCTAGGGTCAGTCTTGTGTACAAAGGCAGGCACCTTAATTGCTAATTGTAATCATGCCCATCAGAAAGCCTTTCCTGCATATCTCTAAACAGAAGGGGTATTTATAAAGTTTTTGAGCAACTTTAAGCTTTGATAACTTTAGATATATACTTGATAAAAGTATGCATGTTCCAGCTCTTGTTTGCTAATCAAAACCACATTCTTTGTAGGAACCTAAAGCTGAGATCATGAATGTAATTTGTAAAATCACTCAACAGCAACTGGAGAATGGTTTCAATGAGTTAGAAAATTGGATTGAACAATGTATCATGAAAGATGGCGGTTTTGTTGTAGCTCAGAAATGTTTTGTTTTAAAGATGAAACAAATTTGCTTTCATTTACTATTAACTGTATTTTCTTCTGTCATGGCCATTTAAAATTGGGCAAGTTTTAACTACATATTACTAAAGAGATGGTTACATTTTATCAGTTTCCAATATCTTTTGAAGGTATGGAGAAATGAATGGTAATTCATGCATTCCCAGAATATTTAGATCATATGATACCAATTCAGTTTTTACTGAATCATAAAACTATAAAGTTTTAGTTTAAAAAGTAGAATCCTCGCCTTTCTCGAGTTTTTCCTTCCATTTTTCCACTATTCTTTTTTTCCTCCCCTTTTCTTTTCCCTCCTTCCCTTCTTTCCTTCTATCCCAACATTTTATCAATTTAAGGGTAATAAAATACCATGCAAACTTCCATCTATCATTTCTCATTCTTGCTACATTAATCAATAAGCATTCTCAATGAGTTATCATGTATTAATTAGGCACCATGCTAGTGCAGGGGATAAATGATAAACTCAAGCCTTTTCCTGCAAACTACTACTGTGTCCTTCATTTGAATCTTTATTCAGAAGTCATTTGCAATTGACTATAATAAGATATATTTTTTATATGACAGTATATAATTAAAAATAATCTGATATTTTCTGTTGTGTGAGAGGCAAAAAGTAGAAATCCAAGAGATATTTTTGAGTTAGAAATAATAAAACAAATCCTTTTGATAGAGTGAATGCAAGGAGGAGTTGAAGGTGATGCAGAGATTCTGCATTTTGGGTGATTGGAACAATGTTGGTACTCTTGCCAGAAATAGGAGAGTTGAGAAGAGAACTGGGTGTGAAGGGAAAAGATAATGATTTCTGTTTTGGACATCGAGTAGTTGGCCAGTATTTATTAAACGTTTATCATGGCCAGCTGTCTAGCGATGTAAAGTCAAACAATGAAATAGTTCCTGTCTTCAAAGAAGCTTTCCTCTATCAGGAAAAACAACATATATTTACAAAAGTATATGAAACATATGAAAAAATCATTATTAAAATGTTTAAAGAGAAAGCAAAAGAAAAGACTAATGTTCATTGTGTAAACTGAGGAAACAAGAAATTTTAAGAAGTTGAGGTAAAGTGAAAGAATATTTATTGCCTGGAATATAACACAGAGAAAGAACATTTGAAATTTGGGTTGTCTACAGCACATGAATTTTGAAATGTCCTTTTCTGTAGAAAGTCCATTATATCAAAAACAACTTTCACATTTTTCCAGTTGCTGATTCTAATATCAACTCTTTCCTGCATCATTCAGAATTTGACTGCTGTGTTGTACTTTGCTATATTGTCTGTGGAAATTAAAAAGGTATCTTTGCCATGTTTCTCTTATTTTGTTTTATGTCCTTTATCTTGACTTTTCTAGCTGCATTTGCCAAACCTTGCATGAGAAGATCACCATTTTGGTTACTCATCAGTTACAATACCTCAAAGCTGCATCCCAGATTGTGATACTAAAAGATGTAAGTCAGTAAAAATTTTTCTCTTAAAATTCTTTGTTTTAGTACTGGTGGGCTTTTGGGCTCTGAGTCAGGAAAATCTTGAGTCCAGGCCTATATAGGCAATTTACTAGCTGTATGATTCTCAGTATATCACCAGTTTCCTCATCTGTAAAATGAGGTGGTCATTTTAGATGTCCTTTTATCATCTTTTCTGTGTTTAAAAGTTGAATGTTATAGATTTCTTCCAAGTTGACTTGTTTACTTTGTTACTTCAGAAAATCTATGATTTGCCTAGAAGAATTCTTCACCAGGGATACATCTTGATATGACTTTTCCAAATTTAGCATTTCTTCTGGTATCAGTTTATCTTTTTTCTCCCCCAGGGCCCATTATAGGGAAATTATTTGAGGTATTGTAGGCTTTGAATACTTAACCTATCTCTTCTTTTGAAAGCATTTTGTAATAGCCACAGAATATATTTGGTTCCTCTGATATCTCATAATTCACGTACAGTAATAGAATAAACCAAATGTATTTATTAAAACATTTACAAATCGAATGTGGTAAAGAAAGCTGGTTATTCTTATTAAGTCCTTACCAATGATAAAGCTCCTGAAAAATCCTGGCTGTTATATTCCAAAAATTAGCAAGTTGTGACAATGAGTCCTTTGTTGAATATATCTTTTCAGAAATAGACCTGTTTAATTTTTCTCCATCACAATATTATAGAAATTTACCAGAATATTTACTAGTATAATAGTAAATATTACTAGTATATTTTTATTGATGAGTAAATTGAACTGAACATTTTCTTTCTCTCTTTTTCCCCTATCATAATTTAATGAAGCTTCATGCTTCAGGTTCATGTAGACAAATGTTCCACTGTTTTAAAAAAAGGTTAAACTATTACCATTTTAAAAATATGAATATTTATTATAGTTTTCAGCAGATTTATTATATCCAGTTTTACAGTTCTTCCATGGTCTTTAAAAAATCAAAGTTTTCTCTAGAAGTTAAATTATTAATACATTGTGGGAATTGTATTCATTCATAAGTCCTAAATCCTCTCTGTTTGCATCTGCATCACAAAGGGGCTAAGAGGGTAAGATATTAAGAGATATTAAGAGATATCAGATGGATAGATTGGTATTCAAAGACTTTAATTATCTGCTCTTCTCCCCTTACCTTTCCAGTCTTCTTTCATCCTTTATATCCCTTCTAGGTACTCTTGGATCCAGAGACAGTGACTTCCTTGCTGTCTTTATAAATGTCCACTAAAACACCAATCTAACCATCTAAAATGATGGTTCCTGATGGGATTAACTGAAATGTCTGCATAGATTTTGTACTATATTTTGACTCTTTAAGTATGCATAATCTTTTAATATTTACTGTTAAATAGCCAGTTCTTGATGTGACTTTTTTTTTTTAGATGTTGTAACTTAACAAGGTGCTCATCAATATTACAGTTATAGAATCTTACTACTATAGGAATGTAGAAATAATTTGTACATGTTTCTCTGATTTTTAGGAAACTGAGTCATAGAGTGGGCAAATTATTTGCATCAGACCAAGGTCTCTTGGCTCTCAGTCTAGTCCTTCCCCTCACTCAAATTCCACACTTTCCAACACTTGATCAGAGGTTCTATTAGATAATCAGTCTGTTCCTAAGGATAAGATTTGTGGAGGGATTGTTTCAGTTATAGAATTTGTGTCTTTACAACCTTGGACAATCCTAGAATATAGTCATTAAATGTTTATTAAGCACTTACTTTCTGTGGTGTTTTGCTGAGCCCCACTCTCAAGATGTGTACATTGTAATGGAGGAGTCAACATGCAAAGAATTTTGTATGAACAGAATGCATATACACATATAGAAAGACAGAGATCTTCAGCTGAGATTTAAAGGAAGCTAGGAAGCAGGGATGAGAAGGAAGAGAGTTCTATTTATCAGGAACAGCCAATGGAAAAACCCAGAGTGGATACCAGAATATCATTTATGAAGAACAGCAAGAAAGTCACTGTCACTGATTTAGGATGTAAAGGTGTAAGAAGGCTAGAAAAGTAGGGTCAGAAGGGCAGGTAATGAAAGGATTTGAACTTCAAACAGGATTTTATATTGGATCTTGGAGGTGATAGAATACCAATGGAGTTTTTGAGTTGAAGAGTGATCTAGGTAGACTTTCTACTTTAAAAAGATCATTTTCATAGTTGAGTTGAATGGGGAGAGAGACTATTGTGGTTGGTTGACCAGACAGTAGGCTGTTGTAACACTTTGTAAGTGTGAGGACATGAGGATATTCATCAGGGTGTATAGAGAATGGGGAGTTGAGGAAAACACAAAAAAAACTAGGCAGAAGAGTATATCTAGAAGGGAATGGTCAGCAGTCAAAAAAGCTGCAAATAGGTCAAGAAGGATGAGGACCTTTGGATTTAGTACTTGGTTGACTATTACATTAATGAGTTAGAGACTGAAGTTTTGGCTACTGATGTTATCAGAATCCAGACTATAGAGAGTCAAGAAGGGAATGAGAGAAAATAAAGTGGAATTATCTATTGTGATCAGCCTTATCAAAGAATTTAGCTACAAAAAGAAGAAAGGTGGTGTGATAGCAAGTGGGAATGGATGGATCAGTGAGGGTGATTACTGAATTCTTATTATTTCACTTTGAGTATTTGTAGCCCGGAGAACTTATGATCATATATACTACATGTTTTGGTTGACTTGTAACAGCCAGACATATCTGTACATGATAATCAAGTGGCGCTTTTATATCAATAAATATTTTTTAAGTGCCTACTTTTTTGCCAGGTACCTGTTTACAAATAGTGTATATAAATACAATAAATGAAACATTGAAGCACACATTCTAATAATTAACACAAATTATTTATAAGTATGTACTGAATAAACATATTTAGTAGGTGTATATATATATACTAAATAGTTTTATATATATATACGTACTCAAATACATACTAATATTGAGTGAATTAATAAAAATAATATAAATTAATTAAGTATAATTTGTGAAGGAGGCCATTAACAGTTGAGCAGGATTGGGAACTGCTTTGTATAAAAGGTAGTACTTGAGTATAGCTTGAAGGAAGAAAAGAAGTAAATTTTAGCCCGAAAGCCCTGCCAGTACAAAGGTACTGAGATAAGAAATGAATTTAAAACAGAAAATTGATTTGGCTAGATCATGAAATATAATAAAACATGAGTTGCTTAATATACTTATAACAAAAGCATAGGAAAATGGCAATAAAATCCATCTTAGGGTATAATAGTAGCTACATATAGATTGAAAGTCACATGCATCCATTAGGAATTAACTTGTTCTGTGTTAATCTGGGAGATACTTAGAACAAAGCTTCTTAAACTGGGGGTTATAACCCCATATGGGGCTGCATAACAGAATATGTTGATCATAAAAATTATGATTTATTATTAGTAAATGCTTGATTTGTGTATCTATTTTATATACCAATATCTAAAGGTTGCATAACAATTTCTTGTGCAATAAGGGATCGTGAATGGAAAAAAGTTTTAAGAATCTCTGCCTTAGAATATCTTACCTAATTCCATTCCTCATTATTTAGTTGAGGAAAACTAAGATTTAGAGAAGTTATGTGCCTTTCTCAAAATCATGTAAGTAGTAATTATTCAAATCAGACTTTGAAAGCCAGCTCTTCTTTAAATCTAGTGATTTTTCCCTTTGTAATGAGACATTTTACTTTGTTCTTATTCATCTAGGCCTTTCTCTACATTACTTTGGGCAAATGGGATCATGTCAGGCAGAGGTCTCAAACTAACAGTGTCATGTAGTGGAAAGAATACTGGATTTGGAATTTGAAGACCTGCAGTCTTCTCTTGGCTCTGCCACTTACTGCCTGTCTGTTCTTGAGTAAGTCCCCTAACCTCTTAGGGCCTGAGTTTTCTTCATTTGTAAAATGAGGGGGGGCAGACAACAATGATGATAACTTGGGGAACTTCAGCTCTAAACTTATATTCCTAATAGTTCTTAAAAACCAGACCTAGTCATTCACAGTCCCTCTTATTTGCTTCTTTCTTGCTTATTAGTAGCGTGCAGATAAATGACAAGTTCATGTGTACCAAAATTAGATATTATAATAAGGTAGAAGGAATGGGAGTAGATGGTTATGACTTTATTTATTTTCTTAGTCTTTGCTTCTGAAAATTTGAAATGTGTGGGGTACTGGTACGACCTCCATCATACTTGGCAGATTGTTAGTTTTATTTTCTGTTCTTTATCAGAACCAAAGAATATTCTTGGGAAAATAAAATCTCTAAGGTATATAGAGAGGTACCTTTCACCAAAGTGCTTTTTATGTACCTTATAGTGTCTTTGAAGTGAGACTATCAGAGTAGAAGATCTGTCAAGTCTTACCAGGGGGAAAAGGCCCAATCAATAATGGATATCTGAGGATTAGCTTCACAAAATATGGAAAATCTCATTACTAGGAAATTGACCTTTAGGTGATCAAATGGCCACAGGTACTCACAGAGACCATCTCCTATTGAGATCTTCTTCAATAGAGGAAGGGAGTGCGTATAACCCCTGAAACTTGAGGTCCCTGAAGTCTTGAGGTATAATACATTAAAAAAAAAACAAAAACAAAAGCAGCAGCTGGTGTCCGTCACATTCAGAATCCACAACCTATAAAATTACTTCTTTCTATCACTTTGAAATCTGATTGCTAAAGAAATTAAAAAAAAAAAAAACAAAAAACAAAAACCAAACCGCTTCCAAGACTGCTAGGTGGCTCAGTGGATAGAGAACCAGCTCTGAAGTCAAGAGGACCTGAGTTAAAATCTGGTCCCAGACACTTAACACTTCCTATCTGTGTAACCCTGGGCAAGTCACTTAACCCCAATTGCCTCAGCAAAAAACAACAACAAAATGCAGCTTCCTTAAATGCAAAATTAATTTTATTGAGAACTCTTATTTTTCCTCTTTTTCCTATCACTTTAGAAAACAAAATCCATAGATATTCAGAAAGGGCTCCCTTCTCTTAATTTTTCATCTAAACAGTAGAGTGCATATGATAAATGATATTTTACGACAAAATGTTCATTATAAATAGAGCATCTTGTGATGAGAAACTCATTAGACAAAAAGCTAAACAGATAATTGCCCTTTAAATACAATGAAATCATTTAGAAGTACTGCCACTGTGTTGCTCAGCCCCATGGTTTTGAGGACGGCACCAGCATTTTGGGCATTCCTTGGAAAATAATCTGTATTTTACTTATTAGCCTGAAAGACATCTAAGAAAAGTTGCTTAATTTGTGATTATATTGAGAATATGATCAATACAATTCATGGTACAATGAAATGAAATGAATTCTAATTATCTTCCTACTTTTTTTGTTTGATGGGTTCCTCAAGTTATATGACAATGAAACTCAATTTATGATAAGCATTTTATTATAAGGTGTTTATCATGTGCACCTTACTGGATGAAAAGTCAAATCAACAAATGGTTTTGGAGATGATATACAAAGTACTGGTTTTGGTACCATGGGAATTACAAAGAAACATAATTCTTTTTTACCTGCCTTACAGAAAATTTAGTTAGGGAGTTGAGACATAAGTGTGGAAAATGGAATGATGGCAACATCTTCAAATAATAGCCCTTACCTGTATGTGCCAAAATGTTTGTAGCAGCCCTATTTGTAGTGGCTAGAAACTGGAAAATGAATGGATGCCCATCAATTGGAGAATGGCTGGGTAAATTGTGGTATATGAATGTTATGGAATATTATTGTTCTGTAAGAAATGACCAGCAGGATGAATACAGAGAGGACTGGCGAGACTTACATGAACTGATGCTAAGTGAAATGAGCAGAACCAGGAGATCATTATACACTTCGACAACGATATTGTATGAGGACATATTTTGATGGAAGTGGATTTCTTTGACAAAGAGACCTAACTAAGTTTCAATTGATAAATGACGGACAAAAGCAGCTACACCCAAAGAAAGAACACTGGGAAACGAATGTGAACTATCTGCATTTTTGTTTTTCTTCCCGGGTTATTTATACCTTCTGAATCCAATTCTCCCTATGCAACAAGAGAACTGTTTGGTTCTGCAAACATATATTGTATCTAGGATATACTGCAACATATCCAACATATAAAGGACTGCTTGCCATCTAGGGGAGGGGGTGGAGGGAGGGAGGGGAAAAAATAGGAACAGAAACGAGTGCAAGGGATAATGTTGTCAATATAAAGTAATCATTAAATAAAAATTAAAAAAAAAAACCAAATAATAGCCCTTTTCTTCACCCTCCCACAATAACAGAAGAGCTATCAACCAAGAGACCAGCATTAGTTGCTAAAAGAATTATGCCATTTTAATTTTCCTTCAGAGCATCAAGGGAAGAAGAAGACTCTTTAGACTGGATGTTTTAGGATGTTTTAACAGATAAGAGGGGATTTTAATTGAATCTGGAAGAGTGGAATTGATGGACTAGAGAAGGCAGTGCATTCAATATAGGTGGAGCCCCATGAGCAGAAATTAGAGTGACAGAACAGTAAGGTGTTAGTCCATAAGTTTGGCTAAATTGGAAGGTCCATGAAGATTCTAGGGTGAAAAGGAAACAAGTGGTATTGTGTAGGAGTGGCTAGATGTAGGGTCAAAAATGCCTTAGTTCAATCCAGTCATTTTGGAGAATAATTTGGAATAACGCCCAAACAGGCTAGAAAACTATGCATACTCTTTGATCCAACGGTGACACTACCCAAAAAGATCATAAAAGAGGGGAAAGAACTCTTATGTGCAAAAATGTTTGTAGCAGCCCTTTTTTCTGGTGGTAAGGAACTGGAAAATTGAATGAATGCCCATCAATTGGGGAATGACTGAATAGGTTGTAGTATATGAATATAATGGAATATTATTGTTCTATAAGAAATGATGAGCAGGCTGATTGAAGAAAGCCTGGAAAGACTTATGTGAAATGATGTTGCATGAAGTGAGTAGAACCAGGAGAATATGGTATTTATTAACAGCAAAATTATGTGATGATCAACTATGATAGATTTAGCTCTTCTTTGAATACATCAATTCAAGATAGTTTTAAATGAAAAATATCATCTACATTCAGAGAGAGAACTAGAGACTGAGTGTGGATAGCAACATATGATTTCATACTGTTTTTACCCTTTTTTGTTTGCTTTTTTTCCCTTTTCTGATTTTTTTTTTTCACAAAAATGACTAATATGGAAATTTATTGAAAATGAGTGTATTTATAAAATTTGTATCAGCTTTCTTACTGTATTGGAGAGGAAAGAGGGAAGAGAGGGAGTGGAAAAATTTGAAACTCAAAAATCTTACAAAATTGAATGTTAAACTATCTTTACATGTAATTGGAAAAATAAAATACTATTAAATTTTTAAAAAAGAACACCTTTAGTTTAAATCTCTTCCAACACTAGCTGCATAATAATGCATAATCTTCCTTAGATTTAGTTTTCTGATCTATAAACTGGGGAAAATATCAATAATAGCCTTGCAGGATTATAACAAGTTTCAGATGAGATAATGTTTATAAATTGCTATAGCTATGGTTTTAATGTCAATTACATATTAATTATATTAGATAAGTCAGTACATTTAAAAGAAAAAAGAAATTTTATTATTTTATTTACAAGTTATTTTAAGTCAAAATATTTACTTTCATAGTTAGGAATTAGCTAGCTATTTTCCTGAAGAATCATTAAACCAAGTTTGACTTGGAGGTTTCATCAACTCCAAGGTCAAATTTGCTTTTTCTGAAGTGATAACACATTTACAGTCATTGACTCCAGTTTTTCCCGCAGCAAAGATGCTCCATGAAATGATACAATGCCCATACCATGAGGTTTAACTTTTCTACATCACTTTTTGAATAGGATTTCTTATCTTTAATTAGTAATTAAATTACTGGGCTCTGTTCTATCATAAAAAAGAAGGTGGTCCATAAGTGTAATAGATTAGGAAATTTTTTCACGTGTATTTACCTTGATTGTTTCAATCCTTTACCTTTGTATTTCAAAAATTGGTATTATTTATTATCTGCTTCAGATGTTTAGCCTCAGAAATTTAGAGGTCATAGGAGCTTTAGTAATTTTATAGATAAGAAAAGTGAGTTCCCAAAAGATGCACTTGGTTGTCCAAGATCACATAACCGGATTTGAACACATGTCTTTCCATGACAGTTCTATCATTCTTTCTGTTATTTTCCATTAAGCTGCCAGCCTTGAGCATGGGTATTATCACTATCACACTGATACTTAAAAAAAATTATATGAAGGTTATAGAACAATTTATAAATTTATTTTCGTTTTTAAAAATCTAATAGTCCCAGGCATATCATCTTCCAAATCCAGTGTTCTTTTCACTTTCTTCAAATTTGTAAATTGCTTCATGTACTTGGAAAAATAAAATACTATTAAATTTTTAAAATGAAAATAAGGGACTTAGTAAGTCTGTTATTAGGAACACAATGGAGAACACAGATCAAGGACATTATCAGTCTCTGATTCAAGATATTCTCATTTGTAAAAATGACATTGTTATAAAAATTTAATGAGACAATAGTTATAAAGTCTTTGTAACCACAAAGTATTTTTGTTACAGGGAGTATAGTATTTCTACTACCATTATCAAATGCTTAGAACAGACATCCTTAAATGTTGAAAACAATTGTATCATGAATGTTGTGCTTATTCCTCCCTCAGCGCCATATTCTCTGTCTTCATTGCCCCACTATTTATCTCTGTTTCCCCACTGATCCAGCATAAGTACCCTTTCTCCTTGAGCCCTTCCTTCTCCAGAAGTTTCAGGTCACATTGGAGTCTTCCTTTCCTGAATGCTCATAGTATTTGATATCTTTTCTCTCCAAGTGGATTATGAGTTCCTTCCACTATCATTAAGAGCTAGAGGAAACCCTAAAGATTAATAATTCCAACCCCCTCAACTTTACAGATGAAAAAACTTAGACCCTGAGATTAAATGACTTGCCCAGGAATCATGAAATTTATAAGTATCTGAGTAAAATTTTGAACTGAGATCTTCCTACTTTCAAGTTAAAATACCATATCTATCATGTTACACTTTTGTATACCACTTAGTGCTTACAATTTGAGTATATAGGTGTATAAGAAATTATTATTGCATTTAATCAGATTGGTGTATATTTTGAGCCCATTATTCTGGTGTATTCATTCGAGTATTTTATCCTATATTACCTTGAATTATTTAAATTATTAATTTTTTTACCTATGTTTACCACTTCCTTTCTATTTTCCCATAGTGCTTGTTATAGTTCTAGACCTATAATAATTGCTATCTTAAATACTTGCCTGAAATTGATATTCTAGAAGTAAAAGCCTTTTCTCTGGAGAACAAAGCTGTGTTGTCAATATCTTTTGGTAGAAGAAACAAATATAGATGTACTTCTCTTAAGATTTTTTTTAAATTGTAATTTTAGGGGAATGTGATGGAAAAAGGTACTTACACTGAGTTCCAAAAATCTGGAATAGATTTTGGTTCACTCTTAAAGAAAGAAAATGAAGAAGTAGATCAATCTCAAATACCAGAAGTTCCCATCCTGAGGGATCGCTCCTTCTCAGAGTCTTCTGTGTGGTCCCAACAATCTTCCAAGCATTCATTGAAAGAAGGCCCGGCTGAGCCACTAGCGGTGAGTTGTCTGATAAACCCGAGGTGATCTGCACATATGCTCACTGATTTATCTGTGCCCGGAATTCTTGGATATCAGATCATCAGTTAAACTGACATAACTCACTGTCTCCTTTGTTACTCTCTCCTTGCTGACACTTCACTTTTTTCCCACGATATGTTCCTTAGTTTCAAGTTTTTTCTCATTGTCTGTAGAGCTACAGAGCTTTCTTCGGACAGAACTATAGGAGTGGGAGAGGGAACGATTGTATTGGCAATGAACATGTGTGGACCTGACTCTTTTATTATCATAGAGTCCATGTCAGTTCTGCAAATCTTGTAACCTGAAGTAGTTCAATATAGGGCCTTGGAGATCAGATTGAAGTAGAATCTTTAGAAATTAGCTTACTCCTTGATCAAACTTTAATTAAAAAAAATAAACTAAAGTTTTGGCTTTGGTTTTTATTCTTCTCAGATTATCTAATACTTTATAAATTCAGATTGTTGCCATCTTCATTCAGGTCATATTTTTAAAAAATCAATTCTGAGAAGTTTGCCATCAATTAAAGCAAATGAGAAATTGGATTTCATGCCTAAAAAGGAAAAAAATCTTGTTAGATGAAAAAAAAGTTAGTCGCCTTCTTATAGAAAATAACTTGATCCAAAATTCTTAGCACAATGCTAGTTCCATTTGTTACCCACAATACATTGGCAGGGAACATTGCTTAGTACATCATTTTTCATTTTTGTCTCCTGCCTATAAGTTTTAAGTGTTCTTCTGCCCTCTTGTGGGGCCAGTAGACCCATGTTATTTTACCCAAATGCCAAAACTGTTTTTACAGGTACATGTATCTATCTATCCATCTTCTATCTACTTATTTATTTTAACCTGTCCACCATCTGTATATCTATCTAGCCCCTATCTATTCATCTTCCATTTATTTGTAAATCTATATATTTGATTATACTATATGAATTGTGAATGTATAACATTCACAGTAACAATAACAACTCATATTTCTACAATACTTTTTTTATAATTTTCAAAATAATCTCAAAAACACCACATATACAACAACAATAAACTACAAAGTCAGTAAAATCTTTACGGTGAGATAGTTGAACGAACTTATTTACTATGTTATAGTCAAAGACTATCACATACATATTCCCATATATATTATTTACATTGGATTGGGAGCATTTTGTTTGCAAAATTATTCTTTTGAATAATCAGGTACTCAAATTATCTATCATCAGAAATTTGTAGTATGCTTCCAACCAACTATCAAAGCCACACTTTTCCTAAGAAGTCTTCTATGATTGATTATGGCCAAATATCTATCTCTATTCTTTGCTGTACTTGACATTTTCTTCAGCAATTTTGAACTTGGTTATTTGTGCATTTATCTGTGGTTTGCAAAGTTTTGTTTCTTGTATACTGTCTTAGCAAATTTCTTGGTACTCTGTCCCGTTTTCTTTGTATTCCCCTATTGCTCTCTACTTAGTAGTAAATAAATTTATTACTCATTTTGAAACGTTCATTCAGAATTTTATATAGCTATCTTGTCCTTTCCTTTTTTGCTTCATTCCCCCCCCCCCCTTTTCCAGGTTTTTTTGGAAGACAGCTAATATAATATCGCAGAGTGTTATAAAATAGCAGTTTTAACTACTCTCATTTAAAATAAAATTTTCTTGATATTTGATTTTATATCATTTATATTTTCCACCCTAGTCCCTTCCAGATAGTCATCCTGTATAACACCTAATAGAAGAAAGAAAAAAAAATTAATAGACTCACAAACAAAAATCAAAGAAGTTGTATATGAATTATTCCACACCTATTGACCCTAATTTTTCAAAGAAGTGGGAAAAGGTTTTTTCCTTATATCTCTTCTTTGGGGTCAAGGTTAGTCATTATTACTTAATAACAGTCTGTTTCTGTTGTCTGGTGTTACTCATTTTTGCATTATTGTAGTTATTGTATATATTATTTTCCCAATTATGTTTACTGAATATTATCTATATTCGTACAAATCTTTCCATGTTTCTCTTTATTCATGTTTATTGTTTCTTTACAACTCAGTAATGTTCAAATAGACTCATGTCACTATAGTTCATCTCCCCAAAGAGATACAATTCTTTGATATCAGAAAAAGATGCTGCTATGAATTGTATATATATAGGATTTGTCAGTTTATATTTTTCATCAAAGTGGTTTGTCAAAAATGACAAAAAATAGGAGTTGTCATTGAAGAAAAACATTAATGTACTTTTTATGCAGTTGTGAATTGGTCTGACTTTCTGAAAAGCATTTCAGAATTATGAGAAAAATGCGATTTAACTATCTATACCATACTGTTTAACCCAGAGATTCCACTGTTACTTAGTAGCAACGAACATGATAATCTCTTAATCAGTGATATCCTTCTGATTCAAACAATCCCCATAATGTAAGATGTAGATGTTTATTTTGAAAGGCCTGCAATAAAAATCACAGATTAGAATAACAATAAATAAGATTGTTAGTAGAAATATTATTCTAGTTAGTAACTTTAATCAAAAAGTTTTTAAAAACAAAGTTGGCCACAAATAAATGAAAATGGAAAAAATTGAAAGTGGACTTGATTATAAAATAAGTTTTCTGATGCCTTTTAGAACACACTTGAATATCTCAGTCTAGTTTTCCACCTCTTAAATTAGCCCTCTTTATATGATTGTATCCAACTTCATATTTCTCTAACCTGGCCCAGATTGCTCTTCTTCCTTTGTCACAATCTATTTAACTTCTTACAGCCCTCAAATATTTTCTCATGTTGTTCCCAACATTTGAAATGCTCTTCTATCTCCTCTTTGCCACTATGACTATTATTTCTTTAAAGATTTTCCTCTTCCACAAACTTTCCCCATCTAATCTGACTTCATACTAATTCATCCCTACAGTCATCTAACTTTTCTGTAACTTGCTTAGTGTTATATTTGTCTTTTATCCACAGATGTAAACTTCTCTAAGCTTTCTTTTCTTATACATCCATCTTTTTTTTCCTCACCAAATGATAGAGGGCCTTATCAAATGCTTCCTTTCTTCTTTAGTTATTTGTAGAAGGAATGAATAGGGGTTATATAGATATTCCATATGGTTGATTACCTATCTACAAGTTAGTGTTATGATTAATATTATTACTATTACCTGATCAGGAATTAATTATTTCACTAAAGCACCCCAAAAATTAAGGCTCATAGGATTTAGATCTTAGACAATATCTTGCCTTCTCCCCCATTTTATGGAATTCTAGAGACTTGGTTAAGACCCATCAAGTTATTTCAAAAGCCTGAGAACATCAGAGACTATCTGTTTCCAATTATACTTTAGAAAGAATCCCTTCTAGGCATGGACCAGTGGTCCTGCTGCTTTATTTGGAAGATTGGCTATTTGATGATCTCCAATTAGGGGGTCTCCATTCCTCTCACTGTGGTAGCTCAGTCCAGGTTGGAATAGCTAGACTTGTTAAGAAACATTTCCTTACATGAAATTTCAAAGGTCATCAAGTTTCCAGTGTTCCCAGATTAGTTCTCCTTTTTTCCTTCTCATCAAACAATAGCAGAAATTAGCATGGGATTTTGGGATTTGAAGTCAGCCTCTCTCACAGCACTATATCTAGTACCATATCAAATACTTTACCTTCAGATGGTACCTTTATCTTTGTGTGTTTGCTTCATTTTATGCTGCACATTCCCTCTCTCACTCTGATTTTATCTTCTGTTTATTCTTCTAGTTAAACTTTTATTTATCCTTCATCATATTTATATATTTATTATTTTTTAAACCCTCCCCCCATAGACTGAGGATATACCTGTTGCCCTTCCTGAAGAGCATCGTACTGAAGGAACAATAAGTTTTAAGTCCTACCGGAATTATTTTGCAGCTGGAGCGAGTTGCTTTATCATTGTTTTGCTTGTACTTCTAAACATTTTGGCACAGGTCAGTAAGAGAGTTGTGTGTGTGCTTTGGTCCTGATGGACAATTTTGTATTTTACAAATTTACCTCTTAAGTTTTTTTTGTGTGTGGTTAGAAGAATATGTCTATGTCTGTGCCTATTTTTTTTTTTTTGCATTAAACCTAATTTAGTATCTAAATTTTAAAAAAAATTTACTTTAACATTTTTAAATAATAAAAATAATTTTCTCATTCTTATTTGGAAAAAATATCAGTTCAACATCGTGCTGTTGGAAAGGAGATTATTGGAACTCCATAGAAGAAGTATTTTAAGAATGAGATTTTTAGAGGAGAACTAACTTTGGTGTTTGATTTTTGTATTCAAGGTTGCATATATCCTCCAGGATTGGTGGCTTTCTTACTGGTGAGTTATTGCAATACTGTAAAATCCATAAATATCCTTACTGTTCAGAGGAGTTAGGGGCTGAGGTAGGGTTTGTTCAACCTTCTCATCTAATCCTTACTTAGTTTACCTGTGGAAAAATTAGAGTTGTTGCTGGTGGAGTGTGACCCATAATAGACTCTATCCATGTGTGATCCATAGCTCTATGAATACAAGACTATTTTTAGAATTGAAAATCATGATTTAAATTGAAATTATAAAATGGATGTACATCTGAATATATGTAATTAAAGGAGAATTAGTCAACATTCAATATTTAAGCCTCAGTTTTGGCTTAATTTTCTTCTTTCCATATGATTCACAAATAGCTCCTTATTTATACAGTTTATAACAGCAGTTTTTATTATTATTTTTTTCTCTTTCATTCCTATAGGGCAAATGAACAGAACAAATTGAATGTCACTGTAAATGGAATCAAAGGAAATGAAACCAAGGAGCTAGATCTTAACTGGTATTTAGGAATTTATGCAGGTAAAATTTTAATCATTTGCTCTATTACATGAAAGTCTGAGGTGCACACAATGAGCCAGTTGGAGTAAATAGGTTTTTCAGGAGTAATTCAGCAATGTCTTAACAGATTAGCAGCCTGAGTCTCATTTACTGACTGAATTAATTGGAATAATTATTTTAAAAACCTACTAGAAGAAAGAGGTTGAATGAAGACTCTTAATTTGCTCTGTACTGGATTTTGGAAGGTAAACCAGGATTGAGCATTCAGAAAGTCAGCCACCGTAAATTTGTGGCTATTGTCTCTCCTAATAGGTTGCTTTAGCTAAATCTTATATCATTATATGGATGGGCAAGTGGGATTAGAAACGGATCCCCACCCTGTCGTTCAGATTGTTCCAATTCTGTTTAAGTAAACCTTGGCTTTTATTTAACTTGGATGCAATCCTCTGGAAGCAAAGTAACCAAAATAAAAAGCATTATTTCCTCACAGGTATGCAAAGCTCATAGCTCTGAACTGCACATCTCTTGGGCTTCAATAATTACTTAAGAGGGAAGCTAAGTGGGGGGGAAAATCCTGTGTCTAGGAATATTGGCTTCCTTCTTTTTCTTACCAACAGATCACAATGTTATCACCTTTCCAACTGTTTGATTTATTTAAAATTTGCCTTATTCTATTAACATACATCTTGTTTTGATAAAGGTATATGCTTTAGCATGGTATACGACACAGGTAGTCTCACTCTTATCTTTTCAGTTTTTTCCATAAAAGACCAGTTTTTACTAAAAGTTTATCCAGATATATTTTTAAAAGCTCCTTATTTTAACTTTGTATTTTTTTTGATCACTTGACAATCCTTTTTCTCTATACTTTTTGAATTTCTAAACCAATGAATATGTATATATGTATCTTTTTTCATAATATATATATATATATACACACACATATGTATATACATTATTTGTAATATGAAAAAAGAAAATGTGATGAAGGGCCAAAGTGGGCAGGAAAAAAATGTCATATAATGGCATGAAATAAAAATTATATTGTATTGTATTTATGTGCTGCTTAATTTTGTTGCTCTTCTACTTAGCTATGAAAATTCATAATATGAAAAAAGAGAAAGATGTTTTAATTTATGAGTGCAGCATAAACATATAAATCAAATATATAATTGTTTAAATTTTATAAATAAAAGCACTATAATTTTGTATATTACTGTTAATCCTTATTTGAAAAAACGCTTAGAAATTGAGATAGCTAATATTTATCTGAAATACCAGATTAAATTATAATTTAACTAATATTTGACAGTAGTTTTTTTTTGTTGCAATAAGCATATTTATAATATATTGCACTTGTACTTTAAATAGAAAAACAAATCCTTTAATCTTGTTTTTTTTTTCCCATGTTATTATCATACGACCAAGTATTTATTCAATTTGATCTTCAGAAAGAGGGGAGTTGATGAAGTATTCCCCTTTAGAAAAATGAATGTTATTTTGTGAACAGGTACACGATAAATATCATAAAATAAAGAAATTCCGATTTTAACACAATTTTATCCAAGGCTGTTATTATTGTCATTTTGTACAACAAAGTGATTTGTTATGTCACTTGTCATTCAAATGACATTTGGTTCCACAGGACACTGTTTCAAGGCCCTAAAATGTCACAGAATGAATTAAGTAATGTTTTCCTGAACCAAAAGTATTTTTTAGAAATGTTTGCAAAAACACACAAATTTTCCCTAAGTATGTTTATGTCTTTAATTTTAGGATTAACGGCAGCTACAGTTCTCTTTGGAATAGGAAGATGTCTTTTGATGTTCTACGTTCTTGTGACTGCTTCACAAAATTTACACAACAAAATGTTTGAATCCATTTTGAAAGCACCAATATTGTTCTTTGATAGAAATCCAATTGGTAAGTCAGACATCGTGTTTGCTATTTGTTATGAATGATAACGAATTTATAACTTGATTTTTAAAAAAATATTCAATTTTGAACAAGCTTGTTGGGAGAAAATCGTTATACTTTGGTTATAGTGTTCTTGGCAGAAAGTTTCATTGATTAAGTCTCGACCCTTGGAAGAATTGTCTTTTATTATTTATTATGTAAATAATAACATATTATCATTTATATAAATATTAATTTTTATTATTATATATCTCACCTGAAGGTGTGTGAGACAGCATTTGAATTCTAGATTTTTCTCACTTCAAGTTCCATGCTCTATTCATTGTACCATCTATCTACCTATATGATTAGACATGGTCTGATAATTTCTAAAACATTCACTAAAACATCTCAGCTTCTAGAAAGGACAGTATACAAGAAAGGCAACATAACAACAGTGTTTACTGTGTTACTGGGATGAAGAAACTAGCAGTTAGTTCTGCCTGATAGTATGAAATGTGATGATATTTTCAATGTAAAAAACAAACTTCTGAGAACCACAGGATTTTGGTATCTATCTATACAGTAGGATCCCGCCCTAAATCAGTATACATTTACTATTTCAACTTGAGGAATAACTCTTTTTAGTCAAAAGATGGAGATTCTTGGTATAGGTCTTAATTAAGCATTAAAACTTTCGTTTGAAATTACTATTGTTATTTCAAAACCATGCCTTTCACAAACAAATTAGAAAATCATAGATTCATTGATACTTCTTTACTTCCTTTGATCACATGCTCCCAGTTTCATTTAAACTTTATTAGACATTCAGTTTTCCAAAATTATAGATCTTTCCTTGGGCCCTGATCTGTGAACAAATCTTAATTTTTGAACCTATCATTTCTTACTTAACTTCTCAATAGAGGAATTTTAGCTATACTACAGGACACCTATCCAGATAAAATAGGGCATGCACCTAATTTGACTTTGCACAGCTGGCCTAGCCTTGAGGAATGAGATTACAGAATGTGTAGGACAGTGTATGTGGCAAGTGAATAGAGAGCTTAGAGGGAAAGGGTGCATAAAGAGCTGTTGAGGCAACTTCTATCCCCAGTACTGATTTTTCCCCTCCATACCTAAGGCAGAGAAAACTCAATGTCTTTTTTTTAGTGAAGTTAGGGAACTTAAGCCTGAATGAGAGGACAGATCACTATTTTTCATTAAAACAATCTTAGGAAATGTCGTTTGGGAAAGGGAATGCCTTCTCCCAATGGTCTGATTTTAATAATTTATGTGGGCTGGATTCTTACTTTTGGCTTCCCTTTTTTACATGTTTGTTTATTTATTACTAACTCAAATGTTAGCAAAATCTGTATCCACTTTAATGTTTATTAACATCTTTTCTTTTAATTTCTGGACAATTAAATTTTTCCCAACTCCTTTGTTTTATGATATTTCATAACATAATAAAATAATAACAAAATTATTGGTATGAAATTAAGCTAAAATCAACTAGTGAACTCACAATTGCACATGTATTTTTCCCTTAATTTTTTTCATAAGTTTCTTATTAATATCCATTGGCATAATGTTTTTTGTATCTTTAGAAAAGTCAGAAACAAAATTTATATAATATAGATAGCAAAATCACTCCTATTCTACTCCTACCCTCTGCTATTTTTATTATTGACTAGTTGCTTCATTCTTAAATCAAATTCTAGATTGCACTGAATAATAAAATTGGTGGTACGTTGTTTTTATTGAGACTGTGTAGCAGTCAGGATTTGAATCCCGGTCTTTGAAAATACACAACATTTAATTCTACAATTAAACTGTATTATTTTTACTGGGCTATGTTGCATACTTACAAATAGACTTTTTTACCTAGTCAGCAAATTGAGTGACTCCTAATATATCTGGTAGTTTAACCTTTTTATTTTAAAGATGAATTATCAAGGCCCTAATAGGCCTAAAGTTTTGCCCAAAATCACATACAGGGCCTAGACACAGGTGTTTTGATGCTTTCCTACACCACTCTTGTTCTCATTAAATTTCTTTCTATTCAGTTTTCTTAAAATTTTAATAAGTAGATAGCATGAATGTCAGACTATCAGATACAAGTCATCCAAAAATTAAGGACATTTTGTGTTTCATATGTAGATTTTTTTTAAACTTGTATGAATAAAATCCTTTTTTGTTTTTTCCATCTGGCACAAGAGGGCAGCATGATCTATTTTTTTTTCTCACATATATTTTCATAGGACTATAATACCCAAATTCCTTTTAAGTCAATTAAACCCTACTTCTTAAATTTTTTTGAAATTTTGGATTAGTACATTTATCAATGTATTTGTCAGCATCATTGTATTTTCCAAATTAAAATTTTAAATTTTTAGGTAAATCTTTTATTGTTCTATTTCTATTACATAGGAATTTCTTTTATTAAATCTAGTATATTATTGCAATATTGATTTTTTTTTTTTTTTTGGTATTTGTATCCCCACTCAATTTATGTCCAAACGCATATGTTACATACTATTTCAAAAATCTGTTTCTGTGTAATCATGAGAGAATTTTTATCTTTTTCCTTTCTAAGATATTTTCATGAAAGACTTTTTTTGGAGATTGTTTGTGGATTAAGGTATTGAATTAGAATGACAAGTTTTAGATTTTTATGAGACAGAAATGTCAATTAATTAGCAACAGAAAATCCCAATAATCTTATGAGAAAAACTGCTTTTCTTCCTAAGATTTCTATTCCATCTTTTCAGTGGAAAAATTTTATCTCCATAGATTTCCTAAAAATTCTAAATTGAGATTTATGTGCTTTGAATCCTGGAAAGCTTTCTTAGGTCTTACTTTAGGATCAACATTAGACTCTTCCCAAATCAGGTAATGGGAAAATTAAAAACATAATGGAGACATAAAATGAGATTGGCCATTGCATACTATTAAAAAAAATTTTGACAAAAGATCATAGGATCATACATTTAGAGGTAAAAGGAACATTATAGATAATCATCTAATCCAAATCCTTCATTTTATTATTTAAAGAAATTCTCCTTGAGAAGTTAGTTAACTTGTATAAGCTCCTAAGCTTGTTAAGTGGCAGTACTGGATTTTATAACTCAGGTTTCCTGGGTACAAAGCCAAAGCCAATGCTTTATTTCATGTTACATTAGCATGGAAACAATTTTAGTATCCCCAACTATTATTTTTTTTATCTTGTCTAAATGACCACTGGACTTAGTATAAAATGTGTGTATTTTTTTTAACACACAATATTTCAGTACTGTCAAAATTAATTTAATGATAATAGGGCTGTTAAATTATGGTTATATTATTTGGATGGTAAGACAGCTCTCCTTAATGTACATTAATCTATTCTTGTTCACACTAGTGATTCTGCTGAACAGGTAACATGTTGAAACAAGAAATACTGGTCTTAAAAATCTTTGATTTATAGTAGGTGTTGTTTTGACACAGCATCATTTAGTCAATTTACAAGGAAAGGCTTCATGGTAGAATATTTCATTTGTGTCCTCATTCGTCATCAACATAAATATTCAGTAGTAATATTGGAAAAGTGTTAAGATGCCCATTCGTGCCAAATCCCTTGTATGTTTCCTTTACCGTCAGAGCAAGAGGATATGTCCACGGGGAAGAGAATGTATGCCTTTTCTTCGTTTTGAGAAAATAAGGTATGAATAAATCAAGAATGAGGGGCTTAACAAATTTTGGCAGCTTTTTAATGTACTTTTCTTGACTTGATTGTTTCTGATACTGCCTTAAGTACCTTTGTTTTTGTGGAGGCCACTTTTTCACAAACTTATTCATAAGTCCATAAGTTTGTTTAAGAGCCTTTTTGTGTTCTAAGGAAGAAATTAGTCATCATAGGAAAAGGCTTTGTTGCAAAATAAAAACATACATTCCCTTTTCATTTTTCCTTGTTATTAATAACAGATGCAAGTGACTGTAAAGACAATCACACAAAAGATTGCATCAATCATCATGATTCTCAACAGACACATAAATATTATGTTTAGGTTTGAATGGAACAGCTAATAGCTGAAGTAGGTGTGGTAATTAAAACCTGTTTGGTTGACACACATAAAAAACCTTAATGTTTTTTCACATAACAATGATCATATGTACTTAAACCCTTATCAGGGTGTGATATGAAGTGATATTTTATGGGAGTTGCTCATTTACTGCTGTTAATATCATAAAAGCCTTTGTTATTAGTTTAAATAGTTATGGAGTTGAATGTGTTTGAATACTATTGTTATTTTATCAGTCACCTTT
The DNA here is from genome assembly GCF_016432865.1 of Antechinus flavipes. NCBI lineage: Eukaryota > Metazoa > Chordata > Mammalia > Dasyuromorphia > Dasyuridae > Antechinus > Antechinus flavipes. The sequence goes on along the minus strand of NC_067400.1, from coordinate 148,322,109 downwards.
ATAAAGCTGATTATTTTAGGAGCAGTTCATAGCTGGTAAATATTGCACTGTTTCTGAAGAATCTATTATCATATGCTAATCTTTTCTTCCTATTTAATAATATTAAGCCTGCAGTTGATAATGAAGAAAGGCCCTATATTTGTAGTTGACAAAAAAAAAAAAGCTCACCACCCATATCTATAATATGCCAAAGAAAAGATAGAATTTATGTTTAGAGAAGTCTGTGCATAGTTAGTAAAAATTTAAAAACTAATGAGCTAGCAAGTAGGATTTTTTCTTGCATTTTCTTGCCTCCCAGTGGCTGCAAAATAGACATGATTTTCTTTCTTATAAAACACACACACACGCACACAAAAGATTAATCTTCAAAGTTTAACCATCAATTTATATTGATATGTAATTTAACCCTGATGAAATGTATATTTCACTATTTGACGATCTACTTTTAAAAATTTGTCTGTATTTAGTACCAAATACCAGATATCTCAATGAACATGGAGCTTTTACTTTTGTCTTTTTAACAATTCCCAGATTTTTTGAAATTCTATTTTACTTCCCATTTTGGTGATTATATCAATTCATCATTTAGTCATTTTTATAGTTTGAAAAGTTAGTTAAGAGGGTGGTGTTTGAGACTCAAAAATGTTTGAAGATTTGACAATATACATAACATTGTTTTCACTTAAGCATTTAACATCTAATTTTAACAAGAAAAAAAGAAATAAGTTTCTGAGTATTTGAGTATTAACTAGATAATTAGTACACAGGAAGTTGTGAGATTTAAATGCACTATAATTCTTGATTGGTAGTTACAGAAAATTTTTTTTGTTTCTCAGGAATTTAATTATTTTGAAACTGGAGAGTGATCATATTAATAAAACTACTGATCATAATTCTAAAGTTAAAAAAAAATTACACAATTAATTGCAGTTTTCACTGAAAAAAAAATCCACAACTTTCACCAACATGATTATTTTTAATCTGCACAGTATTGTGCCTGTTATTTAGTAAAAAAGATTAGCATATATGTAGATTTTTATGTTTTCTGTAGACTCGTTGAGCGGAGAGGGGAAAGATCTACTTTCTCTTTTGCAATATTCATTAAGAGTTATGGGAGTAAGATTAATCATATATATTAAGTATTTTATGATACTTTTCTATGTTAAGATGTTTGTAATACTAAAGTGATATCCAAATGTGAGCTTTACAGTGAATATATATCTTGTATATTACTGCATAGAGGTAGATATAAAAACATATTGCAAATTTTAGCAACTTCCAGGGGAATTTCTTTCCCAGTGTCCTCCCTTGATTACAGGACAGGGGGCACCCCAGAGCCATACTTTTCTTTAATCGGTTACTTTGATATTTTTCATACTTAATGGTTTCCCCATTTCCACTCCTCAGTATGAGACAAGATGTTTTTGGTGGATATTACTCTGATTTATCTGCCTGAACTTGATTTATTTGATAGTGTCTTGGATACAGTAGGTGTTTAATCTTTGTTGATTTGAGTGGGTGTAGCCTGCTTATTGTCTCTCTTTGATACTCATCATTCTTAATATCTGTGACAATCTCAGACCAATTCCTCGCTACCCACAGACAAACACAGACTCATGGAGTACTCTTCAGTGAACCACATTGTCTCAGAAACACAAAGGCAGGATGACTTTGTGCCACCCAGCCAACCTAGAGAAAAATGCACAAACTTACATGACAAGTCTTGAAGAGAAGAAATTCTCTGATTCACATGGTCTTTTATAAGAGCATTGGGTGTGACCGTTCCCTGTTAGTGTACCTTAAAAAAGGAGGAGAATTCTGTGGTTCAGGTGCGTATCATGCAAGTATCCTCAGTGAGACATCACTTGGATTGTCAGGGCAAATCCCATCTTATCTTGGTTCTCTGATACTTCCAGTGAGAACAAAGTCTACTGGCTGCAGGTTGAAGTTTATTTCTCTCAGCTGTGAACCTAGAGTCTCAAGGTGTTATGCTCTCTCCAAACTGACAATTGTCCCTAATCAAATGTGACTGTGTTTGTTATGTTTGTTTCCTGTTACATACACACATAAACTCATTAGGGCACTTTCCCTTTGTCTGTGCTGCTGACATTTAAGATAAGCAATCTTATGATTAGAGTAACTAGAATGCTTCCAGCCTCCCTTGTTTTTTTAAATGAAATAGTAAAAAAAAAAAAAAAAAAAATTAAAAACCTTAACTGATTTTCTAGAAACCAATATTTACAGCATGGTATGATGTAAAGAATCACTAAAACCAGCGTTTAAATTTTGCATTACGATATTAGCTGTGCAAAAAGAAAAAAAAATACTGTGTGGCACTGGCAAAGTCACTTAATTTATTACTTCCTTGGCCTTCAGTTTTGAGAGACTTGCATCCAGTGACCTTGAAGGCCTCTTCTACTTTTCAATCTATGATTCTCTGCCACTGATTGGAATTTTTGGCTTTATAGGTCAATAGAAGTTAGAAAGTCAGGAACAACTTGTGTGAATTCACCAATGAAATAGCATTCTTGAAATCAGCAGTCCTTTTTGTACACTGGACAAGTTAGAAAACTTCTCCAGATCTAGGTTGTTTTTATATATAAACTAAATTTTAAAGCCCCAACTGGCTCCATAATTTTGTGATTCTGCAGGAACTTCTTTCTGATATTTTTTATTTCAGCAATTTAACATGTTGGATAGACATTCTATGGAGAATTTATTAGGAAAGTTGGACAAGATTTAGATGAAATAGATTTTAGTGGTGATCATTTAGTGATAGTGCCCACACCCAAATATGAAATTTCAAAGTACCAAAGTAAAATTTTAGCTTTCATTTAGGAAGCTTTCTGATAATTACTCAGCACTGGTCCTTCAGGTCATCTTGTCCTAAAAATGGAGTCACAACTTTTTGGTGTAGTAGATATTTAGGTCCTTAGCTCCTTTTTCTTAGCTCTTAGTGCTCAACTCTCTTTTTTGGGAAACCAACTTTTAACTACACCCATATATTTAACTTAATCATCCATTTACCTCTGTACCCATGAGCCATCACTCCAAAACAAAGCAGGGAATGCTATGCTCTATTACATATGATTTGGTTTTTTTATTACATAGTATAATAGAATTTATAATGACCACCCCTACTCTTTTTGTGAGTGTTTTAGACAAATGCTGGCAACTTAAATTCAGTTTCTTTTCTGTAAAGCAATGTAATACATTTTAACTATTATCCAATTATATGTTCATGTCATTGTTAGTCTTAAGACAGAAAACTAACATCCTTTATACCAATCATTTATCTTTGATAATGAAATTTCTTTTCTGTATACTTAAGGAATATTGTAATATACATGTGTGTAACATATTCATGCATTTATGTATACACAGGCAGGTATACGTACCTACATATACTTGGAAGAGATATCTTGTTGGAGGGATTTTACAGCTATTTTATTCTACTGAATAAATGTCTTTTTGAAGTTAAAAACAAATAGGGGAGGTTCTCTTTCTCATTCACTTATGATGGTAGAAATAAGACTTACTGTGAAATATAATTTGCGAAAGACTACCTCTGTGTTTCTAATAATTTATTGATGTTGATGCATGGGAATTGGGCATGAATTAATAGTTAGGGATGGTCTTTATCTCTAAGGTGCTTCTTCTTTTTTTTTTTTCTCCTGTATTTTTCTTCTTCAAGGTACTTTAAGAATTGATTCCCTCAAATTATATAACCTTAAACTTGGACTTCTTGTTTATATTTTTGATCTATCTCATCTGCTTTTTTTGTCTTTATTTACTTTGTTGCACTTTGCATATTTTTCCAAGATCATACAGCTAGGAAGTAAGTGTTCGAGGTCAGATTCGAACTCAGGTCCTCCTCACTTCAGGGATAGTGCCCTATCCACTGTACCATCTAGCTTCCCTGCACTTTGCATTTCTTTCAGCATATCTGGCACCATGATTTTAGAGTCCAAATGACTTGACTCCATTGAATGTTCTTAAAAACCTAAAACTAAACACACATGCGTGCGTGTTTGTATATGAGTATCTGTTTTTTAAGTTTGGAAATATGGTTTGCATTCCCAAATATCATGAAGAATCCAATGACAATTGAAAGTATGTGGGTCTGTGTTTTTTTTTCAAAGAATGGTATCCCTGTTTTCTCTTAGAAGTGGATTTTATTGGATTGTCACAGAATTTCAATCAGAAATTCCCTCTTCCACAATCCTATCTCGATGTTGGAGTTTATCTTACTATTAAATATAAGCTCTTCAACTAAAATAGGATAAGAAAGCTTTTTTTGGATCTAATAATACCAAGGGCCAACCTTTCTCTGCTCTTTTGACAGATTTTCACCATTAACAAGGAGGGCTGAGGAAGGGATGTTGTGGATGTTCCGTATAATATGTGGGCAGGAGTCCAGGGAATAGTCAAATCTAAGGAGGCATGTAGGAAAAGTTAAGTAAATGAGGAATATCATTTGTCCAGATTGCACTATTCAGTTTGTAGTATACTCTGGAGAGCCTCTTGCCCTTGTAATATGTCTTGGACAAGTACCTGCATTAGACCCTGAGTGGAATCCAAATTGTAATGGACAGTGGGCCAATTCTATTAATGAACCCAAGCTTCTTACTGAAACAAAGGCTTATATTTTTAATATCATCAATCTAGTGGTATGTTATTTGATAGGGACACATTAAACACTATGGATGGGCTAGACCATGTATATTCACAGGAAGTCCTGGTTTAGAATTGAAGTTGAAGATAGTTCATATGTAAATATGGAAACATAGAGCAATGAAAAGGTACAAGTAAAGCTGTAACACATTCCAATCTAGGGAGTTTGTAGAAGCATTTTACAAGTATTTTCAAAGAAGTATATAAACAGACCAAAAAGAATAAAAGCAGGGTTGGGGTGGAAGCTGCTACTAATACTGAATTTACAGGATAACCAGTGGATGGTGCCTATGTCTTAATACTGTCCACATGTCAACATTGTATTATGAATAGTCTTTTTACAATAATGCAATTTAGTGTAGTGGTGCCAAATTCAAATAGAAATGGGAGCCACAAACCCATACATATAAGGATCTCCCATGAGTCACACGTTGACTTAGAAAATAGCATATTAACATTATCTCTGTTTTATTGCTTTTAATTTATTTTGTTAAATATTTCCTCATTATATTTTAATCTGATTCACGTTACGCTTGGCAGTATTGTGGGCCTCATGCAGCCCACAAGGCACTAATTACTTGACATCTCTGATTTAAAGTGTATTCAACCTATCTGTCTATTTTGGGTTCTTTTAAGAATTAGATCTCAATGTCCATTTCATCGTAAAGATAGATCAATCGCTGAAACCACCCTTTAGACTCTATGACTGGCACAGACTTCCAAATATTGTTTAGGGCATGACAGCTAGTTGTTAGAAACCAATAATTCTAATAATGTATTACTCTTTACATGTCTAATGGTATTTGAAGTAGCATCTGTAACTGAGAAAGTGAATTTGTATTTTCTCACAAACCAAATATCCGCAGATACAGAGATATCTTGTTCTTTTTCTTGTGAAAATATTCAGAATTGTTGATTCAATGTCTCTTGTCTGCCTTAAATTATTAGAGTTGCAAAAATATAATGAGAAGGAAATGTTTACTCTTATAAATAGTCTCAAATGATATAAAACCTTTTCTTCTATTGTCTTGTTTTGGGGAGAGGGTGGAATTTCTTTATAAAGAGAAAGTTAAGGTCTTAAATTATTCAAGTACCCTAAGAATGGGCTCAGGAATTGTTCTGACTTCATGAAATCTGTTTCCTATGAGAGACCCAATAGTTTATTATCTGGGGCCTCTTGCCTCTGCTTTCTGCAGACGTTTGAAGGAAGTCTAATTTGGTTGACTGAGCTCCACCAATCTTTGTTAACTGTAAATGTAGACATAATTATGTAACAATGGTGCCAAATTTTAGCGGAAACTCTGGACATAGTTCCACAAAGAAAAGGAAACCAGTAATATATTCCTGAGTGATAAGTCTGATATTGCTGCTACTAAATAAAATTATAAGTGTTTTATAAACCTTCAATTGCTGTATAAATGTGAACTGCTATGATTACTATGTACATATAGCTGTATAAATGTGTATTGTATAAATGTGAACTGCTATGATTACTATGTACATATAGCACTTTGTACTAACACTATAAAAATTTAATTATTTATTGGCACAAAGGTAAAATAATTGGGACTGTTATTCCACTTGATGACATAAATGAGCTACAACACTAGCAAAATAATGAGAAGAAATACCTGCATGATTTAGGGTAATCAGCATAACCATCTAGTAACTAGCTATGGTGATGTTCATACAGAGGCATTATGTCTTTAGACCAGGTACTTATTTTTAATTGAACTGTGATTTCATTGGGATAGGGAGCTCCTAGGAAGAAATTTTCTCCGCTGATATAGACTAGCATTTGTTTTAGACCAGATGAATGGAAATAATCCATGTCTCAGAAAATTTATCAAGTGAGAAATTTATCTCCCTTAGTAATAAAGAGTTTTCAGGCACTCTTGTAATATTTAAAGCCCTGTTGATTGATATGTGAACTACTACAATGATGATGATATCATTTGATTTTTCAGCACAGAGAAATTATCGACATTTTCTTTAAAAAAAATCTTTTTTTTTCATTATTTCTTTTGATAATGAATTTTTTTTTCTGATTCCAATATTTTTGTGGTTGGTTGGTTGGTATATCATTTAATTTGTAAATTCATTTTGGTAGTAATGGGACAATCCAGACATGGTTTGGTAGATTTCAACATATATTTAAATTTTATAGTTAAATTAAATAGGATTTTTCTTTCCATGATGTTTCCTAGGTTTTGTTATTTTTATTATAGAAATACTTTTTGTATTTGTATTTTATTTGTAACCTACTAGTTAACTGAATTATGTAGATATTTTTCTGTTTCCCTGCAATTTTCTAAGTAAATGATTATGTTAAAAGCAAATAGGTTTACTCTTATTTTTTTTTACTATCTTTGTATTTTTAATTTTTTCTCTTGTCTTAGCAGTTCTACAACTGTGCCAAATAATAATAGTGAAAATAGACATCCCTGTTTTACTCTTGTATTTATTGAAGAAGCTTCTAGTGTCTCCTTTTTGCATATATATATATATAAGCATATATAATGCTAGCTTCTATATTTAGTTTTTTAAATTTACATTTCGACATACCCATATGAATTCATTCTTTGTAGGTTTTTTATTACATAAATGGACATTGTTCTTTTTCAGAGACTTTTCCAGCATCTGTTGATTAAACACATATTTATATAATAGCTAATTATTTCATTTAGCTTCGGCTGGACCATGTGATTTCATAGGTTGAGAGAATTTTTCCTTGAATAAAATTCCCTGTAATAATGCAGGTGCATAACAGTTCTGCAGTTTGAAATTTTAGAATGTTAATTGCCTGTAGCATATGATAGATAGTTCAAGGTAAAAGACAATGTTTTTTAGTTAGATTTAAACTCATTTTCAAGTTAATATGTCTTATTAATTTCTATGATTATGTAAATACATTATAAAAATTATACATATGTACATATATATGTCTCTTTTTCTCTAGATCTCTTCAACGCCCCCCAAAACCCTCTAATAAGAGAATTGCTTAGTATTACCTCTTTATATCATGTACTAGAATTCTGTGAATATTAATATACTCTCTTTTTTAAAAAATATTTTAACCAAAGTTATGAACCAGGTATCACTTCTTTAAGAAAAGTGTTTTAATATAATTTTTAAAAGAAGTTTTTAAATTTTTATCCAAAAGAGAATGACAAATCATTCATTTAGTTTTTTGTCACTAAAAAAACAAATTGCTTTCCTTTTTTACTCTCTGAGCTCTTTTGAACTTGCATTTGACTTAAGTCACATAATGGAATTTAAATGTTCTTTTAACTCTACATGTTCAAATAATTCCAAATTTGTCATATCCCAATCTATATTAAAATGGACTAGTTTTTTTTTCCTCCTGCTTGCTGTAAATAATAGAAGAATTGCCAGGCCAAACAATGGAGGATACAATATGTTTTTGCAGTGTTTGAAAGTATTCTGGGTTCATTCTAAATTTAATTTGGTTTTATAATAAGATCACAATTTTTCACATAAGCACCAAACATCTGGTTCATATTTTGTTTGTAAATGATATGGCTGAAGTATATTACAGAAGTTTGTTGTGCAATTAAACAAAGACACTTTGAAATTTTGCAAAATGAGTTGTTTTAAATGGAGCTTGGGATTTATCCTAGGGAAGAAGATATTCTCCTTAGGAGCAGTAGGAACTTCTAAAAATTAAATAAATAAATGGTGAAAAGGTAAAACTTCTATGTATTCACCCCTTTCAAAAGCATGAAAAATGGAAAATTTCACAAGTGAAAGTTAAAGTTGACCTAAGGCAGTTTTAGATTGTGGAGCCTTCAAATTTTATTCATGGGATGTTTTTAGAGACATTTTGTGGTTTGTTCACTCCAGTTAATTCCAGGCAATCCTTCTGCATTTCTATCAGATGGACATTTTGATACTTCAAAACTTCATTTGGCACAAAATACGTTTAGAGCAGTAAGGAAATAAAATGAAATTTTTAGTTCTTATAATCTGTAAATTTTATTTTAAAGCATTTTGGGAATGGTAAATCAGATAGAATAAATACAGCTGTTGAAGCTAGACAGTACTATTGAAGCTTAGTATGCTTACTAAATATTTAAAATTGATGAACTACTAACTGCATATAACCTGCTTTGTTAAAGTATTTCAAAGTCAAAGGTTTTCTTTTGTAGGAGAAAATCCAAATGAAGCACAAAAGCTTAATAATTTACTACTTCACCACTGAGCAGCTCTTTGTGGTACTAGTTCACTCATATAATCATTCTTTACCCTATTCTTCCTCTGCAAGACTTAATTGTTAGACTATGTGGAAGGAGTACTGTCTTTGGAGTTAGAGGACATGGATTAAATTGCCACTGCTATTCCTGTGATCTTTTTATAAAAGGAAGGGGTTTGTATTAAATGGCCTCTGAGGTTTTTTGCACCTTCATATCTGTGATCCTAAAAGATCAATTTCTGATCTTTTTTTCATTTTTATACTCTAAATTTCTATGCTGCTGAGATCATAAATCTATAGCTAATAAGACTCACAGAACATTAAGTCCAACTATCATATTTAAAGAAATGGAAACCCGGCCCCAGAGGCATTGAATAATTTACCTCTGTTTCTACAAGTAGTAGTAAATACCTATCCTCAAAAGCTTATAAAATTGTTACTGATGAGAATAGCAACAACAATTTAATTTTTATTAGGCTTTATGTTAGAACTTAGAAGCTTTAAACATCACTTCTAAGAATTCATGTAACTCTTACACCATGATATACAATTTTGTGGCAATTTTTCGAAGAAAAGTATGATATTTAATGAAAATCATATTCTTATAGATAAAAGCAGCTAACATTCACCCTGTTTTTCATTCAAAAATATTGTATCCTGACACCCAACCAACATATTCTTTAATAGTTGTTTGTCAGTATAAACTATTTTAAATATCAAAATAAAAAATGTATCCCAATATCAAATGTGAAAATCTAAATTTACTTGAAAACATTAATACATTTGAACATTTCTACATTAAGAGAATATTGGGAAAGAATGTTGCATATGAAATTGTGAATTTCTGTTTGAGTAGCTTTTAAGGGTATATAAAATTGAATATTTAAACATTAAATGTTAATAATATTTTAATAATTATTAAATATTAAATAATACATCTTTCATTATTGAACACAAATAGTTTATCATAAAATATTAATAATGTTAGCATGTAAAATTTTGATCAATTTTTTTTTTGTAATTTTCGATTGGCATATTTGCTCTTCCTCTGTTTTCTTTTATGTTATCTTTTCAATTTTCCATTGTTTTGCATCTCTATCACTGCTCATTGATTCCCTTCCTGATCCAACAAGAGCCCTTCCTGAACAAATCAACACTTTGGCAGCTTCTGAAAATGTATGGCTCATTTAACACCTCTAGTTGCTCTTCTCAGCCAAATGATAAGAAGTGTACTTCATTATTGTAGCATGATTGGTCATTCATTGATCTTTACATTGTAGAGTGGCCAGATGGTTCAGTGGATAGAGTGGAGTGACCTGGAGTCAGGAAGACTTCTCACCTTCCTGAATTCAAATCCCACCTCAGACATTTATTAGCTGCTTGATCCTTACTTAACCTTGTTTATCTCAGGATCCTCATCTATAAATGAGATGTAGAAAGAAATGACAAAGAAAACCCTAAATGGGGTCACAAAGAGTCAGACATGATGGAAAATGACTACAATGACTACAAACATGTAATTTTTATAAAAAAACATTCCTTCTGACTTTGCTTACTTTAGTCTCTTCGAATCTGTTCACTTCTTCCTTGTTTTCTCTGAATCTATCATATTTGTTTTGTCTTATGGTCCAATTATATTGCATTCATCTACCATAATTAGTGCAATGGCCCCACATCACAGACTTAGAAAGTTTGGAGGTGATTGCTGACATCTTTGGTATTTTGAAATCATCTTTCTAGGCAATTTGTCACTGGTTATTAATAATAATTCTTACCATTTTAGTATTTAAATTTTACACAAACTGCTTTCTGTATATTGTCTCATTTGAGTCATAATATCACTTGAATGAAAGAAAGAGGCTTTTAAGAGCCAAAATTAAGGATTTTTTATTTTAGGTGCCAAACATCTGTTCCATACATTCTCTTGTTTGGTAATTTCAAAATTGAGAATATAACCAATGTACATTGTGTAATAAGTTGGGTATATAATAATAATAATATAATAACACATTTGTGTCCAAAAGTAAGAGAGAGGAGATGAAACTGTCCAGCTTTGTGTGCCTACATTTAGAGAAAGAAGAGAGAGAAGGAAAGGAAGAAGCAGAGGGGGAGGGAAGGAGGAAGGGAGAGAGGGAAAAAGAGAGAGGGAGGAGGGATAAGGAGAGGGAGAGAGAGAGAGAGAGAACAAAAATAGACAAAAAAACAAAACTCAATGTCACTCTACATATTTTCTGGCACATCCCTTGGAAACTGCATCTGTAAACCATAGAACCATTAATGTTGCACCAATGTAATGCGTTGATCATCCTGTTTAGCTTGGCACTGCCTTGAAACCACTCGTTCTCTGAACCAGACGCTTGCCAGTTCCTCATGTTTGATTCATTCACACTTCAACCAAATAAAATACTGTCCTGAAAGAAGCATTTGATGTTCAGTTCTTAGGATATTATTTGACAGAGGTATATTTGATTTTAGCTTGGCAGTACAGTATCAAATTGTGTATAGATTGTGAAAGGCTGTAGAAATTATTAGTGTAGGCGTTATTTATCTAAAGTAGATATATTGTAACTACCTTGCCAAGCATGTTTTTTAAGGTATAGGCTATTGTTTTTTTCTTTTTTTCTCCATCCAAGTGCTACTGTACATATTTGGCAGATGAATATGCTGTTGTTTCACTCTGGATTTATTTTATTTTGTTAACAATATAATTTTTTATTCATCAATTAAATTTTTTTATAAAATTATGGGGAGGTGGGAAGGACTGTATAGATGTCCAGAGTTTTCAAGGGGTTAAACTAGTTCACATCACATTTTCTGTCCTTAAATTCAAAGATTGGGGTAGGCTGTAAACTGCTCAGTTGGCATAAAGTTTGAATGATTTGGACAGTGTCAGCACTGTTGCCAGTTAAGAATAATACAGTCAGGTCTCAATCTTAGTAAAGCAGTCCTTCTTTTTTCCATTGGTTACATAGATCTGAAATAATCTGAAAAATTCCAAGAACAATGGCATAATTCTGCTTTTAAAAGGGAGGTTACATTTCTGTGTACTTTACGATAGAGGGAGGCTGAGGAGATTTGTTGAAAGTCTGCCAGGTGTCTGTTCATCTCATATAGGTGGATGGATCACCCCTCACCTCAGCCATTCCAAGGACTGACTGTCCTGCAGCTGCTCAGACCTGATACATGTTGGTAACTTCCAAAGATTAGAAAAAATGATTCTGGAGATTAATGTGCTTTGGTTTTACAAAACCTCAAATCTCCTATTCTACCATTTGGGGATCCATAGTTATCTGTAATTAAAAGTACGTAAGTCCTCTCTAACTAAAGCATTTAGAGCTACAAAGGACCATGATGATCATCTAATAAAATTCATTTATTTTTACATATCTGCAAGCACTTTTCATGCTATGTGATTTGTTCTTCATAGTACTCCTGTGAGGTAAAAGCAATTATCCCCATTTTAAAGGTGAGGAAACTGAGGGAGATATTAAAGTGCTTGGCTCTTTAGCTAGCAAATGTCTGAGATGACATTTGAACCCAGCTATTCCTGACTTCCTGGCTTATGTAGCTTTTTAAGTTACTGTATCCCTCATGATGACAAGTTAAATTATTATGTAACTAGGCAGTTCTCTAAGAATATATTGTAGAGCAGGAACTGGTTTGTAAGAAATTAGAGGGTTTTCAAATTTTAGAATTAAGAATTAGAATTTAAAATTTTGGACAGTGAAATTCCCTCATGGGTACACTAGAATTTATTTGAATTTTAGTCAAAATCAGTAGGAAAGTCATTAATAAATTTCTCCTCCTTTAGAGTATATACTTATCGAATTCTTGGGCTGTTTAATTTTTTATCTTCGTATCATTGAATCACACTTTACAAATGCTTGTTGATGTATTGCAAGTTCCTAGAATTTCTACAGGCATCTGGTCTATAGGGAGAGTATCTCCAGGTAGCAGGTCACCTCTGCTCATTTCTGTTTTTAACCATTTTCTCTTTACATCGGTGGTTTTCTTTAAGACATAAGTTCTAGCTCAACCGTCTTCATAAAATCTCTTCTCGTTTAATTAACCTATTCACTAAAACATGTTAATAGGGCTGCTTTTGTGCTATATCCTCCATATACTTATGTGTATATGTTGTTTCTCCTTAAACATAAGTTTTTTGAGGGCAGAGTGTGTCAAGTCTTTCGTTGTTGTTCCTTAGCACAGTGCCTATCAAATGAGTGCTTAAGAAATGGTTGTTAATGGATTGGTTCTCCCTCTCTGGAAAACTAAAGATTAACTCTTAAACCATATCACATAGGATGGATTTTTTTTTTAATCTATCTGTAGAATTTTAGAACTACAGAGTACCTAAGAGATGATCAGTTCCAAACTCCTCTGATATAAACCCTAAATTGGTAGCTGAAGAAAGCAATATCCAGAAATGTCAGATGATTTGTCCTAGATTAAAAATAATCCATTGTTTCAATCTTTAGGACCCAAACTTGAACCAATCCTGGAAATGGAGCATACAAGGTGAAATGTGCAGTCTTATTTATTTAACAAAAAAGTTCAGCCTTCTCTTTAAAGTATTAGAGGCAGGGGAGGAGAAGTGAATGGGAATAGAGGTAATAAGCATTATATAGTGCCTATTATGTGCCAGGCACTATGCTAAGCACTTAACAACAACACAACAAATACTATCCCATTTGATTCTTATAAACATCCTTGAGAGGTAAGTTCTAGCATTCATACCTAGTTAAGTGTTGGATGGGTAAGTGAGAATTGCTACAGGCCAGCAAATTGCTGAGCCAAACAGAAATTAAGTGACTTGGCCAGAATTATACCTTTAATTATCTAATGCTGCATTTGAACTCTAATCTTTATCAGCCAAAAGAGAAGGTGATGTTCTCAAGGGGCATATAAACAACTGAAGAGAAAGCCACTTCAATCTATTCAAAATCATTGAATGAAGCAGTATACTGCATAGGACCTTTTATATGTGCATGAAATATGCTTTAAAATTTGGACATTGTCTCTGTTGGGGAAGGAATTTATTGACCTACCTTAAATAGAGCTGGACTTATTCAATATTCATGCTTAGTCAGAAAATGATAGTGAATCTTTCATTAGAATAATATATGCCATTTATTCTTTCTTCTGAATCTTATCGTGTTTACATATTGTTATATGTACATGTACATATGCTTCTATAATTAACTTTTCTTTCTTCGTCTATATGTATTTGTGCATGTTTAAGAGAAAGACCACATTGTAGCTGGTAATCTCATACTGAGAGCTTTCCACTCAGATGAGATCAGCATTCCAGACCAAACAAAATAATCGTCTGTATAGTAAAGGAAGAGTGGCTATTAGAGTTATTTCTGTTAAAAGAGAATTGAAAAAGAAAATATTATTCACTAAACTGATTGATTACTGAAAATTCATTAACCTACCATCTGTCTCATTACCAATCATCCATAAATGAAAAATTACTGTATATGTGATTCTTTCTTTTCTTTCTTTCTTTCTTTCTTCCTTCTTTCCCTCCCCTTTTTTCTTCTTTCCTTTATGTACCCATAGAAATGCACATGTCTATATGTGTGTGTGTGTGTGTGTGTGTGTGTGTGTGTGTGTGTGTGTATAAAATGGGTTGGAGTGTGTGAGTGTGTACATGTTGAAAATTTATAATAAAAAGAATAGGAAATTTGGGAAGTAGAAGCCCTAGGTTTGAATCCTGCCTCAGAAATGTATTAGCCTTGTCACCCCATTATATAACCTTTCTCAGCCTTAGTATTGTCATCATTAATATGGGCGGAACAAATAGCATCTACCTTGCAATGTTGTTATGAGGAACAAATTAAATTAAGAATAAAAATGTAATAGCTTGCTAATTGTTGCTTTAGCCACATAAAAATGTTGGCAATTTCTTTTGTCAATGAAACCATGGCAATTATGGGATAATACTATGTATTGAAAGTGAACCTTTACCTTACATAGGATTTCTTCCTTGTGTATACATTTTAAATTAATTTAGTTACAAAGTCAAATTTCAGTCAAATTCTTAGCATATAAGCAATTGAGCTTTCCCCACTTCCTCTTCCTGATTCTTCAATTAAGGCTTTGTCCCACCAATTTTAAAAGTTGTAATTGCTTTCTCAATTGAGAATTAGTATTTAAAAGGAAGAAAAAAAATTGTCATGACTCAGTCCTGGAGAAGTGGGTGAGGCTGCTTGTTTCAGCATCTCAGTCAGCAGGCCAGTAAGTTGCACTCTAAGAAAGGGGGGAGTTTAGTGTGGTTTGGCTTGTGTAGATGGGGAGAGGAAAGCATAAGTGAGGGTCCTCTGGAAAGAGCAAAGTTGGGGAATTCCAAGGCTAAACCCAGATCCTTTGTGTTGAATTCAGTCTATAATAGGGGAAGGAGAACCAGGTAGACTATGCTAGTCACCTGCTTTTTCAGGTAGCATTAGGAAAACACAGGGATTACAATGGGAAGGAGACTGACATGAACCTCTTTATTAAAATCTAGTCTTTCATACAAGTCTCATGTTGACATGTGGAAAGTAGTTGTACATGCTACACATACCTGTTATTTTTTATTATTTTTACCATTCTGAATGACTGCTTATCAAAAGAATTTTATTTTCATTGTGTTTCCATTTTAATCCTGCACAATTAAATAAACTAAGTAGATGGCAGACAGAAATAATAAAGAGAAAAAAAGTCTGCAAACACACACATAACACACACATAAACATACATGAACACACACATAACACACACATAAACATACATGCACACACACATTTGCCCAATAATTTTTGGGAACCATTGACTTTTTAATTCTATTACATGTGGCTAAGAGACTTAGGCTGGTGTCTCTTTAAACCTACAGTAAAAGATATTACTACTAAAATCTTGACTTATACTAAAGTCACACAAGAGGGTTCAATGACTTCTTTCTAGCACATTGGTATGACAAACATAAAATCTCACAGGCAAATAAATATTTGGAAAATAAATAAAAGAATAGTTTAGGTAATTAGTGTCAAAGAACAAATATTTACTCATGTCAGCCAATTCTTCCTTAACAGTTTAATGTATTGTTTAATCATTTTACATTATTATTTTCACTTTACAAAACAAAATATTTTCTTTATAATACAACTATGAGGTACTATAGATAATATCTCAGTTTTACCAATGAGGAAATTGAGGTGGCATGTGGAAAGGCATTGGATAAAGGTGCAGAGTCATGAGTAGGAAAATGTGACAGGTGGTGCTGAGTGACTTGGGGTAACTGGAGTAAAGGGCAGGGAAATGTTTATGATGAGATCAGATAAAATGGGTGTAGGTAGAGGTGGGTTGGCAAAGAGCCTTGAAACCCAGAATGAGGAGGCTAAACTTTCCATAGAGGAGTAAGTGGGGTCATTGTGAAGCTTTGACTCAAGTAGTGACAAGGTCAGAATTCTTTGCCAAGGAAGATAATTTTGGGTATAGCTAGAGGAGGCAGAGGTTGGAAATTGGTAAGGAAAGTCTTGTGGTTCCTGCCTTACTTGTGGAAGGACCAACAAACAAAGGATTTAAACAATGAGGTTATTCATTTCTGTCATGTGGCAAGTCCATCCTGCCTGTAGGTATGATTTCATTCAAGAAATGTGGGGAATTCTGAAAATATTTCTGTTTCTCTAGTGGCGATGAAACTGAATCTTTGTTGCCGGTATTACATATTGATGGCTTGTTGATGGCAATGATGGATTAACTTCCCAAATCCCAGCTAAAAATCCAGTAGAAAGGAAATGTCTTTGGATTTTGTTTTTTAAATGCTGCTAGCTTTGATTTGTAATTTTAGCAAAGTGGTCAGAAGGAAAATGAAAAAATATTTCCAGTTTCTAGTTTGATAACACTGCTCTTGACATATCTTGGAAAAACATGTCATATGGCCTCCAACAGCACAAATTTGGTTATAGCTTTAGAAATGATAATGTGTCTCACACATTTAAAAGCTTTTTTCTCAAAACCCAGGTGTGAGATTCTCACCTTTATAAATATATGTGTGTGTGTATTTTTTTTAATTAGACCTCTGATTTGTAAGAGTAAACTTCTGCTGATGCTGATTTGCATGGATTGCTTTGCAATTTATACTTACATCATCCATTGAGAGGTTAGGTGACTTGTTCTGAATCACAGTGCTAGTATGGGAAAGAAGTGGGATTTAGCCAGTATTTGTTTGACACCAATGCCATGTTTCCATCCATTAATCATGTGTGCCCCACCACACTTCACATATATATGTATATATACACTTATATGATATATCATTATCATATTTATGAATTAACTATAAGTAGGGTGTCAATCATAATTTGTTACATTCCTTGGTATGGAAAAAAAGCATGACATACTGAAAAGAGCATCCATTTTTGCTTCAGAAAATCAACTGAAAATGAAATTTCATATTCAAATTTGAGTCCTTGTTAATTAGATGATCTTCATAAAGTCATTTAACTTTTAATAAACCAGGGCTGACAAATGTGATCTCCTCTTTTTCCCCCTTCTTCTTCCACTTGCCCAAATTAATATGGACAAGGTATCAGAGGTGGTGCTTATATATAAAGAATTCTGTTTTCACAGAATTCCCTTTTTCCCTTCTTCAGGACAGTATAAAACATAGTCACAGTGGAAGAGGAAGGTAGAGGGCTAGATAAGGGAGCTGTTCACATCCCAGGTGTATTTCCCACTTCTCCTTTCCTGATTCTTTCCTAGTAAGTCAGTCTGCTTGCAGAATGCATAGAAATGCCCACATAAAGGAAGACTTCATGAGTTACTGATAATTGCAGGCTTCTGTGCCCTTCCCTGGAACCCAGAGATTTTCTCCATTTATACTAAATCACTTATGCTCACAAGCTGTAGGGGTGTAGCACCAATAGTTACCATCCTTAAATCCTTAGCCAATCTTTAAATCAATGTTTTGGATAAAACCAAAGCAATATATTGTCCTGCATTTGGCCAACTCTTAGTGCTTTCACTGAGCTTGTCTAATTACATTTCTGATAAAACCTTTCTAAGCCTCAGTTTCTACCTGCTTCACAGGAGAGTTGTAGGAAATCCATAAGAAAATGATGTGAGAATAATTATGTTTATTAATAAATCTTAATAACTTATAAAATATTCACTAGCATTGTAATATTATTAAACTGCTCACTGGAGTTGACAAAGAAAAGGATTGACCACTTGCTTCCTTTGTGTACCTGAGCAAATTAAGCTCTCTCGTTCTCCATTTCCTCCTGGAATAATATAGAGCTAAAAAATATAGAGCCAGATTAGATGGCCTGAATGCTCACTTTCAGCTCTTAATCTGTGATCCTTTGTCCTTCTTTCACTATATACAAATGTGAAGGATTACTATGATTCGATAGGATTACTATGATTATGACGTTTCTTTTGTTTTTGGCTTTGATATATTTTTAGTCACCTTGATACAGTGGTGATATGCTTACAAGATGTTGTGATGGGGGAAACGTGATGAAATTGAACAAATGACTGCTGGGTGGGAATTGCTACAAGATTTTCTTCAGTGTCTTTTTAGAGTTTATTGAATTACATTTTAAGTGTACTTGCAAAATGCTTTATTCAAAAGCTTGAATTTAAACACCTAAGGTGAGGGCAACTAAGTGGCACAGTGGACAGAGTGCCAGGCCTGGAGTCAAGCCCAGTCTTCTTGGATTCAAATCTGACTTCACACAATGAATTATTCAAGTCACTAGTTCTTGTCTGCCTCAGTTTCCTCATCTGTATAATGAACTGGAGAAAGAAATGGCAAACCACTCCCGTATCTCTGCCACAAAAAGCCCAAATGTGGTCATATGGTTAGCTGATGTGATTGAACAACAAGATAAGATGCAGGAGGATGCATTAATCTCCTCACCATTCTCTTATTGTACCATATCTGATTATTTGTTCAGAATTTAGGGTTCCTTTTCCTTTCATTGTTTGATAATCACTGGGTTAGAAAAGTGGAACCTCATAATAAATAAAACAACTGGAGAGAAAGCAGATGATAGAGAGACAAAAATAACATGAGAAAAAATGGGGCAGGAAAAGGTCTGGAGAATAGGTGGAGGGAAATAAAAATACCATCGATAGCTTTTTTCTCTTTTCACATTTTGATTGCATCTCACAGCATTTGCCTTCTTGTTCCTAGCTTCTCTCTTTGCTGGTCTCGCTTCCAAGAGGCAATGTCTTGGTGAATTAAAGTTCTCTTCCTACTTCCCTATGAAAATATTAGCAATTTCTGTTTCATAACTTGTGGATCTATTCAGCTCTAAGGAAGCCTTTCAGGGATGAGCAACAGTACTTTTAATCTGTAGGATACAAAGTCCATGACTGCCTCAGAGATTGGGATTCTGTAGTGATTTTATTTCATTATGAACCTACACCAGCATTATTTAATGCAACCAAGTTTTGAATGCTAGTAGAGAACACACTTAAGGTCATGGTCTAAAAGGACTTTGATGTCCTGCATAAGGCTGATTTTCCCATAATATGCATGAAAAGCTTGTGCAGTATAGCTCTTAGGAAATGAATATTTGTTCGTGTAGGTTACAATAGGAGACATAACCTGTGAGTGATGGGAGATGTCGGGCAGAATATGGATTTGGAGGAAAAAGGGGGAGAACTGGCATGAAAAAATTAGCCATGGAAATCCATGAATGCAAAGCTGAGAATATTCCTGGAAATGTGGCAGCTATATTTTACCAGAAATGACAGGCATCTTTTTTTTTTCATATCCTGCTAGTAAAGTGTTTCTGATTTTTTTTAACTAAATAATTTCCCCACAGATTTCATGCCCCTTTTCTCCTGCTTAGAAAACTCCACATGTTTTTTCTCTCTTCCCAGTTCCTAGTCTTTGGTGTTGGGGGGTTGGGAGAGTAACATATGAAAATTATCATCCTCTAGATTTTTCTTTAGTTGTCTATAGAGAAGTACATTTTGTTAGTTTAAACCACTAACCTGGCATTCTCTTTGACTAAATAAAATTGTTTCTTCATGTTTTTAAATTTTCACATTTGGACCCAACTTGGGTTCAAATTCTGAATGCCATGAGGTATGGGACTTTGAATAAGTCATCACTCTCCCCTGGAAACTCAGTTTCCTCATCTTTAAAATGAGGTAATTGGACTACAAGACCTCTAAGCTTTGTCTCTAAATCATTGACATTTTAAAAATAAAAAGCATATTCCTTATTCTAATTCCTTATTCCATTGTTGATTATATTGTTAATAACATACTTGGTGAGCACCCAGATGGGATCTTCATTTCTCCCCAGATATAAGAAGTATAGAAATTTTATTCATCACTCTAACAAGTTAAGGAAAACAAAAATCTATAACCATTTTTAAGGAAATAGTTATGAGTAGGGTGGACATATTGACAGTTTATGGAATGCTGGTGAATTCCAGGAAATAAAAGGTATGAAGGAGAAAAGGAATCTCTTCTTGATAGGAAACACTAAACAAAAACTGAGGGAGAAAAGGAAGCCATCATCAGGTCAAAGATGTATTATTTTATTTGGGACAGAGGATGATGAAAGCATACAATAGCACCAAATCTGCTGAGAAAGGATCTTGAACTTAGGGTCTTTGATTTGAAAGAAATGGAGTCAAGTTCTATATATTTTGGAATGACTTGGCTTGAGCACTAATGTGAAGTTATTAAGCAGAGAAATAGGGGATATATTGGAAAAAAAGATGCAATAGGTGAGAGGTTGAGTAAGGAACTGAGTATGTCATTATTGTCACTAGTGTTTTGGTGCTTGGAATGCATTAAAATTTTAAAGGATTTAGGGAGTTGGCATCCCGAGTACTGAGTACTGATATTTTTTAAAGTAGAAAAATCAGTCATTTGAATTGGTGCTTGTCTGAAATGTATGAATGAAGATTTGAGAGGGTGGAAGGAGATATTTAGGATGGAAATGAATAGATAGCAATGAAAAGGCTAGGATGATTTAAGAGAAAAAAAAGCTAGAGAGTTAACATCTGCCTTCTCAGTGAATTTGCTCAGTGATCAGTTTTTCTTTTTGCTTTGAGTTTCTGCATAAAGTACAATAATACTATTATAATAAATATAATAATAATAAATTATACTATAAAGTAATCTATAATTTTTTCATATAATTTCTCCAAGTTTCCATATTGATTCTAATTGCAACATTATTTCTTCTTCCCATAATGAATATTAATATTAGAGAAATGGTCAAAGTGCTAATTTCTTAATCTTGTCTCTTAATAACAACTCATATTTCTTTTAAAATATGTTCTTAACTCCTAGATTCTCTAAGGGATAAGTGTGTGGTATTGAATGTGTTTATATTATTATTATACATTGCTAAGTTGGATTTTGGTTTTTTGGGTTTTTTCCCCATTCCAAATGCACATAGATTATGGAAACTAAAAGATCTCCTGATTATCGTTTGTATTTCATTTTCACCCTTGTTCAATTTTTACCAGGTATGGTCTTTTAAACTTTATTTTCCCTATGTTACTTTTTGAAACTTTGGTGCAAAAGAATAATAAGTAACCTTAAATTTTATATTATAACTTTATCTGAGTGAATTAGTGCTTAATTAATTTGAATTGACATCCATGTTTCATTTAACTCAAAACTGATGTTGTACAAGTGAAAACAGAGATTGGATTTATTTTTGTGGTTATCAGCTAGTTTCCCACCCCCACCCCCTTTACTTATTCTAATGTCACGGAATATTTCTAAAAAATGAATTAGAGTTAGTATTTTCTCTCTTGTGTACATCCACTTAAACCTACGCAGTGTCACGTCACAGGACTTGCCTTTTTCAAGTAATTTTCAGGCCTGAGCTTTCTCAAAGTTTTATTAGTATCAGAGGGAGTTTATCATAAGAAAAGAATAGGGCATTTTTCTGTAAAAATAAAAATGCTACTCAGTGATTCTCTCCTTTAGTTCTTAATCAAGGTTCCAGATGTTTGTATGTATTTATTTATTTAGATATTTATAGTGTTCTCTGACAGGCAATATGCCTCCCTGGGTGCATTCCAGAAATTTTAAAAACATACATGGTAAAGCCACAAAGATCAAAGACCTTTTGCGCTCATGAGCTCTTTGCAGCCCTTCATCCCTAAAATGCTCCATATTAAAAGTCCAAGAAGAAATGCAGAGAAATCAACCTAGCGACTAGTGGGAGAGGGAGGGAGGAGAGAGCTTCTGTTAATGTTCCAAGAAATATGGTGAATAGTTACTCAAGAAACCAAATGGGGCATCTTAAGTGAAACTTTCTAGAAGTAAAGAAATTGACTAGTATTCAACTGAAGTGGACACAGGTGGAATTTTCTGAAAGAATGGAAAACGTATTAAGTGCTGACTGTGTGCAAAGTGTTCTGCCAAACTGGGGATACAATGAGAAAACACACTCTAGAATTTTACTCAGTTCACCAAAATTGAAAAAGTTTAAAGAGGGAGGTTCTCAATCTAATAATCTTCAGGACAAGTTGACATTGGAAAGACTTAAGAAATTGTGATTGATGCATTGAAAAATAATCTTGATTTCAAGAAGACTAAGATATACCTCCTGAGAAAGAGTTGATAGACTCAAGAATCACATTAAGATCTATGTTTTTGGTCATGACTAATGTGGCAATTTGTGATTTTTTTTTAATTTAATTTTTCCAGGCAGAGATGGGATAGAAAGAAAATAAATTCTTGTTAACTAACAAAATAAAGATATTTAGATAAGAAACCTCAGTTCTTCATTTCTAAATCAAGGAAGTTAAACAAGCTAATCTCTAGTTCCTTACAGCTCCAAATAAAAAATGCTTTATTTCTCAAATGTTGACAGTTATGTTTAATTGAAAACTGATTTTTAAAATTCTTGTTAAAATATAAAAAAAGAATATTGAATTTGCCCTGTGAATCATATGAAAAATAAAAAATAGCTCCATCAGGTATTAGCTTTTGTAACTATTCCTACATATCTAGAAATAATTGCAGTTATAACTACTACCTGCATCATTTCAGAAAGTGCCTCTAGTGTTTGATATTTCTCTTAGGATTGACCAAAGACAGAACAACTCTAGAACTACCTTGTTTTTAATTATTCTTATATAAACATCTTTTTCTTGTATGAAATTATACATATGTGTATGAAAGAATATGGATATATGTTTGTGTATGCGCATACACAGGAGCATTCTTTTTCTTCTCATTAGGATTTAGAAATAATGTCAGAAATGAGCCCCCATAACTTTATTCTTTAATTACATGCCCTTGTCAAGTGCTCTGTCATTCTCTTGTGTCCTACCTGCAAAAAGTGTGTGTGTGTATTTACATGTGTGAAATTAAACTTTCAATATAATGAGTCTTAAAACTCACAAATGAATAGAAAGAGACTATGGGCAAATAAAAGCTATCACTTTTGATACAATAAATCATGCTAGATAGCAAATAGTTTTTGACAGCCAATTCGAATGGGAGAACTATGGAAATACAGTCACACTGCATCTAGTGGAGTTGGGCAAACTTTCTTGAAAACAAGCAGTCAATCCTGCAAGTGAAGTAGAGGTTTCTTTGTTGCTAGTTTCCTCTTGTCTCTTTTCTTTAGCTTGCTTCCTTTTTAATCCTACACTTGAAAATTAGATCAAATGCAAACTGTGTTCAGACTGACTTATAGTTTCTTAACTCCTTTCCTGTTTTCCTTTTGACAGCCTTGCCATAAGAAGTCTTTTTCAAGTAGTAAATTAATTTGGGTAGTAAGCACCCCACCTGAATTTTGTTACATGCTGGCAGTTTAGATAAATGGATATTATAATCTCAACTCATTTCTACCCAACACTGCTGTGCTGATTTGCAAGAGTCTGAAAAAGTGATAATATTCTGTCAGTTTCTGGCATAGGAGAAAAAATGGGGGCAGATTTTCTTATTTGTATTTATAGGATGCCTGTGGGGAAGCTAGAAATGCTGTATGGCAGTTTACATGGCTAAATACACATAAAGAAAGATAAGAGACCCGTAGACATTTCTTTGTAGAGGCATGGAAGAAAAGACAGAATAGATCAGTAATTGTCAACTGTGTTGGAGATACACTTTCAGACGTAACCAAAGAATTTCTTTCCCTTAAACTCACCATTTCCTTGAAGAATGCAGTCTATTTTTAATGACTATATTGATTTGATGATTGTGTTATGATGCATTTTATTTGCTGCTGTAATGTTTGCTTCCTGTCAGCACTTAATGTGGATAAATCTACTTTTTGGCACAGCTTTGATATACTGTAAAACTGCTTATATTTGCAGTAAAATTTGTTTTGCTACGGTATGTTTGTGCACAGACTCAGTGGGAATTTTTTTTTTCCCAACCACTCGTTACATGTTCAGTTTAGTAGAAAAATAGACATATGCAGTGCTGTTATCAATTTATAGTATTAGCTGAGCGGGTTGAGAAGACATAGTTTTGAGTCTGAAAACTCATAACTAGATAGAACATTCATACTTTAGTCAACTCTTTAGTTCTTTCTTATTTTTACTGAAACATATGCTTCTGTGAAATTTTTAATCCATAGTTTATATGTTTCAGAACAACAAAAAAATGTGGCTAATCACAAAAGGTTATTTCTTGCAAGCTTTCATGTGTACATCCTTCATGTTAAATGCAAGTATGTTTTTAACGTCATTTTTACATTTATTTGCTATGTAGTCTTGAGGAGATTACATTCTCTGGGCCTCAAGTTTTCTGCTCTACTAAATGAAAAGGCTAAATTCATTCCCTTCTAGCTCTAATATCCTGTGATTGTTTATGATTACCTATTTGCAAGATAGTTCTCCTTTTTTCTAATAGCAAAATTTATAGGAAGAAAGAAGTTGAGAAGAATTAATCAAATTATTGAATACATCTAATAGTATGTGTAATATTCCCTGCTCATAGTTCTCTACTTCTAACAACTTTATTTTGCAGAAAAGACAACTAAATCTCAGAAAATTTGAAATAACTTGTTTCAAATTCACTTTTGTTATTGTTGTTCAGTCATTTAATCATATCTGACTCTGTGACCTTGAAGAATTTTCATGATAAAGATACTAAAGTAGTTTGCCATTTCTTCCTTCACTCGGTTAAGGTAAACAGAGTTTACAAGTGTCTTGTCCAGGGGGTGTATATCCCTTTGTAAGTACCTGATACTGATTTGAACTTAGACCTTCCTGACTCGAGGCCCAGAGTTCTACTGAGCCATCCACCTGCTTCAGATTCACAGAGATGAGCTTAGAACTGAGTTTTGAACTCAGATTCTTGAAGAATAAATCCTATGCTTTTCCCACTCTATTATAGTGTTAGTTTGGTTTATCCATTACCTTTGAAACAGTCCTACAGACAGGTTTTAAAAGTAGGTTGAGGATTACTCACTCCATTGCCTTCTTTGAAAATGAAAGACAAAAACCAATAGTAGATAGAGCATGTAAATGAGGAAGAACTGAATTTGAATCACGTCTCATACTCTTAATTGAGTAATCCTAAACAGATCACCTAGCCTCTCAGCCCTAGTTTCTTCATTTATGAAAATAACAATAAAAAACCCATGTTACAAGGTTTTTGTGAATATAAAATCAAATGATATGATGTATATAAAGGACATTGCAAATTTTAATTTGTTTTAACATCACAGTTTCACCGATATCATTCCTCCCATTAACGCTCCTTTATAAGTAAAATTAGTCAACACATAATTTCTGGTGTTGGATACCACTAATTCTCTGCTTTTCTAACAAAAAGTATGTGGTTGTCCCTCCTGTCCAAAGCCAAGCTTGATTGGCACTATTATTTCTCATTGTTCAGCTTCGTTTTGTGACCTTTCCAGGGATATTACTGTAGTCACTATGTTTATATTGTAATCCTGGTTCTGTTTTACTCTGTATTATTTGCTACATGTATTCCCATGTGTCTCTGGATTAGACATATTAGTAATTTATTTTAGTAAAACAATATTGCATTATATTCATATGGCTTGATTTGTTTAGTCATTCCCAAATCTATGGATACCTAGTTGGTTTTTTTCTTTTTGTTATTTCTACCATAAAAAGAGCTGCAATGAATCTCTTGATAATGTAGTAAAACTTTCTATACTTTCCTTCCTTGGGACTTTATGCCATTTTTGTGAGTTTTATATAATTCTAAATTATTTCCAGAATGGTTGGGCCAATTAATAGTTCTACAAACAACATATTTGTGTCCCTACTGCAATCCCAGCAAAAATGTTGATATTAGATAGTCAAGCTGAGAATATAAGGAGGATTGAATAAATAGTCTGGAGAGTGCTTTTAGTTTCTTGGGTGTTCCAAAATCACTTCATACTTAACTGATTCAGTTGACTATTCAGTCTGAACAACCGTGTCAAGTGTGTATGGTGTATTAGAAAGAAAAGCCTGTTTATAGATCCTACAGGCACCTACAAAAGGAAATGTGGAGACTGGGCACCTGAACACATTCTGATGCATACAACTGAGAAGTCTCCTTCTGTTAGAAAGAAAAGAATATCACCCACGGAGGTTGGATGTCTTTTTATTCAAGAACAAAAGAGTTTCGATTCTTTTGCTTCAAGTTTAGCCTTTCCATTGTGTGGTGGGGGTAGTTTAATGAATCATTGTTTAACTTAGATACTGCTGAGTATTTGACCATTAAATAGTCTCAAATGTGTACATAGTACTCCTGACAAATCCTTATTTAGCTGTGATTAATTGTCATTGAATTGTTGTTTAATTACCCCTAGAAGAAATCTAAGAACAGTTTGCATTCTGATTAAGTTATTTAATGTAATAACATGTGAAGGAGTCGAAATGATCTCCAGGCTTTATTATAGCTTGCCCTGGTGGAATTCCGTGATAGTACAAAATACATAATGTGACTAGAAATACAAAATGCATTCAGCAATCCTGAGTGGTTCCCCTCCCCCCAAGTTTAAAGACTCCTTTTAAATGAAGCCTTATGGCCCCATATTGGTATTTTTCCATTCGTTTTATATTTTAACTGACATACCTGTGGGCCAGTAGTTAATGATATATTTTAATTGGTTTAACATCATAGAATATTAAAACTTATAAAGACTGTATTTGTCTCCTTGTCTAACACCCTCTTTTGGGGATTCAAGAAACTAAGGGGTTAAGTGATTTATCCAGGGTCATGCTATTACTTTGTTGTAGTTCCAAGATTAATCCAGGTTTTCAGACTCCCGGTATATTGCTTTTTTCCTTCAATTTATACTACAAAATTTCTTTTATTTTTTCTTTTAAACTTGACTGTCTATAGACTAAAAGGGAAGCAACTGTTTCCCAAACATCCCTTTAAATTTGAGATTATAAATATAGTAGAATAGAAATAGTATTAGATTTTTATTCCAAGTATCTTCCTAGATCTGACTACTCCCCATGTAAGAAAAATCACTTAATGTTCTTGAGGATCTCATTTTTTTTCATATACAAAATAAGACTTGGTCTATATAATTTCTAATTAGGATGAAATCTGATGTTTTTAATATACCACTGAATGCTCCAGAAAGTTGAACATCATTAATAGCAATCAATTACATTTGTATAACAGTTTAACATTTACAAATAATTTCCTGAAAATAATGCTGTGACTTAGGTAGTTCCCTTTTTACTGGTTGCGTACATCATTGCGTATATCAGTTTAGCCATTGTTAATAAAATCATTAGCATCATAATCATAGATTTGGAACCAAAAGGAATCTTAGATATAATTTCTCTCCTGGGGATTCAAAGACAAGAATGACAAAAATGAAATATTTTTTGCCTTTAAGGTACTTAAGGGCCACATAGATTAAATTGGTAAAATTCATTTTACTATAATAAATATTATTGTGTATTGTTATTATAAATATTACCATAAAAATATATAAATTTAAAAATAGCTGTTTCCAGGTGTGGAGCTGTAAAAGAGATCAAGTTTAGGATAGGCCTCTGTCAATGCAGCATTTCCTTGAAGGAAGCAAGAAATTTTAAGAGGAAGTGATGATAGTAAAAACATTTTAAACATCAGAAACAAAATTGTGAGAAGTCTTGGACATAGAAGACAGAATATTATGAATGAGGAATAAGTGCTATGGTAGGCTGAAACATAAAGTGAGTTAGAATTATATGTTAAATTACATTGGAACTAAATTGTAATGGGCTTTAATTGCTAGACAGGATTTTGTATTTTGGTCTCAGAAATAATGTTCTGGTAGTTGTTGTTCAGTTGTTTTGGTTGTATCCTACTCTTCCTAACCCCTTTTGAAGTTTTCTTGGCCATACTGGAATGACTGGCCATTTTCTTCTTCAATTCATTTTACAGTGAGGAAACTAGGGCAAACACGGTTAAGTGATTTGCCAGAGTCACAAAACTAGAAAGTTTCTGGAGGTGGATTTGAACTCAAGAAGATGAGTTTCCCTGAATCCAAAACTGACATTCTCTCCTGCATCATCTAGCTGGGTTCAGAAGTAATTGGGAACAACTGAAATTTATTGAGCTTCAAAATAAAGCTTCTTGTGTGAGAAACTTCATTTAGACCTTTGTTTTAGGAATATCAGTTTGGTAGCTGTGTGGGAGATATATTAGAGAGGAACAATGAATGGAGATGGGGAAACCAATTAGCAGGTCATCATGGTAACTCAGCTGAAAGGTATTCAGACCTTAGTTCTGTGAATTGAGAGCTACCAAATATATTGTGAATTTGTAGTTGCCAAGACATAGCAGCTTAATGGGTATAAAGGATAAAAGAGACAGAATAGTTATAACTGAGTCTGAAGACTGTAGCTAAGTGACTGGGAAAGCTGAAAGTGCTCTTGAGAAAAGATAAAATGATGGAGGATACTCAGGTGATCCATCTAGGAAGTGACAAAGGCATGTTGTGACAGGCTCACACCTTTTCTTTGGGTCTGGTGCTCTTTGTGTAGTTATTTTTCATTCATGTCCACTGCTTTGTGATCCCATTTGGGGTTTTCTTGGCAAACAAACTTGCCATTTTCTTCTTTAACTCATTTTACAGATGAGAAAATTGAGGCCAACAGGATTAATGATTTACCTGTGGTTAAATAGCTAGTTAAGTTCTGAAACTGAATTTAAAAGAAGGAAGCTGAGTTTCATACCGCTATGTAAAACATACTAAACCACTCTAGTCTTTATACATGCTACCATTTATAGCTGATGTATTTGATCTTCTGGAAGTATTGATAGCTTTTCTATTATTGAAACTTCAAAGCAGAGGCTATGATAGTCTCTTTACATACACTACCCAAAATTTCAGGTTTTAGCATATCAAAAATGCATCCTTTTTTATCTCAGTTCTTTGGATTCTAGATCAGTAAAGAGGAAAGAGACCTGCAGCTATTTCAGATCAAAACTTAATAGGGACAATACTTTCCATAAAATATAGACCAAGTCAAAGTCCTTGCAAAAATGTGGGTGATGTAGCAATGTTGATCGACAGTATCTATACTTTGTTTCCTAAACTTGGAAAGGAAAGAAATACGCATTTATATGATACTTAACTATTTTCTAGGCACTGTGCTAAGCACTTTTTATAAATGTTATCTCATTTGAGTCCTCATAATAAACTTGTGAGGTAGTTGCTATTATTATCTCCAATTGAGGAAACTGAGGCAGACTGAGGCTGTGTCTTACTCAGAATCATCCAGCTGTTAAATTCCTGATGAGAAACTGAAAGCAGTCCTCTCTGATATGTAACTTATCTCGTCTGCAATGCTTTCCAAAAAGAGAGCATGAATTAATGTTGAACATAGTCGAGCCAGCTTTGTGTAACATCTGTTCTTGGATGCATGGTATTAAAATCATGCATTGTAGATAGACTTGACTATCAGATTTGGGTGTTGGTTGATCCTTTTCCAGGACACTTTAAGCTACTTTACATAAGGGAGGACCCATTGTCTTCAAGTTCAGTCACGTCTGCACACCAAGTGTTTCTCTGTCCTATTTTAGGGCATTACAGACACTTGCATGTTAATGAATTATGTCGAACCATTTCAGTTAGATACAGGGATAGTTTTTTCAAATGAAGATAATTTGAATTATTCATTCTAGCAATTGTTTCTCTTTGTGGATGAATGAACTATTTCCTGCGGAAGATTATCGTATTGATATCTATCTCTGTGGGAAGCACCAGTTCTTAAGTGTTTCCTACTGACCATTTGCTGGCCTTAACCTTCATGGTAGACTGTCAGCAAGCATTTTATAAGTTCTTAATAAATCTCTGCTATTATGTTAGGAGCTGAGGATAAAAATTGAAATAATCTTTGCCTTCAAAGAACTTGCATTTTATCTCAAAGTATATATTCCTCTGGGCTTATGTAACCAGTACCAGCTCCTGGTAAGGACTAAGAGAAAGGGTCATCAATATTTTATGGAGAAGTGACCAATGAATTACTACCTTAGTTTGGTAAAGATGGTCAGTATTATCACCCTTTTCTTCTTCTTCTTCTTAGAAGGATAATCTTTTGCTGCCTATCATTTTGTCTTTCATTGATCATCGGGACAAGTTTAATTCTGCCATAATTACATTCTGAGAACTGTGGGCAAATGGAATTTGCCAGTCTCTATTCTGGTTATCTCTTTTAGTTTTGATGGCTGAGAGTCATCCTTCCACTAATAGCCAAATTATTCTTTGGAAGGAAAGTGGTTTCCTGGGGGCAGCTGTGAGATCTACAAAATCTTTAAAGGTGTATCACCTAGGTTACTTTTTGGCATAAGTGTGTTACAGATGTGATGAAATATTTTTAAAGGTTTCCTCCTGGCTTGATTTTGTTACTCTCCTTATTTATTTAGAAACACGAGTGAAGGTAATGATATGATACTGTTCTAGAATTAGATTTCGATATTTTATTCATAATTTTAGACTTTATATTTTTACTTCCTTTTAATATTTAATCCTCATCCATCCCAATTGGCACAATTCAGTATTTTTGTAGTTATTACCTTGTGTCAAACCTGGTACTGTGAGCCTGTCTCAAACAATGCTTCTTGCTGATCTTCATATGAATCTAATTCTAGGTCCATACCCAGTACTTTTATATCTTGACATAAGACTGTATATATCTTTATGTCCAGTACAGTAGTCTTTAATAATCCAGGAACTCAAGTTGAAAACATAAACTGACTAATCCTTACTAAATTAGTACTGAAGGGAAATTTGAAAACAGTTTGGTAACAGTCTGGCAGAAATTAAGCTTAGATCAACAACTCACACCATATTCCTTAATAAATAAGGAATTTGAATTTGAATAAATTCAAAGTGAATTAATGACCAGAGTATTAAAAGACCATACCATTAAAACTTAAATGAGAAGTAAACCAATATATCTTTGACAACTATTGTTAAGTGGTGAATTCTTTGCCAAACAAGGGCTTGAAACAACATAACCCAACACTGGAATACAAGAAATTGAAAAGCTTTTGCAGAAACACTGTTACATCATTTACAATGAGAAGGGGTCAACTTGAAATTAAATTTTGTTAGCTATCCATATGGTTATACTCTATATATACTAGATATCTTATATCTAACATATCTAGACAAATAATATAAATATTTTAAAAACAAAAGCCATTGCCTTAGAGTACTTAAAAGATACAAACAATTGTCAAAAAAATTATAAACTATTAATAACCACATCAAAGAAAACTCCAAATCACTAATGCAAACTAAAACAATTTGATATTTACTCAGTGCCTCCTTCCTTATAAAATGACAAAGATAACAATTTGAAATTATTCAGAGAAAGTATGTAAAATAACCATATCCTTGACCCAGACTGACAGCATTGATAAAAGAAAAAAGTCTATATACACCAAAATATTTATTGCAAACTTTTAATGTTATTAAAGAGGCAAAAAAACAAAATAGATATCCATCAATTAGGCTTCTCCCTTACTCTCTAGCCTGAAATAAAGGAATGGCTAACCAAATCATGGTATATGAATGCAATGGAAATAATACTGTGTTATTAGAAACAACAAATATGATGAGCACAAAGAATGGAAATTCTTACATGAACTGATACAAAGTAAAAGAAACAGAACTAGAAAAGCAGTATGTATAATTACTACAAAAATGTAGATGGAAAATGCAACTCTAAAACAATGGAGAAAAAAATGTCAGAAAATTCCAAATAATAAGCATAGTCCAAAAAAAGAGTAGTAAAGACATCTTTTATTCTTTGCAGAGATGGAAGTCCATGGGTATAGCACATTGCATTTTCAGATTTATTTTGATGTGTTTATTGATTTTGCCAATTTTCCCCTGTTCTTAACAAAATAATTCTTTTGTTATAAGGGATGGCTCTCTGGGAATGGAAGGTGGGAATACAGGGAAAGTATAAGTGATAAAACAACAAAAGATTTAAATTATGCCATAATGAGGTATAAGAGGCAGTACCTTAGTGAAGTTAATTTATCTCGTTTGTTTCACAATTACTGTTCTCTTAGAAGGGAAAGAGTGGGAAGAAAAAAAGAATTTGTTATGCACCTAGCTTGTGCCAGGAATTATTATAAATATCTCATTTGATAATCAATGAGATAATATTTGAGCAGCTAAATAAGTTATAGTTTCATAAAATGTTAGCATTGAAAAGAAGGGTTTGGAAGTTTTTAAGTTTTTATTATTTTGTCTTTATAATCATCGTCATTCATGTTTACTAAAAAGAAGAAAAAGAATTCAGTAAACTTAACCAAAATATTAACCTATTCTGATAACATATGAAATGTTCCACACCTATGGGAGGAGGAGGAAGTATCTTTTCATAGCTCTTCTTTCTCTCAAGCTTAACATGTTTTCTCATATTTCTCATATTGTTTTTAGCATCATCATTATTACACAGTATTCAGTTTTCGTTTTTTGTTGTTGCTGATCTTAACATTTCATTATTGCAGAACATGGCCCATGATCTATATTCTCTAGGTTAAAATGTAATTAATGCACATATTTAATCTATACCAGATTGCTTGATGTCTTGGGGAGGGGCAAAGGGGAGCTAAAGAAGGAAGGGAGAAAAAAATTAGAAATGTTGAAAACTATCTTTACATGTATTTGGAAAAATAAAATACAATTAAAATAAAAATATATTTAAAATGTCATTAGGAAATATTGAACGAAATGAATAAAAGTACAATAAAACAGATGATGTTGATATGTATTTTTCTAAGTCAGTATGCACTTACAGGATACTTATATATAGTTGAGTGGCCCCTATTTCTCTTTGATTTTGATACCACTTCGTAGACCATTTTTGACACCATTTGTAGACTCTGCAGAATGTTTTATTTTCTTCACTCTCTATAATTTATGTAAATTTGAGTCGTAAAGTGGCAGTAATATTCTATTATACACATATCCCTAATTTGCTCAATCATTTCCCAATTATTTGCTATTTATTTTATCCTCCCTCTGATGCTATTTCTGATATATATTACATTTCTAATTCTGTAGTTAAACTCCTTGGAGTATATATGCCTATCACTTGATTTCCAGGTCAAATGATACGGGCATAATATTAACTTTCAGCATAATTTTAAATTGAGTAAATAATTTTAGGTTGACCAAAAAAAGAATATTAGGACACCTATCTTAATAGAGCGTCTCCAGTGTTGACTTTTTATCTTTTGTCTAGATATGAGATGAGATGAGATGAAACCCTAGAGGATCTTTGTCCCAAATACAAAGCCAAAGTCACTTGTCTTCCTAATTTCCCTTAACTATTCATACTTACTCACTTCAAATCCAACCTGCTGACAAATGTTGTATACAGTTATTTCCCACATACATTTTCTGCTCTCCAGCCCTCCATTACCTATCATTTATATTACTGCAAATCTAATTGGTCGTCTTGTTTCAACTTTCTAGTCTTCCACCCTTTCATTTCTCTGGCTTCTTTCAAAACTCTCTTGTATGAGGCCTTCCTAATCTTCCCATCCACACAAGCCAATCCCCTCCAGGTCTAATTTCCATCCACCCTATGTGCATCTTTTGTTGTTGTTTCCACCATTAGAATGTAAGCTTTTTGAGGACAAGAACCAGCTTTTTGGCTGTCATGGAAGAGCTCAATAAACACTTGTTGGTTGATTTGCATTTCTCATTTCTCTTAATATCAATAATGTTTTTTTTTTAATTTAGAATCCTTTTTAAGGATCCTTTCCTTTTTAAGTAATGGGAAATATTGCCTTGTCCTAAGTTGATTTTATTAATGTCTCCTTTTTGTATACAGTTTGCTAGTAAGTAATAAACTTATCTCTAACTGTTAAAGTACAACTTTTTTCTTAGAGAGAGAAAACGGGGCATGAGAACAACTCTTAGTGGTTATTTGTCAATGTTGAAATTAAAGAAGCTTAAAGAAGCAACATACATTAATGACCAAACAGCAAGTTTTTAAATTTAAAAAAAAAAAAAAAAAAAAAAAAAAACACTTTAAAACTGAACACCAATGTAACCAGGCAATATCACTTGAGAATTTCATTGGCTCAATTATAAAGAAGGAATTCTTTGTCAGAATGATCTACTATGACTTGTTTATTTTCAGAAAGGGAAACAGTGGCCCTCAGAATTTAAGCAGTTTTTCCAAAGGTCACATAGCAAGTTTATCACAGAATAAGAATTAAAAGTCAGATTAGTAATCTTATCATTATACAGTTCAAGTCTTTTTTAAGGGCAATATCAACATAAATCTGTTTGATTAGAGCTTATTGTTGTTAAAATGAATTTACATATTAAAGTTTAAACAGTTTTATTATTATTTCTTGTCTTTACATTACAATGATTTCAAATCTCAACACTCTTCCTCTCTGGACCCCTCTCCGTGGCCAAAAGTTACAATGTCCCCCATCTATTAATGAATGCAACATTTTGTCTTAATAGGCTTTAATAAAGGAGATGCTTCATTGTCTCTTCTCTGGGAACTTCATTTGTTTTTTTAATTTTTTTTTTATCAATTTAAAATGAATTTTTAGAGTATACACTCAAAGTTTTTGACTTATTTCCTTCATGGTCCCTTTACTTTACTTGTTAAACTTTCTTCACCACTCAATACACATCAGAGCAAGCTATCTGCATCAGCTGGGCAAATATTTGTTATCCCTTTCACATTTTGCCCTTTTACTCCTCTCCACCCCTCATTTATGTCATTTTTCTCACCTGGACAAGCCTCACATTTTCCCTTCCCCAATAGATTTCCATTCTGCCTTGAAAATTTTCAAGTTTCATTTCCTCCAGAAAAACTTCAGAGAAAAAAAACCCCAATAAACCCTCCCCATCTCCCAACAATCACCAAAAACATATAATATAAAATGGTGGCTCCCTGTTAGGTAAACTTAACTTGGCCTTCAGAATCCCACACAAATTACTTCAGAATATTCCCCCTCCCCCCAATACATCTTTTCTCCTATGAATGTGTCCAGTGCTTCTCATTTCTTTTCCACCTTTTTCCTCTATGCATGGAAAGCCAAATCTCCTATGTTTCCTCTGCTAATCTCTTAGTCATTGTTCTAGGTAAGCAAGGACAGCAAGGAAGAACTTAGTACTTGACCATGCATGTGAATAATCCAGCACTTATCATATACTGAGACACAGGTGTAGAATTCACAAATAATAGTAGAACCTATACATAGTGAGCACAGCTCTCAGAATTTTCCTCTTGTTCTGCAGTGCTGTAATTCATGACACTTGATAGCTCCTGCAGCCCTCAAGGTTCTGTTATTTCTAAGAAGCTGAACTGATAGGACTAAATTTGAAAAACTAATGGGGCCTGTGAATTCCTTGGACATCTCTTTTTATCAAACATCCCAAAGCACCTGGACCTGAGGAAAAAATTCCTTATTTAACCTCAGCCTAAAGTCTGATAAATACAACCTCATCCAACACTTGATTCTTTTTCTCCAACCTTAATTCGCATTTGTAATAATCTTCACATTTCAGACTTCAGATCTAATATACTTCTCATGTAATAGAGTCTGTGGTATGATCTTATTATGCCTGTCCTATTATAAGCTACACAAGGTCAGCAGTTCCTAGTACAGTGCTGTATGCTAGTATAGAAATGAGGACCATAAAACTCTGAGGATCAAGAATATTTCCCAATTGCATTTTAATCTGGTTGCATGTTTGACTTTTCTGATGAACACAAATAAGTTTTAAACAAATATCTTTTGAATAAATGAATGAGTATTATTCAAAATTGATACTTTATATTTCTAATCTCTAAATTTGTAAAACTATTCAGAGAAGGGAAGAATGATGGAAGGAGGAAAGCATTCTGAATGCAATTAACAAGTTAATATTTGGAGTAGGGAAATGTTGAAGATCAAAAAGATGTCTTTTTAATTGAGAATATGTTAGTATTTTTAATCATGACATAATGCATAGAACTGTACTTAGGAAGATTCCTAAGCTTCTCTCAAGTATTTTATACATGAGCAGAATGATTCCAAAAAAGTTTTTCTCTCACATGACAAAGTTATAGTTAAATCTTATACAATACAATTCAGTATACTACAGTGTGGCCAAGATTCAGATTAGGTTTCTGTTAAAGTTGTACTTTGATATCTCCAGGTGTGGAACAGCATAAGTAAACCCAATGAGTGAGAATTAACAGAATCTGTTTGATAGAGGAAGGAGTCCAGCCTGGTTGCAGTGCAGTATATGGTAGGGAATATTGGGAACTGAGTCTGGATAATAGAGTGAAACCAGATTATAGAAAATTATCTAGAAGAGTTTAGATTGGAGATTTTACTTAAACAACACAAACCATTAGACTACACTGAGCTGAGAACTGACATGATGAAAGTCATGTTTAAGGATGAGTAATCCACTATTTAAGCTATAGGGATTCATTGTTAGAAGGAAGTTTATAATCCAGGAGGCTGCCTAGAAGGCTATTGTAGG
Organism: Antechinus flavipes; assembly: GCF_016432865.1. Taxonomy (NCBI): domain Eukaryota; kingdom Metazoa; phylum Chordata; class Mammalia; order Dasyuromorphia; family Dasyuridae; genus Antechinus; species Antechinus flavipes. The sequence continues at coordinate 148,285,285 of NC_067400.1, read as the reverse complement.
GTAGATGATACGGCTCTGTACTAGAATGGTGCCAAGAGAAAGAAGGGATGAAGAAAATGAGAGAAATTTAATTGACAAATGAACAAAAGCATAGCATTTGTTGTTTGAAAAGATCCACTGGATAAAGCAAAAATGCAAATTAAAGATTTTGTACTAATGTGGCTTGGAAGAATGGTTATTCAAGTGAATAAGTTCAATGGGCAAAATAGATTTTATGGGAATATGATGATCTTGGTTCTTAGACATATTGAGTTTTAGGCAACAGCAGAATTTCTGTTATGGTAAAGTAATTTATTCAGTAGACACCTATTAAATATTATCTATGTGCAAGTCAGTTCTGCTAAGAAAAAGGAGTAAGGAAAGAAGTTGGGATGATCTAAACGCAATTTCTGACAATGAGAAAGAGGTTAGCAAAGGCAACAGGTACAACCTAATTATTATTATATATCCTTTCCTTATTACTACATGTTAAAATATGAAGGTCCTCATCAATGTGCATCCTGTGGCAAGTTGGCTATATTAACCTTTTGCAATGTCAGAAATATAATTGCCATACAAAAGAGTCATGTCATTTGCACATTACTTAACCTCTCTCTGAGTCTCATCTTTCAAATGAGTGAATTGGGCAAGATTATCTTTTTATGTCTCTTCCAATCCTAAAAAGCTATAAATCTATGGTAGCTTGATTCCCTGTGTTATTTATAAAATCAGAATCATAATATTGGAAGGAACCTAAATTAAAAGTCACCTGATTTCATTCTTATCCTAAGCTTAAATTTTCTCTCTACTATCCCTTGTCTGCCATGATATAGCCTCAGCCTGACTACCTTAACTCTGATTTTACTAGAATGTGAGAGAATCTGTACAGTTTTCAGAAAGATCAGTTTGTTAGAAATTCTGCCTTCTATTGCACTAACTTCAACCTTCTTCCAATAGTGTTCCCCCTCCTACTTATCTGTCTGCCTCTTCCATTGTTTTAATTCTGTTTAAAACACTGGGGAAAGATGACTGATTTGGATATCAGCTAACCTGTCTCTATGTGATTTTGGGCAGATTATTTCCTCCTCTGACTTTTGGATTAAATTGACTCAGATTCCCTTCAGCTCTAAATCGATGATCCTCTCATATCCTAAATAGGATCCCTCCTTTATAAGCCCTTCTGCAAGCATCCACCTTATAATGGTGTTAATCTAACAAAGCATTTCCAATAGGAGAGCACTTACTTTTTCATGGGTAATATTAGTACAAATAATTGGTGCCTCAGAGCTACACCCTCCCTCACACAAAGAGACCAACAAGCCTAGTCTGGGATTGATTCTCATTAGCATCAATTTTACCTTCTAATCTGACAGAATGAGGTCAACTCTCCATTTTCCCCCAGGTGCCTAGAGAAGCAAGCAAGATCCAACCTAGGAATCAAACACTGAACCCTAGATCCAGACTCTAATGGACAAACCTCAGCAACTACACTAACTTGAGTAAATAGACCTTAGGAAGGTCCAGCCATGGAAATATAGTGGTGCTTTTTTCCTACAGTCCTGAAAATGACTCTCTCCCCCCCCCCCCCCAAATACCCAGAAACACCCATCATTTGTATCATTTATAACTGGAGGTAGGGTTTCTATATGATCATTAACGTCAAACTGTTGTCACTTTAACTTTTACATACACAATTACAATTCACATTAAGGAGTTCCAGCAAATGAGAACCTTTTTCTACTATATGACTTCAATTCCTTCTCATTTTTGAAAGATATCATTTCCATCAAGTGCATTTTTCTTGTCAACCACAGATATATCTGTGATTCATGGTAGGTGATCACATTATTAATGGCGAACTTTCCCACAGACTTATCAACTTTGCTCTTTAGTCAATAAAGCCTGAAGCAAACTTGATTTCTATAGAAAAGGAGCTAAGGGGGAAAAATCTCTTTTCACAGTCTCAACCACTTAAATTTATTTAAGAATCTTTTGCAAACATTATTCTTAGAGCTTATCTGAGCACAGGCCCTTAACTTCCCCTAACATCACTTGAAGTAACTTAGTAATCTAGTGAAAATTCTTCTACATAACGTGGACATTTCGTGAATGTAGTACCCAAAGGGTGTCCCAGATTCTGGACTCAGAAGAGTGTTAGTTGTACACCAGGATCATCAAGCCATCTCTTACTCCTACCTTTGCTACCTTTGTAGCATTTCAAAGACAGAAGGGCCTTGATGTATCCTTTTATGCTTAAAGACAATGAGACCCAGGGAGCTTCCCCTGACTTGCCCCAGATTGCCCTGGTGGTTGTGTGTGATAAGTGGCACATAGGGGACAAAAAAAGTCAGATTCTGAGTCTCTTCACCAGTGTTCAGTTGAAATGGGCTGCAGAAAGCTTCTCCAGGTAGCCTTTCAGAATTGCCACAACAAACAGTTGCCAAAGGGAGAGAGAGTCTGCCAAAAGCTACTACAAGAGAAGCTTTTCTGTAGCATCATGACTACTGTGGCCTGTTGACTATTCATCCAACTTGGGCTAAGTAGGCCTTGTATCAGCTTAAATAAAAGAAGCTACATTTCTTTTAAAAATCCTTTCATTCTAAGGTTAGTTATCCCAGAATTGTAGTGAAAAGGTCCCATCCCATCTTATTTTTAAAGCCCAAAAGATGTTAACTATATTAAACATATTAAAAGGAAGTCTAGAGAATGACAGGTGTTTATTTTCAGGTATTCGTTAAATGAAAACATTTATCTTTTTTTGTTTCTTTGTAAAAAGTTAGAAAGAATAGATACTTATGAAAAAGGGTGCCAGTTACAGTCTGGCACCACTGAAGCATTTATGGGGCCCTATTTTCTTGGGTTCTACTTGAATGAAAAAATCAGTGATAAATAGTGATCCTAAATTATTAAGTAATTCCTGAGCCAGCATTTATCTCATCTTATTTGATTTAAGAATAAGTTTTATGTTAGTGAAAAATTAAGGAATAGGAACTAGTTAACATCATGGGAATAACAGCAAGTTACATTTCCCCAAAATGTGAGGCACATTGATTTGGAAATACTACTATCAACTTTTAGGGAAATATTTATAACTATGCATATAGAGGATTTGTTTAATAATATTTCTATTTAATACTTGGCCAAAAGTCCCAGCTCTAGCAGTTTGTTAAAATTACTTATAACTGTATATAAAAATTTATCAGAGTAGATTTCTCTTTCTGTTTAAATTAGTGACTGAACTCTTATTCCCTCCCTTTTTGCTACCCCCTCCCCCTTTCTTCATTTAGTATTTTAACAATCACCTGTTTTCTTTTTTATTACAATTGCTGTTCAACAATACTCTTTACCCCGTTTTAGGATCATAACTATAAATCCATGTTTTTTCTTTATAGTTGGCATTAGATTATTGCATATGAATGCATAATATATTAAATGCACATGCATTTAAAATATTGTTCTGATTTGTTTCTGAATTATTTCTCTTAAGGGGCTCTACCTAGGGAAATAAACAATTTCTCTCATATCCTGTCCTTGCAGGAAGAATTTTAAACCGCTTCTCCAAAGACATTGGCCATCTGGATGACTTACTGCCACTAACATTTCTGGACTTCATACAGGTAATATGGTACTGAGTTTCGATTCCTAAACAGAGACCAAATGAGTTGCTAATTCTGTAAATCCTGTTCATTAAGAGAAAATCATCTTACAGTATGTAGTTTTAGCTTAATAAAAGGCCTTGTTTGTAAGAGAAAGGTGTGGCTGTAATTCCAAGTGTAAGTTAACATGAGTAATAACTGGTCCGTAGGCGTGGCTACACTGTCGTGTCAGGATTTCAATTCATAAGAGCTACATGCTTGGTAAGTTGCTCCTGATTTGCCTCTGGGGTATCTGGCATGGGTTTTGCTTTACTGTGAACACATTTCATAATATAGAAACAATCAACTCGCACGGAAAGATAGCCTAGATTAACTAAATTATGCATTGTATTACCACAAAGACCAAATATTTACTGCACCATTTTTGGATGAAAACAGGTGTGGTTCTTTACAAAGAAGAGATTAGTAATAATAAGATGAAAATAATACTGTGTTAACAGGAACAATAGAAAGTAGTTATTGCAGGTACCAAGCCTTGAAAGGCCAAGTTTATTTGATCCAGTAATTGAGTACAGGATGAAAGCTACATCAGGAAATGTCTTTTTTTGTTTTTCTAGGCAGTACTTTTCACACATTAATAGCTGAAATATCTTTAAGAAAACAAACAAACCCACAAAGAATTTTTCCTCTCTAAAACTTTTAATTCATCTTTGAATTTGAGGCTTCAAAAATAATCTCTGCCCTATCCATCCAGATTCTGATTTCGTACCTGAGAACTGATGTTTCAGTGATAGCCTTTCTATTGTTTTATGCTATCTTCTGTTTAATGATTCCAAACATGGTATTTCTGTATGCATAACAAGTGTTTTTCATGGAAATGAAATCACCTCCATTAACTGTTTCAAGGATTTTAGTCTGTTTTAATTTAATAAGCACCTATAAATGTTTCATGCATATAGTAAGCCTTTTCTCTTCTTCCAAAATGTTAATGGATAGTGTTGTATTTAGTAACTAACATTAAGACAAAGAAGTGGTACTTGGACCTTGAAGTAAAGTTATCATTGCTCCCTGTCATATTCTGACTGGTTTATTTTTTTCTATGTTCAAAAGTTGTTTCATAATATTTCACAATATTCCAAAATATTTCTTTGGGGGATGTTAGAAGGTGTTCTAGAATTATTGTTCAAAAAAGTACAAATCACTTACCTTGAATTTTGTAGGGATGATACCTATTTTTTGATTACATTATTGTAGGGAATTCCCAGAATGGAAAAAATCTGAATCAATTCAGGTTAGCAATTCCTCTGTAAATAATAATCTTAAAATTTTGCTTTGGGTATCCAGAGCTCAGATGTCTCCTCCATGGACTCCTATTTATTATGTGCCAAGGAGTTGATGAATGCAGTACTTCTGCCCCAATAACTAGCCCACTATCCATTCTGCTTCTCTCTGGGAAAATTAGTTGAATGTAAATTGTATGCCTGAAACCCATAGCCCTAGAATTCCTATTTGTCCAATAGGAACATAACAGTAGATATCTGACTTGAAATAGTTATCGAGACTAATCCTTTCATCTGTTTACCAAAACTAAATAAATCCGGACTCTGCAGACTTTTAGGAGAATATGAGCCTCTGACTGCTTTCTTCTGCAAATGTTTCTTATTGGATGTGGGTACTTAGTTTATCCCTTAGAAGTAGAAGTCTCACACCAGACCCTTGGAAGCAGCTGTACTTTTCCACACAACACAGGTAAAAAATGCAATTTTCATCTGTATTCATGATTCCTTTGAATGAAAACAAAAGGCTTTTAGAGCCATTCTGTTTGTTTGCAACTCTAAACTGGGGCAGCTGTTCATTTTTTAAAAAATAGGGCGATAATTGCCATATTTAACATTAACATTAGACCTCCCTCACATAATCTTCCTTGTAAAATATTCCAAAAAGAGTGAAGACACAATGTACCTATTTTTGCTCTAGGCTATTAAATGAAATACAAAGAACTGAGTCTTCTCTCATCTGTCAGCTTAATCTTTGTTAAACTTATCATTGGCAAATATCATCAATGTCGATTTATTGATCTTATATTTAATAGCAAGGGTCTATCACAAGCATTGTCTTTGAGAAAGCAGTTTAGACTAAGGATAACTCAGTTATCAGTTATGATAAAGATCTTTTGTCACTTATTTTGTTCGCAGGTGTCTTTAATAAGGCTTTCCATAATCCCTTCAGGAAGAAATATTTTCTCCTTTTTAAAACAGTATTAGCTAAATATAAAAGCTCTGATCCCTCCCATTGTTGTTGATTCTTTGAGGGACATTTCCCAACATTCATTGTTTAAATGGTTGTCAGGAGGAATCAAGTGAAACTTAATAAACAATGCAGTAACTGGTTCATCTTACTTTGTGTGCAGAAGCTTTTCTTCAAAGGATTTGCATTCAATAATAAGTGGTCCTTTTACCATTATCCTGGATTCTAGAAGCAATCATTTTGAAGTTTTCTGCTCTGTTGTTATATTAGCAGGTGAATATTTTGTAGTCATAAAATTATTCTCTAATAAAACTCCACTAAATTGTTAATTGACCTAACAAGAAATATGACTTGGAGAAGAAGGCCCAAATTAACCAGTGGCATTCTAGAGATCTTAGTCAAATCATGTCCTCCTCCAGAAATCCTGCTTGCAATAGACAGAGAATAAAAAACTAATTTTCAAAGTCAGATATGTTGTATTCAATCACACATTTTCTCTTTCCTCCTACCTCCCTGCCAACAGAATATCTCAAACCTGTTATTCATGTCAAAGTGTCCTGGAAATTAGAATTATATTAACTGACCTTAAGGGAGTGCTATCTTTTTCTGTGGTTGCATATCAGTATAGGAGGCAAGGTCAAAATGGCAACCCTACTTCTCTCCACATAGGATTGCTCCTCCTATTTTCAGTCTTTGGTTTTGTTAAAATCAAGTTTGGTTCACATAAGCTTAGTCCTGGGAGAGTTATAGAATGACAGTGTCCTGGAGTAAAAAAACTGGTAGGAACCATTTCTTGAGTAAGAGTTCAGTTGCCCATGACACCTTTTCCGATTTTCAGATTCCTCATCTGTATAATAAGGTAGTGTACGATATAGCTTCAGCAATCCCTTCCTGCTCTAAATCTATGATCTGATTCAACAACTAAAAGAAATAAGCAAGTTATTTATTATTTATTACACTTTCACAGTCATATAGAAAGCAGAAATAGATTTATTAATTTATCTTGCCTATTCCCTTAGAATACCCTTAGGCATTCAAGGGATGATGGTAACTTCCATTCTGCTATGGGAAGTAGAGATTGAACTACCTAGCTCTTAATAACACCTGTTTGAATCTGGAGGCCCTTTGCTGTTCTATTCTAATCAGATTCTTTAAGGAGGTAGGAATCTATAGCTACATTAGTCCAGATAGAAAACACCAAAGGTGGAACCCTCCAAACTGATGAATGAATTCATAAAACCATGAGAGGTAGAAGTAGGGGCATGAATTTCTTTGATAAGAATAGGTTGGACATGTGGTTACACTTTAGGAGATTTGAATGTTTCTAATTTATTTATTTTAAAGCCACACTATTACCTTGGAGGTTCACAAAGGCAAAACAGGAAATAACACTTTTAATTCTAAACTGACTTTATAAACTGGGATTATTCACTTTCATTAAAAGGATTAAGTTTATCCATTTGGCACAAAACTTACTCTAAAACTATTATGATTTTTTTTTACTGATCATAAATAATAAATGATAATCTGTTTTTTCACACCTCAATATCTCAAGGATGTCTAATTTTCTTGCTGTGCTTAATGCCTTTACCAGTACAAAATGCTGGTAAACCAAATTAATCCTCCTGTTCCTTAGTTTGCTAGTTGTAAAATGAAGACATTGCACTAAATTGTTTCTTATCTGAAGCTCATAGATCTGTGTTTAGAAGGGACTTTTGAGGCTTCATTTTATAGATATGTAAATAAAGACCAAGGAAGCTGTGATTTGAACAAGATTGAATTCTTCTTAAGTATGAGAGGTCAAATTTGAATTCGGAATTCAGCTGATGTCATTTTCAATTTAATAGATCTTTTAGCTTGTGATCCCCATAATGTGTTAGTAGATAGTTTCATGAGTTGTTCTGGCTTAGATATTTCAGTGTCTGATGGACAACCTTTTGGTAACTAGCCTTTCCAAACATAGGTAGGCTGGTATTTGGATGACAGGCATTGTTCATCTTCAAAAGCTTGGAGAACCCAGGGCATCAGAGTAGGACTGTGGGAGAATTCGTGTTTTAGAGGAATTGAAAATTCTCTTTATCATAAATTCCTGTCCTTGAAATAAATGGGAAATAAGAATATTACAAATATGTAATTTTAAATCCAGCACAGATGTTTGATTGCTTCATTCTAGTGAAATGATGACAGAGTATTTCTTGGTTTGGCCTGGTTTTTATAAATTGTTGAAAATTTTTGGATGAAAAGATGTTAAATCTCAGGTTAAGATCTAAAGAATATTTGGATCTAAGCTGTCATCATCATCATCTTCATTATCCAGAAGTATTTTGCTCCCACTTAAGCATGGGTCTATGCCCAGAGCCGAACAAAGGAACAGAGAAACAGTTTTCTCTTTCTGTTTTACCAAGTGGTTTGACTAGGAATTAGGCAACAAGTAGTTATTAAAAACCACCATGCTGAGGGCTGGGCTGTCTATGCTAATAATATTTCACCCTTCAGAAGGTTAAATACAAAATTATAGATGTATACACATAATATATAAAATGTGGCAAATAAGAACTTTTTTTTTTTTTTTTTTTTTTTTTTTTTTTTTAGGATGAGAAGCTGTTTCTTTCCTTTTTGTACTTTTTTGACTATCCTAAGGACACTTGAAATTTCCAATCACCACTTATTAGCCGTATAGGTTCAGTCAGTATAGCCCAGTTTCTCAAAAGTAACAAAATTATTTAGGGATTGATATAGAAGACTAGTGGCTAAAACAGACAGACCAAATGGGTGTGGTATAATTCTGTAAGAAATCAGAAAAGAAAAAAGATCTCATTGTTCCTCTGCTCAATGAGATAATATCTGTTACTAATAGCAAAGCACAGATTAATATATACAGAATTTCCTGGCCAGGTGCAGCTTATCTAAATAATTTTGGTCTAGAGATAGGGATTTCCCCCTCTTTTTTCATTAAGATTGATTATCTATGCTGAGCTGGAATTTATGATTTTTAAAAATTAGAAAGCTTATTGCTCTCTTTCACTAAAGTGAGAAAGGGAAGATGAGCTGTTGTATTATGTCTTTGAAATATCTATGTGTGTCTGTTCTCAACAAAAAATACACACACACACACACACACACACACACACACACAGTTTAAAAAAAAAAAAAACAAGTACTAGATTTAATTCCAGAGGACCCTCTGCCTTATAGGACCTTGGACAAGCCATTGAATTCCTGCACCTTAGCTTTCTAATTTAAAAAAAAAAAAAATGAGGGGGTTGCATTAAGATCATTTTGCCTCAGGGCCATTTTGCCTCTAAATATTATGATGTTATGATCTAATGTACAGATAATCACAAACTTGACAGTGTAACTTAAAGGCCAAAGAAAAAGTCACAGGAGGATATGTGTTTCTTGGCTTTTGATGATCACCTCAGGCTTGTCTTACACTTATTGGAGAAGTTAGCCAATGGCTGGCAGTATACATCTATATTATCATAATATTGTTCAAACATGTATTTTGTTATTGTTTTCTTAATTAACACGGTTTTGGAAATTAATAGTATTTTAAATCAAATGATCAATCAGTCTAGGAAATATCTATAGATAGATTAAAAATTATTTATGAATAGATTTATTACCATGACGATTGCAAGAAAGTTAATAATTAGATATACTAGATTTACTAAGTTCACCTTAACTAAAAAATGAGGTAGTAAACTGAATACCAGCTAAATCTTGGAATAGGAATTGGTGCTAGAAACAAGCCATCTTTTGAGTATAGGAAAAGCAGAAAAAAATTGCAGAGTTTATAAAATTCACATTAATATCAAATCTGTGAAATATTTAACAGTAAATAATTAAATAAATAAACATTTATTAAGTAACTTATATGTGTTACATATTGTGCTAAGCACTAAGGATACAAAAAGAGGCAAAAACAGTCACTGCCCTCGAGGAGCTTAACAATCTAATAGAACAGATTGGGACAATTAATAGAAATTTTCATAAGAATCATTTCATCTTTCTAATTAGACACCAGTTAAATGATGTCTATGTATTTTTCCAACTGAGAGCTTAGAGCACAAATATAATACTTTTGATAGATAACAATGATACTTACTTCTTTTCCACTTAGTAGATATTATTGATTGAAGAAAAAAGGCAAAAAAAAAAGTGGTTTTTTTTTTTGTTGTTGTTGTTGTTGTTGTTGTTTATTTTAGAAGAATGGGTTGGATTAGAACTATGATTTCATCCATGGTAAGAAACCAATCCCATGGAAACTGTTTCCAGATATGTGAATCATGAGAAAGTATATATTAGAAGCAAGAATTGAACCCACATTTCTCTGGATTCAGGAAGACTGCCCCACATGTCACTCTAAAAACTCTGAACAAAACTAATAATACCTGTTATCTAACTATAGTAGTACTCTTATTTCAACACAATTATTCTCTACTCATCTCTCACTGATTTTTCATAGCTCCTGAAGCAATTGTTCCAAATTATGTCTTTTCCACTCAGGTCCCCAACTCTACCGTGTTCCTCCCTCACTTTTCTGCTGATGATTTTGCCTCTTATTTTATTGAGAATATTTAGAGTACTGTATCCCCATTCTGGTATTCTTATAATCCTCAAATCATAGAAGAATAGTTTATCTTTTTTCTTGATTAAAGTGAAGACGTTTACATGTTTCCTCATTCTGCTCTCCTATTTCCTCTGTCTTCTTACTCCATCAATCATCTCTTCTCATATATTATACTCATTTTTCAGACGAGTGAGATATAGATCAACTAACTTACCTGTTTCATGGGCAGCATGTATTAAATGGGATTTGGAATCATTTCTTCCAATTCTCTATCCAGAACCACATTTTTTTCTTACTGTCTCAATTCACTCATTCCTGAATCACTGATAACATGACAATTGTTCTCAGATTTCTTCAATCCCTTTTAGTAATTGATTTATTCAAGACCATTAATGACCTTGATGCTAGATTCCATGACATCAAATAAAAGATCTCATTCATCTTCTCGTACAAAATGACTAATATAGAAATGTTTTACATGATTGTACATGTACAATCTATATCTGATTACTTATTGTCTCAGATAGAGGGAAGGGAAAATGGAGGTATAAAATTTGAAACTTAAAACTTTAATGAAGACTAATGTTAAAAATTGTTTAGCATGTAATTGGGGGGAATATATATGTATACATACACACATATGTATATATGTTTTATATAAATATAAAAACATATATACAATATTTGGCTTCTCTGTAGCATCCAACACTAGGGACTCCTCACCTTCTTTGGTACCTTCTGTCCTCTTTGGAATTGTGTTTGTACTGAATCCATTTTATGGATTCTTCTCTTAGTTTTACTGCCAATCATCTTTTCACCTCTTAATCATGATTGTTTATTTCCGTCTTCTTCTATGTCTGTTCTCCTTTTGTGATGTCATCTACTCCCTGGCTTTATGCAAATGATCTTCTCCCTGAATTTCTAACTTCTTAGTGGGTAGTTGTCCTTGGCTCTCTCATTTGTTTAAATTAAATGCATTGTGTCTTTAAATTTAAATTTTTTATTTTAAAAGGAACCTTTTCAGGAAGGCTATTCTTGAGTATATCCAGAAAAAAAATCAAGATGGTAACAAGACCTGAAGCCATATCATAAGAGATGTGGTTTAAAAGGGACCTTTTTAGGAAAGCTATTCTTGAGTATATCCAGAAAAAAATCAAGATGGTAACAAGACCTGAAGCCATATCATAAGAGATGTGGTTTAATCAAAAAACTTAATATAGACAAATTTATGAAGGGCTGTCATTAGAATGAGAACTTGTGCTAGCACCAGTGATTGGAAGACAGCTTTTGACTCAGTACTGTTAGGAAGAAAATTGTCAAGATGTTCTTCCTCATATAGCAATTTGATAACAATTTGAGTTGCTAATTATTGACATGAACTATTTTATTAGGCTAGTAAGTGTCTTGTCACTAGAACTATTCAAATAGGGAATGGATCATCTGAAAGAATAATTATAAAGTGCTTAGTAAGTGCCTGACACATAATAAACACTTTATAAATGCTTGTAAGCAGTCAGCAGCAGCAGCATTGCTATTATTTATTAACTATTATTCCAATATGTTCTAGAGGTACATTTATGGGTAGACAATTTGACTTCATGATCTAAGATTCCTTCTCCACATGCAGTTTTTATCATTCTATGGCCATAGAGGCCTGATAATTGTTATTATGCCTACTTTTACATCTAATCTTACTAAACTTCCTACTACAATAATAATGTTTTCTATATATTTTAAAGCTTATTTCTCCTTTCTTACATAAATTATAACAAAAATTATTTAATATTTTGAAATTCAAAGAGGTTAATACTCTCTTCCTTTCCCCAGTTCCCCAAAATGTATCTCATTGCCATTCCTTTTTTTTTAATCTCTTTTTTTCATCCCTTATAAGCATTGTGAAGTACAGATTAACCTATATATGAACCACATATATCAGCTGACACTTTTGTTCTTTTGTTAAATGTGAAAGGATTTACCTATTTCAATACCAAAATACAATTTGTTCCCTGAACTAAAGACTTTAATTCTGAGCAAAATCAATAAGGGACACATCAAGATACATGATTATAAAATAATCACATTTTGCTTCATAGGTGAAATGATAGTGATACCTTTAAATCTAGGACATTACAGGCACATTCTTTCACCAAAAATAAAGCATCATTTAATAAATATAGATTTGTTTTGACATGTGAGTTCTCAGTATGTAACTTTCCCTCAGATCTCATAATCTGAAGAATTAACCAGTTTGGATAGTAGTGAGCAGATTTAGGAAATTTTTTTTCGCTCCACTGATGGTTTTTGTTTTTGTTTGTTTTTTTGGATTGGAAGCATAAGGTGAGTCATCAGTTTTATGTGGAAAGCAAAAATGAAGGTCTACTTGAGCTTCTCTGCTCTCTTTGGTCCATCTTCCACAAAGCTCATCAAGTGGAACTCTTAATGCATCACATTGCCCAAATCACTCCCTTATGCCTTGTTGGTTTTGCTTAAATATGCATATCAGCAAATTTGAGCTATTGATTTTATAGCTATGTAAAATAATACTTAAAGGAAGCATAGTGTAATTTATACTATACTGTAAGATATTGGGATGTAAGGAGGCAAAACTGCACAGTAAATCAGTCTTCTTCTTTCCTCCAGTCATCAAAGTACAGTGGCAAGACATAAGAGTTGTTACGCTGATTATTTGTTAAGGTGCTTAGCTCAGTATTGGGCAGTTAAAACTATATAAATGTTATTGTTATTATTATTATTACTGCAGACACATTAAAGTCTGCATTGGTTCATGGAGCTGCCACAGCAGGAATTCCTAGTGCAAATAAAAGCATGGTTCATCCCCTTCTCCCCTTTTCCCCTGTTCAACTTTCCTCCTTCCCACAGCTATATGTAAATTATGGCGTAGACAGCAAATTTCTTGAATTTGTGTTTAAAATTGGAAGTTCATCTTTACATTAGAATGTTATGAAACACATATGCTAATATTCCATGCATTCTTTATAGATTTCACGCCAAACAAGTTCTTAGAAGACAGAGAGGTACAACAGTATAAAATCTGTTGAGTCAGCCTGCCTAGTGGATAGAGAGCTGGCCTTGGATCTAGGAAGCTGGATTCTTATTTTGTGTCTAACACAGAATAGCCATATGATCCTGGGCATGTCGTTACATTCTACATAGTTCCCTAAGAAAAGGAGTTACAGAAGAAGCTCTGACTTTAATTGGTGGAGAAATTTTTTATACTAATGAAATCACAGCTCCAGATTCTCATTTTTTATATATAATTGAAATTTCCCCTAAATTTTATAAAAATTGCCTTTAAATCACAAATGTTCCAAGTATTTTATAACCAACATTTTTCTGAATCTTCTCCCCCATATTTTACAAAGAGAGTTACCTTCATTATCTCATTTAATTCTCACAACTCTATAGTATATTCTCTTGGTTTTATCTACTTAAACAGATGAAGAAATGCAGGTTTCCAGAGATATGAAATCATTTTATTGCCTATTGTCAGATAAGTATCAGAGGTAGAATTTGAAGCCAGATTTCTATTGAATCTAAAACCAGAACTCCTTCTACCGTATCACACTATTCTCTCTCTTTTCTTTGAATAAATATTTATTGAATAAATGTAATTATTTTGTAATATGAGTTATTTAAATGGGTTTTTCAAGATTAAGGCTTTTTTAAAAATGAGTTACCATTCTCATGTTTTAAAAAAACAACACAGACAACCCAATAATTCCCAATGCTTTGGTTCCCTAAAATTACATTTCACATTTCTCAACCACATTCTAAGCTAGCCAGATTTGACTATGAATGACAATTAGTGGCAGCTTGAAATGAACGTGTATATACACTGATTTAGTGCACAATCGTCTAGTCAATGAGTTAAGCAAATCTCTTCCAAAGAAGTTACTTTTAATTTAGCACTTTAAAAAATCACTGTTTTCTTCTACATCTCTTGAATTTTCCTAAAATGTTAAGTATGTAACATATTTTAGAAACAGACGTGTTAATTCCTTTTTAGAGAACTGAGAAAACATCTGTAGAGGCAATAGAGTATTTTGATTGCAAAATGAGATGTCGTTATAAAAGTTACAAGTAGAGAGTATGCTTAATCTAACTTCTTAGATGCTTAGCTAAGTGAAGTGGGACAATTCACCTCAGATAAGGTAGCTTTATAAGGCTTAGCTATTGCAATTAAGGTAAACTAAAGCATAAAGTTCTGAGGTGAGGCTTGTTTATTTGTTTAGTCATGTCTGTCTCTTTGTGACCCATGTAGGATTTTCTTGGCACAGAGCCTGAAGCATTTTGCCATCTCCTCTTCCAATAGATTAGGTCCAAGGGTCCTCAAAATTTTTAACTAGGGGGCCAGTTCACTGTCCTCACACTGTTGGAGAGTCAGACTATAGTAAAAACAGCACTCTAATCCATTGAACTACTTATTGCTTTGTAGCCTTGCAAAGGCTAGCGGCTACCAAAAAAGGGAGTCTTTAACTCCTCAGCTAGCCAAAAGAACCCAAATTTAAAATACCATCCAAAAACTAGAAGAGAGCATCAATAAGTGGAGAAAATAATATGATGGTTACAAAGTTAGAAGCATCATAGACTTGAGAGGACAATATGACTGGTTGGAAATTTGAAATGCAGAACTAGCACAACCCCTCCTTCCATCTTGTTGCAATGGAAACCTCTTTGGTTGTGTTCATCTGAATGGCTAGTTAATGTCACAGTGATAACAGACCAGACTTTCTTAAAGAACAGCCAGTGTTACAGAGATAACAGACCAGACTCTTGGCATTCATCTTCAAGCAACCCTTCAAGGATGACAGGTTTCCTTGATAGAAGAATAGAACAGTTATTAGTAGGGACATTGAACTTTTCAACATATTTCAGAGACAATGAGTGATTTGGATAGTTACACAAAATGTTGGTAGTGATACAAAATGAAACCAGTTATAGAATAGATGTTCTCCATTTTTGCTACTAATTTATAAATGAGTCATCATCAACATTGATAGAAAAAATAGCTATTAAAAATGAAGTCACTGATCCTTGATCATCAGTGAACTAATGAGATTCGTTTTCTAGTATTACTTTTAGAAATAATCAATTTTGACTCAGCTTTAGTATTCAAAAAGAAATGGATACTTGTGGCTTTATAGTGACTTTAAAAATCACAAATTAACATTAATTATCCAAAAAGCAACTAGTACAGTGAATAGAGTACCAGATCTATGGTCAAAAGCACTCATCTTCCTCAAGTCCAAGTTTGGCTTCAGACTTCTACTAGTTATATGACCTGGACAAGTCACTTAATCCTGTTTGCAACCATAAAAATTTCCTGATTACATTTTAATTACAATTTACATTACAATTACATTATAATGTAAAAGTTATGCAGAGGCCACAAGTTTGACATCTGTGACCTAGTTGAATCATAGCAATCAACCTGGTTTAATGGTTCTAATGTTGAGTTTACAGACTTATATTAGCAGTCTTGTTAAATAAAAATGTTAACTAAAAAATGAGTGACCATTAAGTAGAGGAAAAGAATTAATATCAAATTTCTTATGAAATTAGTGTGATTTAAGCCATTCTCCATTGCTAAATGGTCAAAGGATATGAATAGACAAGTTTCAGAAGACGAAATTGAAATTATTTCTAGTCATATGAAAAGGTGCTCAAAATCACTATTGATCAGAGAAATGCAAATTAAGACAACTCTGAAATACCACTATTTCAGTGGTCAGATTGGCTAAGATGATAGAAAAAGATAATAACGAATGTTGGAGGGGATGTGGGGAAACTGGGACACTGATGCATTGCTGGTGGAAATGTGAATGAATCCAACCATTTTGGAGAGCAATTTGGAACTATGCTAACTATGCTATGATAACTAAAAAGTTATAAAACTTGCACACCCTTTGATCTAGCAGTGTTTCTACTGGGCTTATATCCCAAAGAAATCTTAAAGGAGGCAAAGGGACCCAAATGTGCAAAAATGTTTGTGCCAGCCCTTTTGGTAGTGGCTAGAAACTGGAAACTGAATGGATGCCCATCAGTTGGAGAAGGGCTGAATAAGTTGTGGAATATGAATGTTATGGAATATTATTGTTCTGTAAGAAATGACCAACAGTATGATTTCAGAAAGGCCTGGAGAGACTTACATAAACTATGCTAAGTGAAACGAGCAGAACCAGGAGATCATTATACAAAACAACAATAAAACTACACAATGATCAATTCTGATGGACATGGCTCTCTTCAACAATAAATTGATTCAGACCAGTTCCAATTGTTCAGTAATGAAGAGAGCCATCTACACCCAGGGAGATAACTGTGCGAACTGAGTGTGGATCACAACATAGCACTTTCATTCTTTCTGTTGTTGTTTGCTTGCATTTTTTGTTTTCCTTCTCAGTTTTTCTTTTTCTTTCTAGATCTGATTTTTCTTGTGTAGCAAGATAACTGTATGGATTTGTATACATATATGGATTTAACATGTATTGGAATACCTGCCATCTAGAAGTGGAGATGGGGGGAAGAGGGAACAGAAGATTTTGCAAGGGTCATTGTTGAAAAATTACCCATGCATATGTTTTGTAAATAAAGAGGTGTAAGAAAAAAGAGAATTTAAAAAATAGTTTCTTATGCCAATGAAAAAAAAAGAAATTAGTGTGATTTTTAAAAAGCACAGAGATATTGATAGATTCAGGAACAAGAATTTTAATCTGGCATAAACTATTTAAATAATGTCATCCGTAGTAATGTGCAAGATGATCTCATCATGTGCAGGATGTATTAAAATGATGAAGAGGTCAGAGATTTGGTTTATTCCAATATTTGATTCACTATGAGGATGATAATTGAAGAATTAAAATCAAATAAAGACATTTTCCTGAAGGAAAATTTCAGTACAAATCTACTAGGAGGGCAGCTAGATGGCGCAGTGGACTGAGCACCAGCCCTGAAGTTAGAAGGACCTGAGTTCAAATTTGATCTCAGACACTTAACACTTCCTGGCTATGTGACTCTGGGCAAGTCACTTAACCCCAATTGCCTCAGCAGAAAAAGAAAGAAAGAAACTACTAGGAAAAGACTATTTCTGTGAAGATTATACCATGTATTTATGATGATAGAAAAAACAGAAGTCTTTATTTTGATTATTAAAAAAAACTAATGGATATTTTTTGAGGAAAGTAGTGATAACTCATGATACTTCTATTGTGACCCTGAAACAATTTTACTCATTTATGCGAGTCATATACCTAACAATGGGGATTTCCTATCAAAAAGAGATTTTCAAGAATATTAGGGTATCTCTCTTGATAATTTTTTTTTAAACTTCCAAAATATTATCATCAACAAATCTTGGAATAAATTTCTAGGCTACCCTGTAAATTCTTTTGAAGATGTATTAATGTAAAATTTCTAATATTCATACTGAGTCATAATAATTTTTATTCCTTATGTAGGTGTCCCTTCAGTAGGTAATGATTCTTCCTAGTTCTCTCTCTGCTTGGGACTATTGTTTTTCATCTCAGCTGCTTAAGTTTCATTTCATTTCCATTTCTCTTCAGCACATATTCTGCTCAGGATCCTTCCTTCCCTGCCTCTGCCTATCTATATTAAAAATGTTGCAAGGGCAGCTAGGTGGTGCTATGGATAGAGCCCTGGCCCTGGAGTCAGGAGAACCCATGTTAAAATCTGGTCTCAAAACACTTGACACTAGCTATATGACAACCCCTTCTCCCCATTGCCTGCCTTTAACACCCTCCCCTTCCAAAATGTTGTGTTTAGTTTCCAGCACCATATTTGAGAAAGGAAATGGTGAAGGAAAAATTGTAGAGAATAGTGTTTCTAGAGAGCCAAGGTGGTGAATAGCTTTGGGTGCCATGTGAAGCTCATCTGAAAGAACTAAAGATGTTAACCTGGAAAAGACAAAACATGGAAAGAAAACTTGGGAGCACATGGAATCTTAGATTTGGAGCTGAAAGTTACCTGAAGAATTATCTATTGCAACTCTCCCTCCCTCCACCTCATTTTACAGATCAATTTCAGAGCTTAAATGACCCATGATCATATTAGTGGTTACTGACCGCCAGCTTATTCAGCCATTTGGTTTTCAATTAGTTTCAAAATATTGTTAGTGAACCTACTCAAAGGGCCATGGTTTTATTGTCTTAATTGTCAGAGAATATTGAACACTAGCATCATTACTTTTATTGCTTTATGGTTATATTTGTAACTTCACCCCTTATCAACTTTGAAAAGGATAGGTTGGTCTTCTTGATTGAGCCTTCAATTTCCTTGCCAATTACTTTATCCGAACAGGATGCTGCCTGTCGGTGGCAGCCTTCGCTTGTGTGGTAAATGAAAACATCGTTGCTTATGTATAGAAAAATGCTAGTATAAGTTGGTTGCAAAATTGCTGAAAGAATTTGTGCATCATTTTGCATAAATACTGCCAGATCACAATCATTTATTACCATGTAAGTAAGTAAGTAGATTGGAGACTGCAGTCAATTAACTATTCAGTGTCTACTTGGTGCCACACATTGTGCTAAAAGAGGTTGGGGGGGAGGGGAGGAAGAGATATATGGTTTTTTTTTTGTTGTTGTTGTTTGTCCTTCGTTCTCAAAAGGACCATGACATCAGGGATGTGACACCATGACATTCAAGTAAATTTGATTGAAGTGAGGGAGGGCTGTACAAAATCACCAGCTTTACTTTCTCCTCCATTTGAGTGAGTCCAGTGACTAGACATAGATTGGAATGGCTGGAGATGGCCCACTGGCAATATAAAATGAGACAAAAGACAGTCTTGTCCATCCTGCATTCACAATCAAATGGGAGAGACAACAAGTAATCAGATATGCACAACAAACTATATACAAGATAAACAGGAAATAATTACGAGGAGAAAAGGCACTAGAATTCAGAGGACTTTCAGTAGAAGAGGTTATTTTTAGTTGGAATTTTTTCTTAACAAGAAAGAATCCAATGGTTTTTGGATTCATCTCCATGTAAGAATTGACTTTTAGAACTATTCTTCTTGTGTGCATACTTGGCCCGGTTTTATTGAAAATCTTAAATGCAGCTGCACTTGAGAACACAGCAGAAAAACTAATCCAGGCTTAAAATGCATTTTTGGATCTCTAGGATACTTTACAATTTTGTGTTTTAACAGTTTGAGTGTTTGGCAACCTTCTCTTTATGTATTTCCAAAGGATGTATTATCAATAATAAACAAAAATATTTAATGATTTTATTTTAAAATGAACATAATTCTTAAACTGCAGGTAGACTACCATAACAAAATTATTTGTCATGGAAGGCATTTCTTTTGGAAATGATCAGGTCTCCTCTAATAATAATTGCATTAGTTTGGTATCCCTCCATACAAGAGTTATGCTATCCATAATCATTCTATAAAACCTTTCCCCACTTAGAATCATAATTTCTAGCATTTATTTCTCCTACTAGGTATTGTGTGATCATTGCATTTATGGGGATTACCTTATGAGTTACCTTAGTTTAATGCATCTGGCATCTGAAACCTTTTGCTTACAAGAACCAACATAGTGGGGGGTTGGGGGATAGGGAGAGAGACAGAGACAGAGAGAGAAAATTAGAGACAGAAAGAGAGATGGTGACAGAGAGAGACAAAGAGAGAGAATCGATTTTTTTAATTTTAGAAAAAGGTAGATGAACCTTGTCGTCAATCAAAAAAACAAACAAAAATGAAGACAAGAATATTAAGATTTGTCTTATTGGGGAATGCTGAGGACTTGTGAAAGCTTCTGCAGCTGCCCTTAGAGAAGGACAGCCTTATTGTGGAAAGCTGAATTGCAAAACTTTCCTCCCCCATACCCCTCAACAACAACAAAAAATCAATGGCTTGACTGAGTTTAAATAACTGACTTTTCATCTCCTTTCATCCCACACAAAGCCCTAATCCTGAGACTACTTGAGCCACCAATGTAGGCAGTGGCTGAGACCACCACTGAATGTGTCAGTCCCTCCTCACCACACACAAAACACATTGACTGCAGCTTTTATGAAGTGAAAATGCCCCAGAAAAAGAAACTGTGAAGGAGGTGTCCTCAGTCATTTCTTTAAAAAAAAAAAAAAAAAAAGTTGCTGCATCTGGATATTGAGAACAAAAAAGGCCTAAGACTTAGGGATAATAGGTTGGGTCACTTGCTTTTATAGGTGCAAAAGGGTGGAACTGGCCTTTGCTTGTCTCAGTACCACTGACCCTTGCATTTTATTGTGTGGAGAAGTCAGGGAAAGTGTGTAGAAAGACTCCCAGCATCCTTTAGCTTAACAATGACTTTGTCATCCTGAGATGTCTATGGTGTGTTGACTTCCCCCACCCACCTAAACAAAAGCGACTTTCATGTACAAAAGAGCTTGCTAATCAGGTAGCCAACAACTAATTTTAAACATGTGGTCTTTAGTAGCTTAAAAAAAAAAGGCAGTTAACTTCAATTGTAACATTTTTGTTATGCTTTAAAAAAAGGAGGTGGAGGGAGAGCTGGGATTCGAGCAACTTCAAAAATGTTATGAAAATTAGCTCTTTGTTACCATTGTTCATTCAACTTATAAGGCCAAGATGCAGTTTCTTCATATTGGAAAGTGATGAATTGTCATAGCTTGTTGAATTTTTGATAAGCATCTAATTTTTGGACTTGGAAGACCAAGTTGATTCAACATTGCCCCCTAGGCATGATTTCTGTTTTTGTGTTAAAACTGGCAGGTTGAGGTATAATGTGATAGTTAGTGCCTTTAGGAAAAAGAGACTAATAAAAATCAGGATAGGGGCAAACAGGGAATCCTCTTCTGCTTGTCTCTCCATCAACCAGCCAGTGTTCTACTTTGTCTGATTGAGTACATTTGTGGTCACGATGCATTTTATAGTTTGAGGTGACATGATCTACAGAAAAATAAGGAATTCATTTTTATTAATAATACTAGAAATCTTCACATCATTAAACTTCAAGTAATAATGATACTCCCTTTGAAGAAACAATTGAGGAAATTAAACCGTCTCTTATTTACTTGCCAGTTTCTGGGCATCTTTATGAATGAATACAAAAACAGTTAACTGTGACTAGAGAGAGAAAACCAGCAAGCGCTTACCCGTCTTAAAGACCATTATCAACCAAATACTTATTACATTTGTTCTATCATAACTCATTAGGGTTACTTATATAATTTGAGCAGGCTTAGATTTTTAAATGTTATTGTTTCCAGAGACAAATGTATTATTTCTTTTAATTCAAAAAGAAAAAAGCTACTTAGTGGAAAAAAAAGTCAAAATGTGGGACATTCGGGTTTCTATTTCTGCCATTGCTGGCCATGTGGTGTTATACCTTCTGAGCTTTCATTTCTACGTCTCTAAAAGAAGGCTAATGATAGAATTAGCTTAAAGGAAACCTAAAGGCCATCTATATATTTTGCCGGCAAGAGAGGTGAAGGGAGGTGGAGTGATTTGCCCAGGATGACACAAGCATTCTTTCCATTGGATTTGATTGCCAGCCTTGTCCTGTTAGTTTAGGCCCATTATGACACAGAAATAGTATAGACTTCAGAACCAGGCCTCTAGAGCACTGCCTTTTCAATACTTGCATAACTTAAGTACAGGGTTGATGGCTGAGGAACAACAACTCACTGAGTTAATAACTGATATCATGAATGTAAAGCCCTGTATTATGATGAGTGCTATGTATCTATCCATAAGATATTATTCTTATATTTTAATAAAACTAGCTTAAAGATATTCAAATTTGATTTAAATAGCTTTAAATTATAGATGCACAGTTTAAATATTTGCAGTTGTATTTTATTATTCTTTGTGCCCAATTTGGTTCGTTTTGAGGGAAATTAAATAGGTAGTACACATTTTTACCCATCAAAATAGGGGGCAGCATTGTATAGAGAAACAAGCACTATATTGGCATTCTAGGGTCCTCAGTTTGAATCCAAGTCTTATTAGATGAATGGCCTTGGTGATCTGCCTTTCAGAGATTCAATATGCTTAACTATAAAATAGTTGACGTTTTTATCATTCAAGGCTAGGATGGGTAGATAGGATCAACTAGCATAATGCATGCAAATCAAATTATAAAAAAAAAATTGAAGCGGTATATGAATATTAGCTTTTACTGTTCTATAGCATATGTAAGCCACAACCCATATGTTCTCTGTGTTTGTCACTTTCATCATTTCTTCCAGCATAGTTAACATTCCATTAAAATTGTGTACCACAATTTATTTAGCGTTTCCCAACTGATGATAGGTATTGACTTTATAACTAACTCTTTACCCTCACAAAAAGTGCTGGTATAAATATTTTGTTGTATATGAGGATTTTCTTCTTAACAGTACCTTTCTTGGAAAATGAGGCTAATTCAGGAATCTCTAGAAAAGGGGGCATGAACAAATAATCACTTTATTTGCATAATTACAAATAACTTTCCAAAATGGTCACACTATTTCATAGTTTCATAAAAAGAGTGCCCTGACATAATAACCCCTTTAATGATGATTTATGCCTATCTTTTGTCTTCTTGGCTAATTTTATAGGATCTGAGATAAAACCTCGAAGATGTTTTGATTTACATTTCTTTGGTTATTTGTCATTTGGAAAATTCTTTCATATGGTTGCTAATAGTTTCAATTTTTTTTTTTTTTGGAGAAATATTTGTTAAGGTAATTTTATACTCAATCAACAAATGCTTGATGCCTAGAACTCACTGTTTAAGGAGGCAGTAGAGAATAATACCTGAGGTGCCTGACTTTTTAAAGTTTACATTTTAGTAGGAGATTTAAGACATTTAAAATCCAGATAGTTTCCAGGCTTTGAGTAAACTTGATGTCTTAGTTGAATTCTCACTGAAGCTCAAAAGTTTATACTGGTTAATTTCTATAAAAAAGGTAAACCCTAAGGATTGAAACATGTGACTACAAAACCCAAAACTCCAAACACTAAAAGGAAAAAAAAGCAGTACAAAGTATTCCCTAAGCTGCCTTCTGCAGTGCCTGTAAAAACACACATTTTTAAAGCCTCATTACCACTCTCTTTAACCTTTCAGAAGATGGGCTTATTGAATGATGAGAAAAGAATAGAAGAACTTGATGTGAAAAAGATAGGAGGACAATTTGGGACACAAGGGGAAAAGGAAAGGGAATAACCATTTATGTAGAGTCCCTAAATCTGCCAGGCACTATGTTAACTGCTTTACAAATATTATCTCAGTTGATCACAAAGTTCCATGTATAAAAGCAAATTTATGTAAATCCTATTAATTTTTTTCAAACAAACAATAATCATTCCACAGAGTTCTGTTTCACATAGTTTACAGATATGGGTGAAGTTCTAATAATAATAGTAATAACAATTTTAGCTTATAATAATTCTAATTATATTACGTGTGTTGTGTGTTGTGTGTGTGTGTGTGTGTGTGTGTGTGTGTGTGTGTGTGTGTATAAAATAAAGGAAAAGGTGCCCAAGATGGGGCTTGCAAAGCTCCTAGGTATGGAAAAGATAGAACTGAACTCCAGGCTTCCCAGAATATACTATATGCTCACTAAGCACATGCTTTGCACTTGCTGACTTACCTTACCACTAATACTGAAAGGGGAAAGTCCTTACATACTTACATAAGGAAAAAGTCCTTCTACACATACACATACATAGTGTCTGTTGACTCTGCAAAACCTGTTTAGTTTTATTTGTCTTACTGTATTTTAATGCACTTAAAGGAAAATGTCATCTTGTTGAAATATGTTGCATATGCCCATTGACCCCTACTCCTCCCCAGTTCTTCTTTCCCAGATCTGGCCATGCTGGAGATCTTAATGCTTTGGCTGGCATTCAAATCTTTTATATCTCATACAATGCCCCTCCTCATGATAAGTTCCTAACCTCTAACTTGTTCATCTATTTTTTGAAACTGATCTGAAATTCTGTATCCTTGTGGAACCCATAATAATGGTAACAATAAACTACCAAAAAAAAAACTGCTTTGGAGTTTCCAAAGTACTCTTTTCCTTTATCTGATCTTCATAAGTCCAAATCTGTGAGTCATTTTTTAAATTTTACTGTTGGGAAAGTTGAGAATAGCAAAAGTTGAGTAAAGTATCTAAGGTAGGATGAGAATTCAAATCTTTCTAAGTCCCAGTATTCTATCTGCTATACTTGAAAGGAGCCTTCTCTACTTGACTCACTAGAAGATAATAGAAGTAAGTTGATATTCCAGTAGATAGAATGCTGGGCCTAGAATCAGAAAGACTTAAATTTGGCCTGTGATAACTTATTTGCTATACTACTGGTTTAAATAATTTAGCCACTGTCTGCCTCAGTTTCCTGAATTGTTAAATGGAGATAATAATAGCACCTGCCTCATAGGGTTGTTGTGAAGACCTAATGAGATAACATTTGTAAAAAAAGTCCAAGCACAGTCCCTGGCACAGAGTTTGTGCTATATAAATGCTTATTCCCTCCCTCTTCATGCTCACACTTCACATAGCATTTTGTAACTTTCTTGTCACACTCCACATTGGGTCATATTTGGTACTACCAATAGTTTGTGCTACATTTCCCATTCAGTTATAAAGCCTGAATGCATGCACCATATTTTGTCTCTATTTTATTTCTCTGCCAGTGCCCACAAGGGAGCCTGGGAATGCACTTTATATACAGTAGTTATTTTAATAAATATTTGTGGAATGGAATTGCACTGAACTGAATTAAGTCATGCAGTGTGAAAGCCGGAAGGTCAACATTCTTATTTTCCTGATGAGGAAATTTTGGTCTACAAATTCCAAGTGACTTAACTTCACCCACTAAGCAATTTCATGACAAAATAAATTCTTGAACCCAAATTTCCTGGATGCAGATCTGATGCTTTCATCCATAACAGGTTATTGTTTCAGGGCATTTAAGTTTTAATCACCTTCAGAATTCCAAAGTATCTTTTATGCAGGTGCAATATGAACCAGCAGCAAAACTCTACCCAATGTTCATCTAAGCAATAATTTCATATTATCACGTGTTTTTTCCAAAATATTATGCATACAAATCCAACAAACAGTTACATTAGTAAACAACTTGCTCATAAATTTTTTTTCTTTTTTGGGGAGTGGGGGATGGTTGCTCCTGAATCATAAGAAAATCTTGCCTTGTCTTCTTGGCCTTGATGTGAAATCCTACTTTGTTTATAAGTACATAAGTCATTATCTAAAGCATAATCAATAGTTTAAGGCAATCTGGAAGATTTGTACTTATCGCAACTTGGAACAGAATTGTTAAGAGTCTGACTGACAGCAGAATTAAAAGATTTCTAGCTCGTATGAAGTGTTAGAAATCTTAATGACCATGATTTTATTTTATTAAATAAAGTAAACAGTTTTCAGCACAAAACTGTCTACTGATTGAATGAATTTAGTACTCAAATACATTTTTACCTCTCTATCATATGTAACCAAAGGCCATGGGGAGGAAGACTAACAGAATAATTTGCAGGTTTGGATATTATATTTGGATATAAGAATATATTTTGCTGCTAATTACAAATAGGTATAATTATGGATTTCAGAAAGTCTAGAATCTGAAGAACTAACAAAATCATAGAATTTCAGACTTGGGAAGGGACACTCTAATTCAGGGGGTCCTTAATTTGAGGTTCATGAACTTACTTTATAATTATATGTATAGCTATATTTCTTATCCATTTTATTTTATTTAAAGTTTAATATATTAAACATTTTTAATATTTAAATTTTAAAATATTATTCTGAGGATTCTGTAAACTTTACCAGGCTGCCAAAGGAATCTATAACACAAAAAGATGAAAAAACTTTATCTAGTGTAATCTTTGCTTTCTTTCCCCAGTAATAATAATAATAATAATAATAGCATTATAGAACTTTAAAGTTTGCAAAGCACTTCATACAAATTTAGTTCATTGTATCTTCACAATTCTCAGTAGAGTGCTATGATCATTTCCCTTTTTGCAGATGAAGAAATTAAGACTGAGTTTTAAGTAACTTGTTCAGCATCACACAACTAATATTACCATCTGAGGCAAGATTTGAATTCAGATTTTCTTGATTCTGAGTCTAGAACATCTACAACTGAGTTTCTTAGAACCCCCACAACAATTTTTGGTTCCTGTACTCTGATGAGGTAGAACTCATTTATCTCTTAAGGTAAACCATTCCACCATTAGACAGTTTTAATTATTGGGAAGATTTTTTGACATCAAGCCTAAATTTGCTATTTTGTACATTCTATCCATTGCTTGTAGTTCTGTCTGCTGTAGCCAATCAGAATCGATTTCATAACTTTTCTGCATGACAACCCTTCCTTGAAAACAAATATCAAGTCCCTTTTGAGTTTGCTCAAATCCAACATCGCTAGTTTCTTTAACCAATCCTTAAATGGTATATGGTTTGATTTTGTTAACTTGTTCAGAGTCGTGCAATTCAATGTAGTCTTATAAAAATCTATATCTCTTATCAGAATCATGTTTTTAAAGACATAAATTACTAATTCTATTCTATTTTATTACTAACTAATTTTATTCTATTACTAATTAGGTTGAAATGCAATTATGATTTTTTTTTAAGTTTATGAGAAGCAGTAAGTGACACAGTAAATAAAGCATTGACTTTAGAGCTAGAAAGGCCTGAGTTCAAATTTGGCTTCAGATACTTACTAGCTGTATGCCCCTGGGCAACTCACTTAATCTGGATTTCTCCCTCCCCTCAAAAAAATGTTTGTGAAATAGGGTAAGGATTCTTGTAGAGATTTGACATGTTTTGTGTTTTGTTTTTTTTTGTTTTTTTCCCCAAATGTTTGACCATACCAAAATCTCTGATAAGCACTGGGAATGCAAAGAAAGGTAGTCCTTGCATTAATATATCCCACATACTAATGGGAGAAAACAGTTCCTACAAAGGAGCTTAAATCTTTTGGAAAGTAGGGTTCTGGAGTGGATTGGGAACAAAAAGTCAAGCAGTAATCTGGGGAAGTCATCAGCAAACTGATTGTGATTGAGCATAATTAACATGGATTATTTCTCATATTGGGATTTCGGAGCTAACTCACCAATCAGAGCAGGAGATTCTAGAAGAGGAGAAATTAACTGCATGAGGAAATTGTCTCCTGGGACAGATAAAGAAGTGTTCTAGGAAGTCAAGTGCTAAACTGAGTTTGGAATGAATGTAGCTGAAGTTGAAACTTCCTGAAATGGATGTTTATGGGTGAGCTCACCAATTAGAGGAAGAGGCTGTAGAAGCTTGTGGAAGATTACATTTGTATTATCACTTCCTTATTTGTGGAATCTATGGATCTCATTGCAGTTTGAGATTTTATATATATATATATATATACTCACTTTATTGCATAGTTTGCTAATTATGCTATTTGAATCTTTTTGGAACTAAACACTTCCTTCCAGTGTTATCTGGAACTGTTATCAGTATTATCAGTCCCTTCTAACTTTGTGTCATCTGAAATGTGATAAGAATAATGAGCGTGCATGATATTTTTAGTAAAATTTGGAATATTCTAATTTTAAAAAACTAAACTTCTTTGGGAGAGAATGAGAACTATAACTTTGCTCAGATTATTTGACATTTACATGAAATATTAGCTGTGGGTTTGTTTTTTCTTTTGCTAAGCTTGTTAAATCACAGCCAAATTTTATCAGTTTTCAGTGAATGTATAATTTCATGATTATTGGTCCTACCTTTAGATTATAACCCATTGATGACTTCTCTTCCTGTTCTTACCTACATCTTCCCCTAGACTCTCCAAAAATTCTTTAACTCTTTTAACATTTGTTGAGTAACAATGCCCTAGCTGTCTATCTGTTAAACTTGAATTATCTTGCTATTTTTTGCATTGTTTATTTTGTGAAAGTCATCATTAGTAATGTGCTTCAGTCTTTTTTCTGCCCTCCCCCCAAAAAAATCTCTCCATTGCTTTTTAATTACCTCAATTTTGATTCCTTAGAGATTGTGCTATTTCATTATTAACAACCAACATAGTCTCACCAGAATGTTATTAAAGAGATATGCTTCTCTTTCATAGCAATTTATAATGAATTCATCATTAGAAAACAAATTTAGGCAGTAAGGACTTGGAGGTAAGCTATAGATTCATAATCTTTTTTTGTGTCATGGACTCATTTGGCTATCTGGTGAAACCTATTGATCTCTTCTCAGAATAATATTTTTGAATAAACAAAAATACAAATGTTAAAAGGAAAAAATTTAATTAAAATGCATTTGTTAATATATTTCTTTTTATATATAATATTTTATGTTTTGCCCAGTTATGTATTAAAAGAATTTTTTAACATTAAAAAAGTTTTGAGTTACAAATTTTATCCCTCCTTCCCTCTATTGGTTCCCTCTTCCCTGAGACAGTAAACAATGAGACATAGGTTATACATGTGCAAGCATGTAAAGCATTTCCATATTAGTTATTTTGTACAGGATGACTCAAATAAAAGAAAGTGAAAGAAAGAAAATGAAAAATAACATGCTTCAGTCTGTATTCACATAATATCAGTTCTTTTTCTGGAGGAAATATTTAATGAAACCAAAAAAATAAGCCATTTAGTTAAACGTTCTTTTTTGACTGCACAGTTTAGCAGAAACTAAACAGACTACAATCTTACATCATATAACAAAATAATTTCTAAATCAACATCCAATCTAAATATCGTATGCTTCATCATTAGTCATTTGAGATTGTCCTAGATTATATTTGTGAGAATAACTTGAATCATTCACACTTCTTCATCATACAATTGTACTCTTACTTTGTACAACTTTCTCTTGGTCTTACTCACTTCATTTTGCATCATTTCATGTAAGTCTTTCCAGGTTTTTCTGAAATCATTCTGCTTATCATTTCTTATAGCACAATAAGATTTCATCATAATCATGTACAACAGCCTGTTTAGCCATTCCCCAATCAATGGACATCCTTTTGATTTGTCATTTTTAATTTTAGCCACCACAAAAAAGAGCTGGTATTTTATGTGTTAGTGTACAAATAGGTTCATTTCCCTTTTAAATACAAATTCATAATCCCCATGTTAAGAACATTTGACCTAAGCTTTTGTCATAGTTTGACAGTAGCAAGGAAGTAATGGTGATGACAGTTTGGTCTTCTATTCTCTGGTCATTAGATTTCAAATACCAATTAGACATAATGGAATACAGATTCAAAAATACAAACTTTGAGGGGGAAACTGTTTACTGTTGTAGGAAGCCTGAAAATGCCTGTCTTCTTTCCCTTTACTATGTAGTTGTTTTTTTTTAAACAAATATGCCATTGGTACACATGTAGAGCATTATCATAAAAATTTCATGACAGCAATTAAATAGAGAAATAAAGGAAAACAAATAATGAGTGGCATATTTGTTGTACATGCTTGACTTATGCCAGTATCATAAAAAGGACAATATTTCCATTTTTCTATTCTACTGAAACTGCCAAAGTATTTGTAAAATAAGACAAAATAATAACATCCATTTGACATAATAAAGAATATAGAATAAAAATGTAAAATTAGAACAGTGGTTTATAATAGATACGCAAGACCCAGAAGGAAATGAACAGTGTTTAATGAAATCAAGAACACAAAGCATTTTAGTTAAACATTCTTGTTTGACTAGACAGTTTGGCAGAAAATAAGCTTAGACCACAACCTTACACCATACACCACAATAAGTTCTAAACCAACACAATATACATTGCTTTACATGATCCTTATAGCAACCTTATTAGAGAGTGCTATTATTTTCTTCATTTTACCTAACCAGTAATTCTTTAAGACAGGATATAAACTCGGATCTTGAACACCCAGCTGCCTAAATAAAAAAAATCTCATTCTAAAAAATAAATAAACATAAAAGATCAGATGGTGGCCTGTTAAAAACTGTAATGAGAATTATTAACAAAGAAAAAAGAATTCATCATAAAAAATAAGGTAGACAATTTATAATTGCATGGAATTTTTAAAATTTTTTGCATTAATTTTCTGTAATTTAAGTTTGACATGTATGTGTGGAGTATTTGCATAAATATATAACATGAAACCATATGTATAGAAGACAAAAATGAAGTGATGAACTGCTTAATGTCCTAGTTGGACATTGGTATCATTCTAGCTCCAAAGTTTACTTTCTGTTCCTCACCTTTATTCCTACTAATAAGCAAAATATAATTATTGGGGTGGAGATTTGTTTTTATGGATTTGTTTGCTTGCTTGTTTTTGAATAAATAGTTTTTGTGAGTAAGTACACTTGAATTATAAAGCATCACTTTTTTCCTCCCCGTGGTCTGAGAGAGACAGAGAGAGAAAGTCAGAGAGAATTTTTGATTTAAGTGTTATAAAGATACATTATGCTATATTAGCCATATGGCAAAGTTTTGATTTTTGTTTAATTTCCTATATGGTTATGGTGATAGATTAACAAGCTGAAATTCTAGGTATTAAAAAGTCAAGTATTCGCAAAAGTAAATAGCTCAGTTCTCACAAAATTGTTTCTTAATAGTTTCCCTAAGGCAAGAATGGCAGAATCTCAGAGATGGAAGAAACCTCAGAAATTATATATCCCCACACATATTAACCAACAAGGATCATCCAGTTTCCAGTTTGAAGATGTCCAGTGTATCATATCCCAAGACAGCCATTTGAGTTTTAGACAGGTTTATTGTTAGAAATGTTTACTTTATATCAAACTGAAGTTTTTCTTTCCAACTTTTACTCATTGATAGTAGTGTCCATCCTTTGGGGCCAAAAAAGTCCCACAACAAAACCCAACAACAAACAAAAAAAAACTACCCAACAAAAATAAATCCTTCTTTTTTATGAGGACCTTTAAACTTCTTTGAACAAATACTTTTGACAACTTTAATGTCCTCTCTCCAGTCTACTCTTATGTAGAGTAAGAATCCTGAATTCTTTCTGTAGATCCCCTTATGTTATGGTTTCCTGGTTGCCCTCTGCTGGATGTGCTCCAGATTACTAGCTTGTAGCACCTGTACATGAGGAATTTTGTATTATTTTCATTACATTAGTAGTTTTAACAGACAGTTCTCTGCTGATTTATAATCTCTACATTTAGTTTGGTTTGTGAAGCAAGTATTTTTCTTTTCTAAAAACTAATCTGGGAAAGAGGCAAAAAATTGGAACAGAAGATTTTGCAAAGGTCAATGTTGAAAAATTACCTATGTATATATGGTGTAAATGAAAAGCTTTAATAAAAAAAATAAATAAAAATCATAGTTCATGAAAAAAAGTAATCTTACATGTGTCTGACTACTTGTAGGTAGTAAATCTCTTGGAAAATTATTAGAGAAAGAAAGGCCTTTGATTTGAGAATAATTGTTCCCATTTATAGTATATTTTATGAAACATTTTCCTTTTTCAGTTTTCTTATAAAAGCTCTGAGAAGTAGGCCATAGAAGTCTTATTATCCACCATTTTACAGATGGAAGAAGTCTAGGTCAAACCACTCCTAAATAGCATAAGATGGGATTCAAATCCTCATATTCTGAATTTGTAAACTCTTACATTTGCCTCTTAGAATACTAGTTTTTCCTCAAAATACAGCTTAAGTAATACATATAGAAGAGTTGCACATGATTAACATATATTGGATTACTTGGGGTGGAGGGAAGTGAGGGAAAAAATATGGAACATAACGTTTTGCAAGAGTGAATGTTGAAAATTATTCATGTATATATTTTGAAAATAAAAAGCTTTAATTAATTTTTTTTAATTTTCAAAAAAAAATTCAGCTCAAGTGCTTCCTTCTTAATGAAGCCATAATTTGGGGAGGAAGGGGTGTATATTGTTAATGTAGTTATGTAAGATACTACTCCCATCCTTTGCAATCCCTTTAAAGACAATTCCTGTTTCTTTTCTGTCTCTGAATCAGACAGAGTTTAGTTAAAAACAATAAATGTTGACTGGTACTTTTTTTTTCTTCCAGTGACCATACTTGTACCATGTAGTCCAATAGTGACTATTAAAAACAGGTTTGAATCATCTGGGTCGTGTGGATCTATTGTTATTTTAATAGTCTTTGCAGCATCTAATGAGTGTTACTTGGATTCTGGCCCAAGGGATTTTCCATTGTCAGACAAGTAGCCTGGAAATTAAGGGCTCTTTGGAGTCAGTGGGGAGCTTGATTATATAACTTGAGAGTAGAAGATGAGATTGGTTTCAGGAAAGCAGTCTTTGGGTGGTTGAGTGTATAATTTTATCAAAATCCCTTGTCTTTTACAGTTGTGTTTTGTTTTGTTCCTTCAGAGATTATATAAGTAGCTAGCAGTGAATATGTTATTTGCCTCACTTCATCCATCTTCTACCATTAAATTCTAAAAGAAAATCTTGCATAATTTTGTTTACTTCTTTCCTGGGGATGACTTGGCAGCCTGAAGGTGACTTGGTCAGATTTAGACTCTTAAAAAGAACCTAATTTTGACCTAATATATATTTCTCTTAGGTATCAAAAAGGGGACAATTTCATACTTATATACTATTCTGCCTGAGGCTTTGGCTAAATACTTTAAGATAACCTCCCTAGTATTCCTTTTCATCCAAAAGGGTCAAAATTTTATTCTTTTGCTCATTTAAGACATCCATTAATTAATCTTAAATTAATTTACTACTAATCAGGAGTTAGTAGACCTGGATTCTTATCTCTCACTAACTTTGGGCAAGTCACTCAATTTTCATGATGTCTCAATGTCTTATCTGCAAAATGTAGACCGCAATCTCTGCCCTTCTACATGGAAAAATTGTTGTAAAGATCAAATGAGATAGTAGATCAATGCAACCCCTACATACTCAGTTATACTTTTAGTAATCTAGAAAATCCAACACTTAATTCTCATTTGTTTATTTCATTTTAAAGACTCTTTCTATCATCATCATAGGACAGTAGGGAATAGAAGCCCAGAAAACTAGCTGTACATCTAGCAAAAATGATACCTTTTTCATTCAGTCTGCCAGATTACCCCTCTATGTCCTTTATTCGTCATCCACATTGGTTGTTGATTGTTGAACTTTTTCTTGTCCCTTGCCTTTCTAGTTATTGTTTGTCAGATTAAAATTAGTTGAAGTAGATTGAGAGTCTCAGATCTGTTCTCTACACGAATAGTTTTCAACCTTCTCTTTGAACATGATGGCACATTTTTAAACTTGCAGATTAACTTGAGAAAGCACATGATAAAAACCTGCTGGGAATTCAGTAATACTAACACAAGCATACCTTGGAGATATTGTGTGTTCAGCTCCAGACCACAACAATAAAGTAAATATTGCAATAAAGCAAGTCATACAAATTTTTTTATTTCCCACTGAATATAAAAGTTATGTGTACACTACTATAACTTCTTAAATGTGCAACACTATACTGTATTCATGTCTAAGTAAATAATTATTTTGTTGGGTTTTGCAAGGGCTAATATTGAAGAATTATCCATGCATGTGTTTTGAAAAATAAAAAGCTTTAAGAAAAAGAAAAAGACTTTGTTGCTTAAAAAAAAAACAGATTAATCATCAGAATTTTCAGCAACTTGTAATCTTTTTGTTGGAGAAGGTCTTGCCTCAGTGTTGTTGGCTGGACTGATAGGCTGCTGAAAGTTGGAGTGGCTGTGGCAATTTCTTAAAATAAGACAGCAATGAAATTTGCCACATTGATTGACTCTTCTTTTTGAGAAAGATTTCTCTATAACATTCAATGCTGTTTGATATCTTTTTACCCATATAGAGTTTTTTTTCAAAATTGGAGTCAGTCCTCTCATATTCTGCCACTGCTTTATCAACTCACTTTATGTAATATTCTTCAGTATTATTGCCTCTCAGGGAATAGTAGGCCCGAGAAGAGACAGAGATCAGGGAATGGCCAGTCAATGAAATAGACAGAACACAAAATTTTTATTGATTAAATTTGCCATCTTATATGGGCATGATTCATACTTTCCCAAAACAATTACAATAATCACATCAAAGATCATTGATCCTAGATCACCTTAACAGATATAATAATACTGGAGAAGTTTGAAATTTTGTGAGAATAATCTAAATGTGACATGAAGATGTGATGTGAGCATATACTATTGGAAAAAATGATACCCATAGACTTGCTAAGCATAGGATTGCCACAAAAAAAATTGCCATTTGTTTAAAAAAAAAAAAAACCCTCCCCACAATTTCTGTGAAATACAATAAAATGAACTGTGCTTGTACTTTATTGAAAATAAATAAATGTATATACTCATTTTTATTTTATTCATCATAAGAGCATACTCAAGAATTTGAAATATAGTAATTATTATACTGGCTCATGTATGACTTTTTGGCACTAAATAAGATCAAAATTATAGTGCTTAGTATGTATTATAGATTTGTGGGCCCCTTGAAATAAACTGCAGCTCAGCTCCTTTCAGTCCTTATTCTACAATAATAACTGCAATTATCATTGTTGTTATTTAATAGCTAACGTTTATGTAGTGTCAGGCACTAGGCTAAGCATTTCAAAATATTATTTCATAGTGATTAAACACCATTACTCTGTACTCTTGCCTTTGATTTGTTTGTTATTCATTTATATCTGACTCCTGTGACTTCATTTAGGATTTTCTTGGCAAAGATATTGGAATATTGCCTTCTCTAGCTCATTTTACAGATGAGGAAACTGAGGCAAAGTTAAGTAGCTTGTCTACAGTCACCTGTCTAGTAAATATCTGAGGCCAGATTGAACATAGGAAGATGAATCTTCCTGAATCCAGGCTTGGCTCTTTCCACAATGGCACTTACTTTGTCCAAACTAACAAAATTTTAATTTGTATTTTATTTTATTTTTTATTTATAATTATATTTATGTATATAATATATATGTTTATAATATAAATCATAATTTTATTATATTCTATTAATTTCATAAACAAGTTTTTTCTTTTCACAAGCCTTTCTCGGGAAAAAAAGATTTTACCTATCCATAAAATGTTAAATAACAAGCATTATTGTAGTCCTAAATGATCTTCAAAATGCTTTTTTTGTTTCCTTCCAAATAACTCTTAATAAACCATCACATTTGTTGTTATTGTTTCAGACACTTCTACAAGTAATTGCTGTGGTAGCTGTGGCTATAGCTGTGATCCCATGGATTGCAATCCCTTTAATTCCTCTTGCTATTATTTTCATTTTTCTTCGACGCTACTTCTTAGAAACTTCAAGAGATGTGAAACGTCTGGAGTCTACAAGTAAGTAATGAAAGACTCAATTAAAATGACCTAATAGAATTGATTTGAGTCTGTTCTATAAGAAATATAGAGCATTTGGTTTGCTTAAACTTGTAAAATTAGTCTTCCCACATATTCCTTACAGAAATATTAGTTCATATCTAGGGTCACAGAAATAAACAAGAATACTGATAAGAGGGTCAAGAATTTCGGTGAGCCTAGGATGGGTAGGGAATAAAGACTATATTCTAAAAAATAAGCGTTTTATTTTGATAGGGATAAAATTTGGTCAGAATTCTAGGAAAATCAGTAAGGAGAAAGGGAAAAAAGAACAGAGTTGTGCATATTAGCTGGGGTTTATGAGCTAGTCTTAATACCCCTGAGAACTTTTAAGGACTATAAATTAGAGATGTTGCTATTAAGGCATTAATAGAATTTTCCATACTGGGAATTAATTAAATAGATGTAATTTTTTTTAATCTAGATATTATAGTGTTCTATTTCATGATAATAAAACTCTTATTGACAATTTAGAGAATGCTGCCATTACCTACCAGCTGTTTATGACAAAAAGTCATCCATTTCTCCTTAGATGATGCTGGTCACACTTGATGGACTGGCAAAGATCAGCAACAGCAGATTCTGTAGTTAGTCATTTTTTTATTCATATGTTATGTCAAAATTATATATAAAATACACTTGATCTTAAGAATGTTATACTATTCTTTGATGAAAATGCAAAATGAAATTTCTTAATTTAACATGTTTCCCTGTTTAGGAAAAGAAAAAAATAGAGAGGATGTACAAGGATTTTTTTTTTTTTTGATTTCTTAATATTTTAAAATATGTCATTAAAAGTTTGGAAAGATTTTTTTCTTCTTTGTCTAATTACAGTTATTATGTAGCAGGTACAATCATTATAAAGAGGCTAAAAATTAAGTTATTAGCAGTTCTGAGTTTCACCTCATTTCACCATCATATTGCTCTTGTTGGGTTTTCTCCCGCTTTAAACAGACCTTGAAATAATATCCTCAAAAGAAAGAGAAGAGAGGGCAGCTAGATGGTGCAGTCGGTAGAACATTGGCTCCAAGTTCAAATCTGGTCTCAGATATTTAACACATAAACTCTATGACTCTGGGCAAATCCAGAATGTATATACATTCTTCCAGGGCAAATCACAGTAACCCATGATTGCCTGCCATGTGCCATTCTCTTTCTGTCCTCCCAAGACTATCACAAGATGACTGTCCAGAAAGTTGGGGCCCTTCCTTGATTTCCCTTCACATTGCATTGCTTGGAAGTTAGATGGAGACCATCAATCCATTCTTGAAAAATTTCCTCTCTGCAGTATTTTCCTAGACCTTGCTTCTTAGTACATACACAAGTATAAGGATAATTAAAACCAGCATTCTGTACTTCTCCCAAGTATCAGTGATTATTTACTCTAGGATAGGACAATGATGACTTTTTGTGAAATTGTGCTATCGAAAAGACAGATATCACATCCTGCCTTAACAAACCCTATTTGTAATCCTAGGAACAAGAAAGAATGAAAATCTGAAGCTGAATGATGGCAGTTTGGTAGCATACTAGAGATGGATATGCACAAGGAACGAGAATTGTTAAACAGTATTTAGAAAGCAACAATCTGCCAAGTAACATGACATCAACTCCCAAGCCAAAATGCATTTCTATAGAATGGTAGAACTTGTCAGGGTATTTCATGTTTAAGAGCCCTGGCCTTGCAATTAAGTCTACATTCCAATACTGAAAACGTGCTAGGAACATCATGTGCTATGATGAAGACCAAATGACAGGACCAAATTTCCAGCTATGCAGTCATAAAAGCATCCCTGGGTCTCCTGGAGTTAAAGTCAGGATTCCTGAAAGCCATTTCTGCTGAGTAGGTCATGTGAGAACAGACGCCAGTACAATACCTGGATAACCCTTTCAGAGTGACCTATAAAGTGACTATTCAAGCATAGTGTACACAAAGAAAGAGCTCCTCAGATGCACTCAAGTGATGAAAAATTACTCCAAATAGCAAAAGCACCATTCCAGATGGATTTTTAATTTGCAATTGAAGGTCATTTGAACAGATATTAGACCAGGATTTTCAATTTCACATATTCTAAGTAAAAACTGTTTTGACTTGCAAAACAAAAAGAAACCTGAAAGTAGAGCACACAAGGAAAAAAAAAAAACTTTCTTTTTCTCTTCATTTGCATCCAGGACTATTCTTTGACATATTTGATTCACAAACTAAAAACTACACTTGGTTTAGAAACTCTTCTAAGTTTCTATTCTTACATGTTAATTTAAGCAAATCACTCAACATCCCCCCCCTCCCCAATTCTTAGTTTTTTCTCCCTATAAAATGAGGTATTGAACAAAATGATTGCTAAAGAAACCTTCCAGTTCTCTTTGATTCTATGACTAGTGGGGCTGAGCTAGAGAACGTGGAATTATTCTGCCTGACTTGTTTCTCTTTCTGCTTTGTAGCTCGGAGCCCAGTATTTTCCCACTTGTCATCTTCTCTTCAAGGGCTTTGGACCATCCGGGCATACAGAGCTGAGCAAAGATTCCAGGAATTATTTGATGCTCATCAGGATCTTCATTCAGGTCTGTACATCTTTGGGAATGTTCTTGCAAAGGATGAATGATTCACCACCTGTTCAGGTTGTGACCTCCTCACTCTGGTGGCCTTCCCTCTTTCCTAATTTGAGAGCTGACATATTTTCCTTTGTATTTTTCTTCCTACTGCTAGCTTTCTTCTCCCTTTTCTGTGCCTTCTTTCCCTCCTTTCTTTGCCATCCCATTTCACCTTGACACACCTTTCTTTCCCCTTCTCCACTATTTTTAATACTATTTTCCAGGGTTAAAGTTTTCTTATTTCCTTCTAATTTTTACCAATCCCTTCTCCTTTTCTTAGAGTAATAAATACAATTTACAGCCATACATTTTTCCTCCCTCTAAATGCTTTGTCAGCTGTTAAAATAGTCATGACGAGCTGTCTTCATGGGTAATACATTTCCCTGTAGTAGACAGCTTCTGAAAAACTAGAGAAGATATGTTTACTCTCTTAGAGAATATTATCTTATTTCTGTGATGAATTTATAATCATAAGAATCAAGTATTATAATCTTATTCTAACATACAAAAAACTCAGTGAGTTGATTTTCTTAAATTAATAAGTGGAA
Source organism: Antechinus flavipes (assembly GCF_016432865.1). Lineage (NCBI taxonomy): Eukaryota > Metazoa > Chordata > Mammalia > Dasyuromorphia > Dasyuridae > Antechinus > Antechinus flavipes. The sequence continues at coordinate 148,246,399 of NC_067400.1, read as the reverse complement.
CATCCAGGATCTTCTAATTCCTGGCATCCACAGTTCTTTTCCATTGTACTGTGTCTTGAATATTTGCATGTTGAATGAATATGGAACATCATTTTTGCAATCAATAAACATTTATTAAATATTTAGTATGTGCCAGGCTTCCTTGAGACACTTTTGCATAAGTATCCAGGTCCCTCGGAAGCCTTTAAAATGGTGAAAAGTATAGCTAAGTTTTTTTTTTTTTTTTAAAGAATTAAGCTCTAAAGGTAAGAGTCTAGTTCCTGTATCCTTTATATACTTCATGTCCACATGCTTTAATTTCTATGTCACTGATAAAATTTCAAAATATCTGCCAGCCTGGATTTAGTCATTGTTATCCCAAAAGAAAACATTAGGATGTGAAAATAAAAATGATTTGTATACAAACTTTCAAGCTTCATTGTTTACTGTTAAGTTTTTTTTAGGTACATGGTAATTTAAAATTTTTTTTCATTTCTTTCTTTCTTTCTTTTTTTCTTTCTTTTTTCTGAGGCAGTTGGGGTTAAGTTAAGTGACTTGCCCAGGGTCAAGTGATGCCCCAGCTAGGGAAGGTTAAGTGTCTGAGGCCAGATTTGAACTCAGGTTCTCATGACTTCAGGGCCACTTAGCTGCCCCCAAGATACATAGTAATTTTAATAAGACGAAGATATAAAATGACTTTATTGGTCCTCCAAGTTGCTAGCATATGTAGGGTTGTAATAGTGATTCAAAATTCTTTAAAAGAGACAAAGAATTTAGATAGTTTCCTCAAAGTTTACATTCAAGATTGGAAGAAGTATTGAGGCAATTTCTTACAAAGTACCATAATTCATGATGAACACAATTTATTTTTAAAAAATTTTTTTTAAATTGTCAAAATTAACTCTTGATTTAGCCAAATCTTGGTTTGAGTTTTACATAGCCATGTAATCATGAGCAAGTCACATAAGTACTGTAAGACTCTATTTGCTCATCTCTAAAATGCAAATGATGATACTGCTTGGTGGTATTGTGAGATTTTAAAAAAGATAATATATGTAAAGTACTTTGCATACCTTAAAGCTGTATATAAATTTGAGTTATTACTATTATTATCCTCCCACCCACTCATTTTATAGGTGAAAAGCATGAACTGACTTGCCAGAAGTCAGTGAACGACAAAAGCTGTTCCAGAGGTGGGTGGAAAGAATACTTGATGTCCAAGTCCAGTGTTCTCTCTGCTCTTTTTCAGCTTACTCAGAAAACTCGGGTTTTTATTATGCAACTGTGACTTCTGTTAATGACCTCTTGGTTGAATCTCACAATACATCCATTATACAAGGCCTTTGCACCATTTGACATAATTCATACCATATATATTGTCTTGTGTTACTCTGAGGTCTCTCACATTTGCCAAGCATGGCTGTGCATCTAATAATGAATGTCTCATCCCACTGTGTGCTAAGTCCTAGAAAACCTAAGATTTATCTTTTGTGTGTAGTCCAATCAAACGAAATATCTCACACTTCATTTACATCTAATTCTTGATTATTTATTCATTATCCCTATTATGATTTTTACATTTAGAGGCTTGGTTCTTATTTTTGACGACGTCCCGATGGTTTGCTGTGCGTCTGGACGCCATCTGTGCCATCTTTGTTATAGTCACTGCCTTTGGTTCCCTGATTCTAGCCCAAAGTAAGTACAGATGGGATGAACTATTTATGGTATGATTACAATTTATGGTTGTGTTTACAGTTACTCAGTGAAACTCCCGCCTCCATATTGAAATTCAAGTCCTGTACTGTTTGGTTTTTCATGGATTGCTACTAAAACACTGACAAAGTGTTTTGTTAAATGTGAGGCATGGATGTGGTTCAGTTAGATGAACTACTTTGTGGTCTGCCATTTCCTTTTATCTTTCTTTGATTTGATGGAGGCAACAAAACATAAACTGAATGCATCGGCAGATGGAGCATTATATAGAAATCTGTTTGGAGATGGAGGAAGAAGAGTCAGCCAGTGCCATATTCAGCTTTAAGACCATATCTTTTCTCCTGCTTAAGTAGCTTCCCAATTGTGGCCTACTGGGGCCTTCATGGTCAAATACAAACTCTTCTTTTTGACATGTAAAGCCATTCATCACTAGCCTCCAGCCTATCTTTTAAACTTAGTGTGTGTCACTCTCCCTCATGCAATTTACATGTATCTTAGAGATAGTTTCCTCAAAGTTTGCATTCAAGATCCGAAGAAGTATTGAGGCAGTTTCTTACGAAGTGCCATAATTCATGATGAACATAATTTGGGGAAAAAAATTGTCAAAATTAACTTTTGTTTTAGCCAAATCTTAGTTTGGGTTTTGCATAGTCATGTAATCATGAGCAAGTTTCATAAGTACTGTGAGGCCCTATATGTTCATCTCTAAAATAAAGATAATAATACTGCTTGGTGGTATTGTGAGATTTAATTAGCCATCTTGTATTTCCCTTTATACCATATTCCTTCTCCTTCTTTACTACTTTGTACAGAATGACCTTCATAATTGGATTGCCCTCCCATGTACTTACTAGAGATATTTCCTGCCTTTTTCCTATTGCTAGTGGTCACAAATGTCCTCCTAATTCTCTTATAACCTTTAATAACACTTAGTGTTTATTTTCTCTCTGTCTTGTGCTCTAATAATACATAAGAATATAAATTCTTTGAGGACAGGGACTATCCAGTATCTAGTACACCAGAATCTAGTACAAGTCTCAGCCCAGAGTAGGCATCTAATAAATTCTTGTTAAATTGAAATTCAGGTTAATTTTTTAAAAAATAATTATATTTCATTTATTCGAACATTAATTTTTTAAAAAATTTTTGAGATTCTTTTCACCAATGGGGTGATTCAGAGCAATTTAAGTAAATTTGTAATAGAGACTACCATCCACATCCAGAAAGAGAAGTATGGAGACTGAATATGGATCAAAGAATATTATTTTCACATTTCACTGTTGTTTGTTTCCTTTTTTTTTTTTTCCTTTTTTTCTCTCTCTCTCTTTTTTTTTATTGTGCAACATAGTAAATATGGAAATATGTTTGGAACAATAGCACATGTTTAACCTATATCAGATTGCTTGCTGTCTTGGGGAGGGGAGAAGGGGAAGGAAAGTTAGAAAAATTTGGAATGCAAGGTGTTTTTTTGTTTGTTTTTCAACAAAGGTGAATGTTGAAAATTATCTTTGGAAAAATCAAACACTTAAAATTTTTAAAAATAAAAATTTTGAGTTCCAAATTATCTCCCTCCGTCCTCTTCCCCACCCAATGAGAAGGCAAGCAATATGATAGCATAACTACTTTTAAAAAACAGGAGCAGGATATTCATAAATAATATTTACTGATATGTTTGTGATTAAGAAAACCTTCTATTTGGAATCTTTCACTTGTATGTGAGATAGATGAAGCAATTGGGTTTGGTTTGATAATCCTGAATTGATTTTATTTCCTTTTCCTCCTCATCTTTTAGCTCTGAATGCTGGGCAAGTTGGGTTGGCATTGTCCTATGCCATCACTCTCATGGGAATGTTTCAGTGGGGAGTTAGACAAAGTGCCGAAGTTGAAAATATGGTAATATTTATCTTTACATTCTTAGTCTTTTCAAGTTCCCTTGCTATTAAGTGACATAAAAGCATTTCTTGTTGAAAATATTAAAACTGTTATTTTTACATTGTGGCTAACAGAGTTTTTTAGATCCTTCTTCCATCTGTTTAAAGTTAATGCAAAATAAAATGTAATACATCTTTTTCTCAGTCTTCTGTATGCTATGTCAGCAGGTTTTAGATTCATCACAAGCTGCCTTCAGATGTAATAAATTTCTCTGTAGGAGGCAGATTCTGAAGTACTAGTGAGGTTATTGCTAAGTCTTTTAGAAAATTATGCTTTATTATTTCTTAATGAGCTGGTCCTCTTTTCTGATATAGAATGACCCAATATTTTGAGCTTATATTCAGGAGAAAGGTGATTATCCAATTTTTGAATTTTGGTATCTTTTAAGTTTTAGTATTTACACAAAAAAATTAGGAAAGAATAGGAAGAAGTGTTGAGTTGGCTATTCCAATACATTAAGAGGTTGCTGAACGTTGAATTGAAGTTTCAGGTAGTACTTGATTTTAGCAAAATCTCTCACTGTCCCCCATAGGAATACAGATTATTAGGTGGTGAATACTCATCTTCTGTTTGAGGAGTGTCTGAACATCAGCTGTGTCTCAGATCACTGAATAAATCAAAACTCTGAAATGACTATGGATTTCTAACTTTCTTTTTTTTTTTAATGTTACACAGAAGGTAACTTTTGTGTTTCTCTCAGAAAGTCTAGTTTAGGAATAATCTTATTTATAAATTTGCCAAGTGATTTTTCTCCCAGTTTTCAAGAGGAATATATTTTTAAAAAAAGCTTTTGCACACCATTTTATTTGACAAATTGTATTGAACTTTTACTTTTTTTGATAGAGAAATATTTTTAGATAAGCATGGTATATAAGAAGTAAGAAAGACAAGCACATGCACAACATGACAAATATAGAAATATATTTAGAAGAATTGCATTGTTTTACCTATGTTGGATTGCTTGCTCTCTAGGGGAGGAAGAGATGGGGGGAGGAAGGAGAAAAATTTAGAACACAAAGTTTTGCAAAGGTTAATGTTGAAAACTATTTTTGCATGTATTTGGAAAAATAAAAAGCTATTAAAAAAGAAAAAAGTGGGGAAAAAGGCAAGCACAGAATGTTTTTTGTATTACTTGCCTTGCACATAAGGAAATAAGACTCCTCGAAAAGCACCTTTTCTCAATACTAAAGACATACTTTGATTGGATCTCTGATAAACAAGCTGCAGAATGATTTAAATCCATTCATATGACAGATTCCTAATATTTTTTAAAAAGTAATTATGTAACCAATCACTTTTTGCTAAATTAAAAGACTATTATCGACCCAAACTAACTTTGGTGTTTATATCTTCATATTTATCTTTTAGATGATATCTGCAGAAAGAGTAATTGAATATACAGATCTTGAAAAAGAAGCCCCATGGGAATCCAAAAAACCACCACCACCAAACTGGCCACACGAAGGAATGATCGTCTTTGATAATGTTAATTTCACTTATAGTTTGGATGGACCTGTGATACTGAAGCACTTGACTGCACTCATTAAATCAAAAGAAAAAGTACGTATTAAATGTTTTCTTTCCTTTTGAAAAACAGTAAAACATGTAGCATATTTTCTGCTTTTCAGTTTTTTATCCATTGTGTTTATTGAGGGCTATCTTCATTCCTTCATATACACAATTAGCCTGTTAAGATCTTAGTAAAAATCTCCTTGGAAGTAGAACACACCATTGTGGACTATCATTTTCTTTTTCCACTATTGACATGATCTGAATCTTGATTTCAATTGTATTATGCCTCATAATATATTTAATTTAGTTAGATAAATATTTCTCAGATGGTCATTGTTCTGTATGTGCTGTTATTCTGTGAAGAATAAAACACGAGTTTGGAGCTCTACAACTTTAAAATCTGTGATCTTAGAGTATCTAAGACAGGTATCCAAATAAACTCTAATTTGTTAAGCACATAGGCCATATTCAGAGTGCTGCTGAGATGCAAGAAAAAGTAGAAAGATAAGGGATTTAAGGAAGGATGCATGGAGCAGCTTATTCCTGAACTAGGACTTAAAATTGTGGGAAGTGTATCAGCTGATAGGGAGCGAGAATGAAAGTATATTACAAGCATAAGATGAATGACTAAAAGTAAAGAATATTTCTCAAGAATTTTCTGTGTGCAAAGCACTGTTTAATTGGTGGAAATACACATACAAAACCAATGAATCCTTGGCCTCCAGAACCTTACATTCTAAGAAGAAGGAACCATATAGAGAGTTGCAGAGGCCAACAACTGTGTTTTGTTCTAAGATGTCTCAAGACTGGTGAGTAGAACAACAGAGTAGTCAGTTGATGTACTCTTTACAAAAACAATTGTATTGATTTGAGTTCAGTTTTCTTTAAAAAGCTGTCCCATAGAGGGATTTCTGAAAATGACTGGCATAAAAATCCCTTCTTTAGTCATAATCTTTTCCTTTTCTTCCTTACTCTTATAATTTATGATGTAACTTTTATGTCTAAGTATATGATGTGAGAAGTTGACGGAAAATTGTAGGTGTAATTGTAAGTTGTCTAGATGAGTGATGGGTTACATGTTTGAATAAAAATTTCATGAGATAAAGCTAAGAATATAGGTCAGGGCCAAGTTGTAGAAAACCTAGAATTAAAACTAAAGATTTTAAAATTCACTGGGGGACCACTCACATTTTCTGAACATGAGAATGAAGTGGTCAGAGTTGTAGAGTGGAAACATTACCCTGTTGTGGTAGCATAGGATACATCCAAGTTGTGGTAGCTTGGGAAAAGTCTATTGCCATATCTGATGGTAGATAATTAAGCTATTCTTGGGTAAGGTGATTTGGAAATGGAGCAGGAGAAAGAAACAATGGGAGAGGTATGTGAAAGAAATTAAAGAAAAAGAAGGAACCAGACTTAAGAACTGATGTTATGTATTCAGATAGCAGTTTGTTCTGTATCTCTTTAATGCATCCTGTCTTGTGTCATTATCTGTGCATATGTTTTACCTTATGAGTTACCTAAGGGTAGAGACAAATTTTAAGCTCTACATTTTCCCTAGTATGTAGCTAGGTGGTACAGTGAATAGAGATCTAGGTTTAGGAGTCAGGAAGATCACAATTCAAATCTAGCATCAAATACTTACAAGGTATGTGAATCATTTAACTTCATCCTACCTCAGTTTGCTCATCTGTAAAATGGGGATAATAGTACTTACAGGGTTGTATGAAATAAATAAAATAGTATACATGTATAATAATAATGACCTGATGTTTAAAAGGAGTTTTGCTAACAATTAATTATTATGCAGCATAATATTCAACATATAGTAGTCATTTTAATATAGCTGTTGAATTGTTGGATTTGAATGGACTTTTTACATTATTTTACAATCCATGTAGGATTGCATTATGCATATAATAAGCAGCTAAGTGACACAATTGATAGAATGCCATACCTGGAATCAGGAAAACTCATCTTCCTAAGTTCATATCTGGTCTTAGACAGTTTCTAGTTGTGTGACCCTAGATAAGTAATTTAACTCTGTTTGCTTTCGTTTTTTCATCTGTAAAATGAACTGGAGAAGGAAATGACAAATCACTCTAGTATATTTGCCAATAAAAGCCCAAATGGAGTCACAAATAATTGAATTAATAACAGCTATACATAATAAGAATTGTTAAATGTATGTAGAATGAATAGATGAATGGTGATATACTGATATAAAGTAGGAAGGTAACAAAGGTTTACCCCCATATAAACATATACTCATTACCAAGGTATAAGTTTATAATTAGTTTTAAAAGATATTTTTTAAACCCTTCACCTTTCATTTCTTGTACTAGATCAATGATTTAATGCATAATATATTTCATTGGCTGAAAAAATGAATATAATGCTGAATGCTTTAGCAGCATTCAGCAAATATGGATATAAAGAGTTGAAGATTGAATGGACAGAAAAGATTAATGATGTTGGTTAAATTGGCTTTGAAATGCTGTTTTTTAGTACCAAAAGGAATCCTGTGGTTACAGACACTCTGCTTACTTAGAATCATAGCTTTAGAGCCTTAGAAGTTCCACAAAAATCATTTGGTCCCTGAATTCCTTCAACTCCAAATATAGCATTCCTTCTTCCCATGCAACTTTCTTAAGCATCAAATTTAACTGCGTTGTTTTGGATTTGATTTTTAAGCTACAAACGAGGTAATAATATGTGAACTGCCTAAAGAATCCCCATTATATAGAGAAGCATAAGAAACATTAGAAGCTGACCCCAAATTTGTATTCTGAAAACTTAAAAGAAATTGCAGGATTACCTGAGATTTTAAAAGGTTTTTGTGAAAATTGAATTGTAAGACTCGAGTTATAATGTTACAATAACTTGACTTTTGATTTGTTTTTTGGGTCTGTTAGCAATATCAGATTTAGCTCCATTTCTTTATCTAGAAATATTATACAGGGGCTTTAGTTATAAAAGAATTTTGCAGTAGCTATGACTTTATGCTCTTTATTCTTCTCCCTCCCTCTTTCCCTTCCTCCTCCTTTCTCTCCCTATCCTTCAGTCTCTCCCTTTGCTCTTTGTTCACAATAACCTGATGAATAAAGTAGGAAGCGTGAGCAATATTGTCCTCATAATTTAATTAAGACCTAGATTTAACCATGATCTGACAGCTAATAGTATGGTTCAGAGTAAGAATTTGAATTATGGTTTTATAATTCTTAAGTCCAGTGTTCATTCTACTCCATCTAGTAGATGGAGTACTAGAGTAAAATGAACACTCTATGAGATGGACTCTCAGAGATGCTTTTCTCAGCCTATAATCACTTTAAATCAGTGACATAAAGGTTGAAAATAAATCAGTGTTTTTGATGATTCTCCTCCTGCAAATTATTTGTTCTGTGAAAATATATGTGATTACTTGCAAAATTGCAATTATGCTATTGTAAATTAGTGATCTCTCTCTTGTCCTGCAGATCTGCCAACCTGCTCTATAGATATTAGAGACAAGGTACCTTTTTTAAATAAATATGCTAATTACAGTGACCCTAAAGTAACGAAATCAAAAGGATACTCTAAAAGATAGGAAGCTACTTGTATTTGTGATCAACATGGTTCATACTGAAAGCAGTTAGATCTTTGCTAGCTCTTTTGGCTTTGATGAGTCGGAAAAGCAGAGAAATCCAGTAGAACCAGTTCCCATTTGGGCAGGGTTTTATTTATTGTACTTACCTGAAATCATAACTAACAATCCTAGTAATTTTAAATAGGCCTAAATGTTTTTCTGCATTTGGGCGTGGCCAATCTACCATTTATGGACAAGTTAATTTCTATATATGAGCCACTAATCTATATGCAAGGCACTCATGTATGTGTATGTGTAGTTCTAATTTTTAAAAGAAGAACACTGCATCCCATAAAGGAACAGTCCTACCCAGGACTGCCACTAAATTATTTATGATCTTCAACCTATGTCTCCTAACTTCCATTTCAGAATTCTTTCAGCTGCCATGTGACTTTTGTGGTATTGTATGGGTAAATCTTACCTAAATACAGATTTAATGCACTTGATATAATAAAACTAATTTAGAAGACATTTTTATTAGGTTAAAAAACAATGCATGCATTTTGATACTTGAAAAAACTATTTTTAGATTATGTGGAATAGATTAATTTATATATAAAGTTAATTGTTTTTACTTCACTGTTTATTACCTCAATAAAAGCATTTCTTAAATTATCTTCATCATATTTAAGCCTCGAATAAAGATGCTTTCTATATTTGGATAATTGCCATTTGGTATTTTCTAGTTTTGCTAGGCCTTGGATACCAGTTTCTGCTTGTGAATCTTTAACATATCTAATAATATACTACACATAATCTGATATAATAGACCTGCATTTTATTTGAAGAGTTTATTATTTTGGTTTTATAGTGCAATCTCTCTCTGTTCTTGTTTATTTTATCTGCATCTAGAAATGTGCCTAATCACTTGTGAAAATTTCTCAAATTTCTGAAGGAAAAAGAAGCTTTATTCTCCTTTTAGCCTTCCTATATGAAATTTAGGAGTGTTGTTTTATGAAATGTTTTGAACTGTTCAGATGAAAGAACCAATATAATATAATCAGCAAGGACTATATTGGTGTTACTGTTATATATAGCTAGCTACTGATCATCCATTTATAAATCAAATCACTAAAACCCACTTTCTGGGATTTGAAAAATGTTTCCTTTCATTACAGTGAATAGTGTCTTGTTCATTATCAGGAATAGATTTGCTTTCCTTATCTCAGAATAACTAAACTGAACTAATATAACCCTAGTAAATGGATATATTCTTATTATAAGTATGTTTTCATTCCAGTTTTAGACCTTTTATTGATAGAGGAAATTCCCATGGTGCTGAATGTTCTGCTTATAGGAATGAAGATAATTGGAAGAACTGATTGGCATTAAGCTACTGATGACTTTTTCCTATCAGAAGTATAATTCTGATTTTAACCCTTTTTCATATTCTTCATGCAAATGTATTTTTTCATTGAAGAAGGAAGGAAGGAATGAAGAATAAAAGAGAAAGAGAAAAGGAGGGAAGGAAGGAAATTACTGTGTTCTTTTAAAATCACTGTGTTGGTTCTGTTTATAGGTTGGAATTGTGGGACGAACAGGAGCTGGAAAAAGTTCCCTCATTGCTGCACTTTTTCGACTGTCAGAACCTGAAGGTAAAATCTGGATTGATAAGATTATGACAACTGAAATAGGACTTCATGATTTACGGAAGAAGATGTCAATTATACCTCAGGTATGGATTTCTCCTGGTATTCTCTGTTATGACATTTTAAATGCATTTTTAGTTTTGATTGTTGGTATTTTTCCTATTCCTTTCCATATAATACACATTATTTTTTAATGTAGCACATTCTTTACAAATATTTTTGTTTTATATAATGAATTAATTTCCCTAGTTTTTCAGTATCATCAATTGATAAACAGAATTCTGAGGACACTATAAAAAGCAAATCAAATAAATATGAAAGTTTTTTGCATCCCTAGTCTTTCATTTACTCTCAGAATAATTTAAAATCTGTTCCTCAAACCCTGATCCCCACCCCATATAGTGACTTTAGGACAAAATAGAAATTCCTTGGAATTTATAGCCTGGTTTTCTGAGTTTGTTGTGTATTATTCCTCTTTGCAAATTCTAGTTTCTAACTAGATGGACTTGCTAAACTGTTCTCCTAACTCTTTCCTTTGATTTTCTTCCATGTGTTTACCTACCCTTAGTATAGAATGCCTTGCTTCCTTCAAGGTTTAGGTCATATCCTAATTCTTATGGTAAACCTTTCCCAATCTCCCTAATTTTTCCTGTTCTTCAGATATGTAGTCATCTTAAATGTATTTCTCCTCTAGGGTAGGGGACTACCTTTGACTCCCAAAGGTAGGAACTCTTTTGTTTTTATCTCTAGTTTCTCTATATTGGCTCATACCTACTAGTTGTTTAATAATGAGATTCTGTTGAAATTAAGCAAATGTTAAACACCTCTTCGTTTTAAGGCACTAGAAAAGAAGGTTTTGAGTTCTGATTCTTCTAAGACAAGTTTGTAAGGAGTGTTAGGAATAGGAAACACAATTATCAAAGCAAATTGTCATCATTTCCTACATAATTAGGAAAAGTGTAAGGCAGTAGCCACAACTCTGAACCTGAATGAAAGAGGCTCAGGCAGCAAACAATTGATCTTGCCAAAAAAGGAGATCTGCCAGCCAAGGACAACACTGGTTCAGATTGCATACTCATTTGTAAAACCTTGTATTGAAAGACAAAAGAAAATTATGTGAGCAATATCTGCTCATAAAACTGTAAGGATAAAGTAGAGGAAAAAATAAGTTTATAGAAAACTTGGTTCCAGATCATACTAAGATAAGAATGAAACCAGGAAAACATCAAACAAAAAAATGGAAAAGATGTCAGCATTTCTGTAATAAAAAAAGATCCCAAGCAATTTGAATATATCACTTATTAAAAGTTGAAATTGAGAAAATACAAATAGCTGCCAATCTATATGCCTAAATATTATTTCTATAAAGTCTTTATGAGAATTCTTTTACATATCAAGATTCATATGAAGATATGGAAAGGGAATAGCAGGTTGTCTGAAACAAAGCCCTACAGTAAGTTATATCTTTATAGTCATACAGTTGACCAAAATGTAGCAAATTCCACTGCCCTAATTTTTTGTTATTTATAATAAAGCATTTGATTTTCAGCCTTAAAAGCTCTCTCCCAGCAACTATGTCCAATGCATTTTTAAGATCATAACATGCATAAATTCCCAAGGATAGGTACTCTCTTTGTTTTTATTTCTTGCTTCCCCATATTGCTTCATATCTAGTAGGTGTTTAATAATGGGATTGTTTTGAAATTGAGAAAAGATTAATCACTTACTCTTTTTAAGGCACTAGAAAAGAAGATTTTAAATTTTGATTCTTCCATAAGCAAATTTGTAAGGAGTGTAAGGAATAGGAAACACAATTATCAAAGCAAACTATCATCATTGGGATGTTCATGGCACACGTAAATTACAGTATATACCAACAGAAAATCATGGGCAAAAAAGAGCTATACTCAAGAGTATAACCAGAGAAGTTGGTGAATTAGCCATTGAGAGCAGGAGAAAATAGAAGGAGACATAGTAAATCATTGAGCATTTATTAAGTGCCTTTTCCATGCAAGAAGTTTATTAAGTATAATATAATATAAAACCAAAATTAGCCATGGACCTTAAGGAGCCCACATCATAAAAGGGAATATTGAATGAAAATAACGATGTATGTAGAAGAGATATACAAAATAAATGGAAGAGAATCTCAAAAGACTGCCTGGCATACAGATTACATAGTAAAGAATGGGGAAGGGGGGGGAAGAATGAGTTATGGCCAAAATACTATAGGCAAGTTTAAGGAAGGAGAAAGCAACACAGAGAATTGATAGAAGAGGGAATATCTGAAATGAGCTTTGAAGGGCAATAAAGATTTTTATCAGTCAGAGACAGAAGAATTGCCCTGAAGTATCAACATGGACTTATATAAGTGTTCTAGATTCAGTAGAATATAAGTAAGTTAAAGGGAATAAATGTTTAATAAAATTGGAAAGATAAATTAGAGCCAAATTGTGATAAGCTTTAAAGAGACAGAACAAGTTTTATATTTTGTTTTAGTGGATTTTGGAGGCCAAAGAAAGTTATTTGAGCAAAAACATGGCAATTATAAGCATTTGCCTTAGGAAGATTGAGAATGATGCCTTGAAATAGGCAAAAGACTTGTGAGCAGAAAGGCCTTTTATCTAAGTATGAAAGGATGAGCTCCTGAATCAATTAAAAAAGACACAGCCATATGCTGGTTTTCTGAAATTTGAAGAGAGGTAAACAAAATATAGAGCAAATAAGGATGACTTTATCATCTAGGAAAGTCCTAGAATGTATTGTTAAATGATAGCTATGATAGCATTGATTCCCAATAGCCAAGCATGACTGCAACAAAAATAACTTCTTTTTTTTTCTTTTTTCCTTTTTCCTTTCCCTCCTTTCTTCCTTTCTTTCTTCCTCCTTCTCTCCCCTTTTCCTTCCCTTCCCTCTTTCCTTTTCTTTCTTTTTTCCTTCCTTCCTTCCTTCCTTCCTTCCTTCCTTCCTTCCTTCTTTCCTTCCTTCCTTCCTTCCTGAAATCAGAGACTATCTATTTTTGTATTCCCAGCACTTAGCACAAGACCTGAAACATAGTAGAAGCTTAACAGATTTTTATCAATTCATTTATATACCGTAACTTTTTATCAAGCTACATTTCTTAATTGATAGCTTTTACTTATCATAAAAAGAACTTCTATAAATACTTTTTATACATACAGAACCTAATTTTGTTTCTTTCATTTTTTTTTCCTTCCTTTTAAATGTGGGCCTAGCAGTAGTATAGCTGAGTCAAAGAACATGCTATATTGTAACTTCCTGTATATAATTCTAAATTGCTTTTCAGAAAGGTTATATCCATTCATTGGTCCACCAATAAATACATCAATCTGCCAGGGTTTTGTTTTTTGTTTTTCCCCCCACAGCCCTTTCAGCATTTATTATTTTTCTTACTTTTGGAACATCCCCAGGACCTTTAAGATTAACATTGAATTCCATTTAAACTTTTACTCCAAAGCAATGTCTTACTTAGTCCAGTTCATTTCTAGTGGTATTCTAATATTTAGACAGGTTGAATACCTTAAGAAACTGTCTCCATTGTCATTGGTGGTTGGTTTGTTCTTTGTTTTGCCAGTAAACTTAAGTTTCATTTGATTTCTGAGTGAAACAGAATTTTTGAGCGAAGATTGTTTCCTTTTTTGTCTTTTAAGGGCCGAGAAATTTTGAGCAGAATCTCAAGAACAAGACCCACTAGTGAGGGAAAAAAATTATGCAATGGGGATAAATGTCATAATTTATGAGTATCTAGCACAGGAAAGAAAAGAAATCTTAAATGCCCATTTCCTTCCGGATTTGAAGACTAGGTGGAAATCATGTCATGAGCCTCTACTTGCCCCCCTTTTTTTTAAGCCAGGGAAATTTGGAATATTTAAGGCAGCATGAGAGTAAGAAAACAATGTTATTTTTCTAAAGTGAATCCCTTTTTGACAACTTCCTGGTTCTCTAGGATGGGAAAGATGGGGATTTCCAAGCTTAGCCTCCACAGCTGGGTCTCTTTATCTCTTCTGACTCATTAACAAGACAGATTCAGGGAGATAAGAAAATAGAATGGTGGTAGTGAGAATTGGGACTGCAGAGGGGCTGTGAAAGATGTTGGTCATTGTTTATGAGTGAACAGTCAGTGAAGAGTAATGTCATTATGTTCTGAAAAAGAAGAAATGTATCCGCTTGGATTTTGTGTTTATCTCTGGGAAGATAGAGTAAAATAATAATAATCACGTGCACTTATAGCTTTAAAGTTTGTAAAGTATTTTACATCTGTCATTTCTTTTGCTCTTCACACCCTTTGATTTAGGTCATTTTTGTCCTCTCTTTTTTGAAAAAAAAAAAAAAACAGATGAAAAAGCTGAAAAGGGAAGAATTTGAATTTAGAACCTCTAGTCTATATGTCCAGGATAACTTGGCTTCCCAGTTCATATAAATAGAGTGCTTCCATTTGAACATCACTGGTACTGGGGGTGAAAGATCTGGTTTAAATCCTGTTTCAGGTGTTTCCTGTCTTTGTTGTAGAGGCAGCTAGGTGAAGTGGAGAGAATGAGTTGGAAAGCCATTTTTCCTGAGTTCCAACGTGGCCTCAGAAACTTGCTGTGTCATCCCAGGAAGCTTCTTCACCTTCTTTGCCTCAGTTTCCTCATCTGTAAAATGAGCCAGAGAAGGAAACAGCATAGTATGCTAGAATCTTTGCCAAGAAAACCCAAATTGGTCACAAAGAGTTAGAAATAATTGAAGAACAAGGAAACAACAGTCTTTAGAGTACTGTTCCAGAAGATTAGTGCTCAATTTACCTTCCATTTCTATTTATTCTCACAATCCTCGTATTCTGTTTATGATAGTATTAACGTCATTGCTCAAAAACTCCTTACCGGTTAAAATTCTCCTCCTTCTGCTCCTTATTTTTTTAAATGTACATTTTATTTCATTTAAATTGCAACATGGTCATGACCTGAAGGAGTTAAGTGAACTTCCAAAAGAACACAGAGGTGAAATTACACTCAGGGAGTACTTTACTTATCTGACAGTGATCTGGCAAAATGTATTTCAAAACTTTTTGGATGAATTCTACAGCGCAACTCTGATCCTATTGCACAAAGAAACTGTTTACAAATGGAGAGTAATCCCATGCAAATTTAGGAATTATGAATAGCACCCTAAGGGCTGGCGCAGATCAAGGGCGGCTCTGTATCATGATTACAATGGAGGGTTTTTTTTTTTTAATTTAATTGATTTGTGGCTTTTGCATCTGGGTTTTTTTAGTGACTTTGTAGAGGTTCATGCACTGCTAGGGTATTTTTTTTTTTTAAACCAGTTCCACCATTTTACATATTTCTTTTCCTGGTTTTCTCCTCCCTATCCATACCACCCCCAGTGAGGGAGAAGAGAAGAGTAGATTATAAGAAGAGCAGCTTCTCTTCAAAACCTCTTTTTATTACCTGCTTTTCTTCTTTCTTTTCAAGAATAAAACCCAAAGAGAAAGAGATGGGTATGCTATTACTAGCAAAGAAATACAATTGGATTGCAGCCTAATGCAGCTCTCCTTTTGTTTCTGTACACTGAAGGCTTCATTAAGGCACAGTAGAACTACTGGCTGGAGTTAGTGACCTTTTTGTATCAAAAAGAACTTTACATGGACTTAAATTCTTTTTCTTTTGTTGTTGCACAATGTCCTTTTCTTCTGAAAATGGATGATGATCAGTTCACTCAAAGGCTACAGGATTGAGTGGGGTGGGGAAATCCAACCTTAGTATAGAGTGATTTCAGGTTATTTCCTTCATATGAAAACAGTGAACTCAACTTAATCAACTTCTCAGGCTTTGGAAACAAGAAAATTTTTTTAAAAAATGCTTTCCCCATATTTACTAAATAGCAGAGATGTTCATTCTTTATTCTTGTATTTTAGTTGTGGGAAGTTTCCTGGATTTGCAACATAAAATGATTAGGTGAAGTAAAATGTTTTTTTTTCTTTTATCTTGCTAGTTTGTAACCAGTTGTATGGTTTTCAGAGTGCTCCCAGTGGGTTTTAAGTGTCTGAAGGTTAGTAGGTAGGATTTCTTTTTGAGATAATGAGAGGCTTGTTTTCCAGCCAGGTATACAGAGTGTGGTCTTTGAGGCTTTCTGTTGTGTAGAAGGATTATCAATTTTCTACCACTAAACTCAAAGTGGCCATTTTGTGTGACACTTCTAATATGGATTTGTATTGCTTTAGTTGCAAAGTACAAAATTACCTCTGCATCCAGTAGGGTTTTTTTTTTTTTTTTAACCTTTATCTTCTGAATAAATTAAAGTACAAATTTGACATTGTCTAATATATGCAACACAGAATCAAGGCACTTTCCCCGTCTCTGACCCATTCTGAGTTTAAGTTAAAATGGTCAAATGCAATTTAAAAATAGGTCTACAGATTATTTTTAATATGTTCTGACATATGTTTATACTGGCTACATCTACATGACGGTTGTATGTCTGTGTAAAACTACTTGCAAATGGTATGCTTTTTTCTAAGCTGCAAGCATTTTTACAACACTTATTTACAGGGTTAGGTTATTAACTCCATCTCCTGAAGACAGCTATTTTAAATAATAATTTCTATCAGAAAGAATAATTAAAAATGACCCTTATCAGCTCTTGCAGTACATGTCTACTGTTAGGACTTTTATTACCCTTATGAAGACATTATAATGGGATTTCTTATTTGGCAAGCCTATGAAAGTGGAATGAAGTAGGAGATAAAATGAGCAAGATATATAAAACACATCAGCATATTAAAACATATGTTGTTAAATTACTTGCTGGTTTTAAAGGAAAATGTTTCTTCCATCAGTTAATGTTTTATTAAACCATTTTTCTCATTCAACAGGTTTTGATGGAAGTTTTACTAATTGAAATAAATATCTTTGACATGTTATAACAAGGAAAAAGTTTTTTTTTCCCCTTGCTCTTTTATTTTTATATTGCTAAGTCAAGCAAGAAAGATTGATTTGAAGTTCCTTTTTTGAATTGACAGAGAAAACTTAGAGAAATACTGTAATTCAAATGAACTTTAAAAAAATTTCATTGAGGTGATTTCTCTTTATGACACCCTGATTTGGAGTTAATAAGCCAGAAACCTTAAAAAGAAAGGGGTGTTGTGAGTCATTGTTATAACAGAAACAGATTGAGCAGCTGTTCAATTCTTCCCGAATTCCAGGATTTCTACCCTGACCCCTTTGAAGACCAAGGTGCCAGCACCCTTTCCTAGTCTACAAGATATAAAAAGAATCAACCATTTCAGATTTAAGAAGTTTGTTTCTGGAAGAACTGAGTTTGAGGAGCAGTTGTTTTTATGGACAGTTGAAATTTTCAGCTTTTTGAAATCATATATTTCCAAAATCTCCATTTACTAAAGTTCTCACCCTATCACGCTGTTCTTCTTAATGATAAAGGAAGACCCTCTTTAAAAAAAATCAAAAAACAAACACACACACACACATACACACACACCCTCAGTTACTGTTGATATCTCCTAGAATCTAATTTTGTAATTAGGTGGAATTATTTATTTTCCTCAGAAATAAGGGAATCTTCAACTCCTAGAGGAGAGTATATTATGTGGGAGAAACATTTCTTTAACAATTCAGTTTATTTGGGCAATGCCATGGGAAACACTTTATTTCAAATCAGAGTGGTGGTCATTTCCTTTTTTAAAAATAACACATTTTTTATTTTTAATATTCCTTTTTAAATTTTGAATGTGAAATTCTCTCTCCCAACCATCCCCCATCCACTGAGAAGGTAAACAAAATGATGTTAATTGTTCTAGGTCATTTTCTTTAAACCAAGTAGTTTTGATTTTTGTGAAGCAAAGACATTTTATCTCTGCTTTTCAAGTTCTATGAACCTAGTTCCTGCCTTGGCCCAACTTAACCTTTCTTTCAAGGTGAGATTATAACTCTTCTCATTAGCTGGACTCTGGTGATTACACAGATTTAAAGGAAAATGGAGGAAATTGCTGAGGGAAATATGAGAAGCAAAAGTAATTTTCCAACAATGTAGATGAAATGGATGTAATAATAATAGACAACCATAGGTTTAAGACTGCACTGAAGCACCAGAAGGTTAGCTCATTTGTCTTCTGTGTCTCCTGCTAGTCTATCAGGGAAGAAGATTTCCCAAACAGTGTGGGTAACATGGGGTCCCATAAAAGACACCTCTCATCTTCTTTCTCTCTAGACTAGGCAAGTTGCTTTCTGTAAGCCTGGTGTGAACACAATAGAGAGAATGAATTATTTTACCCTATAGAACTCAATGGTAGCCTGGCCTTGAAGTCAAGGATAAATTTTAAAATAATTTGGTGCAATTAAAAGAAAATTCATTTGGTTCCCCAAAAGCAGTTTGGAGCCAGTATTCACAATCAGTATGTATATTTCTTAAAAGGCAGTAGTAGTTCTTTGGATATCACATTAGTTTCTTGATTCATTATGGCCAGCTGTAAGACTCATTTAGAGCCTTTTAAATTCCTGTCTTATGCTTTGGAGTACATATTTTTCAATAATGACACTATCCATCTTTATTGTCAATTTTCTCCCCAACAATCCTAAATCCAAGTTGATAGGAAAAACCATGAAATGTCTCTCTGTCATTATTTTTCATGATTAGAAGAAGGAGCAGTATACCTATCTATTTTATGTTCATAGGCTTCTCAGATATTGAGCAATGATCAATAAAGCGTTAAAAATTATGCAGAAAAAAACAAAATATTCTAGAAAGGGACACAAGGAAACAAGGCAGTTTTCTTTATGTATTAAATAAATATATACTATACAGTATAGTATTTAAAACTATAGTATAGATTTTAAAAATAGTTTCGTATCCTTTGCTCTTGATATATTATAATGTTCATATTTATTAAATTCGTAATAAAAATAAGGATTTTTTTAAAATTGAGAATTGATACTTTATTAGGACCATTGCTGACTTTCTCAAGACCTATTCCCAAAGGACTTAGCATTGTGAAGAAAAAAGGTAGTTGTCTTTTTTCCTTAAACAAAAGATATTTTGTTAGAGTAATTAAAGTGATGATTTATATAGCCAGACCATCTAATCCATGGATTCTTTTTGTGTCATGGACCTGTTTGGCAATTGGTGAAGCCTATGACTTTCTCCAGAATAATATTTGTTGCCAACATTCATAAATGAGTGAAGCTTCTGGATTCAGTTGTTTTTTTTTTCAATCCTGTCCAGTTCTTTGTGACTGTTTTGGGTTTCATTAGCAAAGGTACTAGAATGCTTTGCCTTTTCTTCCCCAGTTCATTTTATAGATGAAGAAACTGAGGCACACAGGGTGAAATGACTTGTCTAGAATGACACAGATAGTAAATGTCTGTGGCCAGATTTGAACTCAGAAAGGTGAGAGTTCCTGACTCCAGCCTAGCTTTTCTCAAAATAATGTTTTTAAACAATTGAAGGCAATGCTAAATTCCAGTTACAAAGATTTTTTCCCCCATACAACTTCATGAATCCCCTGAAATCTATCCATAGATCTTTTGGGAGTCCATAGACTCCCAGTTAAGAACTTCTCACTAATTCTAAACTTCTTGGTCAACAGATGTGGAATCAGAAAGTGCCCAGGGGTCACACTGGTGGTAGAACTGTGGTTTTAACCCAAGTTATCTGGCCTCAATCCAGCACTCTTTCCCTTAAACCATATTCCTTTTTCCTGTTTGTCTAAACACATTCCAGTTTGTCTTAAAAATAGAGGGAATACTTTGGGATATGTATCTCTCAGGACATTACTGCAATGTAGGACAGACCAAAGTGTAAATAATGGAGTCTAGTAAAATTACACTCTCTTAGTTTTTTTATTGTTTTTATTCTGAATGTGAAGCTCTAAACATATATACTCCATTCATTGCCCCTTTGAAATCAGCTGGTTTTATTCTTTTGCTATCCACTTCTTTATGTGCCTATATATTCCATGTATGAATGTATATACACACATATATGTATACATATACATATGTGTGAATATATATACTATTGTACCATATGAAAAAATGTTAAGTGAGCCACAACATCTGCTTGTTAAATGCATAGTGGTTTCTTTTTAAACTTATATTATCATTGGAGCCCAGAAAGAAACATAAAGAAAACAAAAAGAAACATAAAAAATAAAGAAACAAAAATATCAGATCTCCAACTACTCCTGAAATTGAGAAGTGAGTTTTTTAAATTTATATACTTTGACTATAACACTTCTCAAAATGGTTTTCATCTTATCCCGCCCTTATGGTTAATAATAGTAAGGCATACATCCCAGTGGATGAATGGAAAAGATGAAGTAGATATCAGTTTAAGTCTTTTAATAGAAAGGGTGCTGTAGTTCTCATGAATTCATTTCTCCTTCAGGCAGGAACAGAAAGTCCCAATTGTATTAGTTGAGAAGACTCCCCATAGTAGCAGTATTTTTTACCAGTGGAGAAAATGTCTTTGTTTATCATTCAATGCTAGTGTAATGATGTTTAGCAATTTTCCCTCAAGTCGCAAGTCTTAAATAATCATGCTATTCATATTTCCCAGGTACTACACCTGGATCTGCCATTGATTTTTATTGGTTTCCTTGAAGTGAGGTTCATCAAATAACTTAATTGTGGTTTTTCCTGTTTGTTAAACAAATATCACCAGAAAAATATTTTATCATACCTTTTTCTTCTGTTTCTTCTTTATCCTCCTGATTATTTTCTGCTATGTAGCTATCTATGATATAAGTGCTATGTGGAACAAGTATAGAAGCTGTGTATATTCACTAGCATCTGTTACTTTAAGGTAGAGTCATTTTTATGCTTTATTATGTTTTTGTTAAAATAAATGGAACAAATCTTTGTCCATCTTCTCAATGATAATGATACATTTTATTGAAATTTTAGGAACCTGTTTTATTCACTGGAACAATGAGAAAAAATTTGGATCCTTTCAATGAGTACACAGATGAAGAATTGTGGAATGCCTTGAAAGAGGTAATTTATAAAATTTCTTTTATTTCAGTTTTATATATTTATATTGTCATATAAAATGGGAAGTTCTGAGAGGAAGCTTATATGCTTAGTTACTCTTTTATTTATTTTAAATCTGTTTTCATTGTAATTTCCCTCACTAACTGTTATCTCTCACTTTTTCTGAGAGCTATCCCATTTAAAAAAAATAAAGTTTTTAAAGATAAAGGGGAGGGGGGAAGAGTGAGTTAATGGATTCATTATGCATTTTTAAACATCAAAATGCTAACAAATCAACAAAAAATTAAACAACAAATGCCAACAAAACAAAGAATGCCAACTTTAATAAGCCTAAAAGAAGAGATGAAAAATTAGAGAAATAGATAAACAGTAAATAAGAACAATAACCAAAAAAAAAAGCTAGAGAAATTGTAAAATTAAAAGCTGTTTCTTTGGTTAAAAGTTAATTAATTTTATTGATATTTTCAATTTGTTTAAAAAGAATAGAGTGAAACATACTGAAGAAAATAATAAATTGTTCAAGTAAATTTGTAACAAAGCCAAAAGAAAAGAAAAAAAGAATTATCAGAACCTACTATGCACTGTTACATACTAAGAAAACTGAGAACACAAAAGAAATAGAAAAAAACAAATCTATATATACACATTGTATACATAAATACATGCACAAAAAATATATGTATTTTAACAAAAATATAAACCTGAACAATAAATACCAAATTGAATAATCAAATATCAAAAAACTAAATTGTTCCCATTAACCCATTAGGTTAATTCTGTCAGATTTTTAAATGACATTTAGTACCCATACTGATGCACGAATTATTCTCAAAAATTGCAAAAGGAGATACTCTACCTATACCTAAGCCAGAGAAGAATAAAATTATTGAACAATATCATTAATTACCACTGATTTAAAAAACTTAAATAAAATGATGCTGGATTACAGCAACTTATTGAAGAAATATTCATCATGACCAAATTAGATTTATAACAGCAATATAAGGATGGAAAACAATCAACATAAGAATGTTAAAAATAAAAACACCCCAAACACATGATTATCTCCATGGATGGGAAAAAAAAAAAAAAGCTTTTAACAAAGTGTTACACTCGTATCTGCTAAAAACCCTAGAAAGAGTAGGCATGGAGAGATCTTTTTCTAATAACATAAAAAGTAACCCCAAACAAAAACAACCTTCTTATGCAATGAGAATACTAGAATCTTTCCCACTAAATATTGGAGTGAAGTGAGGATGCCTAAACTCGTCAGTATTATTTAATATAATTCTAGAAATTCTAGCTATAGCAGTAAGACAAAAAGAAAGATTTAATATAGTTCTGGAAATTCTAGCTATAGCAGTAAGACAAAAAGAAAGAAATTAAAAATGTAGAGCTAAGTAAAGAGAAGATAAAACTATCTGTTGATGATATTATAGTTTACTAAGAAAACATTAAGGAATCTACAAAGATTCTGAAACAACTGAAACAATAGGTTCAGGCAAAGTTATAGTCTATAACACTCAACGTCAACTGCTTTTCTATAGAATAACATAATCCAAGACAATAATGCAGAAATACCTTCCAAATTATTGTAAAATACATAAAATATCTAAGAATAAATCTACAAAGGCACACAAATCATTTGTATAGATTTTATTCTGAAGTGATTCTTAAAGAAATAAAAGATACTTAATAAAGAAATAGCTATAGAAATATGCAGTCCTTATGTCTGCCAATATAATAAAAACTAAAACACTAATAAGGTTAATTTATACTTTTAATGCTATGCCAATTAAATTAGCAAAGGAATGTTTTACAGAACTGGACAAAATAACAAAATTCACTTGGAAAGATAAAATATTTAGATTAAGGACAATAATAAAAAGAGGTATGGATGGAGGGGAAGATAATACTACTTCTATCCAAGAGATGGCTGAGGTAGTACCTCTTAATCATTTAGGGACCTACAGAGAAAAATCTTTCATTAGTGTAAAATATAATTAAAATCAAAGCCTTTTAAAAAGCATCATTTTTAAGACAAAGACAATATATTAGTAGGAATGTGTAATAGATGGCAAGAAAGAAATACTTTTGACTAAGCTATTAGAAATGGTTTTCATTTTATTTCTAACAATGTCCTTAAATATATATTTTTGCTGTAGGAGTATTTATAACTTTTTTTATAGACTTATCAGTGCATTTCTATGAACTACTCTTTCTCTTCTTATTATAATTTCTACATATTTGTTTCTTGCTATGTGTATATTGGTCTTGTTACTTGTTCCAGCTAGATGTTTTGCTCCTTAGGGGCATTTTCTTTATTTTCAGGTTTTCTGTTAACATATCTAGCATAGTGTGAAAAGTTGTTTTTTGTTTTGTGTGTGTGTGTGTGCGTGTGCATTCATTGGTTTTGTTGGAGTTTTGGTTTGGTTTTTGGTCAGAAATTTATTTTAGAAAACTTGCTGTGCAACAAATTCCACTAATCAATTTGGCAAATGATCTGTAATTTATAAGTTTAAAAAGGTTTGCATCACTCAGAAGTTGAGAGACTTGCTAAGTCACACAGACAGTATTTATCAGAGGCAAGACTTGGACCCAGATTGCTTTTTAAAGCCAGTCCACATCTTTCTTCAGAATTTATTAAACACTAAAAATCATAGACTCTCAGAGAAGCACTCTGTTATTGTTGTTGTTCAATTGTTTCAGTCATTTTGACTCTTTGCAACTCTATTTGGGGTTTTCTTGGCAAAGGTACAGAATGATTTGCTACTTCCTTTTCATAATCATTTTATACATGAGGAAACTGCGTTAAGTGGCTTTCCCAGGGATGCCCAACTAATATCTGAGATGAATTTGAACTGATTTCTGACCAGGTCCTCCATCCATTGCACCATCTAGCTGTTCCCTAATAGTCTTCTACATAAATCCACATCTCACAAAATGGTTTAATGATTTCTAATTGTTTAGAAATTGTGTAGTAACTCTTTTACAAAAAAAGAAAGGAATAAGAAAACATATACTCATAAATGAGACCTAAAGTAGCTGAATCATTGCTTTTGGTTTATTGTTTTGGTTTAGGTTTTTTTCCTTTTACCAACATAGTTTTCATTTATTTTACCCTTCTAGGGATGTCTCTGAAATCTTAATGTGTTGGATAAGATATTTCTGTGCATCATTAACTTTGGAGGCCAGACAGTTTCTTACCTGTAATTCTTGTTTTTTAGAGGTGTGTCTATGATAAATCTTTACACATCCACCCAACTTCCCAGAAAACTTGGGGATTTTTTTTTTAATCTAGGTTCATTATTTCATCTTCTGTTTGGAAGGTAATTGATCATTGGGGGTATTTAAGATTGTTAATCTCTGCCTATGAACTGGATACATATTTATTCAGTTATGGTATTGCTTTTGTTACACACCTTTAGAAACTCCGAATTGGAGTTGTAGGTAAATGATTTCACAACTTTTTTCATAACTAAACATCCATTGGTTCTCTAGCTAATAAAATTAATCCAAGCAAAATCCATTAAATCTTCCCTGATTCTATTGTTCCATGCACTTGTTCTTGGTGATCCCTCTTAATCCTCAAGTGAGGTTGTTTTATACTTCTCTAATGCACATGATATGTAATATACATACATATATATCATGTAGTAGTGTTACCTGTAGTTAGACTTCATCCCTCCTTTTGGACTGGGAATGCCATGAGGGCTGGGACAGTGGCTACTTAAAATAAATATATATCTGCCACAATGCTCTTGTGCATATATTAAGTGCATATTAATGTATCATGATATGTTTATCTTACATAAAGTTATCTCATAGGTATATAAAAGTCTGAATTGCTCCCACTAGTTCCTCTAATTTCTAATTTAAACTTGGCCTTTATTGTAATCTTTTCCTTACTCCCTAATTGATTCTCTGTTACATTCCCTATTATAGCTATTCTGAACCCCTCTTCTCTTCTAATCTCTCATAAAACTTCTCACCTCACCTCAACAAAAGACCTTACGTCCAGCTTTACTGATAGATTAAAAGTCATTCATCCTGCTTCCATTTTCTCTCCTGTTTAACATCTCAAAGCATATAGCATCATCTCAAACTCTCTCACCTTATACAACTGTGGACAAATCATTTAACCTCTTTTAGCCTCAAGTGCTCCTTTTTAAATGGGAGAATTAGACATGGGAACCTTCAAGGGTCATTAATCTATTTTTCATCTACTGGCTCACGTGTTTTATTTAGAAACATCCCCAGGTTTCTCAACAATGTTTTAAAAATCTTCATTATCTGGCCCACTCATTGTCTTCCCTTGTTTATCTCTCACTCAATTCTCAACATTTAGCCTTATGATTCAACAGAAATCTCCCTCTCCAAAATTATCAATAATTTAATTGCCAAATCTATTGCACTCTTTTCTCATCCTTTTGGATTCTGTCAGCACACTGTTGACCAACCTCTAACATATCTTTTTTCAGGATTTTCATTTTGTTGTTTGTTATTACTTTTCTAAACTTGTTGACTAGTCCTTCTAAGACTTTTTTGCTAGATGATCAAGCTTTTAATAATGGATATGCACCCCGTGCTCAGTCTTGTGCTTTGTCCCTTCTCTCGCTGCTCCCATAAGTTATCATCTCCATGCAGATGACTTCCTAGGTCTTTCATCTTAGCTCTTGTCCCTCATCACCAGCTATTTAGGAGTCATTTCAAAATGGATATCTAATTGTCAACCAAATTTAATAACAGCTGAGATAGAACTCATTTCTTTCTCCAAACCTATCTCTCTTCAGAATTACCCTCATTCTTTTAGGATTTCCACCACACTTCTAATCCTGGCAGATAGGAAACAATGTCTGGTGCAAGTAAGTATGTATGTATCCACATGCTTTAGCCAACAAAATGTATAAAATCCTTGAGGGCAAAGACTTTTCATTTTTATCTTTGTATTCTCAGTGTCTAATTCAATATCTGACAAATAGTAGGTTCTTACTAAATGTTTATTGGTTGATATTTAGCTGATTGGTGGGCTAAAATTATTTTGAATTTTGTGCTAGTTTTTCAACCAATTTCATCACAATAGTATATGATTACATTATTTCATTGAGTCTTGTTCATATTTTAAAAGGGTGACAGTCTGGGGGAAGGAACAGGGAAATCTAGCAGTGTACTCTTAGGTATAAGAATTTGAAAAAATAAAGGCAACTGAAAAGAAACTGAAGCGTTAATAGAAAAACAGTTCTATCTATAACAAAATTCTTTGACTTTGAACTCTTGGCAAAACTTGTTTCATTCATAGAACTATTTAAATTGTCTGCAATAGAGTTCTTTGTTGTTTTTTAACTTTCTTAGAAATAATGAAAATGACAAATGACAACAAAAAAATGGAATTTTAGAATGTCTAGGCAGAATTCAAAGAAAGACAAGTTACTAAGTATTTTGATAATCAGGTTGCATATTTGAAAAATTAAATGAAATCCAGACCCACAATATTAGTCTTTAAAAAATTGTTAGATATTTAGATGTATTGAATATTGGGCTATTTTCATTGCTTCATAGAAAAAGTTCATTCTTTAAAGGGCCTTAAATCTATTCCCTAAGGATATTCAAATTCCTCAAGTTTCTTAAATTCCTTTAAAACTGTCTACTGGCATGGATAGCTAGGTGGTGCAGTAGATAGAGCACCAGCCCTGAAGTCGGGAGGACTTGAGTTCAAATCTGGTCTCAAGACACTTAACACTTCATAGCTGTGTGACCCTGAGCAAGTCACTTAACTCCAATTGCCTCAGCAAAAAATAATAATAATAATAATAAAACTACCTAGTGGAGAAGGGAATATTTAAACTCAAAATTTAACGCATGTTCCCTTGTCATATTTTTTTCTTATTATTGTCTGCCTGTTTTTTTGGTTATATTCATAGTTCTCTTCTTTCCATTATTATATTCTATCCAATAATAACAAAATAAATTGTTAATCATGGGCTGGCGTGTTGTTGTTGATATTTTTATCATTGTTTATTAGAATAGAGCTGATCATTTTCAGAAAACACCAAACTGGAAAGTTTAATCAGCAATCTATAGGATTATCATTGGTTTGGGATTCAATAAATTAAAGAATTTTCAGTTCCTTCATGATATAGTAATGAATTCAATTGCCATTCTGCCTCCTTTGAACAGCTCAAAAGAACTTTCTCATTATTAGAGTAGTTAGCAGGAATGTACATATAGAGAGTGACAGACAGAGAGCACAGGTGTAAGTTGAATTTGAAGGGATGATATCTAAAAGGAAAAGAGGTGAGAGGAATATACTGAGAGAAAGGGAAAGAGAAGGAAAATGGGATAAATTATCTCATATAAAAAGTCAAGTTTTACAATGGAGGAGAAGAGAGGGAAGTTGAGTGGGAGTGAGTAAATCCTATTTTCATCAGAATTGATTCAAAGAGAAAATATTATACACATTCATTCAATTGGGCTTAGTCTTATCCTATAGGGAAGTAGGAAGAGACTGGAATAAGAAAAAGGGGGCTGGGGTGATGGAAGGGATGGCATGTTGCAGGAGGGTGTAGCCAGAAGAAACACTTTTGAGGAGGAACAGAGTGAAAGTAGAGCAAGAATAAAATAAATGGGGAGGTAGGATAGAGGAAAAATATAGTTCTCAGTTGTATCTGGGAAAAAAAATTGAAACAAGTGTTTCTGCTAAGGACCTCCTTTCTCAAACTTTTGAGAACTGAGTCAAATTTATAAAAATAAGAGCCCATTTTCCAACTGATAAATGTCCAACAGATATGAACAATTTTCAGATGAAGTAATCAAAGCTATCCATAGCCATTTGAAAAAGAAAATTGCTCTAAGTCACAATAGATTAGAGAAATAAGATTGGCTAATAGGACAAAAAAGGAAAATGAAAATGTAGGAGGAAATATGGGGAAAATGGGAGTTTGATGCGCATTGTTGGTAGAATTGTGAATTAATTCCACCATTCTATAGAGCAATTTGGAATTATGCATAGCAATACCAATACCAGGTCTGTAACTCAAAACTATATATACAAGATTATGTATAGCAGCTCTTTTCTGATAGCAAAGAATTAGAAATTGAAGGAATATCCATCAATTGGGGAATGACTGAATAAAGTATGATGTGATTATGATGGAGTAATATATAAGAAATGATGTGCTATAAGAGCTATAATAGTGAGCATGGAAGGAGGGGCAGCTAGCTGGCAAGTAAATAGAACACTAGCCCTGGAGTCAGGCAGATATGAGTTCAAATCCACTCTCAGATACTTGACACTTAATAGTTGTGTGACCCTAGGTAAGTCACTTAACCCCTATTGCCTGGTCAAAAATAAAAAAGAGAGAGAGAAAGAAATGATGAATAGGATGCTTTCGGAACAACCTGGAAAGACTTCCATGAGCTGATGCAAAATGAGATGTATTGTGTACAACTTAACAGCAATATTTTAAGATGATCAATAGTGAATGACTTAGCTATTTTCAGCAAGCAGGTCAGAGATCCAAGACTATTCTGAAGAATTTAGGGTGAAAAATACTATCCATCCTGAAGAGAAAGAATTGATGGAGTCTTGAATTGAAGCATGCTTTTTTTTTTTTTAACTTTATTTTTCTTGAGAGTTTTTTTTGGGGGGAGGGGGTCTGTATTTTCTTTCACAATGCAACTAGAATGGAAAGGTATAATGTATATCAAATTGCTTGCCTTCTTAATGAAGAAAGGATAGAAAAGGAGGAAGAGGAAAATTTGTTAATTCAAAGTTTTAAAAACTAATGTTAAAAATGGTTTTTATGTAACTGGTGAAAAATAAAATACTAAAAATTTTTAAAAGAAAATTACATTTCCAAATGTATACTGAAATTCAGTAAGAAAACGGAATTTAGCATATAAAAATTCAACTTTATGCATCTTTTCAGGCATAAAAAAATGGAAATATTTGTACATGATTCAGTTGGCCCCAGAAGTTAAGGATATGGAAAATTTCAAGATATTAGACATAAAAAGATAAAACCTACATGGAAAAATTAAAGACATTGGGATTATACAACTTAAAAAAGAAAAAAAAAGCAAGTTAGTATAATACATAGAAATTGACATAGTTTTTTTCAAATTACCTACCCCCATCTTCATTATTAATTCTCCACTGTTGCAAAGCAATGTGTCTTATGTTACTGAAATGAAAATTCATTGCCTATGTCCTCAAGGAAATTATTAGGCTATAAGACATGAATACATGCCTATATTGTATTGGAAAGGCCCTATGAAGAAATGGACAGAGCAAGATATGAATTTTTATAATTTAGCCTAGAATTACACATCTAAACAATGATAAAGCTAGAATTAGAATGCAGGTTTCCAGATTGTATTGTTGCAAAGGTCAGTGTTCATTTATTATTGTAGTTATTGGATGTTTTACTTGTCACCATTATTTAACAAATTGGTATGTTGACCCCTTGGGTTTCCTATATGTAATTATTATATAAACTCTTCAAGGGCTTGGGACTGTATGATTTTGTCCTTCTAACTGCATCAACTAGTGTAGGGCCATGCACATAAACACTTCAGAAATGTTTGTTGAATTGTTGAACTGTAATTGCCTAATGGCTTCATTAAACCTCTCTTCCCAATCACATATTCATGGAACTATGCCATCATACCAGTGGTAGCCCATGAAATCATTCTTGGAGATTAAGAGATTAGTTACCTGTAAACCACAATTTTATGAAGGTAGAATTACCATAAACAAGTTAACTGTCCGTATAGCTTAGAGGGAGTGACACACTTAACATCAGAACAATACGATGTACCTTTTTATTTATATTTCTCTCCTCTTAGTCTTCTTTGCTAATTTGTCTTCTTATACTAGAAGTTAAGATGTCCCCAACCTTCTTTCTTCCTCTCTTCCTCCCTTCCTTTCTTTTCTTTTTTTCCTTCCTCCTTTCTTCCATTTTTTTCTTTTTTCTTTTTTTCCTTACTACCAATTTGTCTCTTGTTTCTTCCATTTTCTCATCACAGCTGTGGGTTTACAAATATTAACCCCATTCTTTAAGCATCCTGGTTGAACAATGGATAGAATGCTAGAATCAGGAAGACTTCAATCCAATTCCTAGGCAAACAACTTAATCTCTTAGCCTCAGTTTCCTCATTTGAAATGTGGGGACAATAATGGCTTCTGGTTTCACAGGATTGTTGTGAGGATTAAGTGAGATTACATAAGTACAAATGCTTTACAAAAAGTACTGCAAAAATTCTGTCTTCTACAAAAAGCTTTTCCCATACCCTCCTTTTAGTGCTTCCCCTTTTAAAAATTATTTCCTATTTATTATGTAAATTTTTGTTTCCCTTTTGAATATATTTGTTTGGTTGTTATCTCCCCCATTAAATTACGAGCTTCTTGACAAGGCACTGTCTTTTGCTTCTTTTTATATATCTTTTACAGGGCATAAATTACGTGCTTAATAAATTGATCGATAAAAATGCAAACTTAAGTTATTATGCTCTTTGTTCAAGACAGATCAGGTGCCTCTTCTTGTATGCTTATTTTCATTTCTTTATGTCACTTTCTAGAACTCCATCACTTTCTACAGTTATCTTTTCTGCATTATAAGTGTTAGGGACATGGTACCCCCTCAATCTGAAAAACCTGAGTAAAGTTTTTTGCCTCCTGTTTTGTACCAGAGAAGATCTGGATTTTTTTTTTCTCTTTTATGGGATGCTTACAGTACTTTATTGCAAAATTCGAGTTAAGTATTTGGTCATAGACACTTTCTTCTGCTGGCCTTCATTTCTTGTTTACAATATTCCAAAAAAAAAAAAATATATATATATATATATATCATTTAATTCCTTATACAAGCTCTCTGTATATTGAAGCTGTGATGGGGAAAATTGTGATGGAGAGGGGATAACTATCTACTTTACACTATCATACTTATCTGTGTATATAATATCTGATATGTATCTTATCACTCTAATCGTATCCAATAAGTACTTACTAAATAAACGATCACCATGGATATAGAGACAAAGTGAAAACAATCTTTGCCCTCAAGAAATTTAATATTTTTCTGAGGAGGGTAAGTTTCTATATGATCATTTAAAGAGGAACAAGAAAGCACTAATAACTAAGATCAAGAAAGTTTACCTGTAGGAGGTGACACATGAGCCAAGCTAAGCCTTCAAGGGAGTGGTTAGTGTATAGTAGGGGAGTGCATTTCACCCATGGAAGATGGATAGTCTATGAGAGAACCATAGAAAAAACAGCCAGTATTCTGGTTTAGTAATATTATATAAATATTATATAAACCTAGAAAGATAGGTCAGAGATAAAAAAAAAAAAAAAAAGTTGAGTGTTAAGCCAAAATACCTAATTATATTTTAACCTTTGGGTAGAATATGTGGTCTATATCTTTTACTCCTCATTGCCTAGCATAGTGCCTTGATTAATATATATTTGTATTGGAATTGAATCTGTTCAGTGCAAAGTATTGGACTTGGTTAAATTAACTCTTACATGTTTGAAGTTTATCGATGGGTCCCAAATTTAGAGGGATCCCCAAAGAAATCAGGTAGTAGATATCATGAAATAGTTCTTCTTGAAAAATAGTTAAATCTAGATAAAAGTTTATTTTGAAGCTACCCAAGATAGCAACCTGTCAGAGTACATACATATTCAGTACAGGCCCTGAAGTTACTTTTCAAATAAAACATAACAAATTTTCTCACACTGAACCTAAGGAATTCTTATAGTGCCTGTTTCAAAATGAAATTGGCATGGCCTATGTTAGCATGCGATAGAATCATGAATAGGCATGTAAAAAGATTGAAATAAATGTTATGCTTGTTGATATTTGTCAAAAGATGTATCTAAGTTCCCATTACATTTATTCTCCAAAGCAAAAAATAAAAAGTTTGCCTTGACATGTCAATACTCTGCCTCATAATTAACGGCTGGGAGTAACCCTTGGAGTCACTCAAGCATTTGTGGGCTAGGGATGACACGAGCAACTTATGTCTCCTGAAGTAAAAAATATCTTTGAAGATGCCATGGCTGATTGACATTATTTCTTCAGTAAGAATTAGTTTAGAAAGTCATTCTTCACCTATTTACTTCCCTGCAGGTACAGCTTAAAGAAGCTATAGAAGATCTTCCAGGCAAAATGGATACTGAGTTGGCAGAAGCAGGATCCAATTTTAGTGTGGGACAAAGACAGTTGGTTTGCCTAGCCCGGGCTATTCTCAGAAAAAACCGAATATTGATTATCGATGAAGCAACAGCCAATGTGGATCCAAGGTACAGAAATAAGGGTCTTATCACTATAATAAAATGTTGGAAGTAGTTTAAATAAATGATAAAAGTGTCATGGTGTCCAAAATGCTTTTAGAATTTTTTCTGGAGGTTGAATAAACATGCTTTAAGAAAAAAAAAAAAGAATATTTCTTTT
Organism: Antechinus flavipes; assembly: GCF_016432865.1. Lineage (NCBI taxonomy): Eukaryota > Metazoa > Chordata > Mammalia > Dasyuromorphia > Dasyuridae > Antechinus > Antechinus flavipes. Next base: position 148,213,587 of record NC_067400.1, on the reverse strand, counting down.
GCTACCTACAAGATAAAAATTATTTTCTGCCATCCTATAAAAATATTTGTCATTTTCTTCCACTCCCCAGTTTTTATTTTAAAAAACAGAAGTATTCTTACCCTTTTTCATAAGTAGGTACCTTTTTTCCTCTCCACAACTAAAGTAATAATATGCTTTTTGATTGTTTACTCTTTTTTCTTTGTTATTTTCTCTTCATTAAATTTTTTGTCATATTTCAGGACAGATGAATTAATACAGAAGACAATTCGTGAGAAGTTTGACCAATGCACTGTCCTGACCATTGCACACAGATTAAACACCATTATCGATAGTGACAAGATAATGGTAAGAGGACTATCTATTTGTCATTTACTTTTCTTTTTTTTTTTTTAATTTCCTGCATTCCTTCATCTTAGACTAAGCCCTGCAGAAGGTGATTTCAACAAAAGACAATACATAATTGCTAAAATTTACAGAATGCTATTAGAGTACTTAATATACTTTATCTCCTATCATCCTTGAAACAACTCTGTGAGATAAGTTTTGTTATTAGAGATGAGGAAATTGTTAAAAGCAAGATTTAACCCAGGCCTTATCTGATGCCAATCCCAGGGGTTCTTGCTATTCTCCCTGCCTTTTCTTGAGAACATCACATCTCACAACAACTTCTGGCATTCATTAATCTTAGTAGCACATGGCTTCTGGCTATTTTTTTCCTGTCTTATTGGTCCAAATTTTAATAAATTTATAAATTGATTATTATAGCCAATTAAGAAATCTCTTACACTATTCAAATAAACAAAGCCCCAAAGAAATCTGTGACTCTGGTCAGATTCTCTTCACTGATAGACACTGGGTCAGATAAAATTTTCTTCAGATTTATAACAAATATGTTATATGGGATTGCCATCCTATAAAAATATTTTGTAGTCATTTTCTTCCATTTCTCAATTGTGATTTTAAAAAGCAATATTCTTACCTATTTTCATAAGTATCTTTTTTCCTCCTCACAATTATTGATAAGAAAGGAAAAAACCAAACAAACCAGAATTGAGAAAGACCAGCATTTTTTCAACAGAGATGTTCCTGACACTCTATGAGGATCTGTGTCAACCCTTCAGTATGACATCAGGAATATTACTGCTACATAATACCCAGATTGACTTCTTAGGCAGTTTTATTATCAGTAACACCGTGTCCCTATTTCACATTAAGCAAGCAGTTGGGATCATTGATGACTACATCCTGGAATATAGCTCCCAAGTAGAGGACCAGCAGTGGAGCCATGATTTTCCCACCATTGTAGAAGATAGTATATTCATAGTGAATGGAAAATGTCAGAATGCCAAAGCCACGTTGGGTGGTGAACCGAACCAGGTCAAGGATCAACAGTAAGGGCACAGGACAGGTTTCCAGATGCATTTAATTGAAGCACAGCTTTCAGCAATGTGTCATAACCAGACTGCTAGAAACCAGCAGCTGAACACAGCTCTGCTGGACAGTCAGATCAAAGCAATGGTATGACCCTTCAGGAGCCATGAAAATAAACACAAAGCCCTGATAAAATAGTGGGTGGCCCTTAGATTCACGACTGATCTGGAATTGTGCAGGGCAGCCTGTCATATTATCTTCTTAGTTCAATTAAAGCTATAAAAGTGAAAAACTCCACTTTTTACTTATCTTTGTTTTTCTCATCAGAATTATATTTGATAGATTACAGAATTTTTTTTTTTTTTTTTTTTTTTTGTGCATTTGGCCAATTCTACTTTGAACTTTTAACTGTTTGAATCCTTTGAACTCTAGACAAATAAACTTTAGGGTGCTGGAAATGGGGTTCAGAACACTTGGGTCCAAATCCTGCCTCAGACATTGACCATAAGTGACCATGGACAATTCCACCTCATTTCTCTGGGCCTCAATTTCCTCAACTATAAAACTCAGATAATAATTAGTGTAGAGGCAAGTACAATGTTTTTGTGAGACTTATGTGAAGTACTTTGCAAAACTTCAAAGTGAAATGTAAATTTCTAATCTGGAATTTTGCCCCTTAATCTGTATCTTAAGTATTCTCTGAGGATCTTCTTTATCAGACTCTTCTCTGATATCCATGGACCGTGAGGAACAATTGAGGAATATTCAGGTTAAACACCAGGCAATAAAAAAACCCTTACAAGTTTTTTTTCCCCCCTAGTTATGACATCATCAAGCAGTAATGTACCGATGTTCCCCAACTTAAATGAGATGAAATCAAGTCTTTCTTTGGCTCTGATGACCAACTTTTGCTTGCTTAACTCAGTCAATATGAATAATTGCTTTTTAAGCCCCTACTTTGTTCCAGTGCTAAGCACTGGGGATATAAAAAGAGGCAAAAGGCAGGTCCTAATCTCAAGGAATTTAGACTTTAATGGGGAGAAAATGTGCCAACAAAAATATACAAAGCAAGTTATATGTAGGCTAAATAGCAAATAATCAAAAAAGGGATTCATTAGAATGAAAAGAAGTTGGGGAAGATCTTGTAGAAGATGGGATTTTAGTTGGGACTTGAAGGAAGTCAGATCAATAGTCAAGAGTCAAGGAAAGAGAATTTTCCTTATTAGGGGCAACCAGAGAAAATACCTGGGACCTAAAATATGGAGCATCTTGTGTGTAGAACAGCCAAAAGGCTAATGTTAGAGGGTCAAAATAAACATGTCAAGGAAGGAAGATATAGGAAAATTGAACAGGTAGGAAGGACTCAATAAAAAACAAACATTTTTTGACAATATATAAGCACTATATAGTACACATTCCTTAATAGTGGGACAGGCAATGCCTTCAGTATAGCATTCTTCCATGGTTTGGTAGGAAGAGAGAGAGTCCATTTTATTGGGATAGGGATAGATAGGGAACCATCCGATGAGAAAACTGCCTCTACCAGTACTTGTCCTTTCTGCTATTTATAATCTTAAGGTAGAGAACTGAAAAGTTAAATGACTTCTCCAGTCATAGAGTTAATATGTATATGTCGGTGGCTAGACTTGCTCCCAGGTGTTCTTGGTATCAAAGCTACCTCTTTATATAGAAAATTTTGTGTGTGTGTGTGTGTAATAGGTATAAGGTAATTTGGGGGACATGAAAAATTTTTAAAAAGCCACTTTCCCCCTACCAGAAAAAAATATCCCTCCCACCTCAATCTAAATCTTCTTAGACTAAATCATGTTCTCCTTTTCATTTATTTTAAGTACTTTTGAGTAAAGCAGCCAGGACTGCTGATGTTTCCAAGCTCAGGTTGAGACTAGAAGAGTATAGCATGCTAATGAAGTGGCTAACCAACATCACTGTCATAATAAAGTCATGTAATTGCAAGTGTTTAAGGTGTAATAATTGAATTTTGCTTCACTGGTGAATACTTCTCCACAAAGAAGGATGAAGATGGTTTTGTTTACTCTAACTAAATCAAACAAAGGGCTTGTTAGGAAATAACTGTGACCTAATTAATAGCTTTGTTTATGTGTTGGCTCTCCAAAGGGATTTGCCCAGTTTTGGTTCATTAAATGCCATTGATTTGTTAGTCTTAGAATGCCAATTTACAAAGTCATTCCCTCGATTTTAACTTTATTTAACATAGTATAGTCATAAATGACAGCTAATTTAATCTTCATTTGCTCAGTTGCTACAAAACAGTGGAGCAAGACAGTCAAATTAGAAATCCTCTTTCTCCTGATTCCACTATCTCTCCATTGAAGACAGCTCCTGTGCTGTAGTTTTAGGATTAGCTAGTTAATTGTGACCCGCTTTCTCTTTAACCAATAGCACAAGCAGTCTTGCTTCAGAACCCCAGTATATCCCAGTTCCTGTTTTACTTTTTCCTGATATAAAAAATATGAATAATGGAGGATTAAAAAAAATTCTGAAATTATTCCATTGGTATTGTTGTCTGAGCCATGGGATTTTTTTTTTTAAGTTGTTATCAGCTGGAGACTATTATAAGAGTTTAAGACTAAATGTTCAGTACCAAAAGGGAATCTTGGTCACTGGAAGGGGGAGGGATTTTCCTCTTTACTGCTAACTATGTGATTTCATAAACTTGGGCCCAACTCCTAGCTATGTCTTCATAAACAAGAGCCTCCTTTCAGAAATGTTTTCTTTGAAAAAAAAATAGAACAAGTAATTTATATCTAAAGACAAAGGACAGGTAGTTGGCACAGTGGATAGAACACTATAATTGGAGTCAGAAAGACCCCTCTTTCTAGTCACAAAGAATCAGATAGAACTGAAAAATGACTAAATAACAACAAAAATTGTTGCCTGAATCATGAGTTTTTTTAGTTATCATCAACTGAAGACTGTTGTAAGAGTTAAGACAGAAAAAATGTTCTGGACCAAAAGGGGATCCTTTTGGATCACTAGGTTGAGTTTATTTTTCTCTTTTTCCTTACTATCAGCTATGTGGTTTCAGAATCTTAGATCCATCCCCTACCCCACCCGCAATGCTCATCTTTTCATAAACAAGAGCCCTTTTTCAGAAGTGTTTTCTTTGAAAAAATAAAACATGTAATTTATACCTGAAAGAAAAAACAGCAACAACTAAGGGTCAATTATTTAAAGCTATATTTCAATACTGTTTCCACATTTATAATTTCGTAATCCCTTATTGAGATTATCTAGATGTTTTGTTACTAGTTTTATGTTGAGCTTTCTATCACATGCAAGGGCACGTTTTTGTCCTTTTGCATCATGAAAAAAATGTCTGGAAAGATATGACTCTCAGGTTCTCTGGGCAAGAAACAAAAACAGTGGTTAACATTAAAAACAATTCTGTAAAGCCCAAGGCGGGTGGCAATGTAGGGATGGAGAGGTTGAATAGAAAATTAATTGTGAACAGAATCAGGAACACATTAGGGAAGTTGTTAAATAAAAAACTGTCTCTTTACTGCCACTGACTCAAAGAAACACTTAGAAAGACTTAAATATTTTGAATCAAAACATCTTCACATGGAATATTTTGATTGTTCCAACCAAAGTTTGAAATTGTCGCTTAATTTTCAGATGATCATGTCATCTATAACTTAACTCCTCCAACCTTTCCAGACTTCTTACCCTGTATTCCCCATCACATATTTTCTATCTGATAATTCCTTGATGTTCCTTGAATTAGACATTCCACATCTTATATCATTGAATATTTCTCTGGCTGTCCCCTCTGCCCAGAATGCTAGACCTCTCAGGTTTCCTTCAAGTCTCAACCAAAATCTCATCTACTGAAAAACTTTTCCAATTCTTTCTAAAATCTCATCTACTGAAAAACTTTTCCAATTCTTTCTAATTCTAATGCCTTTCCTCTGTTAATTATTTCCAGTTTATCTTAAATATTGTTGTCTCTTCCTTGAGGGAAGAGATTGTCTTTTGCCTCTTTTTTATCCCAGGCACATAATAGGTATTTCATAAATATTTATTGACTGATTGAAGCTAAAATACTAAAGTTAGGTAACTTGTTTTAGGTCACATAATCATATGTGAAATGCAAAAATCAGAACTCACAACTAGGTAAATTCACTGCCTGACTGCTTTGAGACACAGCATATCATAACAGAAAAAGCAATAGATGTTAGAATAGAAAGGTGGACCTCAATTTTCATATCTGTAAAATGGAGGTAATAGTATTTATAATACCAGCTTCACAGGGTTTTTGTGAGGAGAGCAACTCATGCTCTATAAAAAGCTATATAAATGAAAGACTCAGTTTTGTTTTTCTTCGGGTATAGTTTGTTGACAACAATCATTTGCAAAATTGTATTATCTGTTTGCATCTATCCTCGAATAAATATGTTTCCTCCTATCATATCTCAGTGACTGCCATAACACTATTGGCTGCAAGGATAGTAAAAGTTGCCCTGAATTTGAAGCTTAAAGATGTGGATTCCACCCATATTTTTGATTCTATTGCTGAGCGACTTAGACTGCAAAAAGAAGGTGTTGAACTAAATGGTATCTGATTTTACTCATTTTTTGATCAATCTAATTTTTTTAAAATTTTATTACTGTTTTGTGGGCCATTTAATTTTGAAATGATGTCACTTTACTTTGGAGATGATTATTTTTAATGAGTTTTCTCAGAAGACTCAAGTCTGCAACAGTAGTTCAGAATATTTACATATGTGACTGCTATCTGGGTTGGCAATAGTCCTTTATTATCGACAAATATAGCATAATTTCCCAAACTCACTGCAGAGAAGCAATTTTTAATATCAGTTCTTGAGATGCTGAATCTTAGAATGGAGGAGCTTTCATATTTATTTGTTTTGCACATTTAATGCAGATTTTGGCCCCAAATGGTAGACCTATTTGTGTCTATGCATTCACAGTGCTCATTGCTTTATTAGACCTCGCCTTATAAATTGCACAGAGTTCTAAATTGTTGGAAAGTTCATGGTACTGAAATCACAATTCTTCAAATTCTTTTTTTTTTTTTTAATGAGTCATTTTATAATCTGAAAGTTAGGTGACTCTCAGAGCTTTCTGGTAGATAACAAAAATGGTGCAGACCAATCTCAATTCTATCTTCCTTTACCAACACAGTGAGCTGTGGTACCATCTTGTAAATGAGCAAATATCCTCTGTTCAAGGCATCTAAAACTTTGACTGAGGTAAAGACAAAGTTTTAGTCAATGGCAGTTATGTTGTATTTAGTCCATATCTGTGTGATTAGGTTAAGGGTTACCTGTTCTTATAAAGAGATTTCCTGATAATTAAATCAAAATATTCTTTTTTTTTTTTTTTTTTGACAGGAGCATAAGTGGTTTGAACCCTGTGCATAGCTTTAGTTGTGGTAGAAGTGGAATTAAGAAATATATTTACATGCATTTGTAAACATTTTTTGAATCATGCCAAATCACATTAGAAAATTACCTACTTTCCAAAAAGGTGTTCATACTTTATAGAGTACCACAAGTCTGAAATATTTAGCCTCTACTTTATATCTGATAAAAGGCAAAATTATAGTACAATTGCTTTTGAAATGCCCTTCCTTGTCCCCCATTTGCCAGTTTATTTGTAGGTCTATTGTTTATTGGAATTGTATTATGGTGGCCCCATTCCTATTGGATCCATGGGCAAGTTGGAGCTATTATTTGTCCTAACTAGAAATCTTGTAGTAGGCATTTGTCATAATTAAACTAAAAAATCTTAAGGCCAGGCTCTTTGCTGTAAAATTTCATAATTTTGTCCTTAAAAATTAAAAATCAAGTACAAATCAAGATAAAAGACACTCCTCCACTAGAATAATAATTCTATACTAGAGGGCCTAATCACTAATTCTTCATGCTACTGAAGCCCCATTGTCATTTAGTGTAAGTCTTGTTGCCAATCTACAGTCATGAGAATCTGAATGTCATAATAGATGGAGGGCTGCAGTGGGACCAGGAAGACCAAGTTTCAGATTCTGTCTCTTACACTTAGTACCAGTATGTGCCTGGGCAAATCTCCTCCCTCTGATCTTCAGTTTATTCATCTATAACATAAAGGATTTGGACTAGATGGCTGTTCAGGTTACTGCTTTCCAAAAATTTATGATCCTATGAGTCTCCCTAATTTTACCCTTTCAGATCATTCATACACAAACACAGAATTAATAAATTCACTAAGAATTGGACTATTGTAAGATATAAATAGCACTGGCTCTTTTTTCCATTAAAAATAACAAAGTTGAACAGTTTACTTTTCATAAGCCTTTTTTTAGCTTTTCCCATGAATTTGGAGTCACAATATTTCTTGTAATGTTTACATTTTTATTTAACAAGTGATTTGGCTTATTTTATTTGCACAGTCCCTAATATGAATGGAGCCTGTATTTAGAAATTGTGTATTTTCTTTAATTTCAGTAGGAGTGGTTATACTCTCTAATACTATACTTACAGAAAATTATACATTCAGGGCATCTAAATTGGAATGCCAAATTATAGGACATCTTAATTATCATGTGGATGTGACAGATTCAATTATTCTTGAACTCTTTTGAGAGAGCTGCCCTAAACAATGATTCATTGTAGTAAACAAAAGCTTAATAGGAAAATATCCTTTATGGAGTCTAATAAATATTTCAGATTAAATTACGTGGGACAAAATTAACTGAGATAACCTTGGTATATATATTTCTTAAATGTGTCCGTCTTTAAAATGTCAAATGTCTTATCAGAGAGTCTAAATTTATTCTAAATCGGATATTTTCCTTAGTATAAGATTTTTCATAGTTAATTCTCAGTTTCTTGTACTAATAGTTGAAAAAGATATTTAATCATTGAGATCCATGGAAACTCTTAAGGGCCTTATTTGGGTCAACTGTTCCAGTTTTCTCCACTACTAAGCCAATTCTCAAAACCATTAACCAAACCACTAATAAATAAAAAAATCACAAAGTTCCTTTTTTCTCCCTCTTTATCCTCTGGTTGAGGCATTAATGATCTATTAAATAGCTGAAAAGCAAAAAGAAAGAGATAATTCTGCAAATTAGATAAGCAGCTTTTGAGTGATCAAAGCTTAAATATACCTCAGTGTAGACTATAAAAGAGCAGTTAGGTAGCACAGTGAATAAAACACCAGACTCAGAAAGACTTGAGTTAATGTCCAGCCTCAGGTAATTACTAGCTGTGTAACCCTGGACAAATCATTTAATCTTGTTTGCCTCAATTGTCTCATTGGGAAAATGAGTTAGAGAAGGAAGTGGCAGACCATTTTGGTATCTTTGCCAAGAAAACCCCAGATGATGTCATTAAGAGTTAAACAAAACTGAAATGACTGAACAACAACAACAAAGTGGACCATAATAATTGGAATCTGGAGCTAAATATCTTAATTGCTTCTTCAATTGCTTCTTCAATCCTGTTTTTTTAATTTAATATCTCCCCAATTACATGTAAAAACAATTTTAAACTTTTTTTTGAGTTCTATATTCTCTCGTTTAGATATAAGCTATATATGGACAGTCATGCAAAATATATTTCCATATTAGTCATGCCATGGAAGAAAACAGACAAATAAAAAAAAAAAACCAGCAAGAAAAATAAAGAAAAAATATTCTTTGATTTACATTCAGATGCCATCAGTTCTTTCTTTGGAAGTGGATAGCATTTTTTATCATAACTCCTTCAGCAATGTCTTGCCTTGCTGAGAATAGCCAAGACATTCACAGCTGATCATTATATAATATTGCTGTTACTATATACAATGTTCTCCTGGTTCTACTCATTTCATTTTGCCAGCAATTCATGTTAGTTTTCCCAGGTTTTTCTAAGAGCATCCTGCTTGTCATTTCTTATACCACAGTAGGATTTTATCAGAATCTTTTGCAACTTGTTCAGCCAGTTCCCAATTGATGGACACCCCCTTAATTTCCAATTCTTTATTCCTACTCAAATAGAAAATAAAGTTTTTGAGTATTTCTTCTGCTCAGAGGATAATGTTAAAGCTGTTGAGATAGCAGCCTGTTCCCTTGGCTTTCTACTATTACAGTATTAAAGTACAACTCTGATTCTGACTTCCCAAACTAAAAACATCCTTCCCTGTCTAGCATTTCCTCATTCCTGACCTAAATTGGAATATAAACTCCTTGAAGGCATGGACTATGTGTCTCATTTATAGTCATATACTATGATGCATTCCACCCAAATAGATTTTGCATCTTTGACTACAGAGTCCATCAGATTCCCAGTGATATCTGTATACCAAATTTCATTGGGGTACACTAGATACTTCTAACTATTCCTTAAGTTGCTCAGGCTTCCTCCTGTAGGATTTTAAGCTAAAACAGTCATCACTTACTACATGTCATCATATCACCCACCATTTAGGTCTGATTTAATAATATAATCTAGCACTTACAAAATTCTTAAGTTTTTTTTCTAAAATCAAGAAGCTTTTTCATTCTTTTTAGTGCTTAAAAAAAGTAGCAAAGGGCTATTGTATGCCTCTTTGTATCCCTAGCACTTAGCATAATGCGTAGTGTATAATAACTAATTAATTGTGTATATTGATTGGAAATAAAACCATTACTTCAGATAAACTTTTGATTTTAGTAACAATTGAGAACTTCTAATAGATTGGATTAAATCTTTCTTTGCTGAATAGGAATGGAGTACAATCAGACCTTTTGAACAGTCTCTTCAGCTAGACCACCTAAATAGAACATCTCTTGTCTGCCTCCCTCCTTTACCTCTTCCGAAATATTATGTTCATTATAATACGTTGCTGCAAAGTATTGTGTTTTAAGGTGTTTGCTTTTGCTGATTAACAGGTTTTGGATGCAGGAAGATTGAAAGAATATGATGAGCCATATGTTTTGCTCCAAAATAAAGAAAGCCTGTTTTATAAGATGGTGCAGCAAACAGGCAAGGCTGAAGCCACCGTCCTCACTGAAACAGCAAAACAGGTAAGATTTGCCAAGAAGATGTAATTAGCTTCTGACTCTGCACTTTTACCCTCCACAGCCTTTTAACAAGCACTGTTTTCCACTATAGTTAAAGGCAACTGTAGTTAAGCTTTTCCAATTATAAACCTTCAGGGTCCCAGTTTCATAACTGGGTCTTTAAAATACATCTCAACTTGAAACAAAGCCTGCAAAGACTCAGCAAGAGAAATCATGTCTGCCTGGCAATACTTTGCTTAGAATTGTATTTATTTTAACAATATGGGTTTAATTTAAGAGAAGCATCATTACAATAGTGGGAACCAAATAAAGTCTTGGTATCAGAAGGCTTAGATTTGAGTCTCAACTTCATTATATAAGTCACTTTACTTTTGTCTTAATTTCCTCATCTGTGAAATGGAGACAGTAATATTAACCTCATTTCTTTCACATGCATATCATGAGGAAAGTGCATTATATGTAATAGTTATTCTTTTTAGAAATCATTTAACATTTTAAAAATAATGTATAATAACTACATTTCCAGATCTAAATTTATGCCAATGAAAATTAAAAGCCTTTGCTTTGGACTTAATATGATTTCTGATTACTTTATAAAAAATTATACATATCATTGGAAATTCATGAACTATAGTTTTTTAAAGAATTCTCATACACAAAATACTAGGAAAGCTTTCTAAGGGCCTGTGGGTGAGGGAATACCTAAGTGCTATATACAAATATGAGATTTCTATATTGCCTGTAAGATTTCTTCTTTTTCATCTCTTCATTCTGATCCATACTCTCCAGCATGTGTTTGCTATTTCCTCCCTCCACATACACAATTACATGTATTGGTGTAATTTGGAGAGTTTTTACAGATTCTTATAGTTTCTCCACAGTAGAGAGAAGTAGGACTCACACACATTCCTAAAGAAACTCTTCCTTTGATAATTGTTCTCTATCCTTATTTGGATTCAGCTTGTCTTCAGGCTGCTGGCCTTCTTCAGACTCAATTAATACATTTTTCAGTGTGCATTAGGGATGTTACCATTAGAAGGCCTCTCCCCTCCTAGGGAAGGGCACAGTGTTTTACGTTCACCTTCTCCTTAAGGGTCCTATTAGACTTCTCTTCTGATAGAATGGAAGTTCCTTGAGGACAAACACTGTTTTCTTTCTTTATCCCCAGGTCTTGACACATATTAGGGATTTGATAAGTGGTTGTTGACTGGTGTTTCATTTAATAATTTGTGTAATGGTTTAAAAAGCTAATGTGGAAAATATTTGGAATGAAGATTACAATATTGTAATATACACACACACACACACACATATTTTTATTATATCAAGAGACAGACAGACAGACATATGTAGAGAGGTATCCTATAAAATATAGCTTCTGCGTGGTGTTGGAGCTACTGTTTGATTGTTGACATATATTTAACACACTACCTGGAGAGTACCAGAATCCCATAAAAAAGTTTCCAAACCTGCAGAGACTTTGGTAGTTACATGTGCATGACTTTAACTCACTCCCCCTCAGTCTATACTCTAGTGGACTAAAACCACTGGGCCAGAGAAAGCCAAATTAGATCTGGAGTTAAAGGCCTTTGTTTCAAAGAATTAAGAACTCATTGGCTCTAAGGACATCATTTGGTTACCTGAATAAGCAACACAGACTAATTGGAACTATGTTTCTTTCTATGGTAATCTAAAGCATATCCTTTATTGAATTTGCAAAAAGGAAATCCTTCTGCATTTGCACATAGTTCATCATAGACAATGATCATTCTGTCTCCCAATTAATTTGTGGCTGCTCATTTTATTCATGTATATCTCAAGGATCAATGCTACCTAATTACCTGAACAGGATACATGTCCTACATGGAGGCTTGGAGGAATTCCCAGCATGGCAGAGGAATGACTGGCATCAGGAAAAGCTGCGGTAGCATCATAGTTGCTTGGTATTTCTTGGGGTCAGGCTAACTCAGAACACACAGTGCTCCTACGGGAGCTTCAGCATGGCCTGAAGGGCCTTAGATCTGAACAGTCAATGACTAACTTCCTTTGGAACAAGTTACAAAACACGAGTAGAAATGCCAAGGTTAATCTAAGATTAATAATGCCTAACAAGTTATGTGTCTTTATCCTCAGCATATCTATATCATTCAAGACTTTCTCCATCCCTTCCTCCCCCCTTTATCCAAATAGGACTTTGATGATAGATAGATAGATAGATAGGTAGATAGATGTGAGAGAGAGAGAGAAAAGGAGGGAGGACCTCAGGGTATTCTTTTACTTTTACCAGTAGATTTAACTCAACCTCTGTCACTAGAAAAATCCACTATTTGCAGTTCTATTTAATGTATTTTAGTCCTGAGATTGTCAAATCAGAATTATCATCCAAACTCTAGGTAAAACCTAGCAGCAATCTTACTCCAAACAAATAAATTGTTACCTCAAGAATCAGTCAACTTTCTCCTAAATCAAGAGACTAGGCATTTCACATGATTGAGCTGCTGCTTGTTTGGCATATTCATAGAATTATGAGGCTACAAAGGACTTGGAGAGCTTTATCCATCATCATAATCAAAGACTTTAATATAGGCAAGGTTACAAAGTAGATACAGAGCATGGTTTTTCCTACTGAGAAGCTTAACTTTGAAAGCAAAAAGAAAGATAATATAAATAAAAAGTTGAACTGATTTTTAATGAGTAATTTTAATGAATTATTATATCACATAAAATAATTCCTCCTCTATAGTATTATTCAGATGCTTTCCCATGTATCCATGGCTCTCCCCATAACTTCCATTTTAAAGAAAGTTTTCCCAGACAAGTTATGCCTCCTTTTCTCTCTGAGCTCCACTCTTGACTCTAAATTTTCTCCACTACATCCCATCCTTCTCTCTCTCTCTCTCCTCACTGCATTCCTTCCTTCCTTCTCCTTCCCCACTGCTCAACTCTTCAGTTTCCTTTATCCCTCTATCCTTTAGGCCTGATCTGATTGGAATTATCATCCAATAATGTACTTTTCCCCATTATAATGTAAGTTCCTTGAGGATAGGATTTTTTTTTTGCTTATTATATTCCTATCATTTAGCACAATGCCTTGGATGTAATAAGTGCTCAATAAATACTTGATTTGATTTGATTTGACCAAGATGTGGAAGTAAATTTGAACTCAAAAGAGAGAGAGCACAAAACTGTAGCAGGACCTACCAGCTAGGAAACAATCTGTATGTTGGTCCCTTTTAATTCAGCCAATATGTATAGGGTCTTTACTAAGTGCCCAGCACTCTGAAAATGATACAAGCATAACTTTTGAGTCTCAGTAATGCTAAGTCCTGCACCCTTATTTTAAGCCCAGAGAAATTAAGTAAGTGAATAGAATAGTGGATAGAGTGTTGGGAATGGAGTTGGGAAAAATCATCTTGGTGGCTTCAGATAGTCATTTCATTCTATTTGCCTCAGTTTTCTCATCTGTAAAATGAACCAAAGAAGGCAATGGCAAACTGCATCACTATTTTTTTTTATTATAGCTTTTTATTTACAAAACATATGCATGGGTAATTTTTCAGCATTGACCCTTGCAAAACTTCTGTTCCAACTTTTCCCCTCCTTCCCCTCACCCCTTTCCCTAGATGGCAGGTAGTCCAATACATGTAAAATATGTTAAAATATATGTTAAATCCAATATACTGCACCAGTATTTTCACCAAGAAAACTCGAATGGGGTTACAAAAAGTTGAACATAACTTTAAAAAAAAAAAAAAAAAAAAAAAGACTAAGCATCAATTACTCTGAGGTAATAGTTGAACCTGGGTTTTTCTATGAGCTCCAAGTACATTTGTTCTCTTCAGTACTCTAGTATCTCCTACTTTCAGGAAGTCTACAATTGCAGAAGATATAAGCTTTATTTAACAAAATTAGAAGACAAGTTGAAAGAAAAGTTAGTTTGAATCACGGATCTTCAACTTGTGTATCTTTGGGCAAGTAACAAAACCTTTTAAGGAGTTACTTTCTTATTCTGTAACACAAGGAGGATGGACCAGATGGTCTCAAAAGAGCTTTTGAGCTCTAATTCTATGATCCTCTAATGAAATGTGAAAATGTTGTATAATGTATGCAGTGAAAAAAGGGAAGGATGTCTCACAGTCCCCTTTGGAGGTTTCATAGATTCAGAACTGAAAAGGAGCTTCCTGTGTCATCTAATTCAAGGGATTTCACAGCCTTATCCATAAAAATTGGGGGGAGGGAACATCCTCCATAATATATATTCACATGTAAATTATGTAATATGGCCTGCTGGCCAGCTATATTATATTTCAGTCCTTTCTCCAAGGTTCTTTGGTACCCTTCAATGAATTTGGGAGTATTTGGTTTCTTGTAGGTGGTTGTACACCCCATCAGTTCTATTTCCTCAGGTATACCTCAGTTTCATTAGATAAAAGATTGGCTTTTATACTGAAATAATTACTTCAAAAATCATAATACCAAATATATTACTCCCCATGGAAAGCATAATTTCCCTCCAATGGGGAGTAGGGCCCTTTGTACCACTTAGTCTTTGGAGAAAAGGAGATTAGGTGCACAACCTAGTTCAACTACTATAAAGCATAGTACTATAAAGCTGCAACACCAAAACTCCCCTAGAATTCAAGTGCCAGACACCCAGGCTTCTCAGAGCTTCCATGCCAGACAGGCTGTACAACCTCACTAATGTATCTTGTGGCTCCCATGGGAGCCAGTGGGATTGAGAGGGATAAACAAAACAGAACAGAAATATCTAATTTCTAAGAATTGGAGTAAAAGAGAGAGTGCAGGGGAAAGAAGCTATCTCCCTCTCACCAGTTTAGTCCATGGCATCCATGTAGTAAGTGACTGTGCAGCATACACATATATTCTGTCATAAGACAGAAAGTGAAGGAGAAAAAATAGCCAAAAGAGGATGACCTTATTTTGTCAATTTTAAAGATACAGGGAGACAATCAATGGAGGCTATACCTGCCCATGTGATAAGGGACACAGAGGCCTCAGCGCTAGGTAATCTGGATATTCTCCATATTCTTTGGTGAAATAGGCATATCCAGGCAAGCCTCAGATTACAAAATTACAGATGGGTACTACTGTACTAATATATTATGCACATCATAAAAGTTACATAAAACAGAAGGAGTAAAAATTTAAATAAAAGATATGTTAGTTATTTTTATTTTATTTAATAATAGTATAAAACCCTTTTTTGTTTTTGTTAAAATGACTGATTTTCTCAGTGAAAGCAGAGTAGTTTAAGTATGCAGTTAGATGACCCAGTAGATAATAAAGCATTGGACATGGGGTCAGGAAGATCTGAATTCACTTCTGCTTAGTAGATGTGTGATTGTAGGTGAGTCATTCAATTTCTGTCATTCTCAGTTCCTCATCTATAAAATGAGGATAACAATAACACCTATCTCCCAGGATTATTGGAAAGATAAAATGAGATATCTCTAAAAGAAATTTTGTAATTTTAAAGCATTTTGCAAGTTTGCTAGCTATTGTTATTCATTATTTTTCAAATTGTGGTTTCTGTACTATGATTTTTATGTTTGATAATGCTTTTGTAGTATCCCTTGACTCTTAACTTCTTTCTAGTTTTTACTATAAAAACAATGACAATTCTCAACTGGATTATTATAGCAGCTACCTAAGTAATCTTTCTTCTCACAGTATCTCTCCTTGTCCTTCAGATTGCCTACATAATTTTTTTTAAATAAGCTTTTATTGTTTTCCTTTTTTTGTTTGTTTGGGGGTTTTTGCATCACTGCAATCTCTCCTAGTATGTCCCCAATTTCCAAAGAATCGTTCCATAGCATAATATTTTTAAGACAAAAACAATGGGGGGGGGAGAAAAAAACATATAACTTATCAATACTTTGAAAAAGTCTGAAAATATATGCAGTACTGTGAATTTCCCACTCTCTGAAATAGGGAAAGGATAGGTTGGGAAATGTCTTCATATATCTCTTTTTTTGAGTCATACTTTTTCTTTGCAACATTCACTTTTTGGGTTATTTTTCTTTCTGTTTAAACTAATCACTATATATGTATGTGTGTATGTGTGTGGTTTTCTTGGATCCATTTATTTTACTTTATATCAATTCATTTAGATTTTTCTATACTTCTCTGAATTTTTCACCTTTATCCTTCTTATACATAGTGATGTTCTATGATATTTTCATACCATAGTTTGGTCAGCTATTTCCTGTTCTCCTTCATCATCCTCACCAACCCCCAGACTAAAGCACTTATATCAGGATATCAGATTTATAGTTAAGCAAAACAAATCTCCACATTGGCTTCATCTTAAAATGTATTTTTCATTCTGCACCTGAAATTCTGTCAGGAGGGTGGGTAACATATTTCTTCATCAGTCCTTTGGAAGTCATCAGTACTGCAGTGATAAGTATAGTGTTCTTTTTGTTACACAATCAGAGATACTAAGGCTGATTTGCATTGATAGGATTAAAATTTTTTAATAATCTTTAGAATTCTATGTCATATATGATGGAGCCTCTTATACAAGGTGATGGAGAGACTAAATATTTAGTCTGCCCCTTAACTTATTGACCCAGGACAGCTCTTCAGAGGAACATGTAATGTAATAATCTTTGTCACAATTTTCATTCAAGTTAAGATACTCTTGACAAGCTATCTCTACTTATAGCATTTTATAAGCATTAGCTTTCAAATCGTCAGCCTCTCTAACATGCAAGCATTAAGCATGAATCAATATTGTAAAATCATGGGAATTAGCCAAAATCAACAAGGCTTTCACTCTGACAGATTAGGACTCATTCTTGAGCAACAGGGAATTTAACATCTGGAAACACATGTTTCCCAGTCAGGTTTTCTTGATCCCACATTGTTCTTTTCCAAAAAGCTGATTCAGGCAATATGAATCACTCTCTGATACACCTTCATAGATGAGCCACTCAATACTTCATAGCAATGAATAAAAAAAGTTTTAGATGCAGAAAACTGTAGGATGAGTGTTCACTAACCCCTTACACAAAACACCAGACAATATTACTTTGGTAATATTACCAAAGTTTTCTCAAGTCGCTTATAATATTTCCTGTGATGAGAGATGGAGTCACTCAGGAAATAAAGAACAGCTTTGTAGTCAAGGATACCTGCCTTTAAGAACTCTCTCATAACTACTTTCAACAGTAATAAAAAAGAAAGATGAGGCGGTTTGGAGGTAAGGACAAGGTGTTCACTTTTGGACATTTTGAGTTTTAGGTGTCTCCTGAGCATAGCATTCAAGATATCCAGTTGGCTGTTAAGACTAGAAGTAGAAAGATTAGGATTGGTAAGTTCATTTAAGGATCAGCAGTGGAAAGATGATGATTAATACGGAGCTAATGATATTGCCAAATAAAAACAATATAGAAGAAAAAAGAGAAAAGGACCCAGAGCAGAGCCCTGTGGGATGTCCATAGTTAATGCACACGATTTAAATGAAGTTCCAGCAAAGGATCCTTAGAAGGAGCATCCCCAAAAACCTAGACAGAAAAGAGTATCAGGAAAGAAAAGGTGATCCACAGTCTCAGAAGCTGCAGGGCGCATGAAGATTGAAAAAAACTCATTAGATTAAGCAATTAAGAAATCATTAGTAACTTTGGAGAGAGAAGTTTTGTTTGAATGATGAAGATGGAATTTGAACTGTGGAGGAGAGAAAAGGAAATGAAGGCACTTTGTAGAAAGACCTCACCTTCACAATTAAAATCACATATATGAACACAAGGTGTTCAACCATTCCCCAAGTGACAATTTTAAGTGTTTTGCCATTACTAAGAGAATGGCTATAAATATTTTAGAACATATAGATTTTTTCCTTTTTCACTAATCATCTTTGGAAGCAGACCTAGTAGTGATATTACTGAACCAAAGAGTATAGGCAGTTCAGATATCCTTTGGCTAGTTTATGGAAGTACTTGTTTTATTTCTTAAGTTCAGAATAAAAAGGTTTGAAGGAACCACTGTAGTGAATGGGCTAATGAGCTAATTAGGGACATAGTCCATAGGGACAGGAAAAGATTATCTTGCAATACTGAGGGCCCAGTTGATACTAGCTAACAAAAAGTGGTGGTGCACCCC
This sequence comes from Antechinus flavipes, assembly GCF_016432865.1. Taxonomy (NCBI): domain Eukaryota; kingdom Metazoa; phylum Chordata; class Mammalia; order Dasyuromorphia; family Dasyuridae; genus Antechinus; species Antechinus flavipes. Next base: position 148,195,082 of record NC_067400.1, on the reverse strand, counting down.
ATCAGCACTGTTTCTTGATTTACTCTAGTGTCCTTCAACAATATAAAATTAATATTGATGATACATGGTGGGGAATAATTAAAGACTGAGGTGTTAACAAGTCAAGATCAATGATATACAATAAGGGAGCAAAGGATTCATAAGAAGAGGAGGATGGAAAAGTGGATTGGCTCACAATGGGATCAAGGTGATAAAGGAAGGAGAGTGTTGCTACAGGCGTAATGACCTGGGAAAGAATTAGGTCGTGATAGGGACAGAAAACAGGGTTTAGGGCTGTAGGTCAGAGGGAGAGATGGAATGATAAGAGATTGTGATCAGATAAGGAAATATCAGAATTCAAGAACATAGAAGTGGAGCATTTGTAGGTGATCGAAAGATCAAGGATATCTTCTTCTGTGGCTGATTTAGAGTAGAGGAGTAAATCATATAAAGTAATTTGAGGAACTTGGAGATTAAGGTATTTGAGAAAGTATCGATGTGCATATTGAAATCTCCTAACATGAGAGCAGGAGTTGAGGAGGTAAAAAAGACTGAGCCAGGCACTGACTGACATGCATACTAGATCTGACAATTTGCATTTTCCCATAAAATATAAAATCATAGTGAGGCTGTGTGACATAGTGCCTTAGAATCAAAGAAGACCTTCTGTGATCAGATCCCTGATTTATACTGGTCTTGTTACCCTAGAAAAGTCATTTAACCTTTAAAGTGCCCCCAGGCAATTCTTTTAAAAAAAAAAAAAATCATCAATAACCGTAATTTCTCCCAGTATTCCTCCCATATGACAAGGAAGAAAAAAGTAATAGGGGGAAAAAAATCAGCATAACTGATCAATACTTTGAAAAGGTCTGAACTTAACATTCAATGTTCAATACTTGTGTCCCTCCCAAAACTGCAGATGTTATTGGTGGCTGTGGCTCCACATATCTGTTCTTTGGAGCCAGGCTTATTCTTTGGAATTATGAAACATTCATTTTTTTTTTTGATGGTTCTTTCAATTGTTGTAGTCATCATGTATTTTTTTTTTCCCTTGACTCTGCTTACTTCATTCTGCATTAGTTCCTGTAGGTCTTTTCATGCTTCTCTTTATTCTTTGGCATAAGGAATTCCTTACACCTGAATTTCTCAGGAAATATTGAGAATTTCCTGTAACAGTAGAATTGTATCTCTGTTTTTATAAGTTTATTTATTCTATTTACTGGTTGATACATTTTGAGTTCCAAGTTGTCTCCCTCCCTCACTTTCAATTCCATGTTAGAGAAGGCCAACATTTTTTGGGCGGAGGGGGGAAGTAAATGTGTCTAGGCTTTCTTTTTTCATTGTGGTTTTCAGATAGTCCAATAATTCTTAGATTGTCTCTTCTGGATCTATTTTCCAGGTTAGTTGTTTTTTCTTTTTTGATTTTGTTTGATGACTCTTGATGTCTCATTGAGTCATTCAATTCCATTTTTTTATTCTAAATTTTTAGTCAATTATTTTCTTCATTTAGCTTTTTTTTTTTTTTTTAATTTCCTTTTGCATTTGGCCAATTGAACTTTTAAATGAGTTCATTGGATTTTTTTTTTCCATTGAATCAATTCTGTTTTTTAGGCAATTATTCTGTTTCCATTTCACCAGTTCTGTTTTTTAAGGAGTTTTCTTTTTCCATTTCATCAAATCTATTCTTTAAGGAGTGATTTTCTTCAAACAATTTCTGTTTCCTTTTCCAAAGCTCTAATTTCCTTTCCCCATTTTTCTTCTTTCTTTTAAGAGCCTTTTGAGTTGGAGAACAATTATATATCACTCTTTGAGGCTTTACCTAGAGATTCTTTGCCTTTAGTGTCCTCAAAGTTTGAGATCTATTCTCTGCTTCCATAATAGCTATCTATAGTTTGACTTTTTTGCTCATTTTTAAAGGTTGAAATCTGTTCTTAAGGCAAAGGGGAGATTGTCTCAAGCTTCCTCTACAGGTAACAGTAACTTCACACTGTCTTGGGGCCACTGCTGCTGGTTTCCTTGCTGTGCCGAGTGGGCCTGGCCAAGTCCTGATTATTATGCTGGGGTTCAGGGCTCACTATTGGACTTCTGTAGTTGCCTTGGAGATCTCACAACTAGTCTGCCGACCCACTAGCTTCTAAACTAGGACAGAGTAGCCAGCACTGCTGTATTTTGGCTGTGAAGGCCTCTCTGCCTTGGGTCTCCCTACACTGTGTCTGTGCTGGGCCACCTGTCCCCTGCCTGATTCCTGAAGTTCTTCCAAAATATTTATGTCTTCTGCTGGAAACTTGTTACACTCCAAGTATTTGTGGGTTCTGTTGCTCGAAAACCCATTCAAAGGCTTGGTCTGGTGTTTATCTGAGGGAAGCCAGGAAGAGCTCAGACAAAACTATGGTCTATTCTCCGCCATCTTGTCTCTGCCTCTGATAGGTGTGTATGGAACCATAAAATACATACATACATACATACATACATACATACATACATGTATCAATTCTTTTTCTGGAGATAGATAAGTTTCCTTCATTGATCTTTTGTAGTTGAATTAAACATTCATATTACATAAGATAACTTAGTCATTCATAATTACTCTTTAAACATTTTGGCTGTTACTCTATGTGATGATCTTTTGGTTCTGCTTATTTCACTCTATATTATTTCATGCAAGTCTTTCCCTGTTTTTCTAAAATTAATCTGCTTGTCACAGTCATAGAGCACAACTAATTCGGCCATTCACCAGTTAATGGGTATCCTTTCAGTTTCCAGTTCTTTGCCACAACTAAGAGAGTTATAGATAGATAGATAGATAGATAGATTTATAGATATATTTCATACATATATGTGTATATATTTTAAGTATAGAGATTCTTTTCCCTTTCCCCTGATCACCTTGGAAAACAGACATAATAGTGGTATTGCTGAATTAAAGGATAGACATCGTGTTATAACTCCCTGGGCATAATTCTAGATTGTCTCCAAAATGGTTGGATGAGTTCATAATTCTACCAACAGAGTATTAGTGTTATGTGGGATAGGGTAGCTATCACCAACACAATCAGGAGTCCGAGTATGAGTACAGGAAAAAGTTTCTTTCTTTTTCATTAGAAAGGGTGCAGAGTCTCTGACACTCAAGTTGGGTTTGAGAGAGACATCACATAACAAGCAAGGGGCAGTCCCTTTTTGTTCCCTAATGTGAACTCCCCTCCCCAACTCCCTGGCTCCTTTCCCCATTGGCTGGGGTTTCTAAAAATGTGAGGTAAGAAATACTGAGGCTATCAAATGTTTAACTGGACAGGATGTTTCCCACTCCAGTTCCTGCCTCAAAGGAGCTTACAGCTTAAATTCTTTTGAGGGAGGTAATCTCCACCCTTGATCTCTCTCCAGTGTCCCTGTGAATTTCATCCCCTCCAATTCAAGTTCCATTTCTTCAGTTCAACCTTAACAACTCTGGAAACCAACAAATGCCCATCCATTTCTCACAGTATCCTAGTTTTTCCACATCCCCTCCAAAATATTCAATTTCCCCCAATCTGAGAGATGTGAGGTGGTACCTCAAAATTGTTTTAATTTGCATTTCTCTAATTAATAATGATATAGAATCTTTTTTTTTCACATGAAGCTTGGTTTCTTCCAAAACTGCCTATTCATATTCTTTATCCCTTTATTCATTAGGGAACAATGCACCTTCTAACAAATTTGAATTAATTCTCTATATAGTTGAGATATAAAACCTTTATCTGAGAGACTGCCTAGGGTCTCATTTTTTTAAAAGATAGATGATAAGAAAGATGATAGAAAAATACAAAAACAAATCATTGTATTGAAAGAAAAATAAGTTGAAAGCTAGGCATTTCAGTCTCTAAGATTATTTTAGTATAACCTATATTTATTTAGTAAATGTGTGTGTGTATTAATATTTAGTATAACATAGAGTCATAGACTATTAAGAGTTAGAAAGAACCCTTAAATACTATCATATGCAATTCTTTCATTTTTGGTCAAAAATCTGAAAGCAAGTGACAAGAGATATATTTAAGGTCGCACAACTAGACAGTAATAGAATTTGCATTAGAACCCAGGGCTTAAGATACCTTTTTACATTGAGATAGTCATGAAATATTAATTTTTTAGGAGTTCCCTACTGAAAATCTCTATGCTTTGTGAATAAGCATTTAATTATTTTAGTGGATATAATCTTCCTGGGAAAAAGTGAAGATTCATTATTTATTCTTTTGTTCCTGATATTTCTGTTTAGAAAAAATTGCCCCCCTGAGTGGGGGGGAGACATGTGTGTGTATTAATATATGTGTGTATGTGGTACATGTATGTGTGTATGTGTGTGTGTGTATTTTTTATATATATTGCATATATAAAAAACATATAACTGCTTAAAATTTGTCTCCATTAAATTAAGTGTCTGCTTTCAGAATAGCTTGAAAAGCATGAAATGAGTCTGCACAATTGGTGTAAAGCCTTTATGTTTATCAAAAATGAAGCATTTATTTAGTACTATGCTAAGTGTAAGACGTATAAAGACAGAGAGAGATAAAACATTCTCTCCCTGTGATGCACAACCTTTCTAACAGAGAAATAGCCTATACACATGTAGGTATATAAAATATATATACAAAGCAAGCTTTTAGGAGGGACCAGAGTGATGCATCAACTGATAATTTTCTTTTAAATAAAAAATATATTTTCAATCCTTTACATGCATAAAAATAATGTACATAGATTTTATCGAGGTGTAGTCAAGCATTAGTACAAAATTCCCTACTTTTTTCTTGTTAAATGATGTTTCAATATACAGAATTTTTATATGTAAGGATATATTTTAAGGTAGCACTTACAGAGACTAACAGGGAAAAAGGATAAAGCTACACATACTATATAGGTGTTTCAGCCGTTTTTTTTTCCCCTCACATGCAAAGTCTATTAAATCTAACAGTCACTTTGTTGATGGTGCCCACAAATATATTTAGAGTCTGGTTTTACAAAATGGCCCCAGAATAGTATGAATATGAGCCGTGGCTCATGACACATGTCAGCCTCAGATAGATGGTGCATTTTCTGTTTTAAAGACTCAAACAAAACTTTTCACATTCTTCTTTGAAAAAAAAATTACATTTGAAGTCCTTTTTCACCAAACACATTTTTAGATAAGAGCACACAAGTCTTGACATTATTTCATTTTGTTATGCGCATCTGTCAAGGAACAGAGATATGATACAGCTGCTAAAAACTGATGATTGTGGAACAGAGAGACTTGACAGCATTTCATTTCCTTTATGTTCTGATTATACATTTATCAGAAAACCTGTATCTCTTCTAGTTCAGCTAGAAATTGGTAGAATTCAAGAACTCAAAGGCTAGGCAAAGAACTGTCCTATTATTTGGTATCATCTTACATTTTAGAGAAGTTGCTTGGTTGAGTCATTGTTAAAGCCTTTCCTTCTCCTTTCATTATTGTGGTGCCCTATCCCCAGATCACATTTCTATAGGCCCTATAACTGCTTTACCGCACAAATTAAACGCCAGGACATTTCATACATATACTCTGGAGTTTCAATGCTTGTCAATCATAGTTTATAAAATATAGGGATTACAACCTGATATTAACATCCAAATCCATTGTGCTCATTTTATGTGTGAAAATGAGAAATCCTTGTGCAGAAGGTAGATTTCACAGCCTCTTTTGTCACTCTGTTTTTTAATTTATCTCCATGTTTTGAGCCAGTAAAAATTATTTTACTTAGCAGTTTAAGGTTGTGATAAAAATGTTATCTGTAAATCTGAATGATCAGAACTAAAGTGGTTCTATCCACAGGTTGTTCAGTCTGGCCCTGGTAAGGATTTTAATGGGATTAATTCTTCAGAACAATAAATACCTGTTTTTTCAGACTCTGCTTTAACCATGATGTCTGTTTTTGTTAGACAAATATAAGATGCTTATAACTCACAAAGGATCAGAAAAGAGTGACAATGAATATGACGTAAGTTTAAAAAAAAAAGATTTTTATTTACACTTACTTTCTTTTTTTTTTTTTTTTTTAAGGTGTACTTCAGAAGAAATTATCCAGAAGTTACTCAAAATGGTTACGTAGTCACGAACACTTCAAATGAACAGTCCTCAGGTCTAATTGTTTTTGAGACAGCACTGTGAACTCAGAAGAATGAAAATGTTATGTCCAGATCATTAAACTCTAATGGGATCCTCTTAGAACAGATGGACAACTTTTAACAGTGATTTTTGCACTATATGACTAGATTGTATTTTTGTTATTCTTAACATAAAAACATATTTATGTACCATATGTTGTTTATACAAATATTTTCTAGTTTCATCAAATAATTTTAAGTGCTAATGAAGCAAGATTATTTCTCATTTTTATTTAAAGGCTGTTTTTTGATGTGTTTTTCCCCCTTTGATTGTTGTGGTTTGTTTTTTAACCAAATCAAAGGGGACAAGACATAAATAAAAGAAGGCAACCAGGTGATGTGCCCTCACAGACTTCAAACCAAAGCTAATGTAGGTATATAAGGAATCATTCGTACTTAGATATACTTTTGAACTTTTTAAAATGCGCATATTGTTTTCAAATAGCATCAGGGATTCTATAACTTGAATGATATGTGAAGTTGCCACTTGAAGTCTCACCTTTTCTCTTTGATGTTTGTAGGTTAGTATGTTTTAAATGTCCCTATATAAAGTAGTCCAGAGCGTGGAAGAAAATGTAACAGATATAATTCATGCTTTAGAAGCACTTTGGACACATATGGCAAAGACAGAAATTTTAGCTTTAGTTTTGAAGCTCAAGAGGCAATGTCAAAATATTGGGAGAGGCTAGGTTTTTTAAATAATTTTTCTTGACAGAATGAGGGAGACTAATGTAAGCTTTCTTAAATTGGGTATCCACTTATCTAATCTCAGAGAACATAGACATATATTCATTGTAACCATTCATCTTTTAGATTTATCTTAACTATACAGGGATTAGCAAGGGTGGGGAAACGTTTATCAGTTTTGCACTGAACACGGTGAAAATTTTTTAAAAGATACACACTAATCCTCAATTAACTGGAATGCTTGGGGAATGAAAAATGTCCTTAGGACATGTCATGGAGATTATGTCCTTTAATGAGTTTTTTCTTACGGTTTTGTCTATTTTTAGTGAATGAATGAAGAATTCATAGAGGCTATGACCGCTGAGCAGAATAGTTTTCCTGCCCTCTTTTCTTCTGGCCTCCTTACTTGCTGCTCCTAATTTGAGCTTCCTTTCTCTTTCTTCATTTGGTCACTTTCCTTTTTTTCTATCCTTCCTTGTTGATACTCAGTCCTTTTTCCTTCCCTTTCCACCCCCTCCATCCCCTAAGATTACTTAATTTTGGTCATCCTTCAGTTAAAGTGCCTTGGACTTCAGGTCTTCTACAGCTCCTTTTACAGCTCCTTTCTTGAGTATATTTGCTTTTTGAATAGGTCTCGTGGTTGTGGAGTCTACATGTGACTTGTACCATCACAAAAAAAGTAGTAGCTAGTTGAAGTTCTAATTAATTGGGTTCCAATTAATCCAAATTTTTTACTATAATAGTAAAATATGTTTTCAAGACCTTCTTGATTTCCTTAATATATAACTTCCCCAAAATTGCATATAAGCTTTTTTTTTTTTAAGGACCTTGGGGATATAACTAGATGGAGCGGACTTTTATATATATATACACACACATACATCCACAAAAACATCTATATTTTTTAAAAACAGCAAATTTTGTAGGTATCTCCACAGAAACCACAGACTTTGTGGCATTAAGCCTTAAAAGAGTAGACTATGCAAACAGATTCAACTAGTAACCACTCATTGGTTTAGTGTTTATAGTTTCAATATTTATTTTTAGTCATGTAAATAAAACAACATTATAGTCATTCATTTTTGTTTTGGGTAAATTGAAATAGCTATAATGTTGATGACAATGGTTAAAAACAATAGAAGGCATTTAAAATGTATCTGTGTTTATCTTGCGTATAGAAGGTAACAAGTAGTTACACAAATATATTATTCTTTCTTGTTTTAGCCTCATTGTCTTAGCACTTTTTAAAATGAAACATTTAAATATAATTGAAATAAATTGCAATTTTAAACTCTATTGAGTTCCCTATTTTTTTTTGTAAAAAAAAGTACTATTTCTTGAGTTTTTTCTCCCTAAATATCTTCTTTTTTCTTCCCTCCTCTTTCTTCCTTCCTTCCCTCCTCTTCTTTCCTGTCTTCTCTCCTCTATTTTTTCCCCTCCCTCTCTTTTTTTCTCTTTTTGTTTCTTTCTTTATCATAAATATCATGAGTGTAGAATGGATGAGACCTGGCATCTTAACTGATATGAAGAGTGACAGTGAAGAATTGAGGGTGACTTCTGGATTATGAACCTGGATAACTTAAAAAGCTTATGGTATCAGACAGCTAGGTGACACAGTGGACAGAGCATCAGCCCTGAAGTCAGGAGGACCTGAGTTCAAATCTGATCTCAGATACTTAACACTTCCTAACTGTGTGACCCTGGGCAAGTCACTTAACCCCACTTGCCTCAGCAAAAACAAAAAGCTTATGGTGTCCTCAACAGAAGTATTGGCTGAGAAAGATAATGAGATCTTTTTTGAAGTATATTTGTGACAATCACTTAATAGAAATCTTATAGACAGGTGGTAATAATGAACTAGAATTCAGTTTCTTGCTCATTTTGTTTCTTTTTTTTTTTTTTTTCCTTTGGTATTTCCTCGTTTTTTACTTTTATGCTCCTGGGATAAAGGGATTGCTGTCCCAAGCTCCTTGTGTAGCTAACTCTGAGCCTTGGCTTTGAGCACAGGGGCCCCTCATGTTTGCAGGGAAAACAGCCTGGGTTTCCAAAATTTGCCTTCTGAGTGGGGACTGGAAGCTGCCCCCTCCTGCTGTGCTTCTTTACCGAGCCAGGACTGAGGGTCTTAATTGCTGATTTGCTGTGATTATGACTTTCTCAGGGGCTTTCCCAGATTCTGAGCTGGACAAACACACTTTTCTCCCCAATGAGACTGACCTTTCATCAAGTTTTTCCAGTCTACCTTGAGCTAGAGAGTTGTTTCATTCAGCCAGACTCAGTTCAGAGGCTGTTTTATGTGGCTTTCTAGGGAACCTGAGAGAGCTCAAGCAGCTTCCTGACTTTACTCCTGCATCATGTCTCCACCTGGATTGGGATCCTGAAAGGTGAGGGTTGAATTAGATAGGGATCTGGAAGTAATATTGAGAAGAAAGATAACTAAAACCTCAGAGTTGATTGGATCATCAAGAAAGTAAATGTGGAAATGGAAGAGAAGAGGGTTTAAGACAGTGCTTTGAGGTATACCCATACGTAGAAAGGATTAGCACATAAATGTGGCTGCAGTTCAAAGGAAAACCCAAGCCACAATTATGTCATGAAAACTAAGAGAGTAAAGAGGCAGAGAGAATAGTCAAATATCAAATCCTGCAAAAATATCAAGAAGAGTAAATGACCTTTGGATTCAGCAATTATGAACTCAATATCCTTGAAGTGAAGTTTCAAGAGAATGTGATAAAGTGGAAAGCCTTATTGCAACATATGATGAGCTCAGATAGCTTTTTTCCAGGAATTTGGCTCTGAAAAGAAAGAGGTGGGACAGTAATAGTTTGAGAGGAAGATAGGATGAAGTGAAAATGTTAAGGGAAAAGGTCTAAATATATTTTTAAGCAATTAGAGTGAATTAAGTGTAGCAAGATCCTTAAAGAGACCGGAATAACTAGAAGTACCCAAAGAGTATACATTATCAAAGAGAATGACCACTAAAATTAGAGCAAAAGATGATAGAGTTGGGGATGATTTTAAGTTGATTTCATATGACTTCAGGCCAGAGCAAATTTAAATTACATGATGTAGCCTGCTGATATTCTCCAGCTAACTGTTCTCAGATGACGATGTGAATTTTACCATAAACTAGTTTCTATTTGTATATTAGTATAGATACAAATATAAACATTTCACTTGTGTGCTTTTCTATAGATGATCACTGTCTGCATGAAGTCATTCAGTTCAACATTCATTGAAACTTTGATTATTTGGTATAGTGGAAAAAGTAAACAATGAGTTGGATTTTTTTTTTTTTACTTCTCAGCTATTTGTTTTGGCATTGTATACATAGTACATTTTAGAGCTTTCCTTTCCTCATGGGATTCCTGGAAGATTTTTTTTTTTTAAAAGGCACCAAAATTTTCTCATCTAGGAACTAGGCATTTTATACCAAATATAATCCTGGAAAGAAAGTAAGAATTTTAAAATTCCTTCAAGTGGGTATTCTAATATGTAGAAAGTTGGTTTGGCACATGAATGTGAAAATCACATTCTCCTTTTTTTCACATTATAGAGAAAAAGAAGTGTTCATCTAGCTGCTAGTCCTAATGTGCATCTACTGTAGTTCTTCATATTCAGTTGCCCTTCAAGAAAATGGTGCAGAAACATGCAACTAAAATTACCCAGGATTGTTCACCAAGTTTTTTACTGACAGTCATCCCTTAAGGTTTAAATGAAGGAATTAATTTTATTACAGTAAAAGGAAATGTCACTTTATAAACATCTGCTTATGGAATGTACTGCTTCAAGAGATAAAGATCGAAAATAAAAATGAGTTCAAAAAGGACTAGGTAGAACCCCAGAGATTCTACTAAAAAGCTATTGGAAATAATTCATAATTTTAGCAAAGTAGCTGGCTACAAAATAAATCCCCATAAATCCTCAGCATTTTTATACATCACCAACAAAACCCAACAGCAAGAGATACAAAGAGAAATTCCATTCAGAATAACTGTTGATACCATAAAATATTTGGGAATCTATCTACCAAAGGAAAGTCAGGAATTATATGAGCAAAATTATAAAAAAATCTCCACACAAATAAAGTCAGACTTAAATAATTGGAAAAATATTAAGTGCTCTTGGATCGGCCGAGCGAACATAATAAAGATGACAATACTCCCTAAACTAATCTATTTATTTAGTGCTATACCAATCAGACTTCCAAGAAAATATTTTATTGATCTAGAAAAAATAACAATAAAATTCATATGGAACAATAAAAAGTCGAGAATCTCAAGGGAATTAATGAAAAAAAAATCAAATGAAGGTGGCCTAGCTGTACCTGATCTAAAATTATATTATAAAGCAGTAGTCACCAAAACCATTTGGTATTGGCTAAGAAATAGATTAGTGGATCAGTGGAAAAGGCTAGGTTCACAAGACAGAATAGTCAATTATAGCAATCTAGTGTTTGACAAACCCAAAGCCCCTAACTTCTGGGAAAAGAATTCATTATTTGATAAAAACTGCTGGGATAATTGGAAATTAGTATGGCAGAAATTAGGCATGGACCCACACAACACCATATACCAAGATAAGATCAAAATGGGTCTATGACCTAGGCATAAAGAACGAGATTATAAATAAATTAGAGGAACATAGAATAGTTTATCTCTCAGACTTGTGGAGGAGAAAGAAATTTGTGACCAAAGATGAACTAGAGACCATTACTGATCACAAAATAGAAAATTTCGATTACATCAAATTAAAAAGCCTTTGTACAAATAAAACTAATGCAAACAAGATTAGAAGGGAAGCAACAAACTGGGAAAACATTTTCACAGTTAAAGGTTCTGATAAAGGCCTCGTTTCCAAAATATATAGAGAACTGACTCAAATTTATAAGAAATCAAGCCATTCTCCAATTGATAAATGGTCAAAGGATATGAACAGACAATTTTCAGAGGATGAAATTGAAACTATTACCACTCATATGAAAGAGTGTTCCAAATCATTATTGATCAGAGAAATACAAATTAAGACAACTCTGAGATACCACTACACACCTGTCAGATTGGCTAAGATGACAGGAAAAAATAATGATGAATGTTGGAGGGGATGCGGGAAAACGGGGACACTATTGCATTGTTGGTGGAGTTGTGAACGAATCCAACCATTCTGGAGAGCAATCTGGAATTATGCCCAAAAAATTATCAAATTGTGCATACTCTTTGATCCAGCAGTGTTTCTATTGGGCTTATATCCCAAAGAAATACTAAAGAAGGGAAAGGGACCTGTATGTGCCAAAATGTTTGTAGCAGCCCTGTTTGTAGTGGCTAGAAACTGGAAAATGAATGGATGCCCATCAATTGGAGAATGGCTGGGTAAATTGTGGTATATGAATGTTATGGAATATTATTGTTCTGTAAGAAATGACCAGCAGGATGAATACAGAGAGGACTGGCGAGACTTACATGAACTGATGCTAAGTGAAATGAGCAGAACCAGGAGATCATTATACACTTCGACAACGATATTGTATGAGGACATATTTTGATGGAAGTGGATTTCTTTGACAAAGAGATCTGAGTTTCAATTGATAAATGACGGACAAAAGCAGCTACACCCAAAGAAAGAACACTGGGAAACGAATGTGAACTATCTGCATTTTTGTTTTTCTTCCCGGGTTATTTATACCTTCTGAATCCAATTCTCCCTATGCAACAAGAGAACTGTTCGGTTCTGCAAACATATATTGTATCTAGGATATACTGCAACATATCCAACATATAAAGGACTGCTTGCCATCTAGGGGAGGGGGTGGAGGGAGGGAGGGAAAAAAAATTGGAACAGAAACGAGTGTCAATATAAAGTAATTATTAAATAAAAATTAAAAAATAAAAAATAAAAAACAAAACAAAACAAAAAGGACTAGGTAAGTTCATAGGATATATATCCAAATTTGTTTGTTTTCATACTTTGATGGATCCATGTTCCCATTGACATGAATACTCTGGTATTTTGCCTTAAATCTATTACAGAAGACTTTTCCATGGTTTCCAAAGTTTTCTACTAGATCTTTTAATATTCCACTAGAACTAATGCAAAATTCAGACTATCTTTCAGCTTTCTCTTACTCTTACCACATGCACAGCTTATTTCCTTTTTTTCAATTTTACATTTACTAGATTAATATTTTATTGCCACTTCTTGCACATAAGTCCTTATGAGTAATAAGATATAGCTTAGTTGTATTCCCTACCCTGATGTGTCTCTCCACTGCAATTTTGTTTTCTCTTTCTAACTCTTCCAATTCCTCATTCCTCTTTCCCACTCTTTCCATTCTTCTTTTAAGATCAATCACAATATAACAGAATCACCCCCACTGCTTTTCACTGTTTTGTGAAGGGTTGTTTATATAGCATTCCACTATTCTCCACTGTTATGACATTTTGCAAATGTGATTTTTTTTTTAAACTAGTGTTGTTCTTTGTTACCATGTCTCTTAAACCATTTGGTATTGGCTAAGAAATAGATTAGTGGATCAGTGGAAAAGGCTAGGTTCACAAGACAGAATAGTCAATTATAGCAATCTAGTGTTTGACAAACCCAAAGCCCCTAACTTCTGGGAAAAGAATTCATTATTTGATAAAAACTGCTGGGATAATTGGAAATTAGTATGGCAGAAATTAGGCATGGACCCACACAACACCATATACCAAGATAAGATCAAAATGGGTCTATGACCTAGGCATAAAGAACGAGATTATAAATAAATTAGAGGAACATAGAATAGTTTATCTCTCAGACTTGTGGAGGAGAAAGAAATTTGTGACCAAAGATGAACTAGAGACCATTACTGATCACAAAATAGAAAATTTCGATTACATCAAATTAAAAAGCCTTTGTACAAATAAAACTAATGCAAACAAGATTAGAAGGGAAGCAACAAACTGGGAAAACATTTTCACAGTTAAAGGTTCTGATAAAGGCCTCATTTCCAAAATATATAGAGAACTGACTCAAATTTATAAGAAATCAAGCCATTCTCCAATTGATAAATGGTCAAAGGATATGAACAGACAATTTTCAGAGGATGAAATTGAAACTATTACCACTCATATGAAAGAGTGTTCCAAATCATTATTGATCAGAGAAATGCAAATTAAGACAACTCTGAGATACCACTACACACCTGTCAGATTGGCTAAGATGACAGGAAAAAATAATGATGAATGTTGGAGGGGATGCGGGAAAACGGGGACACTAATGCATTGTTGGTGGAGTTGTGAACGAATCCAACCATTCTGGAGAGCAATCTGGAATTATGCCCAAAAAATTATCAAATTGTGCATACCCTTTGATCCAGCAGTGTTTCTATTGGGCTTATATCCCAAAGAAATACTAAAGAAGGGAAAGGGACCTGTATGTGCCAAAATGTTTGTAGCAGCCCTGTTTGTAGTGGCTAGAAACTGGAAAATGAATGGATGCCCATCAATTGGAGAATGGCTGGGTAAATTGTGGTATATGAATGTTATGGAATATTATTGTTCTGTAAGAAATGACCAGCAGGATGAATACAGAGAGGACTGGCGAGACTTACATGAACTGATGCTAAGTGAAATGAGCAGAACCAGGAGATCATTATACACTTCGACAACGATATTGTATGAGGACATATTTTGATGGAAGTGGATTTCTTTGACAAAGAGATCTGAGTTTCAATTGATAAATGACGGACAAAAGCAGCTACACCCAAAGAAAGAACACTGGGAAACGAATGTGAACTATCTGCATTTTTGTTTTTCTTCCCGGGTTATTTATACCTTCTGAATCCAATTCTCCCTATGCAACAAGAGAACTGTTCGGTTCTGCAAACATATATTGTATCTAGGATATACTGCAACATATCCAACATATAAAGGACTGCTTGCCATCTAGGGGAGGGGGTGGAGGGAGGGAGGGAAAAAAAATTGGAACAGAAACGAGTGTCAATATAAAGTAATTATTAAATAAAAATTTAAAAAAAAAATAAAATAAAAAACAAAACAAAACAAAAAGGACTAGGTAAGTTCATAGGATATATATCCAAATTTGTTTGTTTTCATACTTTGATGGATCCATGTTCCCATTGACATGAATACTCTGGTGTTTTGCCTTAAATCTATTACAGAAGACTTTTCCATGGTTTCCAAAGTTTTCTACTAGATCTTTTAATATTCCACTAGAACTAATGCAAAATTCAGACTATCTTTCAGCTTTCTCTTACTCTTACCACATGCACAGCTTATTTCCTTTTTTTCAATTTTACATTTACTAGATTAATATTTTATTGCCACTTCTTGCACATAAGTCCTTATGAGTAATAAGATATAGCTTAGTTGTATTCCCTACCCTGATGTGTCTCTCCACTGCAATTTTGTTTTCTCTTTCTAACTCTTCCAATTCCTCATTCCTCTTTCCCACTCTTTCCATTCTTCTTTTAAGATCAATCACAATATAACAGAATCACCCCCACTGCTTTTCACTGTTTTGTGAAGGGTTGTTTATATAGCATTCCACTATTCTCCACTGTTATGACATTTTGCAAATGTGATTTTTTTTTTAAACTAGTGTTGTTCTTTGTTACCATGTCTCTTAACTTGGCAAGAAACAGAATCTCAGAGATAGAAAGGGCCTAAAAGACTTATCTATACCTGGATTAGATTTCTCCTAAAAAAATACCATGCCCATCCATGAAGACCAAGTACACAGGTGGCTAGAGATTTACCCTAACACTAAGACACCTGCCTAGTCTAGAAAAGTAAGGCTGATGACTTTGCACAGCTTTGTCTCACTTAAATCCAATTCACTTGGAAGGCAAGATAGCACACTCCTGATTTCATTGGTCCTCTGAGAATAAAGGACAAACAACAACTTGTAAGGAATAATAACTGCCCCCCACCTCCTGGAGACACAACCAGTTAGTCAGTGCCTCTATTTCTTCCTCTTCCAGCTCTCTGCCTGTTTTGTCTATATGAGGAGTCGTACCCATATATGTGGATGTCCTATCTAAAGGAATATAAATTTTGATTGCTTATACTTCACAAGGTATCTTGGGATTTGGGGCCTAGATTGTTTTCTCTCATTTATTCTCTCACTGTTGTTATTTTTCTTTTCAAGAACTGGAAGAATTAACTCCTCTTTTATGTAATTTTCATTTATGATTTCTTAGAATACAGCTCTGAAAAGCCAGCTTTGATAAAGCCATTGGGATTTTTTTTTCTCATTAGCTTTTTAAATTTCCTTTTGCACCATTCTCAATTCTTTTCCTAATTTTTCCTCTTTCTCTCTTATTAGATTTTCAAAATTCCTTTTGAGCTCTTCCATGGCTTTAGCCCACTTCTTATTTTTCTTGAAAGCTTTGGATATAGGAATTTTGACTTTATCATATTCTGAGCTTCCTTGTCACTAGAGTAACTATGATCAGAAACTTTTTTTGTTGTTTGCTCATTTTCCTAGCCTGTTACTCAACTTAACTCTTTATTACTGTAGGGCTCTGTTTGCAGGGTGGAGGGTTCTCTGTCCCAAGCTGTTTTCAGAGATCCTTCTAGGGTCCTGATCATAAGCACTCTTTTCTGCCCTGGAACTGTAAGGAGTGTCCTGCCCCACTATAGCTGTAAGATCTACTATACTAAAGCAACAAAATCCTGCTTTGCTGATCCAGGGCTGCACTGGAGTGGCCACTTTCCCGGTGTCTCTGGGCTGCCCAGCCTCTCCACCAATTCAGAGATCCCGCCTTGCTGAGGCTAAAGCTGGGCTGGGACTCTGCTGGCAAGACCTGCTCTGGAATTCCCACCTTGGCTCAGAGATCTTTGCCGCTGACGTTCCAACTCCTCTGGTGTCTCTAGGGTGAGAGGTCTGCTGACACTGGTGCTGGGACTGCTCATTGACCCCTTCTCTGATGTCCCAAACTTTTTCTGCTGGGCTTCTAAGTTGCCTCAGCTGGAAAATGTTCTATTGCATCTTTTTGGGTGTTGTGACACTCTTTAAAAATGTTGGCCTCATTATTTCAAGCACTTCAGGGGAAAGATTGCCTTTACTCCACCATCTAGCCCACTGGGTTACTTGACTATACCTTTCAACCCCAAATCACTTTGGCTCTAACTGGTTGACCAATAATGGGTCCTAACTCAAACTCATTTGATCATTATTTGGGTTTTGATGGTTCAAAGTATGCATTAATAGCAATTGTTTCTGAGGGTCTTCCCATCCCAGATTGATTCTTTTGTGAAGACAAACTAAGCCATATTTTGCGTCTATTATATAGCCTTTAATTATTGAATGGCTGTTGTTCCAGACAAAATGAGACCTGGGAAGGACCTTAGTTTTAAAAGGCCGAGATTTCCCACTATCCCAAGGCCATCACCAGTTATCCAGACTTGTGTCTTAATGCTAGACTCAGACGACCCTACAGGAGACCCTGATCACTTTACACAGCTCTACCTCACTCAAATCCAATTCACTTGCAAATCAAGACATCCCTCTCCAGAAAAAAGGGGGAAAAAAGAAAGGAAAAGATATATCCCTCCTGGTGTCATTGGTCTTCTGGGAAGAAAGGATGTACAAAGTAGATTTTAGCTAGGATTCGAAGGAAGCCAGGAAATCTAAAAAGCAGAGATAAAAGGAGAGAGAATTCCTAATATATTTAAGACATAAAAAAGGGAAATGATGCCATAACAGCAAATGATTTGGATTTAAGTGAGGGAGGGCTATGCAAGGTCACCTGCCTCACTCTCCCCTCCAGAGCCATCTGGGTCCAGTGGCCAGATGAAGATCAAGACAACTGGAGATGATCCTGAATGAAATGGGAAATCTTGGTCTTTTTTAAGCTAAGGTCTTCAACAGGTCTCAGTCTGACTGAGGTTGATTAAGTGATTAAGGCTATGTAACAGTCCCACACTACCTCTTGCATCCAACTTCTTCCTTCTATTTATACATAGTCTAGGCCCTCATTACCTCTCACCTGAACTCCTGAAATAACATCCTAATCAGTCTCCTTGCCTCAAGAGTTTTCCAGCTCTAACCTTTCCTTCATATGGCTACCAAAGTGATTTTTCCCAGACTTAAGGTTCCAAAGTCTACTATTCCCTTTAAAAACAAATAAAAGCATTTTTGGTTAACTTTGAAAACCTTTCCCCCTGCCATTTTCAATGACTGTTCCCCATGAGTGGAAAACTTTTCCTCTTCTCTGCCTCCTGGTTTCCCTAGCCTTCTTCAAATTCCAGCTAAACTCTCACCACTTACAAAAAAGCCATTTCTAAATATCCTCCTTAATGCCGGTGCTCACCATCTATTGATTATCTCCAGCTTATCCTGTTTATATTTTCCTGTTTTCATGTTGTCTCTCTTAGATTGTGAACTTGAAAGTTGAGATCTTATGTCTTTCTTTCTATCCCCAATGCTTTAGAAAAGTAGCTGGTGTTTAATTAATGCTTACCAGCTAACTCCAACCTACCTCTCCAAACTTATTAAATATTATTCCCTCTTCTGCATGCTAAATTTCAGCGAAACTGGTTTTTTTCTGTTCTTCTCAAGAGACATTCTATGTCTTGTCTTTGTGATTTTGCACTGCCTATCTCCCAGGCTTGCAATGCATTCCCACCTCACTACTCCTTTTTATTTTCCTGTATTTCCTTCAAAACTCTACTCAAGCATTACTTTCTATATAGACTTCTACAAGCCTTTCCTGTTCCCCCAACTGATAGTACTCCCATAAATATATCTTCTATTTATTTTACACAGGTTTTTTTATATACATTTCCCTTGATAGACTGGAAACTCATTGAGAGCAACAACTTTTTCACTCTTGTCTTTGTATCCCCAGCATTTAGCACAGTGTCTGTGAGAAAAATGATTATCTCTCTCTCATTAATAATCAGTTATTGAATTAGGACCCGGGTTTTTTCAGAAATGTGTAGGCTTCTAAAGGACATTGCTGATTATGAGATTGAATTAACAATTTTGATAATCTTGTTCGATTATTTGTTGTTGTTGAAGTAGGCGGGCATTCAGATCTGAGTGAAGAAAAATTCTTTGTCCAGATTTCTTTGAGGTGGAGGTGATTTGAAAGTAAATGAAGTAATCAAAGTCACATCCCCTAACCCTTCATTAGAATAGGTGCATTTCTCATTATAGTATTCATCTTCTTTCACTAATTGTTAACCAATCAAAGATGATTGCCACCTTCTGGAACACCCACTCTTCTAAGGATATATAAACTGTGAGTCCACCACCATGATTCATCTTTAGCATTAAAGAGTGTTTACTGACCCATTTTATTGGTAATATGCTAGCATCATTAATAAAATTATTAATTACCCAGAAATTATGTCTCTTGAACTTTTTAAACATTACAACAGGCACATAAAAAGTACTTAATATGTTCTTGTTCATTAATTGATTTCTTAAATAAGATTAAAATAAGACTTCAATTCCCAGAGCATATTCAGGAAAGGAGAGATAAATGTTGACTAAAAGATGTTTTGAATAGTAAAAAAGACAACTTTTTCATAAATAATCCAAAGAGTGGATAATCCACATTTGAATAATCAGGAGTTGAACGTATAAGGGATTCAGCTGTCCAAATTGTTTTAAATGTGAATATGGTACACATACTAGTCTAAGCTGAATCTTTTCAATCTAGTTTGGCCCTTGGAGAATAAATAAATATGCACACATGTGTTCACCAGGCTGCCTAACATCTCAGACAAGAATGCCCTGCATGTACAGTCAAGTGCTCTGCAGGAGGCTGGGTTGTAGAATGCATGCGGATACAGGATATGATCAATCCCTTCAAGAACAATGGATTTAGTGAGACAATCCTGGAAATTTGGCTCATCAGCAATTCTGCATTTGGCATCTCTATAGCCTAAGGATCCCATAATGCTACACCTTCCATATAGAAGAAATCATTTTGTCAGCATTTGGTACCTTGGTGATGATGTACTGCCAAACCTGAGTTCGGAGCTTCACAAAAAGGGATATTCCATGTCTGTCAGCTACAAGTATTGGGAGCTGCAGACTGTAACATAAGTTAATACTCATGCTTGAGGGAAAGTTATATGGACAGATCCACATTGTGTGTCTCAGTCCAAATGATCAAAGAGATCTCATTTTACAGAAGAAATTTTTGTCTCTTTTCTGTTATCTAGGTTTTTAAAACGTTGGTTATCAAGTTAATTTTGGAAAAGGTTTTCTTATTGTAGAAACAAATCTAACTTTTCGATATCCCTATTTTGCTAAAATTTGAAGTTGTCCATCTAGTTTATATAATCTTTCTTTGCTTTCATCTAATTTCTTTGGGAAGTATATACCAGGCTGAATAGTGCCTTTTTATAGTTATGAGTGTTAGCTGGGTAAATATATGTATTTACCATATTTACCATATGTAAAGGATGAATTGATGTTGATATTTTAATTGATTTTTTAAAAATAAAATTTAATTCCTTTTTTTTTTTTTAAATGAGGCAGTTGGGATTAAGTGACTTGCCCAGAGCCACAAAGCTAATAAGTGTTAAGTATCTGAGGTGGACTTTGAACTCAGGTTGTACTACAACAATAAATGATTCTTTTCAAACCATCTCCATAGAATCTCATCTTAATAATTTAGCATAATGGTGAGGAAGTGAGAATTTTTGTTAAAAGCCCAAAATTATCTTCCATTTTATCCCACAAATATCCTTTAAATTAGATAATAGATTTCAAATTAGAAGATTTCTTATAGATCATTTAATCCAACCTCTTTATTTTATAGATAAAGAAAATGACATCCAGAGAAACTAACCAATTCAGGGAAAGTCATAGTTTAGATTTGAACCCAACACCTATGATTTCAGACCAGTTCTCTTTTCTTGATACCTGCATGATTCTCACAGATTTTTTTTATGTTTTCTTTTATCCTCTTTTGTTTTGTCTCCAGATCATTAAAATATTATTGATTAATAAAATCTAAGTATGGAATAGGATCTCAGGAGCTATACAGGCCAGTATATTCTTTCACACCTATTTCCCTTCCAGTATTTGTGACACTTCTACTTGGAAAACTATAATGTAATGATAGTCACCCCTTCGAAACAACTCGTTCTATTTAGGGATAGTTCTGTGTGTGTGTGTGTGGTTTTTTTTACACTTCTAATTTTTAACAGTTTTTTCCTTTCACTAAACTGAATTCTTTCATTCTGAAACTTATATGCATTACTCATAGGCCTACCTTCCAAGGTCAAATTGAACAAGTTGAATCTTTGTCCTATGTGATAACCCTTCAAGTATGTGAAGACACTAATCTCATCTGCCCCAAGTCACCTCTCCTCCAGATAAAACACTCCCTGTTTTGTTCAACCAATCTTCTTCTGCCATGATCACTCATCACTCCCAGTCGGGAAAAATGGGCAAAATCTAATTTTGTTTTCAGTGAAAGTATGACATCTGTATGATAATATAATAATAAAATTATAATATAAGCCATTATACTCATTCCTTCTTTCAGATTCAGCACACAGTTCAGAAATATTTATGTAAATGTTTAATTATGGGAAAGAACTTCCTCTACCTTACTTTGGCATTAATATCCATGACTTTTTAGAGAGTTCTAAAGTAGTTTCATAACAGAAGTATAAGCTATGTTCTCCTTACACAGATTTGTAATTAGAAAAATATTTTTAGTTCTGAAAAGAACTCTTTAAAATTTTTTAAATGACATTTTATTTTATATCACCTTCATTTCCAAATATGTGCATCGATACAAGGTAGGTACTTAATAGTGTTTTTCCCTGACTAACACTTCTCCTGTTGATGCTCCAAAGAGCCATCATTGAAGAATGAAAGAGAAATAGAGCAGGAAAAAATAGTTCAGGAAAGATAACCAACCCAACACCAGTTATGATTATATGCTTCCACTTTCATAAACTAGGTGGAGAATGAGTAAAATGCTAGACTCAAGAAGACCTAGGTTCAAATTCAGCTTCAACCACTAACTAGCAGTATAACCCTGGCCATGTCACTTCTCCTCAGTTTCTTCATTTGTAAAATAGGAGGAGGGATATCAGCATCCTTCTCGTAGCTATTCAAAAGAATGAATGAAAAATCATATATTAAGAGCTATGCAAATACTAGCTATTGTTACAATAGTCTTCCATCTTGGTAAAGAAGGAAAGGAAATGTCTTTTCTCATTTTCATTTACTGGAAAAACTTGATCATTATAATTACACAGTGTTCAGTTTCATTATTGACTCTCTCCATTGACATAAGCCAATGTGTACATTGTTTGTCTGGTTCTATTTATTTCACTCTGGATCAATTCATAAGTCTTCCCATACTACTCTCACTTCTTATATTCTCCATTGTCATAATTTCTCATGGCTCAGTTATTCTGAGACAATAAAGTATCACAGTTTGGCCATTCCCAGTGGATGAACATCTACTTTATTTCCAGTTTCTTGACTCCACCAAAAGTGCTGCTCTATGTTGTTGTATATAGGATCTTTCTATCCCTGATCACCTTATACATTGAAGTAGCCTCTCAATGAGCAGAACCAGGAGATCATTATACACTTCGACAATGATATTGTATGAGGACATATTTTGATGGAAGTGGATTTCTTTGACAAAGAGACCTAACTGAGTTTCAATTGATAAATGATGGACAGAAGCAGCTACACCCAAAGAAAGAATACTGGGAAACGAATGTGAACTATCTGCATTTTTGTTTTTCTTCCCGGGTTATTTATACCTTCTGAATCCAATTCTCCCTGTGCAACAAGAGAACTGTTCGGTTCTGCAAACATATATTGTATCTAGGATATACTGCAACATATCCAACATATAAAGGACTGCTTGCCATCTAGGGGAGGAGGTGGAGGGAGGGAGGGAAAAAAAATTGGAACAGAAACGAGTGTCAATATAAAGTAATTATTAAATAAAAATTAAAAAAAAAAAAAGAAGAAGAAGTAGCCTCTCTAAATCCCTCTAGTTTTCTCCATTGTGGAAGTTCCTAACCTGAGATCTATGAACTTTCTTTTAAAAAAAATGCAAATTCATAACTATATTTCAACATATTTTTAATGCTGTATATTTTATTTTATACATTTTCAAAAATCATTCTGAAGTGGTCCATAAATTTCACACAAAATATTAACAAAGTTATGACACAAAAACAGTTAAAAATCTGTTCTAGGATATGGACATTTTAGTTAGTTTCTTAGTATAAAGAAATCAACTCTTTAGGACAGATAATCATTTTCATTTTCAAAATTATCACTTGAGGAAATACATACCTATATTTTTGATGCATTTTTTGTTTATTTTTAAAAAGGAAGAAGGATGTGATATGAAATATTTGTCAATGCCAAGTTGTCATTTTAGGTCAAAGAATTACATTTATAGAACTTTTATTTCAATACTATTTTTAAAAATCTGAATAGATGCCCACGCATTGGAAATAACCAAACAAATTGTGATATTTTAATATCTTAGACTATAACTGAGCCATGAGAAATGATGAAGACAGAGAATAGCAGATTAGAGAAAAGCATGGGAGGATTTATGAACTGAACCAAAGTGAAATAATGTTCTGCTTTATACATCTATTCCATTTCTGACAGAAATCATGGTTACTAGGTTGCTCAATGGGTCTGGTTCTGCTGCTGCACGTCTTATTAGGCGGCACTAAACAATCAGTTATCACGCAAAGGTAAATCGTGAAGCAAAATTTTCCTGAGAAATCTGATGTTCCCCCAAAGGATGATAATGTTAGAACCTCTCATTTGCATGTGTGGGAGCTGAGGTGCAGGTGACAACTGCTTACCTTAAACAATGATTTGTTTCAATGGAATTTGGACTATCAAGTCTTTCTCAAGCATCTGGGCTGGAAGTTTGAAGACTGGCAGATAGAATGTATCAACAAGTCTGCCCAGCCTTAAGCAACAGCCTACAGGGCTGCTGATACTACCAGGCCAAAAAAGGCTTGTAAACTATTCATAGGTTGCAGTTCGTCCTGTCTCATTCTTGCTTTGTCCTCCTGTGTTATACTGATTCAGTGGACTGGAACCATTGTTTAAACTTTTTTCTAACTGTTCGTCTTTGGGAAGGAGCTAGAAGAAAGTATAGAACTTTTTTGTGGAGATAGTATCTGTAACTAGACAAGAGCTCATTTCTCAATATGAGGCTGCCATTTTATCTATGACCACCATACTACCTAAATAGTATAATTTGAAAGACTTCAAGAAAGTTTTCTTGTCGAAAGTATCTTCCTTTCAGCTGTGGCAACTGAAATTCTTTCATTAATGACTCATTCCTTTGGATCCTATTTTCTCAATAAAATTCTCAAAAATACAATAAATAAATAGTAGAAAGTGTAATAATTTTGAATCACTAACTCTATACTGGGTTGATTATATTCTGGGTGATAATAGATAAGAGAGGAATAGGAACAAATAACTAACATTTATTTAGCTATAGCATTTTAAAGTACTTTTATAAAGTACTTGTAAATATCTAATTTGATCCATACCAACATTAGTACATAGGTGACCTTATTATCCCCATTTTATGGATAATGAAGGCTGAGAAGGAATAAATGATTTGATGGGCTCACACAGCCAGTAAGTAATGGAGGAATAATAACCCAGGTCAAAGAATTTCAACAACTGACCCAACACAGAGGCATAATACTGCAATCAGCTCCACAAAGGCTAATTATACAAAGTATTTGGCCAGCCTTAACATACTATGTCTAATGGTAGCCATCTTAAGGGAGAGAAGTGGGGGGAGAGGATAAAAGGAAGTTTACAGGATCACTTTATATTTTTAAAAGGAATAGCAAGTTGTATACAATAGATTTGCAGTTTTGTATGCTACCATCTTTTTTATTATACTATTATGGAAATAGTTGTTTTATTCTACAAATTAAAAATAAAATTTACATAAGACACTTTGAATATAGTTATTATTTTGTTAACACACTGAAGAAAAAAGTGGGAAAAAGACACAATTTTGTTATTTGTCTTTCTTGAGATCAGGAAGATGATGTGATGAGTTGCAGTGAATTGGATATGTATTATATAAATATATGTATATGTAAATATGTACGTATATATGTATCTATATGTACATGCATATGTATATCTGTATATAAGGGTATGTTTACATTTTAGTCATCCCTATCCCACAGCATTTATGTCCAGCTTCAAGCCTTTCCAGAAACAAATCATGTTATCTTTTAAGACCCAATAGGAGATTCTGGTGAGTTGGCTTAAAGTTAGCCTAGCTCGTGCCTGATTACTGCTCTTTGACATTTCTTTGGGTGACAAAAGCAAAATAAGAGACCAGCCTTCTGAGTATTTAGTTGGCCTATTTGGTGGAAGAGATCAGCATTAGTTAAGATCCAGGCTGCTTGAATATAACTAAGACTCAGGTAACCCTGTAAATAAACTGTTTAAGCTAAGTAGTTGCCACCTACTTTTTCTGCATACACTGTTTAAAATTTTCGAACAAGGACAGATCAATGATAATGAAATGAGGGCCTCTCTTCAAAGAATAGTGGAGAAAATGACCAACAAAAAATATTTTTCTGGACCCAGCTCTCCTCAGCTGTTTAATTTTCAGTACGAGCATTTGCACCTCATCATTCAGAAAAAAATTTAGTGTTCCAAATCAGGGCTTTATTTATTGTTTTGTTGATATCTAGGTTTAAGAAAGTAATAGAGAAATGTTAATTATGCTGATTAAACTTAAAGTGTCATGCATATATTTTCCCCTGTAGGGCAGGTTATTAAACACTTACCAACACACCTGTGTCTACAAGTCAGGAGCCCAATTCTGCTAGTATCTTACTTTGGGATGTTGTCTGTCAATTTTCTTGGCTTTTAAAAATAAAGAGATTGGTTATCATGGTAGATTTGGAATTAGAAGATGTGGATTTCTATCCTGGCTCTGCTCCTTGCTACCTGCATAACCGTGGGCAAATCACTTCATCAGTTTGAACCTGAATTTTTCTCATCTATAAAAATGAGGGAGCCGAACCAGATGTTTTGCCAATCCTCCCTTCTCCATAGTACTTTCTTTCCAATATTAAAACTCTACAATTCTACTGCTGACTATTTCTTCAAGATTTCTGAGATCCATCCTTGTTATCCATTCCCACAACCATTATTAGAATATGTTTTGTTCTTTCCTTGAACTACTCTTATCAATACCTTCCCATTGCACCAAAACCTAATTATTTATACAGGGTTTGGCACTAGGACTCTCCTGCCAACGGTGCTAGTCCTCAACTCTTTGATCTCTCACCCACTCCATTTCAGTTAAGTTTTTCTTGGCTCAAGGTGGCTGCTAACTCCTACTCCTTTTTCCATTTTTTCCCCTTCTTAGCTTTAAAAAAAAAAAAAAGCAATACTAGAAATTCATGTTCATATAATGTTGTTGCAATATCTCAGATTATAACATTTGGCAATCTCAGTAGTATTTAAGCTTCTTGTGGGCAGGGGCTGTTTTGTTTTTGCTTTATACCATTAAGTAGGTGATTAAAGTTTCCTAAAATTAACTTATGTGAGTTTCTAGAGAACAAGGAGACATGCTTTTCTTTTTTTTTTTTGTATTTGCTATGCGATCTCCATGCCTTTGTGAGTGCTTAGTAAATATTCAACTTCAATTCTATGATTTCATATGTATGGATCCTCTCTACACTCACATAGATTATACCTTCCATATATATACCTTATTTGATGATTATATAAATGACAGTGGGGGGAGGGGAATCATTATCTAGTGGCCAATTTCTGTGATAAGTATTTCTGCTAATGAACCCTTTCCATCTCTGTCCACTGATAACAAATAATGGAAGTCTTTCTAACTTGCTAGGGCCCATGTGGGCTGTATTCTTCTAACATAACTTTGGAGAATCAAGGGTCACCTCCATATAAAGATACATCAGAATAAAATTTTAGTAAAAGCTAGTAATTATTTGATAAAGCAAATGTATGATTTTCTGACCCATTAACTGAAATCAGAATCATCAGAAATAAATTAACTGCATGGATTCAGGAAAACTGAATTTTTCTTGAGCATTTTTTATCATGATAATGAGAAGCCTTGCTACATGATTGTCTAATCCGATTAACTAGCCCGCTAAAAATAACATACTGAGAGTTTTTGCTCTAAATGGGAAACACTTCTTTTCCATGGATCTTGGAGTTTGTCATCAGGCTTGTGTTCAAGTATTTGCACTGGTCTCAAGTCTTTTCTTGGTTTCAAGTTATGTCTTTCCACTATTTGCTTGGGCTATTTGAACAGGTGGTAGCTTTGTACAACACATGGTAAATTTGGGGCTTTGTCTGCTTATATTTTACAGGAGAAGCTGTGAAAAAGAGACCAATCCCTGTTGCTAAACTATTCACACCTGTTCCTGTAATGCCTCTCCCATTTGATTGGAAATCCTTTCTCACCTCTCATGGCATTCATTTTTTTTTTAAAGCTTTGGTTATGGACAGGTGTGGAGAGAAAAGAACCGCCGTCTTTCCCTGCTTCTATTGGCAACCAGCCACAGAGACATGTGTGCTGTGGCTTGTGGCTGGTTTGCTAACATAGCTTCAATGAGGCATCTTCTCTGACAATGGGTACAGGGTTTACAGAAGTGCCTTGGGTAGATAGTGGCGATGGGAGAAAGCAGGGGCTGGGTTACTGTGGCAGGGGACTACGGCATTGGGCTGTGGCCACTCCTCCCACCTTACTGGTCCCGCGTCGTTTGAGAGCCAGGTTCCATGGGAGAACCAGCCTCAAGGGATAGGGGCTAGCTCTGGAAGGAAAAAACTGATAATGATGGGCTTCGGGGCTGCTCTTGGCCATAGATCATAGGCTGCTCCACATGTGAGCCCAGGAGGCAGGGCGGCTTTAGGCACATTGTAGTCGGTGCATCCTTGCTTGGTGAGGAGAGGTTCCAGGAAGGTTCTCAGGAGCCCAGGGAGGAGGAGGAGGAGGAGGAGGAAGAGGCACAGGCCTTTGTGCACACTCCCTGGAGAGAGATCACAGGCTCTACCTCCATCCTCTCCAAGGTGGCCCTGAGCCAAAGGCTTGGCGCATGCTCTCTCAGAAAAGATCATTGGCTGGAGCCACCTACCTCCCTGAGGGGCAGGGAAGGGCTGTGTGTGCAGGTCCCTTTGGGGAGAGGTCTCTAGCTGGTTCCCACGAGGTCTGGGGCTGAGGGGATATCCCTCCTGCTACCCTGAGGGGAAGAATCCTGGCTTGTGGGAAAAAAATTTTTTTTCCCAAAGGACTTAACTTTGGAGCTCTCGATGCCTCTAGAGAAGTGTGGTCCAGCGAAGAACTGCATAAGGAGGGTTCAACCCAACAACAGTTTTGCAAGGTGGATTCCTAAAGACAGGTTTCCCATGCTTGTTTTTAATGTATCTCTGCCCCTTAAAGAGTTGGAAAGAATATGAACTTCTTGAAGGCACGGACCATGTTTTTAGGCTTTCTGTATGTTACCAACCCTTCCTAGAACCTAGAAAGCATTATATAAATGTCACTCGGCTGACTAGAAATTCCAAAATATTCAGTTACTCCCACAGATCTCATTTTTCTCACTACTGCCTATATCCATGTCCTTTCCTGGACATCCTGTAACTCCAAATACCCACACTTATACAGATTTGCAGAACTTTGTTTTTGACAGTATTTGACTATCAATAAACAAGCATTTATTAAGGGCCCTCCTTGTAATATCCATTGCCAGCCATTGTGCTTGGTCAAAACCAAAGCAATCCCTGCCCTCAAAGTTGTTCATATTGTAGAAGAAAGAACCACCATGTATAAAGGTATGTATAAAACACATAGGGTACAAATCTCTAAATCTGAGGTAATCATGGGGGTTACAATCCCTTTATTTTTGCCTGCCTGCACGTTGGATTTCCTTCACAGGCTAATTGTACAATATTTCAGAGTCTGATTCTTTTTGTACAGCAAAATAACGGTTTGATCATGTATACTTATTTTGTATTTAATTTATACTTTAATATATTTAACATCTACTGGTCATCCTGCCATCTAGGGGAAGGGATGCGGGAAGGAGGGGAACAATTGGAACAAAAGGTTTGGCAATTGTCAATGCTGTAAAATTACCCATGCATATAACCTGTAAATAAAAGGCTATTATTAAAAAAAAAAATCATGGGGATTAGAGGAAGAGCACTAGCAACTATGGCAACCAGGAATGGTCTTAAGAAGAAGGCAAGACTTGGGTGGGGTCTTGAAAGGAAACTAGGAATTCCAGCAAGCAGAAATTAGGAAGGGAGCATGTTGGGGGTTAGGGGTTAGAATGTGGGAGAGAATGGGGCCAGGAAGATTGAAGATGAAATATCATGCTGGAGAAACACTAAGAGTTAATTTGGTAGAATGTGTGGAGGGAAATAACAAATAATAAAGCTGAAAAGGTAGGCTTCTGTCAGGTAGCAAAAAATTGGAGGCTACTGGAAAATAGAAATTCCCTATCAGTTCTGCCATTTCCTATTTGTTTGACTTTCTGGGCTTCTGTTTCTTCATCTATAAAATAAGAAAATTGGATTTCATGATCTCTAAAGTCACTTATAGTTCTATATCCAAGAAATCTATCCTTCATTCCTTGCAGACAGCTTCCTGGATCTTCTGCTAAATAAAACAATAGCAGCAAGTATCTCTTTATTTCAAGTCTTTTAAAAGATAGGCAGAAATCAGAGCTGCTGCCTTCCATGATAGTTCAGTGTGAAGTATCTAAATTATCCTGGGACAGTGACTTTATTTTAGATTATATGATCCTGGAAGATTTGGGCTAATTACTGACTAATTATTGGGGTTGATAATTAGAGTGTTTAAAATTCTGGGTTCTGTCAGCTTTACCTGTGTTCCTATAATACCATGACCAACCAGCTTACTTGAGAAGACATTCCTGTTCTCAGGAAACCAAGCCCCAAACATTAGAAGAAAAATTCTGTATAGTTCCCAGGAGAGACAAAACTCATGGGAACCACTGGTGTACTAATTAATGCTTAATAATGGGCTCTCTTGGGGGGAAAAAAAAAACAAATAGGACACATTTTAAAATTTAATCTGTAATCTTAATATCCCTCACCCACTTTCTTTTCCAGACAAATTTTTTAAAAATCTACTCCATTCACTATGTTATTATTCAGTTATTTCAGTCATATCTACATTTCATAATCCAATTTATGATGTTCTTAACAAAGATATTGGAGTAGGATTTCCTTCTCCAGTTCATTTGACAGATGAGAAAACTGAGGCAAATGGAGTGCCTACTAAGTATCTGAGGCTGTCTTTAAATTCTAATCATCCTGATTCCAGATTGATACTCTATCTAATAAACTACTTTCTTTCTATTCACTATACTGTGTAGCATTTGATGAATTTCAGGGTGTACATCCTAATACTGAAAATTTAAAAATCAACTGTCAATCTGGTACAAGTCCATATATCACTGTTGGATCCCAAATTTGAACAATGGAGATAGTCTCAGGGACCCAAATTAAAATAACCAAGTTTAATGAAGAGGAAAACAATTAAGCCAAAAGAGCTGAGATACTAATTTTCAGAAGAAGCCCCTATTGCTTATAAAAGCAAAAGAGCTGGTTGAGCATATTATTAAATGGTATATATCAGCCTCCTTTGCAGAGGCAAAACAAGTATAGAAGACAATTGTCCAAACTCAGGAAAAGAAGTAAAAAATTCAGTCCTTATGAATTGTGCTAATTTTATCAACCAATTAACAAGCATTCATTTAGCACAAACTGTGTGCCAGGCACTGTGCTAAGCATTAGAGAAACAAAGAAAGGCAAAAGGCAGTCCCTACTCTCAAGAATCTTGCTGTCTATATGAGTAACTTATTTTTACCTGGAAAAAAATTCTTTTAGTTTTTAATTTAAGTCAGCAAGCATTTATTAAAGTCGCATTACAGTAATGAACTGAATTGGTTTCAAGTATTAATAGGGAGCATCCTGGTCCAGGATCTCTCATGATTTCAGTTATGGCTGTTCTAAAACCAAATGAGCCTCTAACACTTCCACATTTACCCACCATCCTGACTCTCACCCTCATGCCTAGAATTCACCTCCTGTTTCCCTCTGGGTCTTAGATTCTCTAGCTTCCAGATTCAGCTATCATTTATTATCTCATATCTAGGTTCTAGGCGGCGGCACTGTGGATAGATTCATCTTCCTGATTTCAAATCTGATATAGATAAGTAGATATATTTGAATCCATGGGAACTAAGTTCATTCAATGGAATAATACAGAGGGAAAAGAGAAGAGGATCCAGCACACATATTTGAGGGATACCTATGATAAGTGGGCATGACACAGATAAGAGTCCTGCAAAGGAAATTCAGAAACACTGGTCACATAGAAGAAGAACAAGGAGAGAACAATGTCATGAAAACCTAGAGAGGAGCAAGTATCTAGGAGAAGAGGGTGATCAACAATGTTAAAAGCTGCTGAGAAGGCAATCAGAATGAAGACAGAAAAAAAATCATTAGATTTTACAATTAAGAGATCATTATTAACTTTAGAGAGAACAATTTCAGTTGGTGATGAGGCTGGTAAGCCAGATTGTAGAGGGTTTAGTATCTACAAAAGAGGAAAAATCATTGTATTTTTCAGAATTATAACTGGAAAAACACATTTTATGATGCTATCTTAGAGCTTAATATAGTAGATCTAAATAGGATAATTCTGGGCCAGAACAATAGACTTACATTTCTGTTTTGTACTCTAGTTCTTAACCTCACAGAGATGGTGTAGTGATTAAAGTGCTGCACATGTAGTTAGGAGGACCTAAATTCAAATTAGCTCCTGGACAAATCACTTAGCTTCTGTCTGCCTTTGTTTCCTTATCTGTAAATGGAGATAATAATAGCACTTCTCAAGGTTGTTGTGAGAATAAATATTTGCAACTGTGCTTTGTTTTTTTTTTTTGTTTGTTTGTTTTTTTAAATTTTTATTTAATAATTATTTTATATTGACATCGTTTCTGTTCCAATTTTTTTTCCCTCCCTCCCTCCATCCCCTCCCCTAGATGGCAAGCAGTCCTTTATATGTTGGATATGTTGCAGTATATCCTAGATACAATATATGTTTGCAGAACCGAACAGTTCTCTTGTTGCATAGGGAGAATTGGATTCAGAAGGTATAAATAACCCGGGAAGAAAAACAAAAATGCAGATAGTTCACATTCGTTTCCCAGTGTTCTTTCTTTGGGTGTAGCTGCTTTTGTCCGTCATTTATCAATTGAAACTCAGGTCTCTTTGTCAAAGAAATCCCCTTCCATCAAAATATGTCCTCATACAATATCGTTGTCGAAGTGTATAATGATCTCCTGGTTCTGCTCATTTCACTTAGCATCAGTTCATGTAAGTCTCGCCAGTCCTCTCTGTATTCATCCTGCTGGTCATTTCTTACAGAACAATAATATTCCATAACATTCATATACCATAATTTACCCAGCCATTCTCCAATTGATGGGCATCCATTCATTTTCCGCAACTGTGCTTTGTAAACAAACCTTAAAGCATTACATAATTTCTATTTTACTTTTTTTTTTTTATTATTCCTTTTCTGAGTTCCACATTTGATGAGGAAATTTTCCCAGTCAGAAGGAAAACCAGAATAATGAGTAGACTAGTGATCATATTAAAAGTTTGGTTGAAAGAACTGGGAATTTTTAGCCTGTACAAGAGAAAATTCAGTAGGATTATAAAAGCTGTCTTCCAGTATTTGAAGGGATTCATGTGGAAGAGATACTTATTCTGATTGGTTCCAAAGGGCAAATAGTGGGGAGAAGTTCCAAAGAGACAGATTTAGATTCAATATAAGGAAAGAAATTAGATAATTAGAACCAGCCAAATGCCAAATAGGCTTCTTCAGGAGGCACCCTCTTCCCTGGAGGTTTTAATCAGAGGCTAGATCACTTGGTAGCAATGTTATAGAAGGAATTTTTTTTGTCCATCCTAACTCAGAGATTCCTTGACTTGTACTTAGTCTACTTATTTGTAGTAAGACTCATCACACAATGAAGCCATGACTGATAGATGATGAATTTGGGAGTCATACCAATTTATGAAAGAATGTATTTAATGCGTAGTCACTCAGTTTGTGTTGGCAGGAGAAATACCCCTATCAGTGAAAACAGATTTTTTTTTTCAGACAGTTGAAATATCTTATTTTATTCCTTACTGTGTGACTTGGATAATACATTCCTAAAAGAAAAAGGATGGTCAAGTTTATCTTTTGCTATCAACCATTCTTGGCTAATCCTATGAATAAAACTTATGTTGATGTTGGCAGCAGAATTTCCATCATATTGGGGAATATTCCTTTGAGTTTTGTCCCATTAATCTATGTAACCTGTAGCAGTTCTCTCAGCAAAATTAAGTTCTTTGAAGGCAATGATTGTCCTTCTGTCTTTGTCATCAGTTATTTAGCATAGTATCTTTCACCTGGTAGACACTAAATAAATGTTGAATTGAGTTTCTAGAAATAGTACTGACAAAATTGTTTTTACTGTAGTTGAGAAAATTTGTCTCATTTGTAATTTGTTTTTACTGTCTAGGACAACCTCTTTCTTATTTGTGTTCTTCTCTCTGGTTGATTGATTAAGGGCGTTTACATAAATAACATTAAAGAATGACACTGCTAGCTTGTGTTAGTTTTACTAATTCTCTGACCTCCTATATGTTTTACTTTACAAAAGTTTTTTAAACTAATTTAATTATAGAGATTCAACAAACATTTATTGAATAACTATGATGTGTAAAGATGTAACTTGTAGCTCAACAACTTTTAGAAACTCCTATTTTCATGGCTGGTTGGCTACATTTTGAAACTCCTGAACTTGGGGTTGTTGGAGAAGTTAACCCAAGGCTGTTCTTCTGCAGGAAACCCCCTTTCTCTGATTCAAAAGGTTGATTATCAAATCATACTACCTGCCTCTTCATGGCTGCTTTATAATTTGGGAATTATGTTGTCTCTTCAAGGAGGGATCCCCGAAATCAGTTCATTAAGTGTAGACTAGAACATAAATAAATCCCAATTCCTTTTCCCACTATAGTTATTGATGGCTTAATTAATGAAACCCAGATCTTCTCTTAATTCTGTTACTCTCACAGGCTCTTGCAGATAAGATGAAGTGAATGAAAAGAATGAGTTATTAGTGAACACTCCCTTTTATAGGCCAGATAGCTCCTCTCATGATGTCAATCCCAGGGATTATGAGCCAAAATAATTTATTTTGGGGGCAGCTCCAGTCACTGAAATTTATTCCAGAGATGTCCTTTAATAAGGTGCCAATGGGCATG
Organism: Antechinus flavipes; assembly: GCF_016432865.1. Classification (NCBI taxonomy): domain Eukaryota; kingdom Metazoa; phylum Chordata; class Mammalia; order Dasyuromorphia; family Dasyuridae; genus Antechinus; species Antechinus flavipes. Next base: position 148,160,906 of record NC_067400.1, on the reverse strand, counting down.
TACACACCCTCTATAAGGAAACACTTTCAAAAGTCTGAAACAAAGGCTCACCTCCCTGTAAGCTCATCAAATTCGATCAGGGAACACCCATGGGAGTTTCCATGAATGACATTCAACTATTGGACTCAGCCAGTTTATGTTACTCTGCTAGTTCTGTAGATTCCTCTGCATTATAAGAAATTTAAGAGTAGAAAGTATGATTCAATTCAATAAGCATTTATTTAATCATTTATTAAATTCAAAGTGCTATTGTAGAGATTGTAGGCACAAATACAAAGGAAATACAATATCTGGCTTCAAGAAGCTTAAATTCTATGACTCATCCAATTCTTTAATTGTAATTTAAAACAATCTTCCCAGTCATTTCATGCCATGTGATCTCCACTTGGTTTGCTATTCTCACCTCTTCCCCACTGGGACTTCACAGCTGAAACTATCCTGGACTCTGTTTAGTGAGCTTTCATTTTATCTTACACATATACAAACCTCTGTCTTTTTTCCCCGCCACTTTTGTTTCATGCTACTATCTCTTCTCCATTCCTGCCATCATCTCCATCCTCTCATCACCTGAACCTTGGTCATGTCTCCTCTATTATGTGATTCTCCAATTTATCCCTCCTCCAGCTCTCCTTTAGGGACTGTCTTCTGCTAAGAGAAGGTAAAATCCTTGAAGACAGGCATTGTTTTGATTATTTATATTTATATCTTCAGGCCTTTGTCTACCTTTCAAATAAAAACTGACACTACTCATAATGACACAAAGTTAAGTTGAGAAGAAGGAAGAATCACTAGGAGGATTTTTTTTTTTTTTTTTTTTGCAAGGCAGCAATGTGTTTGTGTTTGACAAAGTCATACTATATGGAATCTGTGGCTGAAAAAAAATCATACTTATCAGAAAAAGTCAGGTAGTGACCAGGCAACTGCATTTCAATATCTTAGAAATATTACCAGGGGTGTGCTGATTTTAATAACTGATTTTGGGGTGGAGTAGGGGATATATATAAGACATATTTTTCTACGTTTAATTTGCATTAACATTTTCTCTTTTATATTCTTAAGTCTGGAAGATCAATAAAACAATAAAATGACCTTGATTTGTAGAACTTGTAGATTTTGAGATTATAAATGCTGACACTGAAAATTGAACAATTGGGTAGCCTGATTCTCTTCCCTAGGCTCTCTCATACCCCTTCAAATATGTAATGCATCTCTACTTCTTGAAATTCCTTCCACAAGGTAAGTACTAGACAAGTATTATAACATTATGTTGTTCAGTCACATCCTATTTTCCATAACTTTTTTGCTTGTTTTTGGCAAAGATACTGAGAGGTTTGCCATTTCCTTCTCCAGTTCATTTTATGGATGAGGAAACTGAGGCAAACAAGGTTAAGTGACTGGACCCCGATTATACTGTCTATAAAGTATCTGAGGTCATATTTTAACTCAGGTCTTCTTGATTCCAAGCCTGATGCAAAATAAATTTCAATATTAACCATACTCCATTCTCACCTCCCTCATCCCCACCAAAAAAAAAGAGAGGAAAAAAAAGTTTGCATTATGAGCTCATCATTTCACTATCTGGAGATGAATAGTGTGTTTTCTTGTTAGTACTTTGGAACTGTGATTGGTCATTATGTACAATGTACAGTCTTTAAAAATTACTTAGTGGGTGGGCAGGAGGAGACTAGGAAGTTTAATAATTTACCTAGAGTCACAAGTTGCTATTATCAGAGGTGACTTCAATGCAGATTGTCTGGATTTCTGTGCTTTCAGATATTAACATGTCTAAAAGAAAAAAGGAAAAAAAAAAAAAACAGTAATTTAGTCCAGCTTGGACCATATCAATATGTTCAGAATTGTAATCTATTGTAATAGCTGTGGAGGAAAAAATGATATTATTTAACTCTTTCTGGAGCCCCGAGTCACTAGAAACCAAAGAAATAGGATACAGTCAGTTCATAATGGACTTAACTTGTTATACAAAGTTCCGGAGACTTCAGTTCTTGAGCAGTTGGACAGCTCTTTACTATTGTCTTTTAGCTCCTCTAGAGGGCAGCTAGTCACAGTGTCCTTGCTGAGCCCTCTAACTCTAGTTCTAGTGTTGTAAAACCCTTTTATTTAATAATTATCTTAGAAACTAATTCTGGAATCATAGCAGTGAAGTATACTACATCACCCTCCTAGCTGCTTTTGTAATTCTTCATGAGGAAGCGTACATACAGATTTACTAACTTGACTTAAAGTGAGTTCTTACACTTTCCAAGTAGTCTCTCTGAGACTGATGAAATGTCTTTCAGTATCCAATATATGAATAATAATAGTATTTATAAGTGCTTTATATCATTAAATTATGTACATTATATTAATAATGTTTTATATTTTTTGTAATCTTCAGTTGCACATTTTGAAATATAGAATCTTAGGGATTCTATCTCTATCTCTAGAAGGCATGTTAAAAATCAGTAGTTGAAAGTGTAGTATGTGAATAGAATGTTGAACTTGGAGTCAGATGGAGAACAGAATGTCCACATTCTGCCTTAGACACTAGCTATGTGGTCCTAGACTAATGATGATCTCTTTGAGACTCAGTTTCCTCATCTGTAAAATGAGAAGACTGGACTTGATGTTCTCTGAGTTCTCTTCTAGCTCTAACTCTCTGATCCTTTGACTTTTTTTTATGAGGAGGATAGGTTACAAACAATGTACAGTCTTTAAAAGTTACTTAGTGGGTGGACAGGAGGAGACTAGGAAGTTAAATAATTTGCCTAGAGTCACAAGTTGCTATTATCAGAGGTGACTTCAATGCAGATTGTCTGGATTTCCGTGCTTTCTTTTTCTCTTTCTCCTCTTCCTCTTCCTCCTCTTTCTTTTTCTCTTCTTCCTTTTTAGATATTAGAAATACAATTATTATGATCTGATTTTTTAAAAAATGGAATAAGAATGACAACAACAAACAAGATTTATCACTGAATATTATGATGGGACTATAGCAATCTTACACTTAAAACTCAAGGGAATGTAATGGTGGTCCAAAACAGCTAAATACGCAGGAGCAAAATATGAATTGCATTTTTTAAAACTGCCATATTCACTACCTATCCCTCTTTTTCAGCATCCTATAGATTAAGTATATGTTCTGCTCAGCTATATAATAAAGTACCAAACAGGTTATACCATTGATATCACAGGACAACTGGATATAAAACCAGACCTATGACATGAGGTTGTAGCTTCGTTCTCTTACAGATCATCTTCACCAAGGAGTACAGTTTGAACAATCTGTAAATCCTGCTCAGCCACTGCTGAGTTCATGACAATCTTAAGAGAAGGCATGACAACAAATTCAGACTAAGGTCTCTAATAAGCTTTCTAGCAGGTTAAAGGAAGGGCTTTTCAAAGTTGTAGTTATTGTTGGTTCCATAATTTGGGAGAGTTGTCTACCTATGGAAGACAATTGATTTAACTTTGGCTTTTCTGTCCTTAATATCTACTTTGCTGCTACATAACAGGATAGGGATATTTTCAAATATCTGTACCAGTCCTCTATGTCAATTAGGTCCATTCTTTTACGTCAAACATTATAATGGTGCACTGATCTTGAATGCAATAACTATCCATACACTAAATTTCTCTTAGCCAACTGTATGATATATGTTGAATTTAATAGGACTTCTGTTAAAATGGAACTTGAGAGGTTGGACCTCAGCATACAAGGTGGCTACATATATTTCAAATTCACCAATCAAAGGATGCGTCACAAAAGTGTTTTTTCTAGTACCTCCATCACCAACTAATACAAGTTTGAATTGTACTTGGGACTCTTTTTGGGTGGTAGTGTGATAGTTCTCTCAGAAGTTTCTGTCTCCATTTGACTAAAAGATCATAACTCCAAATTTCTCTTCATATATTCCAATCCTATCTCTGATAAATACTGGCTGTGTGACCATGTACAAATCATATAAATTCTTGGTGCTCCAGGCAATTTTCTCGGACTATAAGTTACAGATGAGTCACCAAGTTTCATTGCTGGAGGGAGTTTACAAATACAAGTGTTCCCTATATCAACAGAATAATAAATCTAACCACATGCTCCCCAAGAAACTCCCCCCTCTACCATAGAATCAAGGAGAATATATACAAAACAAGTAATAATGACAGCTAACATTTTTATAGCACTTTAAAAACATTATCTTACTTGATCCTCATAACAGCTCTAGATGGTAGATATCTCTTTGCAGAAGAGGAAAAGGAAACTCAGAAAATTTAAGTAACTTGCTTGTAAGTTGCTTGTAAGCTTGTAAGCATCAGAGGAAGGATTCAAATCCAGATTTGTCCTTTTACAATAGCCTGATACTAGAAATTTGGTAGATACACTTATATCACAAATCACCAAACTAATTCTAAAAATAACTCAGGGATACATTTGTGTCTACAATAAAGGAAAAGACAATATAATTCATTATGGATTTGTTTGTTAGCTTTTTTCCACAAAAGACAAATGCCAAAAATTCCTACAGTTTTGAGGAATATGAACACCCTATTGAAAACAAATAAAAGGAAGACAACAGCTGTATTCTATAGTATCTTATAATTGGTGAGAAGTTCATTAACATCTACAAAGTAACTAGTAAGATCTTTTATATGAACATTTGAAGTATATCTGTACCACCATCTAGATTCCTTAATTATAGTGTTTAAAGAAATAAATGTTAAGGTGCCATAACTGTCTCCTAAAAATTTGCTTTGGGGATAAAACTTTTAATAGTTGATTTAAGTCCCAAGGTAAATGGGGTTGTGTGTGTGTGTGTGTGCTCGTGCACGTGTATGCATATGTATGCATGAATGTGCATGTGTATGCGTGGGCAATGTACACACACATATATATGTGCATGTGTTTATAGAAAATAAGATTAAATTCATCCAAACACTTCTAATTATGTAAGGAAGAGGCAGGAAAATCTATAGCTTTCTTAATGTGAAAAAAAGAAAAGCTTACAGATAAGTACATGACTTAGGTGACATAGAAATCCTCCTTTTCCCTAGGGAGAATTATTTGACTTAATTCAATTAAAAATATGCTTATTTTGACTTTCTATGAACTATTAGTGATATTTTAAAAGTCTAAGGGTACAATTCAGGAAGAACACTGTCCTAGATAGGAGAGTGGAAATGGGACATACCAGAGCAGAAAATCATCAGGATAATATGTTATTCATCTAATCAAATTCTAGCTTATGTTATACTTATCTGCATACAATATTTTATCTTTAGCTAAAACTATTCCAACTTGACCTATTTAAATGTTACTGAATACAAAAAATGAAAAAAGGATAAAGGGACAGACAATAATATGAGCTATTATAATGTACTTTAACTGATACAAAGCAATTTTCACTGGTTGAAAGGGTTGAAAAATTGCCTCAGTCAGAAAATACTTGATCTTACAAAAGAGAAAGTTATGGTAGTCAAAGGCAACACTAGTTTACAATATAAATTCACTTGTAAAACCTTATAAAGAGTTAAAAGCAATGTAGTATTGTGTAATATAAGCATTTTTATTGCATAAAAATGAGATTAGTAAATAATTGACAATGCTGAAAAATTAAAAAGAAATAAAAGTTAAAATAACTCTGAAATTTTGTCTTCTGCATCTCAAATTGGCAAATGTAATAAAAGATGAAAATAGTAAATGTCCAAGGGGCCAAGCAGGTACCCTTATATGCTGTTGGTAGAACTGTGAATTAGTCCAATAATTCTGATAAAACATTTGAAATTATGTGAAAAAAATTACCAAATTATTCATACCTTTTGATGCAGCAGTCTTACTACTAAAAACATACTCCAGGGAAGTCATCCAAAAAAAAAAGGTCCCATATGTATCATATTCAATACAATACTTTTTGAAGCAGCAAAAAACAACCAACCAACTTTTAAAAAGTGAATATCCACAAACTGGTGAATAAATGAACAAATGGTGGCATATTTTAAAAAATGGAATTTTTTCCATCATAAGGAATGAGGAATTCAGGGAAATGAGGAGACAAAAGACCTGCTGCAGAGCCAAGACAGCACAAGCAGGAGAATAATACATAAAATAACTGTGATGACAAAAAAAAATGCAAAAAAACCAACTGAATATAAATTAAATGCAATGCTCAATATTAAATCTAAAACTCAGTATGTCAGATGTGGATTGCTATGGTTGATGTATTAGTTGTTTTTGCTGGGAATACACAGATGAGGTTCTTTCTGAAGATATAGTTTTGAGGGCCTTGAGCACATAAAGAAGAGTCACACAGAATAAGAGGATTGTGGTCTATATTCTTGGAAGAAATACTTATATGACATCATAGATATATGAAGTATATGTCTTATTACTCCCTGGATTTGAATCCCAGCTTTGAATTTTGAATTTGGAGAAGTCACTTGTCCATTTTGAGCCTCAATTTTATTTGTAAATTGAAAAAAAATAATATTTGAACTACCTCCCATAAAGGGTTTGTGAATTGTAAAGCATTTATTTACTTATAGAGATAATACTAACTTCTTTTGTTCATTCTTCATTTTCGTCACAGATGTTGCCTTGACTTGAGTGTGAATTGGATGTAAGTAATAGATTAGGGACAGAATTTATAGAAGAAAACAAATACAATATAATATTTGGCAAGCCCAAAGATCCTTTATTCAATAAATACTTCTGGAAAAGTTGGTTTCTTATTGCCTGAATAAATATCAGTTTATAATTTTGTCATGCAAAGACTTCCATAATTTGACTTCAGTTTACTTGTCAGACTTGTATTAGACAACTTATCTTCACAAATTCTAAGTTTTAGCTGAACTATACTCCTCTCTATTTCTCATATTTGTCCTTCTTTTACTCATGCCATTTGCCATACCCAAAGTGGGTCCCTCCAGTGTTGTTTACATTTAATGAAGGCCCTCTCCTCCTTCAAGATATTATTGGGCTTCAGTTCTCCAAAATCTTCTGTCCCACACTACTCCATCCTCCTATCGCCCAAAAGTGATCTTTTTCATCTTAAATTTTTATGGCACTTTATAGAGTTCTTCTTTGTACTTTTCTAATCCTCTTGAATTATATTTACTAGTGTATATGTCATCTCCCCACTTTTATTAGATTGTATGCTCCCTATAAACAGAGTTGCATTATACCTATGTTTATATTCCCAGTTTCTAGCACAGTGATTTACTCATAGTAGACATTTGAATTGAAATGACTTATTACTGAGTATATATTGTGGTTGCAAAATTATTTTCTGGCATGACCTTGAGAGTGATTAACTTCTTCCCTATTGCCTATATGTCTATATGTCCTGCCCCGTGTCCAGAGCTTCAAGCTCTGACTCAGAACAAGGTTGCTTCCTGTCCATTTTCTTTGAAAAGCTAGATCTAGTTTAAGAGCTGTTGAAGATAGGAGGGCTTGATTGGAAGATCTCTAAAATAGAAGCAATTTAGAATCTCAATTGTATTTGAGAATAGGGAAGAGCAGAACCAGCTGCCATGTAGATAAACTCCAGGGAAGAAATTTTAAGGACTTGTGACTGCTAGTGAGATTACATCCACTGAGCTCCAGTGAAGGGATGAACCAATTGAAGCAATAGGCTAGTGAATATGGTTTAGCTAAATGGAATGGAAAAGAGACAAATGGATCAGAACAAAGCAATAGGAACCTTTAGACAGGAGAGCAATTATGCTAATCCAAAATTAGTGTAGACACATTTGAAGCAATAGGGAGGAATCTTTAGGACCAGATACAGAAGTGTCATCCTCAACCAAGGGGCCCATACCTAGAAAGATTAACTAGAAGCAGGTTTTGGGAGGGGCTGAAAAATCCCACCAGACCTGGGAATAATGCCAAACCAAACATACCTCTGGCTAGAATCTCAATAGTTTGCTGTAGCATCTACCATCTCACCCCAAGCAGGGTTCAGAGAAGGAAAAGAAATTAAAGAAAAAAAAAAAATCCAGGTGCCCTGAATTAGTCAGGTTAGCATTCTGTGACTATATTTTATTTGCTAGATTGATAAATCTGCTCTAGAAATTCATCTATCTCTGTATTTTAAATTTTGTTTTCTTTTCCTTAGTTTTCTAGTGAAAATTCCAGTTTTTTTCTTGGATGTGTTTTGGGGAGACTGGTTTTTCACATGGATCAAGACAGATTGGGAAAATGATGTACTTTTGATGGTCAGGTGTAGTATTGCCAATTATTTAATCCATGTGAGACTCTATGACATAACTGGTACAGCTGGGATGGAAGACAAAGAATCCAGAATGGAACAATCATGATTGTTGTTTCCTTCTGGCCTTGCTTATCATCTTACAACTTCAAATTTGTTAGCATTTCTAAGGAAAAAAAATTAAACTATATCAAGAATAGAATGAATTCTTTTGAAGTTTCATATAGAGTTTTGTTGAAAAAAAAAAAGAAACATTTTTAAATTAATAATCAGGAAGTTGTTAAATATTAAGTTTATGATTTTCTTAAATTTTTAAAGAAATTAATATGTTTTCTATTTGCTGTGTGTGTATAGTGTATACAAAAAGTATAGGAGAATCTTCATATAATAAAAACTAACACTGATAAAGCATTTTAAGGTCATACAAAGTGTATTTATACCCATATATGTATATATGCACATATATTATAATTATATATTATATTATATATTATCATGTTACATAATAATTATATAATATAATGGCATATTATGTGTTATAATATTCATATATATCTATATGTAGATATATACGATGAGGTCCTGAATGGTAGGTGTGGCTGGCAGAGAGAAAATGAAGAATTGATAAAAATTATTCCCTGGGGCAGGCAGATAGAAGGCTCTGATGATTGAGTTCAGTTTAGTTCCACGGTCCCACCCTCTGGAGGTAAGCCAGTCAGAAATCCAAGTTATCTCAAATCCTTGAGGCTAAATTTTCCCCATAAAACAACTTATGGCCCATGGTTTCACTACCCTCCTTTGGGTCAGTCTACCACCGGCATTCTGCCTTATGGTATCTTTATCATTACCCCTCCTCATGCCACGTGATGTTTTCTCCTAACCCCACTATATTCCTGACCCCACTTCTCCTTACAGTTAACTCTTTTAGGGTGCAAAGTATCTTTCAGGATTTAGCCTGTCAGCTAAGGACATGCCCCAACCTCATGGGGTGTTTCCTTTTTTCATAAAACCCCTTTCTATGCTTTCCCACTCTATTTCATATTTACCATTCCTAGTGCCTATTGTATCCCATTATTTTACCTGTAGCCTCTTCCCCTAAATAAACCTACCTTTTGCCAAAGAGAAGAAAAGAAGAAAATGTGAATTCTTCACAAGATTGGACCCCAACATTCTCGAACCATTATCTGGTGCTACATTAGCCACATCATCAGAAATATATATGTATACTCAGCCATCCCTTTAATTCGCAAGCCTCCAAAAGCTTCCTCGGGTTTGAGGAATATTATCAATCAATATTCACTCAAAATCATACCTTGGGAGCCCCATCGAACGAGTTTCTTTTATCGGCCAAAGAATAAATTAGTTCAAAGCAGAAAAAGATAAACAGTATAGCAAAATAAGTGACAACAAAGATACCTCCACATATATAGGGCAGACTCTACTCTAGGTTACTAGGTGAGAATAGCCCACAGAAGCAAATGAAGCTGAGAACATAAATGGAAAAGTATTTGTATAAGGGCAATATAATGCCAGGAAATATATGTGCCTGGGAAACATATATAGAGAAGGCAATTCATAATTAAAAATAGCAGCCCTGCTGGAACCTTTCATTTCAGTTGCTGTAGTTCCACTACAGATCTGCTGACATTCTGTGGTAATAGCAAGTTGCTTTCTCCTTCAATCTGGAATCATCTGATGATCTGTGCTCTCTACTATTCTCTGTAGGCATCTCCACCAAGATGATTTTTTATTTCATATCATGGTATTATTTCTGAATTTCAGCAGTACCTGCTGGAGTCTCAGTTCTTTTACTTCATAATCTCAGGCCTATTTTAATTTTTTTTTTTTTTTTGTGATCCCAAACACCAGTTAAACATATCCAGCCAACTAGTGAGAAAAACTTTTAAGTATTTATTTCTCTTTTTGAATTGAACTCTTCCACTGCAGTTTGGATTTTGTCTAAATTCTTATTTGAGTTAATGGTCAAAGTTCTCTTTATCTCTTTTACTTCCTCCTTGCCAGTCTGAGTCTCTAAAAATCAGAAAATCTTCTAATTTGCTCCAATTGAGCAAAACCAAAGAAAATGAGTGGGGCAGTATTGAGGTGATTCCTTTAATTTTTCTCTTGCCCCTTCTGTAGCTTTTATGCAAATCACGTGGGCAGTAAAACAAAAATAAGTTTGATTAGAGATCGTGGTCTTTGTTTTACTCTCACCTTCCTCAACAACCAAACTTCTGCATTTCTTATATACAATATCTCATTAAAGCCCCACAATCAACTGGTGAGGAAGGCTTGAATTTCAGCTGTTCTCAAGAATTTAAGGACATTAAGTACGAAAAGTAATTGTTTTTCTTTTTTTTTTTTTTTGTCCTCAAAAATATATCTATGATCTTAATTCTTTCAGATAAAAAAATTCAGATACTCAAAATAGTCAAATGACCAAAAATAATACAGTATAAAACCATGTTTAAATCAAGGAGGATCTATGTAAAAGGCAATGTTGGTATATTGGTACGAGGAGAAAGTACTGAGAAATCTGACCCCTGGAAATAGCAATTTGTCCTTATCTGTTTGTTTCTTAAACTTTCAAAATTACACATAAATATTGTTCTTCCTTAACAAACTTTTATCACTTTAAATACAAGAAGAGAAGAAATTGACATTATCTTTATTTGTTATAATTTTGATGGTGGCTGTTTATATATAAAATTAATAAAACATGTCATTGAAGTCGTACCAGTATACGGGGAACCATTACCAGTCATCCTGACCTACCTCTTGCTAGTGGATTCCAAAGACCAGAAGGAGAGAATGAAGCTGATGACTTTGCACAGTTCTGCCTCATCAAATTCAATTCACTTGCAAGTCAAGACATCACCCTCCTGAAGTCACTGGTCCTTTTCAAGAACAAAGGATGAAACAACAACTACACTTATACCTCATTGTGGTGTAAAAAGGGAATCTAGGCTCTGAAATGCAAGACCATAGAATCTTCAGATCTAGTTTCAGCATACTCAATTTCCTGCCTGGAGACAATTCACTGGCAGTCCCTATTCCTAGAACTTTCTCTCTTCTCTTCTCTGCTGTAGACCCACCTCCTGCAAGAAGTCTTTCCCAGTTCTCTTTCATCTCAATGCCTACCTTATGAGATTATCTCTAATTTATCTTGTCTAACTCTTGTTTGTACATAGTTGTTTGCATATTTTCTGTTCCATTAAATTGAGCTCCTTGGGAGCAGAGACTGTTTTTTGCCTTTCTTTGTATTTCCAAGCATTTTTCACAGTTCCTGGCATAATAGGTGTTTAATAAATGCGTTTTGACTTGACTTGTGACTAACCTAGTTGAGTTTGGAGAAATTCATTACCAATGTGTTCACCATGTGAAGATTTTTATTTTTAATCACAGTCACTAATGAAGGCAAAAAGAAGTGACCATATGAGTCAGTGGAGAGAGTACCCACTGATAAAATCACTCTCCCATGAGCAGTAGCCATTTCACAAAGAAACATAAAGATTCAAGTAATATATGACTATGAATTTCATTTTAAAGAGAACAACCAAAAAAAATGCTTCCTAGAAAAACTAGGAACATAAAATTAGTTTTATCTCTATTGAATCTGCCCAAATACAGGAGAAGAAATGAAAATGTTTGGGAAAAAATGACAAAACAGGGGAAAGTCCTTTAATGGGCATGGAGTTAGAAGCACTGGATTCACTTACTGGATTGGATATTTTTTAATCAGGTGATATTTTTGGTCAAATTATACACTCACAAATTGATTTTCTGGCTAGTTTATCACCTATAGGTATAGCCATTGAAGAGCCTATAAGATAATCATATGGTGCAAAACATAGTGGACCAAGTCTGGAGTTAGGATAGAATCAAGTTCAAATCCAGTTTTAGACATTTACTAGCTAGGTTGTCTCTTGTTTATTTAACTCCTATTTACCTCAGTTTCCTCATATGTAAATTGGGAATAATAGCATTTATTTCCCAACGTTGTTATGAAAATAAAATGTGATAATAATTGTAAAGCTCTTAGCATAGTGCCTGGGACATAGAAAGCACTATCTAGATATCAGTTATTATTCTAGAATTAATTTTGCTCAAGGCATAAGTGAATGACTGAGATAGATTTGATTAGCTTATTGGTCATTTTAAATTTAGAAATTGGTTATTAGACAACTACACTCAGAGAGAGGAATGTGGGAACTGAATGATGATCACAACATAGCATTTTCACTTTTTTTGTCGTTGCATTTTGTTTTCTTTCTCATTTTTCCCTTTTTAATCTGATTTTTCTTGTACAACAATATAATTGTATAAATATGTATACATATATTGGATGTCTAACATATATTGGGTTACTTGCTATGGCGGGAGGAGGGGAAAATTTGGAACACAAGGTTTTGCAGGGGTCAATGTTGAAAAATTATCCATGCATATGTTTTGAAAATAAAAAGCTTTAATAAAAAAAGAAAAAGAAATTGGTTGTTAGAATCAGATACTTCATGTCCAATGTACATTTTTCATATAGATTGTAATTACATATTCATAAATGATTAGAGTCTTGTGAAAATAACAAAACAAAGACATGTATAAATGTGAACTTAATTCCTGTTTTTCAGATCATTAATTAGATAAGTAAATAAGAGATGACCAAAAATTTCATCAACGTTAAAGCATCTCATCAAAGGTAAATGATAATATACTCTGAATTTTAAAACTTCCTTCATTTGATTTAATATCTTTGTTGGAGAACTGACTACAGCCATACTAACTAAAATATTTAAATGCAATTACCTCAAGTGAGTAATATAGTCTTTCCTGTATTCCGTTCATTGTCTTAACTGCCTCCAGACTCCTACTAACTCACCTCTCAGAAGAAAACCATCTTGAAGGGGGTTTTTAAGTGGGGAAAAATAAATGTATATTAGGAGTATGAAGCTAGAGGAAAATAGTAAGAAGAGAAAATACATCAAAAATGATGAAGTGTGTATGTTCTTATTTAGATTAAAAGAGAAATAAAGAGGGATTGAAAATGAGAGTGATATTTCTATCTGTGGGGCAAAGCTTTGTAACAGCTTAATTTCTCATAGATGTCTACAATTCCAATAGCTACCATCATATGAACAGGGGTGCCTATAGGCCTACACTTAAGAGTCAAACTAAGCATATAAAACTGAAATTACATGTATACAGTATTATATGATAAATCCATTAAATTTATGCAAAGTTTATGCAAAAAGTGCAGCATTAAATGAAAAGAAAAAGATGGTTCTTGAAAGGAAAAAATCACAGATTGATTTAGACTTTAAAAGAATGAATAATATTCAAAAGGCAAAACTAGAAAAGGATTTCATGTAATGGATACAACATTGACCTTGGACTCAGGAAGTCTTGAATTCTAATTCTGCTTCAGATTCTTACTAGCTGAGGGATTAAGACAAATCATTTAATCTTTCAGCCCCAGTCACATTTTAGGGAACCTAAATGTCTTATAGGTCTATAAGAAACCACTAAAGGTTTCTGAGAGTTAAATTAAGATCTATATGTACCTCAATATGAAGTTCTGAATTTGGCAATAGCATGAACTGAGTTCAAATCATGTCCAGTCATGCACTAACTGGGCAAATCCCTTAATCTCAGTTTGGTTCAATTTCCTCATCTACAAAATGGGAACAATAATAGTACTTATCAAATGAGATCACAACATGAAACACCCTATGCAAATTTTAAAGTGCTTTACAAATATTTAGCTTTTTTTTTTGTCACTCCAAGGATGTAATTTTAATATTAAGGTGACTGACATAAACCATATGCACTTTATAGGTGGTCGATGAGAATTGCTATGGTCAAATAATTTATCACCCTGGGGTCAATCTGGTGATGAATATCTGTGAACTTTTCTAGGCTTGTCCTCAGACAGCATACATGAACCCATATCAAAGCCTTTCCAACCTGATAGTACTTGCTGCAGCCTGTTCTGTCCTAATATAACTTTTTGAGATCCTAAGGCCGTTTTTTAAAAATCCAATGGAAGGGAGATTGACTTGAGTGATGAAATTCTATTCCTAATAAAGAGTATTGTTATGTGATAACACAAATAATAATAATTATATAATCACATCACCTGAAAAGCCTTCTTTCCCGTGAGACAGGACAAGTGTTATCATCTGCTCTGCAGGGATGAAACCCTAAGATTCGGGAAGGTATTAACTTGTCCCCAGATCACACAGAGTGTAAAGGCAGAACTGCCTTATTAAATGTTCCCCTTTCTTATTCCAGTAGGACTTGCTACCCTCATCAACTTCTGTTTGTTTCAACTTTGTCCAAATACCTAAAACACAAAGTCTTTTTCTTTGCTCTGCTGCTAGCTCTATTAAATATGCTATTTAAAGGAACTGGAAATCTTCAGCAGGGAGATTTACTTTTTCATACATCATCCCATTATGTGGCTCTCCCAAACCTTTAGACCCCATCCTATCTTTCTTGTTACTATCAGGGAAACCACAAGGACTCAGACTTATCCATTTAGACCTAAGTCCTGAGATTCTCTTGATTGTAACCATAGCTCTGTAGGCTGGGTGCGGTTTTTGCCATCCATTCTCCTGAGGTTTCTTCTTCCTTCCTTCATGATAAGGGGGTCCTTAGGATTGCCACTCTTGTTTAGTGGCTACTATGCGTCAGCATTTGACTCACCATCAAAAAGCATTTTGAACTGAATAGTTTTTAGATATGATTACATAGTGCTTTGCTGAAATATATGAAGTATAATAGGTTCTGGAAGGACTATTTGAATCAACTGGAGTGATATGGAGAATTCATAGAAAATCTAAGACAGAGAGGACCTTTTTAAAGGGGACATAAAGTTGAAGAACTGTAGAATGTTTGAATTGGAAGGGGCCTTAAGAATCACCAACTCCAATGCCTTCATTTTAATGATGAAGAAACTGGGGCTGAGGACTAGAAAGCGACTTATACAACTAGTCAGTAGAGGAAGTAGGAAATGAACCCAGATTTTTCTATTTCAATCCTGTCATCTTGCCCAGATAGTAAATGTTAGTATAAATAAAGATCCTTTACTCATTGGACCTTCTTGGCATTTGTGTTTTTTTTTTAATTGAAATGATAAAATGAATCATTCAAAACATACATATTCAGATTTTTATAAATGTTCAAAGAATGTTTATAAATGGCTAACCAAAGGCCCCTTGGCATCTCTAAGGTCCAAAAATTGAAAAAAAATTAATTTGAAAAAAAAGGCAAACCTTTGCAATCTATTGACTATCACTGCTTCTCCAGCGAAAATGTTCTTAAATCCTTCTGGTCTCTGAGAAGTATTTTGAAAAAAAATATGACCGGTAATGACTCCCTTTCCCAACATTTTCCCAGGATGGCTATAATTTATTTCATTTCACACCATCCAAAATGACCAAACCCAGCATGACAACCAGCAATTTCAACATGGATAGAGAAATCAGTCAACATAAAAGACTAGGTTAACAAGGACACAGACAAAAATACACATCTTATTAACATCTGCAATTAAAATGAATCTTCAGGCTTGGAAGGGCTCCTATGAATTACATGTGGATCACTGGATTCATTCCATACTTAACAACATTAAATTTGCAAGATTGTACGCCTCCAAAAATAATAGGAGAGCCTCCTGCCTGACTGTCTGGAGCCCGATAAACAACTCCATTAATTAAAAGGTGTAAGTCATTAGCATATTTTGCCACTTTCACTCTGTACTTCTCTTTTATGTAACTTCCATTTTATTTATCAAGCCAACATGTTCAACTTTCTGTTTTCTATTTTGCCTCTTAGTATTTTCAAATTTTAATAAAGCATTTTTTAAACCAAAGTGTATGTATGAAATGCAATTCAATTTAGTATAAACATGCAAGTAAATTTCCTTTTAGCCTTCTGTTTCTTTACCCTGAAGATAGCAGGTTTAGAAAATTGAACTCATTTACGACAGTACAAAAATCCACATACATCAACTCAATCCGAGAAAATAATTTTTTTATTGAAAGTTACCAGAATCTGAGAGTTGTGCCAATTCTTATCTCTATCCCATAGGTTGGGTCACCTACATTTTGCCAGGAGTCCAGTTCATTTCTTCAAATGAGTTTTAATTTGCAAAGAAATGTAAATTTGCCTTGGTTTAAATTCATAGCCGTGACACTTATAATATTTTATCAAATAAATGGAGTAAAAGAAACCATCAAGTTTCCCTAATGTTGTGAATGTAGGAATCCCAAATAATTTGGAATGATTTGTTCCAAAGAATGCAGATCATAGCTCATGTTAGCCAGCTCGATGATGTTGGGAATAGAGTGCTGTATTTGGGCTCAGAATGATCTGAGTTCAAATCACACTTCAGAAATTAAATGTAAGACCCTGGGCATTGTTTTGTCTCAGTTTCCTCATTGATAATATATGTAAAGTACTTTGCAAATCTTGAAATACTATATTCATATTAACTATTTTTCTTGTTGGAGAGTACTGGAAAAAAATAATGCAAGCATTCAGTAGAGTGATCCATCAGAAATATAACCATGAAACTAGTTCATTCTTTGCCAGGAAATGAAAGCAGGGTAAATTCTTTCTCCCCAAAAGCATTTTTTTCTTCTAAAGAAAAACAAAGAAAGATTCCTGGGTTTACAATTAGAATCTCTGAATTCAAGTGCTGACTCTACTGTTTATTATATATGGATATCACTAACTCTCTGCACCACAATTTTTTTCTTAACTGTAAGTAGATACATTTATATCCGCATACCCAAACTCACAGTGTTTTTGTGAAGGGAAAAAAAATACCTTGTAAATACTCTGTATCACTTCCTTATTCAAAGACATAATATTTTATTGGGCTACTTATTCCTTCTATTGATGAAAAGTACACTCTTCCTATGCTTTGGACTATAATTGCTCTCACACAAAAAAATCATACTCTGGTGAAAAAATTCTAATGACAAATATATCTATCAATGGGTTCATTTTGAGCTTAGCATGACTTGATAGAACTTCTAAGAACCCAGGATCCGTGACAAGACCAAGGCATTGAAATGTGGAACTTAGTAGAAGAATTTTTTAGTGCATGTCAAGGTACTTAGTGTAGGAAACTATTATGTGAATTGAACTTTGATATTACAGTTGGAAATAAGTTTCATTGGAACTCAAAAAAAAATAAATTTCAATCTGAATAATATAAATGCACCAAATTAATCTTTCTGTACCTCCATTTTCCCCATCTGAGAAAGGGGATTACAAATTCTCATTTCCAAAAGTACACTTCTTTTAAGACTTAGAGTGCCTTAGCTAAAAGAAAATGACCAAGTGTTTGATATTTGTACGTTTTAAATATATATTGTGTAATATATACATACATATTATGTATGTATACATAAAACAAGTAGATACTATGATAAAAAGATTCCATATAAGAGCATAGATAAATATCACACACTTACACTGTTTAGTGTCCAGTACAGTATGGATGTGGTCTGTGACATTTCCCTGACATTTTTTCTTTAATTTGATTTTGTTTCTTTATTTCCTATGAGGATGAAAAGGGGTTGGGTTAATCTAGGGAGTAAAAGGGTGAATGTTTAACTGTCTGAGAGGAAAAGATGGGCTGCATAAAGGTTTCCCTGAGAGATGTTTAAGCATAAGGAATGTGAATTAGCCAAACTGAATTTGCTGTTTGTCAGACAGGAGCCATACTTAACACTCCCCATTGCAGACTAATAAAGCAACAAGCAAATGAACATAATCAAATTAACTAAAAATCAGAGATTCTGAGATATTGTACTCAAGATTAGTTTCTAGCCAAAAAAAAAAAAAGTATGTGTGTGGGGGAGGTGGATCCTGATAGCAATATAATTTCCTACAAAACCGGTCACCAGGCAAATGTCCAGAGAAATGCCTCTTTGTTCTGACTAACCATGGGTGATTATAACTCCAGTACAGAAAATGAGATGATTAGAACTTTCTGAAAAGCCAGATGGAAATATATCTCTAAGCCCCCTTAGTAAACTTGGATAAATGAGCCTAATTATAAGCCAATTGTATATTGGATGAATGATCCTGGACTTTGTCCACAGGGTATCTTTATTCATAGATTAAGGAATGCAATGACATAAACATTTATTAAATGCCTACTATGTGCTAGGCATTGTCCTAAGTACTTTATAAATGTTATCTTAAATTTAGGGTCACTTAATTGACTCTGATTGCTAATTCATCATTGAGTTTTTCTTGTCCTATTGATTACTAATTTTTGCAAAACCAATAAGATCCAACAGGACATTGATTTCAGATTGTTTATACCTTGTCTTCCCCATTAGACTGTAAGCTTATTGAAGTCAGGAGCTGTCTTTTGATTCTTTTTGTAGTCCCAACTTAGAGCAATACCTGACATATAGCAGGTGCTTAATGTTTATTTACTGAGGTATATTGATATAATAATATGAACTTGGTCATGTGGAAAGGTGATCCTTTTGTACTGTAGCAATATTTAAATATCTATACATTTTTATAAAGCATATTAATTAATAAATCAATTAGCAAACATTTATTAAGCTCTTACTATTCCAAGGAACTGTGCTAAACGTTGAAATGGCTCCAATATTATGTCACATCACAGAAATCATTTCATCGTTTCATAGATCTAGATTCAAAAAAGAACTTGAGTTCATCTAATCTTTTTATAAATGATAAAATATACATATGTATAAATATATATAAAATGTAAATATAATAGTTTTTTTGGGGGGAGAAAGGGACTAATGTAGAAGACTACACTTAATCTGAGCTTTTAAAAAAGGTAAGGATTTTAAGAAGCAGCTGTGCAAAACTACTGTATTCTAGGCCTGGTATTAAGTACTAAACAAAGGATTTTATATTTGATCCCCAAAGGTAATAGGGAGCTACTGCAGCTTAATTAAGAGAATGATATGATCACAACTATATATTAAGGAAATCATATATGGAGGATGGATTAAAATAGGCAGAAATCTGAATCTAGAGGGCTAAAGCAATAGTCCAAGTAAGAAATGTTAAAGGACGAAAGAAAGAAAGAAAGAAAGAAAGAAAGAAAGAAAGAAAGAAAGAAAGAAAGAAAGAAAGAAAGAAAAAGAAAAAGAAAGAAAGGCAAGAAATGTCATCGAAGTAGAAATGATAAGACTTGGCACCTGATTGGATATGAGGAATCAAGGAACACTGAGTTGCAAACCTGGGTGACTGGACTAGTGGTTAGAGTTGGGTTTGGGGAAAGTTATTGAGTTCCATTTGATAAATGTTAAATGTCCAGTTTAAAATAGCCAAGTTTATTGTGTTGTTGTTCTATCATGTCTGACTTTTTATCATCCAGTTTGGCATTTTCTTGACAAAGGTACCGGAATAATTTTTGCCATTTCCTTTTCCAGCTCATTTTATTGCTGAGGAAACTGAGGCAAGCAGGATTATGTGACTTGCCCAGGGTTACCCAACTAATCAGTATCTGAGGCCCCGTTTGAATTGAGGAAGATGACATTCAAAGTCGACTTTAGGTCCTGTGCTTGATCCCCGTGCCATCTATCTTCCCTAAAAATATCTAAAAGGTGGTTTATAATGGGAGAGGAAAGGGCCTAAGACAGAGCCCATCCACAATTAAAGGAAAAAATATGTAAAAAATATAGCAAAAAAGTGATCAATTAGATCAGAGGAAAATAAGAGGGAACAGTGTCAATGATGGAATGGAATATCCAGGAAAAGAGCTATTTAGCAATGTCAAATGCTGCAGCAAGATCAAAAAGGATGAGGGCTAGACAAAGGTGGTGAAATTGTATATTTAAGACACCACTGTTTTCTTGGAGAGAATAGTTTCAGTTAAGAAGCCAGGTTGCAAAGGGTTAAGAAATAAGTGAGAAAAATGGAAGTAGAGGCAATGAATAGAGACAGGCTTTTTCTAGAAATTTGGCAGAGAAAAGAAGAAAGGATGGTGGTAGACTCTAGAGACTTCTGTTTGTGATCCATTCTCTTAACCTTTCTGTGTCTGAGACAATTATCTTGAACTTCTGACAATATTATAAATCCTTGGATTTTTTGGTATTTGATAGAATCAGAGGTTATAAAGCTGAAAGAGACTTTATCTATCATATGAAGACTCTAGCTATGTTTATTTAACAAAAATATTGATTTAAAAAACATGAACTGGGTTTCCCTTCTCTCTACCTTTTTAACTATTGAATTGGATAAGGTCAATTGTGTTAGAAATGAGTCAATGAGATGAGATTCAAATAAGGAGATTTCACTGTTTAAATGATTCATTCAGGAGCCACACATAGGCACATTCTCATATGCAGAAATTTCCTAATAGCATGCATACATTTGGCCACTTAGTTTTTATTAATATAGTTTCTATATAGACAGCACCCCTTTTAAGTGTGATATATATTTTATATGAGTGTCTTGTAAATAGTATAATAAATGCTCAAACCATTAAGGAATGCAAGATTACTAAGTCAGCCTTGCAAATGAGTATAAACAACTTACCAGCCCATAGAAAATTTTTTATCACTTCACCACCCACCAGAGATTCACAGGTAATAAAAAGAATGAAATCAATATTTTTATTTGGTATAAATTGCTACTCCCTATGATCTGGTGGGCAGGTGCCTTCTCATCAGCTAGCTAAGAATATATTGGCTCAAAAGATATCACAGGGAGAAAACATACAATAGCCCTTTCTAAGGATATCCAGAACTATTCCGGATATCAACTATATTACCAAGGATGTATAAAAATGTCAGACCCTAAATATCAGGACAACACATTAATATGAAGGATTTGAGAGAAACAGTTAAGGTAATAAATAGGGATCTGGTTTCTGAGCTAGAAAGATCTGAGTTCAGGTTCTAACCCCCTATTAATCCTTGACCAATGCCTTAATTTCTCAATACTATAGGTAATTTTCTATGACTGTAATTTGTACAGCAAGCAGGTGTAATCTTCCATGATATTGGGAATTTTCTTATCAAAAGTTCCCTATAGCAGTGAATCCCAGTTCTCATTTTAAAATGGAAGTAGGGGAGAAGGAAGGATTTAATTATAATCAATTTCCAAATTGTTTTTTCCCAAAGTTTCAAATTTTAAAAATGTTTTGACTCCTAAAAATTGTTTTTGTCAAAGTTCACAAGAGGGTACTTTGTGGCTATGTGCTAGATATGTGAACAAACAAAAAAACAGAGACATATATTTGGAATTGCAGGTGTTTGGGTCAGAATTCTATAGCAAATAATATCTCACAAATATCATTTATATTGCAAGAAAGTGATTGATGCCTGCCAACTCTCATCCCTAACCATTGTCTTTTATCCATGGCAGGAGAGGATGGGACTGATAGAAAAAGCTATTTTGAGGGGGAGATACAACCAAGAACCTTGACACACAATCATTAATTATTTGCCACATAATGTCCTTTCTAATGCCATCAATGGCCTTAACACTTGCCTCAGTTTTTCCCATGGCTTCCACAATATCCTTCCCCTTTCCTGTCCTTAAATGCTCAGTCCCTACTATAACCATGCTATTAGCCGTGGAACCCTGTAATTCTTATAAAATGTTTGGCAGTCTCATCCTACTTCTCAGCAAAGATTTAATAACTGGGCTGTGGTAAGGTCTTGTAATACTCAGTCATCTTTATTTGGATATGTGCTATTAAGAATTATCACAAATAATTGAATTCTCAACTGCACTTATTAAAAAAGGAATAAAGCACAGTTTGTTAGGCAGATGTCTAGAATGAGTCTCTCAGACATTGTTATGAATGAAAGATTCAATCTAATGTTGTATAGAGAGATGATTATAACTTCTTTTTCATGATGCAAAAAAGTAGTTTTATTTTATAAACATAAAGGTGCATGTAAATGTTTTTCTTTCTTCATCTCTTCCTCCCTCTCTCCTTCCCTTTCTTCTCTCCTTCTAGCTTTCTTCTTCCTTTCTTCTTTCTTTCATTTCTTCCTTCCTTCCTTCCTTCTTTTTTCATTTCTTCCTTCCTTCCTTCCTTCCTTTCCTTTCCTTTTTCTTTCTTTCTCATCTCTCTGTCTCTCTCTTTCTTTTCTCATAGACCCTTATGCAATATTCCATTGCTGTAAACAGGTAAAGGTATTTGTGTCTGGAATCACATTGTTTTCTGAAAGAAAAATATACTAATTTTTGTATCTCTCTGAAATAAAGCTAATGATGATTACAAAAGCAACCCAGAGTAGAAACAAGTAAAATGGGAAAAAAAAGAATTAGGAATAAATGATCTGGTTCTTTCTCTTTCATCAAAAAACTAATGAGACTATTTCCTGTATTCCAACCTCTGCCTCAAGATCTCTGGTTGATATCTTGGTCCTAATCTATCTAGGTCCAAACAGAAGAGGAATTCACAGTGACTCAAACCCATAATGTCATCAACAAGATAACATGTGAGGCTTCATGGACCATGAAATGGGTGAAAATTCTGACATTTCTAAAAAGTGACAAAATCAATTTGGGGCTTTCTTTCTCCTTGCCATACTGATCTAAGAGGAAGCATTATTTCTGTTTCTTGGAGCTCAGGGACAACTCTTAAATCAGACTATTCATGAGAAAGAAATATCTCTTCAGGACAGCCCTGACCTAATGGAAAATGCTGTAACAAATCATACATCATAGACCTAAGAACTGAAGAGGTTTTAGAGATCATTCCCAATTGATCCCCTCATTTTAGAAATGAGGAAATTGAAACAAGGAAAATTTAAATCACTTGCCCAATATCATACAGATAGTAGGCAGAAGATGCAGGATTGAAACCCAGCTACAAATCCAGCATTCTTCCCAATGTATTATGCTATTGTTCCCAAATGTCAATGATCAACATGTTCTTCTACTCCTGTACTAATCTACAATCTCTTAAAAAAAAAAAAAAGAAAGAAAGAAAAGAAAAGGTTATGTAAGATGTTGTCTGCTGTCAACTAAGGCAGAAATGGGAAATAATTTATATATAATATATAATAATTTAAATAGACTTTTCCTATTTAGCAAGCCTCTCCATTCTTTAAAAAGTGGATCACAGAACCATCATTTAGAGTTGAAAGAGAGCTCAGGGGTCAAAAAAATCTAGCTCTCTCATTTTACAGAAGGAGGGAAGGGTTTGAAGCCAAGAATTCAAGTTTCAAACTTGCCTCAGGCAATTACTGGCTATGTGATCTTAAACAAATCATTTAATCTCTCTCAGCCTCAGTTTCCCCAACTATAAAATGTGG
This sequence comes from Antechinus flavipes, assembly GCF_016432865.1. Taxonomy (NCBI): domain Eukaryota; kingdom Metazoa; phylum Chordata; class Mammalia; order Dasyuromorphia; family Dasyuridae; genus Antechinus; species Antechinus flavipes. The sequence continues at coordinate 148,137,427 of NC_067400.1, read as the reverse complement.
CTAATAATAGCATCTATCCCTTAGGGTTGCTCTGAAGATTAAATGAGATAATATATGTAAATCACTTTGTAAACCTCAAAGGGGTAAGCTAGCTATTATTATTATTTCATTTGGTTTTATGTAACGTTAAAAAGGAATCTCATGGTGTTTTTTTTTTTTTTAACTCAAAAGAGTTTCTTCCTTTGATTGCTCACAATATACTATGCCTTCCTTCTCTTTTTTTTGTTTCTTCCAACAGCTTCATTCAAGATATTCTGCTACCTAAAATCAGGCTAGGTCAACTAGAGTAGTTCATCTTTCCCTACAAAATTTAACTTCTCCAACTTCCTCATCATAATTTGTGACACTATTAAGCACATGAAGATTGTCTTTACTCTGTAGTGATCATGCACTCACAATTTTCTTCCCAGTTCCACACTCAAGCTCCTTATGATTTTTTCCCTTCCTTTACCAATGATGAGGAGAGTGGACTAGGTAATCTCTAAGGTCACTTTGAACTCCAACATTTTATAAATCTTTGATTCATTTTCAAGTATTTTTTTTATTCAATTCAATTCAATAAGTATTTGAATGAGAGCTTATAGAATATAAAACACTATTCCAAGTCCCCAGTTGAGTGAATCTCTTGTAAGGTTTCTCAATCTACATTCAACATATTTATGATACAATGAAATAGATGTTGGATTGGGAATCAAAGGCCTATTGGGTCAACAGCCCCCTAAGTCCAATGAAATTTTATTTTTTTGATGTAGTGGTATGTATTTCTATGCAAGTTTGTATACACATGTGTACACATCCTGCCTGTGTATACATACATGCATATGTATTGCACATTTATAGGTTTTTATCCTTAGTTATTTATATTTATGTCTTATTTTCCATTCTATAGTATAAACTCCTAGAGAGAAGGCATTACAACTCACAAAACTTCCTTTCCTACATCTCCCCATAGCAGTGAGAACAATGCCTTCCACAAGTAAATGTTTAACAAATCTTTGTAAAATGAATGAATATGCCTATTCTGGTGTGTTAATACACATTTATTTTCATCTATTCATTTATATATAGTATCTATAGCATATAGATACTATATAGTATCTATAGTATATAGTATATAATATATAGTATATAGATACTATAAATTGGAATGTAATTTAGTGCTCAGACTGCTTTGGTGCTTTTGCACATACATAATGATCTGTATTTGAAATGGTCTCATACCACATTTAGTTTTTTATTTCATTCCTTCAAGGTATCACTTTCATTGTGAAGCTTTTCCAGATCCTCTTCCTTCTCAGTCTTTCATGCTATTCTATTCAAATTTCTCATCTAAATTTAAAGTATAACCTATGTTGTAATGATTTGGATATTTGTTTTATATCCACTATTACTTTGGAAATATCTTAAGGGAACCATGTTTTTAATGTTTATATTCCCACCATCTAGTGTAATAAATTGTACACAGTAGTTACTTATTAATTCTTTTTTTTTTTTAAGATTTAGATTTGTCCTCTTTTCTTCCATTTTAAGATATGTTTTTAAATTTTTCTAAATAATTGCTTTTTATTTTCAAAATACATGCAAAGATAGTTTTCAGTGTTCAATCTTATAAAATCTTGTTTTCCAATTTTTTTTCCTTCCCTTTCCTCACTCCCTTCCCTAGACAGCAAGTAATCCAGGATAGGTAAAATATGTACAATTTTTCTACACATATTTCCATATTTATCATGCTACATAAGAAAAATCTGATCAAAAAGAGAAAAATGAGGAAAAAAAACAAGCAAACAACAACAAAAAAGGTGAAAATATTATGTTACGATCCACTTTTAATCCCCAAAGTCCTCTCTCTGGATGCAGATGGATGCTCTCTTCATCACAAGTCTACTGTAAATGGTCCGAATCACCTCATTGTTGAAAAGAACCAAGTCCATCCCAGCTGATCATCACATAATAAGATATATGTTTATCCCCTTAAAAAAAAAAGTTCCATTGATGCCTTTTGTCTTTATGTTACAGATATTTACAACTCACCCTCCAGTCTGAACCTTCTCCTGTGAAAAAGAAAAGCAAGGAAAAAAAAATCTCTAATAAGAAAACCTTGTCTGATAATATATGTGATGTTCAGTCCTACTCTCCCATCTCTCTACAGTGAAAGGTGAGGAATACTTCTCTAGGAACTTCACTCCTTTTTCTATTTCTCAGGATTCAGCTTCCTTCTAGTGATCTTTTTATTTAAATAGTTATATTTGTGTTGATTATTCCCTTGGTTTTATTTATTTCATTCTTAATCAGTTCACACACACATCTTCCTAGGTTTCTCTGAATTCCTTGTATTCAATCTTTTAAAACCACTAATCCATTTTCTTCTTATGGCTCACAATGGTATTCAATAAACATTATTGTCTGAAGCTCTGGAAAACTCTGCTAAGACCCCTTGCTTACAGCATAATATTGCCACTCCTACCTTATTTAGAGAACTGTGTCCCCAGGATGTCTCTGATTTTAGCCAGGTTTTCACTGTTAATTGTGACACCGTTTCTGCAATTGACCTAACCTCCCTCTTTCATGGTATCTCTATAATGATAGCTATGTCTGAACACATTATGATTCCAGTAATATTAGGCGCCTAAGAAACACCTAGATAGACAGATAGGCTTCCCACATGACCTGAGGCAAATCATTTGACCTCCTAGTTCCTCCAAATATTTATCTCTAAAATGGAGATTGATAATGGTTTGTAAAGTACTTTGAGATGCTTATTTACTTAGTGTAAGTGCAAATTAACCATAATTAAGAATAACAATAACCTGAGTTACTTTCCTTATTGTTAATATTGAATCTGCTGCTCAGGAATGGCTAACTATTCTGATTATTTGTTTAGTACAGAGAACTCATTCTGTTGTTTACATAGCTTGTATTCAAACTTTTGCCTGTGTAAATTACAATTGGCAAGAAAGATGGTTTTGAAATCAAGAACCTTAGCCAGAAAGAAAACAAAACCATAGTTCAGGATTCTCCCCCATCTATTGCTAGCCTTCTTAGTGATGTGATTGGTCCTTTTCGAAAATGAAGGATGAACAAGTGATATAAGCATCAGGGGTGATGATTGGTAGCTTTTCTAAAGAGCTATGAATATGGCTGTACTAATGCTACAATGGGCTTGTCCCTATGCTTAAGAAGGCATAAATTCTATATTGAAGTTCAAAAATAAGTCAAAGAAAGAAAAAAAAAGTCTTGATTTTTCCCAACTCAATCAGAAAGTAAAGTAGACAGGCTTTGGCATACCAAGAATATTTTCTATTTGGGGTAGGGCAGGGTGAACAAGGAGGTTTGAGAGAGCTCTGGATATCAAACTGGGAGAATCTTGTGAAAGATTCTTGACTCCTCCTTTTGACTATTTTCTTTTAGACTTCTCTGCTTCTCCTTTTTCTTCTTAAAAAGCTAACTAATAGAGCATCTGCCCATTCTAGATCCAATTCTGCAAGGAATTTTAGCCCCCATAATATTGCCAATTTTAAATGATGCAGGTTTTCACCCCCTGTAAATGTAAATCTTTTTCTTCTTATGGAGTAGAAGTACCAGAAATGTTTGTGGGTTTTTTTTTTTAACTCCAATTTGGGAAATGGTTGCATTAACCAAAAGATTAATGTAGAAAATACAATCTGAAAGCCAACAAGCAAATATTCTAAGTGAGGCAGGGTGCACATTTCAGCATCCCTTTTGAATTGCCAAGCTCATAGAAACTGCAGCAAGGGGATGCATTAGAGCTACATACTAGAGCGAAGACAGACGGTAAGCATGCATAAAATAATCACAGCGTCATGTTCCAGAATTCAAAGCAGGCAGAAACATGTTGCCATTGTGGGAAGGCTTTCTGTAGCCTTTCTGAATATACGTTCAAAAGATGAGTATTTCAAGAGATGTAATAGAAAAGGGAAAATCCAAAGATTTTGTTACTCAAGGAAGGGTACAGAGAGAGGATTCCCCTGAGGACTGGAAACTAAATAAAAATATGCATGCTGTGGCTGCAGATAATAGAGACTCAGGCTGTGAGAGTGGGGTAGCCAGTTTAGAGATACAGTATTCAGCATATTCAGCATGGGCGAGAGTGATAGAAAAATAATCTGGTTAACACCCTGGGTAGAGGGAGAGATTCTACAGATGCAGCTGGATACAGGATCAGCAGTGTCCATCATCTTGTCAGGAAATATCCCACAAAAGTGTAAAATTGATGGAGACACAGACCAGCTAAAGACTTATATGGGGGGAAGGGAGAAGAGACACAGAATCTCCTTAGGAGTGATGCAAGCAAATGTAAATGAAGATATAGACAGATAAATGGATGACTGGATGAAGAAATGAATGAATGAATGAAGATAACCACCAGTGCTGTACACTACATGCTCCCATGAAAGCAGACCCCAAATATTTTCTCCCCCACTGTGGCTACCTCCTTAAAATTCAGCTAGGATTGCACTATGAGCATATTTCACTCACCCCCACTGACCAACAGCCCAACAGCTGAACAGCTAAGCAGCTTTTAAGCATGAACCTAAAAGATATGAGAGTGGAAGATACTGAAAGAAAAAGGAAGAGAAAGCTAGAGTTGACTGAAAATGCATACCGTGTATTTGTGTGTGTGTGTATACACACACACACACACACACACACACACATACATACTTACATACACATGTATGTATTCTAAGAAGAAACAAAAGATTAAACTGAATAACTAAAGGTCACTTTGATGGGGAGTCTGAGATAGAGAGTCCTACTTTTTCTTCCTTAGTGAAGTGAGGGATTGCCATCATTTAATTTTGTAGCCAATCTTTGGCTTTTTAAATAGTCATTCTGGTGGCCTGATGGGAAGCCTAAATTGGTTTAAAAAAAAAAAAAGCATACTGTTAGGTTGACTAGAATACCTTATCTTTAAGTCTATGTTGAAAAGGTTTAGAGTGCCTTCTAAGCCTTTCAAGATGCCTGTGAAGTACCTGATTTTACTTGACCAAATATTTTCATTCCACACAATTTTAAATCCCCCTAGTTGCTTTCCTGTGCTTTAAATGTCTTTAATGCCAACTTTAATTTTCATCTTCTCAGCAGAATGTGATAACAGAATGAGGCATTCTAAACAACTCTTTCAAGGGACTGAGAATTTAGTCACTTTGGAAAAGCTTCTCAGATCATCATTACCTGGTCTACTAAGCAATGACTATGTACATAATCCTGGCATAGAACTTGCTGTAGTTTGGCGGGAAGTTCTTGATGGGGGGAAAATCAGTACTCTTCACTTTTGTGAGATAGGCAGTAGTCTTAGGGCTCATTTGAAATGTGTTAGAGTTCAATAATTAAATCACTAAACTCAACCTTGTACCGAGGATGTTCCTTAAAATTCGGGTAATATTTGGTTCTGGTAGCAGAGGTATGGAACAACATGGAAAAAGAAATTTGTTTATGTCATAATGGACTCATGCGCTTATGTGGGGGAGAGTAGGAAATGGAAAGCAGGAAATAACACAATGATATGGCATATGCTGTCATTCAAATATAGTTTTCCAATACATACTAGATGTAATACATATATGGCCTAGTAGATTAACTAACATTCCCAAAGACTGAACCAGAAACTTTAGGAATTGGGAATAAATTAGAAGACCCTCTGAGGACAAGAAGAGCCTCAGGGAGTAGATAGATAGATTACTGTTTTCAACCTAAGCCTGAGTATAATACCTTTACCACAATGTCTTATTTCTTTTGATCTTCACTTTAGATCTTTGAGAACTTTTCAGGAACTACATATTCTAGAATCACAAAATAATAGTCCTAATATTATACAACTAGATGGTACAGTGAATAGAACACTGGACTTGAAAGATCTAAGTTCAAATCCTACCTCATATATATTAAATAGCTATATGACCCTGGACAAGTGAACTTAATTTCTCTTTCCTTCAGTTTTCTCATTTATATAATGGGGATAATAATAACACCTTACCTCTCCAGATTTTCATGAGAATACAATAAAATAATACATATAAAGCACTTTGTAAACCTTAATATAAATATATATATATATAAGTATATTATGTAAATGTAAGCATAAACAATTAATGATGATGATGATGATGATGATGACAGTAATAACTTGAGGTTCCTACTTCAAAATAGTATCTAATTTGACAAAAGATGAAAATGGTCAGTATGGAAGTGATTATAGGAAGAGGCAACCTACTGAATTTCTGGTATAACTATGAATTGGTCCTACTGTTCTAGAAAACAATTTGAAAGATTTTAGAAAAGTCACTAAAGCATATATATCCTTCGACTCAGTGATATCATTAGTAGGCATATACCCCAAGGAGGTCAAGATAGAGGGAAAGTCATACAAATTTAAATTATATATATATATATATATATATATATATATATATATATATATATGTATATGTATATGTATGTATACATATGTGTGTGTAATATATATATATACATAAATATGCACATATACATATATTTTTTTTATTATAGTAGCACTTTTGTGGATACAGATTAATTGAAAATGGTTGAACAAATTGTTGTATATAAACCATAATAATAGCTAACATTTATATCATGCTTATATGTGCCGGGCACTTTACAATTAGTATTTCACTTGATGCTCACAATAACCCTGAGAAGTAAATGTTATTATTATCACTATTTTACAAAAGAGGAAACTGAGGCAAACAAGTTAATTGGCTTGCCCAGAGTCATGCAGATATTAAAGTCTGAGGTCTGAATTTGAACTCAAGACTTCCTGACTACAAGTCTAGACTCTATTCATTGAACTACCTAATAATGGAACAGTATTATCAAAAGAAAAAATAATGTTTTAAAAAATTGCATATATTTAACCAATATCAGATTAGTTGCTGTTTTTTTGGGGGGAGATAAAAGAGAGAGGGAGAAAATTTTGGAACACAAAGTCTTACAAAAATGAATATTGAAAAATAAAGAAGAAAATAACCAAATAAAATAATAAGAAAAAAACAATAAAGAATTCAGATAAATGTAGAAAGACTTGAATGAACTGATGCAAAGCAAAGCCAGCAGAATTAGAGAACAACTTACATAGTGATCACAAGGTAAAGGATAACAATAACATCAGGAAAAAATGTTTGTTTGTTGATATTTGTCAAGATCATAATAAAAATAAAATTTTTAAATAAGTAAAACATCAAAATTTTGATCAATGGAATGACTAATCTTGATTTTAGAATATTACTGGTAAAATATGTCGATGAGGATATGTACATAACATACATAAATATACATAAAATATGTTGGTAGAGAAGTGATAAACTATAGGTGCAGAATGTGACAAATATTGTCAGAAATGAACACTATGATGGTCTGTTTTATTTTAATTATACTTTGTTATTAGGCAGAGCTCCTTGTTGGAGAAAGGGGTGTCATTGGATAAACATGGTAGCAACGAACCTCCCCCCCCCCAACATTTACTTGAAAAAAGTCCTCTGGTCTAGGACCCAGGAAATTAGGTAATTAATTGCACTATAATCATTTAAAATCACTTTAAAACATCTAGGGAAGATTTGGCCAACTCTTTCAAGAAAATTCTTCATGTCTATTCCAAATCTCTTACTTCTCCCATCTATTATTCTTGCTTCTAAAAGAATAATAATAAAAACTATCAGGCAACATTTTGTGCATAATAAACCTTCATATACTTCAAAGCTATTATTAGTTTATCTACCTCTCATGACTATTGTATCTTTGACCTCAACAACTTGCTTCATATAAGACAGCAGGTGAGTTTGGGGAAAATCCTAATAGCACCTTTCTTCCCTCTGTCAAGATCTGAGAGTGCCTCTAATTTATAGATATAGCTTTGGAATGTTATTTTCTTTGCAAAAACTTCATAGGTTTTTCTACTCTCATTTAAAAGCTTGGGAAACTATCTCAATCCCTGTAACCACAGACAGGCTCCTGATTTCTTTTTTGGTATAGACTAGCAGTGCACAACTACTGTCCCCTGCACAAGGTGTTCAGTGAGCTGCTGCTTCTTCTGCCTCTAGGGATCCTTAATGTACTCAGATTCTCTCTGTAGAGTTCCTGATATGCTCCTAATCTCCTCTATATGGACTCCTGACAAGGCCCCAATCCTTTTCTGCTGAATGCCGATGACACAATCCTTCCCTTATACAGACCCTCTAATCTTTTTCCCAGTCTGTGTGACTGATAGATGCTTTAGACTTGCTCTGCTGCTACAAGGGTCAGAAGTGTTTTGCTAGGATACTGTTGTGGAGTGGTTTTAAAAACAACCTGTGATATGACATTAGAAATGGCACCACTTAATACGATAAAAAGAACTCTATTTTCCATTTCCTCAAATTAGAGTTAAACTAACATAAACGGAGGATGATACATAAACATACAGCAATAAATATGTACAATATATGGATTTGTTTCTATTTATTGCCAATGTAATGAATAATTACAGTAAAGAAATAAAATTTCGGTTCAGGTGAATAAAATTCTCCTTCTTGAACACCTTAGTATTTCTAATAATATACTCTTTTTCCTATGTGTCAAAGAAAGGGGAAAAAATGCTTGTTTTAACCATTAAAAACATTAGAAAATATTTGAATGAAGGCCTGAAGGCTGTTTTTGTTCTCTGGCACTTATATGAGATCATCAGTATTCTGATACTTCAAAATACTCCAGTGAATGGAAGGAAAGAATGATGGGCATATATTTGAATATTTTTCATAAGACACATATTACAATATTTAATATTTAAATGAAGTTTTATAATTACTATTCATTTGCATTTTGTCACAGGTACATTTCTGAATGTTTCTTTTTTTAAAATATATTTTCAGATAGTAAAATTGCAATGTTCATAGTCTGCTGAAATATAATATTTTCCTCAGGCAGAGTTATTTTTAAAAAACAATTGTTTTTTTTTAAAAAAAAGACAACACAAGTTGGCTTGAGCATTTAAAAAATAAAGACCAGGAAGTATTATCACTGCTTTGCTCTTTTGAAGTTCCCTATGATATAGTACTTAAAAACTGAAAAATATGCCAGCTCATGGATAATACTAGTATGTTGGCCTTTGGGTAATTTGGGAAAAGCTAATAAAATAGAGTGATATCTTTTTTATCTAGCAAGGTAGCCTAGGAATGACTAGATAATTCAAAATATGTTCACTACAAAACCCATTAGGACTTCTAACCTTCTGACCTACTAAAGGAAATATTACTGAATTGGATTTATGATGCTATGTGGCTAAGCACTGAGCTAAGAATCATTTCCTTCAGTGTATACACATATAATACTCTGTGGTTGAAAAATTTGTTAGATCTCAAAGATCGTTACTGATGTCATAAATCAAATCAGTTTCAATGGTGCTCCATCATGGTCAATTGGAGACATGAATCTTCTATTTAAAATAATAATATTGTTATGCAACCTAGCATTGCTTAGCAATAAAATAAAATCCGTTTTTAAAACTATCTGCGATCTTCCCCTTATTAAATGGGCTGGTCATGTTTACAAACTGCCAAGAGGAATGTGATACTCTTGTGCATTGGAGCAAATTCATACAAAACAGAGAACTCCCAGACTAAGGTAGTTAGCACTTTTCAAACTAGACACAAGAAAAAAAGAACTACTTTAGCATTTGACTATTACTTATGCCAAGCAATATTTGATTATTACTGATGACTTTTAGGTAAGGTGTTGGGCATCCTGACACAAAGTTTCTTAAGTGTGTGCACTGCTGGAAGAACTGCCCTCCCAGTCGCTAGAACTGTTGACCTGAAATAACACACCTGGTTAGTTCAGTATTTCGGAACAAGGAGAGGGTGCAGTGTAGAATTTCACTCTCAGCCTTCAGCTTTTGGCCCTGTACAACTGACTTTTGTATCTTGAAGTCAGGGACTCTGTGCTTTGTGTACCTTATTCTCCAATTTCTTAAAGTTACAACAAAAGGGCATCTCCAAAAATCTGCGCTCCAACGGCTGAATTGACTTCCCAGTCTAAGAACGCAGTCATCTTTAGTTCCTGGTATTGTAATTGCTGCGCTCTCTCTTTTTCTCCCTGAGGATAATTTTATATTGGTGTGAGGCTCGGCTGTGAATGATCTGGGCGAAGGGGAGGGGAATTCTTTACTGTAAATGGAGTAGCTTTGTCCTAGGATACGCAAAATGTCTAGAGAGCGTTAGCTGTTTGCAAACACTGGTGCGGGCTCCAGTTGAATTTGACAGAACCGATAGAAATTGCACGACATGCAGAATGTCACAAGAGAATAATTTTAAACACGGGACAGTCAGGAACTCGGCTACAAGAGAAGTCCTCAGTAACCAGACTGGGCAGGTGAGGCAAAAGGGCCACCGAAGAAGGGAACATCAACTATATCCACCTGTCTGGCTGTGCAATATCAGGATCTGGGCATCCTGCTCCGAGTCCATCCGTACCCCCCTTTTCTCAACAGAGAAGGGTGGACAGGGGCTGGGCTGTAGTAAAAGAAGCTGCCCCCACTAGGATCCCCAGCTCTTCTTCCCTCGCTTCTATTTAAAAGGCAAAGGTAGAAAACCGCTAGTTATTCCTAACACTTCTCTCTCCTTAGAGCCAGCAGCAGCAACCTGTGCGTACGTGCGTGTGCGTGTGTGTGCGTGCGTGTGTGTGTGTGGGTGTGTGTGTGCTCAGACACTCCAATTACTTTGGATACATCCGTCCTACCCCTTGGGAGATGTACGCCTTCCCTTCCCCCCTTCTGAGGTCTCTTCAAATCCCACCCGGGTGCAACAGCCTCGATTTACCCCGCCTCTCCAGGCGCAGGGGCAGAGGGAGGGGGAAGGGAGCCAAATTCGGATGGGGAGATGGAGGGATGGTGCAGTCAATGCATTTCATTCTGCGTTGAAGTGGGAATGGAGGGGAAGGGGTCAGAGAATCAGAGGAGGGACAATGTGTCTTGCCCCCATCTCCCTACTTGGATGCGCGGGGGAGTGGGGTGGGGATGGGGGAGTGTGAGGGGCGGCGGGAAGGGCAAATGTTTCTTCTCCTTCTCCTTCTTCAAACTCCAGGCGAATCCCTGAAGCAACGGCAGCTGAAGCTGTGTTGTGCTGAGTGTACGAGATAGGCGCCCTTGGCCTGACCACCCCCTCTCCCCCAGTGGGGAAAGGATGGAAGGGCGGGGAGGAGTTGATAGGGAGCTGGGAAACCCTTTGGGGAATTTAGTGGTGATACTCAAAAGATCCAACAGCAGGGAAGACACCCGACGTAGTGTGCACGATGGTGGGAAGGAGAAAGGGTAGGGGAAGAGAGTAAAGAGGGAAGAGGAGAGATCAGGCGATACTGTCTGGATAACTGCTCCTCGCTTTCTTCCGTTCCTTTCATCCCTCTCTTGCTACCCCTTCTGCTGAGTAATCACCCACTCGGGCCGGCAGCTGCTGCAGCCACAGCAAGGCTGGGTACTGGGGATGGGGTGGGGGGTGGGGTGGGGAAAACGAGTAGGGGAGACGGGGGGGGGGAGGAATAAAAAAGGGTAGGCAGCGTGGAGCCCAGATCCTGAGAGGGCGGTGCGGAGTGGTGTGGTGAGCTGGGGGTTGGGGGGGATGGGTGGGGCGCTGCTTGCTCTCTCCTGCCAAGTGCCTATTAGGAAAAGTAATTAGAGGGGTCCCGGGCTGTTTTCACCACAACCCTACACTTTCTTCGACTGAACAAAGCGAAAAGGCAATGTCATCAGTCTGGAGTGAAAATGTCTGTAAGCAGCCGGCTAAATAACAGAGATCTCTGCCCTCATCCCACCCTGCCTCCTGAAAGCTGAGACAAACACAAACTAGGCAGCGCAGCGACCCTCACCGCAGCCCTGGCCCTGGGCGCCCGGCCGCAGCTGCCTGGGGCTCCCTACCCTTGGCTGCCTTTCTCACTCGAAGTGGCTGCGGAAACCCTAATTGCCAATGAGATTTGGAACTACTTTTTCTAACCTCAGTCACCTCTCGCCTTTCAGGGTCTCTATTGTTAATGACCGGAGTAGGTGCAAATAGGAAGTGAGTTTCCACCCCCATCCCCCAAATCCCATTCTCTCTCTCAGAGGTGTGTCAAGGTCTGGGATGTGTAGAGAAAGAGACCTGTTGAAAAGTAACAGCAACTTGAAAGACAATCCGATAATCACAGCAAAAAACCTCCCCCAGTATTATATTTTTAAAATGCCATAAACACTGCAGTGCAGCAAAGATTGCTGCCTCCTTAAATGTGCCAATAATTTCCATCTCACACAAAGAAATTCCTTTAACTGAGGATTTCAATGTAAAGCAATTCAAATGAGTAAGACCACTTTATTGCTCTTCGAAAATTCACATGCATTTATTCTGCTTAAAATTTGATATAGGGCATTTTTTTGTATTCCCATTTATCGCTTGCCAAGAAATAATTAAGAATAGGAGCTAGAAGATTAATTTTAAATAAAAAATCTTCTCAAATGAAAATGTCAGGTCATAAAAATTCCTTTTAAATCATAACAGCATATAAATCTTTGAAATTAACCATGTAATTACAATGTCTATCAACTTTTACCTTGAGCTTTGAGCCTCTCTTTTTAATCTTCCATTCTTTTTTAATGAATAGCTATTTTGAAATTAAAAAGTACTGTTCATTACACATGCCCCACTATAATAGGGTTTTTATCATATTTGCTCTATGTAAAAATACTTGCTACTTTGTAATTATTCACACGCCGATCCTTTCCTATATTGAGTAGAAAATAAAAAATGAAATAGAAGTCAAAGGTGCTTTAGAGCTGAATGATTTACACAATTCATTAAGGACGGTGATTTTTCAGTTAGCATCAGATTAAATGGTTACTTACTCTCAAATAGCCCTTGGGGAGTTGAATTGCTGGGTAGCAAACAGATTAAAGTTTGCATTGAAAGAAAAATTGAATTCAGAGGTAATCAATAGCATAATAGGGGCAGTGAGTGGTGCCTGCTGCCTGAAATGAAATTACCATATTTTTAATCTTAATTTTCCACTCTGTTTATCTGACAGTGTGGATGTGCAATCCAAACAGATAATGAGAGAGTGGGATATTGACACTGCTGTCCTCTGGAGTGCTTGTTTTCAGTGATTAAATGCTGTGATCTGTGATTACTTTGTGCAGAGATGTCAGGGCTGCTGGCCAGAACTATGGGAGGGACACTAACTCAGCAGCTGTAGCTCTTGGGTCTCTTAGGTCCTAATGTCTGAAATTCATTTTCTACCAGCTATATTGAAAAATAAAGATTACCTATTTATGTATATACTTCTGCCGCACAAATTACAATAATTAATCCCATTATTATTGTTGTCCTGATTCAAAAACATTTAATTAGATCAATATGTAGTGAACCCTCTCTGTAAGAGCTGTATTAATGAGCCAACAAACTTGCAAGTTATAGGAAGATGTGGTTATTCTAAGGAATAGGAAAGTTTGGAGGTAGAAAGTATTATTATTAGAGCAGTTGTTCCTGTAAGAAAGAAAGCAAAGGTGTATTGTTTGAAAAAAGAAACAGCTATAGTAACCTTCATTGCATACACAACAGGAATCATTTTTAAATGCAAAAAAGTTAGTCTATAGAAAGAGGTAAGGCTTGGAGGCAAAATGAGTCTTTTAAGCTAATGATTACATGTATCTAAATATTTATACATATTAGTTTCAAGAACCAGGGTTATGTAGAAGTCTGGTTATGAAAAATATAGGGCATCATAGACTATTCAGAAAAGTCAATGAAATGTTCCCAATACTTGATAACCTAAATTGTACCTAGGACCCTTAAAAATATCTTTTAAAATTAGGAGCATGTATGTAAGTCATTTCACTAAATATTATCTTGAAGCAAAATTTTCAGTGCTTCACAAAAGATAAAAAATGATGGGATCATTATTCCAATTTGAATGCTTTTGATCTGTCAAGGAAGTAGATTTACTATAGATGATAACTATTTCCCTGTTATACTATTGTCTACCACTACTTTTACTTGAACTGTGATTAGTCTGTGTAAGAAAGTGGAGTTACTAATTGTATATATATATATATATATATATATATATATATATATATATATACACATGTGCCAAAAAAAAAAAAAAAAGTGCTCAAAGATAGAGAAGGAACATATATTAGTCATGTGATCAGGGATTATTTTGTGCAATTTATTTCTACAAGTTGAAGAGTAATCACAATATATGAGTAGTATTGTCATGATTTATTGAATCTTTCCTTAAATAATCTCATAAAGGTAATATCTCACTTCTGAAATTGATATATTCTGCTTCTGATATACCTAATAACATCCTCTTTTTCTCCATCATCCCTTACATGCTCAATTCTGGCAGAAAATGGAGCCCTAGGTTAAATACTCAGGAATAAATGACCCAAAATAACTTTCTAGAAAAGGTGAATGGAATATCAGACTGCTATAAATTCAAGTTGGTTAAATCCCCTAACATCTATTAGTGTCCTTCACTAACCCCCTTGGGTTCTCCAGATGGTAAACTGGTTGAAGTTTCAAAGGTTAATAAAGAAAATATCTTAACCCTAGAATTGCCATTGGCAGCTTGCAGTTGTATGCTTTGGGTGGGTCAAATAAAGTAAAAAAAAAAAAAATCAGCTCTGAAAAGGAAAAAAAAATGACTGATGTTAGATTTTGGGATCTGGAAGTTGTTGTCTACACTTAGTTTGGTTTTCCAGACAGCTGAAAAAAACCTTGAAAGCCAAAATTACTTAAGTAGAGAGTTAAATTGTTCCTTTTAAAACAAACTAGAGAAACATTTAAGTAAGGATAAAAATAGATTTTAAAAGATTTACAAAAAATGAACAGAGAAAAATAAAACATCTATTAAATAGACCTTTAATATGGCACATTTTTTAAAAGTCTTAAGGTAAAAGCAATACCATTTCCCTAGAATGTACTCAGACACATGTTCATCAAAGCTGGCATTTAAACCTCCTTTAGTTTTATATATTAAATTCAGCATCTCAACCCCACCCTCCTATTCCTTGATCAACCTTGCATATGTTTATATAGCAACCATGCTATGAGTATGATAAAATCCTCTTGGCTTGTGATAATTTGATATGACAGTATTTTGTAAATTACTTTGAATAAAGGTGACATCAAAACCAAAGCATGTAATTAAATAATAGAGTACCAATGAATTTACATTGTATTATTGAATCAATCTTCAGAAATTTGCTTGGGGATATAGCAATAGTTGCATTAGTCAGATAGATTAGGGGACTTTGATTTTTTTCACTTGCAGTTTTATTACCACTTTGGTAATATATTCAATATTCAGAAAAATCAAGGAACTTGAATATAAACTGGATACAGCACATGCTTTTTCTTGATAACTCTTACATTGTGTTTCATAAAAAAAATATTGCTACTTAAAAATGTTGATTCTTAATACTAGACTATATCTAATAAATAGCCATTGACATGGAAAGTAGTTAAAGTACCATTTGAACTTTTTTTTTTTCTATCTCCTGACTACTTCTATAATCCAACTGAAACCTGGGTTTTCTAAGACTACAAAAGCCTTCTCTACCCTTGTACCTGAAGTCACCATACTAAGTTTATTGAGCTTTAGAGCACACAAAGAGAGAGAAAATCCAAACCAATCTCTTTCCTTTCACTTTCTAAATCCTGACATGGTCCATCACCTTTCGAAAATAGTGAGCTGGCCTTCCCCAAAAAAGAGAAAAAGAACAAAATCTAATGCAAAACAATGGAAGGAGGATAATCTAATCTCTAAATAAGGAGACTCGTTTCTGGAAGCTTAAGAAGGATGAAGTTTCACACTGATGTCATCTTACTCTGAAACTGTGAACCCTACAGGAGGTGCAGGGGAAAATAAATATCAATGCCACTTATCCATTTTAGTGTGGTATTTCCTAAGTCCTAGTTTATTTGGGGGTAGTTCTATCTTTAACTTCAAGTAGGGCCACCATTACTCAAATCAGTCATAAAAAATTCAGTTCCACTTAGTAAACGTTTACTCAGTGTTTATTCAATTTTTTCAATATGCAAGGAGTTCAACGAAATAAGGTAATGAGAGTAGGACACATAGTTTGAGAAAGATTCAATCCCTGCCCTCAACTAAGTTGTAGTCTAGTAAAAATAAATTATTTACTTCTGGTTGGTATTTTCTTCATCCTATTTCTTTTTTTAATGGCCTTGAGAAAATCTAGATAGTTTTATTTTTTAAAAAATTGTATAGTCATTAATTCATACAGATTATCAGATTTTTACCAAGATCTATTCATTTTTCATGTCTCACTAGTTACTCTTTTTGGATGTGAAATTCTGTTTTTGGATTAGCACAAGAAAAATTTATCTTTCATAGTTAAATTTTGTGTTTAAAATAGAAAAATAAAAAAGGACAGTGACTTAACTGAACCAATTTGAAGTCTTGAAGTGTTTTTTTTTAATTTTTTTTGTCTTCTTCAAAACTAGAGGTGGGGTTATATTTTGTTTATTTTTTAAAAAGAGAAACAATTTTTCAAGCATTGGAAATAATCCTTTGCATTGAGAACCAAAAAATGAAATAAATAAAATCAAAAAGCAAACAAAGAGTTCTTAGATTCAGGTATATATACTAATTAGATAATGTTATTTAAAACACATTGAAAATTAATGCTATTTTCATATTAAATATTATTAATTATTGAATCAGCAGAAGTTCAAGTATTGAAAACACATTTTAAAAGAGTATTATTTTAAAATACCTTTTCCCAACCATTTTGGTAATAGTCACCAAGATACTGAATCAATACATTGTTGAGTTTGGGGGAAAAAGTACTTACATCAAAAACAACACTCCTGGAACTAAATGATTCTTAAGCTTTTACAACTCCCTGATTTTGAGCCATATATCTTTTAAAAGTTTATTTGTACATAGCACAAAGCTATTCCCTTTGAAACCTTTTAACAAATGTTTGTTGAATTTGCATTTGCATTACCCTGTCAGCTTATTTAGTACACTGAAGTTGTAAGTTAATAAATAAAATGATCTTGCAAATGACCTATGTGACATGGTCTCAGTCAGAACATTACTCTTTTATAAAACATCCTAGCTCTGGCCCTGCCACTGGCTTTTGTAGGTGTACTTTAGTTTATATAAAATTGGGGGGAGGGGGAAGAGAGAGGGGGTGGAAGGGGAAAGATTAGATATTCTCAAAGAATCAAGGCTAGAAATGGACTTAAAAAGGACAGTTACAAAGTAGTAAAAGACATATTTGAAGCCAGGTTTTGTAAAGCCAAATTCAAAACTCTTTCCAAGGTGCTGTGATGGCCTTTGATCTTTCAAATTTCCTTTTGTCTATGATTCTACAACATTTATCTTCAACATAAAATACTGAAAACTCAGGACCCAAATTGTAACTCAGAGTTTTAAAGCATATCTCTTTGGAAACTAAGAACAATGAAAAAAAATTTCCTAAGTTATGCTGACTTTAGTTTCATGTAGGCAAACCATATGAAGGTAAAAAAAAAAAATCACTTTGGGGATAAACAAAATTCAGAAATGTTTACCTAATGTTTCTATGCCCATGTTTTAATAGATGGTTTCCAAATTTTAATTTATATGAATAAATCTTCTGTAGATATTTGTTTCAATATGTTCTTTGAAAACTAAGAAAGACATATAAATATAAGATATTATTATGCCCTTCTTTTGGCCTTAAAGATCATTTGTAGAAGTGTACTGAAGCCATTTCTAATTGGCTTATAGAAAGTCCTTTGTTAAATTTTGAGTGTGAGCAAATATTTATTATGCCTCAAATAACTACAATTGCTAAAAATTGCTTGATTTAAAGTTATGTTGACTGTCTAGATTTAGAGTGTTCATGTAAATTAACTTAAAAGTCTATACCCACACTCATTAAACTTTTAACACCCTGTGTAATTCTAGAAATAATCCTTGAAGTCAGCAGGAGTGTAGATTTAAAAGGTTAAGAGAATAACATCATCACCAGACTGCAGACTTAGTGACTGGAAGCTAACAATAATACTAATACTAACGACAATAATAATAATAACAATAGTCAATATGGGCAACCAATTGATGAAGTAGATAGAATAAGATCTTAGAATCAGGAAGAGTTGAGTTCAAATTTAGCTTCAGACACTTATTAGCTATCTGACTCTAGGCAAGTCATTTGACTGCTGTCTGCCTCAGTTTCCATATGTTAAATGGTGATAATAATAGCACCTACCTCCCTGGGTTTTTGTGAAGATTCTATGAAATAATCATTATAAAGTGCCTGATGCACAGTAAGGGCTAGCTAAATGTTAGCTATTATTATTGCAAATAATAATAATTGGCATTTTAATAGCACTTTAAGATTTGTGACCTACTTTACATCCACTATCTCATTTAAGTTTTATAACACCTCTGCCCATTTCATAGAATCACAGTTAGAAAGTATCTCAGAGATAATGTAGTTCAATTACCTCATTTTATGGTGTGAACAGACACAAAGTGGAGAAAGATGAAAGGATTTGACTAAAATCACATAGTCAGGACATGGCACAGCTGGGATCCAGAGCCCCATCTTTTAATTCCAAGCCCATCACTCTTTTCACTCTATCTTCCTTCTATCAGAGAATTCCACCAAAAGGTTCTTTTAGAACAGAGGAGCTTTCATTTGAGAAGGATGAGTAATAAGGAAAACATAATGACCTGACTATGGTGATGGGCTAAATATTTCTGGGGAAATTATTGAAAAATGAAATGATTGACTATGGTCTAGACCCAGGCATGGGTTGGTAAATATTTAACAAGATCTTTGTGACATAATTTTAAGTTGAATCTGCATCATTACCATTTTTTCTTCATTTTCTTAAGTCTAGAATCTAAACAATCAATTTGAGGCTTGATTTTGAACATGTGCTGTTGTTGATTTCTGATGTAAATGCTCACATTGAAAAGTGACTAATGGAGCTGGCTCCAGGACATCCCTCTCTAGACCTCTCCCTATCAATATTCTTTATCTGTTGTCTCTTAAGTATGAATTAGGACCAAGTAAGAAGGGACATTCAGTTATTTGGCTAGAAAAGATTCCAGGAAAGTTTTGAATTCTATATCACCACTAGATTTTTAATCAATTGATTCACAAATATGCATTGAGTACCTTAGGATCTTGCTAGTGTTTTTTCTTTTTCTTTTTTTTTTTTATAAATTTTAATTTTATTTTATTTAATAATAACTTTGTATTGACAGAATCCATGCCAGGGTAATTTTTTACAACATTATCCCTTGCACTCGCTTATGTTTCGATTTTTCCTTTCTCTCCCTCCACCCCCCCCCACAAGATGGCAAGCAGTCCTATATATGTTAAATATGTTGCAGATACAATCCTAGATACAATACATATTTGCAGAACTGAACAGTTCTCCTGTTGCACAGAGAGAATTGGATTCAGAAGGTAAAAATAACTCGGGAAGAAAATCAAAAATGCAAATAGTTCACATTCGTTTCCCAGTGTTCCTTCTTTGGGTGTAGCTGTTTCTGTCCATCATTTTTCCATTGAAACTCAGATCTCTTTGTCATAGAAATCAACTTCCATCAGAATACATCCTCATACAATATCGTTGTTAAAGTGTATAATGATCTCCTGGTTCTGCTCATCTCACTTAGCATCAGTCCATGTAAGTCTCGCCAGTCCTCTCTGTATTCATCCTGCTGGTCATTCCTTACAGAGCAATAATATTCCATAACATTCATATACCACAATTTACCCAGCCATTCTCCAATTGATGGGCATCCATTCATTTTCCAGTTTCTTTGCTAGTGTTTTTTCAATTCATTCCTTCTCCCTAATGGAAGAGAAAGAGGAAATTGGTTTGATGACATCCTAAGGTTAGATCTAATCACTCAAGGAAGTTGTTAACAAATAGTTGTGGGAAATATTCTTTTTCTCTAGTCAATATCTATGCCTAGGATATTCAAACATGACTGCTTCAGAGAGGCAAAGATTACTTAGTTTTATCACTCCCACTGACTCCAAGAAAAATAAAATCTCAGAGGTTCTGTTTGTCATTATTTTGCTTAATTTTTAAAGAGTGAATTTACTTTTTAAAATGTATTCAAATTATCATTAGAAAACATTTAAAACAAACAAAGACACAAAAAACAATCAAACTAAAATATATTTAGTTACAAAGTGGAAAGCAGACACCAGCTCTATCATTTAGACACCAGCTCTATCATTTACTCTGTGATCTTTAATCTGAGCCTCTGTTTTGTCATCTGTAAAATAGGTGTGTTTGAACTAGCTAATTTCTAAAATTCTTTCTAGATCTGGTACATAGACCTGGTAATGTTTGGCTTTAGGCTTTTAACATCCTATGATGCATATGATGACTGCCCATATTTTGGGTAGATTACCTAAAAAGAGATTAATTTTATTTTGGACATAACAAATTTTCTCTCCATGAACTCAAAGTCAACATTTATTTAGCTTCTATTATTCAATTTAATTCAATAAGATCTAATTTCTTAATTAAGAATGATTTTGTGAAAGGTATTAATATGAGAAATAAATGGAAGAAAATATTCTGCTATACTAGGCACCGAGAAAATTAAGAAAAAATGAAAAACAACATAGTTCCTGACTTGTGAGCTTATTATCTAGTAGAAAGCATGAAGTATATATACAAATGACTAATGTAAATTGGAATACCTTGTTCATGGGGACAGGGAAAATAAAGAGGAATAAGGAGTTCAAGTATCATTTCAAGTTGTGTCTATCAGAGAATCATGGAGGAAGAAGCACTGACTTGAAGGCCTTGAAGGAGAAGATAGCTTTCAATAGATTAGTTATCTGATGTCACAATCAGAACTGTGTCTTAGAGCAAGCTGAACATTTAAAATTTTGTGCCTTATATATTTTCTATATTGTTCCCCATGCCTAGAATGCCCTTCCCATTTTCTCCACTTTTGAAATCCTACAAGGCCTTCAAGACCTGATTCAACTATCAGCTGCTTAGAATCACAGATTTAAAACTTCTAGGACTCTTAGAGGTCTCCTGGTCCAACACCTGCATTTTACTGATGAGAACACAGAAGCCCAGTTAAGTGATTTCCCCAAGTTTATATAGGTAGAAAGTTGAAGAGACAGGATTTGAACCCAGATACCATGAAACCACATGCATCATTCATTCCATTGTACCATGGTATCCCCCAATACTTTCTGAATCTTAACCAGCCCAAAGTAGTTCAATTCAACTAAAAAATTAATTTTATTAAGTGCCGAATATGTGCTTATCAGGCACTGTGCTAAAATACCATAAATACAAAAAGAGGCAAAAGGCATTCTCTTTCCTTAAGGAGCTTACAATCTAATAGAAAAGAGTGATCTTATCCCTCGAGCTATCATAAAACATTTGTGTACTAATTTTATTCTTTAATTTACTTCAATGAACAAAAAATATAATTCTATTTTATATTATTGTATTTGTGCACATATTTCAATTCTCATTCAACTATAAGGATCTTGGGAGAGACTTAGACATTTTTACCTCTTTATTTCCTTCAGCACCCAGTGCAGTGCTTTGCCCATGGTAACATTTAATATATGTTGGTTGAATTTGTTGTTTTAATTAGAAAGCACACCATAATACTTCAGAAGATCCATAATTTCATTTATGTAGGTGTTCCTTGCATGGAGGATCATGATAAATTGTATGGAGGAAAAAAATTCTCTACCTGGGCTTTGGGTGATGACCCTGTTTGAACATTGCTGGACTGGTTGAAACAACAGATAGAAAGTCTTTTCCTAGGAACTCCTCAGAGATTTCTTGGGTGGTAGGACCTTCTGGAGCTTCATTTTCACTGTGGGAAGCCAGGCTTTTCAGGACTCCTTGCCATCATGAAATATCAGAATTAACACCTTAGTGAAACTGGATAGCTTCAATAATCATAATAATCCATCCTGCAAAGCTATTAGAGGATTAAGATGCAAGAAAGTTTCTGTTTATTGAGGAAACATTCCAGACTATAATGAGAAAAAGAAGTTGAAACTCTATAGATATACCTGATAGGAAGGAATGATGGAGGCATCTTCTCACGACGTCTGTATTTTGTATCTGCCACTATTTCCTGAGCTGACTTATTAAGGCTGAAGCTGCCCTTTTGTCTTACAATCAATTTCCTTTTGAATTTTGGTGTCTAAGGCAAAAATGTGATTTTAATATATTTCTTGGAGAATCAGTTTTCAAGAATATACAGTATCAACCTTTAAAAAAATCTATACACATAATTTGATTTTTTTTTTCTAGAGTAACAGGATGTTTATGTTATTCATTTTTCTTCTGTAGTCTGAGCCAGAGTCCTCTCTAGCTTTTCTAGTTAGGATTCAAATCAGGTAGCATGATCAGTGAATTTCCGGGCTGCAATAAGCATTGGCACTGGGTTATGTTTGTTACTTCGATCTTCAGGGGTGATGGGTAAAAGGAAAGGTGGCAGAGATCACTCTTACCGCTGAGCATGAATTTCTTCAGAAAGCTGTTTCTATTACTTGTTCTTTGCTTATGTCATAACAGTGATTTGCATGAAAGGAAAATGAAAAGAGAGAAACAATACAGTTCATAAAAACTTGCATACAGAGAAAGGGCTTGAGTTTTTCCTGAAATATCTACTAAGTAAGGAGAAATTATATTCCCTAACTTTGTCAGTTCAAATAAAAAACTCCCAGTGCTCAGAAATGAGAGAGCAGGCAGTATCCCAGGCCTTTTTTTTCCTGTAAAAAAAAAATGAAAGATACTGAAAATTCACTGAAAAGAATAGATTTTATCATCCTGATTTCCCCCCTTCAGATTAGAGTGAATTACCCCCTTTGAGGATCATTTATTACAATGCTGCTGCTATGGTGTGTAAATATCTCTAGTAAATTGAGAACATAAATATCTTTCAAATGATCTGAGCAGGCTCATCTCTCAGCAAGTCCCTTTCTCATTTTATGACTTTTTCTCAGCTGGGTTTTCCTCCACCTCTAAAAAGTCTTCTTTACTTCCTTCCTTTCCTTCCCTTCCCTTTCTTCTTTCTTTCCTTCCTTCCTTCCTCCCTCCCTCCCTTCCTTCCTTTCTTCCTTCTTTTCTTCCTTCCTTGCCTTTTTCTCCTCTCTTTCCTCTTATTTTCTTTTCTTACTTTCTTCTTTCTCTTCTTTCTCCTCTTCCTTCCTTCCTGTCTTTCTATCCCTCCCTCTGTCGGTCTCTCTTTCCTTCCCTTGCCATCTTCCTCTTCCCCTCTTTCCTTATTGCCTCTATCTCTCTTCATTTTAGAGATGAAGAAATAAAAACACAAAAAGTTAACTACTCAGTCTAGAGTTACCAATTTCTTCTTAGCAGAGATTTCAAATTTTTAAAATTCACCATCTTATTCATTTGAACTATGATTATAATTTTAAATTAATATTTACTTTTTATATATAGTCTGTATATATACTCACTTATGGTTCCTAAAGGAAGAAAAATATCTGTAAATCAAAGAATAAGAACTAATAATCTTCACAAATCTCAAAACTTATTAATATAATTCAGACAACTTTCAAGGAAATAGTATCAAATTAACAGTATCACAAAAAATTCAAGTAGATGATAATTTAAATGAGATTATCTAAATACTGCTACTGAATATACTTTTGTCCTTCTAAATTTTAAACCAGTTTTGTAGAGTATGATTAGCTCAAATTCTGTGACCTATTTGTTATTCATATCCTTTCTCCCTTCTCAATCTGATATATTTTTTTAAATAAATGTTTACCCTCAGTCTACAACCTCTCTAGCATTACGCCATAGTATGCTAAGGTTATATTTTGTCTTCTGGCTTTTGTGAGATTTTTGTGATTTATCATAGAGTACTTAGATTGGAAATATAATTTATTTATCTTTTTAATATAATAAAAACTTGAATAGAATTTAAGTCTACCTAATTCATTTGCTTCCAGTTCAATTATTTTATATTATTCATCACATTCTCACTATTCTATTTGTTAGTTTTTTTCTCATTAGTGGGAGGAAGACAGGATATTTGGTTTTGCTGTGAAAAGTTCATGTTAAAAAACTAAATAAGCAAAATTTCCCACAATTAAATTAGGAAACTCTCTTCCAATGTTTTACTTGAGGAGTTGTATAAACTTGAATGAAAAAACTAGGCCCTTTAAAGTGAAAATTTCTATAGATAGACCATGAGAAAGAGGGTTAAGTTCACATTGTCTTTTATCATGTCTTTAATTTTAAGAAGTATGGGTTATCCTGTCTCTTTTCTTTGCTGTGCATTTGACTCCTTCTATGACTTTGGGCAATTATTTCAACTTCCTTTTCCTTTAGCATCCTCATTCATAAAATGATGATTAAAATACTATCTATTTCTTGCATATATGTTGGAAAGTTAATTAAAGAATATCTTTAACAACTTTGAGTTCTTATAAGAATAATGTTAGAGTAGCTAGGTGACACAGGGGATAGAGCACCAGTTTTAGAAGTAGCAGGACCTTGGGGCAACTAGTTGTTACAGTGGATAAAGCACCAGCTCTGAAGTCAGCAGGATCTGAGTTCAAATGTGACCGCAGACACGTAACACTTCCTAGCTAAGTGATTCTGGGCAAGTCACTTGATCCCAATTACCTCAGAAAAAAAAAAATAAAAGTAGAAGGACCTGAGTTCAAAATCTGTCCTGAAACACTGACATTAGCTTTGTGATTCTGGGCAAGTCATTTAACCCTGATTGTCTTGCCAAAAACAAACAAACAAACAATAACAACAAAAATGCGTTTAAAATAAATACCCCCAGCATAAGATTTCAGATATTTGAGGAGGGTTCTGGAAAACCATTTATATAAAGAAAAAATAAAGGCATTTGTTACATTTTTAGCTTGGAGATGAGAAAATTTAAAAGATGTGATTGCTATCATACCTTAGAGAATTGTTGTATAACACTATTCCCCTTGTAGCCTTGAAAGAGATTAAGCACTATGAACTACTATTAGGTTTGTAAAATCTATCTTCCTGAAGAACAGGACAAAATGACCGCTTGTCCCAAGAGTTTAGAAAACGTCCTGAACACAGGGATGCTGGACCAGTAATTCTGCCAACTTTCTTCTAGTTCTGTGATTCTGAGATCATTGTCATTACTTTGCAAATTCCAAAACTTTGAGCCACTTTAAGAAATTGTTTTTATCTGGAAAGTCTTAGCAAAGTGAAACATACTGTATACAAATTAATAGTAATATTCTGGGATGACCAGCTGTAAATGACTTTGCTATTCTCAGTAATACAATCACCCATGATTACCGTGACAGACTTATGATGAAAAGTTCTGTCCATACCCAGAGATGGAACTGATTGTGTCTGAATATAGATTGAAGCATTCTTTCTTTCTTTTAATTTAATTTTTCTTGAAGGTTTTTATTTTCATTAGGGTGGGAGATGTGTGTTTTCTTTCACAATTTGACTTCAATGGAAATATTTTGTATAACTTCACATGTGATTTCTTAATTATGGGTGGGGATAAGAGACCTAGAACTCAAAAAATGTTAAAAGCAATTATCAAAAAATTTGTTTTGAATGTAATTGGGACAAATATTAAATAAAATAAAATAAACTTTAAAAAACAACAAAAAAGTTTTGTTTTTATTTTTTATAGAAAAGAACATAGAAAATAAGGTGTCAGTTCCATGTTTTTCTTCCATCACGCATTACGTATGAGGAACGTGGCAGCATATTGGCTTTTTCCTTTTCTTTTCTGTTGAATGTTGTAGTGTTTTGCTTAATGTCATTCATCATCAGACCAGCAGCCCTTATGGTTTAGCTAGTTACCATTCCAAACATGCAAATACTGGCCTGAATTTCTGGGCTGAGCAATGTCTTTACAAGAGGAAATCAGAAAGGAAGTTGAGAAAAAGGTTATCACTGATATCCAAGGGTGGAGGAGAGATTCCTAAAAAAAAAAAAAAAAATCTCCAAGAGTTAGAATGCAGTGGCCCTGGTAGTGAATAGCTTTACTTGTTAAGGAACTGAGAGCAAAAGTCAATTCTTTTGCCTACATGGCAGGTGCAGTTCAAATAAAGACTCTCAGTGCAAGCCACAAGGAAAGACTAAAAGAAAGCTGCCAACACTGCCCTATCTGTAAGCCCTTGTTCATAGTAGAACCAAGCAGAGGGGGGTGGGGGGAAAAGATCGCCCCCTCATTCCTTATGCAGATTGCAATTCCCTCTCTCAGTGTTACTCCAGAGAAAAAAGGAAACACTATCTTCCAGGATATAAATGTTTAGGAAATTTTGCCTCTGAGGCCATTATAGAACACAGTTGAGCTTGCCAAATGTGTAGATTTTCTAGTTAACCATAGATTGCTGACTGTCAAATTTATCCACATAACCAAGTCACCAGATTAGGGAAAAATTGGTCTCCAAAATGAAAGTCCATGGACAAGTATAATAACAGAGAAAGGTTCTTCAAGATTTCAACTGGATTTTCCATTTTACATGCTAGGTATTCCTAACTAGTATAAAGTTAAACATGGACATGTTGGATTCCTCACTCAAAATGTGGCCAGATAATGCCTATTATTGTTCCCTTTGTAACTTGCATAAATTTCATCTTCTACAGGAGGTCTTTCCCTACCTCTCTTAATTCTAAAAAATCTTGACTTTTGTCATACCACTGGACTCAGATGTCTCTGGAGAAGAGTAAGGCTGATAACTGAGCAGTTTTGCCTCACTTAAATCCAATTCACACAAAAATCAAGATATTATCTTTGTGATGTCATTCTCTTAGAGAACCAAGGATAAACTAACCAACCAACAAACAATAACAACAATAATAATTTCCTCTTTTAATTATGTACCACTTTTCTTGTGGGCAGTGAGGTGATAGTAGATAGAGTGCCAGCCCTGCAGTCAGGAGAATTTGAATTCAAATTTGGTCTGAGACATTTACACCTGGGTGACCTTGGCCAAATCACTTAACCCTGTTTGCCTCAGTTTCCTCATCTGTAAAATGAGCTGGAAAAGGAAATGGCAAACCACTCCAGTATTTTTGCCAAGAAAACTTCAAATGGAGTCACCGAGAGTCAGACATAATTGAGACGACTCTACAGTGTACTTTTCCTGTATGTAGCTTGTTTATACATACTTGTTAGCTTTTCCTTTGGATTGTAAACTTTTTGAGGGCAGGGATTATCATTTGCCTTTATTTGTATCCCAAATCTTAACATAGTATCTGTTTTATAGTAAGTGCTTAATAAATGTTTATTGACTGATTATACATCCCTGGCATTTCCCAAATTTCCCAGGCTTTGAAGAAATCATGAATCCTGACTATGTGATCAAATTATAAATCCATTGAAATATATCTGCAAGCATGTTACAAAATTAGCTCTAACTAGGAACTTGGGGGATCATATTGTTGATTTTCAAAATAATTTTTAAAGTTGCTAACCTAAGACCATGAAGTTGATTTCATGTTTGCATAACCTTTCAGACTAACTTGGAAGGTTTGGACTTGGAGGTTGGGTAGTTTTTCATATTTTAGTTAGAGAGATAATATGAAAAATAATAAAATGTGTTAGAGGATTCTTTTTATCTTTAACTATTAAGTATCTGGGCATACTAATGCATTGTCAAAGATATTAATAGTAAAGACTTATTAATTCAAAATTTGAAATAATTTAGACAAGCTCCTAGATTGAAGTTTACTTTTGCAGAATCTGTAAAAAATAAATTTGCTAAGCAAATTAATAGATAAGTAAAGACATTTGACCTCCAGAGAACATCTATTTCAAATATCCTAGAAGCATTTACTTTGGACTTTACATTTATATAGGATATATTTTTATGTCCTCTTTTATTTGTATTTCAACCTTATGCTTGTAAATAAATAATTGCCCCATTAATTTTTAGTCCTTTTTATCTGTTTACCAAAGTCAACTCTCAAGAGTCTATAATAAGCAACATCTCAAGTCTGAGTTATACTTACATAAAAATAATAAAATTGTATTTCATTTTAACCTACTTGTCTTTAATGGATCCTACTCTATCCCTAAAAATGTCTAATTTTTCTTTCATTTAATCCATTTTTTGTTAAAATGAATTATTATTATCTAATTATGACATAATACTACATCTAGATGGCATAAAAGTGACTAGAGTGTCAGGAATGGAGTCAGGAAGAATTTGAGCTCAGATATTTACTAGCTATGTGACCATGGGCAAATTAATTAATCTCTATTTGCCTCAGTTTCTTCATCTGCAAGATGATATTGTATTGTATTGTACTGCACCTGTTTCCCACTGTTGAGAAGATCAAATGAGATAATAAAAACAAAATGGGTTGCCTTTTAGAATAAGGCAATTTAGACACCGAGGCCCATTCACTGATGTGTACATTAATGTACAGATTAGTATTAATGTGTGTGTATATATATATATATATGTATATATATGTATATATATATATATATATATATATATATATATATATATATATATATATATTATATATATATATATATATATATATATATATTAGTATCTCAGGCAGTTTTTTAATGAACTCTAAATCACTCCAGAGATTCTCAAATTAAAAGCAAAAATCCCTTTGCAACTTAGAAAGAGAATATGTACTTGTTAACTCTCTGGAGTCTGATCTGATATACAGGTCTAAGAATAATCTAAATAATGTCCTAAAGTTGGATTTTAGTGAAGATTCAGTAATAGGGTACGGGAAAATTGAGGGTAAGAGAAAAGGCATCTCTCTCTTTCCTTTCTTCTCTTCTCTTCTCTTCTCTTCTCTTCTCTTCTCTTCTCTTCTCTTCTCTCTCTCTCTCTCTCTCTCTCTCTCTCTCCCCACACATAATCTTTTCACAGGGTTTGGTGCCTATTATGAGTCCAAAGCATTTTCAAAGTATGTTCAGAACTTGTTTAGGATCCTAACCATCATGAGATAATAAAAACAAAATGGGTTGCCTTTTAGAATAAGGCAATTTAGACATTGAGGCCCTTGGCACATCTAAGAAACCTTGGCACACTAAAACATGATAAACATAATAAATATATTTACGTTTCCCCTGAAATGTGCATCACCAGTGTAAACTACCATCATTTATTTCTTGGAAACCACTTAGATGCTCTAGAAAATGTCTCTGGGATTATAAGTGCAAGAAAATGAGTGGTACTACACACCTGTCAGACTGGTTAGAATGACAGGGAAAGATAATGCGGAATGTTGGAGGGGATGTGGGAAAACAGGGACATTAATACATTGTTGGTGGAATTGTGAACACATCCAGCCATTCTAGAGAGCAATTTGGAACTTTGCTCAAAAAGTTATCAAACCGTGCATACTCTTTGATCCAGCAGTGTTTCTATTGGGCTTATACCTCAAAGAGATACTAAAGAAGGGAAAGGAACCTGCATGTGCATGAATGTTTGTGGCAGCCCTGTTTGTAGTGGCCAGAAACTGGAAACTGAGTAGATGCCCATCAATTGGAGAATGGCTGAATAAATTGTGGTATATGAATAATATGGAATATTATTGTTCGGTAAGAAATGACCAACAGGATGCTTTCAGAAAGGCCTGGAGAGACCTACATGAACTGATGCTGAGTGAAATGAGCAGGACCAGGAGATCATTATACACTTCAACAATGATACTGTATGAAAATGTATTCTGATGGACATGGCCATCCTCAGCAATGAGATGAACCAATCAGTTCCAATAGAGCAGTAATGAACTGAACCAGCTACGCCCAGCGAAAGAACTCTGGGAGATGACTAAGAACCATTACATAGAATTCCCAATCCCTCTATTTTTGCCTGCCTGCATTTTTGAGTTCTTTCACAGGCTGATTGTACAATATTTCAGAGTCTGATTCTTTTTGTACAGCAAAATAACAGTTTGGTCATGTATACTTATTGTGTATCTAATTTATACTTTAATATATTTAACATCTACTGGTCTTCCTGCTATCTGGGGGAAGGGGTGGGGGGAAGGAGGGGAAGGTACCCATACATATAACTTGTAAAAAAAAAGGCTATTAAAATTTTAAAAATAAAAATAAAAATAAAGAAATGAGTGGTAGCATGTTTAAAATTATACAGTTAGAGGTCATTCTTACAATTTCTTGTGTGGTACAGTGAAAAGAATTCTGGATTTGGAATTAGAAAACTAGGTTCAAATCTTCACATTGTTACTACCAATATTATCTTGGGTAACTCACTCCCAAATCTCTCCTCCTTCCAACTCTGGAATTATAATTAAATTAATAACTACATTTATAAAAATAATTAAATAAATAAATTAAATTAAATAATATAATACTATAGGATGCATTTACTCAATTCTCTATGGATCTACTCACCAATCTTGGCCTTTATCCACCTCATGTACTTTGCATAGAATATAAGCACCTTGAGGTCAATGACTAACATTTGTATTTGTATTATTTGCACATAGTAAGCATTTAATGCTTTTTTATTCATTTCTTCCTTGGGCCTCAGTTTCCTCATCTTTAAAAGGAGAAAATTGGACTAGAGCATGTCTAAGATTGCTTCTTTGTCTGTGAGCCTAGTATTGGTTAGTGATAGTTACTTCATTGTCTTAAATTGTGATAATCTGTTTAATCCGCTGTATAGATAGAGAGTCTCTTATCCTTATAGCAACTATGGCTGTAGCCACAAGTCAAGCAGAAACAAGAAACACAAGATAAGAAGAGTGAGAAGGGGGAGGGGGGAAGAATGGGCTCTTCTTGCTGTATAGCTTTTACTTTGTTTTTCTTCAGTTATTATCTCTTCTGCTTCCTTTATTGTTCACCTGTTTTTCTTGACTTGAAGAAAAGTACAAAAAAAAATCTGGGGATATTTCAGGAGGGAAGAACAAGAAATGATTGTGATAACCAGATGCAAAGCAGATGAGATAATACAACGTGCTTCAGCTAGTTATTTGTACTCATATCTTGTCTCCCTTATTAGATTAGAAATATAGGCTCATTGGTTCAAAGCCAGAATCTGGAATGTATTAGTAAGTGTTTAAGAAGTGGTTTTCCAGAAAAAAAAAAGATGCCTGCAACTTAAGTTTAATTGCATCATTAACATTTTCTCTATCACTTTCTTAAGGCTAGATAGATAATCAACAAAACGATAAATCAAGCCCTGATTTACAGTAGTTGCTTACTTTCAAGGTGTAAATGATCACACTGAAAAGTTAGCTATTGGTTCTAGCATACTGCTATCTGGAAAGAACATTAAAAAATACCTAGTTTAATTTTCTTTATTTTACAGATAAGGGAAGGAGAGGTTAAGACCATAAACTCCTTGTTGGCAGGGGTTATTTTAGTCTTTATAAACCCTATGTTTCACATGGTATGGTAGTACGGATTTTTTTTCTGGCATGGGTTAGATTGGATGGCCTTTCCAATTTTGAAATTCTGTGATTCTGTGATGCTTGTCTGATAAATATTTGTGGAGTGAATGAATGAATGAATGAGAATAATAATAATAATAATAATAGCTGACATTTCTCTAGCACTTTATAGATACAAAGCACATTTCCTCAAACCAACCTGTGACACAGGGAATACAAGTATTATTATCCATAAAGGATGCTACTGATATACTAAATCAGTAGAACTCATTTTCTTATATATCTTTATGTGATGATCTGTCCATAGTATTTTATCTTGGTTTTATTATGAACACTGTAGTACATTTCTAAAAGATATAAGCTAAAGTTAAAGGTTATAGGTCTTGGATCAGAGACAGACTAGATCTGATTAACTTCTATAGGAATGGAATGATCCATGACCTTTTTGCTCATTAGTATCAATTAGTCCTAGCAAGGGCTTCTTAAACTTTTTCACTTGTGATCCCTTTGTCCAATAAATTTTTGTGGCCCCAAGTACATAGGTCAATAAAATAGGTATACAAACCAAACATTTACTGATAAATCATAATTTTGTAACCCCCACATATGAGATCCCATAAGTTTAAGAAATTGGGACCTAAACAATTATCTTGGGATCTAAAGTCATAGAATTTTGGAGCTAGAAAGGATTTAGAGATTATCTAATTTAACCTCATTCTACAGAGAAAACAAGCTTAGAGAAATTGCCTCCTCTCTAACTGATAAACTTCTACCTATTTTTTTTAAAACTGCTCAAATACTACATCTTTTAAGAAGCCTTACCTAAATTCCCAGGTTTCTAAAGATGAGACATTTTTGTGAGTCTTTATCTACAACTAGACTATAAGTTTCACGAGGACATAGAAAGATCTGTTTTCAAACCCCACTGGACCAGATAGCCTTTAAATTTCCTTCTAATTAAATATATGATCTTTTGATCTAAACTCTATATCTTAACCAGTGAATAGCGCAGTATCTCACATGTAGAAGGCACAAAATAAATGTTTTTTAAACCCAAAACAGAAAACCAGGATTTTGAATACCTGTATTATCATTCCTATGTGACGTTGGGCAAATCATTTTGCATATTTGGGCCTCAATTTATTTTTCTGTAAAAAAAAAAAAAGTTGAGCTAGATCAGTGGTGTCAAATTCAAATAGAAAAGGGGATGACTAATCCATACATAAGAATACCTATGGGTCTTGTATTTTTATTTCTTTTGTTAATTAATTATTTCCTAATTACACATTAGTCTGCTTGAGGCCATATTCAGGAGTGTTGTAGACTGCATGCTTGAGCCTCATTTTTGATATCTCTGCCCGAGATGATCCCTATAGTCCCATTGCATTGTGAGGTCCTTGAGAGAAGAAACTCATTTGTCTTTTTACATTCTCAGATATATCTGTATCTGGCCATTGTATCCAGATAGAGGCTATAGAGGGAAAAGAGAGGTAGGTGACATTGCACAGCCCTCCCAATTCACTCAAATCCAATTCACTTATATGTCATGATATCATCTCCCTGATGTCATGGTCCTCTTCTAAGAATAAATAACAATCCTTTGCACTTAACATAGTTGCTAACACATAGTAGGAGCTTAGTAAATGTTTATTGACTTGTAGACTGAGATATGTTGGTAAATATTTAATAATCAGTTCTCTAGAAAGAAAACTATACCCCTGGCATACTTTTAAGTTTAGTCTAATTATTAATATTTTTTCCAACATTTTCTTAAGTCTAGACAATCAACAAAATAATCAATTAAACCTTGGTTTGTAGTGTTTGTTTATTACCAAGATATAAATGCTCACAATGAAAACTTAACAGTTAGTTATGGTTTGAAAGGGCTTCAGCATACCAATGCTGCATGATTAGGTTTTCTGACTTATTATAAGTATTCTCCTTTATCCTCTCTCTCTTTCCCATAGTAAATTTATTGAAGATAAATTAGATAAGAAATAAAGGAGGACTTAGAAGGTATGGACTGGAAAGCACAGAATAGAGGTATGATCTTGGATATCTCACTCCTATAAAGGAGTATCATATAATAAGAGTCTCATTAATCACATGTACCATTGCTCAAAAGAAACAACATAGAATATCATTTCCCAAAGTATAACATAAAAGTTGAATTTTCATATGGGAATTTTTCTGTTCATGATTTTTCATTATAATTTGGTAAACCAACAATATTTGTTACTTATGAACAAACAAAAAACTGATATCAACCTGATTCTTTTTTTAAAAAATGTTTTTAGAATTGAGCATAATGCAACCTAAATGCCTACTTCCCTTTCCCACCTTTTAAAATATTGCTCATAAGTAGAAAGCTATCCCTTCCAAAGATAAACATTCTACTTACTACCAAGGTTCCATTTGGTAACTAAAAGGTTATCTACATTTTTTGTGTCCTTGGTGAATCTTGTGGGAATTTCTTGTCAGGTTATATATTCTTCATGGAGAAGTTATAGGAAAGGAGAAATGGAGAGGGTTGAATGACTATGGCTAGACTAAATTAGGACAAATTGGTTTCTTACGTTTAAAAAGTGAAGTTAATGATTTAAAAATCAATTCATTTTTGCTGTGAAAATTCATCTGTTCGCATAGATAGTTGTATTTTTCTCCCAGTGGGTGACAGAATCTATATCGTAAGCACACCCCAAATGTTTCCTTTTCATAATTATCTAAAGCACAGACGAGTCTTGAAAAGACAATTGTATAGTTTCTTGTGTTGCTTCATGGGCTTTAAGTGCTCACAAAGAGGATTCCTTATATGCTTTAATTTCTCTTTCTTTTTCTGACTGTAAAGACCCATGGGGTAAATGCCAGTCCCACAATCCTGCAGTTATATGGTTACTGTCAGCCTGCTCAAATGATGCTTCCTGTTCATTAGGCCTCCTTTCATCTCACTACAATGTCCTGGCTTTGCTGCAATTCTTAGTCAACGCCCATCTCTTCAATAGCTTGTGAATAGTATTAAATGGTGTTTATGCTAGCTATTGTTGCCTTTTGTGTGGTTTGTCTAATTCACAGAGAAAAGTCTGCTTTTGTGGTCTAAGACCAGCTACGTCATGGCACACCATGTGCCTTCTGATGGGCTCCAGTCCTGCTGAGTGATAACATTACAGGCCAGAACTCCTTTGCAACACAATCCAGCATTCTTAACACAGTCAATACTCTCACAGGCAGACTAGTTTACTCTTTTTATTAAGAGGTAGGGGGAGATAAAGCACAAACAAATACCCGACCCTGGAACAAAACAAAAAAAGGAGGGTAAGTTCAACTGATTTGCAACTTATTCAGCCAGGCCAGAAGTGAGAGAGCAAAGAGAAAGAAAATCACAGATTTATTCTGTTAGCAACCAGAAGGGCCAGGTGTACCAACCAAGAGTAAATCATTCACATTTTAGGAGTAAGATTGCATTATGGTTTCAAGGGATTGTTTGAAATGACACTTAAAACCTGAGTCACTACTCTGCTTGTGTTTTCTCTAAAGGACTCACAAAAGAGAAAGAATATTGTATTGATGATTACATTATCCCCCCCAGTTCAGGAGTCTTTGCAGGGCAGGTATGTTGCTATGTCTTGAAAGGGCTTTTGATGTAAGAAGATCATTAGAGGCTCAGTGTGTAATTGATCCTTAGCTGTCCTGGCTTTTGCTACTATGGGTTATTTCATCCTTTTGCACTAAATAATCCCTTTTCTAGCTATCTACAATCTTTTTTTTTTTTTAACACCCCTAATGGTAGCTTATATTTTAGTTTATTTTACTCTGAGAAGAGTAGCTTTTTTTAAAGACAAAAAAAGAGTTAGATACTCAGGAAGGGGGAGGATTCACTGTTAGCTGATTGAGAATCTGTTACTGTGATGAGGCCAGTTTGTTTTTCTCATGTCTTTTCACTGTCTGACATCAAAACAAAACAAAACAAAATCAAAGCCAGGAATTTTTTAAAAAGATAGTGATAGTAATTTAAAATGTCACCAAGTGTAATTTTTGGAATAAAAATAATGTATTTATCAGGTTGAGAAAAAGATTCTGCTTAAGCTTTGACTTTTTAGTTTTCCTCTGCTCCAAATAAGAGACAATGTGGAGTTTAGATAGAGAACTAGTCTCAGAACTAGGACTATCTGGGTTTGAATCTTGCCTTTGATAAATAAATATCGACTGTAAAACCCTGTGCAAATAACTTAATTCTTCTGCGATCTAGATCTGAGAAGGTTTTACTTTGATGGAGGGAATTCTTTAAATCAATGAAATTGAAAACCCTATCGATCAACCACTTAAATAAATAGTTATGGAGGTTCCATTCAGCTAGGTGCTTGTAGAAGTTTACAATATCACTGAGAGAACCAGGAGATCATTATACACTTCGACAACGATATTGTATGAGGATGTATTCTGATGGAAGTGGATTTCTCTGACAAAGAGACTTAACTGAGTTTCATTGGATAAATGATGGACAGAAACAGCTACACCCAAAGAAGGAATACTGGGAAATGAATGTGAACTATTTGATTTTTGATTTTCTTCCCGAGTTATTTTTACCTTCTGAATCCAATTCTCCCTGTGCAGCGGGAGAACTGTTCGGTTCTGCAAATATGTATTGTATCTAGGATATGCTGCAACATATTTAACATATATAGGACTGCTTGCCATCTTGGGGGGGGAGGGAGGGAGGGGAAAAAACGAAACATAAGTGATTGCAAGGGATAATGATGTGTAAAAATTATCCTGGCATGGATTCTGTCAATACAAAGTTATTATTAAATAAAATTAAATTAAAAAAAAACAATATCACTGAGAAGGCAAAAGTAATTAACCAAAAAAATTAATGCCAAGCTGGAAGAACACACATTAAGTACTCACTCTAAGTAATTCAGAAAAAAAGAGGAGGTATTAATCTGAGCTAGAATACTTAGGTAAGGCTTTGTGAAAACAAGCAGGACCTGTGCTGGATCAGAAAAGATGGGGAAGAGTTGGGAAGATGGAAAAAGAAGTTAATTCCTTTTTTTTTTCTTTGAGAGAATCCTGATGAGATTGATGGTGATGACGTTGATGATGATAATGGTAATGACAACAATAACAAACTTCACAGATGGGAACATGCATGATGTAAAGTGTGAGAACAGAAAAGAAACCTGGAGCCAAAGAGATAGTTACACAAAGCAAGAAGTTTGTAGCACTTTATGCTACAAAATATTTTATAGATATTCCACTGATCAGCTTGAAACAATCTAGAAATATATTTGGTAAGGGAAAGTGTTACTCCTTTTTACAGATAAGAAAACTAAGGCTCTCTGAGTTGTTCTGTTCTGTTCAAGATCACATAGCTAGTTAATGACAGAAACAAGATTATCACCTAGTCTTAGGTTGAAAATCCAGTGAGCCTTCCCTTGAATCACATTGAGTGGGGGCAGATTACAGAAAGACTTGAGTATTAGTGGAACTTGGACTTGATATAGTAGAGTGGTATTCATTTTTTTATCCATTATTTAAATAATCATAAAACACCTACTATGTGCAAAGAAAGCACTAAGCTAGGCATTGAAGGTTACACAATGGTGACTAAGACATTATTTCTACCCTCAAGCAGAGTGCAATCTTTAGGGGAAATAAATAGTATGAAGCAGTGGATTATCAATATCTGTAATTTAAAGTTTCTTTAACAGGATTTCAGAAAAAGGAGAAGTTATATCTGGCTTCAGGGATATCCCTGAAGGGATAAAATGTGAGCAAGGTGGTCTTTGAGCTGGTTCTTGAATAAGGGTTAGAATTGTTAACAGGTGGGGATAGTAGAAAGGACATTGGCATGAGAAAATATGAAACCTGAAGGAATTTAGAGAACTTACACTATGGTTCTGATTGGCTAAAAATAACTGAAATTTATATGGTGTTTTAAGGTTTGCAAAGCATTTTTCCTATGTTAATTTTGTTTGACTCATAACAACTTTGCATATAAGGAATAATGGTAAAACTACTCTCATTTTTACATGTGAGGAAACTGAGGCTTAGAGAAGTTAAATAACTTATAGGGCATATAGTTAATAAATGTTAGAAATGCCATGTTGCCTCTTTTTGGGTGAAGGCAATAAGGGTTAAGGGACTTGCCCAGAGTCATGTAGCTAGTAAATATCTGAATCTGGATTTGAACTCCTGATTCTAGGGCTAGTACTCTATCTACTAGCTAGCTTCCCCTAACTGTACCATCTAGCTGCTGTCTCTTGACTCTTAAAGAAGGAAGGTTGTTGTTGTTGTTGTTGTTGTTGTTTTGTGTGTGTGTGTGTGTGTGTGTGTGTGTGTGTGAGATGAACCCCTTTAGCAGTCTGGCCTATTGTCCCCTTCTTTGAATGGTTTAAATGCATGAAATAAAACACATAGAATTAGAAAGAGAAAACAATATAATGAAAATACATTCTTTGAAATATTAAAAAAAATTTTCAGAGACTCTCGTTAAGAACCCCTGCTCTTTGAGGGTAAGGTAAAGGAGTTATAAGAGATAAGACTTGAAAGGTTGATCATTGTTGGATTCCAGTGCCTTCATTACTGTTGTTCACCCTTCATTCTAGAAGCTGACCAATAACATCAGGAGGGTGATGTCTTGACTTGCAAGTGAATTAGATTTAAATGAGACAGAACTGTGCAGTCATCAGTCTCTCCCTCAGGATCATCAGAGTCCTACTGCAAAACATAAATCAGGACAACTGGGGATGGCCCTGGGTATAGTGGGCTAAGGTCTTCGCCAGATTTCTGTTTGTCTGAATCAATGCCCATTCTGTAATTAAAATCTAAGTAAGATCTGAGGCAAAAGATGGCCTAGCTTGACTTTATAAAAGAATGACTAGGCTAAGGAGTTTGGATTTTCTTTTGGATTTTCTCCAATGAGACAAAAAGGGTCATTAAAGATTCTTGAGCAGAAGACAGACATAGTTAGAGCTGTTTTTTGGGAAGATTAATCTGTCTGTGATGTAACAGAGCTGTATTGGATAGTTTTAAGTTGGGGATGTTGGTAAGGAGCTACTGCAACAAACCGGGTAAGGGATAATGATGACAGCATATGACCTGGATTGTTAGCATTAAGAATAAAAAAGAAAAGGAAAAATGCTTAATAGGCAGACAGACAAAATTCTTGAACCTATTACATATGTAGGCAAAAGAAAAGCAATGTTAGAATAATTGCACTGAAGCATGGATGACTAGAATAACTATGATGTCATTAACAAAAATAGGAACATTAAAATGAATTCTTGGAGAAGAGGAAAGATAGGTACATTTCAGTTTAGCTTCTAGTAGGACAACTGTGTGAAGTTATCCAGGAAACTATTGGAAATATGGGCCTGGTGCTCAGGAGAGAGATCAGGACTAAAGATATCAATATGGAAATCACTGGCCTAGAAATTAAAGTCATGGGTGTGGATAAAATCCCAAGGGAGAAAATTAAAAGATTGAAAAATAAAAATAGAATTATAAAGCAGCATTCATCAAACCACTTGGTGTTAGCTAAGAGTGATACCATAAGCAAATTAGAAGAACAAAGAATAGTCTACCTCTCAAATCTGTGGAGAAGGAAGGAATTTGTGGCCAAATGAGAACTAGAGTATATTATGGAATGCAAAATGGATAATTTTGATTATAATAAGTTAAATTTTTTTGTATAAACAAAACCAATGCAGACAAGCTTAGAATGGAAGAAGTAAACTGAGAAAAAAATTTTATACACAAGGGTTCTGATAAAGGCCTCATTTCTAAAATAGAGAATTGACTCAAATTTACAAGAATATAAGCTGTTCTCTAATTGATAAATGGTCAAAGGGTATAAACAGACAATTTTCAGATGAAGAAATTAAAATCATTTCTAGTCATATGAAAAAATGCTCTAAATTGCTATTGGTAGAGAAATGCAAATTAGGACAACTCTGAGGTACCACCATACACCTCTTAGATTGGCTAAGATTACAGGAAAAGATAATGATGAATGTTGGAGGGGAAGTGGGAAAACTGGGACACTGATACATTGTTGGTGGAGTTGTGAACTGATCTAACCATTCTGGAGAACAATTTGGAATTATGCTCAAAATGCTGTCAAACTGGGTATACCCTTTGATCCAGCAATGTCTCTATTGGGCATTCATTCCAAAGAGATCATAAAAAAGGGAAAAGGACCCACAGGTGCAAAATGTTTGTGGCAGCCCTCTTTGTAGTGGCAAGGAACTGGAACCTGAGGGGATGCCCTTCAAACTGGAAAATAGCTAAATAAGTTGTGATATATGAATATTATGGAAGATTATTGTTCTATAAGAAATGATAGGCAGGATGATTTCAGAGAGGCCTGGGGAGATTTACATCAACTGATGTTAAGTAAAGTGAGTAGAACCAAGAAAACATAGTACACAGCAATGACAAGATTATATGATGACCAATTCTGATGGCTCTTTTCAACAGCAAGATGATTCAGGCCAGTTCCAATGGTCTTGTGATAAAGAGAGCCATCTGCACCCAGAGAGAGGACTGTAGGAACTGAGTGTGGATCACAACAAGGTATTTTCACTTTTTTGTTGTTTTTTGCTTGCATTTTGTTTTCTTTTTCATTTTTTCCTTTTTTGATCTGATTTTTCTCATGCAGCATGATAGTTGTGTGAATATATATATATATATATATACATATATATATGTATGTGTATATATGTATAAATATATATATATATATATATATCTAGAGAGAGAGAGAGAGAGAGAGAGAGAGAGAGAGAGAGAGGAATTACACATATTTAAAACATATATTGGATTACTTGCTGTCTAGAGAAGGGGTGGGGAAAAAGAAGGGAGAAAAATATTTGGAACATAAGGTTTTACAAGGATGCTTGTTGAAAACTACACATATGTTTTAAAAATAAAAAGGTTTAAAAAATAAAAATAGAATATTGAAAATATTCTAAGAAAATATTTCTAAGAAAGAGGAGCCAGTGAAGGATCCAGAGATAGGGGAAATATGAGGAGCAGAAGAATCTAGTTAGTCAATTAAGCAACAAGTTCCACATAAAATTTCAGTTTCTATAGGAAGCATTCCCTAACCTTCTTAATTCTATGCTTTCCCATTATAAATCATTTACAATTTATCCTATATATAGCTTGCTCTCTATATTTGTTTCTATGTGTAGGTTAGGTCAGTAAGCTCCTTGGGATCAGGGACTATCTTTTGGCCTTTTTGTATCTCTAGTGCTTAGTACAGTAGTACATACTACACCTAGCATGTAGTAGGTGTTTAATAAATGCATATTGCATGAATTAATGAATTAATCAAATGTCTTTGTCATGTGCTTGACAGATAGTGTGTGAGATGCTGAGGAGATAAGACACAAAATAAAATGGTCCCTGCTCTAATGGAGCTTACATTCTAATAGGATAAAGAAAACAAATAAAAACATACAAAAGCAATATAAAGAGAGTGAATATAATGTAGTTAGGAAGAGAGGGCACTGATAGTGGGGAGTGTTAGGACAGGCTTCATATAGAAAGGAGTGCTTCACTTTTAAAAAAGAATAAGAGTCAGACAATTAGAATACATGCATCATGGAACTCACGAGTGAGTCAATAGGTATCCTGTGTCATAGAGAAGACAAGGCTAAAAACTGAGAGGGATTTGGCTAATGGGTCATTGATGGCTCATTAATAGTAGAATAAAAGGGAAAATCAAAATGCAAGATGTTAAAAGAGTGAATGGGTATAAGAAATGATGAACAGGATGACTTAAATATTTTAGCATTACAATGATGTAAGACAATTCTGAAGGACTTATGATGACTAATGCCCAGGAAAAAAAAAAAACTCATGGAGTTTGAATACAGATCAAAACACATATTTAAATTTTCTTTCCTTTTTCTTTTTTATGTCTATATTTTCTTTTACAACGTGACTAATATGGAAATATGTTTTGCATGACTACACAAATATAACCTACATCAAATTGCTTGCTTTCTCAATGCAGGGAGGTGAAGAAGGAGGAAGAGAATTTGGAACTCAAAATTTTAAAAATGAATGTTAAAATTGTTTTTATGTGTGAATTAGGAAAAATAAATACTAAATAAAGCTAACATTAAAATTTTTAAAATAATAAATGGATGGTGAAGTGGACCATTCTAATGGGTGATAGATTTGACTACTTCTTTGAAGGAATAACAGGAAAAGGGAAAAAAAGATGAATCATTTAAAGGAGCTGCAGTATCTAGGACTTAAGAAAAACACAGAGAAGTCATATGTGTATGTGTGTGCGTGTGTGTGTGTGTGTGTGTGTGTGTGTATGGATATAAATATATAGATATAGACAATTAGATGACAAAATAGTAGCACGCTGGGTTTTGATTCATAAAGACCTAAGTTCCAACTCCAGCCTCACACTTATTAGTTGTATGACTTTGGGCAAGTCATTTAATACTGTTTGCCTCAGTTTTTATTTCTGTTAAATGAATTGGAGAAGGAATTGACAAACTACTCCAGTGTTCCTGCCAAGAAAACCCCTCAAAAAGTCATGAAGACTTGGATATGACTGAAAACAACTAAACAACAAAAAGAAAAACAATATATGTTTTTATATGGCCTGTGGATAGAGCACTGGGCCTGGATTTAAGAAGACTTGAGTTTAAATATGTGCTCAGACACCAACTGTTATTGTGAGGAACAAAAGAGGTAACATATATAAACCTTAAAGAACCATGTAAATACTAGCTATCATTATTAAAGAAGGATCCAGGGGAAATAAAGTTTGAAGATTCAAGGAAAAAAAAGGGATACTTAAAAGAGCAAGAGTAGAGATTATGAGAAAATGGGAAAGAAAGAAAAGTTGATGAGTTATCCTTAGATAGAAAGAAGGGACAATTTCCTCCACGGTAGAAGTCAAAGATGAAGATACCAAAAACTATTGAGGTAAAGAGAAAGAAAATTGAGTCTCCATAAAGTAAAAGGTATGGTCACATGCTGAAAGTGAGAAATGAGAGTAAGAACAGCACCTTGAGGGTAGTGGTGAACATTTGGAACAGGAGTTGTGGGGAATATGATAAGGAGTTAACAAATTATGAACAAAAAAAATTGCTAAATAGCTTTGAGGGCTCAGTTGAAATTAACTGGTAGACTGAATTAGAATAACTTAATTCCCTTTTCCAGTAATACTATGTGATTCAGAGATGGCGATAGAAAAACAGACAGGGGATGCTACTTAGTTTTGGGACCTTACAAGGTGGAAGTGGCAGAAATTCAGAAAGTAAGGGATTCTATGATACTTGGGTGAATGGGGATGGCAGGATGCATTTTTTTTCAAATTCATTTTACTTAAGGAAATAGAATAAGAAAAAAAGAAAATCAGAAAAGGAATATAAAACAAAATAAAACAAAAGAGAACATTGTCATGTGCCCAGAAAAACATCAGGGAGTATTCAAAATATATAACAACAAATTATCAGATCAAGAAAGTATAAGTAGAAAAAATATATTCATAAATATCCATTTTTTCTTTACTTCTTTGTAAATTGTTCTTTTGCTCTCTGCTGCGCACCTTTTTTACTTTATTTCTTTTTGACTACTTTCATCCCCAACCCCAAGCAAGCTATAGTTATGAAAGGATATATTAATATATACATATGTAGATATATACATACCCACACAAATACTACCACACATAACCCTACACATATCTTTCCTATCATTGCTGACTCATTAAATTCTGCTCTATAACTTGGCTTATTATTACTTAATATCCCCCCACCTGGGGGATCCCTCCTTTGTCTTCTTCCTTCATACTTCACTTCCCCATCCACCTCTCCCTCCCACCTTATTTCTTTATGGATTTTGGATGCTAAATGCTTCATGGTGTATATATATATATATATATATATATATATATATATAGAGA
Organism: Antechinus flavipes; assembly: GCF_016432865.1. Classification (NCBI taxonomy): domain Eukaryota; kingdom Metazoa; phylum Chordata; class Mammalia; order Dasyuromorphia; family Dasyuridae; genus Antechinus; species Antechinus flavipes. The sequence continues at coordinate 148,094,080 of NC_067400.1, read as the reverse complement.
GAGAGAGAGAGAGAGAGAGAGAGAGAGAGAGAGAGAGAGAGTGTTGCCTATTGAACCCATTCCCAATGTGATTAGGTTTTCAGAACTATGAGTCCTCTTCCCTTCTCTAATGCCTCTGTGTCTGTTGTTCCTCTGCACCTCATTTGATTACTATATTTACCTCAGCTTTGCCCCAATCTTTCTTTTGAGCTACTCAATTGTTGATGCTAATCTTTATTTCATTTTAAAGTTTTTCATTTTCAAAATATATAAAGATAGTTTTCAACATTCAGCTTTGAAAAATCTTGTGTTCCAAATTTTTTCTCCCTTCCCTCTACCATGTCCCCTAGATGGCAAGTAATCCAATATATGTTAAACATGTGCAGTTCTTCTAAACATATCTCTACATTTATCAGGCCTCGCAAGAAAAATCAGATCAAAAGGAAAAAAAAAATGAGAAAAAATGAAAAAGTAAGCAAACAACAAAAAAAGGTTAAAGTACTGTGTTGTGATCCACACTCAGTCCCCAGAGTTCTTTCTCTGGATGTAAATGGCTCCCTCCATCATAAGATCATTGGAAATGGCCTTTGAAAAGAGCCACATCACAGAATCTTGTTTCTCTGTATCATGTTCTCTTGTCCCTACTCACTTCACTTAGGATCAGTTCATGTAAATCTCTCCAGGCCTCTCAGAAATCACCTGCTGATTGTTTTTTTTTTATAGAATAACAGATGGCATTCAATCAGCTTACTTTGTCACTATAAAAAAGACTGATATAAATATTTTTGCACACATAGGTCCTTTTCTCTTTTTAATGATCTCTTTAGGATATTGGCCCAGTAGAGACACTGCTGGATCAAAGGGTGTGCCCAATTTGATAGCCCTTTGGGCATAGTTCCAAATTGTTTCCCTGAATGGTTGGATCAGTTCATAACCCCACCAACAAAGTATTAGTGTCCCAGTTTTCCCATATTCTCTCCAACATTCATCATTATCTTTTCCTGTCAACTTAGCTAATCTGATACCACAGTACCTGAGATTTGTCCTAATTTACATTTCTCTGATCAAAAATGATTTAGAGCATTTTTTCATATGACTAGAAATGGTTTTAATTTCATCTGAAAATTGTCAATTATATCCTTTGACCAAGTTGATGCCAATCTTCAACATATGCTATACATTTCCCATGTTAAAAAAAAAAACATAAATAATTTGTCCAAGTTGAGTCCCTTGAAATTGATCTTTGATATTGGCTCTTATCTGTTAAATTTTCTATGAAGTTCACGTTTGGTTGATATAAAGTCCTGAAAACCTACAACTTCCCTGAAGGTCTATTTTTTCTCATTTGATGTTATGGATAATTTTGCTGGATACAATATTTTTTGATGGCAGGCCTAGTTCTTTTGACTGTTGGTAGATATGATTCCAGGACCTGTGTTCTTTTATTATGGCTGCTGATAAATCCTGTACAAGTCTAATTATAGCTGCTGCATATTTGAATTGTTTTTTTCTTGTTTCTTGCAAAATTTTCTCTTTGATCTGGGGATTTCTAAATTTGGCAGTAATGTTCTTATGTGTTTTCACAAAAGAACTTGTTGAGGTGGTGATCAGTGATTTTTCTTTTTTATTTCGACTCTCCTCTCATGTTCTATAACTCTAGGACAGTTTTCTTGGATTATTTCTTGCATTATTATGTCAAAGTCCTTTTTTTGGCCACAACTTTCAGGCAGTCCAATTAATCTTATATTTTCTCATCTTGATCTGTTTTCTAGATCTGTCATTTTTCTTAAGTTTCACATTCTGTTCTATTTTTTTCATTCTTGATAATGCTTTATTATTTCTTGATCTCTTATAGCTTCGCTGGCTTCCCCTTGCAGCATTCTAATTTTCAAAGAAGTATTTTTATCTTTGAGACTCTGTATCTCCTTTTCTAGTCGGTTAACTTTTCCCCCCAATAATTTTCTTATTTCTCTTGATTGGTTTTTATTTTTAAATTAGTTTTTTTTCAATGTCTTTCATTTGATTTTTAAATTCTTTTTTGAATTCTATAAATTCTCTCTGGGGAGATAGCCATTTCATGTTACTCTTTGGGGTGGAAACTTTTTTACTTCACTGTCCTCCTCTAAAGATGAATCCCAGTCTTCTCTGTTCCTATAGTAAGTTTCTGTGGTGGGGTTATTTTTTCTTTGCTGGTTCATTTTTTTTAAAAAAAGTGATATTAGTGTAAACACTTGTAATGGTGGGGTGGGCAGATTGTGTCTCTGGCTTCACTTCAGCTCTGTCCTCTGACCTGATCCCTAAACCAAGAGCTCCCTGCTCCAGCAAGTGCTGGACCAGCAATACTCCTGCCCCCTGTACTCACCAGGTGCTGGTTCCTTTTTGACCAGGATCCATTTTAGCAGCACAGCTGGACCTAGCAAAGATTACCTCAGTCTTCTCAGATTCAGATCCCGACTCCACGAACTGGGAGGTGAAAGTTTCTGTGTTTCCAGTTGAGGCTCTAATCAAACCCAGCTAGCCTCAGGGTCCCACTTGATGTTTCTGGGGAGCTAGCTCAGAGGTATTTGCACTTCAGACAGGTTAATCCCAGCCTGAGGTCTTTCTTCAGATCTTATTGAGTTGTTTCTGGAATACCTAGGTCCTGAACACTTTGTTCTTGGTAATCTTGACTTTTCACCAATCTATGTTCCCCCTGAGGCACAGATTTGTTCTATTTGTGGGGCAAATCAGGAGAGCTTGAAATTTAACAACCTACTCCAGCATCTTCCCAGAATTCTCCCCCTGATAGGATGCATTTTAAAAATAATTGATCTTATTCTGATAGATGTGGCTTTTCTCAACGATGAGATGATTCAGGTCAGTTCCAATGATCTTGTGATCATGAGAGCCATCTACACCCAGAGAGAGGACTGTGGGAACTGAGTGTGGACCACAACATAACATTCTCACTTCTTTTGTTGTTGTTTGCTTGAATTTTATTTTATCATTTTTCTCCTTTTTGATCAGATTTTTCTTGTGCAGTAAGATAATTGTATAAATATATATATTCAATTTGCATATATATTACCATGCTTAACATATGTTGGATTACTTGCCATCCAGGGGGAAGAAATTAGTACATGAGGTTTTGCAAGGATCCATGCTGAAGAAAGGAGTATTTAAATAAGTGCAGTCTGAGGAGAAAAAAAAATGGACAGAGGGGTGACCTGGAAGTAAGACTTTTGGGAGGCTATTGTATTAGTCTAGACATGAGGTTATAAAAGCTTAGAGTGGGTATAATGACAACAGGGGGAAAAATGTCTGAATGTGAGACATTTCAGGGAGAAAAAAATAGGAAATGTAGTTGACAGATATTTATAGAGCAACTCCTTACCCTTTAGTAAGATGGGACAACACTCATATTTATATAATACTTACAGGTTTACAATGCAACAAACCTGGGAAGGTAGGTGATACTAGTCTTACCTTACTCATCTTCTAGAAAAGAAAACTTAAGGCTTGGAGGAATAAAGTGATTTTATCCCAGGTGTTTTGGCTTCAAATCTAGTACTATCAATCATGAAGGCATTTGACTTTTTTTTTAATAGTTATAAAAGTAACTTCATATAGAAGAGGATGATGTTACTGTAACTAAATCAAAATCAACTCGGTAAGAAATTAGATAATATTTGCTAATTGAGCTCGATGAATACATCACTGGTGCTATGAGGGACTGATTTTATTTGTGTGGGTTCTCCTTCCAATCCAGTATGTTGTCTGTTCATTTGCATGGGTGACATGTGTTTTTCATCCTCTTTATTTTTCCAGTGTGAATGATTAGATCAATCTTCTTCAAATTACTGTGATTTTTTCACTGAGGAAACTTTGAAATGTTTCAGCAACTCAATGCATTTAATGGAAGAAGAATATACATCAATAGGGAATTGTTTTTTTGTTTGAACTCTACGGGAGACATATTCTATAACCATAGTAAATACTTTAAGTGAATATATTTTTCCTTATTTTACGCTTCACTTGATGTTCATACTCAAGAAATCCCATTAAACTTAAGAATTTAGTAGAATTTGCTTTTAAAAAATTGGCTTTTTTAGATCTGGCTGCTGATAATCTCATTTTATTCACTGAACGTCTATCAACAACACTTTTAGGTTGTACCTCTAAAGGGTGAATTAATGAAGTGAGACATCTCAGGACCCTGACCCTAGAATCTTGAGAACAGCAATACTTGCAGCTCAGTACCTGTAGTCTTCATCCACAATCCCTGTGAAGATGTAGACTGAGAATTGTTCCTACCTTTCATCACAGATATTGAAGACCTAGAAAACAAAATTCTTGCCTTAGCAATTCAAAGTCTTTGGCACTATTAAATGATTCTTCATCAGAAATGGATGTGATTTTATTAGTGAAAAATGATATTAAAGAAGAAACATTACCAGGAATGTGCTGAAACCAGCTCTAGCCAATTTGCAAGGGAGTCTGTTGTTTAATTTTTAGTCTGAACATTTACATTTCAGAAACCAACAATGGCTATAAATCAAGTTAAACCATTTATGGTTTTATTGCTTTTCTGGTTAAGAAAATGTTAATGAACAAATTAAACTTAAAAGTTTGTTTGCTTTTTTTTTCTTTTGGAATATGGTTGTTAAACATTTACCAATTTACTTTGTCTATATTTATATTTACAAATATAAATACAGTAGAAAACTCAGGGAAGTTATTATTGGACTGGATCCTACTAATAATAACAATAACAATAAATAATAACAAATAATAATAATAATTGACATTCATGTCACTTTTTAAAATTTGCAAAGTTATTTATATCCAGCATTCCATTTGAACCTCATAATACCCCTGATCATTACTATCTGTTTTGCTGCTGTTTCCTAAGGATCATGGGAACCTATCTGATTTGCAGATAAAATCTTCCCTATTTCTCATCTCTCCCATTAAAAGGTGAATGCCTTGAGATCAGCAATTGTCTTGTTTTGTTCTTTGTAATCTTCTATGTAATCATAGAAAAGCTTCTATGACCATTGAACATCTACATTTTTTAAAGTCAATGAGCTGCCATGATGGGTATCTGGGCCTCTCTGAGACCTCATGTACACATTATGGTTTAAGAAGATATAATTCTTTCCAAATGGATAAATTATTCTTCATTTCTAAAGCCAGAGCAGGCTATCATAATTTAAAAAATACTTTATCTGCTAACATTGAATGACCCCCTCTCAAGCCCCCCCACCAAACCCTCTGAGATTCAGTTGGGATATTGCTGATAAACAACTTGGGGGGAGGGAGAGAGACACAGTTTCTATCATTAATATGTGCCCTTCCCTCTGTTTATGTATCTAAATTGATTTCCAATATTTGAAATTTAAACAATAAAGGAAACCTTAGTTTTCAACTCTACAGATAAGAGAGACAATGTATGCAACCTCCCCATTGATTCACTCTTCTATTTTCATATATTCACTCTCTTGAAAGAATCATTAAACACAAGAGAAAATGATTTGTTCTCATTGATTAGGTGACATGCATCTCTGATAGTCATAGTTTTATATTAAAGTTATTAATTATGTCATCATTGTAATTTTCAGACTCAAGGATAAATCATTCAGGTTCTGACTGTATGTTGCATAAATAAATGCCTCTTTTACCAGAAGTGATCCAGGATCAGCAATAACAAATTCAAAGAACAGGAGCTTAGTTTATAAATCACCCCAAGCAAAAGAAAACTTCCGCTGACTAGTTATTTGATTATCTCTAAAAATGTGGATTCCTCAGAATTGCCATTATTTCTATACTGCGACAAGCCAGAGGATCATTGTTAACTGCAAGCACAGAGGAAAGATGCTTTGCCATTGTTCATTTAAATTCTATTCTCATTCTCCCAAGAATTTCACTGCTTAAGGTTAATAAATTACAGCCGAGTAAAGCCAGGCTTAATTTGGGTCTTCCCAAAGGCTTTGCTGAACTACATTTTCCATATTGACTAAGGGTTCTCTGTGCTTGTCTAATTCTCAGTAACTTTTTTCCCTGGTAGTGATTGCCAAGAAATTAATTATGACAAGCAGGGAAGTGTCTATAAGTCTTTAGCCTAGCTGCTGCTGACTACACAACCCCAGCTTCCAAGTGAAGGCTTATGTGTTCAGACCAACAGATTATTTGCCCAAGAACTCACTTCCTAGGAAAGCCAATGTTTCAACAGGTCTAGAGGTCTCCAGCCCCTGTTCTTTCCCCTAGGAGATTTTAGGAAGTTCCACAATAACTACAACTGTTACCTTGGGAGTCTAGGCCATATTATGCCTGACATTTGACAGATGCCAGTAAAAGGCTCAGCTTCCTTTTCAGGATGGGGAGAGTGGAGGGCTAAAGCATTTGTGAAGTGAGTGACTGATGTTTAAATGTCAAAGTGGTCCTGCTGAATCAATAAGCACAGCCTATTTGTACAATAACAAAGCCTAGGTGTGAAAGGTTCTCTCTAGCTACCCTACAGTGCAAATGCATTTTTTTCTTTCGTTTTCAATAATGGGAAAACTGTTAAGATATTACTGTTTACATGTCTTTGCCAAGTGCTCAGTGCTTAAATGTTGAAGATTAATTTTGCTGATTGGATGTAAATTTTCTTAGATTAGATGTATTTTCCATCTGAAAATATGGAATAGAGACTTTAAATGGAGGGCTAAAACTGCATGGGCCCTTTAATTTGCTTTGACATTCCAGTACATACACCATATGTTATTTATTTGAGTTAAAAATTGAATGAACACGTGTGCAGTATTCTGTAAAGCAGTATATGCCATTTATAAGATAGGGAAAAAAATTGGGGTGGTCATTAAGCCAAACTAATATTAAAAATAAACTAGGCTTTTTATGTTATATATTAGCTTATTATATATTCATATTCCTCTCAAAGGAGTAGTAAGAACTGTTTCTGTTTCTTTCTTTACATTTAGAATCATTTTAGTGTTCACCTATATAAAACATACACATACACATGTCTCAGTCTTTGCAACTCTCAATCATCCTTAAATCAATAGTATGCTCTTCTAGCACTTAGCCAACTCTGTAAAGACTAAGGTACTTATAAATAGGATATAGCTAGATGGCTCAATGGATAAGGCACTGGACTTGAAATCAGGAATATCTTGAGTTCAAATGCAGGCTCAGACACTCACTAGCTATATGACTCTGGGCAAGCCACTTATATTCTTTCTTAATCCACTGGAGAAGAAAATTGAAAACCATTCCATTTTCTTTCCCAAGAAAACCCTATGAGGAATCAGAGATGACTAAACAACAATGACTTATAAACAGGCCTTCATTTAGTGGGATAATTTCCCCTAAATTGACATGGAATCAAAGTTGCAAGTTGAAACAGGGATAATTACAATTATTATTATACTATTTATTATTTATATTAACACAATGATATTATTATAATGATTAACATTTATATTCCACTTAATACGTGCCAGGTACATACTAAGTGCTTTATAGTTATCATTACATTTGATCCATTTTAATGTATAACATTTCTGATTCATAATCATCTAGTCTCTGCTTTAACAATTTCAGTGTTGAGAAACTCACTGCTGGAGGAGGATCCTAGGAAGATGGCGGATTAGGTTGGTAAATTTCAAGCTCTTCCAATTTCCCTCCCAAATAGATCAAGTTTGCATCTTAGAACGAATATAGATGGTGAAAAACCAAAAAGATTTGGGGCAGAACAGGGATTTTCTTGATACAACCCAACAAGATCTGAAGAGGGATCTGGGACTGGGATTAACCTGTCTGAAGTGCAGAACACCTCCGGGCTAGCTCCACAGAAATAGCAAGTGGGGACCCTAAGGGGCTTTCTGGTTGTTGCTGATGCCTCAGCAGGAACCTCAGAGACTTTCACTTCCCGGACTGTTTGTTAAGTAAAGGTTGGAATCTGGGAAGACTGAGTGAACCTTAGTTGATTGAAAAAGCTGGGCTTGTGTTGCTGAGATGTTGCCCAGCAAGAAGGAACTAACGCCTAGTACTTAGAAGCAGCAGGGTAGGGGCACAGCTGACTGTGGGCACTTGCAGGAGGGTGGAGCTCTAGGTTTCAGGTTCCTGGTAAAATGGAGAGCTGAAGGGAAGCTTGAGGCACCTTCCCCCCACTCCATGATTAGAGGTGCTCACACTAATACCTCTTATTAAAAAAATAAACAAACTGTCATTGAAACATATGGGAACAGGGAAGACCAGGATTCATCTTTAGAGGACACTTTAGTTTAAAATTTTTTTTTACAAAAAAGCTTCTACCCCAAAGAATAATATGAAATGGCTTCCTGTCTAGAGAGAATTTATAGAAGAACTCAAAAAAAAAAATCAAAAATCAAATAAGAGACATTGAGGAAAAGACTAAAGGAAAAAAAAAACCCATCCAAGAAAAACAAGAAGATTATGGGGGGAAAAAGTTAATCAATTAGAAAAAGAGATACAGAGTCTCAAAGATGAAAATAACTCTGAAAATTAGCATCAGGCAAGGAGAAGCCAGTGAATCAATGAAAAACCAAGAAATAACAAAACAGTTTATAAAGAATGAGAAAATAGAACATGATGTGAAACATCTCATAAGAAAAGCAAGATTTAGAGAGCAGATCAAGAAGACAAAAATATAAGAATAATTGGAGTGTCAAAAAGTTGTGACCAAAAAGAATATAGTGACACAATAATGCAGGAAATAATCCTAGAAAATTGTCCTGGAGGGATAGAACATAAGGGAAAAGTAGAAATAGGAAGAAAAAAAAAATCCACTGATCACTACCTCAAAGAGCTCCTTTGTGGAAAACACATAGGAATATTATTGCCAAATTTTGAAACTCCCAGATCAAAAAGGAAATTTTGCAAGAAACAAGAAAAACTCACTGCTTTCCAAGACAGCCCACTCCAATTTTGGACAGTTCTAATGGAGGGAAATCATATCACAGGTCACAGTTTTAGAGATGGAAGGAATCTTAAGTGTTATAGAGATCTCATTCTTATATTGTGCTGCCTCAGGATCTGCTTCTCTATAACTTCTACTCCTTGGTCTTACTTTTGCTCTCTGGGCTAAGCAGAATCTGAATCCTCTATTTGAACTTCCCTTTCACCTAGCAATGCTTCAGATATTTTGAGACAGCTATTGTGTAAATCTAGTGGAAAGAAAGAAGTAAATTATGAGACCCAAGAGGAGAAGAGTGAGGATGGAATTGCCTTAAAGGCATTGTTTCTGCATAGAACAGGACAGCAGAAAGGAGTTAGTATAAGTCTGAGGAACAGAGGGGTTCTATGCTAAGTGGTTGTAATCAGGAAAAGAAAAAGAAAAGCAGAAAAAACCGTGATGAAGCTACTCTAGAGAACACTGACCCATGTAATTCTTCAGCGTAAGGACAGAAGAAATACAAACCTTGGTAAATTTGACTGGACAGCTAAGCGACTACAGTTTGGGTCTCAGGAATATTCCTTTTGTATGTTTTTCTGTGCTCTGATGAATTGCCCCCCCCCCCCATCACGGGAAAAAAGTTAGTTAGGGTGTGTATTGGGGGGGGGGTTCCACATTGTTATGCTGCTCATAAATAGAAAACTAGGAACATTCTCATCTGAAATGGAAGGATTATAGATTAAAATCTGATTTAAAAATCTTAGACCCCATCTTGTCCAACCCTTTTACTTTATAGATAAGGAAAATGAGATGAAGAGAGCTTTATATAATTTGGCCAAAGTCACCCAAGTAGTGAGCAGCTATGAAGAAAAGCTATGGCTAAGGTCAGGAAAAGATGTGTCCTACTTGAGCATATTCTCTGAATACTTTTCTTACAAGTGTCACATCCCATTAATATAGTTGATTAGCTTCTACTTTATGTCCCTGCTATTCATTATTCTCCAGTGGTTTCCTTTCACCTCCACGATCAAATAAAAAATACTCTGTCTGGGGAGGGAACTATGGAAATCTCACTTGTAGACCAGCCATTTTATAGTCTTAGTGAGTTACCTGGAGGCGCTGAATTTGTCACTTGCTTATGGTTACAAAACTAGCAAGGATCAAGTGTAAAACTGAAATACAAGTCTACCAGACTTTAACACTAACCTTACTATCCTCTATAAGGCTGATCTCACTATTCACCTTTACAAAAACTATAGCTATTAGTTAAAAGACATTATTTAGAAATTATTACAATAGATAATTTTAAAAAATATTCAAGGTACCCCAAATCTTGTAGAACATTACGCCTCTTTATTGGTCTTAACATATTCTATACCTAAATAATGTGTATATCCATTAGACTGCAAATTACATGAGTATAAGAGCTGAATATATTTTAACTCTGCGTATCTTCCAATAGCTAACACCTGCTTTGCCCACAATTGGCACTTAATAAATGTTTGTGGTTTCAATTGCTGTCTTGGGTGGAATGGCAACTCTGAGTCGTATCTACCTTTTTTTTTCTTCTAGCCATTATTCAAGACATAGTAATAAATATTTAATAAATATAGTGGGAGATGGGTAGAATTTGGTCAGAACACCCCAAATCAATTGCTTTTCTTCTCAATCACAGCCCAGCTGATGAAATCATAGAAAGTGCAGGTAACAATGTGCTAAAGGAAATGCATTCATGTGTTAAAGGAAATGCAAATAAATCTAATGCTACCAACCTTTCCTTTACAGTACTGTGGTTATTATATACAATTCTTTCTTTTCTTACTTACTTCACTCTGTCTCAATTCAAACACATTTTTTTTTTTTGGTTGGTTCCCTGAATCCTTTTCTCCAATTCAGCCACTCTCCACTTGATGGACATGAGCTTTATTTCCAATTTATCTGATATAACAAAAAGTTTTACTGTAAATATTATCATACTTATGGTTCTTTTCTTTTCTTTGATTTTTGTAGGGGTATATGCCTAGTAGTGCTAACTTCTTACTATAAAAATATTTATTGAATTAAATTGTACAAGTACATTATTTAATTATTCAAGTAGTTCTCATTTTGCATTTACTTGGTTATCATATGTATCCTTTAGAATATGTATGGGATCCTAAAGAAACAAGTGTTATAGAATCACAAAATTTCAGAGTTAGTTGGGATCTCAGTCTAACTACTTAAACTCAGATTGGAACAGCAAACCTCTCTACAACAAGTATTAGACATCAAGCCCTAAAGGAATAAAATCAGCTAGATTTCAGCAAGTCTAGAATAAATCTAGTGAATTTTGCATCTACAAGTAATTGAGGAAAATGGGTTCATGGAAGTTTAAGAATATTGTAATTGCAGGGAGAAGATATATTGCAAGTATAACCAAAACAAGGGGAGGGAAAATCAATTAAGAGAGGTAAATGCAACCAGTTTAGAAATTCTCTTGCAAATTGGAATTTGAAAGAAAGAAAAAAAGAAGGGAGGGAGGGAGGGAAGAAGGGAGGAAGGAAGGAAGGAAGGAAGGAAGGAAGGAAGGAAGGAAGGAAGGAAGGAAGGAGGAAGGAAGGAAGGAAGGAAGGAAGAAGGAAAGAAGGAAGGAAGGAAGGAAGGAAGAAAGGAAAGAAGGGCAGAAAGAAAAAAAGAAAGAAGAAAGGAAGGAAATGAAGGAAGGAAGAAAAAAAGAAATATGATTTAGCAAGTGAAAAAGATGAACTAAGCAAAGGTAAGGGAAATAAGAAAAAGAATTAAAGAGATGAAATTTATAAAAGAAGCATTAGAGGTCAGAGAACGAAGGAATGAAGTAGAAAGAAGAAAAGATGGAATGAGAAAAGGCACAGAATATAAAGAGTACAAAATTTGCCAGTGATGTGTATTGTGCAGCCAACAGAAGGGAGAAGAAACTCAGCTCCAGGACTCCCCCAATATAGAATATATGTGGTCCTATTTGCTATACATAGTTGTCCTTGAATTGAGATCAATAAAAAAAAAAAAATGAAAACTAGTGAAGGAAAAATAGCTTCAGTTTTTCCTTCTGATAATTGAATTCAATCTATATAACAAATGCTAAAGCCAAAATGGTCAATCCATCTTGAAAAATCAAGTGGAGAAAAACGAACTATTTTCCAAATCCAATCCAAAATGTCACCAGATTTCCATTTGTTGACTTCATCCCATTGCCACCTTTTTATATTTAATTATGCATAATTAAATAAATATAATTTAATTAAAATTAATTTAAATATATTTAATAAATTCACATTTAACTAGGCAAAGGCAATAGACACAGTGACAAATCTCACAATTTATGTATCAGTTTATGTGTGAAGGAGGGATCTTTCATTGTCTGTTCTCTGGAAGAAAGACTAAGCATTATAATTTTTCTTGTGATTGTTTAGACATGTCTGATTCTTTGTGACCCCATTTGGGGTTTTCTTGGCAAAGATAATGGTTTTCTCCTCCATTTCATTTTACAGATGAGGAAACTGAGGCAAACAGGATTTAATGACTCGCCCAGGTCACACAGCTAGTAAGTGTTTGAGATCAAATTTGAACTCGGAAAGATGAGTTTTCCTGATTCCAGATTGGCACTCTATTCACTGTATCATTTAGTTACCCAAATAAATGATAACTTACCCAGAGTCCAGCTTCCTTCTACTATTCTTTATGTTTATATGATTATAGTCATTAGGTATATCAAACTGTTAGATGACACAGTGAATAGAACAGTGGAGTCAGCTTAGATTAAGACCTGAATTCAAGTTCTGTCTCAGACATTTGCCAGCTATAAAACTCTAGGTAAATTAATTTAACTTTCTGTGCCTCATTTTCTTGCTCTGTAAAAAGGAGATGATGATGATGATGATGATGATGATATAATAATAATAATAATAATACCTATCTCCTAGGTAGGGAGTAATTGGTGTAATTATCAAATGAGTTAACAAACAGGAAAAGCATTTGTAAATCTTAAAGTATGACACCAATTTTTTTTTTTATTGTTTTCTTGTTTTTGCTAACTTCACTCCGTATCAATAATCTTTCCTAGTATCTCATATTTCCTCATATTTGTCTTTTTATAGAGCAATAATATTCCATTACATTAATAAACACTTTCAAGCCAGAGTTTTCTCATTTGTAAAATGAGAGCCCGTGCTCCTGTTCAATAAAATAAATCTCGAAAGCTAGTTTGGAACCAGATTCTAAGTGCGTGGGCCAAGCTAAGGAGATTATATATTATTGGTTAGGCACTGGGGAGCCATTGAAGATGTTTTAGTAGGGAGGTGTCATGATTAGACTTCATTAAGAAGATTACTTTGACAGTGAAAAATGTATTGGAGAAGAAAAAAAAAGAACTTAGAACAGTGAGAGCAAGACTGCAACTGCAGGAGAAGATCACTCTTATCCATTCAACACATTTCATTTCTATTCTACCAAAAAATATGGTCAGATTGACTGTGTTGACTGTGATCCTTCCCTAAAGTAAAGAATGCTTCTATTCTGGGTGGCCTATAGTAGGTTGTTGAGATGTGGAGGGAAACTTTGTTTAGGACCCCCTGCAGCCCCCCCACTGGGAATTGCGGATAAATTGGACAGTGGCCAGGCTGAAGTTTATCTTTGTTGAGCAATGCCCTTCTTAAGAGATAATGCAAATTAATAGTGAAAACAACATTCCAGGATGAGAACAAAGGGTTTTCCAGCACCCTCACTTCAGAAGCACCGGCTTATTTACAAACAATTGATATGCTAATTACAAATCGGTCTTATCTATTCCTAAGGACTCCTGCTAGGCAACACTTAGTTGGCCTAGTTCTAATTACTACTGTATGCACTAGAAGGAAGAAAGGTTGTCTTCTTTTTTAAAGTTCTAATTCATTCTTTTCTTAGCTAGTTTAAATTAGGGATGATTTGTTTCATCCTATTTGTGGGCTTTTCATGCTTAATAATGGCCTGGGAACATTTTTGTTGCTTTCATGCATTATCTAGAAATCTCATGGGAGTTTAGATCTAGCTCTGGAAGTGATCTCTGTATTTATCTAGATGAACCTATCAACAATTCCAAACAATTGTGGAAATAACTTGGTATTTCTTTTGTTTATATTTTTTAATTTACTAAATCTTCAGACATATTTCCCCCTGGTAGAATGTAAGCATCTTGAAGGCAGAAATTGTTTTCCAGTTTTGCCTCTGTATCCCCACCACCTAGAATATTTCCTGAAATATAGTCAGTTCTTAATGTTTAGTGAAATAAATGGAAATGAAAACCTAGGGAAGTGAAGTTATTTGAAGCTGCATTCAAATACTTTTTAAATCAAACGTTTCCAGTGCCCTTTCAATGATACCTCCTTTTTACCAAATCTGTTTCATTTTTATGTGGAATGAAGGGCAATTTAGAGTGAAGAAGTTTTTAGTCAGATGGTTCCAGCCTCAATTCAATCCATGATCTGCATTTCCAAATGTCAGTGGGAGACTGACCTACTTGGGGAAAAGCGTACTGCTGTATAGAAGTTTGTCCTTCTATTTTCTTACACTTAAACATTCAATGAAAAGTTTGAATAAGTAACTTAGCCTCTTAAGACTTGAGTTTTGTCACCTGTAAAATGACATGGTTGGATTAGATGATATTTTAAGGTTCCATCCAACTCTAACATTCTAGGATTTTATATAGCTTGATGGTAAGATCATCGGATTTGGGACTGAGCAGATCTTGGTTTAGATCCAGCTGTCATTAAAATTACTGTGTGATCTTGCTTCACCTCTGGCCCTCAGTTTCTCATCTGTGAAAGAAGGGAAATGAACTAAAATGACTTCTAAATTCCTTCCAGTTCTTCATAAATTCCATGTTATGTGATTCTTGGAGTTTTAAAGTTGAGTCTCTATGGTGGTAAATGGACCAGGAAGAATTTAAGATCTGCTTTGATCCAGTGACATCAGCCTTGACTTTTTTTTTAATTTTGGAATGAATCCAAACTTTATGCTTTCCCCCCTCATATATATATTTTTTATTATAGCTTTTTATTTACAAAACATATGCATGGGTAATTTTTCAACATTGACTCTTAAATAACCTTCTGTTCCAACTTTCCCCCTCCTTCCTCCCATCTGTTCCCCTAGATGGCAGATAGTCCAATACATGTTAAATATGTTAAAGTATATATTAAATCCAATATATGTATACATATTTATATAGTTATCTTTCTGCACAAGAAAAATCCAATCTTGAAAAATAAAAAACCTGAGAAGGAAAACAAAAATGCAAGCAAACAATAAGAGAAAGAGTGGAAATGCTGTGTTGTGGTCCACACTCATTTCCCATAAAAACTTTATGCTTTAATGACATGAATTATAAAGCTGGAGTGAGTAGATAAATACAGATGTATTTCTTTGTATCAACCTGGAAAGTATTGGATTATTCCAAGATAGACAGCTGGGGTATCCTGATCAGATTGAATCAAAAATGTTCATTCAAATTTGCTCCAAGTGGCCCAAATTGCTAGTTTTCTAGGCTACATTTGAACCAGTGACTAATAGGTTTATTCTCTTTCCAATCCTGCTGGTTTTTTGCTTTATTCTTTTCTGTGTCTGACTTAGCCTCATTTTATAGGTTCATAAATGATATACCATATTATAGGCAGTAGTTCATTGTATCCAAAGCTAAGGATATATGAAGAACTGTTTCAAACTGTGGTTGTTTATAGGAAGGAATATGTGCTGGTTTCAAACAAATTATTCTAAATTACTGTTGTATCCTAATAATTATTTTTTCTGTAATAAAACTCTAAATCTTTAATAAGCCTTAAATATAGCTCATTATATTCCCTCCTACCAAAGGGCAAAACCTTTTTATGGATACACTAATGATTAGTTGGAGAAGCAATGTGACAGATACTACACGGTACAAAGTACACTGATAAATTAATATTCAAACTTTTTTCTTTAATGAAATCTGTCTCTCACTGGAGATCTTCAAAGAGAGACTGAATGGTGGATCCTTGTTAGGCATGTTATAAACAGGATTACTGGTTAGGTAGGATTAGGTAACATAGGTTGGATATGATTAAATTAGTTCTTCTATTCCATTTCTCTTTCCCCATGTAACTTTAAATGAATAGAACATTTAAAGTAGATATCTATTTGCTTATGTATTCATGATTTTGTTTTCTGTTTTTTTATTTTTATTTTTTACACATGGATCCTTCTCTCTTTTTGGAACAAAGAGAAAACATCTCCAAATTTGCATTATAATAAAAATTGAAGACACACAAGAAGCAAGGGAAAATTTTTAGAGTATGATCCAAATCAACCCTTAGTTTCTTGGGTTCTATTGAAGATTTCTAGTGAGGAGGAAGAAAGAGAAAGCACATTTGAGTATTAATTTATCAGTGTACTTTGCAGCATGTACAATAATCTGTCACACTCCTTTTCCAATTAATCATTATTGTGTGAAAGAAAGGTATGAAAGAATATGATATATTTTTCAGCACGAATTGTCAAATTTATACATAGCTACAAAAAAATCATTCCCACTACAAAATGTTATTTGAATGTCAAAATATTAAACTATAGGACCAGATTTTTAATATTATTAAATAATTACCATTACTTACAAATCTGATCCAAAGTAGGGAAGAAAAAAAAAAAAAACAATTGCAGCAAATTTTTAGATATGTGAGGGCAAATGAAACCATAACTTTTTAGTATAAAAATAGGTATAATTGAGAGAGGATATATTTTCCTAAAGTCTCTGGATAGTTATTTTAATTAATATCTTAATAAACTTAATTAATTAAAACTTTGCATAGTCTTTGATCCAGCAATACTATTACTAGGACTATATCCCAAAGAGATTTTTAAAAAGGGGGAAAAGATCTACTTGTACAAAAATATTTATAGCAATTCTTTTTGTGGTGGCTAAGAATTGGAAATCAAAAGAATGCTCATCAATTGGGGAATTGAACAAGCTGTAATATGTGATTATGATGTGAAATGCAGAATGATTTCAGAAAATCCTTGAAAGACTTATATGAACTAATGCAAAGTAAAATGAGTGGAACCAGTAAAATATTGTTCACAGTAAAAGCAATATGTTTGATGAAGAACTGAATGACTGCTATTCTCAGTGATATAATGATCTAAGACAATTCTGAAGGATTCATGTTGATATGTGCTATCCACCTCCAGAGAAAGAACTGACTTCTGAGTATAGACAGAAGTATACTGTTATTCATTTTTTTTTGTTCGAGTCTTTTTGTACAAAATGAATAACATGGAAATGTTTTTTACATGATTGCACATGCATATATATTGAATTGCTTAGATCTCAGGGAGGGCAGAGGGCTAGAAGGATGGAAGGGGTAGGATTTGGAACTCAAAACTTTTTTTAGAATTTTAAAATTGTTTTAACATGTCTTTGGGAGAAAATACGATTTAAAAAATGAAAACATATGACATTCTACCTTAGGGAAAAGGAGAGACAGACAGACAGACAGACAGATAACAGAGACAAGCAGAGACAAAGAGATAGAGAAAGGAGGGGGAGGAGGAAAGCAGAGAAGAAGGGGGAGAGAAAGAGATTGATTCAGCATAAAAAAAAGAGTCTTAACTGGCTATAATAATAGGCTATATCTGATAGTACAAAATATGAAGAGCAATACTAGCTTTTAAAAAATCAGCTGCTTAAAAAATATGGACTAGTGCATATAGGACTAAATAAAAGCTCATTAAAAAATAAATAAGGGAGTTGGACAAAATGGTCTGTGAGCTGTAAAACTCTTTCCTAGCTTGATCCTAATAAAATCTGGCAGATATTTGCTGTCAACATAACTGCATTGTTCTGAGTGACTTAATCAATTAACATTTTACAAAACACTTACTTTGTGCCAATACTGTATTTAGTGCTAAGGATATAAATATAAATAGTGTCTGCTCAAAGTCAAATGAGACTAAATTTTTTATTATTATTAATTTTTTTCCTGTTGACTATTTTGTTTGTGAGGACATTTCTTAAGAGGGTCCATTCTGCAGAAAGATAGGTAGAGTCTCTATGAGCCCAAAGCTTGGTACATGGGAGGACAATTGGTCAATAACTAAGTAAGGTTCTGGATACAGCCAACTCCACAAAATTCCCTTACCACTTGCTTTGCCATTTCATAAATCTTTCCTGACAGAGAAGTCTATAGCACATACAAAAGAAAAAAGAATCAGAAACAAACCAGTTCCTGTCATCTCTGTTGATTTTTCACTTAGTAGACTTCTTTATGGATTAAAAAACTTTTTTTTTTTCTGCTTCTTGTAAAGCACTGTTCATTGAAGCTTGGCCAATAGATGGTATCATTCTTTCCAGAGTCTATGCTATGGGAGGCCTATGGAAGCATATCTGCTCAAGGCATTCATGCAAATTATTACTTACTGCCCTATATGCTCATAAATTAATAGCTTCTCTGTGGATGAAAAACAGAAATTAGACAACCATTAAGGTTGAACAATGTATAAAGAATATTAAATATTAATATATGAAATGAAAAAATATTGCAAGAGATATCAGTAGATATGCCAAAAGCATAACAAGGCAAACCTAAGAATGCAAATAATAAAAACATGTTTTCAGCTAGATATTCTGGATGGTTTAGTATTCAAATTAAAGTTTGTTTTTCCTTTTCAGGAAAAACAAAACAAAGTATTTACTGTTGTCATATTGTATGAGAGTTCATTTTCATACTCAGAACAAAAACAAATTTAAGCTAGAAAAAAACGCAAAGGCTTTTTTATTGCTGTACTTTCAAGAAGCATTTCTTTGCAATATTAAAAATAAACCCTCTGAATATTTAGAAAATATTTTTTATCAGTTGGCAATGGATTTTCCAAAATAATCAGAATCTTAATAAATAATTATAAAACCAGCATGTGAATTTTAATGGCTTGCTGGCAGTCACTATAAAATTGGAATGGAAATTGGTTGAAGAATATATTTAATAATAGCATGGAAAAGAATAGAGGATTGCTCTCCAGGATGAGTGGACATGATTTCTGGTCTTTAGAAGTAAAAAACTTTGGAGAAAAACCTTCTGGACTGGCTATATTCCCTAAGTACTAGATAGATACTTTCATTCAGTTTAACTGATTATAAAGGACCCCTAGACTATGTCTACCTAAAGACTTACAATGGGCAAAATTAGTAGTTTGCTAAACTAGTCTCATAGGAGGGACACCATATGATATTTCTGTTTTGGGGAAGTGGAGTGGAAAAATACTAGGATTCCAGAGAATGGGATTCTGTTTTCATCTCTGCCATTAACTAATTATGTGATCTTGGGCAAACCATTTAATTTCTCTGTAAATCAGGTTCTTTAAAAAAATTATTTTTAATTAAAATCTTGTTTATTAATTGTTGTTTATTAAAATAGCAACAAATAAAACGAACATTTCCATATACAAATAGAATGGGAAAGAGGGATTGAATGTGAACTCTCAAATACATTTTTATTGTATATAGTTTGTTTTTCTTTTTAAAAATAAAGAGATAAGATATAGCTATAGAGAGATATTATATGTAGGCTCTATAAGATATAGGATGTACACACATATATGTGCATATATATGAAGTTAAATATGCAACTTTCAAAACTGTCTTGATTGTATTTAGATAGTTACTAAACATTTATTAAGCACCAACTTTGTACCAGATACAATGCTAAATGCTGGATATACATACATATATATATATAAAGCCCTTACAATCCTTTTCATGAAAGAGTTCCCAGTCTAATTAGGGCATGGGGGCAGGGACCACATCCAAACTTGTCCAACTGGACAAGTTATATACAAGACAAATTGAAGATAATCAATAGAAGGAAAACACTAGAATTAAGGGGAACCAGGAAAGGCTTCCTGAAGAAAGTAGGGCTTTAACTGAGACTTGAAGAAAGTCAAAAGGTGGAGGTGAGGAGGGAGAGCTTTCTAAGTATGAGGAACAAGACAACCAGTGAAATGCAAAGTTGAGAAATGGAGTGTCTTGTTGGAGTCCAAATATGGAGGCCAATGTCACAGGATTATAGAATATTTAGTGGGGTGTAAAGTCTAACAGAGTAGAAAGGAGTTTGTGTAGTGGTGGTGAGGGGTAGATTATGGAGGGATTGGATGAATGGAGGGATAGGGATGGAAGATCACTTGCATAACTGAATGGGAGATGGATGGGAATGAAGAGACATTTGTGGTAAGAATATTAACCAAAAGGCTATTGTAATAGTCCATGTATGAGGTGATGTAGGCTTACTCCAAGGTAGAGACAGAATCCTGAGAAAGAAGGGAGAATATAGAAGAGATATAAAGAAATCAATCAATAAGCCTTGAGAATAGATTGAATTTAGGGGGCTGAGAAAGAATGAGGAATCAAGGATGATTCAGTTCCCTTCCTCCCTCCTTTCCTCCTTTCCTTCTTCCCTCTCTCCCTTCCTTTCTTTCCTTCCTCCCTTCCTTTCCTTTCCTTGCTTCCTTCCTTCTTTCCTTCTTTTCCTCCTTCCCTCCCTCCTTCCTTCCTTCCTTCCTTTTTTCCTTCCTTCTTTCCTTCCTTCTCTCCTTCTTTCCTTCCTTTTTTCTTTCCTTCCATCTCTCCCTTCTTCAGTTCTTTTTTTCTGGTGGGAGGGAAAACCCTATTTTTAGTCTTCTTCTACCTTCTACCTTTCCTCATTGAAGAATAAACAGAAGAAAACCTCTCCAAATTCAGTCAGACATGCCCCAGATTTCCTACCTGCAACACTGAGATTATAATGTTTGTCCTCCCTACCCATAGTGGTATTGCAAAAATATATAGAATCCTAGATTTGGAGTTCAAAGGCACTTTAAAAATCATCTAATTGATTTCACTGATGGCAAAGCAGAGGCCAAGAGAGATGAAGTGCCCGATATTACATGGTTACTAAAAAACAGAGTTGGGATTTGAACTCAAGTCCTCTGATTCTTCTATCACTCTATACACCAAGCTGTCCAATCAGACAACACTGTTTATGTTAAACCTTTTACAATTTTTGAGTACTATATGTGTTAGCTCTTATTGTTATGGTATTATTATAGTAATTATAATTATTAAAATTATTAAGGCCACGAAATCACTTTGAATAGTTCAATGTAAGTCTATGTTACTAATCTGAATCATCCCCATCAGCAGGCTAAGATATTTCTTTGTTGTTGTTGTTGTTGTTTTAATTTTTTCCCTTGGTAGTATTTTACTTTTCCAAATTCAGATAAGGATATTTTTACAATATTCATTTTTGTAAAATTTTGCATTCCAAATTTTATTTTAACAGTATTTTATTTTTCCAAATACACACAGAGATAGTTTTCAATAATTCATTCTTGTAAAACTTTGTGTGCCAAATTTTTCTTTCTTCTCTTACTTCTCCCCTCCCCAAGATAGCATGTAGTCTAGTATAGGTTAAACATGTACAATACTTTAAAACATATTTCTGTATTTATCATGTTGTATAAGAAATATTGTATCAAAAAGGGAAAAATACACAAGAAAGAAAAAACAAAAAAAAGTGAAAATACTATTTTTTTGATTCATGTTCAGCCTCCATAATTGTCTTTCTTTTTGCAGAAGGCATTTTCCCATCCAAAGTCTATTGGAACTGCCTTGAATCAATGCATGGCTGAAAAGAGCCAAATCCATCACAATTGATCATCACATAATAAGATATTACTTTGTAAATAATCTTTGAACAGAAGTCTAATGATGGTTCTATAGGGGGAATCATAGCTACTCAGTGACTTCTAGGGGCTATCTTTTCTTTGTATTTCTGATGTCTTGGGAAGGTGTGCTATAATAGTCAATCCAACAAGCAGTTATTAAACAGCTATTTTCTATAAAGTATTAGGCCAAGTTTAAAGAATACAATAACCCTCTTCTTCCTCCCAAGCCTTTAGACTTTATCCTCCAAAGAACTCATAAATGACTCTAGACTTGAGGGAGATGCTTGAGGAAACTCCTTATATGATTGCAAATTTTTTAGAGACCAGCAAGTATGGTCACAGTTAGATTAGGACTTTTTGGAGTTCCTGGAATTGGAATATTTGGGTTTAAATGTCAGTTCTAATACTTATTTATGATCTAAGGTGAGTTATTTGAACTCTTCTGAATCTCATTTTTTTAATACATGAAAAATGGCCAATGATATTTGCAGGATTTGTTTTTCAAGATTTCCTTTCTTCCTTTCTCCCTCTCTCTCTTTCCCCATTCCTCCTTTCTTTCTTCTCTCTCCCCCTTTCTCCCTTTCTCCCTTCCTCCCTTCCTTCTTTCCTTCGTTCCTTGTTTCCTTCCTTCCTTCCTTCCTTCTTTCCTTCCTTCCTTCCTTCCTTCCTTTCTTCCTTCCTGGGTAAAGAATGTGATTTGTAAACCTTAAAACACTTTATAAATGTAATTTTTTTTTTTTTTGCTTCAGAAAACATGGTATTTAACTGAGCCAAAGATCCTTCTTCTTCATCTGGCTTCATTTTTAGAGTATAGTGGAATGTTCACTAGAGAATCTAAATTCAAATTTTGCCCCGAAATTCATTACCAGCTTGACTTTAGTCAAGTCACTTAGCTTTGATGAGCCTCAGTGTCCTCACCTGTAAAAATCAGAAGCTCAGGCTAGATGTTCTCTGAAGTTCTAGCTAGAGCTAGAGCTCTAAATTTGTGAACCTGAAGTGAATGCTAAAAAGGGAAAGTTCAATTTTATATTTGAATTTTACAAAGCATTTTCTTTCCATTAATCTGTTGAGGTAGATAACACAATAATTATCTCCCCCTTTTATGGATGAAAAAAACTGAGGTTTCCAGAAGTTAAATGATAGTCCTACAATAAGCCCCTCAATAAAGATCTGCTGACCCCAGTCCCTGTATTTTCTACCCTGCTATAGGCTGCCTTTGCAGTGATTCTATACCCCTTTGAAATTCTTATAGTTGCTTAACATTCAACCATCAACAAATATATATTAACTGCAGGTCACTTAATCTCTAAATTTCCAATAAGGATGCTAAAGGTAGGCAGAAACATATTGTAGAGGCTCTTGAATGCCAGGTCAAGAAGCTTGAACTTGAATTGGTAGTGGGGGTGGGAATTTGTCTGATACCAGCATGAAACTTTTCCTTAACGTTTCTATATTGTACATGTACTTCAAGAAGCTGAGGATCTTCATTTTTTGATTCTCCCAAATGGGGAAAGGGTGGTTGACAGGCATAAGAATAGCTAGCTATAGGGACTGAGCCTGTGATCTAGTTGTACAGGGAACTTTCAGATGAATATGCTAGATCTGCTGGCATTTTATAATCTTAGAGAGTTGCCTGGAAAATTGAGAGGTTACTGGAAATTGAAAATAGACCAAAAATGGACTGAAATTTGAGAGTTGCTTAGAAAATTGAGAGGTTAAGTGACTTGCCCCAGGTAATACAACTAGTTAGAAATGGGTTTAGAAACCAGGTCTTCCTGCTCCTGAGGTTAGTTCTCTATCAATTATGCCAGACTGGATTAAAATATATTTTACTTTGAAGATTTAGTAGAAAATTTTCATGATCTCCTTTGAGGAACTTTGAGATGAATTCAGAGTATCTCATAAATGGTCATAGAAAATATTAGCCTAGTGAACTTTCAGGGGACTCTAGAGCTCACCTCAATGACATCTGTGAAAAAGCAGACCTTCTTCAGATTGCCCCAGAGTACCCCAATAACATCCTGTTGTCACAGGACCATTTGGATCCTGTTCTCTTGTACCTGAAATGCAAATTACATTATTTGCAACTTGAAATGTCCCAGAATTGTTATCAGATAGCCAGGTAGCCTTGTGGGTACAGTGGGTACAGTGAGGCCATTGCATCATTAACTGCACATCATCCCCACATCACCTGCCATCAGCAAGGAAACTGGGCCAACCTGGGTCAATAACGGAATTAAAGCAACTTTGTTTAAGAACCTATCGCAAACTAGAGAGTTTTCTAAATAAACTTTCCTAAGCATTGAATTGTTGCAAAAAACAAAACAAAAAACAACCCAATGACAACTAACAGTTCAAATGGCCATGGAAGTCATTATCCAGGGATTTAGCTATGTCAAAGCAGACTGTCACAGCTGCTCTGAACAACTGGGATATCACTCAACACGAACAACGGGAGCAATTCTATACAACAACATTCTTTAGGGAGGCACAAGGATGCAAATTTCCATTCATCCTCCTGCCACTTATTCTGTTTGAATCTCTTAGTCAACTTTTTAAAAGAATTGTTGTTCAGAGAATGCTTCTAATCCTAAATGAGAGGAAATGGGAACTGGAAAGAAGAGCTGAAAGAAAGAGTACTCCACTGCCCAGAGTCTATAGGGCCAGTTTGTGAACCACAAACTAACTCTGGAATCACTTATATTACATTTGATGTTATGTGGGTGTTTAAGCAGAGGGAGAAAGGGTAGTGTGACAAGTGGAGAGGTAGTTAAGGAGGAAGGACTTGAAAAATTGTTTAAAGTAGATGAATTCTCTTCCCAATGTTGGTGACCCTTTGCTGAGTCACCAAACTTAAACAAAATTAAACTATTAATATAATCAGGTAAAATGAAAATTAAAATTAAAGCCTATCCAAGTTGCTTTGCTAGTTTGAAAATTCAGTTTAGTCTCAATATTCCTACGAAGACCAAGAAGAGGATATAAATGGTAACCCTAAAGAAGGAGGGTTGTGAAGGGAAAAAGGTTCAGCCTGTCCTACTTATGCCTGGCATTTAAATTACATTTATGGTTAAATAGTAAATTACATTTATGGCCATCTCAATCTGTTGCAGCAATGTTAAGACTTAATGGAAGTTTTCATAGAAGTATCAGATGAACCAACAATGTACAAAGCTATAGCTCTTTATCGTGGGATGTTTCTATTAACAAAGAAAAAGATCACAGGCTTAAAAAGAGATATCTTGGGTGTAAAAGTAGATGAAAGAAAGACAAAGAAGAGTACAACCGACAAGGTCTCTACAACTCAGGTCTGATGGTTTTTTAGGCCAGGAGGAAAAAGAAAAGGAAGGAAAAAGAAAAAATAAAGAGGGGTTAGAGATGGTCCATCAGACATACTTACCTTGGATGTTGTATCATAACAGAACCAGAAGTGTATCCCCTACTCACTGGTTATGTCCATCTCTCTTTGATACCCATGAAAGGTAATAAAGCAGACCTTAGATCTTTACATAAATATGTAAGATCTCACCATAACAATAGCTATGTGGTTCTTTTCTGTATAGTCTGAGATGTAGAAGGTATATTAGAGAAAATCTAATGCAATCATCTTATTTTTTAGGCAAGGAAATTAAGACCTAGAATAGATAGAATGATTTGCCCAAAATTACTCATTTAGTTAAATAGCAAAGCTGAGGGCTAGCAAAGCCAGGTCTTTTGGCTCATTGCTATACCAACCTTCATAGAAGACAGCATGGTTAAAGGGAATTAGAGGACTTGGATTAAAATCTGGACTCTGCCATTTATAACTTTGAGACCTGAGCAAATCAAGGCTTCTCTGGAACTCAGTTCCTTTATTTGTAAAATGGAGTTGGACTAGTTGATCTTGGAGATCCCATTTAGCTCCAAATCTATGATTACAGAGGGTGGGGGGGAGTGAATGTTGAAGTATAATTGAAATAGCACCCCAAGATTCATAACATTGCTTTTTTTTTTTTTTTAACATTTCAAGAAAGTTGCTTTTGTATAAAGCAGTGAATGAGTAACTTAAATCCAAAGGGTTTGAGGATCTCTGCCTTAGTTGAAGTGAGCTTGGCTCTCTTGCCTAACTGATATTTTAGTAAATAGCCTCTTCTTTAAAAGACAAGTGAAAACACAGATACAAATTAATGCAAGAAGAAGGGCCTCAATTGTCCATTTGTGTTGCATTACAAACTGCTTAGCAAAAGCCACTCAGCATGCTTCAATCATTCCATTTTCCCTTTCCTTTTCACTCATTACATTCATTATTGGTCACAAAAGACTGCTCACAAAACAGCTAGTGATTTTAATTTAATGCATCCTTTCTAAAACCTGCAGGGAAATTAAAGAAGGGAGCTACCTGGGGAGGAATGGGACATGGGAAACGGGGCTGGGCACATCTGAGGCTTTAAATGCTAATAGCCCAACATTTCCCAAATATTCAGCCAGAACTGACCCTAGACAGATTGGAAGGGCTGGAATCATTAGCTTGCAAATTGAGTCAAATTGATCCAAGGCCTTTTCTCACTGTTGCCTCCTGAGCTCTTTGATCCAGGCTAGTGAGTGACCTCTCAATCTGACCAGCCCAATGTTGCCAACCTATAACTAGACCCCAGAAGTGACTTGCCAAGCATCCAAAGCAATCGCTACACCAGGCAAGTTTATTATTATTTTTCTTGGCTTCATGTCAGGAAATCTCGTGGTATTGAGTTAAAACATTTGCTTGCAGACATTAGTAAGCATCCTCATGGAGCAGTAGAAATTGAATCTGACTGAGTACAGATGGTTGGATCTATGAATGGCTCTCTTCCCCTCCCCAACAAAATGGTAATTTCAGGTCAGGTCAGAAAGAGGAGGGAAGAAGAAAAAGCCACACTGATCTAGCGAAGGAAAGAAAACATGCTTTTAATCTGGTCACAGGATACAAATCTAGTTACTCTAACTTCCCAAAGAATATATCAACTTACTAGTGTGACAGGAGAAATAATAAGGAAAATTAGAATCCAATAATTAATAGTCCAGATAGCCCATGCTCTATTCTTTGGACCTAAATAATTTCCCTTCCCACTATCACTGCCATGAATTCTCACCCTTTATTTGCCATCATTTGTGCAGGCCTAATTGTTTTAGAGTAGGTCATCTTTTCGGATTCTTTGTACCTAGTTCTCTTCTCTATCCTGCTGTACACTCCATAAATTTCTCTTCTTCATTTCCTCTCTTCTAATGACCGTAAACCTATTTTTTTCTAACTTCATCATCACAATAAGGCCTGAGGCCCATGATTATCCTACTCACCTTCCAATTCACCAATATCCCTGGTGTTTTGCATAGAATTCAGGACAATGCTGTGGGCTGAAGCCTCACTAGCAATTTATACAATGCCTTACCATTCTGCTGATTCCTGAGGCATTCTTCTCTTGATTGGAGTCTGGGATCCAGTTTGCTTTCTTCAGATACTGAGCTTTATTTCAAGGGTCAGAGAATTCAGAGTGAAATTTGTTTCAGAATAGGATGAGAATATTAAAGAAAAACCCAACAAAAAAACTGCCTTCATGTTAGCAGACCTAAAACAGAAGCTTCTTTTCTTTCCTCTAACCCAATCTTCCCAGGGGAATGTTCTCAGAAAGTGAAGAAAAAAAAAATCTTCCCCCTCCCCACTCCAATTGGGGCTCATATATGCAACTATAATTTCTGTACTTTTCATCACCTCTTGCCTGGACTATCAAAGTATTTCCTAATTGGTGTCTCTGTCTTCCAGTCTAACCACTAGTCGATTCATCCTCCACAAAATCTGCTAAGAATGGGTCTGATCATTTCATTTGCCTTGGCCAATCCCTACTAACTTTAGGCTAAAATTAAAACTCCTCTCCAGCACTGACTTCAAAATGGCTTTCCATATGGACTTCATATTGCTCCTTCTATCAATCAATAAGTATTTATTAAGTGAATAAAGTGCTGAGCCTAGAGTCAGTAAGATTTATCTTCCCAAGTTCAACTTGGCTTCAGATACTTTCTAGTTGTGTGACTCTGGACAAAACATTTAATCCAATTTGCCTCAGTTGCCTCATTTGTAAAAATGAGCCAGAGAAGGAAATGGCAAACCCTTCCATTATCTTCCCCCCCAAAAACAACAACAACAACAACAAAGCCCAAAAGGGTCATAAACAGTCAGACACAACTGAACAGTAACATTTATTAAGCGCCTATTAGATTCTGAAGATAAAATGCAAAGGCTGAGACAATCCTTATCTGCAATGAGTTCATATTCTAATGGATGAGACCAGAAGTATCTAAAAATAAATACAATATAGATACAAAGTAAATCAATAAATACAAAGTAGTTAAATACAAGGCAGTTTTGGGAAGTACTAGTAATTGTGGGTGGATCAGGAAAACCTTTGTATAGAAGATGGTGTTTGAGATATATTTTAATCCGAGAGAGGGACTTTGAGAGAAAAATAAGGAGACAGAGGTAAGGAGAAAGTGCATTCCAGAGATGTGGGAGAGCCAGTGTGAAGGCAAGGAGACTGGAGGTGGAATATTATGGGTGAGGAACAGAGAAAAGGCCAGATTGATTGGATCACAGAATGCAGGGGGGGGGGGGGGGGGGATATACAATGAGATTGAAAAGATGGGTTAGGATCAGTTTGTATAGGGCTTTAAAATCTAAAAAAGGCTTAAATTTTATCTTGGACCTAATAGGAAGTCACTAAAGTTGGTTGAGTAGGGGAATCACATAGTTAGCTCTATGTTTCAGGAAAATTATTTTGGCAGCAAAATGTAAGAAATATGTCCTGGAGCAGGGAGAAACTTGAGGCAGAGAGACTAATTAAGAAATTGTTATAATAATCTAAACTAGAGGTGATGAGAGGCCAAATTAAGTGGTAGCTGTGTGAAGGAGTCAGATGAGAGGAATGTTAAGTTTTAAGAATCCATGAAAGCTGATGAGGTTGACAAGAGGAAGAATATAGAGGAAGAAGACAAAAAAGTTTTTTGGTTATACTGTGAGTATTCCTCAAGGATAGAGCTTTGGGGAATACTCATAATTAAGGGGTGTGAGCTGGATGATGAATCAGTTTTGGGGATCCCACCTTAATTGAAGTGAGCTTGAATCAAGGAGTAAAGGTTCCAGAGAAAAGATAGTGTCTGGGAATAAGTTGGTGAACAGGGTCAAATGCTACAAATATGGAGAGAAAGATTGGAACTAAGAAAATATTATTAAATTTGGCAATTAAGAGATTATTATTTTAAAAGAGTTAAAGAGTAAGTGAGAAAAGAGAGGAGTGTGGTAATAAATATAGATGGTTCTTTCTTTTCTTTTTTTTTTATGATAGCTTTCTATATACAAAACATATGCATAGGTAATTTTTCAACATTGACCCTTCTATTTCAGCTTTTCCCCTCCTTTCTTCCACGCCCTTCCCTAGATGGCAGGTAGTCTCTAGATGGCTCTTTCAAAGAATTTGAGGAGGGAGGAAAGATATAGGATGATTGCTTGAGAAGATGATATAGTTTAGTGAAGTTTTTTTTTTTTTAAGTTTGGAAGACGAGTATGTTTGAAGGCAGTAGGGAGGGAATCAGTAGTTAAAGAGAGGTTACAGATTTTTAGAGAGGGAGAATAAGTGGAGATGCAGTTTGTTGGGCAAGATGGGAATGGATCTGAGCAAGTGCACTTGTGGGAGTGATGGTAGAGAATTGAGGTGTGGGAATCCCCTCTGGTCAGGCTAGGTCCAACATGAAAGAATTCATGAACTGGAAAAGTCTGAATGACAAAAGGGATTTTTATTGGCACTGAGAATCCAGCTTTGCTAGAAAGACAGACTTCTCAGTGGCAAGGTCCTGTCAGAGAAATAACAAAAGGTTATCACTGAAAAAAGGGTATCTTCACAGCAGGCAAGAGTCCTGGCAGGCAGCTGTGCTAAGAAGAGAGGTCCCTTGGCAAAGCATAATCCTTCTTCAGACTTCTGCAGAGATTTGGAATTCAAAATTGTCTTTTTATTGGTGGTCTGGGGCTAGGTTCCAGTTGAAAAGAGAGTCAATGCCCCCAGGCCTAGATATTTATCTTGGAGTTTTAAGCCACTTAATAGGAATAACAGGCCCAGATCTCTAACTAAATAAAAATCATTTTGAAGGCTTTTTCCCAGTCTTGGGAATTTCTTGAAGGGGCAAAATGAATGGAGGGTAATTTGACAAAGATCTCCAATTGAATGAAGCCACTTAATTTGTCTGAGAAGATTTACTTTCCCAGAGGAGGGCCTGAGACTCTGAATCTCCCCTCTAGTGATTAAAAGGAACAGTTTCAAAGTTCACCCCCATCAGAAAGATTTAAGCCTTTAAAATTTGTAAAGAACTTTGCAAATATGATCTCATTTTATCCTCACAACAACTCTTGGAGTAGATGCTATTATATCCCTCTTTACAGTTGAGTAAACTGAGGCAGAGACTGAGAGACTTGCTTACATGACATAGCTAGTACGTGTCTGAGAACAGATTTGAACTCTTCTCTCTAAGTTGTTTCTATACCTGGCTTATGGTGCATTGCTGTGTATCTCTCCTCACGTCAAGCACTCGTCTTTTTCTCTCCTCTCTTCTCTCTCCCTCCCTCCCTACATGCCTACTGTTGGCTTCACTCCAGACATCAGTAGGTGGATCAAGGTAGAAGAATGGAAGAACCAGAAGTGGCAGGAGGGCAAAGTTGGAAGAATATTTAGTGATGAAATGGGAAGGAATAGGATGATGTTGAGCCACTGAGACAGGTTATCACCTACTTTACCTTCATGACTTGAATCACTGCATCTGCCTCCCAACGATTGCTCCTTTACTTAGTCACACACCACGATCAGTGGCCTGATGGAGGAATAGTGTCAAAGTTAGAGAATCTTCCTCTTGTCAGCATGTTTGATGATGGAGTTGATAGCTAGTTAAGTGCAGAAAGTAGAGGGAATAGTCAACCTTTCCAGTTCAAATATGGGATATACAACATGTGATCACTGATCCTAGGTTCCTGGGTAAATCATTTCTGAATGTCTGAAATGGAGATGACAATAACTGACTATCATAGGGTCCTAAATTTAGAGTTAGAAGGGATTTTTGAGCCTATTCATTTTATGAAAGAAATGAAGGTATTGAATGATTTATCCAGGATCACATACCAATAAATGGCTACAGTAGGATTTGAAGCCAAGTTTTCCTTTGTCTAAATCCAATGACCTACCTACTACTCTTTGTTGTTCACTTGTGTCCAACTCTGTAATCGAATTTGGGGTTTTCTTGGAAAAGATACTAGAGTGGCCCATCAGTTCATTCTGCAGCTCATTTTACAGATGAGGAACTGAGGCCAAAAGGGTTAAATGTCTTGCCCAGGATCATGTAGCTAGTAAATGTTCAAGGTCAGATTTAACTCGGGAATAGGAATCTTCCTGATTTAGGCTAACTACTCTATCCACTGAACTACCTAAATGTCCATCCACTATTCTACACTGCTACTAATCCTAGCAGGTTTCTGGAAGCAGAGTTATTGCTTAAATCAAAACTTTTGGTGGTGGTGATGGTTCTATAGTAGAGTTTTATACTTGAGACTTCAGTGAGTTTATGGAAATGATCATTTTAATTTTTATTTCTCCCTGTGGCGGGCTTTGCTAATAAAGAGATTACTTAAGTGGTGCAAAGGGCTTCATCATTAATGGTTAACCAAGAGTAGTCTGTTCATATTTATTACTGTATGATCTTTTTAGAAGAGGATCATGATTAGTAAAAGGTGGCATGAGATTGTACTGTTTGATTTAATTCCAAAGGTTGAACAATTTGTTATTCCTTTAGGATAAGACTTAAACCACAGACATGTTTATCATTCAAAAAAATGAAAAAAATATGCTCTTTTAAAATCATTTTTTATTTTTCTTCATTTTATACAGTTTACTTTTTATTTAATTCCACAGTTTAACTCAGAATTTTGTCATGTTACAGCATCCATATTAATTTTCAATGACACTATAAATATTTAATGATACATATTTGGCATACAATCACAAATGTGAAAATTAGAAACCAAAATAAAGTTGAATAATTATTGAAACTACTTGAGGACTTAATTAAGGAGGCGGGGGATTAGAAATCAAATTTAAATGGGGCCAAGAGGCAAAAATGGAGAGTTCCAAATGTCTCTAGAATTAAATATCACTTTTTAATGCAATAATTATAATAATTTGAGTAAATTTGCCAACGTCCTTATTCCTTCTCTCTCTGGAAAGACATTTACCTAGTCAAAACCTCAGGTACAAAGAGGCATCTTGAGTTTTCAACCAATCTGAATTCTACCACAATATCAGAACCATCAGATTCAAGGAAAAGAGAGAACTTTCCCCCAGGGGCCAGAACAGAATTGCTTTCTACAAAAGATCTGCCTGTATTTCCTTTGGTTTGTTTTTACATATCTTGAGTGATGAATCATCTGCTACTTCCCTTGAGACGTTATTTCATAATGTAATAACTGTCAGGATCTTAAATCTATCACTCTCTTTTCTTTCCTTTCTTCTTTTCTTCCTTCCTTCCTTCCTTCCTTCCTTCCTTCTTTCCTTCTTTCCTTCCTTCCTTCCTTCTTCCCTCCCTCCCATCCTTCCTTTTTTCCTTTCCTCCTTTCCCCCTCCTTCATTCCTTTCCTCTTTCCTTCCTTCTCTCCTTCCTTCCTTCCTTCTTCCCTCCCTCCCATCCTTCCTTCCTTCCTTCCTTCCTTCCTTCCTTCCTTCCTTCCTTCCTTTCCTCTTTTCCCCCTTCCTTCCTTCCCTCCTTCCCTCCCTCCCTCCTTCTTTTCTTTCCTACCTCCCTCCTTCCTTCTTTCCTTCCTTCCTTCTTTTCTTCCTTTTCTCCTTTCCCCCTTCCTTCCTTCTTTCATTCTTCTCTCCTCCCCTCCTCTCTCCCTCCCTCCTTCCTTCCTTCTTCCCTTCTTTCCTTTCTTTCCTCCCTTCCTCCCTCCTTCCCTCCCTTTCTCCCTTCCTTCCTTCCTTTCTCCCTTCCTTCCTTCCTTCCTTCCTTCCTTCCTTCCTTCCTTCCTTCCTTCCTTCCTTCCTTCCTTCCTTCTGAAGACAGATTTAGGACCAGTAAATTGAAGTCAAAAATATAGGTTTGATGTCAGGAAAGAACTTTCTAACAATTAATAATTAGAGCTGACCATACCTTCCCTCCACCAAAAAAAGAAAAGAAAAGAAAAAGAGCAACCTTAGACAGTTTGTGAGTTTTATTGAGTTCTTCAAGCAGAAACCAGACAAAAATTCATTGGGTATGCTAAAGTGGGGATTGGTTTTGTGTGTGTCAATTCACACCAAGTGTTTAATAAATGCTTGTTGTTTGACTGATTGGGTGCTGCACAGATCCTTCTTTTAAATAAAGCTTTTTATTTTCAAAACATATGCACAGATAAGCTGACAACATTGACTCTTGCATAGTTTTGTATTTCAGATTTTCTCCTCTTTCCCCCTTCCCTAGATGGCAAGCAAGCCAATATATGTTAAAATATATGTTAAATTCAATATGTATAAATATATTTATACAATTTTCATG
Organism: Antechinus flavipes; assembly: GCF_016432865.1. Lineage (NCBI taxonomy): Eukaryota > Metazoa > Chordata > Mammalia > Dasyuromorphia > Dasyuridae > Antechinus > Antechinus flavipes. The sequence goes on along the minus strand of NC_067400.1, from coordinate 148,060,914 downwards.
CTGTACAAGAAAATCAGATCTAAAAAAGAAAGTAAATTAGTAAGAAAACAAAATGCAAGCGAACAACAACAAAAAAGAGTGAGAATGTTATGTTGTGATCCACACTCAGTTCCCACAATCCTATCTCTGGGTGTAGATGGCTCTTTTCATCACAAGATCATTGGGAACTGGTATCAGTCTTCTCATTGTCGGGAAGAGTCGTATTCATCAGAATTGATCGTCATATAATCTTGTTGTTGCCATGTACAATGATCTCCTCAATCTGCTCATTTCACTTAGTGTCAATTCATGTAAGTTTCTCCAGGCCTCTCTGAAATCATCCTACTGGTCGTTTCTTATAGAACAATAATATTGCATAACATTCATATACCATAACTTATTCAGCCATTCTCCAATTGATGAGCATCCACTCAGTTTCCAGTTTCTTGCGGTTGTGAAAAGGGCTGCCGCAAACATTTTTGCACATCTAGGTCTCTTTCCCTCCTTTAAGATCTCTTTGGGATATAAACCCAATGGAAACACTGTTGGGTTTACACAATTTAATAACTTTTTGAGCATAGTTCCCAACTTCTCTCCAGAATGGCTGGATCAGTTCACAACTTCACCAAAAATGTATTAGTACTCCAGTTTTCCCACACCCCTCGCAATATTTATTATTATCTTTTCCTGTCATCTTAGCCAATCTGAGAGTTGTGCAGTGATATCTCAGAGTTGTCTTAATTTGCATTTGCAGAGCTCCTTTATAATGCATTCATTTGGAGGATGAGCCCAGGTTGATCATACTTCATTCCCCTCCTGGATGTGTTTCTGACTCTACAAGTTTCACTGTCATCCCCTGACATGAGTACTTTCCCCAGCTTTCCTTAGCTTTTCCATTCCATTTTATGATCCATTAGCATGTAAGTTCCTTGAGTTCAGGGACTGCCTTTAGTAAGCACTCAATAAATTCTTGATGTCTGTTTCCTCTGAAATTCTGTGATTCTGTAACTTGCTTAGAGTCATACAGCTAGTAAGTGTCAGAGCTGAATTTTTTTTTTTTTGGTGGGGGATGAAGTTTGAACTCAGATATTTTAGTACCAAGTTCTATACTCTTTACTATGACTTTATTAGATATAGCACTGTTGGAGCAATTAGAGATGGGTTAGTCTTTGAAGACACTAACATTATCATTGAATCCTAGGTCATCTCTAATTGACTTGAATTTTGTCTTGCTATTGTATTTTGATGACTTTGGAAGAGAGAGATTGACATTTTGCAACTCTACTTCATTTAAATCTAATTTACCATCAAGTCAAAGCATCACCAGTGATGTCCTCTTCAAAAATGAAAGACAAACAAGAGCTACCATATAATGTTTTAGATTTAGAATAGAAAGGGACTGTAGACAACAATTAATCCTACTATCTCATTTAAAAATAATAATAATAGCTATTTATTTTTCAAAATACATGCAAAGATAGTTACCAACATCCCTCTCCCCCACCCCAGACATCAAGTAATCCAATATAGATTAAACATGTGCAATTCTTGTAAATATATTTCCATAATTAGTATGGCAGAAACTAGGCATTAACGCACATTTAACACCGTACACCAAGATAAGGTCAAAATGAGTTCATGATCTAGGTATAAAGAATGGGATTATAAATAAATTAGAAGAACATAGGATAGTTTACCTCTCAGACCTGTGGAGGAGGAAGGAATTTGTGACCAAAGAAGAACTAGAGATCATTATTGATCGCAAAATAGAAAATTTTGATTATATCAAACATATATAAAACAAAACTAATGCAGACAAGATTAGAAGGGAAACAATAAACTGGGAAAACATTTTTACATTCAAAGGTTCTGATAAAGGCCCAATTTCCAAAATATATAGAGAATGGACTCTGATTTATAAGAAATCAATCCATTCTCCACTTGATAAATGGTCAAAGGATATGAACAGACAATTTTTAGATGAAGAAATTAGAACTATTTTTAGCCATATGAAAAGATGCTCCAAGTCATTATTAATTAGAGAAATGCAAATTAAGACAACTCTGAGATACCACTACATCCCTGTCAGATTGGCTAAGATGGAAGGAAAAGATAATGACGAATATTGAAAGAGATGTGGGAAAACTGGGATACTGATACATTGTTGGTGGAATTGTGAATACATCCAGCCATTCTGGAGAGCAATTTGGAACTATGCTCAAAAAGTTATCAAACTGTGTATACCCTTTGATGCAGCAGTGTTACTACTGGGCTTATATCCCAAAGAGATACTAAAGAAGGGAAAAGGACCTGTATGTGCAAAAATGTTTGTGGCAGCCCTTTTTGTAGTGGCTAGAAACTGGAAATTGAATGGATGCCCATCAATTGGAGAATGGTTGAATAAATTGTGGTATATGAATGTTATGGAATATTATTTTTCTGTAAGAAATGATTAGCAGGATGAATAGAGAGTCTTGGAGACACTTACATGAACTGATGCTAAGTGAAAAGAGGAGGACCAGGAGATCATTATATACTTCAACAATAATACTATATGATGATCAATTCTGCTGGACATGGCTCTCTTCAACAATGAGATGAATCAAATCAATTTCATTTGTTCAATAATGAAAAGAACCAGCTACACCCAATGAAAGAACTCTGGAAAAAGAGTGTGAACTACAACATAGCATTTCCAATCCTGTTTTTGCCTGCTTGCATTTGTGATTTCCTTCTCAGATTAATTTTACCTTATTTCTAAGTCCAAATTTTCTTGTGCAGCAAAATAACTGGTATGGATATATATACATATATTGTATTTAACATATACTTTAACATATTTAACATGTATTGGTCTACCTGCCATCTGGGCAAGGGGGCAGGGGGAAGGAGGGGAAATGTTGGAACAGAAGGTTTTGCAAAGGTCAATGCTGAAAAATTAGCCATGCATATATCTTGTAAATAGAAAGCTATAATAATAATTTAAAAAAAAACAAACTTTATATCCAGCTTGATATAAAGAAAAAAGAAAACTATCTTTACATGTTTGGAAAAATACTATTGAATTTAAAAAAAAAGAACTACTTTAAATAATTTAAAAAAATAAATACATTTCCATATTTATCATGCTTAACAAGAAAAAAATCAGATCAAAAGGAGGAAAAATGAGAAAGAAAAAAACAAGGAAGCAAACAGCAACAAAAGGTGAAAATAATAAGTTGTGATCCAGGTATGGTCCCCATAATCTTCTCTCTGAATGTGAATGGCTCTCTCTCTCACAAGACTATTGTAATTGCCCAGAATCACCTCATTCCAACTATTTCATTTTATAGATGAAATAACTTAGGATTATAAAGGTTCAAAGACTTTCCAAGGATCACACAGGTTACAAGTTTTAGAATCATAACTAGAATCTGGGTCTTTTGGGTCCAAATCTTTTATTCATTTCCTTATTCAATGCTGTTCTTGTAGCAAAGTGCAATGTAGCTTGTATTCAATAGGCATTTACTGATAGAATTAAATTGAATAGAATTCATCCTCTCTGTCTCTTTACTCTTTACTATCATTTAAATCCAATTCACTTGTTCATACTGTCATCACCTTCCTGATGTCATTAGTCTTTTTTTTTTTTAAGAATGAAGAACAAATCATAACAGAAGGCAGGAAGAACATTGTAATGACTGTAGTTGCTATATTATTGATATTATTTAGCATTTGGGTAGAGCCAGTCTCAATGCCAGAAAGACCTAGCAGATTAGCTTGTATTTGCATGATTTCATGTCATATAACAGTACTCTTGTCCAGTCTCTATTTTACAGGGAATGATGTGAGAAAAAAATGACATATTTGCAAATCTACTTTGAAAGTAAGAGCATTAATTTGTTTTCTGCAAAAGTGAGGGATGATGGATAGATGATACTATATACACTGTCAGACATAGTTTGTGTTTGTTGAACCTTTTTTTCCTTCTTTTTTTTTCTTTATTACAGTGATGGCTCTTATGATAGGAGATGTGGAAGGAATATACTTGGAAATCTGAGATAAATCCAGAAATTGGAAATATAAAACAAAAGACATAAACTTTAAAAAGAAAAAAAGCACTTATTTCTAATGTATTTGGAAAAAAGAAAAAAGAAAGTAAAGACAGAATAGAAATATATAAGAGCATTAGAAAAACATTTTTATAACTTTGTTTATCAGAATTATCTTGTTTGGAACCAAAATGCATATGAATAGGTATATGTGTATATGTATGTATATAAGTAGAGATATTGGTATGTGTATGTATACATGAATATGTATATGTATGAATACATAGACTTACATTGATAACCTTCTCCTCCCTATCTTGCCCACCAATTTGGACTTGTGATTTTACTGCTACAGGAAATTTCCAATGAAGAAACTCAGTTTACTAGTGGAAGTCAGCAACACTCTGCAATTTATAATCTTAAAGAGTGAAAAGCTATAATAATAAAAAAAAAGAAAGAAAGAAAAAACTACAGCTTGATATAAAGAAAAAAGAAAACTATCTTTACATGTTTGGAAAAATACTATTGAAATTTAAAAAAAAGAACTGCTTTAAATAATTTTTAAAAATAAATGCATTCCCATATTTATCATGCTTAACAAGAAAAAATCAGATCAAAAGGGGGAAAAATGAGAAAGAAAAAAACAAGCAAGCAAACAACAACAAAAAGTGAAAATAATAAGTTGTGATCCAGGTATGGTTCCCATAATCTTCTCTCTGAATGTGAATGTCTCCTTCTATCACAAGACTATTGTAACTGCCCAGAATCACCTCATTCCAATTATCTCATTTTATAGATGAAATAACTTAGAATTATGTAAGGTCATATAGCCAGGATATATAAGAGGTCCAGGTCTTTCTGGCATTAAGACTGGATCTCTACCAAATTCTAAATAATATCAATAACATAGCAATTATAATGAGTGAATAAATTTTTTTTTTCTGCCTCTAGTTGATATTTATCCTTTATTCTCAAAGAATTCCATGGCATCAGGAAGGTGATAATATGACTCGCAAGTGAATTAGATTTAAGTGAGGGACAGCTGTACAGTCACTAGTGTCACTCTGTCCCCTGGAGCCATCTGGGTCCAGTGGCAAGATATCAATCAGCAGTACTGGAGATAACACTGTATGCAGAGACCTTGGCTTTTTAAGCTGGTCTTCGCTAGATCTTAGTTTGACTGAGATAAGGCCCATTCAGTGATTAAAGCTAGCTAAGAAATGAAGCAAAGAATGGCTTCCTTTACCTAGTCAAAAAAAAAAAAAAAATCAATCTTGGAGGGGAAGACCCTTGAGGTTTCTGGCCAAAAGAAAAGCAATTGCTATTTATACTCACTTTGAGCCATCAGAACTCAAACAATGACCAAGTGAGGCTTGTTCTGGATTTATTATTGACTAATCAGTGAGAACCAGAATGATTTGGGTTTAAGGCATGGTCCTGAAAAAGAAACCTAGCCTATAAACTCCAAGATATTTTGCAAGGTTTCAGCAAGCAAAACTTATATTTAACTGGACAAAACACCCGTAAGAGTATGATTCCCTATGTAAACAGAGGGGAAAGAGGGAGAGAAAAGAAAGAGGGAAGTAATGAGAAAAAGCAGAAGGGAAGGAGGAGGGAAAAGAGAGAAAGGACAGCGGAAAGGAGGGAAGGAAGACTCCTGTTTTCAATGATGTTTACAACATTATACTTGGGTAGGCTAGTCTTTCTTTTAGAGCCACTGGATTATCAGACAAGCCTTGAAATTTTTTATCTTCCTTCCATCCCATATGGTTGGGGGGGTGGGGGTAGAGTTTAGTTTATTTATTTATTCTCTGGGTCAAACTAACCAACCAAATTAAGATATTGGGGATGGGAAATAATGCATGAGGAGAAATGAACACCACATAAAATAATGGTTAAATATTGAAGGCTGAGTGGAGGTCAGAGCAAATAGATTAGAGTAGGAATCTTGCAAAAAGACTTCAAGCTGGGAATTAAATGATGCTATGTTATTCTGCCAGTGAGTGGTTGGTCTCACCTACAAAAACTTGTTTCAGATTGCTATGAAGATAAAACTCCCAATATTTAAAAAAACAAAACAAAACAATGCCCCCCAAACCTGACTTGCCCCCCAAGAAGATAATATTTAGAATCATTTACCTTGGGAACTATCATTTATAACCTAGAACCCTTTCTACTTCTTCCAGTGAAAACTTCAAAAAGAATAAAAGGTGGGGCTGCAACAGAAGGGAGAAGGAGGTTGGGCTGGTGATTGATGAGGAAAAGCAGTGAAGAAAACTCTGACATTTCTTGCACAATCATTCACAGAGAATGTGTCAGTAAGCATGAGGACAGTTTAAACTGGCAGTAATACAACTGAACAGATCATTTGAAAAGGGGAGGAATATTACTAAACTACCAGGCCTATTGACATGTGTTTGCCTGCCTTGGAAGAACTAGAAATATGAACAGGAAAGAGTAAAAAGTGAATGAAAATTTATCTAATTCATAATCAAAGGAAACCGCTACAGGCATTTTTGGATTGGACCTTTCCAGTGCTCTAAATTTAACCAACTAAAATCTTTTCCTTATTTTATTTTTATTAAGAGCCATATTCATCAGCTTCTTGAAATAAAAGATTTGCTTCCTACTGGAAAATCTATTTCAACATCTAGAAGGAACATGTCACAGAATTTTAGGACTAGAAGGGACTTTAAAGGTTATCTACTTTAAGCTCCTCATTTTACAGATGAGGAAACTAACATCAGGTACATTAAGTGATCACAAAGATAATAAATTGTGGAATAGGGATTTAACCTTACCTCAAAAATCCATTCAGTACTTTCCCTTCTTCTCTCCACTCCTCGATTTTATAGATGTAGCTCAATCTCAGACAGATTGAATGAAATCCTCTTAATCCAAATCCAGTACCTCAATTAGGAAACTTTCTTTACTCCAAACCCAAATTTTCTGCAAGAAGGTCTTCTGAAGCTAAGCAAAATAAATCTAATTCTTCCTCAATACAATAGCCTCTCCAACAATATTTAAAGACAGCTACCATATCCTACCTAAGTTTTTGTTTTTCCAAGTTAAACATCCAATTTTCTTTAATCAAGCTTCATGGGGCAGTAACTTGATTTCCTTTACCTTCCTGGTGACCCTTCCTCTGAATGTTCAAATTTATCAGTATCTTTTCTAGCTGTGGTTTCCAAAATTGAACACAATACTCCAGATGTGATCTGCTCGTAGACAGAGTACAATGGAACTCTCATCTCCTTAACCCTGGACATTATATCTTTAGAAAAGCAGCCCAAAATTGTATTTATCTTTTAGCTGGCAAATCACACTGCTGACTCAGTTTGCAAAACTTCTGAGATTTCTTTGCAGAGAACCTTATCCATCTTGTGTTTATGAAGTTGATTTTTAAAATTCTAAGTGTAAAACTTCACATGTGATTATGAATATTATGGATTTGGATTGGTGTTTATATGTATTGTGAATGTGTATAAACATAGATATTGGTATGTGCATATGTACATGAATATGATGTATATATGTGAATATGCATGTGCACATATATAGGGATATAGGTATGTGTATATATATAATTATGTACAGATGTATATAAATAAGTATGCACATATGTATATACACACATACACATATATAGTTGTTTGTCTTTCATTAACAGGACCAAAAGGACATCATAACATCAAGGATCAATAAACAGTATTTCTGGCCATGGATAATCATACCAATATGAGCTCAGAAGGCTCTATCACAGTTTGGGCACAAATTGTCTGTATGACCATTTGGGAAGGAGATGTTTCAAAATGTACATATCTCATATTTCTTTTGAGCTACTGAAATTCTGCTTTACTCATAGAGCATGGACATGTCATTCAGGATGTCTCCCAAATCTCACAGTCAATACCCAAGTTTTTCAGAGAGCCTTGAGAATGTCCTTGTATTGCTTCTTTTGATCATCATGTGAGTGCTTTCCTTGCATAACTTCTTTATAAAATAGTCTTTTAGGTAAACATACATTTGGCATTCAAACAACATGGCCAGCCCATTGGTGTTGATTTCTCTACAGTAGAGTTTGAACATCGTAGGGTAGGTATATGTGTATATGTATGTGAATATGAGTATGTATATGTATATATTGTATAGGTATGTATGAATAAAAATAGATATTAAATATGGATATATGTAAACATATGTATATGTGTACACGTATTTATACATACTTATATGTCATCCTTTTACTTTTGGTTAGTGTATATGACATTTTATTTCCTTTCTTTGTTCAGACTGTCCCCCACTACCTGTTGAAATCTTTTCAGATTTTGACTAAAATGGTGCTCATCTGGGATTTCTCTAGAATTTGGTTTTATATAGTAGGAGTGCCTTCAATTCACTTGCAAATCATAGCACCACCTTCCTGATGTCATCGTCATTTTTGAAAATGAAGGACAAACAAGAAAATGTGAATACTAGGAGTTGCTCTACTGGGGACCCAACTAGTCATGGCCACCATTTCAACAATGCTCCTTCCTTCCTTTTTTTTATTCATTTATTTATTCCCTCCCTCCCTCCCTTCTTCCTTCCTTCCTTCTTTCTTTCCTTCCTTCCTTCCTTCTTTCCTTCCTCCCTTCCTCCTTTCCTCTCTTCCTTCCTCCTTCTGTCCCTCCTTCCTTCCTTCAGTCAGACTGAGATCTCTTAAAGACTTTAGCTTAAAAAGCTCAAGGTCTCCCACTGCATCCAGGACCATCTCCACCCATTCTGATCTGTATCTGGCCACTGAATCCAGATGGCTCCAAAGAAGAGAGTGATTCTGATGAACTTATACAGCCTCCTTCACTTAAATCCTATTCACTCACATCTCATGGCATCACCTTTCTGATGTCATGGTCCTCTTCAAGAACAAAGGACAAATAATAACAACAATGCATGACATTGGTTTCCTATTTACCCTTTTTGTCATCTTTATAATTTCTTCTTCCTTCTTCTACTTCCAGTCATGGGAGCTCCATCTTCTAGTTCTGTGTTTTTGTTGCTCCATATTCCTTTGCTGAGATAATCTCAACCATCACTTTTATAGTGATGATTCCCAAATCTATGTCTCCAGCTTTTGAAATCTTTTATTTCATCTAAATTTCAGCCCTACATTTCCAACTGAACAATAGAATATATAAATTTAAATTTTGTTAACCCCCCAAATGTAACAAGGCCATAACTGAATTTGTCATCTTAGTTGAAGACAATGCTCTGTCAGCTATAAAGTAAATTAGTATTATGTACAACATCTGAAAAATTGTATGTAGGAGTTTGAACCCCTGGAACATTAACCAGCAACATTAGCTAGTAGTCAGGAAAGATGAAGGCAGCAGTTTTTTGTTTTTTGTTGTTTGTTTTTTGCCTAAAGAATTGCTTGGTGAGGGTTCTTCTCATTTCATCTCTAATGCCATCTCCCACTTTAGGCCTTTCTAGATCTCGCCTCCACCAATTGCTAGGGGCTTCCTGCCCCCAAAAATCATTTTGGGATTATTTTGTATGTATTTTACATACACTTAGATGTGTACATATTGTTTTTCCCTATAAGAAAAGGGGAAGAGAACAATCACCTATTAGGCGCCTATTATGTCCCAGGTTCTGTACCAATAGCTTTACAAATATTATCTCATTTAATCCTCATCTTAACTCTTTGAGGTACATTCTGTTGTTATTTCCATTTTGCAGTTGGGGAAACTTGGGTGAACAGAAGTTAAGTAACTTCCTTAGGATCACACAGTTAGTAAATTATCTGGGGCTGTATTTGAACTCAGGTCTTCCTAATTACAGGCTCAGTACTCTCTCCACTGTGTCATTTAGCTGCCTCAAAACCAAAGCCTTAATGCCAAATCTCAGAAGCATCTTATTTGCAAATAACCCAAATGAAAATGGAAAGACACATGATTAAAATAAAGAGGCTGCTGAATATTATTAATGATGACTTGTATGCAAAAAAAGGGGCATAAAAGATATCTTTAAGGATATGTATTATGTAACAAGAATGGGAGGTTACAAATAGGGTAAGAGTTATAATGTTATAATTAAATAATATTACCCTTTTGAGTAAATTTTCTATTGGGTCCACAAATGTTAACACTCAAAAACCATGCCCCTCTCCCCCCATGATCTACCCTACCACCCAGCACCATAAGTCTATGTAATACTCTGATATCATGAAAGTAATATGGCCTTCAGAAAACTATCGATTTCAGGGACTTCATTCTTACAGTTGAGGAAACTGAAGGCAAGAAAGATAAGTGGTTTACTCAAGATCAGTAGTAAGTGTAGTAGTAAGTGTTGAATGGAATTTGGTTTCTTTTTTTCCTTAGAATCCCTCCCTCCACCTATGTTTTGGGCAATCATCTTGATTGCTGTTATTTTTCCAGTGTCTGCTATCTGAGGTTTTTTAATTTCATTGCTAAACATTACTCTTTTTTTTCTTTTTCTGGACCATGCTCTAATATTAAGGAGATCTAATCTGTTGAAGGTGACATGTCTGAATTGTTTTAGGTATGTCAACCCCTACATTCCCTTTCCTCCAATTGTTCCTTAACTGAGAGAAAAAAAAAATACCATTTCTGGTTATGCTCTTAGATATATATGAACCAGGAAGTCTGAAGTCTAATTTTCTTATAGACAAATTCCCACAATGATTTATAAGACTTAGAAGGGTTCTGAGCTTTATTACAATGATCCACTTGGATTAAAGTAAACAAGTGACATATGCCAAAAGTCTTCACTCTCATAAAATACACAAATAGGACTTCCCTCCTACATGTGCTTCTTTTTATAAGTAGTCACATAAAATTCATATGTGAAGTGAAAAGGACTAGATCTGGCTGGGAGTAGAGATGAGGAAGAGAATCTAGAACTCAAAGTTTTAAAAACAAATGCAAATTTTTTTTAACTAGAGAGAAAAATTTAAAAATATTAAATAAAGAAAAGTTCTAGTATAAAGTAACCAGTTTGACAATCACCAGGAGGGATGAACTGATACAGCTTTTTTTTTTTCCTTTTTTACATGCTTATAATTGCCTAGTAGAACCCAATTGTTGGCAGGTTTCCCCAGATATCTTGGTCAATGCTTCCTTGCACAAGTGTATTGACTATTAAAAAATAGTCCTTATATTGACATGGGTGTGTTTGAGATGTCTGACCTTTGCACAGATTTTTCTTTTTACTTGAATTTATTTCTAGAGGATAGCTAAATAGTACAGTGGATAGGGTATCAAGCCTGGAGTGAGAAAGAATTGAATTCAAATCCAGTATCAAATACTTGCTAACTATGTGACACTGAACAAATCACTTAGCCTTGTTCATTTCAGTTTCCTCATCTATAAAATGAGCTGGAGAAGGAATTGGAAAATCACTTTACTATCTTTGGCAAGAAAACCTCAAGTGGAATCATGAAGAGTTAGACGTGACTGAGATGGCTGAACCACAAGTACAATGCTAATTCTAGGAATTTGGAAGAAAGCAGAAAGATTTTCTATTTGCTTGTTTCATTTCTCTTTTATTTTGTGTCAAAATCACTTATTTTTCCATTTTCCCTTACCCGGTGGTTTAAGGACCAGAATTCCAAGTTATGGTTTTTGCCTTGAATTCTGTCTCCACAAATCCCATATCTATATCTTAACTTAATACAATCAGAACAATTTTGATGTGATATATTTCTTCTAGATTATTAACAAAATTATTAAAGAAAGTAAACTATGATATATTTTTGCAGCATTCTCTGGATGGAAAAAAGTGTCTTTTGGGTCTATAATGAGTCCCTCAGCTATTCCTCTCTTGTGGAATTGATCTTGTGGATGCTTTCTCTTCAATACCACTGCTATGCTGTGTGTTGATAGAAAGATCCATTCAAGAAAATGTAGTTACTTGGACAAATAGGAGCAATTCAGTTTCTTGGCATGGCACACAATGAGGTCAGCACAAGGGCTCTGTAGATCTTCAATTTGGTAGCTGGGCTAATACCTCCTTCTTCCATACTTTCCTTCTGAGCCTCCCAGACACTGATCTAGCTCTGGCAATGTGTGTGTGTCAAACCAAATCAACCCAGACCAAAACAAAACTCACTTATACACGTAATATAAAACTCCAAGGGAGAAAAAGAGTTCATCCCTTTAACACTTGCATACTTTAGTCAGGAGTTTTTACCTATAATCAGTAATAGGACAGAATATTACTTAAAATATTTTTTAAAAATCCCAGTTGAAAATCAGCTTTGTATAGCCAACGTCTATAACATATGCACTGCATTGTGCATTATAGGTACTAAAAATGCTTATTAAGGGAAATTTTGTAAAAAAAAAAAAAAAAAAGTAAAAACCCTGAAGGTTCTGACAGCCAACTTACTATTATTATTATTATTGAACACTTTTTATGTGCCAAGAACTGTGCTAAGGCCTAGGGATACAAAGAAAGGCAAAAATACAATTTTGGCCTTATGGAGGTCACAAACTAATGAAGGAAACAATATACAAAAAACTAGGTACATAAAAAATACAAAAATATACATGTGTGTGCTATACATGTATACATAGTATAGATATGTGTCTGTGTATATAATATATATTATAAATGGAAAGTCCTTTCAGAGGGAAGGCCCTAGGTATAGGGAGAGGGATGCTAGAGAAGCAGGATAGGATTCTTACAGATTGTGGGACCTAAACTGAGCCCTATGTTAGGGGAGCCAGGAGAGTGAGGTGAGGAGGGAGAGAATTCCCAGACTTGGGAGATGGCTAGGGAAAATGATCAGAGCTGGGATAGGTAGTATCATATTTTAGGAATATTAAGTAGATTAGTGTGAATATCATAAAATTTAAGAAGACTGGGAAGGCAGGAAGGGGTCAAATTGGAAAGATTTTTAACATCAAACAGCATTTTATATTTAATCTTGGAAGCAATAGGGAGCCACTAGAATTTATTGTTTTGGGGAGTAACAGTCAGATTTGCCCTTTAGGAAAATCACTTTGACAGCTGATTAGAGTAGACACAGATCTGAGGCAGGGAGACCCATCAACAAGCTATTGTAATAGTCCAGATGTGAGGTGATGAGGGCTTTCTTTCCACTACACTTCAATGTTCTTTAATACAGGATATAGTATTTATCAATATAGTAATTTAAAAGCAAAAGAAAGAAAAGTCTGTGGCTCATTGACAGCTAAGATATGTAGCAGATTGAACACATTTGCGATTCCAGTGATTGATTGGTCCTACAGGGCTTCCCACAGACCACATTACAATTTCCCAGGGCAGTCCAGTCCATTGTCTTCTTCCCATTTGATACTGAGCCCAACCGAGTGGAAAGGACAGTGGACCTGGCATCAGGCTGAGCTGGTTTCAAATCCCACCTCATTTGCTTACTAGCTGTGTGACCATTTTTTGCCTCAATTACTACCTAACCTGAAGCACTGAATGGGTACAGTCTCAGTCAAACTGAGAACAGTTAAAGACTTTAGCTTAAAAAGTCCAAAGTCTCTCATTACATCCAGGGCCATCTTCAGTCTCTTGATCTATATCCAGCCACTGGACCCAGATGGTTCTGGAGGGAAAGTGAGGCAGGTGATTTTGCCCAGTCTCCCTTACTTAAATCCAAGTTCATTTGCATGTCATAGCATCACCTCCATGATGTTATGGTCCTTTTCGAGAATGAAGGACAAACAACAACAATGACTCCGGGCAAGTGTTTTCATCTCTCACATTTATATAGCAATTTAAGCTTTATTTACTAAGTGCCTTCCTTACAAAATCCTGTGAAATAGATAGTACAATCACTGACCCCATTTTACAATGAGCATACAGAGTTGAAGTGATTTGGCCAACAACACACGGCTAATAAACATCAGACATAAAACCTGCAGAGACTAGTTCCTAGTGTCCATGTGGGACATTCTCCATACCTTCAATACCTTCAACACCACACTATGCTTTGTGCGCATAGAAAGATCCATTCAAGAAAATGTAGCTACTTGGATAAATGGAAGTAATTCAGTTTCTTGGAATGGCACACAATGAATTCAGCACAACAGCCCTGTAGACCTTCAGTTTGATAGTCTATTACTTCTCCTCTCTCACACTTTCCTTCTGAGCTCCCCAGACACTGAGCTAGCTCTGGCAATGTGTGTGTCAATCTCATTATCAATATGGACATGCCTGGGAATATATTGCCAAGATAAGAGCACTCATCCATAGTATTCAAAATGTCACCATTTACTGTAACTGATGGTTCCACATATGGATGGTGTGGTGCTGGCTGATGGAGGACTTGTATTTTCTTGGTATTAATTATTAGACCAAAAATAAAAAATACTGGTCTTGTAGTTGAATTGTTTAGGGAGACTTTAAAGATCACCTAGTAGGATAAAGTACTTTTTTGAACTAAACTGACAAGCATCCCAACTCTACTGCAGAGAACACAACTCCATTGGACTGTCCACATTGTTCAAATGCCAAATGTACGCTTGCCAAAAGAACTTATTTTTTTGGAGAACTCACACAGGGTAGGCACTCACAAGGTGATCAGATAAAGTGGCACAAGTTCACTCTCAAGTAATCTCTTAAGAATTTTAGAATCAATTATATGACAGGGGAGACACTGGCAGAGGATTGCCCAGCTTGGCGTGCTCTTGCCTGAGAAGGTGTTGTGCTCTATGAGCAAAGCAGAATTGAATTAGCCCAAAAGAAATACGAGATGCTCAGAATTTGAGAATCCTCCTCAAATGTTCAGAGGGACTATTTGTGTCTGATCTGTGGCAGAACGTTCCATATTGGTCTGATTAACCACAGTTGGACACACTATAACTTGACTCTAACAAAGAGATGTCACTTTTGGTCCTCTTTGAGAATGAAGGACAACAACCAACCAGCTACTTGGGCACTAAATACCAGGTGTTTATTCATTTGTCTACTTGCAGAACTAGCAGTGATTGAGGAATGCTCCTGCCAATTCCTAGTCCCTTTTCTCCTTTTCCCAAGTAGCCATGAGACTTACTGCCTTCTTTTGATGGGCTTGACACATAGTGGCCATTTAGTAAATGCTTTTCAGTTTACTATTTCTTACTGGCAGCAGATCTTTGCCTTTTGTGGTTACACATTAATGTGGATAGACACCTGTCCATCTTCCTTCACTGTCCCCTCCTTTTACTTGCATCATGGACAATGAACAAACTGTAGATTTAATCATGGCACTGATTCCTGACACAGCTAGCAGTTTTTGAGAGGTCAGACTGAATTGAAAATGGCAACAGACAGAAACTAACTGCTACTGAATTCACAGTGGAAATCATTTATTTTAATTTACTTTAATATAAATTCATCTGGGCTCTGTCATTTTTTTTATTCTATAATTATTATTCAATGGTAATTTGCAACAGTCTGGAAATAATCTGCTCTGGCAAAGCAGCCTGGGACCAGAGTACTGTTCTTAGAGAATTTGATAGCTGTCCTTTTTGATGATGGAGATACCAAGATGAATATTCACAGAAAAAAGGGGTAATTCATGTTCTTTCTGCCCATTATGGAAGTTGCTACACCACAATACACCAAAAATACAATGTTACCTCCAGATTTCCCCAAAACTTTCCCCTACAGTTACTTAGCCAAGTTTAGCAAGTATCCAGATTCCAAAGAGTTACTTGTTGTCAACGGAAAGAGTAAAACTGTTATCACCTGCTTAAGCACTGCTGACTGATGTATATTCAAAAGCAAATCAACACAGCCTCACCCACTTTCTTGCATCCAGGAAGCCAGATGAGACCAGTGTCTCAGAGATATGGTGTCAATAGATTTCTTTTCTTTTCTTTTTTCTGTTCCTCTTTTTCTGGGGAGAAGGGGAGGAAGGGCAGAATTGCATTAAAATGTAATGTTTGTCAATGGCAGTGATGATAAAAAAAAAAAAAAAAAAAGGGAAAACTTCCCAGCCCATTGCCAGCTATAAGGTATGCAGCAATCTGAATACATTGGTAATGTGAGGGACTGATTAGTCCTGTAAGGCTGCCTACAGGTTAGCAGGCCTCATTTCAAATCTCTGACAGCAATATATGTCGTTTCATGCTTCATCCTCATTCCCCATGTTCAACACAAACCGGGGTCACTCTATATATGGAAATCACTGTCTTCAGGGCAAAAAAATTAAAAAAGGTGAGATTGCCGCTTTAACCTCACTGGCCTCAGAAAATATGTTTTAGTCTGATACATTATACTAGTAGGAATTATTTATCAAGAAGATACAAGCTTGATATTTCAGAAATAATGAGATGTTCTGGTTTTGCAGCTGAAATTTTATGGTCCAGAGAGCATCAGCTATGAATCCGGGGGAATGAAGTAAACTTGCAATGAATGATATACACCAGGCAAGCCAGAGTAAAATGGCCGTGCAAAGGGCAATATGGCAGTTATAACACAGCACAAAACTGGTGGTGGCTGGAGGCCCTTTGTTGCTTTAAAAAAAAAAAAGAAGGAAATATATTTTTAAAAGGGATGAGTTGGGTCCAGGCATGAAAATCCTTGAGCTTTACTTACAGATATTTTATGTTGAGGAGGTCCAACAGGATGAAGAAAAGGTTATAAACATTGTACTCTATAGTCAATATAAAATATTTAAAAATACAAGAACATAATTTGATGGGGATGGTGTTTTTTCACAATGCTCTCTAGTGCAACTTGTCATGTCATGTCAAAGTTATAACCAATGTTACTTATAGGATCTGTAGTGATATAATAAATGCATATATTTGTGAAAAATCTGAGTTTGGATATCTTATTTAACTTTGGATTCTTGTCACCTAAGTTGTCTTCATTGATGGAAGACCAGTGATCATGTGACATTTCAATGCCTTTAAAGGAACATCTGGTAATTTTACATTCTCATAGATATCAAAATGAAGTATTAAAAATGGATTATGAAGCTCTTTAGTGCACTATTGGTGGAGCTATAAACTGATCCAATCATTCTGAAAAGTAATTTGCAGCTA
This sequence comes from Antechinus flavipes, assembly GCF_016432865.1. Classification (NCBI taxonomy): domain Eukaryota; kingdom Metazoa; phylum Chordata; class Mammalia; order Dasyuromorphia; family Dasyuridae; genus Antechinus; species Antechinus flavipes. Next base: position 148,043,894 of record NC_067400.1, on the reverse strand, counting down.
TTTTCAAAAGATTTTTATGTTGTGCACACTTTTTGATCAAATGATGTCATTACTAGGTCTATATCCTAAAAAGATAGAAGAAACAGGAAAAAGACCCTTTGTACAAAAATTATGCATAACAACTCTTTTTGCAGCAGCAAAGAAGAAGAAACTATCAATTAGGGGATGGCTGAACAAGTTATGGCATGTGGATGTAATAGATTGTGCTATAAGAAATCATGTAGGGTATGGTTTCAGAAAAAAATAGGAAGATTTGTATGAACTGATACAAATGGAAGTGAGAAGAACCAGGAGAACGGTATATCCAATAATGATATCCAATAACAATATCAACAATAATGATAACAATAATAATAAGATCCAATAATGATCCATTCTGAAAGACTTAGCAACTATGATCATTGCAACAACCAATTACAATTCTTAAAGACTCAGAATAAAACATGCTATATACCACCAGATATGAAGCTAATGGATTCAAAGTGTAGATTAAAGAATATGTCCTTTTCATTCATTTCATTTATCTGTTGGTTTGTTCTTTTCTTCCTTCAATATGACTGATGTAGGGATTTGTTTTTTATAACTAAATTATTTGTCATAGGTTTTGTTAATTTTGTCTTCTCAATGGATGGGAGAAAGGGAGGGAGAGGGAGAGAATTCAGAACTAAAAAATAAAATACAATTGGAAATGAAACAGACTTTGAAATCTAGAATACAGATTCTTGTTCTGACAGAACTTTTTTTTTGTCACAATGAAACATTGGAGAAGGACTTCAAAGGGGGATAGACATTAACAATTTATAAATATGGCAAAAATCTACCTAGATTCTGTTTTTTCCCCTGGTTCCCTGGGACCAATTATGGCTCAAGATATCAAATACATAATTCATAAAACTAGGGATGTTGAGCTCGGAGAAGACAAGACTCAGGGGGCACATTACAAATGTCTTCAAGTATTAGAAGGTATGTTTTATAGAAGACAGATTAGATTTGTTCTACTTAGCTTCTAGAAGGTGGAAATAATGGACTGACCCAAGAGATATCTGTTTTCACAACATGAAGTTTCTAAGTGGGTACCAAATGACGATTTTGGCAGGAATATTGCAGAGGAATGTGGGGAGAGTTTCCCTTTTGGATATATATTGAATAAGGTGACCTCAGCAATCCCTTCCAATTCTGAGATTCTACAATTCTGTGAAAACTAAGTTTGGAGCATCCCAAGGTCCAGAAATGCAATCACATGTTTCAACATTCCCATGATTTCTGAGGAAATTAGAATGCTTAACAAATAAATTTAATCTCCTTCAACCTTTCCCTCCTCCCAATTTCTCCTCTTCCTCTTCTTCCTCCTTTACTGTTTAATTTCATTTGTGAGAGGAAATCCCATTTGTGGAACAGTTGTGTAATTTATAGTCTCAGACAGCTTCCTGGGTCACATGGTGAGAGACTGGGACAGTTCACATATATAGTATATATCAGAAATAGGACTTAAACTAAAATTTTCCTGAATCTAAGGCCAGACCTTTTTCTTCTTTAGCAGGCCTCCTTTTGAGGCACAATATCACTGATTTTTGATTTGGGAGTTGGAAAAAATCTTAGTCATTTTATTTATACCCTTCA